>NC_090936.1:290056352-291391927 GCF_040938575.1 Ambystoma mexicanum | reverse complement strand
CCAATTTTACAATCTTGGGGAAGTACCCTGCCAGAGTTCTCACAACTAGGATTGGACGGTTACCCTTCTCTCTCCTCCCAAACCCAGCCTCCAAGTCAGGATTGCAGGATAGCAGACATATGGCAGCTTAATTTACAAGCTCATTTATTTTCATGTCAAATTATTGCAAAAATGTACTTATGTGTCAAAACTTCATAATTTTACTAGCAACTGCCATAACATATATATTTTCCTTTTCAGTTAACCATGGGATACCAGGTCCACCCCACAGCCATATGGCAATATTCTGCTGTTTCCATAAAAATTATAACAATTATGAATATGTAATTTATTACCCATATTTCTAATTTTATCCTTCACCTGTTCACCAACTCTCACATTTGGCGCATTTTCAGATCACCCAGAAACCTAGTTTAACTGGCCATTACAGTTCCCTAACTCGTAGCTGCACTATTTTTATATCTCCAAAATTGCCTGGAAATTACCTAAAAGAATGGTACATACATGAAGAAAATCTGCCTTATGGTTGCTGGGAAAAAGGCCTAAGTTATAATAGTCCTTTTACATGAATTGTAAATCTTCATGTTGGACAAATGGCAATTCTTCTACCTTCAGGCCATATGGTCGCAGTGGGTCAGTCTGTAACCAGAGTTTTTATTCTTATCTTTGTGTTTAAAGTTGGTTCCCCGTATGAGGTTGTAGCCCCCAGTCTTCACACCTTTTTGTGATGCTCCAGCCAAGGGGAACTTGTCCTGCAGTATCTGCTTTCAGAGCCAGCAAGTCTGGGGAACACTGGTTTTCCACACCTTTAGCAGGACACTTTATTGCAGTTTTAAATTAGATGGGGCATATAACATCCAGTCCGGCAGTGGAGGATTTTCTTGGGAAGTTTGCCCACCCACAAGCCCAAAAAGGATTTACCTGGGGCTTACATTCTTCCCTGGAAAATAAAGTGGCTTTTCAAATGTCACTGGTATTTTGTATGCAAAACATAATATACATGACTTTTTGTCAACACGCAGCATGTCTTTTTCCCTGACATTTTTCCTGTTGGCAATGGTATGTTTTTCACATTCAAACTGCAATAAAATGCAAAGCCGCTTTTGTGTCAGTGTTTAAACATCCTGTTTTTCATGGGAAAGGGACCTTCTGTTTTTATTCTTCCTTTGAGAATTAAAATGCTGCTTTTCCTTGGGTAATGACAGGCAGGCCTTTTTCACATTGCCCTTCAGTTTTCATTTTCAATCGCACATGCAAAGCCGTGGTCGTGTCAGTATTGAAACATCCTGCTTCTCATGTGAAAGGGACTTCAGTTTGGGGCCTTTGAATGCACCCCAGGAGAGTGACAAATAGCCCACAAACAAGAGCAATTCAACCAATCAGAATTTTGGTATAATTTCAAACAACAGCTGAGTATGGCTAGACAAGTGTAATCCCAAGAAGCAAACCCTCTGAATAACCTTAAGCTGGGAGAGAGCAGTGTGGGGGATACAGAAAAAAGCTATAATGCGGGAGAGAGTAGATGGTGGCCAGTTAAGAATGAGGAAGTAGAAAAGGAAGGCAGAGGCTGGTGACAGGTGGCCAGAGAAAGAGAGAGGAGGTATGAAGTAGAGAATTAAGGCGGAGTTGGTAATAAAGACTACAGGCTTGTACTTCCTTCTTCCAGGCAGTTCTTCCAGTCTTCTCTCTCCAGCAGCCTTCACTTGTATTAAAGGAGCAGCAGCAGGTATGTCTTCTTCCTCTAGGTCCAAGACATAAAATTAATTTTCCCAGGGCCCTTTTATAACATGAGGATATGGAGTGTATTGAACGTATCCCTTATGAGTCTTAATTCCCATCATAATATGATTATTGTTGTGGACATTGATTAGTTTATGAGGTAATGACTTTTAATAGGGTTTGATTGGGAAAACAAGATTTTATTTATTTATCGTGCATTTATTAGGGACTTATACAGTAAGTCAATTCTGTTTCAAAGCAACCACAGGGCGACAGGAAAGGAACATGGGATTGAAAAGCAATGAATACAGTAGAAGATAAAGACTAACCTATTATGCCATGTGAATATTCAGAACATTCAAGTGCAGCAAGAAGAGGGAAAATGGGAGGTGAGAGTAAGTACTTGAATGTCCGTGCTCGTCCGTGCTCGTGGGTGAGCAGCAGATGAATTGCATAGTAATGTAAGTGTTATGCAGCCTGGGGCCGCATTGGGTAGTAAGTGCAGGCCTACATGATTAAGGCTTGTTGGTGCTGAGGCAAGTGCTGAGAGGTAGACAGAGGCTGGGGCGATTGGGTATGGGAGGGCAGGTCCCCAAAGGATACATAAGGGTTCTGGCCACCAATTACAGCGACTGAGATTAGCAGAGGAGGGTCGTAGGGAAGGAGTAGGTGTAGAGGAAAGTCTTGAGTTTCGGGAATTTGAGCAAGTCCTGCTCAAGACGGAGATGGAGGGGGAGGTTGTTCCATTTTCTGGGAGCTAGCTGAAGAAAGTGATCGCCACTACCCCCTCACGACCCCCCGACCCTGTTTAGCAAAACACTTTACACACAGAGAGTTGGTGGCAGATGGCTGTAGAGGTCTAGAGGGAGAGTATTTAGTAAGACAAAGTGGCAGATAGCGTGGTCCCAGGCCCCAGATAGCCTTGTGGATGATGCAGAGGGATTTACATTTAATCTGTGCCACAACCAGGAGCCCGTAAAGAGTTTTTAGGGCAGTAGAGATACAGCCCCTGGGCTTAAGGCCAAGGATATGCCTTGCTGCCCTATTCTGGATTAGCTAGGGGGTCATAAAGTGGAAGAAGGTAGATTCAGGAGAAGGCTATTGCAGTAATCAAGCCTAGAGAGAACCAGGGCTTGGGTAAGATTGAGCGTCTGGGGGAAAGTGAGAAAAGGGAGAGATTCCTTTGAGAAGGAAGAGTTGAAAGTGGGACTTCTTTGCAATGTTCTGATTCTGAGGGAGGAAGGAGAGAGAGGAGTCGAAGATGACTCCATGATTTCTGGCTTCAGAAGAAGAAGCGGGGGAGAGCCCATAGAGGATGGCCAGAGTGAGGGGGAAAAGAGGCAGCAGGGGTCCCAATGGGAATTATATCAGTCTTACTGGAATTGAGGCAGAGACTGAATGGCAGATAGTCAGCCAGAGATGATGGAAGATGCAAGAGGGTCAGCAGGGAGTTTGAAAAAGAGTTGTGTGTCATCTGCATAGCACTGAAAGTTGGTGGAGAAGGAGGAAAAGAGTAGTGCTAGCTGAGCAAGGTAAGTGTTGAAGAGTCAGGGGTAGGGGTTTGAACCCTAGGGGACACCACAGGTGGTGACGGAAGTAGGTGAGGAGAAGGTACCCAAAATGACCTGGTACGACCCGTCAGTTAGGAAGGAGGTAAGCCAGTCCAGTGACCACTCAAAAATACCAAGGGTATCATGGAGTAATTTTACGAGGATTGAATGGTTAACCGTATTGAAGGCAGAGGAGAGATCGAGTACGATGAGGACAGCTGGAGAGTTAGAGTCCAGAGATGCAAGCAGTTCTTCACAGGTTTTCAGAAGAGCAGTTTCCATGCCTATGGATGCTCAGAAGCAGATTGATGGTCATGGAGACCACCAACAAGTTCAGTGTGTGAGGTAAGTTGTGGAAAGACCAGTTTCTCCAGCAGTTTCCCAAGGAAGAGGGTGATAGAAATAGGGTGTTAGTTGGCTGGGCAGGTAGGGTCTGCTGAAGGTTTTTTTCAGGAGGGGCCCACAAGGGCGTGCTTGAGGGAGGATGGGAAAGATTCAGTGGCAAAAGAGTGGTTGCAGATATAACTGAGAGCAGGGGCAAGAGAGTCAGTTTTGTCCTTGATGGTTCTGGAGGAGCAAGGGGAAACCTGTTTGGAAGAGGCAACTCTGGTGACTTCTTCAGGTGTGACAGAGGAGATGGAGGAGAGAGAGGAAGAAGGATGGTGAGAAGCCGTAGGAGATTCGGGAGTGAGGGAGGGATTGGGCTGGAGGGTAGCAAGGGTGCTTCGGATATCCAGAATTTTAGTGGTGAAGTGTGTGGCCAGTGCCTTGTAGATGGCCTGGGACAGAAGAGAGGGAGAAAGAGACTGCGGAAGGGTTGGCTAATTCCCTACAGATTGTAAAGAGTTCAGTCGTGTTGTTGGATGCATCCGATACCCGTGCATCGATGTGGGCTCTTTTCTTGGCACTGATGGAGCGTCTGTATTGCCTTTGGAGCAGGCCAGCTTGTCAGAGATTGATCCTGAGGTTTGCCACTTCCGTTCCACAGCTCTGCACTTGCGTTTCAGGTCTAACATTTGGAGGTGACTTTCAGGCGGATCCTCATGACAGGGGCAAGAATGTCAAGGGTGTTGGTAATGGCCAAATGAGAGCAGAGTCAGTGGTAGAGTCTGGGGTTGGGGCAGGGAGGGGTGAAGGTGGATGTGAAGGCAGCAGCTGACATTCGTTTCATGGGATGGATGTTCGTGAACGTAGTTGTCAGGGCTTTTGGAGGGGCGGTCAAAGGGCTGATGGGACCCAGGTGCGAGAAGAGGAGAGAATGGTCCGAGTAAGAGAGTGGAGTGACCGGAGGGGGGGAGAGAGACGTCAGAATGGATGAAGGCATCCAAAGTATGTCCAGCCGAGTGGGCTGGGCCAGAAGGGGAAAATGGAGAGGAATAGTGATGTGCAGAGGTCGAGGAAGAGAGTGGATGCTGTGACAGGGGAGTTCAGTTGGATATTCAAATTGCCCATTTGGAGGAGATTAGTGGTAGTGGAGATTAGAGATAAACAGAAATCGTCCCATTCAGAGAGGAACAGGGTGGAAGTGCCAGGAGACCTGCAGATGGTATCAATGGTCAGATAGGAGGAGGGAGGGATGACCAGCTTGCAAACCAAGCTCTCAAAGGAAGAGTAGGGCTGGTTGGGTATGATGGAAGAAGGAACCCACTCAGGGAAGATGAAGGCAACCCCACCGCCAGCACAGTGAGGTCGTTGCTTGGAGATCATCTTGAAGCCATCAGAGAGAAGGGAGTAAACAGCAGTGACTGAGCTGGCATAGGACTATGTCTCTGTAAGAACGAGAATGTCATGGTCAGTGTCTTCAAGAAGGAGGCAGATGTCGGTGGAGTGTTTTATTTGGCTAAATGGGCCTTAAGAGAAGCCAGGTGAAGGAGGTCTCCACCTTTGAAGGTTTTCTGAGGTTGAGTAGAGGCACGTGGTACACAAGTCAGCGGGGGAGTGGTAGGAGGAGAGGCAGGCGAAGGAACGATGTTAATGAGGGACATCAGGCGACTGTCAAAGAGGAGGAGTTTGTGATGAGGACCCTGAAAAAAGATAGTGCCTGTGTGCTAGACATTAATGATGCAGCATTTTGAGGAGAAGCCGGCAAAGAGGACTTCCCAGTTGGTGCCACCATTAATGGGAGAGGATGTGAAAGGGAGGAGAGTGGAGATGAGATGAGGAGTTCATAGATCTGGAGATGGGGCAGAGAAGAGAATAACGGTAAAGACCTGTCTGGAAGTTGCGCTGACGTAGGTGTCTGCGATGGGCAGGCCAAGGTTTGAGGACAGGATGTTTTTTTGTGGTTTTTCCTTCCAGAATTCATGAGAGAGGGAGGATAGGTGATAGAGTAGCAGTTACAGAAGATGTGTGAGATGTCGAGAGGCATAGGGGCAGCAGAGGTAAGCGTCTGCTGTGCCATTTCAGAATTCCCTACTTTGAACTTGGTGGATCTGCAGTGCTACATGGGCTCTTCTGCTGGGTGCAGCATTTCCTCCTGTTTTTGTGCTGGAATGCCTGATCGGTGAGTGCCCCACTGCCTGTTTCTTTATTCCGTTCTGCAGGTCAATCCACTGCCTTTGGTGCATTCTAGGAGTTTCTGGGTGTGGGACTGTAGAGGGTTTTTTTTACAGCCCAGCTACAGTCTCTCTCAAACTCCTGGTGTATGTATGCGATCCTGTGATCTACGTGCAAAGTAAGTACACCTCCTCTCCTCAGCTGGTGGGCTGCTTGGCAATGTAGACCACTGGAGTGGCAGTGACTGAATTCTGTAACTCAGGGTAGGAATAAAATCAATCATGCTCTTTGACAGTTTTGACCAGGCTTCCGTCAGTCACTCTCCGATAACCCTTTGGACTCCCATCTGGTAGCGGCCATGTCAATCCCATCATATGTGTCTTGCTTCCCATGTACAGTAGTGTAGGCTGTTCCTCCAACACACCTCAACCTTTAAATGAGAATGTTTTGGAACAAACAATGTATTATATTGGTACTGCGGTTCTAGTAATAGGGAGACTATGAGTGTTAAACTTCGAAGTACACCAAACAGAAATCACCACTACCATGGTGGACACACCATGCAAACAAACCCTCACCACGAGACACAGGTTCAGACTGGGGCTGGCTACTGTGCTGCAAGGTCAGGAAGGGCAAAGGCTCTGCTCCCAGTGCTTCAAACATGTGTGGACATACATAGAGGGAAACTGGAATTCCAAGATGCTGCAGGAGGCTTTTAGAGCTTCTGTGCATGAACAAACACGAAGTACCAGCCAAAGCTCCTGCATACCTAAAACAAATACACCAATATGATTGACCAAATCACAAACCAACTTTAACTTGCTTACAAAGGTAAAGGCCTCTCCAAAGCCCTACCCAAGGGGGGTAAACAACGAGTTATACATAGCCTGCTAAAGAAGGTAGTTAGGGTGTTTGGAGACTTTCTTTGTTGGCCATGGCAATACAAAAAGGAAATGGTAGAAGAAGGTTGGAGAGAGGGAGAAAACAGTGGAGGGGACTGGAGATTATCAGAGGGTGGCAGGAGAAGAGTATCAGGAGAAGAATATAATGAGGGGGCCGGAGGAGACTATAAGGAGGGGGTAGGAAGAGAACAGAAGAACGTGGCATAGGAGAAACCATAGAAGATGGCCTCCAGTGCCACTGAGCTGCTAGATAGTGAGAGTAGGAAGGAACCCGAGGGAAAACATCACCCTAGGCAGTTTCCTAAGATTTGTGTTGGGACACATTTTCAGATCACCCTCAGCTAAATGGCAGATGGTGTCAACAGTGGGATTGACAAAGGCTATTCTGGATGCCTACCCAAGACCTGCACTCCCTATGATATAGATGGTCCAGAATGGCACATGATTCTATGAGCACTATCCCTGAGTCAGACAGGATGGGCATATATTTTGTGGACAATGTGGATGTTTGCCAGGTTGGCTGTGCCCAGGTTTCCACAGGCCTGAATTAGCAGTGTTAACCTAACGTAGGATTGTGAGGAAATAAGGGCTCCAGGCAGCAGTGATGAAGAAACAGTAATTTATTTCATTACAGCGACAGCGGCCTATGAGAGCCGAGTGCCAACATGGCTCTCTCCCTGCAGTCTCTACTGTCTCTCATCCACATTCTTAGAATAACATTCTTAGAACTTAATGAGCTCATAGTGCAGCTCAATGTTTAACTAGGATCTGGTAATACATTTTTATGAACTTGTTTTAACTTACACTTACATCATAACACATCTCATCCCTTATGTACATACAGCTGTTTACTCCACATAATAATCCTTAAACCAGCCGGGTTTGTTCTTGACTCTATTTGAATGTGTC
Source organism: Ambystoma mexicanum (assembly GCF_040938575.1). Lineage (NCBI taxonomy): Eukaryota > Metazoa > Chordata > Amphibia > Caudata > Ambystomatidae > Ambystoma > Ambystoma mexicanum. Next base: position 291,384,351 of record NC_090936.1, on the reverse strand, counting down.
TCTGCTGCTGACCTTGAATTGTTGGCATCCTTGGAGCACTTATCTATGACACTAGAGTCTCTGACACTGTTATTAGCAAATTCACCATTGTCATGTTCACCATTGTCATGTTTATCCTGTGCATTGTCCTTCATGCATTCTGGAAATTTTACAATTCTGGACATTGACCTTCTACAATTACTACATTGTTTCTTACTGCAGATATTTTCTTGGGACCAATGTATTTGCTTTCTACACATTTGGGAGTGAATCTAGGGTTCTTTATGAGAATACAATCTCCCACTTTCCAGGTATTACTTTTGACACTCTTGTCCTCATCAAATCTTTCTTTGTACACAACCTGTGCTTCTTTGATGAGAGTCATAATTCTCTCGCGATCAATGTTGGAACTCTTGGCTAAGTCCATCCACCCTGGACATAGTTTTGTTCCAGGTTGTCTCCTTTTCAATGACATGAACGGAGATACATTTGTAACTGAGTGTGGTGTGGTACAGTAGTTCCTTATCATCCTCGTCGCCAATGAGGAAATAAGGGCTCCATGCAGCAGTGATGAAGAAACAGTAATTTATTTCATTACATCGACAGCGGCCTATGAGAGCCGAGTGCCAACATGGCTCTCTCCCTGCAGTCTCTGTCTCTCATCCACATTCTTAGAATAACATTCTTAGAACTTAATGAGCTCATAGTGCAGCTCAATGTTTAACTAGGATCTGGTAATACATTTTTATGAACTTGTTTTAACTTACACTTACATCGTAACAGATTGTTCCCAGGTCACTGGCAGAGAAATCCGATATTGATGTAGGGGCAGGAGTGATTGATAGAAATTGTCATGCAGTGGTGAAAATGATCCATTTTAACTACAGTTCTGAAGCATTTATAGTCCGCAACTGGGCACGTCATACGTCAGTTGATTTGTGAGATATAACTTTGCATCCAGCATACAGAATTTTAAGATGCGGATAAGACAGAAGGAGGTGAATCTGGGTTTGGATTCTCATATTTACTACTGAGATCCCAAAGAGACAGGGGTCTGAGTATGTCCCATAGAACAAACAAGATCATTCACACTCCTTAGGAGTTAGGTCCAAGACCCTAGTGGGACAGAACTAGAATTTGCTTCATTCAATAGAAATAACCCTTATGTGCAAGCTGTTTTCAATGCTATTATATACTGCAGCGAAGAAAAGCCGGTGCAGCAAAGATAAGGTTTGCAAGTATTTGTACATTTCATGTTAGAATACAGTGTGTAGGTGAACAGTCCCAGAGATCCCTTCATCCTTCCACCTCTCACTCCAACTGCCTTTCCTTGGAGAGAAGGATAAACATCCAGAATTCAGGTCCCCTTGTACAATCTACATAGCACATCTCTGGGTAACCAAGGCAAATGTACCTTATACACACACTCTCTGCATGCACATCAAGCTTTCACATAACACAGCTCCCCCCTCACTTATTGATCAACACGTTCATCAGATCCCAATGGTCCTTTTTTATCCACCCCTCTTTGTTGCACACTTTCCCATCCTCTGTAAACACAGCATCCTCAAACACCTTCATCACCCCTTGCCGGTCCCAACACCTACGATTCACTTTAGCCACAAATCCTCCCTTCTTTACCCACACAAGATAACCTTCTGGGAAGTTCTCCCTCTTGGATCTCTTAAGCATATCAAACCAATACTTCATGTTCTCAGCTTTGTCCCAAACCAATTCTTTGAGCTTATGTTCATCCCACTCTACAAAGCGTGCCCACCATAACCAGGGGGGAGGGACCTCAGACAGAGGTATGAGGCTTTCTCCTCCTTAGTGGCATGTGTACATAACCGTTAGGCACATACTTTCCTGCCCACTGCCTCCTCTCGACTGTTCCCCACACTTATTGCCATCCGTATAGCTTGTTCATGCCACTGCACAGTGTCCTGCCCCAACAATGATGGGCAGACAGTGATATGAGGCTTTCTCCTCCTTAGCAGCTCAGAGCTAAGCGATAGGCACATACTCTCCTTCCCACTGCCTCTGCGTGTGTGTACGGATTTCATCCTCATCATCAACTCTGCAGGGAAGAAAACCAGGTCCATCAAAGGTAAGGTTTACTAGTATTTATTTATTTCATATCAGCATACAGTGAATAGGTGAATGGCCCACAGAGCTCTTTCACCCTTCCACCTCTCACTCCAGAATCCAGGCCTCCTGGACATTCTACGTAGAACAGCTCTGGGAATCCAAGGAAAAAATAACGTATTCACACACACCGTACATTCACAGCAAGGTCATACATAAAACTATATCTGCAGAGGAGGGTAGACTATTGACCTGGACCTATTTTGTATGGAGGGAAGGGGCCTCCTGTTCAGAGTGATGAAAATTGGAAAGAAAGATAGGCAGACTTGATATCTTGTGTTGGTATTCCCACCTTTCTAGAAAGAAATCATTGATCTGGCCCACCTCAATTTTTCTTCTGGGAGTCAAGAGGCGATCAAGACTCAGGAATTTGTCCTTGGTCAGTTCATTTGCCCCAGGCCACCAGCAAATTCAGAAATATTTCCTTGAATGCCCACTATGTCAAAATAAATGTTAGACTATTGTGGTAAGGCATCTCTAAAATGCATATCTGTTATAGACATACATTCACTATGATTGGGATGGATATGATGGATCCCTTCTGTCTATCAAGGACTGGTTATGGATATATATCAGTTCTATTAGATTGTGCTACCCATTATTCTGAGGCATTTGTAGAGGAGCAGCTGAATGCCTCTGTGGGAAGTGCCTATTTTGCCTATATGTTGGAAACCGGAAATTGCAACACGTGCAACGCCAGTAATGGTACCTATACCACAAAGAGCCTTTGAGACAAGGTATCCACTGAGAAAACCCTACATGATGTATCCCTGAAGAGATGACCGTCTCCTGAGGGAGATCCTAGAAGAAGTGTGAAAATGTGAAAAGGAGAGGCTGGTGACATCACAAGAAATGAACGTGACGCACTGAGAAGGATGAGCAAAGAAGAGATGGCATAGACCTTATAGAATCTGATGGCAAAGTAGAGAATCGAGAAAACTTTCATGTGCGGGATGAAGATTGCACGTCTGAAGAAGCACTGCAGAAAATGCAAGCCGTTTTAATGAATAGACTGCAGGCGGTGCCATCAATATATATATATATATATATATATATGTAGAATCTGGAAATTCAATGTCACAATTTTAGTAAGCTCAGCCCATAGAGAAAGGAGGATTGATAGCTTACTGTGTGTGTCGCAGCAAAGAAATAAAGCAAGGAGCAAAGATGGACCAAAGGAAGACTGCTTGGCCTGATGTCAAAGGCTAAAGCAGCCAAAACTGGTTATCAGTCCTTGAAGAACAGTGATTGTGAGACGCTGAGGCATCTCTTGTTAAGTTGCAAAGAGAGAACACCATGAGCGCCAAGTTTCTTTATTCAGGACAATTAAATGCTATAAAATGGGCCGATTCACGGTGTCCTGTCATGTGTGTCCAAGATGGAAATAGATGCAGGCATGCAAGCCTGAATGTTGATAAGAGCGTGCTCACACTCCCTTATATTCCCAGAGTAGAAAAGCTACCACAAGGCCATGTTCAAAGACAATCTGAATGACAGAAGGTATGAATGATGAGAGATGATGGGCTAATTGGGTGGGAGGTACGGTCAAGTCCACCCATCAGCACCTGGGGTCCCAGCTTACATGCTGCTAGAGAATCGAATGTTGCAGAAGGGTACAAGTGTGCCAACCAATTGTCAAGAGCCATATAATGAAGGGCTTCCATTTTGAGAGACAATGATATATTGTGTTTCTAATCACTGTCAAAGATGACTTGCACTAAGGGAGGGCATGAGTTGCCCACCTGACTATAGAGACCCAATCACAATCCAATCCCTTATAGAAAGTATACTTAGTTACTCCCTGTAGGCCAATCACAATCCCATTTAGGGTTTTGTAATTTGCCATGTAGTATGACATCACATATGACGAATGTTTGCTATAAAAGTGATGTTTTTTATGAAATGCATTGAGACGATGCTGTGCAACGTCCGTTGATGTCCGTTGTACTCCCTGTTTTAGACTTCGAGAATAAAACAGACACTTTGCCAATTTCCTGAGGCGGTCTTCTTATTTGGTGGGAGAGTTATTCTTCATCCATCCATCGTACGATGTGTTACCTTAATTAAAAGGACCATAAGGGTTCACTTGGTAGCATGTCAGATGGTTTGGTAGCAAGACCCATTGACTAGTAGGACTGTAGTATTTCAGGCGATCGGGCACCCTGTGCCAAATAGCCGGAAGTCCGCAAGGTTTCCTGTGGAGGGCGGCCGATATAGAATTCTTGCAAGAAAATCGAGACGGTGGGACAGGTCCCTCATTGACGAAATCCCTCCTGGTTTCCGCAAAAAATTTAAGAGTGATTTTCTTTATGTGTAAATAAGAGAGAGACAAAGCCCGGGAGTCCTAACCGAAGGGCTTTAGAAGGAATTGTCATACACTTCAGTCAAAGTAAACTAGGTTACGCATTGGACAGGTCCATATAAGATGTCAATTCAAATCCTGCGATCAGGGTATTATTATGGGCAGCGATAAAAAGAGTTACCTTGAGGATAAATGTGAGGATTCGACTAGTCTGTCTGTTTGTGTATTTGTGGTGAATTAAGGTGTCGAAGAGCAACAATTGTGTAAGGAGAATTGAGAAAAGGTCAAGGAAACATAGCGTCTATCTAGAGAAACTGTTGGTACCGACTCATAGGTAGACTGAGACTTTCAAAAAATAGAGGTTTTGGGCGCGATTGTTGGAGCGCGCTCATATTTTTTGTTTTCATAAAAAGTATTTTTGTAAACACTGGTAAGTATTGACTGCCAATTGAGACTTGTCACAATGGGAGACATTACTCTTCTGATGCACTTATGTAAGACATTGCCAAAACACATGCCCAAGCTCAAACAGTACAGTGCAGAGTGGGTAAAAGGCACAACAGATAACATGTTCATGCCATGGCCACAACGGGGTTCATTGTCGGAAGTAGTATTGCAAAACATGACCACATACTTGCACGCTTCGTAGACGGGAAAGAAATTGGAGAAAAGGTTAGCTATTTTAGAGCTTTGGAAGATGTACCAGGAAGAGAGGGAGGATCTGCCACCTGAGGCTAGGATTCTTAACCAGTGTAAAGAGGAAGGTGTCAAGCCTTCTGCTCCCTTGCCTCGCCTGAGGTTAAAAGGGATAGCACAGAAGACATAGGATTGTATCTGTTAAAGGAACCGAAAGCGGCGACAGGGTATAGTAATCGAATATACGAACCACTTGCTTATAGTAGTGATGATAGTCCGGAGGAGACAAAGAGTAAAGAAGAGATAGTGAAGAGAAAAGCGAGTGATCAAATGTATTGACAGAGATAGAACAAGAGTTTGGGGATGTTTGACTGTATGAAAAGTGAATGCAGCAAACTGACCGAAAAAAACAGCCTGCATGCAGTCACTTTTCATATGGTCAAACACCACTACCCACTCCCCCAAACCCCCTTACCTACTTACCTGCTTGCACGCCGCCTGATCCACTTCAACCCTGCGGCATCAGATCCGTCCATCTAATGCGGGTCGGATCCGACGCAGCAGGGTCCCTTTTCCTTTCTTTTTTTTTCTGTCCCCCGCCTCTAATATCGAGGAAGCGGTGGACACCCCCACAACCCCCCAGGCCAATACACACCAAACATGGGGAGTGGGGGACCCCCCGCAATCCCCACTCCAAATGTTCGGTATGTATTAGCCAATTTGTTCGCATATATTCAGTCAAATGGTACAGGCCAAATTCGGTCAAATGTTCCATTCGGCCAAAAATATCCGAACAAATCTACTAATACCAGAACGAGAGATCAAGAGATGGAAAGGAGAGAAGGATAAAGGATAAAGTTGACAAAGTAATGCTCGTACAGAACAAATGGATGGGAGGACAGATATTACTCAAGCTAGATGGGAAAAGCATTGTTCAAGTTAGGCAAAAGGAAGGTCAAGATGAACAGGATAGGAAAGACAGGGAAGAAGAAAAAAGATTGAAAGAAGATGAGCATAAAAGAACAGATGTATCAGGAGGAACAACAAAAGAAAGAAGAAAGGGCAGAGGAGCAAAGGAAGTATGACAACAGATAGAGCAATAAAAGAATGTGATAAGCAAGAAAGGGAGAGAAGAGGAGGATGCGTAGAAATTAAGAGACAGAAGAATACAAAGATGAAGAGAAGAGGAAGAAAGAAGAGCAGGGGTAAGGAGAGACGAGATAAGGAAGGAAGAGGAAAGAGTTAGATGGGAAGCAAGTAAGCAAAGAGAAGTAGATGAAGAATCAGAATGAAAAAGAAGACAGCGGGAACGCGATATTGATCGCATTAAAAAAGAATTAATGGAGCTAAGTCCAGTATTACAATGGAGCAGTGTAGAAGAGTTCCTCCCGTTACAGGGTGCAACGTCAGGGCCATCTACAGTAACCCTAGAAGAGGACTTCGATATAGGGAATATCAGAGATAGGATTGATAAAGCCTATAGCCTATCAGGCCTTAACAGAAGGTGGCAAATCGGGAAACAGAGGGAAGGGAGATCAAACCCTAGTCTTCCAATCACAAAGAGAATAATCCGGTGCTGGCTTTTCAGACCCAGGAGGCAGACATATCGGCAGTGGAGTGGTCTTCATTTACCTGGAGCACTTGATGCCTTAAAGGTTGGTTCATGCAATGTGTGTTTACATAGACCAGGCTGTTTATTGAAAGTCAAACTCAACTTTCAGAGAACCATACATGATTTGAAGGCAGAAATATCAGTCATGGCTCGATTACCTCAAAAGGTTATCTTATGAACAAACTTTTCCGGTTTGATCAATGGTTTCACCAAAGCCTAGAAAGGAGCTAACAGCAAATGAAAAGTGGAAGGCCATCAAGAGAACCAATCCAAAAGTAGACTGTTGGAGGGGGAAGTCCATGGGAACTTGAGAATGGCCTTGTGATTTTCAGGGTTTGTAATCTCCACCTCAAAGTCCAGTTGTAATAAATGAGCCTAAGGGGATCCACCTTGCCATCCTGGGGTGAGCTTCGAGAAAGGTGGGGAGATATGTGGAAAGTTCCCCATGCCTGGCTCTCAGGTAGAGGATGGAGTGGTCATGGGAGCTGGTTTCTACTACCATTTATGCGATATTGGACCCAGAGAGTGGGGATGGTGCCCTGGCCCACCTCACTCTGCTCCGGCCTTTTCATAACATAAGATGTATCACCTACTCACCTGAAAATGTGTGGCCCTATTGCATCAGAGTTGGTCCCTTGGACTTGTGCCACACCCCCCACCTCTCATGAGACATGAAAGAACAGGAGCATATAACAAAAAAGGATACTGTATCTAGTTGGCCAAAGGTGAGAGTTTAGTATTTTCAACATACAGAAAAAAAAATCTTGCTTCTTCACTGATGCAGCCGGCACAGGTGATCATAGACCAGTAAGTGTCCATTCCACTTCCCAGTAGAGCACTTCTGAATGCAGACCAGAACAGCAACCTGGCTCCTGACAAATGACTAATGCGGACCCAAGATGACAGTCCACCTTAACAAGGGCTCAGAAAGAGTTTTTATGCAATTACAACCCACATCTGAGAAATAATAGGCATGGACAAGCCCCTATTTAACCGAGGAACTAGGAGAGAGAGCAGCATGTGTGATTCGGGAAGAAGACCAAGCACCAGAGTAAGAGGAGGTAGAGAAGGTGGTAGAGATGAAGACAGAAGCTGGAGTGAGGCTGCGATGAGAATAGAGAGCAGTGAGGTGAAGAAGAAGAAGGAGGAAGTGGTATGACAAGGGCTCCAGACTGTCTCTGGGGACCACCAAGGGGGTGACTACTGGGACTTTGTGTCTCCCCGGGCCATTGGCATAGCAGTGAGCAGTACCACAATCCCCTTCTATAGGCACCCACCCCAACTCAGAGAGCCTAAAGCTCTGTATGAGGTGACCCAAAATCCTAGAGAGGAACAGCAGGGACTCCATTTTAACTAGAGTCAGTTTCAGTCAAAACGCTTTTCATGGCATGTGTCCTGATACTGTTACAAAGTGATACATGCGATACAAAGTTACTGAGTTATTGGGCCTCATTCCGAGTATGGCGGTAAGGGATAGTGGCCACCGGTAACGAGACCGGTGGCGGTATTCCCTTACCGCCATACTCCGAGTTCCCTCTGCGCCCTCGCCCTTAACGCCTGCTTTGAGCAGGTGTTAAAGTCGAGGGCGCAAAGGGGCCTCCAAGCATATAACGGTGAGCGTAATGAACGGTCACCGTTATTTGCATCTTCCCCTTTCCCATTGAGCCCTATGGGGGCTCATTTGGGAATGGGGAAGAGCCTTGGTGAATGGGGAATTACCGCCCCGCCAACCTTGGAATGGGGCGGTGATTCCGCCATCCACCAAGGCGCTGCCGGTCCGGGTACAGCGTCAACCAAGGCGTTAATAGCGCCATTGGTTAGCGCCGTACTCGGAATGAGGCCCATTGTCTCCTGTCGGTGCATTTCTTCACCAAAGATACAGTGTTGTAAATCCCCTAAAGGCCTGCATTCTATATATGTAGGAGAGAATCCTAGGCATTTTAAATGCTTATCTGGAGTTTCTAGAGCATTTAATTCACATGCCAAGGTAACAGTAGACTTGTGTACTGCACAGGCACCACAGGGGAGTGGCAGGAGGAAGCGAGTGGAATCCAAGATGGAGGACAGGCAGATGAATGCTTGGTAAGGAGCTCTGAGCTAGAAATGAAGGCCATGTGTGCCCAAGAGCAGCAACCAGTCCTCACCCTGTCATAAATATCAGACACATGTAAATGTCCTCACCAAAAGCCCAACTCATGGGGAGCATTATGAAACTCAGAGATTCCAGTCAATGTGGGTTGTTGGAGAATGTGGTTGTGGCAGGCATTTGGAGAGCATTCAAGAGAGATAAGAGTATTGGTGAGAAGGCATTGGGGCTGCCAGTGGCATGACAGTTACCTCTGCAACCCCCTGGTGCGAGGGGCCCACTGGGACCCATGCCCGGGGGCAACGGGAAGCAAACGTAAGGTGGGATTCTTGATCCTCTCTGCTTGAAGAAATAAAATAAAAGGCACACAAGCTCTGCTCTGCGCAGGCTCTAAAAGTGCCTTTTTCATTATTATTTTGTTTAGCAGCATGCTTCCTTTCCCTTTGGTGTGGGACATGCTCTATTGGTTGCTAAGCAACTGATAGCCTGCCTGATTGCCAGTGAATGTGAGTAGGAGAGGAGCACGTGCTTGACATCTGATGCTGCAATTGTCCGGTCCAGGCCTCGCACAGCAGCATCTAAGTTATGGGCCGGTATATTTTATATTTTTATAAAGTAATACATGCTCCACATTTCACTAAACCAATTTAGTGTAAGTTAGTAGCTTGCATCGTGGGCTCGGTGAATGTGGCTCGAGAGAGAGAGGGGAACACTTTGTAGTTTTTAAATTGGCATTTAAGGGCGCGCGCATGCGACAGAGTGACGCGTCACTCGGTCGTGTGCCATATAAATAAACAGGGCATTCCCGGCGGCCGCAGAGCGACCGGGGAGCCCGCACCAACAATACAGTGTCTGTGTATGTCTATGAGGGGTGGGGGGCTCATGGGCCGCATGGGAAGCGGCAACAGTGGCGACGAGTCGGGATTTTAACCTGGGCACAGCAGTGACTTTCGGCGGTGATTTATGTGATGTGCTTTTGATGGGCTTACATGAATATCTCTGTTCGAAACATGCCACGGAGAGGGATACAAACCATGTGGTCAGCGCCCATCTTACTATCCGGGCCTAGGAACGTCACGGCTTCTTTGTGAAGACACAGTGAGCCATCCAGGCCCAATTTTTGGAACTTGTTGTGGCAGACAGCTGTATATTGCACATGATGCGCTTTGTGAAGTGAATTTTGGACATTTTCACTCATTTTCGTCGAGTGTTGGTTGTGGAACCAGGGCTGGCCTGCTGTTATGTGTGTACCCTGGACCCACCCTGCTCAATTTTTGGGGCCTTTGGCCTGAACTGTGACATCAGACTGTAACAGTCTGATATCTCAGGTGCACCTTCCAGTCTAGGGCCTAGGTGGAAAATGTGGATGGACAGGTTGGAGATGTATTTCAGGGCCACCATGGAAACCAACGATGACAGCAAGGTGGCTACCCTTTTGTTCTGCACTTGGCCTGCGGTACATGAGGTGTTTATATCCCTCAAACCTCAGGATGGCTCATATGCTGCGGCAAAGGACGCTCTCCACAACTATTTTCTTCCCATGGCTAATGCCGAGTACGAACGTTTTCTCATGGGCACGGCCCGCAAGAAAGACGATGAGACACTGGACATGTTCTACAGGAGGCTGTGCAGGCCTGTGCCTGGAATGACCCTGAAAGATGATCAGAAACCAGCTAATTCAGGGGTGTGTCTGTGGTAAGCTGTGCCAACAGATCTTGTGAGAACCTCCCTCACATTCTAGAACTGGGAAGGTGTCATGAGCTCTGAGCTACGGGCATCCCGCATGGAGGCTGGAGCGCGCCCCAACAAGATGGAGGACATTTGTGCAGTGGGCAGAGGTAGAGGAATCAGACGCCCGGCGAGCAGTCAACGTGACAGGGGACAGGCGCCAGTCAACACGTGCATGAAGTGCGGGGAAGACCTTTCCACATCCTGCAGAATGCCCAGCCATCGGAAAGTCATGTGGCTGCTGTGGTGTCACTGATCATTATGCTCGCATGTGCAAGGCCCCAACACCGACGGTCATTCCAAGAGGTCCTGTCTGGGCTGGATGCTTCCACCAGTAGCACTCATTGAATGTGGCCCAGGTGGACCAATGGGGCGACAGCAATGGCCCGGAAGGTGAGGAAGAGGAGGAAGAAGAAGAAAATGTGATCTTTGTGTCGATCATGGGTGTCTTGCGCTCGAAGTCCAGGCGACAGCCCTAATTGAATGTATTGGTTAACGAGGACTAGGTTCCGATGCTTGTGGACACTGGCGCCTCTGTAAATGTAATGGCCAGAGAGCATTATGATGCCATGCAATCCCCGCCTGGCCTTTCCACAACCAAGGCTCGCATTTTCACCTTCGGGGAGCACAACCAATCCCGCTTGATGGGGCGTTCGTCGCAGATGTGAGGCATGGTGGGGCAAATATTTGTGCAATGTTTTATGTCACGCCAGTGAGCAGCAATACCCTATTGAGCTGCGCGGCGGAAGAGGCCCTGGGCATCGCAACCTTTGCACACTCGGTGTATGTGGAGGATATCCCGATGCTGCTGGACAAACACTCATCTCTGTTCAAAGGCATCGGGCAAATGACGGGAGACCCTGTCCGGATACACATCGATGATTCTATCCAACCTGTGGCATTGAAACATCGGCGAGTGCCGTTCCACCTAAGAGATCTGGTGGATCAGGAGTTAGACAACCTGGTAAGACTGGACATAATCGAGAAGGTGGAGGGCCCCACTCCCTGGGTCTCCCCGTTAGTGATCGCCGGGAAGCCGAAGCAGCCTAACTCGGTCAGGATATGCATGGACATGTGCCTACCCAACAAGGCGATAAAGCGGGAAAGACACCTGATGCCCACCATCGATGACATTATAACCGAGTTATGGGGTGCATGGCTCTTCTCCAAGTTAGACCTGGGAGCTGGGTACCATCAGGTGGTGCTCTATCCGGATTCTACATACATCACCACCTTTACCACCCATCGGGGGCTATACAGGTACAAGAGGCTCAGGTTCGGGGTGTAATCAACTGCAAGTTTTCCAAAACATCATCAGAGGGGTCCTCGCAGAGTTGGAAGGGGTGCTTAACATCAGTGATGACATTCTGGTGTTTGCCAGGTCCGAGGCGGAGCACCTATCCCAGCTGGCGAACACCTTTGAACGCCTACGGTGCCTGGGTCTCACACTGCATCGTGACAAGTGCAAATTTCTCAAAACTGCTATTGAGTTTTTTGCTTTGTTTTTAAGGAGGGTGGGATGTCGCCCAACTGCGGCAAGCGAGGGACATCCAGGAGGCCATACTGCCAGAGAACGTGGCTGAAGTATGGAGCTTCCTAGGCATGGTCACTTACTGTGGCCGTTTCATCAGAAACCTGGCCACATGGTCTGAGCCGCTGTGGACACTCACAAGAAAAGACGTTACCTGGCAGTGGGGGCCGTTGGAACAAGAAGTATTTATAACATCAAGGGTGCTCTCACCGCCGGGGACACCATGGCCTTCTTTGACCCGGCCCTACAGACGGAGATTGTGGTCCATGCAAGCCCCTCGGGGTGGTTCTCGCCCAGGTGGGGGCCAACCAGGAAGTCCGGCTGATTGCGTATGCCAGCAAGGTGCTGTCAGACACTGAACAGCGGTACTCTCATATCGAGCGAGAGGCGCTGGCGGTCCTGTGGGGCAGCAGGCACTTCAGACTGTATGTGCTGGGAAGGCCGGTAATGGTGGTCACGGACCACAAGCCTCTTCTGCCCATCCTAGCCGGCTCGTCCTCTAAACCACCTGTGAGGATAGAACGCTGGATGCTGGTGGTCCTGGAGTACGGCGTGTCGCTGGTATACCGACCTGGGGAGGTGGTGCATGCAGACTTCGGATCCACGACTAGGGGCACACACTTCCTGGTGGTAGTCACTGGCGTAACAGGGGCCCCCGCAGTCCCCATGGTGCGGGGGGCCCCGCTATCACATGTCCTGGGAGGGGGCCCCACTTGAAAAAAAATGAAAAAAAATATTTTTTCAAAATCTTTTTTTTAATTTCTTTTTTAAATCACTTTGCCTTCATAAAGAAATTATTTCTGTAACAGAAATAATGGCTTTATGAAGTCAGAGTGACTTCAAAAAGAAACAATCAGCCTCATTACAAGTTTGGCTGTAGCCTTGCTGGTAAAACTGCCAGGCTGCCGCCAAACTTGCGCTTTTTTCCAGCATCCGCGAATGGGCAATTACCGGGTCATTACGGCCCTGCCGGACCTGGTAATTGCCCATTTGCGGGCGGCGGAAAAAAATGCTTCCCATTCCCATTTGATCCCCATAGGGTTCAATGGGAATGAGGAGATCGGATGCACCAGCACCATTCATAATGGTGCTGGTGCACCCGACATGCTTTGCTCACGGGTGCCGGTATGCCCGCCAGGTCAGACCTGGCTGGCGGGAAGGCACCCTCGAGCAGAACTCATAGTTTGCCGGTCTGGTAACAACAGTACCGGCAAGCTTACCGGTACCGTTGTTACCAGACTGGCAAACTTATACTGAGGCCCAAATTCTTTTTGAAGTAATAGGGCTCCCCTCAACCCCATGACGTGTGTCTGTGAGTGTATGGTGAAAGGGTGCACACAAATGTATGGGTGACTGGGTGTGCGTGTGTGCGTGTACGGTGAAAGGGTGAACACTTAAATGTATGGGTGGCTGCCTGGGTGTGCCTGCATGGTAAAAGAGTGCACACTTAAATGTAAGGATGGCTGGTGTGCATGCGTGTATATGGTGAATGGTGTTTGTGCTTGTGCTCAGGGGCGCAACAAAACCTACATTTCAGGGGGCTGATGCTTCAAATGTTTGGGGAGGCGCTAACTTCATGGGTGGTGGGGGAGGCAAACTTCTTTGTGTGCGGGCATCTAACTTCTTTACGCATTTTAATGAGACTATTCTAGTGCAACTTCAATGTTACAAGCAGTTAACTCTCTCCTTTAAGTGTGAAAGCACCCACGTATGAACTGTTGTGAGAATGAACGGTCTCCTGTCCCTTTCTACACTTCCAATCACTTCCCTGCCATGAAAGTGCTAAACACACATCACAATTTCAATTGCCTAAACGATTTGGCATTTGAATGCGGGTACTAATAGTGAAATGCTTTATGTTAGTAACTGCTTAGCCCTTGTTAACCCAGGTACCGTTTAACATCGGTGTCTGTCTGTCCGGCAACTGCTCTGAAGGTCAGCCAGGTTGAGTCAACATAGCCCAAAATTACTGGGGGCGAGTGCTGCAGCCCAGTCAACTGAATATTGTTAAGACCCTACTTGTGTTTAATGCCTTAATTACTTATTGGTAATCGTCATTACTCCTAGCCCTATTCTTCCTTGTCCCTGTAATTGTGTATGAGGCAGTACTTGCCTCATACACAAGCACTGGGATGAGGTAGAGGTACATGGAGGTAATGCCTGACTTAGCTACCTGTATCTTCATTACTCCTAATCCCACTCTTTCTCATCCCAGTACTTACCTATGAGGCCAGGAGCCTCAAACGTAAGCTCTAGGACAAGGAGGGGGGACGTTAAGGTAATTCTGGGCCAAGGAGCTGATTTTGGAGGTTGGGTAGGGCATGGGAGGAAGAGGGCATGTGTGGGAGGTGGGATTGTGTGATAAATCATAATGGTTGTCAATATCCAGGCTAAGCAGGCATGATATGTGGTATTAGTGGCTAGAGGGGCATTTTGGTGCAGCCAGTCTAGTTATTCCTCAATTTGGTATGACTTTTATTTAACTGCACATTTCTGATAAAGCAGTCCTGCTAAGTGTAATTACCTGGATAGATTGGCATTTGGGTGCTGCCAGTCTAGCCATTTCTTACCGCAGCTTTGTATATTTTTTTGAGCATCTGTGATAAAATGATATGATAGAAGTCTATTATAACGCATCTGTACACAAGTGATTCTTGGCGCGACAAGCAATGGAGTGAAGATGGAGTGACAAGACAAATGATCTTACTAGGCCTTGTGTCATTCAAATCGTGCAAGTGCGAGAATGAGAAATGCAAGGGGAAAGGGAGGGGGGAGTGAAAGGAAGAAGGGCGGGGAAAACAGGGCTGTAATGCTCTGAGTAAGTGCAGCCAGGACAGTGCAGCTCTGGGTAGTGCAAGAAGAACAAGGGACTGTAGGGTTACAGTTACAGTCCCTAAGTGCATGGTAGGCCATCGGCAGTGCAAGGGTGACTGATCAAGAAAGAGCCTGGACTCAGTGGGACTCTGTGGGTAGCCAAGCAACCAGTCAGTACAGCAGACAGGTAGGTCAGGTAGGTCAGCAGGGGAGCGAGAGGGCAAAAGCAGCGGAGAAGAGGAAAGTTTTGAGCTGCTTCTGGACATCAGGTGGTCCGCTAAAGTTTGAGAGGGGCAGGGAGGCCATTCCAGAGGGAGGCATCTGCAGAGGAGAGAGATCTACTACCCCCACTCTCTGCCTGAAGAAGCATCTAGCCCTTAGAGAGTTGGAGGTAGCCGGTGGAAGGGCTAGAGAAAAAAGGTATTTTGGAAGAGAGTGTTAGTTGTAGTGTGGGCTCGACCCCAGAAAACCTTGTGGACAATGCAAAGGGCCTTGAACTTTATTCTTGCAACCACCGAGAGCCAGTGGAGAGATTTCAGGGCTGTAGAGATATGATTACTGGGCCTGTGGCCAAGGACAAGTCTCGCTGTCCTGTTCTGGATAAGTTGCAGAGGGCGGAGAGTAGAGGAAGGCAGCTTGAGAAAGAGGCTTTTGCAGTAGTCCAGCCTAGAGAGAAACAGGGCTCTGGAGACAGTGAGCTTCTGGGGGAAAGTGAGAAAGGGAACAGTCTCTTTGAGGAGGAGCAGCTGCTAGGTAGTGGGACCTCTTGGCGACGTCCGAGATGCGAGGAGAGAAAGAGAGAGTAGAGTCGAAGATGACACAAAAGGTTTTTTGCCTCTCAGGAAGGTGAAGGAAGAGGGCCCAAGGTGGGTGGCCAGAGTGAGGGAGGGAAAGCAGGGGTAGGGGTCCCAATGATAAGGATCTCCATCTTAATGGCACTAATGTCAATATCGTTGGAGGTCCACCAATCCTGAATCACGGATAGACAGTCAGGAATGAGCAAGAGATGAGGAGCCTGAAGGAAAGCTAAGTGCCATTCGCATAACACTGAAAGTTAGAGGAGAAGGTAGAGATCAGGTGGGCCAAAGTGTCCAACTAGAGGTTGAAAAACCAGGGTGCGAGGATAGAGCCCTGGGTAATGCCACAGGAAGAGAGAGAGAGGTGATGGGAAAAAAAGGGCCCAAGTTGGACCTGGGAGGGGCAGTCCAAGAGGAAGGAGGTCAGCCACTCCAGACCCTGATCCGTGATGCCCAGGTTTTCACGTAGTCGATTGATCAGGATGGCCTGGTTGACTGTGTCGAAAGTCAAGGAAAGATCACGGAGGATTAGGACAGAAGGAATGCTGGAATCAAGGTTAGAGAGCAGATCATCACAGGTATTCAGGAGAGATGTTTCCGTGCCTCTGGCAGCTCTGGAGCTAGACTTATGGTCATGGAGACAACCAACAGATTCAACGTGGAGAGTAAGCTGGGAGATGGCCAGCTTTTTTCCAAGAGTTTTCCCAGGAAAGGTGTGATGGAGATTGGGTGATATTGGGTGATAGTTTGCCAGACAGGTAGGATCGGCAGACTGCTTCTTGAGGAGTGGGTGCACAAGGGTTTGCTTAAGGGGAGAGGGGAACATTACAGTGGTGAAAGAGTGGTCACAGAAATTGGCCAAGGTGCAGCGAGGGTGTCAATATAGCCCTTGATGGTTCTGGAGGAGCAGGGGTTCCATGAAGATTTAAAAAAGTTTTGCCGTGTTGTTCGAGGCAGCAGAGCCCCGGGCTTCAATGTGTGCTCTCTTCTTGATGAGTGTTATTGCTTCGACTGGCATTTTTGTGCATCCAGTTTAGGTCTGTATAAATGTGGCCTGGCATGCTTTACTGTAATGTCATAACGCGTCTACACTGGTCTACATTGTGCAGCCAGTGGGACATGTTTTCAATGTGGCATGGCATTTTTAATAGCAAAGCATTAATGTTCCTGTGCACCGTTGGCGACTTGCATATATTGGATTGGTGTTACCCTATAAAACAATTGCAAACACTCTGGCTTTTTGGCCAATTATTCTCAGAAACTGTGCTGTATATTGCGTATTGCGTATTGTGCAAGCTTGATAATCTAGACCGGCCCAGAGTGTGGTACGACCGTGATTTGTTGCCGAGATGGGGGGGCCCCCTCAGCATGGCTCGCAGGGGGGCCCCCACATTTTGTGTTACGCCACTGGTGGTAGTCAATGAGTGTTCCTGATATCCGGAAGTGGAATTCATGGAGTACGTTGCATTTGAAAAGGTGGTGGTAGCACTGGAGAAGATCTTTGCCAACCACGGAATGCTCAAAGTGTTATGCCTGGACAACCGAGCACCCTTTCAGTGCGAGAGTTTTGCAGACCTGATGAAAGGATATGGCATACACCACAGAAAGGTCACCCCACTCTGGCCCCGAGCAAATGGAGAAGCGGAGCGAATGATGCAGACGCTGAATAAGGTGTTCAGCATTGCTCAGGGCAAAGGTGATTGTCTGCAAGGGCGCTGTATGTGTTCCTGTGAGGAAACCGGACCATCCCATACACGTCCATGGGGGTGGTGCTGGTGGAGGCTATGTTTCAGCGCTGTCTGTGGGACATTCTGCCAGAGGTGGGGGAGCGTGAGCCGGCGGTCATTGACAATGAGCAGGTAGACGAGGAGAGAAGGGCACAGACCCCCCAAGACATGTCCCGAGGGATGAAGTCCTAGTGAGGAATCAACACCCTCAAGGAAAGCTCTCCCTCACCTATGAGCCAGTACCGCTAGACGTGATGGAGTACAGGAGTCAATGGTCACAGCGTCCGATGGAATAGCATCTGTCATCCGCAATGCCAGCTTCTTTAAAAAAAATGGGCAAGTCCAGGGCAGAGACAATGGTAGACATGGACATGGAGGAGGTGCCTGATGAGGGCGGTGGGTCCTCGTGTCTATCGGGGTCTCCAACCTCGCGAGGAGTATGACGAAGGAACACCGACCAGAGAGGCTGGCAGGAGGTACCACCTGAGGACAGGGCGAGGGAAACCTGCCCATCTTACGGATTTACGGACTATGTCATGGACTAGATAAACTGTTGTTATATCCCGGATGCCACGGGCACCAACGCTCACCTGAGAACCAGGGTGGGTGTCTTTAAAGGGGTCTCCGGGGACATGTTGGTATAGTGTGCTGTGATGTGGGGTAGCTAGTGCTTCCTTTTCATATGTTTGTTGTTATGGAAAAGGAGGAGTGTGGTGCTGCCCCTTTAAGGGCGCACGGACACGACAGAGTGACGTGTCACTCCGTTGCGTGCCATATAAATAAATGGGGCGTTCCCAGCCGCCGCAGAACGACTGGGGAACCCGCACCAACAACACTGTGTCCGTGTGTGTCTCTGAGGGGCTCTTAGGCCGCATGGGAAGCAGCAACAATGTCCCCAGCTCATTGATATGCACCATCCATGTGTTACGCTTACCGTGACCCCACAGGGGCGTCGAACAAACTGGATGGTTACAGACTCCACCAGCGTGACTCGTAGTGCGGTGATGGCTGACTGGACTCACCCTCCTAGTTTCGTCTGCTTGACCTGTAAGAATAATCTCCTAAAGGTAGGAAAAGGGGAATTAGCCACCCGTGGGCGAGTGGATAGACTCACTGTCATGTCACGCGGGAGACTGGGGTCTGCCGCTCCCATTTCCTCCTGGCGAGTCTACCCGCGCGTTCGCGTCTGGGGACTCGCCGGGAGGGGAGCGTCTGGTTACGGGGCCGGCGGCCTTCGGCGCATGCGCGGGAGACCTCTGTCTCGGTTCCGCGCATGCGCCGTGGACTGGGCTCGCCTCCTTGGAGGGGCTTGCCTTCCAAGCCTCGTTGTGGGTTCGCCGGCGCCCGGAAACGGAACAGCTTGCGTTCCAGGCCTCTCGGGCGCCGGCGGCCCATAAAAGAGGCCACGAGTCAAAGCGGGTCGCGTCTCAACGCGGTTCGCTTCGCTCGCCTCGTTGTTCCTGCCTCCAGCACTTACCTGGGCCCTGTCTTGGGCCAGCCTGCCTCCAGTCCTTACCTGGGTCCTGCCCTGGACCAGCCTGCCTCCAGCTCTTACCTGGGTCCTGTCCTGGGCCTGCCTGCCTCCAGTCCTTACCTGGGTCCTGTCCTGGGCCAGACTGCCTCCAGCTCTTACCTGGGTCCTGTCCTGGGCCTGCCTGCCTCCAGTCCTTACCTGGGTCCTGTCCTGGGCCAGACTGCCTCCAGCTCTTACCTGGGTCCTGTCCTGGGCCTGCCTGCCTCCAGTCCTTACCTGGGTCCTGTCCTGGGCCAGCCTGCCTCCAGCTCTTACCTGGGTCCTGTCCTGGGTCAGTCTTCCACCAGCCCTTACCTGAGCCCTGTCCTGAGTCATCTACCACCAATTGTGTATATGGGTCATACCCTATGCTAGCCTGCACTCTCCTGTTCCATCCTGGGCACGTTTAGACAGTTCTTTATTTGGCCAGACAGCAAGCTCCATCTGACCTCCCTCTTTCCTGTCTTGCCTGACTCCGAACTTTATCCTGTGTACCATTGGAACCATCAGCACCAGCCAAGCTCCTTTTGCCTACTGCGAATATCCTTTCTGCCACACTGGTCTATCTACCAACTGTCGCTGCACAGAGGTTCCCTTTCTGCCACACTGGTCTATCTACCAACTGTCGCTGCACAGAGGTTCTTGGAAGATTCATGGTCTTGACAACAAGCTCCACCTGGACTATGGTTCCATCCATCTGAGCCTACAATCCTCTTGTCACGCTTATCTGGAGAGTGCCTTTCGTGACATTGGGAGTTGGTCCATCCTCCACCCAGTTCCTCTTTTGGGTGGTGGAGAGGCTGGTTCCTCGTGCCGCTAGTTCATCAGTTCCCGGACTCCAGACTGGCGACCTCTGCGAGACCAACCACCAAGACTGCAGGTACGCGGTCCTCTCGGGCCATCCAGCTTGACACTCACTCAATTATTTCCCACTGAACACCTCCTGTATTCCCTTTCACTGGTCTCACCTTATAGTTTGAAAAGATGAGCTCTCCATCCTGCGTGGAAGGCAGGGGCGCGTAGAAAACCAGTTACTTCACTGGTCTGAAGGAGTTGGGCGAGTTCCAGACAACTGATGACTCCGAGGTTAGTAGCATATAGTTCTTTAGAGTTCAAAATGTCTGTTATTCACTCTTGCCCCTCTATTCTCCCTTTTTTCTTGCAGCTTGAACCGAGGGATGAACACCTCATTGGAAGCAGAAGCGCTTAGGTAAGAGTCTGTATTACCCAAACTGTCCGGTGAAAAATAATGGTCCAAATGTATTTAACTGACTACCTTCTGTCTCCCTACAGGTGCGGCGTAAGAAGAAATGGTGTGCAGAAGAAGAATGCCTCGGGCGATGAACTCAAGTAAGTATCTTGCGGTGAAAGAAGATTGTCCTTGTTGGCATTCGGCTAACTTTGTTATTGGTTTTGTCTTTTCAGATGCCAGGATTTCGGTGACGAGGTGATGGAGGCTGAGCCGGGTGGTGGAGATGCTGTGAAGACTGGTGTTTATGGCGCGGCGCTGCAGCTGGCGATGCAACGCGTTTGAATTTTAAGTCTTTTTCTCTATTCGATGGTGCGGCAGCTCTGAGAACTGCTGATGATCAAAAGGTAATGTCCTTGTTCTAACTTTTCCTTCTTCTTTCCCTTCTTTCTAGGATATGGTCCGGAGTCGATGCGGGCGTGGCTGAAGACAAGATGCTTGGCTTGCAGGCACACGGTGAGCGTTACGCTGCAGAAGGCAGAATAACGCGAAGCGTGTGCTGTTCATCGGGCGTGGTTTAAATAGCCTTCAAAGTAGTCCCAGGTAAAAAGTCCAGAAAACACACCCAAGCAAAAAATAGTCCCTAAAGAAAAGTAATCCTTTCCAGGCCTCACGATGGCCTATGCTTAAGTTCCTTGCAGCATGATCTGCATGAGGTAAGTTTAACAATATGAGTCTGGCGCCTATGGCGCCAGGACCGCACCCATATAGCCCCTAACTGGGATTGTGGGAATACCAGTGGGTGCTTGGATGCCTGTTTCCTGGACAGATGGACTTGATCCTGATGTCTGGGGGCAGGCATCATGACAGCACTCCCCCCCAAGGCCCGTCCTAAGGTTCTTCTCGCTGGTCTGGGTTTATCTGGGAAATTCCAATGTAATTTTTTTATCAACCTTGGTGCATGGATGTAGTCACTCGGTTCCCATGAGCTTTCCTGTGGCCCATAACCCTTCCAGTCAACTAGATAAAAGAGCCTTGATTTGACTATTTTTTAATCCAAAATATTTTTAACTTCAAATTCGGGTTCCCCGTCTATTAGAATGGGATCAGGTGGCTTGGTGAGTCTTGTTCCAGGTTGTACTGGTTTCAGAAGTGAAACATGAAAGACGGGGTGTATTCGCATAGTTGAAGGTAACTCAAATTTAACGGCCACAGGATTGATAATGGCTTTAATAGTGTAAGGTCCCAAATATCTAGGGTTAAAGGTCCGAGTTCCCTTCAGAGATATGTGTTTTGTATCCAGCCAAACTTGGCCTCCTATCTGGTATAGCAGAGCCTCACTTCTGTGTTGATCTGCAGTCTTCTTGTATCTTTCCTTAGCTTGTTTCAAATGTTCAGTCGCTCTTTTAAAAGCTTGTGTAATAGTGGGGTGTAGATGGTTTACAGCGTCCATTTCTAAGTGTTGGGGTGAGTCGAGTTCTGAGGTCTGAGGATGTCGCCCATATATGGTATAAAAAGGGATTTGTCCAGTTCCTGAATGTAAAGAGTTATTGTATGCATATTCGGATATCCACAAGATTTCCTTCCAATTGCCTTCGGTTTGGTGTAACATGCAACGTAGGTATTGCACAAGAGTTTGATTGGTCCTCTCCGTCTGACCATCGGTCTGGGGATGGTGGCTGGTTTATAATCTCACGTCGATTTGGGCCAATTGACAGCATTTTTTCCAAAACTGTGAAATAAACTGGATACCTTGATCGGAAACCAATACGGAAGGGAATCCGTGTATTCAAACAATATTTTCAAGAAATTACTTAGCCAAGGTGGAAGCTGAAGGTAGCCCCTTAAAGGGGATGAAATGAGCCATCTTGGAAAAAAGGTCCACTATAACTAGAATGGTGTTAAATCCATTACATGGGGGAAGGTCAGTAATAAAGTCTAGGGATAAGGTGTGCCAGGGCGTAGGTGGAATGTCCAAGGGTTGTAAAAGACCAGCTGGTTTCTTCTTCTGGGACTTGTTTTGGGCACAAATACCACAAGACAACACAAATGATTTTACGTCCTTCTGCCAAGTCGGCCACCAGAATTGTCTTTTGAGTTTGTACTCAGTATTGGCGATTCCAGGGTGTCCTTCAATCAGAGCGTCGTGGTATTTGGAGATAACTAATTCCTGTAGTTCCTTGTTTGGTAGAAATAGACTACCTTGGTAGTAGGGTGAATAATGACTGAATAATCTTGGCCCTTGTTTAACCAGTCTCGTAATGCTGCTGGGTCGAACAGTTGTTGGATTTCAATATGGACGTCATCTAGAGTTTGTAGACTGGATATACCAAGGATTCTTTTCTCCGAAATTATAGGTACTGGGTCAGGGCTTGAACATGCTTCTCCCATTCCAATATGGGATAGGGCACCAGCTTTGCAATTTCCACTCCCTGGTCGATAAGTAATCACGAAATCAAATTCCGCAAGGAATAAGGCCCACCTAAGCTGACATGATGATTGGGCCTTGGCTGTCTTTAAGTATTGCAAATTCCTGTGATCAGTGATTACAGTGCTGGTATGCCTAGCACAGAGAAGATAATGCCACCAAGCCTTGAACGCTGACTTGATGGCCAGTAGCTCCTTGTCGGTACCAGCATAGTTTAGTTCAGGTGATGAGAATTTTCTTGACCAGAATGCCACTGGATGAAGTTGGCCAGTCTCAGGATCCTTCTGAGAAATAACAGCCCCCATGGTTATGCTGGATGCGTCAGTTTCCACCACGTATGGAAGTTCAGGACGTGGATGCCTTAAAATGGGAGCAGAAGTTAATTTATGTTTTAGATCCTGGAAGGCCCTTTCTGCTTCTTCAGTCCATAGGAAGCGTTTATTCTTTCGCAAAAGGGCTGTGATGGGGTGTACAATATGTGAGAATTCAGGAATAAATCTGCGGTAGAAATTAGCAAATCTGAGCATGCTTTGTGCTCCTTTAATTGAGGTGGGTGAAGGCCACTTGAGGATAGCGTCCACCTTTCGTGAATCCATTTGAACTCCATTCGGGGTCAGGATAAATCCAAGGAATTCAACCTCAGTAGAGTGGCAGACGCACTTTTCCAATTTTGCATATAGCCGATGCTTACGTAGTTTTTCAAGGACAGCACGAACATGTTTCACATGGTCTGTTTCTGAGGAGAAGTACACTAAAATGTCGTCTACGTCAACACAGACACCAATGATTTCAAAGAGGACATCGTTCATAAAATACTGGAAGGCTGCCGGTGCATTGCACAGCCCGAAAGGCATCACCTGGCATTCGAACAATCCGTACTTGGTGCGAAAGGCAGTCTTCCATTCATCGCCTTTCTTAACTTGTACCAGATGAGATGCCCCTCTAAGGTCTAATTTAGTGTTGATAGGGGCATCTTTTACTTGGTCCAGTAATTCTGGGATTAGGGGCAGCGGGTACCGTTTTTTTTACCGTAATTTGGTTTAACACGCGATAATCGATGCAAGTCCTAAGGTCACCTTCCTTTTTTGGCACAAAGAATAAAGCTGATGCTGCTGGAGACTTGGATGGACGAATGAACCCATTAGCAAGGTATTGATCCAGATATTGCCGTAGGTGAAGGTTTTCAGGTTCGGTGAGGGCGTAGATCCTACTGCATGGAACTTGGGCACCGGGTAAGAGATCGATCTGACAATCATATGATATGTGAGGTGGTAACGTATTTGCTTGGTCTTTCTGAAAAACATCCTGAAATTCCAGATATTTCTGAGGTAACTGAGTCATCGGGTTTGCGACCGTGGCCAGGCCTTTGTCCAAGGTTTCTACTGGTAACAAGTGTGTGCACAATCCGGGAAGGTCACTCTCTTTTCTCGCCATTCAATACAAGGGTTATGCTTTTCCAACCATGGCTTTCCCAGAATTATTTGGAACTGGGGTGCCTTGATTATGTCAAACACAATGCTCTCTCGATGCCCATCTTGACCCTCCAGTGTCATCTCCGAAGTTGAATGAGTCACTGGTCCGGAGGCAATTTCAGTCCCATCAACAGTGGTAATGACATCAGTTGTGGTCTTTTTGCAAAGAGGTAGGTTCATCCTTGTAGCCAATTCGTGGTCCATGTAATTTCCTATAGCTCTGAAATCAATGTATGCTTTCACTCCGTGCATACGAGATGGTTGCCTGAAATCAATAAGGACCATTGGTATAATTAGGTGCGAGGCCTGAGTGTCCTTCTTCATGCTCGGCAAGCGGACCTCTATGCTTGTCGGGCGTGGTCGTTTATTGCTTTTGTCAGCAGATCCTACCATCTTTTTGAGTGGTTTTACTGGGCATTCCTGTAAAAAGTGTCCCGAGGTTCCACAATACAAACACAATTGTAACTGCTGCCTCCTTTCCCTTTCTTTTTGAGTTAAAGGTCCTTTAACCCCTCCAATTTGCATAGGTTCAGGTACATCAGTTCCTTTGGGGATAACATTGTCTTTAGGTCTTACCAATACATGATTCTCGAACCTGGCTCAATCCGCCTTACGATTCTTAAGTCTGTGATCCAACTGGACCACCAGATCTATGTATTCTGCCCAATCTTGGGGTGGGTTCACTACTTGTGCCAGAACATCTTTTAGTTCACCTCGTAGACCACGATGAAATAGTGTAATTCGCTTGACCTCTGGCCATCCGGTTTCTACTATCAATCTGTTGAAAGTTGCGATGTAAGTTAATAAATCCTGGTTACCCTGCCGTAAAGACAAAAGTTTGTTATCCAAGGCCAAGTCTTGGGAATGTCGGGCAAATCGTTTTTCCATGCTTAGTTGAAAACCTTGGAAATCCCGAAGAATGGGGTCATCCTGATTGACTAATGGGATAGACCAATCAGCAGCACTGCCGCTGAGATATGATAATACCAAGGCCACCTTCGCTTGGTCATTCGGAAAGGCTTCAGGTCTACACAAAGAATGCAGGCGGCATTGGTTCATAAACACAGCAAACCTTTTTGGGTCCCCTGCAAAGCGTTCTGGTGGTGCTAAAGGAACTGTTCCTAGTAGGTTTATCTGTAAATGGTTGCTTGATGGAACTGGAGCAGCAGCTCCCCCGAGTCCAGGTAAAGGCGTGTGCCCAGCTTGGGTTTGAAGTAATTGCCTAGCAAGGTCATCCGTACGTTCCTTGGACACAATCAATTCTCTCCTAAGAGCATTAGTCTCTTGACGGGCGGAATGCACTTCTGCCCTAAGTTTGCTTAGTAGTTGGGCTAATTGGTCAGTCTCAGAGGTCTCCATGACGCCCTGGTGGATGTTTGCAGAGAGGCTTCGCATTCTGTTACGCTCACCTGGACCCCACAGGGGCGTCGAACGAAACTGGACGGTTACGGACTCCACATGTGTGACTCGTGGTGCGGTGATGGCTGACTGGACTGGCCCTCCTAGTTTCGTCTGCTTGACCCGTAAGAATAATCTCCTAAAGGTAGGAAAAAGGGAATTAGCCACCCGTGGGCGAGAGGTTACATGCACTCAATTATTCCCCACTAAACACCTCCTGTAATTCCCTTTCACTGGTCTCACCTTATAGTTTGAAAAGATGAGCTCTCCATCCTGCGCGGAAGGCAGGGGTGTGTAGAAAACCAGTTACTTCACTGGTCTGAAGGAGTTGGGGCGAGTTCCAGACAACTGATGACTCTGAGGTAAGTAGCATATAGTTCTTTAGAGTTCAAAATGTCTGTTATTCACTCTTGCCCCTCTTTTCTCCCTTTTTTTCTTGCAGCTTGAGCTGAGGGATAATCACCTCATTGGAAGCAGAAGTGCTTAGGTAAGAGTCTGTATTACCCAAACTGTCCGGCGAAAAATAATGGTCCAAATGTAATTAACTGACTACCTTCTGTCTCCCTACAGGTGCGGCGTAAGAAGAAATGGTGTGCAGAAGAAGAATGCCTCGGGCGATGAACTCAAGTAAGTATCTTGCGGTGAAAGAAGATTGTCCTTGTTGGCATTCGGCTCACCTTGATATTAGTTTTGTCTTTTCAGATGCCAGGATTTTGGCGACGAGGCGATGGAGGCTACGCCGGGTCGTGGAGATGCTGTGAAGGCTGGTGAGTATGGCGCGGCGCTGCAGCTGGCGATGCAACGCGTTTGAATCTTAAGTCTTTTTCTCTATCCGATGGTGCGGCAGCTCTGAGAACTGCTGATGATCAAAAGGTAATGTCCTTGTTTCTAACTTTTCCTTCTTCTTTCCCTTCTTTCTAGGATCTGGTCCGGAGTCGAGGCGGGCGTGGCTGAAGACAGGATGCTTGGCTTGCAGGCACACGGTGAGCGTTATGCTGCAGAAGGCAGAATAACGCGAAGCGTGTGCTGTTCATCGGGCGTGGTTTAAATAGCCTTCAAAGTAGTCCCAGGTAAGAACTCTCAAAACCACACCCAAGCAAAAAATAGTCCGTAAAGAAAAGTAATCCCTTCCAGGCCTCACGATGGCCTATGCTTAAGTTCCTTGCATCATGATCTGCATGAGGTAAGTTTAACAATATGAGCCTGGCGCCTATGGCACCAGGACCGCACCCATATAGCCCCTAACTGGGATTGTGGGAATCCCAGTGGGTGCTTGGATGCCTGTTTCCTGGACAGATGGACTTGATCCTGATGTCTGGGGGCAGGCATCATGACAGCACTCCCCCCCAAGGCCCCTCCTAAGGTTGTTCTTCTCGCTGGTCCGGGTTTATCTGGGAAATTCCGATGTAATTTTTTTATCAACCTTGGTGCATGGATGTAGTCACTCGGTTCCCATGAGCTTTCCTGTGGCACGTAACCCTTCCAGTCAACTAGATAAAAGAGCCTTGATTTGACTATTTTTAAATCCAAAATATTTTTAACTTCAAATTCGGGTTCCCCGTCTATCAGAATGGGATCAGGTGTCTTGGTGAGTCTTGTTCCAGGTTGTACTGGTTTCAGAAGTGAAACATGAAAAACAGGGTGTATTCGCATAGTTGAAGGTAACTCCAATTTAACGGCCACAGGATTGAAAATGGCTTTAATAGTGTAAGGTCCCAAATATCTGGGGTTAAAGGTCCGAGTTCCCTTCAGAGATATGTGTTTTGTAGCCAGCCAAACTTGGTCTCCTATCTGGTATAGCGGAGCCTCGCTTCTGTGTTGATCTGCAGTCTTCTTGTATCTTTCCTTAGCTTGTTTCAAATGTTCAGTCGCTCTTTTAAAAGCTTGTGTAATAGTGGTGTGTAGATGGTTTACAGCGTGCATTTCTAAGTGTTGGGGTGCGTCGAGTTCTGAGGTCCGAGGATGTCGCCCATATATGGTATAAAAAGGGCTTTGTCCAGTTCCTGAATGTAAAGAGTTATTGTATGCATATTCGGATATCCACAAGATTTCCTTCCAATTGCCTTCGGTTTGGTATAACATGCAACGTAGGTATTGGTCAAGAGTTTGATTGGACCTCTCCGTCTGACCATCGGTCTGGGGATGGTGGCTGGTTGATAATCTCACGTCGATTTGGGCTAATTGACAGCATTTTTTCCAAAACCGTGAAATAAACTGGCTACCTCAATCGGAAACCAATACGGAGGGGAATCCGCGTATTCGAACAATATTTTCAAGAAATTCCTTAGCCAAGGTTGAAGCTGAAGGTGGCCCCTTCAAGGGGATGAAATGAGCCATCTTGGAAAAAAGGTCCACTATAACTAGAATGGTGTTAAATCCATTACATGGGGGAAGGTCAGTAATAAAGTCTAGGGATAAGGTGTGCCAGGGCGTAGGTGGAATGTCCAAGGGTTGTAAAAGACCAGCTGGTTTCTTCTTCTGGGACTTGTTTTGGGCACAAATACCACAAGACCACACAAATGATTTTACGTCCTTCCGCCAAGTCGGCCACCAGAATTGTCTTTTGATTTTGTACTCAATCTTGGCGATTCCAGGGTGTCCTTCAATCAGAGCGTCATGGTAATTGGAGATAACTAATTCCTGTAGTTCCTTGTTTGGTAGAAATAGACGACCTTGATAGTAGGGTAGACCATCGATGACTGAATAATCTTGGCCCTTGTTTAACCAGTCTCGTAATGCTGCTGGGTCGAACAGTTGTTGGATTTCAATATGGACGTCATCTAAAGTTTGTAGAGTAGATATACCAAAGATTCTTTTCTCCGAAATTATAGGTACTGGGCCATGGCTTGAACATGCTTCTCCCATTCAGATACGGGATAGGGCATCAGCTTTACCATTTCCACACCCTGGTCAATAAGTAATCACGAAATCAAATTCCACAGGGAATAAGGCCCACCTAAGCTGACGTGATGATTGGGCCTTGGCTGTCTTTAAGTATTGCAAATTCCTGTGATCAGTGATTACAGTAATGGTATGCCTAGCACCGAGAAGATAATGCTGCCAAGGCTTGAACGCTAACTTGATGGCCAGTGGCTCCTTGTCGGTAACAGCATAGTTTAGTTCAGGTGCTGAGACTTTTCTTGACCATAATGCCACTGGATGAAGTTGGCCAGTCTCAGGATCCTTCTGAGAAAGAACGGCCCCCAAGGCTAAGCTGGATGCGTCTGTTTCCACCACATATGGAAGTTCAGGACGTGGATGCCTTAAAATGGGAGCAGAAGTGAATTTTTGTTTTAGATCCTGGAAGGCCCTTTCTGCTTCTTCGGTCCATAAGAAGCGTTTATTCTTTCGCAAAAGGGCTGTGATGGGGTGTACAATATGTGAGAATTCAGGAATAAATCTGCGGTAGAAATTAGCAAATCCTAGCATGCTTTGTACTCCTTTAACTGAGGTGGGTGAAGGCCACTTGAGGATAGCGTCCACCTTTCGTGAATCCATTTGAACACCATTCGGGGTCAGGATAAATCCAAGGAATTCAACCTCAGTATAGTGGAAGAAGCACTTTTCCAATTTCGCAAATAGCCGATGCTTACGTAGTTTTTCAAAGACAGCACAAACATGTTTCACATGGTCTGATTCTGAGGAGGAGTACACTAAAATGTTGTCTAAGTATACAACAACACAGACGTCAATGAGTTCACGAAGGACATCGTTCATAAAATACTGGAAGGCTGCCGGTGCATTGCACAGCCCGAAAGGCATCACCTGGTATTCGATCAATCCATACTTGGTGCGAAAGGCAGTCTTCCATTCATCGCCTTTCTTAACTCGTACCAGATGATATGCCCCTCTAAGGTTTAATTTAGTTTAGATACGGGCATCTTTTACTTGGTCCAGTAATTCTGGGATCAGGGGCAGCGGGTACCGTTTTTTTACTGTCATTTGGTTTAACGCGCGATAATCTACGCAAGTCCTAAGGTCACCTTCCTTTTTTGGCACGAAGAATAAAGCTGATGCTGCTGGAGACTTGGATGGACAAATTAACCCATTAGCAAGGTATTGATCCAGATATTGCCATAGGTGGAGGTTTTCAGGTTCTGTGAGGGCGTAGATCCTACTGCATGGAACTTGGGCAGCGGGTAAGAGATCGATCTGACAATCATATGATCTGTGAGGTTTGCTTGGTCTTTCTGAAAAACATCCTGAAATTCCAGATATTCCTGAGGTAACTGAGTCATCGGGTTCACGACCGTGGCCAGGCCTTTGTCCAAGGTTTCTACTGGGTAACAAGTGTGTGCACAATCCGGGAAGGTCACTCTTTTTTCTCGCCATTCAATACAAGGGTTATGCTTTTCCAACCATGGCATTCCCAGAATCATTTGGAAATGGGGGGCCTTGATTAAGTCAAACACAATGCTCTCTCGATGCCCATCTTGACCCAAAAGTGTCATCTCCGAAGTTGAATGAGTCACTGGTCCGGAGGCAATTTCAGTCCCATCAACAGTGGTAATGACATCAGTTGTGGTCTTTTTGCAAAGAGGTAGGTTCATCCTTGTAGCCAATTCGTAGTCCATGTAATTTCCTATAGCTCCGCTATTAATGTGTGCTTTCACTCCGTGCATACGAGATGGTTTCCTGAAATCAATAAGGACCATTGGTATAATTAGGTGTCGAGGCCTGAGTGTCCTTCTTCATGCTCGGCAAGCGGACCTCTACGCTTGTCTGGCATGGTCGTTTCCCGACTCAGACTCTATATTGCTTTTGTCAGCAGCTCCTACCATCTTTTTGGGTGGTTTCTCTGGGAATCCCGTAAAAAGTGTGCCGAGGTTCCACAATACAAACACAATTGTAACTGCTGCCTCCTTTCCCTTTCTTTTTGAGTTAAAGGTCTGTTAACCCCTCCAATTTGCATAGGTTCAGATACATCAGTTCCTTTGGGGATACCATTGCCAATTGGGGTCTTACCAATACATGATTCTCGAACCTGGCTCGATCCGCCTTACGATTCTGAAGTCTGTGATCCAACTGGACCACCAGATCTATGTATTCTGCACAATCTTGGGGTGGGTTCACTACTTGTGCCAGAACGTCTTTTAGTTCACCTCGTAGACCACGATAAAATAGTGTAATTCGCTTGACCTCTGGCCATCCGGTTTCTACTATCAATCTGTTGAAAGTTGCGATGTAAGTTAACAAATCCTGGTTACCCTACCGTAAAGACAAAAGTTCGTTATCCAAGGCCAGGCCTTGGGAATGTCGGGCAAATAGTTTTTCCATGCTTAGTTGAAAACCCTGGAAATCCCAAAGAATGGGGTCATCCTGATTGACTAATGGGATAGACCAATCAGCAGCACTGCCACTGAGATATGATAATACAAAGGCCACCTTTGCTTGGTCATTCGGAAAGGCTCCTGGTCTACACAAATAATGCAGGTGGCATTGGTTCATAAACACAGCAAACCTTTTTGGGTCCCCTGCAAAGCGTTCTGGTGGTGCTAAAGGAACTGTTCCTAGTAGGTTTACCTGTACAGGGTTGCTTGATGGAACTAGAGCAGCAGCTCCCCCGAGTCCAGGTAAAGGCGTGTGCCCAGCTTGGGGTTGAAGTAATTGCCTGGCAAGGTCATCCGTAAGTTCCTTGGACACAATCAATTCTCTCCTAAGAGCATTAGTCTCTTGACGGGCGGAATGCACTTCTGCCCTAAGTTTGCTTAGAAGGTGGGCTAATTGGTCAGTCTCAGAGGTCTCCATGACGCCCGGGTGGATGTTTGTAGAGAGGATTTGCGTTCTGTTACGCTCACCTGGACCCCACAGGGGCGTCGAACGGAACTGGACGGTTACGGACTCCACCAGCGTGACTCGTAGTGCAGTGATGGCTGACTGGACTGGTCCTCCTAGTTTCGTCTGCTTGACCCGTAAGAATAATCTCCTAAAGGTAGGAAAAAGGGAATTAGCCACCCGTGGCCGAGAGGATACAGCACTCAATTATTCCCCACTAAACACCTCCTGTATTCCCTTTCACTGGTCTCACCTTATAGTTTGAAAAGATGAGCTCTCCATCCTGCGCGGAAGGCAGGGGAGCGTAGAAAACCAGTTACTTCACTGGTCTGAAGGAGTTGGGCGAGTTCCAGACAACTGATGACCCTGAGGTAAGTAGCATATAGTTCTTTAGATTTCAAAATGTCTGTTATTCACTCTTGCCCCTCTTTTCTCCCTTTTTTATTGCAGCTTGAGCCGAGGAATGATCACCTCATTGGAAGCAGAAGCGCTTAGGTAAGAGTCTGTATTACCCAAACTGTCCGGTGAAAAATAATGGTCCAAATGTATTTAACTGACTACCTTCTGTTTCCCTACAGGTGCGGCGTAAGAAGAAATGGTGTGTAGAAGAAGAATGCCTCGGGCGATGAACTCAAGTAAGTATCTTGCGGTGAAAGAAGATTGTCCTTCTTGGCATTCAGCTCACCTTGTTATTGGTTTTGTCTTTTCAGATTCCAGGATTACGGCGACGAGGCGATGGAGGCTGCACCGGGTCGTGGAGATGCTGTGAAGACTGGTGAGTATGGCGCGGTGCTGCAGCTAGCGATGCGACTCGTTTGAATTTTAATTCTTTTTCTCTATCCGATGGTGCGGCAGCTCTGAGAACTGCTGATGATCAAAAGGTAATGTCCTTGTTCTAACTTTTCCTTCTTCTTTCCCTTCTTTCTAGGATCTGGTCTGGAGTGAAGGCGGGCGTGGCTGAAGACAGGATGCTTGGCTTGCAGGCACACGGTGAGCGTTACGCTGCAGAAGGCAGAATAACGCAAAGCGTGTGCTGTTCATCGGGCGTGGTTTAAATAGCCTTCAAAGCAGTCCCAGGTAAGAAGTCCCAAAACCACACCCAAGCAAAAAATAGTCCCTAAAGAAAAGTAATCCCTTCCAGGCCTCACAATGGCCTATGCTTAAGTTCCTTGCAGCATAGTCTGCATGAGGTAAGTTTAACAATATGAGCCTGGAGCCTATGGCGCCAGGACCGCACCCATGTAGCCCCTAACTGGGATTGTGGGAATCCCAGTCGGTGCTTGGATGCCTGTTTCCTGGGCAGATGGACTTGTCCTGATGTCCGGGGGCAGGCATCATGACACCATGACACGCTGATCTCACAATTTCATACTCTGTGCTAACCTTCTGTTAGGGATAATTCTCTTCTAAGGCTAATTTCCCTTACCTATACAGTCCCCCAGCAGCTTTGCTGGATTTGAAGGGTTTATTTTTTTCTCCTGCTAAGAGTGAAACCCTTTTTCCCCACTCTTAGACAGATTGCTAGTGTGTCTTTTAGGCTATCTTGTGTGCTTGAGGTCTATGGGGTTTTTCTCACCCTCATAGGAATCATCTTTTTAACATGTGTGGTACAGAGCACCCTCTGTGCCGTAACACAGGGGTGTCGTAGCGACCCCCAAACATAGACTCCATACCCTGGGACTGACTACTGTCTCCCAGGGCATATAAAGTCCCCATTGACTTTACTAGTCAATAATTATGAACTCAACCAGAACACCCCATCTTAATATGGAAGTACTGGGAACGGTTAATAGTTTTTCTCTAGTGTTCATTTTTGAGGGGGTACCCTACAGTCCCTCTCTCAAAAGTTTCTGGCTGGTGGCAGTGGTTACTACCGTAAATATTCGACTGTGAATATTTCCCTACTGGATGTTCGCATTGTTCGAGGCTACCACTTTTACTGACAGCCTCTAACATACCGCCTGTTTATTTTAATATTAATATTAACTTTACTGCGGTAGGTTTTTATTGCCAGAACTTTAATAATATTTCTGTCTCGTGTCTTTCTCTATAATCTAGCTTTCTCTATAATCCTAACCCTTTGTTCGTCCTTTTGGTGGGCTTCTGCACAGAAGCTCTCCTCTCTGCGCCACTGAGTGTGGGGTAGGCAGGATGTGTGGGAGGGGGAATAGGCACCCTGGACAGGGTTGCCTACACAACCCAAGTCGCACTCTGCGCTGATAGGCTGGAGGGTTCTCCCGCCAGGAGAGCCACCACACTGTGTGAGTGACAGCTAGGCTGTATGAATGGGGGTCTTGCTGCATAAAAGCAGGGTCCTGAGGACTGGAGGACAAGACTTCGCCACTGGAACTAAGAAACCGAAGAGGAGAGAAGCTGAAGACATCTGCAACAACTGAATCACCGGTGAAGCCCTGCTGCAGAACCTCACCACTTTTCTCCAACGACTTGTGAAGATCTTCCTCTGCAAGAGTCTTCTTCCCTTGAGCTGGTGGGGCCAACCAGTTCGCCAATTGCCTTCCAGGACCTGCCTTGGTCAAATCGCCAGTGTCCTGCATTCGGAGACTGGGTAGCCAGGCACCCGTCCACCACGACCGTGATTTAAAGGAGCATACCGTTTATTCATTTTGGTAGCACCGCGGCTGGTTTCATCCCTGGGCAGTGCAGTAACTCGAACCTTCCTGCACGACAAGAGTCTCTCTTCCTTTGCTGGATCTCCCGAACTGCAGGAAATGATAGGAACTACCGCCACCGCAGGAGCCTCTTCCACTTTAAAGGTACATTGTTCTGCCAGGCCTCCCGTTTTGTTGGGTATTGCTAAAGGTGCTTTAAATCCTTTACTTACCTACTGGGTTGGCCGCCCCTATCATCTAACCTTGTCTTTCACCTTCTGCAACCGCCTTTTTGAATCGTTAAACAAAGACTTGACTGCAGCTACTAGAACAGTTTGATCCTGGGCCCATTGCCTCGTACCATTGACTCTGGCACAGGCCTATTGACTCTGGCTCAATCTGTTACAACTGCCTTCTCTAGATTGCTTCTCACCTAGAAATGTGTTGGTGCACTTAACTCTTATAACCACCTTTTTCCTTCCCCTTTTTAAACTTGTGAAGTGCCATTTTGCTCGGTTTTCACCTCAGTATTGCATGTGCTAAAGTACTGCCTTGCCTAACTTGTTCACAATCTGCTTGGGAAGTGTTGCTGGTGTGTTAAAGAGTCTAAACCTGTATAACTTGTCCTTTCCCTCCCTTCTGAGAAATTGTTAGAGTGCCATTTCGGCTTGGTTTTCACTGTGCCGTTTTGCTCAGTTTTCAGTATTGCTCAAACTTGTCTACAATTTAAATAGGGAGTTATGTATACTTTTCTTGACTGATTTAATTTGCTTTAATAATAGTGATTTGTGTGTGAACATCAGAGTGTATAAAATAAATACATATATTCTTTTTGATACAAAGCTTTGGTCAGTGTTTCCTTGTTCATTGTACTGAAGCCCTAATGTGTAAACCTTGAATGCCGCTCATCTCCCTCTTGAGATAAGTCTGACTGCTTAGCCCCAGCTACCAACTAAATCTTTGTGGTACAGACTGATACCAAAAGGGATTTCTTGCATATAACTGTGGTCTTAATCTTCTGTAGTGCTCCCTAAGGGAACTGCGCAGGATTCTGCCCAACATCATCACACTGGTGTGCAGTCAGTAGTTGCCACCCGTGTGCAGTGCCTGGGGTAACTCTCTTAGCCAGAAAATGATTTAGGTTTAAATTTGAAGTTTAATATGTGTGACTCCACTGTCAATTTAACCCGGGAGGTGGGGTGGCGAGGCAGTGAATGGCAAGTCAGCGGCATTTGAATTAGATCTCCAGGCCTGGGGTTGGGCTGCAAGTGCACACTACCAACCAGGAACATCCCAGCCAGACGGCATACAAAGACTGAAACGCGCTGGCAGCACCTACCCACCCATGAGAATGGAACAGGAAGCTACGGAGTTCGGACGGAGCAGAGGAGAAATACTCAAAATCAGAAGGGTAGGGGTAAGATAAGACACATATTTCATCATGCTGATTATGTTGTTATCTCACTACACATGCTGCTCAGAGCAGAGAGAGGCTATTTATGCACCAGACCCCAGCCTGGCCCCAGGGACGTCATTTAGGGGTCCTTGCTAACCCTGTGATCTCCCTTGCTACCTGGCACTTTGCTTCTGGAGTGGCTGGCTTTATTGTTCAGTACTCTTGAAAAAAAGACAAAAAGGAACAGGGGTTCCACAAGTCTAACACTTTCAGCAATCACCCTAAATAAGAAAGAATAGGAATACCAAATATTTTTTCTTTCTGGAATTCTATACAATAATTGCTAGACTCATTAAAGGTTTATTTCAGGCACACTTCAGGGAGAGAGCCACTGATTTAGTCTGTTCTTAAACACCTCAACTCAACCTTTCATCCTTCTGAGGTTGATAAATGAGTACCAACACAGGTTGGGTGAGATTGTATGTATATCTGTTCTATGTAAAGCACTTAAGCGTAAGTGCTATATAATAACACATCATCAGCATTTGGCCATGGACGTCTGCCTGCATTCACAGTAATTTCGTAATATGGGCCTATACACACTGATCTTAACGATACAAATGGTGATCCATTCTTGTATGAAATGCATGAAATAGTGATATTGTAACTATATTTTTGTACTGTACTTAGAAACAATGCTATGTGATGCCACTTCCTGTTTTGTCAAAGGGTGAAAGATCATGTTCCATCGCTTCCCGTGATATCACTTTGGTGTTGGGTCAAATGGCATCACTTCCTGTGATGTCATCAGAGGTCAAGGGTCATATGATGTCTCTTCTGCTACCACTGGCATTTTGGTAAAATGGCGTCCCTGCCTGGCTGTCAAAGGTTGGATAAATGTTTTCCTCGGCTCGGCACTTCAGTGTATTTCTACAGACTTGAGTACCAGTAGCTAATGCAAGCTGGCCAGCTGGCAGACAGAAAGGATGTACATTAATAATGTCTGAGCTCAATGTGGAGCACTTGCTAGATGTGAGGATCTTGGTTTGAAATTGCATTTGTTTACCTTTTATTTTCACCGTGCACATTCATATAATGTCAGCATTTAATTATTTCTTGTTTTGGTGAAAGCATGGCTCTGCTTTGACAAATACCCTAAGTGTTGGGTCCCGCTCCTGCAGCACTTGCTGTCGTGAATTGGCCCAGGAGGGCCTCCTTACCTGCCACAGACTTTGGCCACGTCCCCTTTGGCCTTCTTCAGCTCCTGCTGCAGCCCACAGGGTGAAGTCCGTGGGGACAAGGGCGCCGGGTGTTGGGTCCCGCTCCTGCAACACTTGCTGTCGTGAATTGACCCAGGAGGGCCTCCTTACCTGCCACAGACTTTGGCCACACCCCCTTTGGCCTTCTTCAGCTCCTGCTGCAGCACGCAGGGTGAAGCCCGCGGGACAAGGGTGTGGGGTGTTGGGTCCCGCTCCTGCAACACTTGCTGTCGTGAATTGGCCCAGGAGGGCCGCCTTACCTGCCACAGACTTTGGCCACGCCCCCTTTGGCCTTCTTCAGCTCCTGCTGCAGCCGCAGGGTCAAAGCCCGCGGGACAAGGGCGCGGGGTGTTGGGTCCCGCTCCTGCAACATTTGCTGTCGTGACTTGGCCCAGGATGGCCTCTTTACCTGCCACAGACTTTGGCCATTCCCCTTTGGCCTTCTTCAGCTCCTGCTGCAGCCCGCAGGGTGAAGCCCGCGGGACAAGGGCACGGGGTGTTGGCATCCCGCGTGGGTGTTTGCGGACTTGTGGGGGTGGCCCTGGACCTTGGAGTGTGACCCGGACATTGAGGTGAAGCTGAGGCAACTATTGTGGGGAGGGCAAAAAGCCTACAGTGTTTAGCATGGGGGCTGGGCCTCAACCACTCTCCTCCATGTGCTCAAGGTCCGGCGCAGAAGCCCAACAGCCCATCAGTCCCACCTTTGAGTGTTGAGACCCTTTTTCCCTACCTGGAACTGATCTGTTAGACCCTAAGCCTTCTCTCTAGCCCCTCTCTTCTCAGGCTGCAACATGGTTGGCCCTCTCCGGGATGTCGCTATTGGATCCACGGAAAGAGGAGCCATCCCCTCCCCCTTTTCCCCCCTCTACCTCTCCAAATTCTCCCTCTTAGTGAGTCTTCAGGGCACTCCAGCCCCACTGGTATACCGGAAGCCTATTATGGGCATAAGGTTGAGGGGAGGCACATCGAATAAAGCACTGGGAGCCACGCAGGGGGAGGGAGTTTGTACTGGGAGCTTTTGCAGGAATGGAGCACCTGTGCAATCATCCTCGGCCACTGCATGTGCTAAAGTGGGGGACCCAGGAGAGTTTACGCCCAAGCTACCCTGCTCCTCCAGCCCGCAGATGGGACCCCCACCATGGCCTTATGGGAGCTCCCGTGGTCCTGTTTCACTTCCTCTCCCCACGACCGGCTCTGCAAGCACCTTTCTGGAGGAACCTGGGACCCCTGTCAACCTGCTAACCCCTGCAGGGGGTCTTGACTGTATTGCCACAGCCAGACTTCTGGCTACCTTGGCTAATGGCTGTGAGAGGATCTCAATGGGCATTTCGAAACTGACAGGAGGGCATGTGTCGTTGGCCCCTTTTTTGGCCCCACCTCTGTCTCTGTTTTTGCCGCTGGACCCTCTCCATCCATCTTCTGGTCTAAACCATGACGTCACAGCCCCACTGTCGCCACAGGCTCTCCCTGAAGTTGAAGTCCACTCCCCTGCTCCTGTGGCGCCCATGTCTTTGGTTTCTGGGGCCATGGGGCTGGATGACTTGCGTGGGGAGAGAAGTCCAGCCTCTCGTCTAGAACCGGGAGTGAGCCCGCGTCTGATGTTCCTTCGGGGGCTAGTTCCTTCCTTCATGTTAGCTCTCTTTGGGTTTCTAAACCCCCCCTAAAGGAGATCACTGTCTACCAGCCCCACATCCCCCAGTTTTTCCAACTCTGCTAAGCTGCCCCTGTCATCTTTTGTTATCCGAGATGCCTGAGATTAAAAACCTCTTACTAGTCTTGATTAAGGAGATGCGGGGGGACAGGAGGGAGGAAGACACGGGTAGGGAAGGAGAGAGTTTAGCAGGCTTGGCATAGGGGGGCCAAATCTTGCCTTTGACAAAGGGATTCATCCCCCGAACCCCTGCCCGTCCCCGGCTCCCATGGTCAAGACTCTCCCATCCATGAGGAGTCGACCAGAGGTAGGTCTCCCATCATTGCTACCCTTACGGAGGGAGAGCACCGACCAAGTCTCAAGAGCTAAACCCCCACCTTTGCAGAACTCTGTAAGTAGAGCCCAGGGAAACGTGCGCCCCGTGGGGTGGCGGGCTGGTGGCCTAAACCGTGGTTAGGGGAAGCCTTGGCCGGGGCATCACACATCTGAAGGCTGTAGTAGTTCTATGGTCCTTCTCCATGGTGTCCCAAAACTTTTGTCTGGTACAAGAAAACCAAGGGACGCCCTGCGGAATAAATGTCTACATTGGGTACGGGAGGTGGGGGAGTGTGGGTTTGTGTCCAAGGGTTCCCTGTTGGAGTGCTCTAGACTGTCCAGTTTTTTCAGCCAAATTGGATATTGCCAAACTGGTTTTTGCAGATGCCCATTTGGCAAGGGACGTCTTGGACGAATGCAACGGCCACCGGCGGGCAGGGAAAAGTGGCTCCACAGTCAGTGCACCTCCCCTATCTGCCCCTTTGTGCCCCGCAGGAGTCCCCTCTGGTTCTAGTCCCCTCTCAGATGCAAATTTGGCTGCGCTGGGCCCAAGGCGCTACGGGAACTACCAGAGGGAAGGGGAGGATAGTTCCTGATCATTGGCCAAAAGATCTGTTCGGGGGCACTCAAGCAGGGCCCGGTTTCCTGCACGGTCTTGTTGCTTTTTTCTTTGATGTTTTTTTTTTGTAATCATGTATTAGAACTGTTTTTCAGGATGCACTTTGATGGCCTTTCAGGCCGAAGAAAGTTGTTTGATGAGGATGGTGAAATACCCTAAAAAAGGCAGGTATCCCCATCACTCATTGAAACCTGGGGAAATATGTAAGTAACAAACAACCAAGTGCTGTCACACGAGAAACAAATTCAATTAATCAATACGTCCAAATAAGTTCCAGCCCACCTAACGGGAAATCACACACCTCTGTGATACTGACAAAAAAACATTTATTACAATAATGTTGACAATATGTATCAAATAGTACAAAAGGTGAAGAAATACACATTCAACATTAACGAATCACTAAATCCATCCATACAAACATCTCAAGCAAACCTCTCACATCTGACTTATGTAATTCATCTCAAACTGCATGAACACAAAAGTGCATGAAGTGTGTCAGTGTCTGAAATAAAGAATAATACACTCTGCAAGGTCATACATTTCAAACCACCGTTCTTTAAGGTCTACTAGCGGAGGTCAGGGGGCGTCTAAAAAAGGGAACATCCTCGTAAAAATATTAAAGATCTCCAACATGTCTAGTTTCAACTGGTAGGGGGTGGATGCCCATACAGTCTTCCTCAGCACCACTTAAACATCGACGAGAAATAAGAACAAAACAAAAACATAATCAGCCCAAAAATACATAGGTGTGTGAAAAAACCTCAAGGTAGGAAAACACGGAATCCATTGGCTCTCCTTTTTAATTCTCAAACAATCGTGGCTGAATTCGCGCGCGTATCAATTCATTCGGCATCAATAAAGCATCATTAAAGCCTAACGACATATAATTGAATTTAATGATGAACTGGTGAAGCACGAGAAATATAAATGAACCCGTGCACACTATCAGAGCCCGTATTTCTGATATCTCTCTCTGTCACAAAACCTCTCCCAGGCCCGCAAATACGACCACGTGTCACATTTCTTTAAACAGAGTGACCACGCAGCCTGGGAAAACAATCCGTAATGTGGTGAGTAGCTTTTTATCAATCACATCCCTACATTTCTACAATAGCAAAAATGCAACACACATACCAACCAGAAAGTATTCTGCAGTATAGTTTCTGCCCAGCTTCTAGTGCTGAGCCCTATATTCTCAAAACAAATTGTTGTAATATATGTGGTGTCGTCACCAGCATATCGAAGAGAGGAACAGTCCTCTCTCTTTGTTTTGTTGTTGAGTGGGCTGCGCCCCACGTGACAGGAAGAGGAGGGGTTACCGCGCAGAGCGGCAGTTAGGATTACTGTACAATAAAGACAAGACGTGTTGCACCCCAGCTCTCGTGTCTGCCTCATTCTTGAATGAAGGAACGCATGTGAGCGTGAGGAGGTCCACATACTGGATATTACATCTGGCGACGAGGCGGACACGCGCCCCGCCGTGCCCGCCGCCTCAGGTCACAGCGCTCGGACGCCCGTGAGTTTTCGCCCTCCGATGCCCCGAGGATTGAGGGTCGGAGCGTGAGAGCTCCGCAGGAGGAGGCCCCGAAGCGCTCACTCCACGGGTGGAGCAGGAGCCGCAGCTCCCCGTGTTAAAAGAAAGGCGCCGAAGCGCTCACTCCACGGGTGGAGCAGGAGCCGCAGCTCCCCGTGAAACATCCTTCCGAGCGGGAGAAAGGGAAGACCTCTCTCCCGCCAACGGCATCAACGCCAGCAGGCGTGCATCTCAACGCCGCGGGTGGAGCAGTGACTCCCCGCATCACACCACCGGGCGGTCGAAGAGCGCTGGCCCCCCTGCCGACGGCAACGGACACAGTGTGCCCACGTCTAACACCTGCATAAAAGGGTAAGCAAGGACCCCGACGAAAACCGCGAGTCAAGAGGCACATCTACAAGACCTCATAGAGCCCCACGCAGCCATCCACACCCGATTTTGGCACAAGGAGAGCAATTCCTCCAACGCAGTGCCCCCTAGTGGCGGTCAGATGCCATCGCACTCGCGAACGACAGGCAAGCCCAGGTCAAGCTCATGAGCGGCTCAGGAGAGGAGTCACCCACCGCCACAGCGACTCCAGCCCATAGGGTGTCACTCACAGTCCCAGTGACACCAGCACAAGAGGAGGGATCCTCCGCCCCAGCGTCCCCGCACAGAAAAATGACGGACAGCCTGCTGGCCCAATTACCAGCAAATTTTGACCTCACAGAGACGAGCACCCTGGGGTCAAGGTGGAGAAGATGGTTGAGAGACTTTGAAGTATGCCTGAAGGCAGCTGGACCACTGGAGGACGAACAAAAACTAAACCTTCTAAATAATGCGGTTGGTTCCAATGTACGAGATATCCTTGAGGAAATGCCGGAAGACACCATAGATACATACATCAAGCTAAAGACATCGCTCACAGAGTATTTCATGCCTCACACAAACGTAGACTACGAACGGCATGTGTTCCACACTACCAAACAAAACAAAGGGGAATCCATAGACGCGTTCGTCATGAGGCTGAGATCGAAAATGAAGCACTGTGATTTCAACAACTACTCGAACGAGGAGGCCCTCAGGTCGCAAATCATAGTGGGGTTCGAAAGCGCGGACTTCCGGAAGCGACTACTACAACAGCCGAGAAGTCTAGAAGAAATCCTGCGCCTAGCGAGATCCGACGCCGCCCTAGCAGCGCATGTGGAAGGCCTGGACGACATAAAGATCACACACGGCAAACAAGAAAGCATCAACAAGCTGGAGGGCACGACAAGAACCGCTCAAGATCCTTTCTGCTACAGGTGCGGCCATGAATACCCACACGAAGGGACGTGTCCAGCCATGGGACAGACATGCTCCGCATGTGGTGGCGACAACCACTACAAGTCTGTATGCCTGATATTTCGCAGCAAAATAAAAGGGGCCGGCAGAAATGGAAAGCCCTCGATGGAACCAGAACAGTACCAACCCTCTCACCACAACAGGG
The DNA here is from genome assembly GCF_040938575.1 of Ambystoma mexicanum. NCBI lineage: Eukaryota > Metazoa > Chordata > Amphibia > Caudata > Ambystomatidae > Ambystoma > Ambystoma mexicanum. Next base: position 291,342,365 of record NC_090936.1, on the reverse strand, counting down.
CAGCACACCACTTCCAGGAACAAGGACGGCGCCGTCCTCACGACGACCAACCGGAAAGAAGACAAGAGAGGAGAGAATGGAGGGAGAGCAAAACCACCCAGCCAAAAGCAAGGAGGAGACCCAGAAGATATGTGAGATGCCTCATAGAACAATCACAGTCAGAGAGTGTGTCAAGCGCCTCCTCAGAAGAGAGATCCCGCAGACCGGAAATACAACAAGAAGCACTGCGGAAAAAGGGATATCTATACGCCCTTGGGAACGACATGGCCAAAGAGCACAGCCCGATGCTAAGAATACGAATAAACCAAACAGCTGCAGAATTCCTGATAGATACGGGAGCAACTGTGAATGTAATAAGCGAAGAAGTATACCGAAGCATACTGAACGCTCCTCACCTACAGCCAGCACGAGCCCTCATCTATCCCTACGGCTCAAAAACACCCCTAGCCTGCAAAGGGTTCTTCATGGCATCATGCCAATACAAGGAACATAAGAAAAGCATCCCCATGCACGTGCTAGAAGCCGCCACCGAGAGCGGATGCATCTTCAGCTATCGGTCAGCCATAGAGATGGGACTCATTCACATATTATACCGCCTCATGGTGCACAAGTACCTAGACCCAACGGCAAGTATAGATCAAATATTCCCGGCACTGTTCAAAGGCCTAGGAAAACTAAAAGGAAAACAGATTGAACTTCACATCGACCCCGACATCACTCCAGTAGCCCAGCATTACAGGGGCATCCCCATCAACATTCAACAGCAAGTTGAAAACGAGCTAACTAAGCTACTAGAAGCTGACATCATTGAGCCCGCGGAAGGCCCCACACCATGGGTCTCTCCTATAGTACCAGTACCCAAAAAAGATTCTCAGGACATTAGGATATGCGTGGACATGAGAAGGCCGAATGAGGCCATCCTAAGAGAACGACATCAAGCCCCCCGGATAACGGACATGGTGCATCTCTTGAATGGGGCGACAATATTCTCGAAGTTAGACTTAAACAAAGGCTATCATCAGCTGGAGCTCAGCAAGAACTCGCGATACATAACCACTTTTGCCACCCATCTAGGCTTGTTCCGCTACAAGCGACTCAGCTTTGGAGTGTCCTCAGCGGCCGAAATTTTTCAAGCAGAAATCTACAATGTCATCAAGCATGTGCCCAACTGCTTGAACTACAGCGATGACATTCTAGTGTTCGGCCAAACTCAGGAACAACACGACGACACTCTGATGAGAGTCTGCATGGCTCTAGAGGAAGCCCAGCTAACACTCAACAAAGAAAAATGTGAATTCCGTAAGAAGACACTCAGATTCTTCGGACACATATTCTCAGAGAAGGGCATGACACCAGACCCTGAAAAGGTTAGTGCGCTCCGTGAAGCTAAACCACCAACAACAACATCGGACCTCAGATCATTCTTGGGGCTCGCAAGCTACTGCACGAGGTACATATGTGATTTCGCCTCCATCAGTGAACCCCTGAGAGCCCTAACCAAACTGAACACCGAGTTTGCGTGGTCAACCAAATGCCAAGAAGCATTCCGGATCATCAAGGACCGCATCTCGGACGCCCAATACCTGGCGTACTTTGATCCCAAGAAGACAACAGAACTCGTCGTAGACGCCAGTCCCGTTGGGCTAGGCGCCATTCTCACGCAACTAGATGACAGAGATGGAGGCGGGAAGCACATAGTATCGTACGCCAGTCGAAGCCTATCAAAAACCGAACAAGCCTATTCTCAAGCAGAAAAGGAAGGACTGGCGGTCGTCTGGGCTTGCGAGCATTTTCACCTCTTCCTATATGGGAAGCCTTTCACGGTTGTGACAGACCACCAAGCACTCACTTTCATCTACGGCAACCCACAAGCAAAAATGCCACCAAGGATAGCCAGATGGGCACTCAGGTTACAGGACTATCAATTCACCATCATACACCGACCAGGGAAAGAACAAAATCCTGCGGACTTCCTCTCCCGGCACCCCAAGGATAAGAGCGGACCCGAACAATCCATTGCTGATCAATACATCAGATATGTTATTCACAGTAGCACACCACAAGGACTTGACATGGAACAGATAACGAGAGAGTCCAACGCGGATCAGGGAATACAAACCATTTTGAGGTGCCTAGAAACAGGACGATGGAAACATGCAAAACAGATTCTAGAAACAATGAGTGAGGATATCAAACTAGACATCACGTGCCTTTTGGCCGTAAAGGAAGAACTTGCGAAATCAGAGGAAGGACTACTACTAAAAGGGACAAAATTAGTAATACCACGAAACCTACGCCAGAAAGTGCTAGAGCTAGCTCATGAAGGACACAGGGGAATTGTATCCACCAAAAGGATGCTGAGGCAAAAGCTATGGTTTCCCCAACTTGTCACCTCTGTGGAAGTATTGTTACAAAACTGTCCCACCTGTGCCATTGTAAAGCCACACACAGTCCCGGAACCCCTAAGAATGACCGAACTACCAGAAGAAACATGGGAAGAGATAGCCATCGACCACTTTGGGCTCATGGAAGGGGGTGAGTACATCCTGGTGGCCGTAGACGAGTACTCTAGATATCCAGACCTACAGATCATCCCATCCACCGCTGCACATCACACCATCCCGGCACTGGATCGGATGTTCGCAATCTATGGCATACCGAAGGTCGTAAAGTCCGACAACGGACCACCCTTCACGGGGCAAGACTTTCGAAGATTTGCAGAATACATGGGATTCCGCCATCGCAAAGTAACACCTTTGTGGCCTCAAGCAAATGGCACCGTGGAAAGATTCATGAGCAACATCAAGCGCACAACTCAGATCGCACGCCTTACAGGTGAACCTGTTGAAAAAATGCTGTACCAACTTATGCGTGACTACAGGAACACCCCACACAGCACCACGGGGAAGTCACCTTCGGAGGTGATGTTCGGACGAATGATCAGAACACGACTACCGCACGCACCCGATCATGAAGGACACTACGAAGGGGACGCGGAATTGAGAACAAGAGACTCCCTCATGAAAGAACACATGAAGGAAGCAGCTGACCGTAAGAGCAGAGCCAGAGAGAGCGACCTGGCGCCAGGGGACATGGTCGTGGTCCGCCAGCAGCAACAACGCAAGAATACAACTCCATTCAATGAGGAGCCCCTCATCATCACCAAAAAAAAAGGATCTCTCATCACGGCTGAAGGGGACCACCGGTCCATAACGCAAAACTCTTCGCACTTCCGAAGGATGCCTGGTTTTCATCAGTCAAGAAAGTCAAGTATGTGTGATACTTTCTCCCACTGGGACGCCCCTTATGAGGGAGACAGAGAAGACTCTGGAGATGACGTGACACCAGGAGAATGGATGGCACTCTCTACAAGCGTGGATCACCGTCCACAAAGAACCAGGAGAAAGCCCACTCGCCTCATTCGAACGTCTTTTGTTATTGTGTGGGAGCCTTTCGGCGTGAGGCGTTCTTCGCCGCCTCTGTCACGCCTTGAGTCGGCCCCTTTCTACGGCCTGCCCGCCTCCCGCCCCTCCTTCCCCCGACATTAATATCCTCCGCCCAGCAGGGTATTGTTCGCGCCTGCTCGGCGCACGTATATTTATTTTATGTGCTTCCCCTTCACACGATTCCGAGCGTTTTAAAAGGAGTGGCGTGGTCACGCTTCTTGTGACAGAGCGATTGTTGAAGCGTTCACCTGCTCGGCGTCGCTTGACTTCATTTACCTCAAGCAGTACCACGTTGCACACGCAAGTTCGTGAGGGCTTTGCCTTCCTTTGCATTGTGCCTGTTTTTACAGGTTGTTCCAACGCTGGTTGGTTTTTGGTATATGTATTTACACATCACAACGTTCCACATAATTTAGGTGGAGGTTTGTCAGACCTGCTAGGTCCTTCCTTTTAGTTACAGTGCCCTTCGGGGTTTGGCTGTGTGTTTTTTCCTATATATTTCCTTGTCATAATGCAGTCTAATAAGGGGTGTGATGGGGTTTCCTTATGTGGATGCGAGTACCCAGGTCAGGGTTGCTTCGAAGAAAACAGACAAGCCCAGTGAAGAAGGAGTTATGAGGGGGTTTGGGGACCCTTCAGTAGCTCCTCCTCCTTCAGTCTCAAGAGAGATAAGAGATTCTATGGATTTGGCTCTGGGGAATTTAAACTCTACCCTTGCCTCAGCCTTCGACAGGCTAATAAATAAAATTTGGGATTTTCATCCGGGTCCTGTTCAGGGTCCTTCGCTAGCCCCCAGGAAGTGCACTTCAAAAACCAAGCATTTGCAAGGGCAATTAAGCCCGATTTTAAGTTCATTTTCCCTGGGTTCCCCGGTTGGGCCCCTCAAACGTAAATTTGGTGAAGGGGTGTCCCTGACTTCTGTCCCTATTAGAGTGATTTCTTCCCCGTAATCATCCCCTGAGTCCTCGGAGGATTCTGATTCCCCTCCTAAGAGGAGGAAAAGAAAAGTAGCCGCGCCAGAGATGTCACATCCTGTTGGGGAACAGTTGTTAGATAGCAGTGGTGTTCCGTTTTTTGACCCCTCCCTAATACAACATCCACGCTCTGCGGAGTGGCGTGCATCAGAGGCAGTATCCTCTTTCCTTCATCATTGGGTTAGGAGGGCTCTCCCCAATGAGGATAGGAGTAAGCTGCGCTCAGAATGCCCCCGTCCTGTCATCGCGGATAAGGTGGCGATAACCCCCAGTATTGATCAGTCCATGGTGGCCTTTCTGTCCCAAAGGGGTAAGGATCCTAAAAAGGGGGTCGATGCGGCTCTTACGACCTGTCAGGATAAACTTCTGGATGTATTGGGGCCCTTGACCCAGATTTTCGAATTGGCAGAAGAAGCGGCTGTTCATGAGTCGCAAATTGATATTGAAGCACTCAGAGGCTGGGTTCAGCGTTCAATTTGCCTGCTCGGCAATGCTAACTCATGTATTTCTAAGGAGAGGCGCAAGGCACTATTAAGGCGCGTTGATCCCAACTTCAGGATATGGCAGAGGGGGAGGCTGGTCCCAAAGCTCAAGGGAACCTCTTTGGAGACAAGTTTATAAAGGACCTGTCAGCTTACGTCCATACTTTCACGGCCTTGGACAAGGCCCAGACGAATATTAGAAAGGTTTTCGCACCCCAAATTTTTGACAGGGCCGGAAGAGAAAGAGCCCGCTCCTCTGGCCGTTCCTCCTTCAGGGGCTCTGCCAGACCTCAGCAATACGCCTCTAGGGGGGCCCATCATTCCTCCTCTGCTATGGGAGCGCAGACCTTCTATCCCCAAAGAGGAAATCAATGGAGAGGTCGGAGTGGCAGAGGTTCCGGTAGAGCGAGATCCGCTCCAGGTATTGAATCGTCTCGTAAGGGTATCTTCCCACTGAGGTTTGGGGGGCAGGTTGGTGCGATTTCTTCGGCATTGGAAAAATCTCACAGCAGATCCTTGGGTCTTACAGACAGTGCAGGGGTTTCAGATAGAGTTCTACAACCCTCCCTGTCAGCTCTTTCCCCCTCCACCTCTGGTGTTCAATCAAGAAAAGCAAAAGCTGGTGGATGCAGAGATCCAGGACCTGATTTGTAAGGGTGCAGTGGTCCTGGCCACGTTCAGAGCTTCCCAGTTCCTCAGTATGATTTTTCTGGTCCCAAAGCCCAAGGAGGGTTTCCGTCCAGTGATAAATCTCAAAGCCCTCAACGCCTTTGTGGTTTACCATCACTTCAAAATGGAGGGTATTCATCTTCTGCGAGATACTCTGCTCCCTGGGGATTGGATGGTCAAATTGGATCTCAAGGATGCCTATCTGGTAGTCCCTGTGTTTCCCCCTCACCAGGAGTTCCTTCAGTTTCATTGGGGGGGTCGCCTTTGGCAATTCGCCTCTCTCCCGTTCGGCCTGTCATCAGCCCCGTGGTGTTTCACCAAACTAATGAAACCGGTGATGGCTTTCCTCAGGTCGAAGGGGGTCAGGAGCATAATTTATCTGGACGATATTCTCCTCTTAGCTCAAGATCTCTGAGTCCCACAGGACCAGTTGGATCTCACAATCTCCCTGTTGCAGGATCTAGGGTTTGTTCTAAATGCAAGGAAGTCCATATTTTGTCCTACTCAATGTATCCAATTTCTGGGCTTCGATATCGATTCCAAAGATTCGGAAAGAAATCCACCTCATACTCAGGCTGGGGGTGGTTTCCCTTCGTGAGTTAGCAAGGGTAGTAGGGATGTTGTCAGCAGCTATTCAAGCGATTTTCCCTGCTCCCCTGCATTACAGGGTGCTTCAACGTCTCAAGGGAAGACACCTGCGCAAGAGCCTGTCTTATGCTCAGAGGGTGAATCTGGATCCAGAGGCCAGATTGGAACTAATTTGGTGGCTCAAGCATATGAATGCCTGGAATGGCAGGGCGATTTTTGGGTCTTTTCCGGATGTAATTCTCGAGTCAGACGCCAGCAGATCCGGCAGGGGGGCCAGAGTAGGTCACATTGCCACGGGGGGGAAATGGTCCAAACAGTAGACTCTACTTCATATAAATTGCCTAGAATTGCTTGCGGGTTCCTTTGCTGTCAAGAGCCTGCTCAAGGATCAGGGAAATTGCTGTGTCCTCCTTCGGATGGACAATGTGTCAGCGGTTCGCTATATCAACCATCTGGGGGGACCAGCTCGAAGGCTCTAGCGGATCTGGCAAGGGAGTTCTGGCACTATTGCCTAGACAGAAACATTCTGCTTCAGGCAGAGTACCTTCCGGGGTCGAACAATGCTGTAGCAGATTGGAATTCCCATTATCTTCAGGACAGCAGCGACTGGTTGCTGGACAGGAAGGTGTTTGCATTGATTCAATCTCTTTGGGGTCCCATTCACATGGACCTCTTTGCCTCCCGACTCAACTGTCAGGTTCCCAGTTTTTACAGTTGGAGACCAGATCCTCGGGCACTGGCCACCGATGCGTTTCTTCAAGATTGGTCAATCCATCTTCCCCATGCTTTCCCTCCGTTCGCCATGATAGCCAGGGCTCTGGTGCAAATACGCAGACAACGAGCTTCCTTGGTAATGGTGACCCGGTTCTGGCCTTCTCAGGTTTGGTTTCCCGCTCTCCTAGAACTGGCAGTGGACTTCCCTCGCCTCTTGCCGTCTCATCCCCTCCTCCTGACGGACCCGTCGGGTCACCCTCACAACCTGGTCCTTCAGGGACATCTTTCCCTTATGGTTTGGAAGATTTCAGCACGTCCTGGTGCTTCAGAGGTCTTTCGCAGGACTCTATTGGGGTCATCAGGGATTCCTGGGCAGCCTCCACCAAGGCAGGCTATTCATCAGCATGGGGCCGCTGGGTTAGCAGGTGTTTGGTTAGATACCTCAATCCCGTTTTTGCTCCTCCAGTAGACATAGTAAACTTTCTGGTAGAATTGTTTAAGGAAGGCAAGGCCTATCGGACAATTAATGGGTTTAGGTCAGCAATTTCGGCTAGCCATGTTCTTGTTAACGGAGAACCAGTGGGTAAGCATTTCCTGGTCAGGATGGCTCTTAAGTCCATTAGGGTTAAGGTCCCCCCTAAACCTAAGTATTCAGTTTTGTGGGATGTTAGTAAGGTTCTGGATTTGTTTGTATCATGGCCTCATAATCAGGATTTATCCCTACAACAGCTTTTTTCAAAGTTAACAATGCTCTTGTGCCTGATCTCTATTAAGAGGGTGTCGGATATTAGAGCTCTGGATGTGGACAATAAGATTTTCTCGCCACAGGGAGTAACCTTTTTTATTACTAGGAGAACTAAATGTATGATTTCTTTGGTTTCATATCCAGCATTTCCTGAAAATGTTAAGTTATGTGTAGTTCATTGTTTGAAATGTTTTGAAGATAGAACTGTGGATTTGCGTTCCCCTGGTACCTCACAGCTGCTTATTTCATATCGTAGGCCTTATAAGGCAGTGTCCTCTGCTACCCTGGCTAGGTGAGTTAGGTGGATAATGCAGGAATCTGGTATTGACATCTCCTTTTTCGGAGCTCATTAAGTTAGAGGCGCCATGGCCTCTAAGGCCGCTCTCCTTGGGGGAGGGTTGGAGCACATTCTCAAAGCAGCTGACTGGTCCATAGAATCTACTTTTAAAACTTTTTATCATAAACGGATTGATCATGTGGTTTTTAATGTGATGCAAGGGCTTTAAACTTGCATAATATGAGCCTCCTTGTCATGCCATAGAATACCTAATCCCCCGCACTATTGTGAGTGGGGGTTTAGATTCTATTAAAGACAAGGAGGCGAGTATTAACCCGCCCATCCACCGAGGTTGTTTTTAACATCTGTCTCCTTTTTTCAGCTTCGGGTTGATTATCTTGGGAGCTTTCTTCGGCAGAGGTTCTTTGGAGACCACGCCTGGATGTTAGCTGGATTATTTCTTTGTTTCCTGGTGGTGTTATGTTTTGCTGTTCAAGCGTCATTGCAGCTTCAGAAGAGGAGTTGCCGTTAGAGGAAAGGACATTTATGGGTGTGGGTTCATCCTGATTGGATGTTGGACTGTGGGCTAGCCCCATCTTGGATTGGGAATTTTCCAATGTGTTCTTTTGAACTTTGTGTTTTTCTCTTTATTAATGAAAAAGTTAATGTTAAACAAAAAAAAATGTCTTGCTGCTATTTATGTCAGTAGTAAAGATTGGTGGCATAATACTCGCCTCCTTGTCTTTAATAGAATCTAAACCCCCACTCACAATAGAGCGGGGATTAGGTATTGTTCTCTAACTGACAATCTAGAGTCTAAAATATGGCTATGCTGGACTTATACCTTCTCAATGGCCCACCATTTTAGGCCATCAGGGCCATGTCCCATGGCGCTGAAATGTTCCACTAATGGAGAGGAAAAATTAGCCATCATAATCTGTGATTGGTGCTGGATCATTCTGATTTTAACAGGACGAGCAGTCCTCCCAATATACACTTTCTTACAAGGGCATTTGATCAAGTCAATCACATACCCACTGCTACATGTGGTCTGGGACTTGATGGACCACGTATTCTCCTTCACTGGGAAGGACTTTGCTTGTAAAGGAAATGTTCAGACATTGCAACCCCCACAATGATAATGTCCTGTCACTGGGAGAGTCCCCACATTTCCAAAATCGTGGGTGCTCTGGTCATTTTTCTTCTGTCTACCTTTGTTAAAAGTTGCTTTTCATTTTGTCCTTTCTTAAACGCAAACAATGGAGGGGCTACTTGGTCATTTTCCAATTGCAAAGATGCCAATGTTTCAACATAAATTTCCTAATGGCATAGCTGTGCGTGTTAAATATGGTGGCACACACCAACCTGTCCATCATGGGATGTTCCTTATGTACAACAATCTTCCTCGATCCTGATATTGAGCTCTCTTGCATGATTGCTGCAACAACCTGCGGGGGTAACCCAGTTCTCGAATCCTTAGTGAAATAATATCTGCTTCTCTCTTAAAATCGTGGTGCAATTCTGTCTTGGTCGTAGGAACTGTCCATATGGAATATTATTACGCAAGGCTTGGTGATAGAAGCTACTAAAATGCAATATAGTATTGCTTTCAGTGTCTTTGTGATATAAATTAACAGCCAATTTTCCATCGCATTCCTTCACTGTCAAATCCAAAAAAGCTATCTCTCGATTTAGAGAAAACTTTAAATTGGTGTTCAGTCCATTAATCCAAGTCAGAAATGTGCCAACAGAGCCCTTATTAGAATCCCAAATAATCAGAATGTCATCAATGTAGTCTTTAAAGAATTTCAATGCAGGGAGAAATGGATTAGTTGTAGTAAAAATACACCACTCCTCAAACTTGGAAATGTATACTTTTGCAAAATTAGGAGCGAACTGTGAGAAACCAGAAGGTGTCTCACCCACTAGTCTCCGGGATCTGTCATCCAGGTGGCCAGGACATGGCCATTGCTTCTGGATCCAGTTCCTGGGGGTGGACGAGTGCGGGAGGATCGCCTTGGGTGGGGGATCTTTGGGGAGTTGGACACCGGATGGTGAGACATGGTATCTCCTTCCTTGTAACACCTTTACCCAATCCTACCAGGTAGGATATTTAGGAACTCTAACCCCCCCCCCCCTTTCACAACACAAACACTTTCTTACTGACAGCACTCTCTAAGGGAAAACAGACAAACACCTGAAACATGCACCAATACTATGGTCAGGCAAGGTCAGGCAATTATTGACAATCACTCACACCTGACTTCCATTACACTTCCCCACACAGGTAAAAGCCAGAGCACAAGGGCACACAAGGAAAAACACAAAGAAACAGCAATTTCAAGATGGCAGTTTAATGAGAGAAGAAAGATGGCAAAACAGAAGGGGATCACAAGGAGGGAAGTTCCCATGACCTCTTCGACAAGGAACTATTACTTCCATGATCGGAAGGCATAAGACCCCGGAAAACAGGCTGAAGAATCCTGCATTGTGTGTCGGGGATACTCAGGCCTCCCGCGTCAATATTGAAGGTGGGGAGAATCACCAGTCAGCGTGGTACTGTCCTTGGCTCCAAGAACAATGCCACTTCAGTGAAAACAACACCGCAGTTTGAGTTGGGATGAGCGATACAAGACCAGTGTGTGTTGAAGCCAAGGTTGCAAGCAGCAACAATGTATGGCGAGCTCTGGAACGAACATTGTTAACGCGTGTGATAAGAGACATGAGTGAAGTAGAACTGCTGATGAGTGATTGAACTTTAAAGCAAGCTGCAATACCTTTAACCCAGCGGTGCGGCACAGCGTGGGTGCTCAATCAAAGGTCTCTGTAAGTTATCCAGCTGAGGAGCAACGAAAGTAGATACATTTGATCCGAGCCCATTGCAAGGAGATCATTTGAAAGTGAAGGGATACATTTGAATCGAGGTGGTCCTACGAAGGGTCAAGCAAAATCGTGAACACAGTCGAAAGTCTTTGATTTTGATGAAATAGAGCCCGGCAGAGAGAGACTGGTTGAAGATTTTGTGTTAAAGTGGGTCTGAGCCCGGCAGAGGGGGTTCCAGGGTGAATCGAAAATCACCCAAAAAGTTGTACATGAGAATCCTGAGGAGAAAGGAAGTTTTGAATGTTTGTTTGTTGTATCAGGCCATCTGAAGTAAGAGACTTTGAATAACAAAGAGACTTTGGTACAGAAGCACCTGATACTGAGATTTGAACTGCATCCTTGTGCTAGAGAAGCCAGAGACTGTGCCAAGCTCGAGTGTGCCGCCTTGTCCCTTGCTGAAAACGTGGGAAAAGGAAGTAAACGGCTTAAATATCCTGACATATCATTTCTTGAACACTTTTCTTTTGCATAACATTGTTTCCCACACTATTTGTATTTAGAAGTAAGGATCGGCAATAGGTTTATTGGTATAGACCCTTTTATTTTGACAAGACACCACTAGGACTGCGTTAATATTATTTGATAGTCGTAACTTGCCTAGTCGTAACTTGCTCCCATCTTTAGATTTAGGATTAGATAGGTGTTTTTAGAACCCAGTTGAAATTCAATAAACACCTTGAACTTTGATCACCTGTGTCTGTCTTACTGTCTGATACCAAGCCTCCCTTACAGAACGCAGTTCCCATGGCCGTTTCCTTGATTTTCATATAGAAATCACTTTTAAACCAAAGAAAATTCTTGGTCAGTGCGATTTCCAAAAGTTAAATCAGAAATTCACTGGCTACAATATATGGCCTACCACTAACTTCCCAAAATATTTTAATGATGTTCAAAGCCTCCTCTTGGGAAATGTTAGTGTATAAGGCTTCAACATGTAATGTAACCAATAGGTCAGATGTTCAATTAAAAGAGAAACCTTCTACTTGCCTTATCACATCTGTGGAGTCTGCTAAATAAATGGCTGTTTTACAAGCTAGTGGCTTCAAAAAGAAGTCTAAAAATGTGCCACTCGTTTCAAGAAGTGAAACGCAAAGTAAAATCAAAGGGTGAACCTGGAGTGTGAATCATGTCCTTATGTATATTAGGCAAGATATAAAATAATAGCGTACCGTACGGCTTTGTTCCCTCTAATTATTTTCCTCTATGTGCGGAACTTGTTGGCTGTTGTGCGCACATTATTTTCTGTGTGCGCAACTGACTAATGAGGTAAGCCACTTTGTGAGCATGCATATTTAGTGTACTATCATCGCAGAACAGAGTTTGGAAAGGAATGTCTTCTTCCCAGCCACTGCAATTCTTTACAAATCTTAAAGACACTTTTTCCAAACACATAGGCTTAAATAAAATATGTCATATGTGATTATACAGAGACCTCATCAATCAGTCCAAGACTTTAACATCTACCAAAGTACCTTGCAAAGGTACTTCTATGTAGAGAAAAATGTATGTTTTTATGCCACTGGAAAATCACTCATGTCACGTGTATTCCAAAACACAAATATCGTGTGTCATAACTGATATGGCTGTCAAGAAATCCAGAAAGAATACAACATTTGGCGATGGATTAATGGCAATTAAAAGCAATGTGTCAAAAAACATGCTGATTGGAGTTCAAGTGCCACTTTAATGAAGTAATTCAAAGGCTAGGAGAACATGCTTCTAATAATGTGTAAGGGTGATAATTGCATCAAATGAACTGCACCTTAGAATATGATGATCAAAAATTCCCTTGCCTCTGCTTACTATCCACATTATGTTGTTTTGTGGGTAGTAATAACACCAGGCTTACAGCTAAGAGATATATGCACCATCCATTTTTACTCCCTAAACAAATGTGCCTAACAAAAACGAGAAACAATGAACATATTGTAGTGGCCTAGCACCTGGTAAGGTGAGCTCAGTGTTTGTGTGTGTAATTGGAGTGCAGGTTGGAATGTCGTGAGGGGTCTAGAACCTAGGGGGCATCTAGGTTCCAGGGATGACGGTTGGTGGGGAAAGAGATAGAGAGCCAGAGGGAGTTAGAAGCTTGTTACCTGCTCTCCTTACTCACCTTCCTCCCTGTAACTGGAACAATAAAGCAAGCTTACCTTTTGTACATATCTGGCTCTGGAGTGGTTCCTGCTCACTACTTGATAATCCTTGCCACCCAAGATACTACACATATCATTGCTTCAACCCACAAAGCTTCACTGATATTTTATTGAATAAGTGGCATTATTTTTTTACTTCCTCAAAAATCATTTGACTCCAGGTAGGGAGCAAAATCTGATTAGAGCCCTGCTTCTACCCCTGACATAGGGAGTGAAATTACAGGGCACAGAGCCAATTCTCATCTATTCAAAAAGATGTACTAAGGCACAAACCACAGCAATTACCTGAAATGTTCTTTCTCTTAAAATAAGCAACTAGTCTTGATAGTCTGCTCATTTGCATTTGCAAGGGTGACCGTAAACACCTAAAATACATAACAGCAAAATAAACACACAAGAGGTTAAAACACGAATATGAAAAACTGGCTCCATGAATACGAGAATCTAAGATATGCCTGCACACATTAACCAAACAATGTTCCCTCCCCACCCATGTTTCCTAAACTTGACTACCACACTTTCACCTTATGACTCTTAACTTCTGCCCCAGAAGACATTAAGATACTACCGGACAACCTTGACGCTTCCTCTCCTGGCTCTGCGAAAGGTTAGCAGACGTGTAGCTACATGTCTGGACTACTGTAACAGCCTCTATCTTAATCTGCCTGCCTCCACTCTCCGCCCTCTGCAACTTATCCAGAACAGAACTGCGAGACTTGTCCTTGGCCTCAAGCCCAGGGACCGTATCTCTCCAGGACTGAAATCTCTTCACTGGCTCCCAGTGGCTGCGAGGATTAAGTTCAAAACCCTCTGCATTGTCCACAAGGCCTTCTGGGGCCTGGGACCTAAATACCTCCAACTCTCTCTTCCTAAATATCTTCCTTCACGAGCCCTTCGCTCATCCGTCTCCAACTCCCTCATGGTCAGCCGCTTCTCGAAGCAACGAGCTGGGGGTAGATCTCTCTCCGCAGCAGGGGCCTCCCTCTGGAACAGCCTTCCTGCCTCCCTGAAACTTGAGGAGAACCATCTCCGGTTCCGGAAGCACCTCAAAACCTTCCTCTTCGCTTCTGCCTTCTCTCTCCCTCTCCCCTGCTAATCCTGCTTAACTCCCCACTGAATTCAGCACTAAACCTGCATCTGGGCCACTCTCAGCAACCTCGGTCCAGGGCCCAGCCACTCTCCACTTGCACTGCCTCCCTGGCTCCCCCTGCACTGTGGGACTGTCACTGTATCCCTACAGCCCCTTTCCCAGCACTTGCTCTGCACTTACCTCGCACTTGCCACCAGCTGGCCCTTTTTATTTATTATTTATTATTTTTTACGCTACTTACCTTGTACTGCACTTCCCCCCCACCTCCTCCCCCCTGCACTTCCTCCTTTTCCCCTTACCTCTGCACTTGCGCGATCTGAATGACACCTGGCCTAGTAGGATCGTTTGTCTGTTTTCCCCTTGTTTCCCTCCCTCCCTGCCTCGTCGCGCCTTGAAACACTTGTGTATAGGCGCGTTACAAATACCATATCATATCATATCATATCATATCCATTTGTTTTATGTTTGTTGCAATCTGAATAACGTTCATGCGCCAGAATTTCTGTTACTCATTGTGCCTTACCAAAAGCGTCACCTAAAATATATAATCGAACTACCAGCTCAAATATCAAATACTGACTGTAAGTAAGCAGGCTACTCCGATGTGTAACCTTATCCCATACTTCCTCTTCTTTGTGCATATGTCACACATGTGCTTTGAAGCGGCCCCTTCCAAGTTAACGCATTATAACACTCACATATTAGTTTGCCCTTTAAGGATTTTGAGAAGACGATTGTGATGTTCAGCATCTCCTATTTTAGCATTGTAATCATTACCCTATAAGTAGAGAGTAACATTGAAATATCATTTACTTTGCCTGCAAGGGATAATGGGTATGGAGTATGCCTGGAATTACTCGTCCATAGTATCAGGGCACTGGATATTCAGACAGGATAATGCTTTTCACACAGTCTGCATCATTTCCAAGTGTTCAGAGTTCCCTTGGGCATAGACCTTCACACATTATATGGTAACTTGTTGCTATACAAAAACGGTTTCAATGAGCACTTGTGTAATCCTACACAATGATATAAGGGTGGGGTATGTTGCAAACAATCTTGCATGCTCTGCAAAAGAATTGTACACATGCAGAGTTATGACATTCTTAAAAATTCACATAATATGTTGAGGCATTAAATATGCCTTGCTTGCAAAGTATTGTGGGTCTGCAAATTTCCCAGTGGATGTTTACTGCTACAATCTCTCACTCTTTGCAGTGCTCTCGCATCTAGTATTGGAGGCTTGTTCAGGGGCCGGGGAAGGGTATGGGTGGAACAGCACAGGTCATCACTCCTTGCATGTGATGAACAAAGCAGCACATTTCAAAAACCAAGGCAGACGTTTCGGCAGTACACTGAAGGAAATGTGCTTTTTTGCTAAACAATGGGAAATCCTAGTATCCTTCTAGATGGTTCTATGTGATATTTCCACATTTGAAAGACCGAACACAAAAAATACTGTTTTTTTTGCCCTTTTTGTGTTGGCTTTAAAATGCTGAAATATCAAATAATGATCCTGCAAGTTGATCCCTGCCCTCCACCCTTTCCCGCTGGCTGTCTTGTTAATCAGGGGTTTTAACCCACGAATACTCCGTTTCACCACCCACCACCCCCTTCCCAGCATAACACACACTCCCTACACATACGTACACAGACACACACTCATCTGATACTCCTGCAACGGCTCCTCTGGGTCACGCCATGCATGTCAGACCCTCTGCGCACTTGTGTGCGGCAGGGGCATGACAGTTCTATTTAGAATGACCGCTCTGTGCGGTCACAGAGCAGTCTTTCTAAATCAATCTTTTTTTTTCTCAGTTAAGTAAAAATAATGTTTTCACTTAACACCGTCTGGACAACAGCACCTTCTTTTTCTTTCCAGGCTCAGCTGCTGAAGGATTTTCAATATAACCACGTGTTCTGTGTGTATCATCTCTAGCATCTCCCTGCATCTTATTTAACTGATAACAAAGAATTATAGAAGAGGGATCCATAGTTACAGAAAAAGGCACTCAATCAGTTGTATCTCTGATGATTTGGTGCTATCAATCCAAAAGGCATATATATGTGATTTTCTTCAACAGGGCTCTATAATAAACCTCAGAAAGGCTCTTGTTTATATTTGATCTAGGATGTGGTGTGGAAGTGTGGGCAAAACTAATGACTTTATTATGTGCCCTGTAATTTCACTCCCTATGTCAGGGGTAGAAGCCGGGCTCTAATCAGATATTGCTCCCTACCTGGAGTCAAATGATTTTTGAGGAAGTAAAAAAGTAATTAGCTTTGCCAATAGGGATACTTTCTGTTTATTAAAAGATGTTATTTCCCCTTAAAATTCCTCTTGAGATCGGGTATTAATATTATTAGAGTTCCTAGTGGTCACTTATTCAATAAAACATCAGTGGAGCTTTGTGGGTTGAAGCAATGATATGTGTAGTATATTGGGTGGCAGGGATTATCAAGTAGTGAGCAGGAACCACTCCAGAGCCAGATATGTACAAAAGGTAAGCTTGCTTTATTGTTCCAGTTACAGGGAGGAAGGTGAGTAAGGAGAGCAGGTAACAAGCTTCTAACTCCCTCTGGCTCTCTATCTCTTTCGCCATCAACCGTCATCCCTGGAACCTAGATGCCACCTAGGTTCTAGACCCCTCACGACATTCCAACCTCCACTCCAATTACACACACACACACACAGCTCGCCCTGCCAGGTGCTAGGCCACTACAATATGTTCATTGTTTCCCGTTTTTGTTAGGCACATTTGTTTAGGGAGTAAAAATGGATGGTGCATATGTCTTTTAGCTTTAAGCCTGGTGTTATCACTACCCACAAAACAACATAATGTGGATAGTAAGAAGAGGCAAAGGAATGTTTGATCATCATATTCTGAGGTGCAGTTCATTTGATGCAATTATCATTCTTACACATTATTAGAAGCATGTTGTCCTGGCCCTTGAATTACTTCATTTAAAGTGGCACTTGAACTCCAATTAGCATGTTTTTTGACAAATTGCTTTCAATTGCCATTAATCTATCGGCAAATGTATTCTTTCTGAATTTCTTGACAGCCACATCAGTTATGACACAAGATATTTGTGTTTTGGAATACACATGACATGAGGGATTTTCCAGTGGCATAAAACATATATTTTTTCTCTACATAGAAGTACCTTTGCAAGGTACCTTGGCAGATGTTAAAGTCTTGCACTGATTGATGAGTTTTCTGTATAATCACATATGACATATTTTATTTAAGCATTTGTGTTTGGAAAAAGTGTATTAAGATTTGTAAAGTATTGCAGTGGCTGGGAAGAAGATATTCCTTTCCAAACTCTCTCCTGCGACGGTAGTGCACTAAATATGCATGCTCACAAAGTGGCTTACGTCATTAGTCTGTTGCGCACACAGAAAATAATGCGCACACAACAGCCAACCAGTTCCGCACATAGAAGAAAATAATTAGTGGGAACATTGGTGATGACCTGTGCTGTTCCACCCATACCCTTCCCTGGCCCCTGAACAAGCCTCCAATACTAGTTGCAAGAGCACTGCAAAGAGTGTGGATTGTAGCAGTAAACATCCACTGGGAAATTTGCAGACCCACAATACTTTACAAGCAAGGCATATGTAATGCCTCAACATATTATATGAATTTTTAAGAATGTCATAAATCTGCATGTATACAATTCTTTTGCAGAGCATACAAGATAGTTTGCAACATACCATTGTGTAGGATTACACAAGTGCTCATTGAAACCGTTTTGTATAGCAACGAGTTAACATATAATGTGTGAAGGTCTATGCCCAAGGGTACTCTGAACACTTGGAAATGATGCAGATTGTGTGAAAAGCATTCTCCTGTCTGAATATCCAGTGCCCTGATACTATGGACGAGTAATTCCAGGCATAGTCCATACCCATTATCCCTTGTAGGCAAATTAAATGCTATTTCAATGTTGCTCTCTACTTATTGGGTAATGACTACAATGCTAAAATAGGAGATGCTGAACATCACAATCGTCTTCTCAAAATCCTTAAAGGGCAAACTAATATTTGAGTATTATAATGCGTTAACTTGGAAGGGGCCGCTTCAAAGCACATGTGTGACATATGTACAAAGAAGAGGAAGTATGGGATAAGGTTACACATTGGAGTAGCCTGCTTACTTACAGTCAGTATTTGATATGTGAGCTGGTAGTTCGATTATATATTGTGGGTGACGCTTTTGGTAAGGCACATTGAGTAACAGAAATTCTTGCGCGTGAACGTTATTCATATTGCAACAAACATAAAACAAATGGATGTAGCTACACGTCTGCTAACCTTTCGCAGAGCTAGGAGAGGAAGCGTCAAGGTTGTTCGGTAGTATCTTAATGTGTTCTGGGGCAGAAGTTAAGAGTCACAAGGTGAAAGTGTGGTAGTCAAGTTTAGGAAACATGGGTGGGGAGGGAATATTGTTTGGTTAATTTGTGCAGGCATATCTTAGATTCTTCTATTCATCGAGCCAGTTTTTCATATTCGTTTTTAACCTCTTGTGTGTTTATTTTGCTGTTATGTATTTTAGGTGTTTACGGTCACCGAAGCAAATGCAAATGAGCAGAATATCAAGACTAGTTGCTTATTTTAAGAGAAAGAACATTTCAGGTAATTGCTGTGGTTTGTGCCTTATTAAATAATTTTGAATAGATGAGAATTGTCTGTGTGCGCTGCTAAAATTCTTCTGAGCGGCGCCCAGAAGGAAGCTGGGCAAGTGCACATGCGCACAGTTTAGAGGGAACATTGCCGTACGGATATCAGTGGGATTAAGGAAATCAAACTCCTTAGTGTTCAAAAATTCCATCTCTACCCCTTCAGCTGTAACTCGTGCCACATCCTGCCTAATTTCATGTGTGGAATCTCCTGATAATTTATAGTAGTGTTCGCTATTGTCTAGCAAACACAAACATTCTCCATCATATCTCTCAGAATCCCAAACCACGATACCACCTCCTTTTCGGCATTCTTGATGACTACTGAATCATCTCTTCCGAGCGCCAAAATTCGCTCTTGATCACTTTTTGTAGATTAAATGTCAACCATGTCCTTTCTGGTTTGATTTAAAGATCTTATGAAACCCCTTTAAAATTACTTTATCAAAAGTGAGAGTCTTTTTGGAGCTCATATTGTTTGTAGGTGTAAAAAGCGATTTAGGCCTAAAAGGGGTAGTTTCTGTTGAAGAAACCTCCTGGCTCTCTTCCGTACCAAAGAAATCCCTTAGTCTAACTTTGTGAAAAACTGAGTTCTATTTGAATCTGCATTTTTTAAGGATCCATCATCGTGATAAAAGACATCCCTTTGTTCAACAAACCCAAGCCAAACTCAGTAAGTTCTTTAGAGGATAAATTGAACACAGGAGAGAAAGAAGAAATCTCCTGTATACCCTCCTGCGCATCTCAAAATATCTCAGAGGAGGTTGTGGTGGGGGTTGATCCTAGCAAAAGGTCTATTCCTGAGGGCAAAGACCACCTCTTGTTCGACCTTGTGGACGTCCTCTGCCAAAAAAAAAATCTGTTTGCATGAAATTGGCCCCTATAATTGTGGCTTTCGGCTTCCAAATCAGAGCCAGATAAAGTATCTTAAAATGTAACTTGTCATCTTTTAAATGGGCCAAAGCGGTTCACTAAGTAGGAATCATATGCTCCCCATGTACTAGAACCTGTGTAATCCGCACATGATATGATATGCAATTTATAATGCGGCTATACACAAGTGTTTCAAGGCGCCATCCTCCTCAATTGCAGGGGAGGAGGAAGGGGAAAAGTGCAGGCGGAAAGGTGTGGGGGCAGTGCAGTACATAGGATAACAGTGAAATAAATAAAGACAATAAATAAAAGTGCAGCCTGCTGGTAGCAAGTGCAAGGGTAAGTACAGACATCAGGTGTCAGGTGTTAGCAGGGGCTGTAGGGATACAGAAACAGTCCCTGAGTGCAAGGGTTGCAAGTAGGGGGGAGGACCTGGAGCCGAGATCAGAGATAGCCAGGTAACCAGTGCAGTATTATATTCAGCCAGGAGATCAGCAGGGGAGAGGAGGAGAGAAAGCATAAGCAAAGAAGAAGGTCTTGAGGTGCTTCCGGAACCGGAGATGGTTCTCCTCAAGTTTCAGAGAGGCAGGGAGGCTGTTCCAGAGGGAGGTCCCAGTAGAAGAAAGAGATCTACCACCAACTCGCTGCTTGGAGAAGCGGCTTACCCTGAGGGAGTTGGAGGGAGATGAGCGAAGAGCTCGAGAAGGAAGATATTTAGGAAGAGAGAGTTGAAGGTATTGAGGTACCAGGCCTCAGAAGGTCTTGTGGAAATGCAGAGGGTTTTTAACTTAATCCTCACTGCCACTGGGAGCCAGTGTAGAGA
The DNA here is from genome assembly GCF_040938575.1 of Ambystoma mexicanum. Taxonomy (NCBI): domain Eukaryota; kingdom Metazoa; phylum Chordata; class Amphibia; order Caudata; family Ambystomatidae; genus Ambystoma; species Ambystoma mexicanum. Next base: position 291,321,965 of record NC_090936.1, on the reverse strand, counting down.
TTTCAGTCCTGGAGAGATACGATCCTTGGGCTTGAGACCAAGGACAAGTCTCGCAGTCCTGTTTTGGATGAGTTGCAGAGGGCGGAGTGTAGAGGCAAGCAGATTTAGAAAGAGGCTGTTGCAGTAGTCCAGCCTAGAGAGAACCAGAGCTCTGGAGACAGTGAGCTTCTGGTGGAAGCAGAGGAAAGGAAGAATACCCCTGAGGAGGTGCAGATGGTAGTTTGACTTCTTAGAGACACCAGAGATTTGAGAAGGAAAGTGTGGAGTCATAGATGACACTGAGGTTCTTAGCCTCACAGGTGGGAGCAGGAAGAGGGCCAGAGAGGCCAGCTAGAGAGTGACAGGAAAGGAGAGAGTAGGTGTGCCGATGAGGAGAATCTCGGTCTTACTGGCATTAAGGCCGATATCATTGGTGGCACATCACTCCTGGATGGAGGACAAGGTGGCTGAAGGGAGCCAGAAAAGGAGTTGAGTATCATCTGCATAGCAATGAAAGTTGGGGCAGAGAGCGGCAATACGGTGGTCAAGAAGTGCCAGGTATGGGTTGAACATCCAGGGAGAGAGGTTAGACCCTTGGGAAACACCACAGGTTGAGATAGAGATTGAGGAGAGGAAGGACCCAAGTTGGACCTGGAAGGGTCGATTGGAGAGGAAGTAGGTCAGCCAAGCCAGGGGCTGATCGGTGATACCCAGGTTATCACAGAGACGGTTGAGTAGGATTGCAAGGTTGACCGTGTCAAAGGCAGAAGAGAGATCAAGTAAGATGAGGGCACAGGGGGTGTTGGAATTGAGGTTGGAGAGCAGGTCTTCACGGATGTTCAGGAGAGCAGTTCCTGTGCTTCTGGCAACTCTGAAGCCAAACTGGTGGTCATGGAGACAGCCAACAGATTCAGAGTGAAGATTAAGATGGGAGATGGCCAGCTTTTCCAGGAGTTGGCCCAGGAAAGGAGTGATGGAGATTGGACAATAGTTTGCTCAACGGGAAGGGTCGGCAGAGGGTTTTTTAAGAAGAGGGTGCACAAGGGAGTGCTTCAGAGGGGAGGGAAAGACTCCAGTGGCGAAGGAGTGGTTGCAGAAATCAGCTAGAGCAGGAGCCAGGGTGTCAATGTGATCCTTGATGGTTTTGGAGGAACAAGGGTGAACCTCTTTCGATGAGACTTTCATAGATCACACTTGTCTAGAACCCTTGTCTGAGGAGGACAGGGGAAAGGCAAAGAAGCAGGGAGGAGAGGGGGCCGAAAAAGGGCCAGAGGAGGAGCAGGCAGTAGAAGGAGGGGGAGGAGAGGAAGAGAGAGACAGGATGTCCTGAGTTTTAGAGATGAAATGAGAAGCCAGGGCTGTGCAGAGGGCCTGGGAGGGGACAAGAGAGGTAGAGACTGCAGCAGGATTGGCCAGCACCTTGCAGATTTTAAAGAGTTTGGCCAAGTTGTTATATGCCGTGGAGATTGCGGGTTTGAATGAGGGCTCTCTTCTTAGTGCGGACAGAGAGCCGATATTGCCTTTGGAGCAGGCGGCAGGCCAGTTTGTCAGTGGATGTACCAGAAGCCCGCTTTTTCCTCTCAGCCACCCGGCACTTGCGTTTAAGGGTGACAAGGTCTGAGTCATACCAAGAGTTGCACTCGGCTTTGGGCTTCAAGCAGATCCTCATGACAGGGGCAAGAACATCAAGAGTATCAGATATAGCAGAGTCGAGCATGGAAAGGGCTGTTTCATGGTGTGAGTCAGCCAAGGGGGGAGGAGGGATGAGAAAGTGGTGCCGAACGCCTCAACTGAAACATGCTTCATGGGTCGGATAACCGAGAAGGTAGAGGGCCTGAGGGGTAGAGAGGGTGAGATGGGAGGAAAGGAGAAAGTGGTCACTCCAGGAGAGAGGAGTGGTGAGAGGGGACAAAAGGGGAAGGTCTGAAGAGATCAGAACATCCAGAGTGTGCCTTGCAGAGTGAGAATAGAGAGAGAGAGAGAGTCACAAAGGTCACGAAAAAGTCCAGTGGAAGGACAGGAAGCATCCAGGTGGATGTTGAAGTTTCCAAGAAGGAGGAGTTGTGTGGTTGAGACCAGGAGGGAAGAGGAGAGATCTGCCCACTCAGAGAGGAAGGAGGGAATCTGATCAGGTGGCTGATAGATGGTAGCCACAGAAAGGGAATGGCCAAGAGAGAGAAAAAGCCTGCAGATGAGGCATTTGAAAGAGGAGTAAGTCTGTGTGGAAATGAAAGAGGCAGGAATCCACTCTGGGAAGATCAGGGTTACACCCCCTCCGGAAAGGTTGGACCTGGGTGCGGAGAGGATCTTGTAGCCATCAGGGAGGAGAGTGTCAAAGCTTGTGACAGTGCTGGACGTGAACCATGTCTCGGTGAGACCGAGAAAATCGATGTCAAGTTCCTCCAGGAGACGGCAGATGTCAGAGGAGATTTTGATAGCAAAGGGAGAGTTTAGAGTGGCAATATGGAGAAGGTTGCCGTCCTTGAAAGACTTCCTGGGAGGGGTACAAATCAGAGGTACGCCCTGCAGAGGTGCAGAAGCAGCCTGTTGTAATCAGTGTGATGTTATCTGGTGGGAGTGCACCCGCGTTCCTAGGATCGGAATGTTGGTGTGAGGGATGCGTGTGTGGTGCTCGAGAGATGACGGTTGGGAAGATGCCGGCCGGGTGGGATACTGCCAGTGTCTCTTCCATGTTACCTAAGATGTTACCTAAGAGACAATAAAGACCTATGTTACATACTTACCTGACTATGGTACCTCTTTATTACACTGGCGACGAAGTTTCAGGCTGCTGCGGAGGGAGCAGCGGAGAAGAAGGTGACACTGCCCTCTGATGCTAATATCCCACCCGGCGGGGCGCTGGGCCAGCGAAACAGACCATTGGCGTGGTCCGCACTTCCTCCAGTGTTGGTGCCCAGTTGTTGGACTGGAGATGGCAGTCTGAGCTGGAGTGGAGAGCTGGTGGACTCCGGTGGTGCGTAGCGGGGGTGTTGAGTCCTGCGCCCCTGGGTCTGGAGCCGGAGGGTCCAAGGCCAGCGGGTCAAGGGCCAGAGAGTGCAGCGGGGTCCACACTGTCCGGCGTGAGCCTGGGTCCTGCGGTGATAGTCCTGCGCCTGGGTCCGATTGTCAGGCAGACCGGCACTGCGTTAGGGCTATCAACCGGGTTGGGGTACAGTGTCATAATCCATTTGGCTGGCGCCTGGGGTCTGCAGGAACGCTGGAGTGGCGTGGCGTCTTCTGAGGTCTTGGAGTGCTGGTGGCTGTGTGTTGTGGAAGGCTTCAGCCGGGCCTTAGTCCATTTGGCGGTGGAGTTGTCGCGGTGTAACCGGGGTCCAGCGTTGTGCTGTAGCCGGGGTCCACCGTTGTCCCAGCTTTCATGGTCACCGTCAGTCTCCAGAAGGTGGCGCTGATTGGCACACCTGTGACGTGACTGAAGTCCTGCGCAGTGCTTCACCGCTGGGCTGGAAGTATCAGTGCCGAGTGGGTGGCGCTGTGGTGCGCGGCCGCCTGCAGCGAACGTCCTGGTGGTTTGGGGCATCGAGTTTGGAGTTCTGGGTTTCGTAACTGTTTTCTATTTATGTAATAGATGTCGGCGGTTCGATTTTCACGGTGAAGCAGCTGGAGTGTGGCCTGTGAATATGCGTTGCAGAGGCCCTGTGAGATTAGTTCTCCAGTGTCTTCTGGGGTTGCTATCTGCAGCAAAAAGCTTTCGCCTCCGATGATGTTGTCGGATGGGTGCCTCACGTCAACAATATGGGGCAACCAGAGCATCAGTGTGGAAATGGAGATCATCAGTGTGGTCACGTCGTGGAGGAAGTCGTGGTGTTCCATCAGACCTCACGTAAGAGGTCTCCAGAAGTGGACTGCCAGGGCAAGTACTGTGTGCTTCCAAAGAGGAAGTGTGACCGTACCTGTGTGTCGTGTGGATTGGAGGAGTGTCACGTTGGGGAGTGCTGTGACAAGTGTACTTCATTTCTTTCCATCCTGGAAGAATTCGATCCTGATTTACGTGACTTTTATGTGAGAATTAATCATCTCACATTGCTTGAGGACTAATAGGCAGTGTTGTGTCTGAGGCTGGTATGAGTGCGTGAGGGTATTTGTGTTGTGGCCTTGTTGCAGTATATTGTTTGGGCCAGTATGGCGTGAGTGACTTTGTTGTATGTGTTGTGGCCCCGTCATGTGTGCTATGGTTTTGCTATTTAACTGAATTGTTTTATTTGCAGGGGGAGGAAGGGTCTCATGATCTTTTCCTGTAATGCATATATTCATGCTTTCCTTTTCAGGGAAGGGCATAGATCATCAGAGTAATGGACATTTTGGAATCCGTTCAAAATGTGTTTGTTCATGTTTTCCTTTGCAGGGGAGGGTGGACTTTTGGACTTTTGGATCCGTTATTGCGAGCGTTTATTTATGTGTTCCTTTGTAGGGGAGGGTGGAGGTTCTCAGCGAAATGGACATTCATGGACTTTTGGAAGCGTTCATGTACTGTGTTTATTTCATGTTTTCCTTTGCAGAGGAGGGCCAAGCTCCTCATGAAATGGGATTTATGGACCTTTGGTGTATGCACTTCATGTGAATGCATGATATGAGTTAAGTGCATTCTAGTGTGTTTGGAAGTACGTGTGTATGTACTTCTTGGGTGAGAGTCTAGCCAATATGCAGACTGGGTGGTGTTCTGTGTTGGAATACTCTGGGCAGTCGGGTGGGCCCATCCTTGGTGTTTTGTGTGCACAGTCTTTGGCGTTCACATTGAGTGTGTCTAAGTGTTTTCAGTTGTGGCCCAGGGCTACAGTTGATTAGTAGTGTTGGTGGCAGTGGCCTGAGAACATGGTGTTAGTGGTGTTGCGGCAGTGGGTTGGGCCACGGTTGTGATGGTGTTGCAGTGGTCTTGATGTCACAGTTAGTGGAAGTTTACCACAGTGTGTGGTGTTTTGGGCGGCAGTGGCCTGGGGCCATACGGGAGGATTACGGTGTGTTGATAGGGAGATGTCAGTGGTTATTTTTAGTTCTACATTTGGTGTACCAGTGTGGTTTTGGGTTCTATACGTCATCATTTGGTGTATCTCGGGTTAATGTGGTGCTTGTTGTGGGTCATGGATGGCCGGTTGGGTCCATTGGCTGGTTAGTTAGTGCTCCAGCGTGGCAGGCTGGAGGCCCCGGGGGGCAGCCTCGGGTGGAAGGTGTAGTGTGCACGGAAGGGTTGGTTGGTTAGCGTGAGATTTAGGGTGTGTCAGGTGTGGCAGGCCTGAGCCCCGAGGGGCAACTCGGGGTCTGGCGGTAGAGCTTCTTTTGTTGTTTTTGTTCTCGAGGGTTATTAGGTCCCGTAGATGTCGGTAAGGGAGTTAGTTGAGTTTAATTGGTACTTGGTTTTGTGGGCTTCTATCTCGCTGGAGCTTTACATTGTGGGTGGTTGTTTGTAGTATGGGTGTATCACCTGGGTACGAGGATATGGCTATGGCAGTTAGGTGCTCTGTTTTTGTTCAAAATGTGGTCTTCTTTGCAGCGTTCTATCCTGTGGGTTATAATAGGGTAGGGGTGTTAGTGTTTCTCGTTAGAGGTTGGGTGTATGGCATGGTGGCCACATGTTGTGCATTTGGAATGTATGTCTCAAAGAAATAATCGGGGGGAAAAGTGTTGTAATCAGTGTGATGTTATCTGGTGGGAGTGCACGCGCATTCCTAGGATCGGAATGTTGGTGTGAGGGATGACGTTAGTGGTGCTTGAGAGTTGATGGTTGGGGATATGCCTGCCGGGTGGGATACTGCCAGTGTCTCTTCCATGTTACCTAAGATGTTACCTAAGAGACAATAAAGACCTACGTTACATACTTATCTAACTACGATACCTCTTTACTACACAGCCCGTGGGGGGGGCAGAATAGGAAGGAGTAGAGGGCAAGGTAGCCAAAGATGAGACAGCAGGGGTAGGCGAGGAAGCCGTGGAGGAGAGAAAGGGGACAGCAGGAGAAGAAAGGAAATTGATGAGGCACGGGAAGCATCTATCAAAGAGGAGGTTGGCTTGAGGGCCTTGGACCAAGACGGTACCATTCAGGTAAACATTAATGATGACCTTAGAGGAGTGGATAAACAGTTACTTTGTCAAAATTCAATATATCTTTTTAACTTTGTCAATTTTTATATATGTAGTCAGTCTGACAAATTCTGTGACCTGTTTCTGGACCATCTCCAATATGTTTTCTGCATTCTGAATACTTGTGTCAGATAGAAAAGTCAACTCAGTAGCTTGCAGTTCTTCCTCAATCTTGCTACTGGCTTTTTGTGCTGTATTAATCGTTAAGAGAATCCAGTCACTGCTGCATTTAGTGGACACGCAAGAAAAAGATTATTTATATTCTTTATCATCAAGAAATGTGCAAGGCTCATTCCGAACCTGCACATCTGATGGAATTATATTACCTCTTAGATATTCAGTCAACAAATGACCATCCATTTGTGTGCCGAATGATTTCTTGTTAGTTTTTAACAGTCACTCGTGGCAGCCAAATGTCCTGCCTGTGTGAGATCTACATTTTCAAAAAAGGAAGGAGCGCTGATGGTATCGGCCAATTGTTCTTTCGTTAAAGACAAACTATCAGCTCCATCCATGGTCGCTACTCTGGTGGCAAAATATACCAACCCACGAGAAGGAGCAACCAACGCTCGCAGCAGCCATAATGTGTGAAAATCAACTCCTGCACCCCCTGAATATGCATACTCTGCCTGTGCCAGGCAAATTGCGTGGAGAAAGTCCCCCCTGTGGTGTGGGCTGCCTGTGGGTCATGGTCAGGGGTGATGGGCTGCCTGCGGGGCATGCCCAGGGGTGTATGGTGGTCCCCTCTGGTGTGGGCTGCCTGCAGGGCATGGTCAGGGGTGATGGGCTGCCTGTGGGTCATGGTCAGGGTGGATGGGCTGCCTGCGGGGCATGCCCAGGGGTGTATGGTGGTCCCCTGTGGTGTGGGCTGCCTGCAGGGCATGGCCAGGGTGGGTGGGCTGCCTGTGGGGCATGCCCAGGGGTGTATGGTGGTCCCCCGTGGTATGGGCTGCCTGCAAGGCATGGTCAGGGTGGATGGGCTGCCTGCGGGGCATGCCCAGGGATGTATGGTGGTCCCCCCGTGGTGTGGGCTGGTGGGCTGCCTGCAGGTCATGGTCAGGGTGGATGGGCTGCCGGCGGGGCATGCCCAGGGGTGTATGGAGGTCTCCCGTGATGTGGGCTGCCTGCAAGGCATGGTCAGGGTGGATGGGCTGCCTGCGGGGCATGCCCAGGGGTGTATGGTGGTCCCCCATGGTATGGGCTGCCTGCGGGTCATGGTCAGGGTGGATGGGCTGCCTGCCGGGCATGCCCAGGGATGTATGGTGGTCCCCTATGGTGTGGGCTGCCTGCAGGGCATGGTCAGGGATGATGGGCTGCCTGAGGGTTATGGTCAGGGGTGTAGTGGGGGGCCTGTGGTGTGGGCTGCCTGTAAGGGGTGAATGTGGCTCCACACGACACTGCTGCGTGAATCTGGCGGTACGCGGGTGAGCTGTCCATGCGATTTCGCTGGCACGAGCGGGGTGCGTGTATTTCAGGGTATACGAGTGAGCTGTCAATGCGACTTCGCTGGCGGGAGCGGGGTATGTGTATTCCGGGGTACGCGAGTGAACTGTAAATGCGATGTCACTGGCGGGAGCGGGGTACGTGTATTTCGGGGTACGCGAGTGAGCTGTCCACGCGATTTCGCTGGCGGGAGAGGGGTATGTGTATTTCGGGCTACACGAGTGAGTTTTATACACGATTTCGCTGGCGGGAGCGCGGTACGTGTATTCCAGGGTACGCAAGTGAGCTGTCCACGTGATTTACCTGGCGTGAGCAGGGTACGTGTATTCCAGGGTACACGAGTGAGCTTTACACGCGTTTTTGCTGGCGGGAGAAGGGTATGTGTATTCCGGGGTACGTGACTGAGTTTTACACGCGATTCACTGGCAGGAGTGGGGTACGTGTATTCCGGGGTACACAAGTGAGAGGTCCACGCGATTTTGCTGGCAGGAGCGGGGTACGTGTATTTTAGGGTACGCGAGTGAAAAATGACAAATGAAACCCACACATGCAAATGATGAAATAATGAATGTAATATGAAAAAGAAAGTCAAATGCAAGGAAAAATTTAAATCCAAGATATGAAAATGAAAAGTGGTCCATCGAAATGATTCCAAAATTGAAAAGCTGAAAAAAAACATTACTCTATGAGATACAAAAAAAAAAAGAAAGTATGTACATGTCCAGGACTATTTACAATGAAAGTCTGAAGGGTCCATGATCCCAAAACAAAATGAAACCTACAGAAAACCCTATGTAAAACACAACTATATTCAAAAATGGGAGCAAAGTCCATGTACCCCAAATCATAAAAAAACTAATTAAACCCAAACCTAAATAACTATATACAAAGCCGGCGGGCTAGTCCGACGCTCACTTTTTGATGTCCCGGGCCAGGGCATCATCGAACTCCATGTTAATGTTCTGGAGGCGGGCCTGTTCCCTGGCCTGGAGGTCTCGCAGGGATGCAGCCATGGCATCCTCCAACTCCCTGCAAGTTGCCTCAAGGCACTCAACCCGCCTAAAAGCCCGGTGCATGGAGTTCTCCGCCCGCCGTCGCTCTGCATCTATTTGCTGGCCCAAACGCTGGTGGAGTGGCCACCACTGCTGGACCTCTGACTCCCGACTGTGGCAGGGATGTGTCCTCTACCAGCCTGGCCGCTGGCTTAGGGGCAGCTCCACAGAGGGCCCAGGTGATACTTGGGCGGGAAGATGGCACAGAAGACGACAGGCACATAGGGGGTTCAGTTGAGGAGGGGGTTGCAAGAAGATCCAGCACATGGAGCAACCCAGTGCCGACGACCTGTCCTAGTAGTGCGACGTGCCCAAACAGGTATTCAAAATGACGTGCATTGTCCTCACGAGAACCCTGCATGTCATCCCGAATACCATGTTGGTGCAACGCCGCACCAGCTAGGACAGGCTCAATCCGGTCATGGATTGCCACGTCCGCAGGGAGAGGAAGGCCAGTTATTTGTGCATCCCCTCCCTAAAAACGGGTCTAGACGAAGGCATCTCTGCTGGTGCCGGATGATGCAGTCACAGGATCGGGGACAGGATTACACACAGGCACCTCCGCGGCAGCCTGTGCTGCCTCCTGTCCCTTCCACTGGACTGCATCACTAGCACCAGTGGAATCCCCCCTTCCAGGCACCGTGCGTGGGGCTGTCACGGCCTCCTCCTCAACCAAACCCCTCACCAACCTGTATGACTCCATGACATCTTCCTTCGTAGGCCCATGTGGGGGCTCAGCTGCCCCTTCTGCTGCCAAGGAGTCCACCTCCAACCTCCCCTCGGCAGCTGCGGCCATGGACGCGGCACCAGACTTCTGTATTACACTGTGCCCAATCTGAGACAGAACACGTTGTGCAGTTTCACTAACCTGGGCAGCGGGCAGACTTCGCATCAGCAACAACGCAGAAAGTGAAAGCTTCCCGGGACACCCTGCTCCCTCCCAGCCGTTAGTTGTTTCAGCTGCGGAGGAACCACAGTCCCCAGGGAAAACCCTCCGGGGAAGAAAAACCCTGTGTTGCTGTGACGGTATACTGTAGACTCTCGGGGCGAATCTGCCAGGCTTCCTTCAAGGAGTCAGGTGCGGACGAGGCTGGTCCTGGGCGAGAGAAAAGAGAGGTGAGTTTTGTCCACCTTCGGTAGTCTGGAGTCTTGATTGAAAAGTTATGACTAACTTACTCCGGGTACGGAGTCGAGTGCCTCAGGAATGCTGTGTGAAGTCTTCAAGAAGGGGGAGAGTCCTAGAGATAGTAAGAGTGTTTCTGGAAACCAGAAGCAGAGGTTAGTGTAAGTGCTAAGATTAGGGGTGAGATTAAAAAGGGAACTATAAACCCCCGGGAACTCACTATTCAGGCTGGCTTCGGAACCTATCGGAGAGGTGACGAGCGGACTGACGAGAGGAAAGAGCCTAAGGGATGAAAGGGCAGAAAGAACAGGATAATTTAGGTTCAGAAAGCTAAAGATAGGAGGAAGGGATATGAACCACTTTCCCTAGGAACGAACTTACGAAGCGCCGTTCTGGAGAGTAGCAACGCATTTGCTGAACTTCCTGGTTGGATTATATGGAGTCACATGATCGTCGCGGCGTGAAGGTAAAGAACGTGCAACCTCTGCACCGTGGCCCGCACAAACGGATTCAGAGGCGTCGGCCATCTTGGGTGAGTAAGGCGGCATCGTATTATACACACGATGTTGTCGCCAGAGCGACCATCGGTGCAAAGGTGTAACAGTATGCCCCCTCCTACGGGGCGGATAACCCGGTTTCCCCGGGTGCAGCCTGAAAAAGCGTCAAACTAATGAGGGAGCATGTACTCCTGATGCCAATTCCCAGGTCCGTTCGGCAGGAGAATAACCCTTCCAGTCCACTAGGAATTGCAAGCGACCCCGGCTATATCTGGAGTCGCAAATCCCTGCCACTTCATATTCCGGTCCAGTATCGGTCATTATTGGAGGGGGACGAACTGCAGGGGTGCGTTGAAATCGATCCTTAATGGATAATTTGATCTGGGAGACATGAAAAACCGGATGAAGACGGGCCCAAGAAGGAGGCAACGCCAATCGGACTGCCACCGGACAGACCAATGCTATTACTTGAAATGGTCCAAAATATTTGGGCGACAGTTTGGACGGCACCAAATGTCTCGGGAGAAACCGGGCCGATAACCAGACAGCATCCCCGACTCGAATGGAGGGCAGATCTTGTCGATGGTGGTCTGCTAGCCTCTTGGCTCGATCTTGGGCAGCTAACAGAGCTATTCGAGCGAGCTGTTGTCCCTTCTGAATACCATCGATTAGACTGTCAATTCCAGGGCATCTGGAGGAGGACTTTGAGATAGAAGGTTCAAAGGATGGATGGTAACCATATGAACAGTAAAAAGGACTGGTTTTCAGCGCCGAATGGCTGGCATTATTGTAAGCATATTCTGCCAAGGGTAGGAGATCTCCCCAATCATCTTGTGCTGCAGAAACAAAACAACGTAAATAAGTTTCTAATGTTTGGTTAAGGCGCTCAGTCTGCCCGTTTGTTTGAGGATGATATCCTGAGCTGAGGGCTCTATCGATCCCTAAAGCTTGACATATACCCTTCCAAAATTGCGAGATATATTGGGGACCCCGGTCAGACACTATAGTGTTAGGAAGACCATGTCTGGAGAAGATTTCTGATATAAAGATCTTTGACATTAGAGCAGCCCCTGGGAGTTTTTGCAGAGGGGTGAAGTGGGCCATCTTTGTGAAATAGTCGATAGTCACCATAATGGTGGTGTAGCCAGAGGACAACGGAAGATCGACAATGAAGTCAGTGGAAATGACTTGCCAGGGCTTGTCCGGAATAGGCATGCAGGTGAGTAAACCAAAAGGTGGACACCTTGGGGTTTTAGACTGTAGACAAACAGTACAAGCTGATATATAATCTTGGATATCCTTAGTTAGCCCTGGCCACCAGAAATGACGAGTAATTAGCTCAAGGGTGTTTTGATATCCACGATGCCCTGCTGCCTTGAAGTCATGACACATGAACAGGACTTCTCTCTGAAGGGTTGGGGTCGGAATGAACACTTGATCCTTGAAAAAGTAGTATCCTTTCTCCTGGGTAAGCGAATGAGTCTTTTGTAAGTTCCTGCAGATTGGATCCAGACGTGCAGTTTCCTGTTTGACTGTATGTAGAAAATCAGTCACTGTTGCCAGAAATGTAGCTTTAGGAAAGAAAGGCTCTGGGTGGAACTTTTTAATTGGAGGATCCTTTCGTGAAAGTGCGTCTGCTCGAAGATTTTGATCTCCCGGAAGGAAAGTAAATTCTATCCGAAACTGTAGAAAAAAGTGAGCCCAGCGAGCCTGTCGACTGTTCGTGGTGTGGGCTTGTTGCAACACTTTGAGGTTGTGATGGTCGGTTCGAACTTCGACCAGGTGGGCCGAGCCCAGCAAAAGATGTCTCCACTCCTCAAATGCTCACTTAACTGCCAGCAATTCTTTCTCGAGGACCGAATAATTTATTTCCGAGGAGGAGAAGGTTTTGGAGAGATAAGCAACTGGTCTTTCTTCTCCTGACTCGTCCTCTTGCAAAAGAACTGCCCCTAGAGCATGGTGAGACGCATCAGTCTCAACAATGAATGGTCGAGACTGGTCCAGGGTGAGCAAGATGGAAGCAGACGTGAAAAGGCTCTTCAGTTCAGAAAAAGCTTTCTGCGCAGAGTCATCCCAAACGAAAGTCTTCCCCTTCTTCAGAAGACTGGTGATGGGAAGCACGGTCTTGGAGAATCCTGGGATGAACTTTCTGTAAAAATTTGCGAATCCCAAAAATCGTTGGATCTCTTTGACGTTTGAGGGGGAAGGCCAATCTAAAACAGCCGAGATCTTCCGAGGGTCCATTGAAATACCCTGGGCAGACAAGACGAACCCTAGATACGTCATCCCTGGTTCTTGTGAAATTCACATTTTTCCAGTTTACAGTACAGCTGGTTGGCCTTAAGACGGTCTAACACTAAATTGACATGTCCGATGTGTTCCTCTATACTCTGTGAAAAAACTAGAATATCATCCAAGTAGACGATTACATAGTGAAGGAGTACATCGGCGAATAGATGGTCCATAAAGCGCTGAAAAACAGCGGGAGCATTAGCTAATCCAAACGGCATCACCCTATATTCATAATGACCGAATGGGGTCCGAAAGGCAGTCTTCCACTCGTCGCCAGGGGCGATGCGAATCAAGTGATATGCCCCTCGTAAATCCAACTTGGTATAGAGAGAAGCCCCTTGAACGGCTTCAAGAATGTAAGGGATAAGCGGCATTGGATACTTATCCGGGATGGTAACCTTATTAAGCCCTCGATAGTCTATGCATGGCCGTAGTTCTTCTGTATCTCTCTTGGGAATAAAGAATAAAGAGGCTCCGGCTGGTGATTTGGACTCAGTTATAAGACCATTTTGAAGATTAGTCTGAAGATAGTCTTTGAGAGCCTTTTTCTCCGGCTGCGATAAAATGTACATTCGGCCGAAAGGTATCGGTCGATCCGGGAACAAATCCAAATGACAGTCACCCCGACGATGAGGAGGTAATTTAGGGAATTCTGGCTGAGAAAATACGGACTGGAACTGTTGATGACACCTCGGGATCTCACTGACCATCCCAATCGATGGGCCTTCAGTTGGTTCAACCATCATGGAAGGAGCTTGAATCCCAACAGAGGATTGAGCAAGACAATGGGAGACACAATATTCGGAACCCAAAAATAAAGTTCCCGCTGCCCAATTTATAAAGGGATTATGGGTTCGCAACCACGGTAACCCCAATATAATGGGAAAATGAGCAGTCTTAATCAAGTCGAATACTAACGTCTCCTTGTGGGCGGCAATCTGGCATGTAAGAGGGGTTGTCTGCTCTCTAAAAGGTCCAGAACTGAGGGGACACCCATCCACCCCCTGAATGGGGGTTATACAGGTCTTGGCGGATCTACTGATTCCATACTTCGCAGCCCACTGGTCGTCTATAAAGTTGCCAGCTGCTCCACTATCGATTAATGCTGGGACTCCTTGTAGCTCTAAGTCTGGTAATTTCAAGAGCAGGGGAAGTACTAACATAGTGTGTTCCGTCATCTCCTCTTTAAAAGAAGTACCAAGTCTTTTTGGGGAACTCCGTTCAGGACCTCCTGCCGTGGTTCCCCTTACGACAGGTTCTTGGCGTTTCCCCGCATCGGATTCCTGGTCCGACGAGGAGGGACGATGGGACAATCCCTTAACACGTGAGATGAAGCCCCACAGTACATGCATAGGCCCTGACTCTTTCGTCTTTCTCTTTCTCCATCTGACAAGGGGCCTCTGGCCACTCCTATTTGCATAGGTTCGTCGGTAATCTGAGATCGAGATAAAGGGGAAGGCAACCGGAGAAGGGTTTAGTGGGTTTCCCTTTCTTCTTCTCCTGGAAGCGCTCATGGAGACGGTAGTCTATCTGCATCGTGAGCGCAATCATCTCGGCTAGATTGGCGGTACGAGGAACCTTTGAGACTTCGTCCTTCAGCTCCTCGGAAAGACCTCTGCGAAATAGCGTGAGGAGACCATCATCTGGCCACCCTGTTTCGGCCGATAGCTGTTTAAATTGAGTCACGTAACTCATGAGATCCTTATTGCCCTGCTTTAAATCTAGTAATTTCTCCTGAATAGAAACTGAAATTTCCTGCCTACTAAACATAGATCGTAGACTATTAGTAAAGGCTGTGTATGAGTCTAGAATGGCATTTCCCGAGGTGACTAGGGGAGTCGCCCAGGCCAATGCATGGCCTGTCAAGTGGGATATCAGATAACCTACTTTGTCCTTATCGGACGGGAAAAAACGGGCTTTAAAGGTAAACTGAATCATACAACTATCAAGGAACTCCTTGAGTTTGTGAGGATCCCCGTCATACTTATCGGTATGCAAGGCATAAGGGGGAGTCTCTGAAAAAGCTCGAGCGACCTGTTGTCTTAACTGAGCATTGTCTTGTTTCAGAGATTGCATCTCCAGAGACATAGACTGCATGGCCGCCATTAATTGCTGCATATGTTGCTCCATCAGAAGTCTACCGTCTGCCCAGGAGCCTCGAATCGAATATTTTCTTTATTTGGGCGTCGCTAACTATTACACTGTGCCCAATCTGAGACAGAACACGTTGTGCAGTTTCACTAACCTGGGCAGCGGGCAGACTTCGCATCAGCAACAACGCAGAAAGTGAAAGCTTCCCGGGACACCCTGCTCCCTCCCAGCCGTTAGTTGTTTCAGCTGCGGAGGAACCACAGTCCCCAGGGAAAACCCTCCGGGGAAGAAAAACCCTGTGTTGCTGTGACGGTATACTGTAGACTCTCGGGGCGAATCTGCCAGGCTTCCTTCAAGGAGTCAGGTGCGGATGAGGCTGGTCCTGGGCGAGAGAAAGGAGAGGTGAGTTTTGTCCACCTTCGGTAGTCTGGAGACTTGATTGAAAAGTTATGACTAACTTACTCCGGGTACGGAGTCGAGTGCCTCAGGAATGCTGTGTGAAGTCTTCAAGAAGGGGGAGAGTCCTAGAGATAGTAAGAGTGTTTCCGGAAACCAGAAGCAGAGGTTAGTGTAAGTGCTAAGATTAGGGGTGAGATTAAAAAGGGAACTATAAACCCCCGGGAACTCACTATTCAGGCTGGCTTCGGAACCTATCGGAGAGGTGATGAGCGGACTGACGAGAGGAAAGAGCCTAAGGGATGAAAGGGCAGAAAGAACAGGATAATTTAGGTTCAGAAAGCTAAAGATAGGAGGAAGGGATATGAACCACTTTCCCTAGGAACGAACTTATGAAGCGCCGTTCTGGAGAGTAGCGACGCATTTGCTGAACTTCCTGGTTGGATTATATGGAGTCACATGATCGTCGCGGCGTGAAGGTAAAGAACGTGCAACCTCTGCACCGTGGCCCGCACAAACGGATTCAGAGGCGTCGGCCATCTTGGGTGAGTAAGGCAGCATCGTATTATACACACGATGTTGTTGCCAGAGCGACCATCGGTGCAAAGGTGTAACATTCTGACTCTTGGAAGATATGATTACCTCGGAGGGGAGCTGGGACTTGTGTCTCCGGATGGGAGTGGCATCCCTGCCGCTGTGCTCCACAGCACCGTTTCCACCCTCTTCATCAGTGGACAATGCAGACAAGGAATGATAGAACACAGGCATCAGGGCGCTGTACAATGGTCTGATACACACATGATAGTTGCACATGATTGGCAGTGTCAAACTTTACAGATGGCATCACACTCCCCAACACTCATATCATTTGAACCCACACACATGCACAAATTAACAGGAATCGTGCAGCAGGCAGCAGCATCCATATACACACAACTGCATGAACATCCAAAGGTTGGCATGACGTCACAAGCAGCATGGGGAATGCCAAACACATGCACACACGCCACCAGACAGACATGCATCTGTACATCTCCACCACCTGTCACAGTGCAATCATCGGCAACTATGTCACATCTGCCAATCGGATACCTACATGTCTGTGTCACATGAATCCATGGCGTCTAACATTCACACCCCCCTAAACAGACAAAAACATATGTACACCGTGCACTTATATGAAGGCGTGACGAGCATCCATGTGTCACACCCCAAACATGGCTGAGTGCATACACAGGCATGCAAACATGTGTGCATCTTCACATGCAGTTGTGCATCATGCTTTGGAACACATACACCATTGATGTGCATAACACATGACTGGACTCACATGCCGCATGGTCATGCCCCTGCACATACACATCCATACATGGGCCATGTCAGACATATGTCCACGCTGCATACTCCTGGCACACCTCAACATGCACTGTGTCCAATGAGTATGCATTGACACTTACCGCTCGACTCCAGACGGGTCTGCCTCTCGAGGACCTGGAGGTGAAGCGCTGGGCTAATGCATTCCAGGACCCTCATCTGGTCAGTGGTAAGGTGGACCTGGCACTCCACTGCATCTGCTAAGTCAAAGAGGTACCAGGCCTTCCTGAGGGTCCTGGACCTGAAGTCCTCACAGCGCTTATGGACATGTTTCAGGTCGCGGGTTGCCACCCCCTCCGCGTTGGTGGCACCCACGATGTCCAACCAGATCCTATTCCATCCATCCTTGTTGGCGCTTGGTCGTCCGAAGAGGGCATCATAATGTACCAGGACTTGCTTCACCAGAATGCCAACTTCTCCTGCGGTGAAGCTGGCAGCCCTCTGCTTTTCTGCCGGGGGGGTCGCCACTGGTCCCAGATGGAGTTTGGTCTGACATGGCAACAGCGAGGCAGGTGTGGGTGGGCAACTGGTCCTGGTGCTGGGCTGTGGAGCGATGGAATAGCAGTCGGGAGTCTTCTGTTCCAGCAGGGGTGGTCGCAGCAACTGGACCCCTGCAGATGGCTGATGTGCAGGCACCAAATAGCAGGGCACGTCGCCAGCAGGCAGGCAGGCAGCCGCAGATGGCTAATGGGAGGCGGCTCGGGGTCTGGGGGGGTAGGGAAATGGCCTTCTGGGCAGGAGCGTGGTCTTCCGTGTGTTGTCGCGTGGCCAGCTTGATGCAGGTTGAATCTGCCCCTGAAAAAACAGCACGTCAACGTGTAATTCGAGGAAAGGGCCTTAGCGCGTAAGCACATAAGTGACGTGACGTGCGCATGCGTTTCCCTCGGCACGGGTGCATAGTGAATCTGCACGTGCAAAAACAGCATGTCAGCGTGGCGTGTGAATGCGTGTAATTTGAGGAAAGGCCCTTAGCGTGTAAGGACATAAGTGATGCGGCACGTGTAGGCGTTGCTGTAGGCAGGCGTTAAAGGTCTGCATAGGATGCCATTTTCTTGTACGTGCTTTTTGTGGAGAGCGAGCGGATGATTCTTGTACTTCTTGTCGGTTCACACGCGATTACTTCACAACGGTTGCAGGGCGTACTCCTTGTTTACTGAGGTAGAGCTCAATTCTTCTTTTGGCGGGGGTGTTGTGCGTCTTTTTCACGTTCATTTTCCAGGCTGATGGTGAGTCGTGCATGTATTTTACCACTTTGGTTGCCCCCGTGTGTCGCCTACCCATTCAGAGGTCATTGTAGCCTGCGTGTACCACGCGTACACATTTGATTGTGTTTCTGGGTGTCACAGCGTACTGCGAGTCCTTCATTCCACGCACGTGGGCTACCGAGGGGTCACGTGCATGTTTGTTTGTGTTTTTGGGGTGCCTGAGCGTTGCATGACCCGCCATTTTCACCCAGGGGACACAGACAGCATTGCAAGAGCACAGGGGTACGTATTCAATCTAGTACCCTGCCCCCTTCACCCCAATTGCCCAGAACGATTGTTTTCTGCACCTCCCATTCGCACAAGAAGATCAGTGCCATGGTTGGGAGGCGAACAAGTAGTAAGGGAGGCAAAGGTGGCCAACCTCCCAGAGGTGGCAGCGGTAGGGGACGTGGCCAGGATGAGCAGGATGGCCAAGGTGGCAGTGGTGGCCAACATGGGCAGGGCGGCCCAAGAGGGCAGTGTGTCCAGGACCATTCAGGGACACCTATGCCCCCCCTCCAGAGGGTCAGGGAGATGCAGCTGACACCATCCCAGCTCAGGCCCTGCTAACCTGGCCCAGATTGGCCAATAAACTGGCACGGGATGACTCAAAGGTCGACTTCTGTGTCACAAAGTCCAAGCCACTCGTGGCGGTGAAAGTTGATGTCACCAGGCCACGTGGATCTGGGGCAGCAATGTCATCTGCTGCCCCGAGTAGCCTGATTGAGGAGGCTGCAGGGGCAGCTGCAGCTCACTCCACCCCGGCTCTGAGTCACGCAGCCGGGACAGTGTTGGTCCCAGACCCGCACACCAAGGCAGTTGTGCCACTTGGTACTGGCAACAGCACCCAGCAGCCAATGCCTGCAGTGAGACCTTTGGTGATCATGCCATTGCCTGCTTCCAGTGGCCAGTCCACCTACGCTTCAGCCCCTACAGACGAGAGCGGCGTAAGTCACTCAGGGTCCGCACCACCTCTCAAGAGGAAGAAGCGTGCTCTTGCGGAACAGGCTTGGACCCCAGACACGGCTCGCCCTTACGGCACATCAAGGAAGTGGAGTTTCAATGATGTGGAACTAGACGCACTTGTGAGCTACATGTCAGTACATGGCCACGACATGCTGGTAACGGCAGGGTGCAAGACTACGACTGCTCAGCGTAGGGCCCACTGGCAGTGCATTGCGGACCAGATTAGTGCCCTTGGATTTGTGAAGTGCACAGCTGATGATTACTCAAAGCGTTGGAATGACCTCAAACGCTGAGCAAAAAACAAGCCGACTTCCAGTTATGCCTCTACTCTGGTGGCTGGCACTGGGTCACCACCAGAGGAGGATGAACTCACAGAATATGAGGCAATCGCTGGAGGGTTCATCGCAGAGGATCAGATCCAAGGCATGGGAGACTTACCAGATCTTGAGACAATGTCCGGTGAGTGCCCATGCGTGTGTGTCTAGACCATGTGTATGTTGCTTGGGTGATGTGTTGTGATTGAGTGCCGGGTCAGGCTGTGTAGTCATAACAGCTATATGTGACCCATGTAGTGTGTACAACCCATCCCTCACCCTTGGGTTTGAGGTTCACTGTATCCCTACTGACCGCTGCACACACTTTGCACATGATGACTGCACTTGCCCTTCCATCATGCCACGACATTGTTAATACAGTTTTTCTCTTTATTCTGCCTGATTGATGGAATCATTTGCACGATAAACGCAAATGTTTGTGTGCCGTTCTACCCTAAAATCACCATACATCAGACAGGGATTTTCCCCCATAAAGCCCCATGTATGTTCACTTTTTACGCAAATGAGTTCATCAATCAGGCTGATTGACTGCTGTGCGCCTACACATGCACTGCACCCGATCACTTCTGAGCCCTGTTTGAATGTTCAACATGACAATTGACTTGTGTCATGTCCAAGTGACCTACCATTGATGTATCCATGTGCCTCCCATCACAGTATTGAACACATTGGCGTTGCAGCGTGTGACACATGTGTGTTTTGTCCCACTCTTTTGCATGTTCTGTTTGATGATATGCGTTTGACATGGATGGGGGACAGTAGTGATTAACTCCCATCTGGGTGTCCTTGTCAGTTCTGGCATGGCTATGCTACGTGCCATCTGTGTGCTGGCATGTGTCATGTTTGTGGATGGTCCATGCCACTCACAGGCTAATGTGTGATGCAGGTGCTATGCACCATTCAGCACATGTTTTGCTTTTCCATTTTGGAGTCATCAGTGTCTGCTTTCAGGGTCCCCTTCCACTTCATTGCCACTGCATGCATGGCTGAGTTTGTGTCATGTGTGACATGTCTGATTATTGTATTGGATGTATACATTGTGATGCCTATGTGTGTCGGCTATGCTGTTCATGCGTGTCTTCATTACTTTTCTTTTCATTTTGTGCAGGTGATGAGGCACTAGATGCTGTGGAGGAGGAGGAGATGGTGCAGGGGCAGGAGTACTCAGAGCCCTAACCAAGCACCACTGGAGGACGTGGGGTGGTGGTGCACGAAAATCCATTGGTCTCACAGACCATCCTATCCACGGATGTCTCTGGGTACACCTCAGATGATCTCTATAGCTCAGGTGCTGAATCAGACATTGAGACAAATATCCCATCGCAGGGGAGTGTTTCTGGCAGGGACGCTGTTCTGTCCAACGCACCTGCACTCGGGGTAGACCCCTCAATGGCCCATTCAGTGTTGGAATGTCCGCCGTGGCGGTTACGGATGCAGGGTCATACTCCACAATATTTGCTCCTGTTCCTGGGGCAGCAGATCAAAGGAGGAATGCAGTCCTGCAGCCTCAGGCAGGGCCAGCACAGCAAGGTGCACATCACCTTGGGGCCAACAGGTGTCGTGTTCGGCAACACGGTGGCCATGCGCCACCGGGAAATACTGTGTGGGAGTACTCCATTTATGCAATTGCAGCACAACAGGAGGCATCATGTGAGATGATGGCTCAGGCTTTGGAGAGGGTGGCCACTTATATTCTCCCCCCCAAAAGGCAGGTGGCGCTCCAGCAGCAGGCAACAGAGTCCATGTGCTGCTCACACAGGGAGGACATGTTGGCCACCAACAGGGATCAACGGGCTGAGCTGAAGGCTCAGCACGCAGTCATATCTGCAGAGGCACGAGCCCACAGGGATGCCCTGAGGGAACACTTGAGGTGTCCCAGAGTACAAGGTCAGAACAGCAACTGGATCAGCTAACAGGCACAATCTCAGCTGAGCTCCAGGCAAGCCATGAGAAGATCTGCGCATCATGTGAGGCCTTGCAGGCAGAAGTCTGTGCTACTCATGAGGTGCTGCATGGGGATCTCCGGACCATCATCCTGCAGAACCAAACCTTTCAAACCTGCACGCTTGCTGCCATGGAGGAGCATGGCAGGGCTTTGCGTGGTCTACCTCCAATACCACGCACACCTTCTAATGTAGCACCAGAGGGTGATGACAGCGACGGCAGTTCTCCCACTATCGGGTAGCCGTGCAAGCCATGAGCCCATAGAGGGTATTTTTTGTTCTCAACATCCACGCATGTGGGTGTTGGGGTGTACCCTGCACCTCCTCCCTCCAGGGTTCCCCCCTCCCCCGGGCCGACCCATGGCCATTTTTGATTTTGATTTTATTTTTTCTTATTTTTTTGTCTATTGTGCATTCATGTTACAGTGTGTTGCTTTGTGTGGCACCCTTAGGCATCCACTGTGTGTTCCAGCAGGGCCCATGCAGGCTTGTCTTGTGTTTGTGTTTGTGTTTGAAGCTTGGGGTCCAGACACATATGCCACTCCTGCTTCCCCTTTCCATGAGCTCGCAAGGGTGGCACCGTGTGACAGTAATTTACACAGAGGCATTGGGCTTCCATCAGTTGTGTGGCTAGTCTGTAGTCCAAACTGTGTATACACCCCTAATGGGGATTACTGATTATTTCTCCACTGCATGGTTGATTTGTATATTGTATTCCATATTGCTCATTATGCATATTTGCATGTAGCTTCTTCATGTCTTACCTTGCCTGTCTCCATTGCAGATGCAGTTCATGTTGTATGCAGTACCCTGCCACATTTACCTATCAGCAACATACTGGAGATGGAAGGGATCGTTGTGCTGCCTTTGTCAGGTTGTGACACTTGAACTATTGTGATTGGTTACTGTCAGACGTTGCCACTGTTGGGTCCTGTATTCATGTTTTGTCATGCTGGTAAGTATATGTTCATATGTGCTGTTTCTTTTTCATAGGTGAGAGGGAATGTGGCCTGTTTCCATTTGTGACAGAGCACTTTATGACAGTTGTGTCATGTGTTGTGTTTTCATTTGGTTGCTTTCACATTGCATGCCATGCTATGGTGTCTTGGGCGGGTGAGATGGGGTTTGGGAGGGGTTGGGTGACATGCCAGTATTTGGGTGTGCTGTTTTGCAAGGGGGTAGTCCTTCATGCAGCATGAATGTGTGCCTTTTACTGACACAGCATTGGGTCTGTTTAAGTATCTAGGGATGCACAGAATGTAGCACTTCCAGCGAAACTATCTCAGGGTTGTATGGTTATGACAGTTGACTGTCCCTTTGTCATCATCAATTGTCAGCTAGTAAGTGCCAAGCCTGTGTGCACTCCACAAGGGTGGGAGTTTAGGTGAAGAATATTGCCACAAGCTGGGTACGGGCTGCCTCACCACGTGCCCTTTCCCCTCACATGCGCAGCGGGTATGCATGTGGTTGGGGATGTGGTGGCACCATCATGTCCAACGGCACATCCCACCGAGTTGCAACATTGTTCAAGACACATGCTGCCACTATAATCTTGCATACTACTGCGGGTACATATTGCAGCTGCCCGCCAGAGTGGTCAAGGGAGCCGAAACGTGACTTTAGCACTCTGGAAGTGCGCTCCACTATGTCCCGGATTGCAATATGGGCTGAGTTGTACCTTACCTGGGTGGTGTGGTGGGGTTCTGTATTGGCATCATCATGTAGGTGCTTAGAGGGTAGGCACTGTCCCCTGGGGAGGTGATAATGGTTGTCATTAGTTGGATTTTGCCATTTCTCTGTGTCTGACATGTATGCATGTGCAGAGGTATTTGTACTCAACAATGAGCCATGTGTCGCCATGCCTCCCAGCTTCCAGGTCCCGGTTTAGGGGTGACATTCTGAATAAGAAACTATCATGGCTGGACCCAGGATAGTTGACATATGATTGTCTAAAGCAATACGGTTTATTTTGTGTCCAGCAATGACCATAGCTTTAGTTTTATTAATGTTTATACACAGGGCATTGCGCTGGGCAAATTGTGACAGGGCCTGGAACTTGGCTCGAATTGCACAAGAACCAGGTTGTTCGTGTAAAGCGTACATTAAACTAAACTCATTCCCAGCTTGACTGGGAGTCCCACCGTGTTCAGGATCTTTGGTAGATCAACCCTTGCTTGACTCCTCTGTATAGCCTTACCCTTCCTGAGAGAGCTCCAGCCCCTTCTAGACTGACCCTCGCTACTATGTCGGTGTGCAAGTCAATCAGGATAGATAACAGCCACTCAGTGAAGCCCCGTTACCTCAGCTTCCACCATAAAATAGAGCGGTTCACCAAGTCGAAGGCAGTGTCGAAGTCAACAAAAATCATTTACAGGACTGGGTTGCCTCTGGTCACTGCCTGCCCCATCATCTTATCCACCAACTTGATGTTATGGGTGGTGGTTGATCCTCGTCGAAAACCTGTTTGCACGGGGTCAAGAATATTATTGTCAGCCACCCACTGCTCTAGAGCAGCTAGCACAAAGGCAGCGAATAGTTTGCCTGTCACGTATATCAAAGAGAGCAATATATAGTTAGCCAGTACCTCCCTGTCTCCCTTCTTGTAGACAGGGAGTAAGATTGCCTCTTTACAGGACTCAGGTATGATCCTTTATCGGCACACCCTGACCAAAGCCCAAGGTTTGCCCTTAGGACCACATTTAATAACCCATTTGGCCCTGGGGCCCTGGAGCCCTGGAGCTTTTTAGCCGAAGTATAACCTGGTAGATCTCACCTTGCCCCATGTAAAGCGCCAGCCTCCCATTAGTGCCCCTTGGCTACGCTATCAGGTTGAGTCTCCCTTTCTTCTTTCATGTGTTCAAGCCACCTATGTTCTCCAATGGGTTTAACCAAGAGTTTTCTACGGTCACACTTGGCTGGTGCTGCCATATAGACTGAGGCTCTCAGCAGCAGAGGGCAGCGAACATCTGCTGCCATTGTAGTTTTTTCAGAGAGGCGCTGCCGCTTCAACCCCTGTCTGTATGCTTGTTTTAGTCTGGTAATTCGCCATTTTTCTGCATACAGCAACCCAGAGGCCATTTTCTCCTTCCTGATATTTCTTCTTAACGTACCATTTGCATCGCGAATCTCAGGGTCGAAAGGATGCAGGTGTTTTACTAAGGTAATGACTTGACCCACTTCCCCCTGGGCCACTTCGCTTGTCAGGAGTTTTAATCGCCCTTCCATGTCGTTCCTGGTAAGATACCCAAATGAACAAGGAGCACAAAGGCAAATCTGTCTACCTTTGAGTATTGCCTGGGCGATGTTCGTCTGGGTGCATGCAAGGATTTTTCTGCATGGTTTACTTCCACACCGCTCCCTCCTTTATTCTACAGGTGGGTCTCTCCCATTGTTAAAGAGGGTGCAACAACTGAATGGTCACTAAAGACTATACGGGACTCAACTTGCTCCGCACATGCATTACTTCCATAGTAATAATCCAAAGGGGATTTCTTCTTAACCATGCGCCATGTGGTCTGTCCTGGACAGTCCCCAATCGTTCTTCCATTGAACATAATCAAGTCCCATTCAGCCATAAAGTTCATCCACGGGACCCCCTTCAGATTTCCCCACTTTTTAACCATAGTGCTAGTAGGCTCTATGTTCCTATACTTCGCACATGGAACTCGATCTCTACACCCTGCGTTCAAATCCCCACCCATTAACACAAATTCATGGCCTGGAGCTGACAGCCAGGATACAAGAAGGGTATCAAACCACCCGTGTATGTCGTCCAAGTTCTGCACGTCTGGAGGGGCTTAAACATTTATTAGCAGCATTATCGAAAGTTCCCCATCACCAGTAACACCAACCTCAGGGGGCAAGACATTTTTATTGTTGGTATCAAGTCGTGTATTTATTGCACGGAAGGCTTCCTTTATCCCAATAATCAGGCCACCATACATCCTACCTTCAACACCTTTATCTGCCACTTCTTGGAACAGTATATGCCCCTCCAATTGTATAGGCATAGTAAGCCAGTTCTCTTGCAAAAATAAAATGTCATACTCCCTCAGCAGATTCAGGGACACGTTTTGCCCCAAGAAGTGACTGTGCCCCCTCGTATACCAGCTGGTAAACGTAGCAATTAATTTACTGCTCGTTAATTTTTCAACCAAAAATTGTTTAAACCATTCCCAACCATGAGTATCCACAAGCGGTGCATCCGTTAATTTAGGCAGATCTTTATAGGTTTGGGACCCTCTGAGGCCGCCGAGTTTACTGCAGCTGACTGACATAGCTGGTTCGTTCTATGTATCTCACAGCCCAGTTTTCCTATATCCGCCTGGTGAGCCCGAATTAGACAATTGACTTCAGGCATTTTACAATATACTTGTGCAAAGTTAACTCCGTTATTTATCACAGATTAAACAAAGCTAAAGTCACTGGAAGACAGCACTCTCAGGGGTAGAACTTTTTGGCACAGCAACATCAATTTTGCTCCGATAGTCCAGTTTTCTATGAAAGTCAGTGGACCACAGCAAAAATATGGTGAATCGAGTGAGAGTTTGACGATCGTTTGCAAGATCCTTGTCCCATGGAAAATGTGCCTACTTGGTGCATGTGCCATCATGTGAAGTGATGCCAACTTTGGTGTAGAGCACATGCTGCTGAGAAAATTGCTTGGCCTACATAGCCGAAGAAGAATGTCCATTACTATGCGTGACCCTTGCAGCAAGACTTCAGGGCAGCCTGCTTTACAAGATCCGTTTTGAGAATGATGCACACATTTATTGCAACAGTTTGCCCTCATCTTCCTAGTAATGAGTAAGTATTGTGTATATCCTTTTGATCTGTGCCATCTTTGGCCTATTGTGTTTTATGTTGGTTTCCAAACCCATTCTGCTATAAGGACGTCATTTCACCAAAATGCCATGGGTAGCGGAAGTGATATCACATGACCCTTGAACTCTGACGAAATCACAGGAAATTATGTCATTTGACCCCGCCCTGAAGTGACATCACAGGAAGCGATGGAACACGACCTTTCACCCCTTGACAAAACAGGAGGTGGCATCCCATAGCATTGTTCCCAAGTACACCACGAAAAATATGGTTACGATATCACTGTAATATGATTTACATTTCATACAAGAATGGATTACCATCTGTATTGTTGATTTTGGTGTGTATAAGCCCATATTACCCTAAATGCATGCAGACGTCCAAAGCCAAATGATAATGATGTGTTATCATATAGCACTTACGCTTAAGCACTTTATGTAGAACAAATATACATATAACATCACCCAACCTGTGTTGGTACTCATTTATTGACCTCAGAAGGATCAAAGGTTGAGTTGGGCTTGACAGGATTCGAACCTGCAACCTGCAGATCACACACACATCACAGCAGAGATCAACCCATTGATCTATTTTACAGGCTATAGCTGTCCTAATGGCTGTAGTAAAATGAGCACTTACATATCTGAATGTTCTCAAAGTCAGAAAGCTAATCACACTCTGTAGTGTATACCATTAAACTGGTAACTGAAATTTAACAGCAGGCCAGTTCATCTGCAGGTCTGATACAAAATTGGCCACATGTCAAGCTTGCGTGGATCTACTTTTCAGGCTTCAGAGGATGGCAAAATAAATATCATTGGGAGGGTGCATAACTGTGTATTAGAGAATTTAGAGTAGCGCAGGAAAGCAGCGCACTCACACAGCATCTGGGGACTCGTTATCTCATACATGCAAACAAACATCCTGAACAGTACGCCAGGGAATTAGGAAAGATCGACACATTACAACAAAACATTAATTGTGGCACAATGAAATCTAGGGCCACTTCATGTTCTATGGTGAAATATGTTTATACTGTAAACAAGGTTTTTGGCACTAGGATTTTGTCAAGTGACAGGGGACACAGAGATGGAATGTCATATGATGATCGTAACAGAGAAAATGGCAGAAAGAAACATGCTATAACTGCAACTCACGAAAGGCACCATACATAGTCGAAATGGATGCTTATTCTACTCTAAATGTTTTTGGGAAGTTTTTGTCTGCATTGTAAATTTGAAGTGTTTAAGAACAGATTAGCCTCATCAGGAGTTGGTGCGGAGCGTCAAAAATGCAGCGGTAACACTATTAACCACCGCAATACAGCTCCGCCCAATCCCGAGTTTGGGCAGAAAGTTGGAGATTTACCCCGAGCTTTGAGCTGGAGGTAAATCTCCAGCTTTCCGCCATTTGGCGGGAGTAGTGTCGAAAACCCCATAGAGTCCTATGGACTCTTAACAAATTGGGAATTACAGTCATACCACAACTCGGGATCCGGCACTAATAGCATCGGACCGAGTTGCGGAAACAATATTTACGCTGGCGGTATCCCGGCACAATTACCGCCGAGATACTGCCATGGCTATGATGAGGAATCAGTGACTCACCCCATGAAGTGTTCCTGAAATAAACTTTTAAAGAGTCTCGCAAATATTCTATAGAATTCCAGAAATACCAATAATTTCTTATCCCTATTCTTTCTTATTTGGGGTCACTGCTCAAACTGTTAACCTTGTGGAACCCCCTGATTTTCTTAAGAGACCTTAACAAGAAAGCCAGCCACTTAAGAAACAAAGAGCCACATGGCCCTGGCCACAGCTCGGGAGCTTCTTTTTAAAAAAAAATCAAAATAAGAAACAAAAAGATCGTTTTTAGGGGTAGCAAGGAGACCATAGGGGTAGCAAGGGAGACGACAGGTGCCACTACTAGACCAATATAATTAGTCATTTGCATAGACATTCAAACATTTTTTTAAACCTGATGTTTTTATTAACATATGTTAATTTCAATAAAACATAAATGTATCTCATAACTTGGAATTGTTTACTTTCTAATTAATTAAAGTTAGTGTATTTGATTTCAAGTTTTTAGTTTTACTATTAACATGAAGACTTTAATGTGTTTTTCATATGTTCCCCAACAACATCCAACAATGCATAAACCCTGAAGTCACAATACCAAATACTCAGTACTTGCAGTCTAAGCGTGATTACATTTCTTAAACTTATCTTTTCTTAACATGCTACTTCCTGGATGAATCCTCACCAAACTTTGCAAAAAAGTATATGGCCCCCTCAGAATGATTGTGTGAAGTTTGGTGTAGTTGCCTTAAGGGGGGGGGGGCAAAGCTATAGACACAATGGAAAACCAATTGTGCTTGTGCCTACAGCCCAAACGACGGATGGATTTTCACCAAATGTCCGCCAGGAACAGCGGTTTGGTCCCGAAAGCATGCTTTTGTAAATTTGGTGTATATCCATCCAGTCATTTTATTAAAAATGCCCCAAAAGTAGGTTAACAAAATTAGTGATATCTGGGTCCAGTCCACTAACTCATTTCCTGATTTGGAGCCGGCAGATGCCTCTTGACAAATCAGGGTCCGGGGTGACGTCCGTAGACATCGTACGCGCCCACTGTTTGGATGTTCAAAAACGTGAGCTGCGTCATATTTTTGGGAAGGGTCGCCATGTTGAATCTGCGGACAGCTGCCACATTTGGGCAAACACATTTGGGCTTATTTGGTGGCTGAAAGAGGGCCTGGATAGGATGGGGTAGTGGAATAAATTTGACATGGAGCTCATTTTATAGGTGAAAAAAGGTTTGCAGGTGCCGCTGAGTCAGCGGACATCACTGCTGGCCATGACAGCACAGTGAGAAAAAAGTCTGGGAAACAGAATTGGGGTTATTTGGTGGCCGAAACATGGCCTGGAAAGAATGGGCGAGTGGGGGTAGAATAAAGTTGGTATGGAGCTGTTTTTATAGGTAAAACAGGGTGTGCAGGTGCTACAGTGTCTGCGGACCCCACCTTAGTACGGAGACCCGCACATGCCATCCTGGTCTTTTAAGGATGCCTGGCATGGAAAGAGGACATTGGCGGACTAGGCAATTAGGATTTGTAGTTGTGGAGGAGGAGTTGAAGTTTACAGGATTACAGGATATCATGTCCTTTCTTTGTTTTGTGTAGTGAAGATGGCTGTGGCTATGGCTTTGAGGAAACAAAGTGTGTGGATGGAGGGAGATTCTTGAATCCAGTCATTGAAGGTTTATACTGAATCTGGTGGCATCGCTGCTACTACTGGATTTGAAGAAGTGGGTGTTTTTTATTGGCAGCAGATTGCAGATTAAAGTGGGTGACTTTATTACCATTCTGTGAAAGTATGGCTCATTTTAAACATCCAGGAATTATTATTGTGCTTTGTGGAGGCATCAGTTTGGGCTATGTGACTGCAGGATCTTTGCAGTTTGCAATGAAGTACATGTGGAAAAGCCTACTTGAACTGTTTCCAGCTGTGAAGAATATTTTTTCTGAAATCCATGAAAGTCAAATATGGAGACGTCCAAACTTGTTTTGTTCTGAAATGCCTGGAATTAGAATCACCCTGTATCCTTTCCAATGTATCCTTTCCAACTTGACCCTGAGGGCATGTAATGGGCGTTTCAGTAAAGACCAGCCAGCAAAACAAACATTTAGGGGGCATAGTGGCAACTCCCTTATCAATTATATTTTTGTCTCAGGGCCGGACTGGACGAAAGTTGTTGACTTTGAGGTGGATGGGAGAACAGAAAGTAACCACCTCCCCCTTACCCTTGGGATGATGGCACCAAAGGTGCAATCAGGGATGTCTCGTACAAACATTAACCCTCAGGCACTAAAGATTGGTGGCCATGCACGGAAGTCGATTAACTGGGCCAACTCAATGAGGCACGCCGCTAAGTTGTTTCTCTATACATCTATCCTTGAACATTTGAAAATCATCTGTGAGGGGAAGACCAGTGCAGGAGACATGTTGGCGGAATATGTGTTAACAAATAATCTTATTCCACATATCACAGTGCCTGTAAAGTCAATTAAAGACCAACTCTTAAACAAACCTGGCTGGTATGATCGTGAGTGTCGCATTGCCAAGTGTGAAATCGTCAAATGCACCAAATCTCCTGAAGGATTGAACAGAGTGAAACTTTGGGACTGTCATTTAAAATATACATACCGGTTATCTACAAATAAAAGAGAGTTCACTGAAGGGAAGATGAATGCCCTTCATTATGCTCTCCAGTCTGGGTATCATATGCTTTTTTGGTCTCAGCCAGAGACTTGAAGGGAGGCCAGGCTTTGCTCTGCCATATTAATGAAGATTTCTGGTGGATACATTTTTCTAATCTGTACAAGGACAATGTATCATGCACCCTGCTATTTGCTCGAGTAACCTTGCCCCCTGCTGATGTTTCTCGCTCAGTGTCTGTTTATGAGGTGGTGGTAGCCCTCAACTCACTTAAAAGTGGTAAAGCTGCTGGCCCTGATTTGATCCCCATGAACTTGTTAAAAGATGAGGTGGATATTTGGGCCGCAGTACTTTTTAAGATATTCATTGAAATCCCGTGCAGGGGTGAAATACCGGCCTCCTGGAGGCAGGCTGTGATCTTACCAATCTACAAGAAAGGTGGCAGGGACAAACTGGGAAACTACCGCCCGATCTCACTCCTTGATAGTATTGGAAAACTGTTTGGGAAAGCCATTTTAAAACATTTACATGAATGGGTGGACAATGAATGTATAATTCACAATTTGCAGGTTTGGGGAAGATAGAGGCACGATTGATCAGTGTTTTATGCTTTTTTTATTGATTGAAAAATATGTAGTTTTAAAAAAGATGTGTCTGCATGTGGAGTTTGTGACCTAAGGACCACGTTTGACTCGGTATGTAGAGAGACGCTATGGCAGATACTTGCCTCACGTAATGTTCCTAGTGCTTTGATCCATATAATTTGTCAACTTTACACTGACAGCGCTAGTGTATGCTACGGTTGGGGGGTGAATTGTCACAACCATTTGATGTTGATAAGGGGGTCAGACAGGGTTGCATCTTGGCCCCCCTTCTTTTTAATATCTGTATACAGAAATCATGGATAATGGATTGACAAGATAGCCCCAATACTGGATCTGACAAGTACTCAGCCCTATTTTATGCAGATGACGCAGTCCTTATTTCCACAACACCCCAAGGTCTAAGGAAGTGCCTTTCCACTTTTTTTTTAAACAAATGTAGTGAGTTATATCTGAATTTGAATATCGATAAATCAAAGGTTATGGATGATTGAAACTGGTAGCTGGGCAGCCCAGATTGTCAAGTGTACAACCATCTTGGAGAAAGTTAGTCGAGCCATTCAGTCATTTTATGTGAAACATGGAAGAGGTGCAGTTTCTCCAGCTCTGGATTTATTTAAAAAACAAGGGCACTCTGTACGGTTCTGAACTATGGGGCTATGTTCATGTGAGCACACATTTTTGAAAAAATTACTATAGCCCCCCGCACCCAAAGTGCCAAGTCTGCCCTTTTTTTTCAGAGCTGGGCTGTACCCCTGTTGCTGCCAAGATTTGCGCCAGACCAACTATGTTTTGGACCAGACTATGGAACAACATACCCTTGAAAGTATCAGGACAAAGCGCTTCACCTTTTAGCAATGGAGGGTGGCAGAAGCCCGAAATGGACAGTACATGTTAAAACTCCCCCAAGACTTAGATATGACCAATTTGGGGATAAACCTCAATGTTGTGACCCATCTTTGATAAAGACTCTTAAGAGAACGGTACAACCAAGAAGCAATGAGTCCCTTAGGGTTGATGCTGCATCTCTGAAGCCAGGTTTGGATTATCTGGAATGGGGGATCCACCCCAGCTCTAAACTATACTTGGATGAGATCACCTCTGCCTATAAAAAGGCCTTGTATTTGCGCTTTAGATTGGGCATTTTTCCATGAGCCTCTTTTACCCATAACTGGCGTATCACTAATTCAAATCTGTGTCCGCTTTGTAAGATGGGTAGTGAGACTGTTATGCACTTTCTGTTATTTTGTAGCAAGGACTGCTCACCTGAGGAAAATCTATTTGAATTAAATCTTGAAAGAGTAAAATATCCGCCAATCCACTATGACTGTGAACTTTCTGATCCAAAGCGCAGATTTTGATGTTGCTTATGCAACAGCTCATTACATTCACAAAGCTTAGCTGCTTAGAACGCAATCCTTTGTGATGTAGTGTGGTGTTAAATGTGTTTTTTGTAAAGTAGGTGAGGTGCCGAGAATTTTCTCTCGCCACCCTTCTTTAACTGTTGACTCAATAATTTTTTTATCTTTTCTCGACGCGCTTAAAGCATTTGCACTTTGTAATAATGACTTTTCACTCTTTTACCCATTTTAATGTATTAATTGACTTTATAATATTACTTGCATGAGTATCCTTTCTTTTTAAACTGCCTGATCATGTAATGCTTCTATTTTACCATGCGCTCAAACTGTAGATTGTCAGCGTATTATGAATGCAATGTGTGTTTCTTTTATTACTACGTACTTTTATGGTTGAACAACAGAAATAAAGTTGTTTAAGTAAGTAAGAAAGGAAAGAAGCTAGACAGCATGTCAATAGAGGTGTATGTGCTTTTTCATTTGGTTTGGAATGCCATCTTTTGACAACCGCAATAACAAGTTGGATGGTGTATATTTCGAGGAGATGCAATGCATTTGACTGATGTCGGAAATCAGATTTTTCTTTTGAATATCCAAAATGAATTGAAAAAATGTGTGTGAACTTGTGAAATATGTTGGGATGTTTTTTTAGTAGTTGTAAATAAAAAACAAAAGCAGAAAAAAATGAGAAGTAGTTTTTGTGAAAGTTAGAAAACATAATTAAGTTCAGTAGAACATTTGTTTGTACAGTATATTAAACCCACTCGTCCAAAAAAAAGTTCTTGTAAGAGCCACCATTTCTAAATAAAAAACAAGTTAATTGATTTTAAATCCCCCACCCCATGGCTGAAATTTTCCAGATGTCTGCGGGCCTTTGCACTGTTCGTGGACTATGCAGACTGGAAAAGGTCCCATGATTTTTATTTTTAGTTCTCTTTTAACCTTTTTTTTGTCTTTCTGGCCTTTATATTTTCTGGGGGTTTTGTTTTTTTTGTAGGCGAGACAAGGAGGTAAGGTGGGGGAAGGAATGCAAGGGGCACCAACCACAGATACTGAGGGGCATGTGGGCAGGGGAAGATGTTGGGCATGCCTTAAATCTAAGGCAGGAGGCAGTGTTTCTTGTGTCCTTGACCGTGGCCTCCAAAGCACTCTGGAACTGCTCCCCCCCTGCAGAGTGGTGTGTCACAGTACAAACAGAGTATTCTGACTTCTGAAAGGTAAGGGTCAACAGCGTTCTGTATAACATGCGAGGAAGCCAGTGGGATCCTCTGCCACCCACAGGAGTGGTCTGTGTGGTAGTAGGAGCAGTAAGGAAGATGAGGTAGTGGAAGATAACCTACTTCTCCCTGAGAAAGGAATAGCCTTTCTTAGAGCACTTCTGGTGTCGCATGGGGATTGTCACAAAAAAGTACTGCCCAGGTTCTCTGTGACTGAGTACAACCCTGCACTCAATACATTCAACCTTGGAAGCCCAAGCTTTTGGTACACCACCAACAGTCTTAAAGAACCACCACACCCATGATGTTCTCTGGGTGCTGGAGGTAGGAACTTCCTGTACCTCATCTTCCTGTACTTTGTCACCCTCCTCTGCATCATCGTGCTTGTTTCCCTGTCCAGGTCCTCCATTTAGTGATGGTGGTGGTGACCCCTGGGAAGGTGGGATGGTCATGACAGATGCCATTCTTGAACTCCTGGAAGTCTCAAGGAAGTAGCACTCAAAAGATGCTCTCTCCTGGTCTGCCAGATTGAGAATGACTAAAAGTAATGGGTGTGTCCCTTCAAAGGAACCGGCCGCAGATCTCGTGACTGTCCACGGGCTACCAAGTTGAAAATAGACCTTGAAAAAAGTTGACAGGTCAACTAAGAATAGTTCTGGTAAACTTTCAACTAGAAACATTCTAAATTGTCTGAAAAATGCAGTTTCAAACCGTCCGTGGACACGTTGGCACGCTGCACGAGCACAGTGACATGATGACATCCGTGGTGGTGGCGGGTGTCCATCGTTTTCGTAAGAATTCAGAATTTCTGTTTCTGTTTATTAATCTTTAGCCAGAAAGCCCAGATATTGCCCCAAATGCTTCCAGTTCCTTCATGAGTTCCGGTAGGGAGTGTTCCGGATCTGACAGTGCCACCAACATGTTATCTGCAAACGCTATAGTTTTGTGCGCCTCTCCCGCCAGGTCTTCACAATGAATCTCCGATTACGTGATATGCGAGAAAGATGTTCTAAAGCTTTATCTGTCTTTTGCATGTCCTCTTCCATGTTTTGGACCACCTTACCCAGAGTATCAGCTCTTTCCTCCAGTTTAGCCACATCAATTCTTATCTCCTTTACCGACTGCTTGATTTCCTCTTTCAGTGTCTCAAATTGGGCTTGAAAGAAGGCCAGAAACTGGTCTTGAAATTCTTTAAACCAGCTTTGCATGTCCTCTTTGCAAAGTGCCATGGCTCCTTCATCCCTGATCTCCTACGTCAATGGACTTTGGCTGGCTTCCCCGCTTCTGGATTATGAAGAATTATCTGAGCTCCACAGCTGATTGATGCTCGTCGTTTGTCTCACCTGAGGGGTCTGCTGAGCTGCCACTACCACATTTCCTCTTGTTTTAGAGATATGGACGCTTTTGGGGTTTCTCCCGTATACCCTAGTTGTAAATCTTCATGCTCAGATGTTTTTCCAGTGCAAGGGCTTCTCACCACAGCTACACCCACTTCCACCCCGTACCTTCTTCTGGCTGCTTGGAAGTGCTGATCATTAAATCTGTTCTGACCCTCCCCCCCCCGAACTCAGTCTGAATTTGCTCACTTTGCTTTCTGCTGTGTGTCAGGGATGTCATATCACCAAAATGCCAGGGGTAGCGGAAGTGACATCACGTGACCCTCGACCCCTGATGACATCACAGGAAATTATGTCATTTGAACCCACCCCAAAGTGATATCGCGGGTAGCGATGGAACACGACCTTTCACCCGTTGACAAAACAGGAAGTGGCATTACATAGCATTGTACACTACGAAAAATATGGTTACGATATCACTATAATGTGATGTACATTTCATACAAGAATGGATTGCCATATGTTTCGTTAAGATCAGTGTGTATAGGCCCATATTACCAAATAACTGTGAATGCAAGCAGACGTCCATGACCAAATGATAATGATGTGTTATTATATAGCACTTACGCTTAAGCGCTGTATATAGAAAAAATATACACCCAATATCACCCAACCTGTGTTGGTACTCATTTATCGACCTCAGAAGGATGAAAGGCTGAGTTGAGGCGTTTAAGAACAAACTAAATCAGTGACTCACCCCCTGAAGTGTGCCTGAAATAAACCTTTAATGAGTCTAGCAATTATTGTGTAGAATTCCAGAAATACACATTATTTGGTATTCCTATTCTTTCTTATGTAGGGTCATTGCTGAAAGTGTTAGACTTGTGGCACTCCTGTTCTTATTTATTATATTTTTTTTTTTTAAGGGGCCTGAACAAGAGAGCCAGCCACTCCAAAGGTAAAGAGCCACATGGTGCTGGCCACAGCTCAGGAGCATGCATTACTGAGAAAAAAAAATGTTTAAAAAAACGTTTTTTAAAAAGTTCTTATTTTAGAGGTTGCAAGGGAGACCACAGAGGTTGCAAGGGAGACCTCAGAGGTCATAGTTGAGACCTCTGGCGACCCCTAAATGACGCCCCTGCGGTGTGTTAGGGAGAATTCTCCAGAATGGCTAATTTCCCTTACCTACTGAGTCCCTCAGCAGCTTTGCTGGATTTCTAGGATTTATTTTTTTCACCTAGAAAGAGTGTGAGCCTTTTTTCCCACTCTTAAATGTGTTTTGCTGTATGTGTTTAACATTTTTTTTTTGTTCATAGACTGTGGAGCCTCACCTACTCCATAGGCATCATCTTTTTACTATGCGTTACACAGCACCTTCAGTGCAGTGACACAGGGTTGTCTTTTTGGCTTCCCAACTCCGACTCCATTTTATGGGGCTGACTACTGTCTCCCAGAACATGTAAAGTTGCCATTGACTTTATTAGTCTCTTTTAAAACTCACAGACCCAGTACAAACTATCTTAAATAGAGTTCTGGAAAGGGTTAATACTTATCCCTTTTGTCTGTTTCTCTTGGAGCATTGTTTCACTCTCTCTTCATTAAGACTTGGCTGGTGGCAGTGGTAACTACCCTATTTTTCCTACCGTGGTTATCTTAAATAACCCTGGTATTGTTTTAGGC
Organism: Ambystoma mexicanum; assembly: GCF_040938575.1. NCBI lineage: Eukaryota > Metazoa > Chordata > Amphibia > Caudata > Ambystomatidae > Ambystoma > Ambystoma mexicanum. Next base: position 291,285,899 of record NC_090936.1, on the reverse strand, counting down.
TATCTTGGTTGCCTCGAAATTAATGCTAGACCATATACGTTTTTATACGGCTCCGGCTGGGTTTATTCGCCATTTCTTTTTGTAAAAGTCTTTCTCGTGTTTTTCTCTGCGCGCCAAACCAGGTTTGGTTCCTTTGTTCACCGTCCTTTCGTGGGCTTCTACACAGAAGCCCTCCGTAGGTCCTGTATGTCTTGGGGGGGACAGGATGTGAGGGAGGGGTTTAGGACTCCCTGCGCAGGGTCTCCTTGGAGACCCATGTCGCACTCTCATCTGATTGGCTGTGGTGACTGTCCCGGCGGGACAGCCACCCTGCTGTGTGATTGACATCCAGGATGTGTGAATGGGGGAAAACTGCATAAAAAGCAGGTCTCTGGGTCTTGAAAGACAGAGTCACCACTGGAATGAAAGAACTGAAGAGGAGCTGACAGAAGAGGACCCCTACAATGACTGAACAGCCCGGTGAAGTCCTGTTGCAGGTCCGAATCTTCATACTCCAACGACAGGGAAGATCTTCAAGGAGTCTTCTCCCCTTGAGCGAGTGGGAAGAACCAGTTTGCCAAACTGCTACTCAGGTCTCCCTTCTCTGGTCGAATTTTCTGTACAGAGCTACAGTGAACCGGATAGCCAGGAGGAACGGACCCTGCTTGCGTTTTAAGGAGCGCAGCTTTTATTCGTTGCTTTGCTCTGCTGCTGATTTCTTCCCTGGGCAGTGCAGGACCCTCCAGTCTTCCTACTTCGTGTCAGTCCGACAGTCACTTTAGGAGCCATGAGCCTGCAGGACCTGCCAGGAACGTCCACCTCAGCTACATCCTTCTTCTCGTTCGTTTCGTTCAGCCGCGGTGAAAGAGTGTGAAACCTTTTGCCAATCCGAGGGCTTGTCCTTCTCTCTTCTTTAAACTAACTTTTCTGCTGACCACCTTCGTCCAGAACTCTTGGCAAAGACTTAACCGTGAACTGCCCTGAACTGTGTGATCTTGAGCAAAAGACTCTTGCCCAATGACTTTGGGCCAAGCCCTGTTTGAATCTGATTTCCTCACTGTAGTTCCTTTTTCTAGATTGCCCTGCTTACTTGCTTGTTGGTGTTACTCAATTTCTGCCTAACTTTGTGGTTCCCTCCCTTTTAAATTGCTGGAGTGCCATTTTGCTCACACTTCATTTTCAGCCTAACTTGTCCAGAATCTATTGGGTGTGGTATAGTGTATTAAAAGTGTGATTTTTCAACTGCTTTACTTTAGTGAAATGTTTTAAAACTGATGTGTAAATACATGTATATTCTTTTACTCAGAAACCTTGAGTGTGTGTTTGTTTGAATCATAGTACTTGCTCTCCTTTGTGCAACTATTGAACTATTGATACTGCTCACTTACTCTTGAGATAAGTCTGGCTGCTCAGCCATCACTACCACTTTACTGTGTAGTACAGGCTTGTGCCAAAGGTGAATTTGTACTGTCACCCATGTTCCCTCTAATTATTTTTCTCCATGTGCGAAACTAGTTGGCTGTTGTGCGCACATTATTTTCCATGTGCGCAACTGACTAATGAGGTAACCCACTTTGTGAGCATGTGTATTTAGTGAACTACCGTCGCAGAAGAGTTTGAAAAGGAATTTCCTATTCCCAGCCACTGCAATTCTTGACAAATCTTACAACAGTTTTTTCCAAACACATGGGCTAAAATAAAATATGGCATATGTGATTATACAGAAAAATCATCAACCAGTCCAAGACTTAAAAATCTGCCACAGTACCTTGCAAAACATTTATGCCACTGGTAAATCACTCATGAGTACTACAAAACAGAAATATCTCTTGTCATAACTGATGTGGCTGTCAAGAAATTCAGACAGAATACAAAATGTACCGATGGATTAATGGCAATTAAAAGGAATGTGTTGAAAACATGCTGATAGGAGTTCAAGTGCCACTTTAATGAAGTAATTCAAGGGCCGGCCAGGAGAACATGCTTCTAATCATTTGTGCAAGGATGATAATTACATCAGAATGACTGCACCTCAGAATATGATGATCATAAATTCCCTTGCCTCTGCTTACTATCCACATTACGTTCTTCTGTGGGCAGTTATAACACCAGCCTGCAGCTAAGAGACATATGCACCATCCATTTTTACTCCCTAATAAATGAAAATGTGCCTAACAAAAACGAGAAACAATGAACATATCGTTGTTTCAACCCACACAGCTTCACTGATATTTTTTCTTATTAGTGACCAGTAAAGCACTGGCATAGGAAGAAATATTAATGCCCAAGCTCAAGAGGAATTTTAAGGGGAAGAACATCTTTTAATAAACAGAAATTACCCCTATTGGCAAAGCTAATTACTTTTTTACTCTCTGAAAAATCATTTGACTCCAAGTAGGGAGCAAAATCTGATTAGAGCCCTGACATAGGAAGTGAAATGACAGGGACCATAATAAAATCCATAGTTTTGCCCACCCTTCTGCACCACAGCCTAGACAAAATTAAACAAGAGCCTTACTGAGGTTTATTATGAGCCCTGCTGAAGAATATATATATATATATATATATATATATATATATATATATATATATATATATATATATATATATATATATATATGCCTTTTAAGTTAATAGCATCAATTCATCAGAGATACAACTGATTGATTGTCTTCTTCAGTAACTATGGATCCCTCTTCTGTAATTCTTTGTTATCAGTTAAATGAGATGCTAGAGACGATACACAGAACACATGGTTATATTGTAAAGCCCTCAGCAGCTGAGCATAGAAAGAAAAATAAGGTGCTGTTGTCTAGACGGGTACTAGACTTTCCTATCCTTTAGCAAACAAGCAACACATTTCCTTCAGTGTACTGATGAAATGTATGACTAGGTTTTTAAAAGTGCTGCTTTGTTAATCACCTCCAAGGAGTGATGACATGTGCGATTCCACCCATACCCTTCCCCGGCCCCTGTGCTAGCCTCCAATACTAGTTGAAAGAGCACTGTAAAAAGTGAGGGATTGTAGTAGTGAACACTCACTGGGATATTTGCAGACCCACAATATGTTGTAAGCAAGGCATATTTAATGCCTCAACACATGTGCATTTTAAGAATGTCATGACCCTGCATGTACACAATTATTTTGCAGAGCATACAAGATTGTTTGCTGCATACCCCACCCTTATATCATTGTGTAGGATGATGCAGTGGTCAGTGAAACCATTTTTGTATAGCAGCAAGCTGTCATATAATGGGTGAAGGTCTATAACCTCTGAACACGATGCAGATTGTGTGAAAAGCATTCTCCTGTCTGAATATCCGGTCCCGTGATACTATGGACAAGTAATCCCAGGCATAGTCCATACCAATTATTTATTGTAGGCAAAGAAAATGATATTGCAATGCTGCTCTCCACTTATAAGGTAGTGTTAGTGATGCTAAAGTAGGAGACGCTGAGCATCACATTTGTCTTCTCAAAATCCCAAGAGGGCAAATTAATATTTGATTTTAATAATGCGCTAACTTGCAAGGGGGCAGCTTCAAATCACTTGCGTGACCTATGTACAAAGAAGAGGCAGTATGGGATAACGTTACACATCCAAGTAGCCTGCTTACTTACAGTCATTATCCGATATTTGAGCTAGTAGTTCGACTGTATAGTGTGGGTGACCCTTTTGGTTAAACACAATGAGTAACAGAAAGGCTGGCACGTGAACGTTATTCATATTACAACAAACATAAAACGTGTGGATGTAGGTACACGTCTGCTAAGCTTTCACAGAGGCAAGAGAGGAAAAGTCAGGGTTGTTTGGTCTTACCATAATGTGTTCTAGGGCAGAAGTTAGAGTCATGAGGTAAAAGTGTGGTAGAGTCAAGTTTAGGAGTCAGGGGTGGCGAGGGAACGTTATTTGGTTAATGTGTGCAGGCATATCTTGGTTAGATTCTTCTGTTCATGGAGCCAGTTTTTCTTATTAGATTTTAACCTCTTGTGTGTGTATTTTGCTGTCAGAGATTTTAGGTACTTACGGTCACCCTTGCATAATGGTGTAATGCAAATGAACAGAATATCAAGACTATTTGCTTATTTTAAGAGAAAGAATATTTCAGGTAATTACTGTGGCTTGTGTCTTATTAAATCTTTTTGAATAGGTGAGAATTGTCTGTGTGCGCTGCTAAAAATCTTCTGAGCGCCACCCAGAAGGAAGCTGGGCAAGCGCACATCCGCACAGCTTAGAGGGAACATTGACCGTCACTTGTAATCTTAATTGTGTGTGGTGTTCCCAAAGGGTACTGCATATAATTTTGCCTAACACTGTGTTGTTGAGCTTTTTTGGGGAAGGCCTCTCCACCATCCCCAATGTACTTTCCCCATCACTACAGGCCCTTGTGAGGCCCCTGTTTCTTTCGGAGGAGTCGCGTTCTTCTTCTCCCTCTACTCCTCTTTTTTCCCACCTTATCCCTCCGCTGTGTCGCTGTATTGTGAGGCTGGGTTCCAACTCTTCTCCACCTCCTCTCATGCCCCTTCAGTTCACTGGGCTAGGTATGCTGGGGCAGCCCCACTCCAGATCCTCCCTTCTTTCCACCTTGTATCACGCCATGGCTGTCCCCTTCTGCTGCCTCACCTCTCTGTCTGCTACTCCTCACTCCTTCTTCATCCCTGGGGGCCTGCCTCCAGTAGCTTCCCCCAGCACATCAAGACTTCAGGACTCCCCCTCACCTCGACCCTGGGCAGGGAGATCTTCACCGTCCCTCATTCCAAGTCCGGTGTCTGGGTGCGCACTTCCCGATGTGGAACCTGATTGTCCCTCACTGCAGCCGGTCCTGTTCAGCAAATTGAATGGTCCCTCTCCGAACTTCTCAAATGCTCCAGGTACTGTATTTTCCGTCTCCATGCCCTTCCATAAATGAGGACATATGTCACCTGCACACACATTGCTATAGTTTATGCTATTGCTGTGGCTGTGAGGGGAAATCGACGTTCACACACGTCCTCCTCTGCTGGCCGCCATCTTGGAATCTCTTTGTCTGCATTCTTATCCTTACTATTAGCTATGTTCCCTAGCACTGTCCATTTCATTTGTTCACAATTGTGTCCCTGTGCTACAACATGTTCCACAATTAGTGCCTCCAGCACTTTATTCCATATGCAGCTTTTGTGTTAACTTATCCTGGTTTTTATTTTCCTTATAGTTTTACCAGTATATAACAGTGGACAAGCACACCAAATTGCGTACACTACTAGATCTGAATTGCAGTTTGTCAAGATTGTCTGCCATTTTGTTTTCAACCAATATCCACTCCTTTTGTTCTTTCCGTGGTTTCACAGCACTTACATTTCCGCATGGAGTGTGTCCTTTCGTCTTTTCCATGCCCCATATGCAAGATAGGCTTATTTGTTTCTGAATTCTCTGACAAATTGAATTCTTTTTCAGGCGTTTTGCTCACCTTAGCCGTAGACTGGGAAGATGATGAAGAGGCTTGTTGCTGACAATATTTCTGACGTAACCGCCAGACCGTGTAACAGCTGGAGTGAAAAAACCTGTGTCAGGGAAAAAACCCACAATTACTGTTATGCAGCCAATTCCTGGAGATGGTAGTTCTGGAGGCATAATGTCCAAGAAGAAGTAGTTCAATAACCGGGCCAGAAGATGGAAGAACAAGGCTGGAAGGGGAGAGAGCAAGCTGGATCCAGAAGCGGGCAAGAGAGGAGAGGAAGAGCAGCAGGGAGGAACTAGGGAGCGAAAGAGCAGTGAAAACAGGGAAGCGAGGAATCACGGAATAGCAAGAAAAACAAGGAGCGCTGCAGTAAGGATCAACCATACCCTAGCGTTGAAACACAATGTGTGCTCCGCAGTGGCATGTTTTGAAGCCAGAACTGAGTGGGTCACCATGGAGACACAAACTCTTGCAAGTGCGAGAGCAAGGCAACCATGAAGGGGTCGAGAAACCTCTGATGCTGGCCAATGTCGCGACCAACTTAACAGGGAGCTTGCGAGGCATTCAGAGAAGGGGAAAATGCCACCTGTTCCAGAGCAACTAGGACGGCCGAGTCATGACAGCATGCCCCCCTCCCATGGGTGGGCCTACTGGGCTTGGTTGGGTGCAAGCGATGAAACCTGCAAAGAAGACGAGGTGCGTGGACTAAGGAATGGGGCTCCCAAGATCTTTCTGAAGGAGGGTATCCTTTTCACTCTACCAGGTAATGCAAATGGCCCCTGTGAAATCAGGAATCACAAATACAGGATACTTCATATTCCATGGCAGAATTACGCATAACAGGAACTGGAGGCAGAAGGGAGGGAACATCAGGGGGAAGGTATGGTTTCAGCAGGGACACATGAAACACTGGATGAATCTAAATCAGAAGACTGGAAGCCCCACATGAAAGGAAACTAGGTTGATCTTCCGAATAATGGAAAAGGGGCCAAAGAATCACTGAGCCAAATTGGAGGGGCCCAGATGGCAAGGTAAGCACTTAGACGAAAGCCATACCAAGTCTCTGACAGCATAGGGCGGAGCAGGTCTTCTTTTCGTGTCCATGCTTTTTTTAGTCATCATCTGAGCCTGGGAAAGATGTTGAATGGCATGCCGCTGAACATCACATAAATCAGAAAGCCACTGTTCAACTGATGGAATGTTGAATTATACCTTGAGAGTCAAAGGAAATACTGCAGGATGGAAACCGTAGGAGCAAAAGAACACAGTATTTTTTGTGGACGGATGGATGGAGTTAATAAATAAGAATTCAGCTACAGGAAGCAAAGTGACCCACTCATTCTGTACTTGTGTGGAATAACAACGCAAGAACTGTTTGAGAGTCTGGTTGGTTCTCTCTGTGAGTCCATTGCTTTGCAGATGATAGCCGGATGAAAGTGCCGTCTTCATTCCCATCTTGTGGCATAGTTCTAACCAAAATATGGAGACGTACTGTGAACTCTGGTCGGAGAATATGGTGTCAGGCAGGCCGTGTAAACGGAAAATATCCATTAAAAAGACTTGGGCCATTTCTTGTGCTAATGGTATTTTCCTTAAGGGTGAAAAATGTGCCATCCTGGAGATCAAGTTTACTGTGACCATTATAGTCATGCAACCCTTAGTGGGGGAAGGTCCACAATGAAAACGGTTGAGATGATTTCCCAAGGTCTGGTAGGCAAGATGGGATGATAAAGAAGCCCCACCAGTTTCCCCTTAGTAGGTTTGGTTTGGACACACAACAAACAGGTTGTGTTGTTCAATTGATTACTTTAGGGCAGCCATCAAAAATGACACTGAATGTTATCATTGGTTGCGTGAATACCTCTGTGACCGGTGGAAAAGGAGTTGTGACAAGATTGCAAGATGTACTTTCTTGTTCTTACGGAAGGAACAAACAGGCGATGGTCTTTGAAAAGCAAGCCCTGTTTTTTAAGCCGATGCCAAGGATTAGAATGAGCAATATTTTGATAATCCAATGTAGTCCTAGTATCTTGTCTTACTTGGGTTAGGAATGTATCCACAAAATAGATCTATGTTTTGTTTAGTAAAACTGCATGATAGGGCATGCACAAGAGGGGCTGTCAACTGAAAGTGGTATTCAACAAAGAAGACCCACCTGGCTTGTCTACTATACTATTGCGACACTCCAGTGACTGTAGTGCCTGTAGGTTTCGATGGTCTGTTCTTATTTGAGTGGGATGCTTTGAGCCCAAGAGGAGATGACGCCACTTTACACAAACCTGACGTATGGCCAACAACCCTTTTTCGACAACAGAGTAATGGTGCTCAGAATCTGTGAGTGTCCTTGAAAGATAGGCCAGTAGGTGTTCTTAGTCATCTTCCTGTACATGTTTCAGGATGGCCTCTATTGCAGCTTCTGATGCATCTGTCTCGACTATGAAAGTCTTTTCGATGTCAGGTTGATGAAGTATGGGATCTTGAGGAAATAACTGCTTGTGCGAACAAAAGGCAGTTTCTGTTTTGTATGTCCAAAGAAAAGGCACATTCTTTTTTAGTAGATGGGTTATGGGCCAAACAAGTTTGGAGAAATTGGGTATGCATTTTCTATAGAAATGTGCCATACCCAGGTACTGTTGCATTTTTTTAATGTTGGTAGGGGAAGGCCCATTTAAAACTACTGTAACCTTTCTGAGATCCATGGCTCTTCCATAGGGCGAGATCACGTAACCCAATTACGATATTGTTTGTTGGAAAAAAAGAAATTTCTCAGGTTTGGCCAGGAGGTGATTTTCACGTAGTCTGGTTAAGACTTGTTTAACGTGTTCCTTATGTTGTAGTCTATCTGGTGAGTATATCAGGATAGCGTGCAGATGGACGATTACAGAGTGAAAAAGCATATCGGAAAAGACTTGGGGCCTCATTACACGGACGGCGGTAAGGGTTAACGGTCACCGTTAATGGTAACGGTGACCGTTAACCCTTACCGCCGTACTACGAGGTCCCTTTGCGGGTTGGGGAATTTAACGCCTGCTTCTTGCAGGCGTTAAAACCCAACCCGCAAAGGGACCTTGGTGCTAATTACGGTACCGCAAATTTGCGGTACCGTAATTAGCACCTTCCCATTCCCATTATGCCCTAAGGGGCAAAAATGGGAATGGGGAAGGGCAATGGTGGAAGGGGGAATTACCGCCCCACAAACCTTGGAGTAGGGCAGTAATTCCCCTTTCTGCCAAGGCAGTGCCGGTAATTTACCGGCATGGACCAAGGTGCTACTAGCACCTTGGTCCACCGCCTACCGTGTAATGAGGCCCTTGGTCCATGAAGCGCTGGAAGATGGCCGGGGCATTCATAAGACCAAAGAGCATCACAAGATACTTAAAATGCCTAAATGGTGTCCGGAAGGCAGTTTTCCACTCATTGACTTGATGAATCCTGAGTAAATGATATGCTTCCTTGAGATCAATTTTAGTAAACACCTGTGCCCCATGCAGAATTTCCAATATATCAGAGATCAGAGGTTGTGCAGTTCCCTGTGATCCAAACAAGGTCGGAGCTCCGTAGTGTCCTTTTTGGGGGATAAAACACAAAGAAGCACCAGTAGGTGATTTTGATTTGCGAATAAGGCAATTTTCCAGATTGGCATGTATATATGTGCTATTTTTATCGGGGCTGACAGGATGAACATGCCCCCAAAAGGAATTATGGCGTTTGGCAAGATGGCTATGCCACAGTCTTCTGGCCGACGAGGCGCAATGGTTTTTACAATTTCTTCAGAGGAGACATCCCGGTATTCCATTCGCTCTTCGGGAATATTTTGTATATGAGCCACAGTGGGAGGTACTGCTGAAGGAACCTCAAATAGACAAGGCAGGGGCTCTCTACCATGTGCTTCAGCGCAGTGTTCAACACAGTATTCAGAACCAAAAAAACAGCGTGCCAGCCGACCAGTTTATGAAAGGGTTGTGTAGCTGCAACCAGGGAATCACTAAAACTACAGGAAAGTGGGCAGCTTTTATGAGATCAAAGATGATGTTTTATGAATGTTGGCCACGTTCATGTGAAGAGGAATGGATTTTTCCACGATATGCCCAGAAGACAAGGGACTCCTGTTGATGCCTTCTTTGGGCTGAACCAAAGTTTTCTTTTGAGTCATGATGTTATGTTGACTTGCCCAGGTAATATCCATGAAATTCCAGAGAGCTACACAATCCACAAGTGCTAGGGCTGATACAGATTCTTGGTCAGCGATGCAGATAGAGGTACCCAAAACAACCAATGATCTTTTGGTCAATTCTGAAAGAAACAAATTTTCAGAGCCGGTAGCCTTCTCCCTGTTCTGTCCTCTGTCTAAGAACGGGGGCCGACATTTCCCGAACACCTTGAGGGGCTTTCAGGCAACCTTTTATGAGATGTGAGCGTGACGCACAATACATGCATAAGCCTTGTGTGATACGTCTTTTTCTTTCTTCTAGGGAGTAGAAGTCCCAGGGGTGGGCTGCAGAGATTTGTTTCTGGGAAAAAAGGAACACGTTTTCCTCCATTCTTGATGTCTTTCCTGGAGTCTGAAGTCTACCAGCAAAGTCAGTGAGACCAGTGCGTTCAGGTTATCTGGTCTCGGAAGCCTGGCCAATTCATCTTTGTTTGTTTGTTTGTTTGTTTGTTTGTTTGTTTGTTTTATTTATACTGCGCACCAGACCCAAGGGTATTAGGGCGCCAAAGGCAAAAAGAGGGTTGTTCAGCTTAGGTTACATTGCATCTTTAAGGTTGTCAGTGAGTCTTCTCCTATGTAGGACACTGCAAGCGTCATCCGACCAACCAGATTCCTTGGCAAGTTGTACAAACCTTGCTGTGTATTTCACTTTAAGATATCTGTTCTCTTACTGTGCATATATTCATGGGTGACAGACTTTGATTTTTCTGTTATGGGTGGAGAAAGTACCTGGGCATATGTTATTCTTGCAGCTAGTCATCACTTTCCTGTTTCCGTGCTGCTTAAATGTGGTTAGTTGGGGTTGTGAGATGTACCACAACAGTCACCAAGAGACCGGCCATAAAATAAAGGGCTTGGAGCATGCTGCTTAACCAAAGTGTGTAGTACATGGCAAATAATTTAATCTCACTGCGCATTGCCTAAAAACATTGTGAGTTCTCAAAGCCTGCAATCTTTTATACATAACAATACCACTATCAAAAGAGGACACAATCAATTTGTGATTGATGAACGTCTTTGAGCAATGGGTTGCAAGTGTTTTAAAATATAGAGGGGTCAAGCACACCAGCCATGGCCAAAGGCTGTACCCACTGACCATAGCTGAAGACCATGCTAGTGGTCTGGAAGCGTTCTAAAAATCTATGGAATGACAAAACCTTTGAAATTTAAGGACAAAACTTTTGTTGCAGGGACATTAAGGTAAGAACTTAACCCAACAAAACCCCTGATATTCAGCTAAAGCCACCTTAACTTTGCACCCACTGTTGCACAGCCTATGGCCACTATGATGACATCACAGATCACATCACTGATGACATCACTAATTACATGTTGTATGAGAACACTGATGACATTACAAATCACATCACTGATGCCATCACTGGTGACAACACTAATTACATTGTATATAACTGATTAGATCCATCATGGAATTAGACATATGTGAGAAACCAGAAGGTGACTCACCCACTAGTCCCTGTGAATCTGTCATCCAGGTGGCCAGGACACAGCCATCACTTTTGGATCCAGTTCCTGGGGGTGGACCAGTGCAGGAGGATCACCTGGATGAGCGGTCTCTGGGGAGTGGGAGTGGGTCCGGATGGTGAGATTTGGCATCCCTTTCCATGTAACACCTTTACCCCATCCTACCCGGTAGGATATTTCGGAACTCCAACCCCCCCCATTACAACACAAACGCTTTCTTACTGACTTTACGCTCTAAAGGAAAACTGACTAACACCTGAGCTGTGTACCTGACATGTCCCACCAATATTATGGTCAGGCGAGGTCAGGCAATTATCGACATTCACTCACACCTGACTTCCGTTGCACTTCCCCACACAGATAAAAGGCAGAGGACGAGAGCACACTCTGAGTGAGGCAACGGACATGGGCAAAGAGCAGTTTCGAGACGGCAGCTGAGCAGAAGAGGAAAGGTGGCAATACTGAAGGGGATCGCAAGGAGGGAAATTCCCTTGACCTTTTTGACAAGTAACCATTACTTTCCCGAAACCTCCAGAGAAAGCATAAAACCAGGAAACCATGCTGAAAAATACTACATTGTGTGTCGGAGGTACCCAGGGCCTTCCCACATCAATAATTAAAGTGGGGAGAAACACCAGCCACTGTGGTACCCTCCTTGGCTCCAAGAACAAAGCTGCTTCAGTGAAAGAAACACAGCCGGTGACTTTGCCAAGGTTGCAAGCGACAACATTGTATGGCGAGTGCTGGAACGAACATTGTTAAAACGCGTGCGATAAGAGACGCGAGTGAAGTTAAACTGCTGATGAGTGATTGAATTTTAAAGCAAGTTATAATACCTTTGACGGAATGGTCCAGAACCTTGTGGGTGCTCAATCGAAGGTCTCTGAAAGGTATCCAGCTGAGAAGTAATAACAGTAGATACATTTGGTCTGAACCCAGCAGAGGGAGACCAATTGAAAGAGAACTAATAAATACGAATCGAAGTGGTCCTGCGACGGGTCAAGCTAAATTTGATGAAATAGAGAAAGCTTGGAAAAGTAGAGAAAGTTGGTCTGAGCCCGGCAAAGGGCGATCAATTGAAAGCTTTGTGTTAAAGTAGGTCTGAGCATGGCTTAAGAAGCAATAGGCCATGCCCCCAAGAAAATGTGCACCGAGCACACAACCACCACAGTAGTAATATGGTTATAGTATCTATAGTAATGTAGTAGGACTGCAACATGTTTGTAATAGGGAGGAATGATGTGATTGAACTGTATATGGTACTTATGATTGATTGTAGTACAATTGAGGAATATGTATGTAATAATAATTGCTGTGGTTACTTAGTTTTATAGCATCATGAAGCTGGAATCTCTGGTTTATTTTCTGTAGGAAAAACAGTACAATATTTTAAGCAGGATAGTTTAAAAGCTGTAGTTGTATACAATTTTACATATACATTTTTTTAGACATTCATAAACAGTACATTCTAAGTACTATGTTTGGTACAACATTAGTGTATGACACACTTCTGTTGTTTTGACATTAAATAATCATTGGGTCATTGAGAAAAACAATCTTTACTGGATTAAAAAAAAGCAATTACAGTTATGGGAGTGTAAGGGTGATGGTATGTTAGTTTGAAACATGTTGTGACTAAGGGAATGCTTGAAGTAGATACCTGTTGGCATATTCTAAGTACATTAGAGGTTAGAAGATGTTTTGTCGTATGAGAATTGTGATGGCGTATTTGAAGGGTTTTGGAAAGAGGGTGTTTTTCAAGTAGTTTGATACCTTCTGGCGTATTGTAACTAGATTTCAAAAGTACTATTTTATTATTTAAATTTGCTGGTAACCCATGTTTTGGAGTAACTGAGGTATTTGGTACATTCAAACCAACCACTCCTTTTTTGATGTATGCAGTGTAGTGCCCTGAAGTGTTTGTGGCACCACTGTGGTATACTATACCCACTGTTGTGAAGGTTTTCTTTCCAAGAAATACTTGGCTGTGTGTGAAGCCTGTAAGCTTACAGTTATTTTTGGTACCATCTGCATTGTACCTTAGAAACATTAGTATGACATATTGGCTATGTGAGTTTATATGTAGGGTGGAACGATTGTCTGAATTGCAAAAAGGACCTAATATCCCATGATTTGCATTCTGCAGAAGCTGGTTAAATTCAATGGATTCAGAATTTGGTATGGAAACATATACAAATCGTTCATTAGAGATGTGCTCTTGTGAAATATGCTCTCAGAGAGTGCATGTATTTCCACATGTATGAAATGTGGAAGATTTCATTAATAAGGATTTTTTGGGGTTTCCAGTACTTGCAGTAAGTACATTAGGAATTCTTGTGGATCCTCTTGTGTGTTTATGGTACATTTTGCCATTCCTGCACAGTATTCCAATTGTTGCTTTATACCGCAGACACTGTAAGTGTTGTCAGGATTGTTTGTGGCATTTCTATGAAGGACAAGCATTTGCAGACACAACTGTTCCGAGTCGTTTAAGTAAATGCTGTGAACAATTGGTGACAATTGAAAGAGAAGATCCTTTGTTACATTAGCATAACAATTTACTCCATTTGAGTTACTGAATTTAAATAGACCAGAGTTCTGTTTGTGGATCGCAAAACACAGGTACTGTAAATACGTTGTATGAAAAGGTATTTTATAAATGAAAACTTTGCTGTACATTTTACAAGGTAGTGCAAATAAAAAAAATGCAATTATTGCCTTCATTCCAGTAATTTATGTCTGTAACTGTTACACAGGTGGTCCAGGTTTGTGGCATGTTATGCGTTTACATGGTGGTTTCATGTAAGACTGGCATTTTGCATCCGAAGAGTAATACCTGCTTGTGAGGTTCGGGCCATTATTGATGAATTCCCCAGTGTCAGCAGACAATACCGTGGATTGATGCAGCAAGTATGTCATCCGCAGCAGTATAATTAGTAGTGTCATTGATAGCCACCTTACCAAACTAAATACAAATATTAAAAATAAATCAAGGTAAACAGTTGTGAGAAAGTTTTGTAAGTGCACTGCACGTTCCAACATATAAGAGTATTGTTGCATATTGGTATGCAATAACACGTGCATTGGCCTATGCACACGCCTCAGCCTCGTATCTCCCCCCTTAGTATCAATGGCAGTTGGAACATGTGATTGTGCGCTCACAAGGGGGCTGGTTGGATAGTGACGCTGAAGGTGTGGTGCACCATGTGCACCTCAAAGGCATCTTATGCAGTGTGACTATTGTCCAAATGGCCACCGCAGTCCTGATGTGTCCAGACTCCCCTTTGAAGACTCCGTTCCTGCAATGAACATGTGAATGTGTCCCTTGAACATTGTCCCGGGCCTATCGTGCTTGCCCCATCCTCATCCTCCTCTCAGTATTACCTAGGCGGTCAACGTCTGTAGAGCTCTGGTAGTTTCTAGGCTGTACTAACAGCCTCTTCTTTAATCTACCCACTTTCACTCTCTGCCCCCTCCAGCTAATTCAAAATAAGGCTGTGAGACTTATTATTGGCCTCAAGACCTGGGACACATATCTCACCATGGCTCTTCAACCTTTACTTGGCACCTCTAGCGAACATAATCTCTACATTATTTTCTAATTTTCAGTGTTATGCGGATGACACGCCATTCACCTTCGAGCTGTGTGCAGCATCCTCTCCTCTCTCGCTTATTGCTGACTGTGTATGTGCGATTCAGGAATTGTGTGCCGCCAAAAATGTCTGCTGTAACACCAGTAAGACTGGGATCATTCTTATTGGGCCAGTGCTACTGCTTTCCCTCTTTCACTCCGGCATTCCTTCTTGGGTCCTGTACCTGCGCCTTCCGGTGAGGAAAGAAACCCTGGTGTGATCTTTGACTCCACCCTCTCCTTCTGTCCTCACATTACAGATGTCTTTAAGAAGTACCATTACCAGCTGCACCTACTGAGAGGTATTGTTGCTTTTGTCAGTTTCCCCCAGAAGCTCACTGTTGCAAAAGCTCTTGTTCTCTCTAGGCTGGCCTATTGTAACATCCTCTTTCTAAATCTTCCTGCCTCTACTCGTAGACCTCTGCAACTTATCCAGAACAGGACTGCAAGACTTGTCCTTGGTCTTAAGCCAAGGGATGATATATCTCTAGTCCTGAAATCTCTACACTAGCTCCAATTGGTAGCTGCAGGATCAAGTTCAAACCCTCTGCATTATTCACAAGGATTTCCGGAGCCAGGGACCCCACTACTTGCAACTTTATATTCCTAAGCATTTTTCTTTTTGAGCTCTTTCGCTCATCCACCTCCAACTGTCTGAAGGTTAGACACTTCTCTAGGTAGAGAGTGGGTGGGGTGTAGATTTCACTCCTCGACTGGTGAGTCCCTCTGGTACAGATTCCCTGCATCTCTGAAACTTGAGCAGTAACACCCCAGGGTTTGTAAGTAACTGAAGACTTTCCTTTTTGCTTCTGCTTTCTCGCTCTCTCTCCCCTGCTGACATTCTCATCTGCTGCACTAACTGATTACCTGCCCACCTTCTAAACCTTATGGGGACCATGTTCCCTCATGACCAGTAGCCCCATGTACTGTCTCTGGCCCCACCATGCACTATGGAATGTATCTGCAACCCCATGGTGCCATGACTATTTGCACTTAGAGCCATCCACCCCGGTGTCGCTTACTGGAGGTTGCTTATTGCACTGTCCCCTTCCATTCCTCTGGTACTTCTCCTCCCATTTCCCCTTGCACTTGCACGATATGAATGACCCAAGGCCTAGTAAGATCATTTGTTCTGTTTCCCTTTGTTTTTCCTTTCCTTGTCTTGCTGCGTCTTGAAACACGTGTGTACAGGTGTGTTCAAATGACTTATCATATCATATCATTGTTGTTTTGTTCCCTGGCCCCCCCCACTCTTTTTTGGTCTTGTTGTGACATACACATTTTATTTTGGGTGTAGGCACTTCACAAATAACCTAGAAATAAATGAATGAATTAAATGAAGTCAGCACACGCTGGAAAGTAGGTACTATGATAAATGACTGCAGATTGGAATAGACCAAAAGTTTATGCACCACAGTGTTAGCCAACATTGAAATAACAGATGAAGGAATTTGTATTGCCAATGTGCATTATGAACACACGCATGTGGCCTTTGCACATTTACATCTTACTGTGGAAGGCAATGAGGGGCATTAATGCAGAAATGGATATGGCTGCGGGAATAGATGTACACAGAAGCTAGTAAGCCTGTACTCCACTGTTCGTGTCTATACACTTTAACGTGATCAATGTACTTGTCTTTTCATCACTCTATTATCCCTTCAGGTTTCAGAAAGTAAGCCGGACAAACTGTAATGCCTTTGTGGTTGCTTTAAGGATGACATTTAAGACCCTTGCATTATCCACAAGGCAGTCTGGGGAGTGGGAACACAGTAACAGAGGAAGAGGACCCAAGATTGGAGTCCTCCCGTCCCCTGCACACTCTGGGGCTACGCAGCAAAGGCGTAATTATTTAGGGAAAAATGTCAGTGTTCTATTAGAGAATTTTGTGAAGTAACATGTTAGATTTTGATGTTCCTTATTGAAATCAAGCGAGAGTACTGTTAATGGTGTTAAAAAATAAAGGAGAAGGATCTCCCATTTATTCATGAATGGTAATTGAAGCAGAAGCAATCACGAATAGCAGTACATTGTCTACATAATCATAGTTGACAGAGATTCCACTTTGGATGGCTTGACGCGTTTCGAGGATAATCCTCTTCTTCAGAAGCCTCGGTGGAACTATTGTTGAACATAGTATATACATAGAAAAAGCAAAGAAAATATAAAAGAAAGGGTGTTGTTAGACATAGCTCCAGTAGGTTGGTAACTCATTCATTGTGAAATCACACATATAGTGTCTCTTACTGTATAGAGACATTCATCCGTTTGAAGTTTGTACAGGTACCATACATTTCTAGACCTTAATCTATTCTAATATGTGGCAAACAGGGTGAATAGTATATCATATAACATTCAGGGAATTTCAGTGGACCTATAATGACCATGATCGGGGATGCATCGGCTGCTGTCTTAAGTTTCAAGTAGGAGTCCTGTTGAAGTACATGCACAGTAGTAAAAAACGTACATAAAAGAGGGAAAATAATAATACCTCAATAGTTAAGTGGATTGAAGTACTGATAGGGAGGATCCATGTCATGCGGGGGATCAACAATCACAGTCCCGGTGGGATCTGATGGATAGCGTTAGGGCACTACAACAAAAAAGTGACCAAAAACAATGTATGAAACCAACATGTGAAACTCATGTCAAGGTTCAAGGAGAGTCTGTGTTTAATACAATCAATGGTTAAATGCCCTCTTTGAAAATAAATTCACTGTTGAAATGCAGGAACAAGATCCATTATCAAGGTGCCGAAAAGGAGTGGGCAAATATAAGCTGTAATGAAAAGATGTATAGATATCCATATCTATGATAGTTCAACTATCAATACATGTACAATGCCTAAATAGGTGATGGAACAAGTAGGTAAACAACAAATGCAGAATACTAACCTAATAATTGCCAATAGTGTAGTAAAAGAGCCTCCTATGGCAGTGATTGTTTCCAATGGGACATTTGTATCATCCCAGAGCTGCGCGCGGAATGGCGGACAGCATCAAATGGCAGTGAGTAAGAAGTTGAATGCCGTGAACGTTCTCTCTAGAGAATAAAAGTTCCTGTATAACTACATCCAACATCAGGGATGCCCGGGGGCAGAGTATGGCAATAGCATAGGCTACAAATGCACAGTAATAGTGTGTACCTGATTTCTAGCATGTGCAGTGTAGGACGCGTTCCGTGGCTAGATCCGTGTCCATGGAGACAAGGGATTGTGTAGAAATTGGCGCTTCTATAGTGGGCGTTACTCAGATCACGAGTAGGAAGGAACGTGTAGGGGAAATGAAGAAAGGACTTCTACAAAGATGTATTATTGTGGCAGACATCTTTGACAGGAATTGGTACCTGACTATTCAATGGTGGTATATATGTTACAGCACGTTTTCTATAGACCCTAGGTGAAGTCACTCTAGTCTAGTATTGCAATTCTGTATTTCATGCATATGTACAATGAATATTTATTTCAAGTATAGTAATTAACATATTACACACATTTGCATATAGATAGACATCGAGTTTGCCGTGTAAACACAATGTGCCTGTTAGGGTTAACTCATAGTAACGAGTGCAAGTACTGTCCGGATACATTTATGTCTAAATCCACAATGTTGACAGAGCAGCATCTCTAAAGGAGGTAAGTATTTGTAACAACATCGAATCGAGATGATAAACAAATTGAGCCCGCTTGGGTTTGTTTATATTAATACATTCAGCAACGGTAATGATAGTGTATGGTATTACCACATTATAAAATAAGCAACACGCCTAATTGAGGTGCTATCTTAGCGCTCTGAATTTAGGTTTTTTTCAGAACAACAATCACATATTTTACCATGGTTGAAAACAGTCAAATTGTTGATTGGTTGAGGAAATGACAATTGTTAAACAACTCATTATATGCCATAAGAGCATGTATGTGTCCTAGTCTTTAGATATGCCGTTCCACATTGTTCCACATTGTTAACTGCACAACCCACTTCAAGGAGCTGTTGTCCTTACATTCTAGGTAAAGATGCACATGCAAACATAATTAATTTAAAAAATAATGGATACATATTATGTCATATAATGAGATATCAAGTTGTTCATTAGTTAAAGTAATGCCAATTATAGGACAACTCATTATATGCTGTAGAAGTATGTATGTAACCTAGTGTTTGAAGATGGCATGTAATGAAGAGTTAAGGGTCTATAATGTTAGTACTGTACAGGTATGTAGTGTTTCTAGATGAAACAATTCAAGGATGTTTCCTCATTGAGGCCCATAGGGTGTTTGGTGTCCAAAAGGTACCCTGGCTATTTACGTGGACCGACTCCTACAACCCTTAATTCAGGAGATCCCTACATATCTTAAAGATAAGACAGATATCAGGAATATCAATGGGGTCCCTGTTTATGCAAACTCCTTCATGTACAGATTCGAATCAGAACATGTCCTGAACAATCAAATATGGTCTGCCAAGATTATTCTATGGAAACGGTTTATAGACGACATCTTTGGGCTCTGGTGCGGCACAAGAGCTGAATTGGATGACTTCTTGTCCTACATGAACTCAGTACATCCGAAGATCAAATGGATGTTGGAGAACCAGATCTACATTTTTTTGTTGTTAGAGTGAAGATCCATGAAGGAAAAATAACTACCACCATCTATCATAAACCCACAGATCAGTAAGTCTATATGAAAACATTGGAACCTACTACAAAGCGATGAACACCTAAAATAACTTTTTCCAAGAACGCCAAGGATGGCATTCAAAAGAGGACGTAACCTTAGAGATAGACTCATGAAGGCAGAAAGACCAAACAAGGATAAACAGAGGCTTCTTCAAACTAAAAAAAATTGGGACTTTCCCATGCCTTAATTGCATTAACTGTAATAATGTGATTAAAGGAGACACCATCTCCCACCCATCAACTGGCAAAAAAATAAAGATCAAATGCTTTGCCACCTGTATGATGTCAAGTGTTATATATGCTGTAAAATGCATATTTTTCTTTCATCTAGAAACACTGCATACCTGTAGAGTACTAACATTATAGAGCCTTAACTCTTCATTATGTGCCATCTTCAAACACTAGGTTACATACATACTTCTACAGCATATAATGAGTTGTCCTATAATGGGCATGTCTTTAACTAATGAACAACTTGATATCTCATTATATGACATAATATGTATCCGTTATTTTTTAAATT
Source organism: Ambystoma mexicanum (assembly GCF_040938575.1). Taxonomy (NCBI): domain Eukaryota; kingdom Metazoa; phylum Chordata; class Amphibia; order Caudata; family Ambystomatidae; genus Ambystoma; species Ambystoma mexicanum. The sequence goes on along the minus strand of NC_090936.1, from coordinate 291,265,955 downwards.
AATTATGTTTGCATGTGTATATATACCTAGAATGTAAGGACAACAGCTTCTTGAAATGGGTTGTCCAGTTAACAATGTGGAACAATGTGGAACGGCATATCTAAAGACTAGGGCATATACATGCTCTTACGGCATATAATGAGTTGGTTAACAATTGTCATTTCCTCAACCAATCAACAATTTGACTGTTTTCAACCATGGTAAAATATGTGACTGTTGTTCTGAAAAAAACTCTGTTGGGTCCTCTTCCTCAGTTCTTGCCTACTATAGGGTTTTTGTGCCAAATCCCTCCTTTCCGCCCTCTGCACCTCGTGAGAAATAAAGAATACTAACACCGCATTGGTGGTATCTTTGAGAATATTCTCTTAAAATATATCAAATTCTGGTGTGCACCTACTTTTCTGTCTTGTTCGAGTGGGAACACAGTACCTGCAGCTCTTTCTGACAAACTACTTTTTATGACGATACATTCCATCCTGTCTCCAAGTCTCTGCTGGGGAAAGGCTTCTCATAGCGGAGAACAGGGGGAAATGACTATTGACGTATAGGGAAATCCTTGCCTGTGTGGCCAGTGCCTGAGGTTATCTTTGAAAGAAAGGTAAATGTATTGGGAACAGGCACGTTGATACAGTAAAATGGAAGTGAATATTGTGATATGTGATTTACTTAAAATATTTTGTTTTTTTTTCAATACAATGATTACCAGTAATATTGTTAATTTTTGTGGCATGTGTTTCCAAAAACGAAATTGACTCGGGCATGCTGTGAATGCTACATGAAGAGGCTCATTGTTTTGTGTCCTTGAATACACAGCAGTAAGAAATTGACAGACTAAGTGTGTCGAAAATCCACAAAGAAATGATAAGATTCACTATATTGAAAGCTTATGTCAGAGAGTAAAGTTTCTATTTCAGAAAACAGTGTTTTGAAGTGCTTGGTCGTCCACTACATAGGAAGAATGGATTCCCAAAATGTAATGTAAGCAAGATTTTAAATACTATTTATCAAAGTTTGGATTGAAAGTGTGTTGTGTGACATATGATGAACGTTCTGATGGAGGAATGTTCAATTTGACGCAAAGAATAGACATCATATGTGTTAATTGTAACTTAAATTTATAGCCAAAATAAGAATATTCTACTATAAATTGGTTAATGAAATATGTTTTTGCATTCTCGATTTTACATAGTTATATTATACCGATGTGCGCATGTCATGGGTACAGTCTACCAGCCGACGGCTTTTTCAACAGCATTTGGATCATAATTTTCAAAAACAAATATCTCATAACTTTCATCTCGGATGATCGACAGACAAAAATCGGTCCTTTCACAGTTGCAGTAACAAGCAACAACATGGGAGTGTATACGTTCTAGAAACATGCAGATGTGAAAGTGCTGCATTTATTTCAATTTTAAAGCACTAATTTCTCCTCTGCAATGGAGAACCATGTGCGTAGATTACTCGTCATTCATGGAAGATAATGTTTGGTGAAGAACGCAAAGACTTAGTTTAATCGATCGATGATCGGATTTTGCATTACAAGATCACCATTTACAGTTACACTAAAAATGAGAACGATGCGAAGTTCAGTAGCTATGAAGTGTGTTCGAAAAAGTTAACCAGGTTTTCATGATATTAACTAAATGTTTTCATCATTGTGTCAAAATGAAAAGTACTTCTGACAGTCCTGACTATTTCTGTTTTCGTCAAAATAAAATGTTTATATCATTTTTGTAAAAAGAAACAAAGGTTTTGCGTTTGTTGTGGATGTGTGTGTTTAAGTTCCTCGTTCTGCATTAGATAACCTTATGACATTGGTGATGTGGGATGTTCTAACCCACTAGCCTATGCCCTGCAACCTTACTGTGCACTGCTTGCATCAGAAACATCAGAATGGCCGCCGAAAAGCCTTATGTGCGCTAGAAATTGCTGAGAAGGGCACAGAAACCTGAAAAATAGGCCACCAATCCAAGTTTGCCTATGTCAGTGGTAACACAGGAGACCACTGCCAAAACCTATCATTGGGCTGCCCACAGAGTAAAATGAAACTACTTGAAAAAGCAGTGCTGCATTGCAAGGGAAACCCAGAACTGCTTTAAAAATCAGTTTTTCCTTGGTTGTGGAAAGTGCAAACATAATGATTCTCAAACAGCAGATAAGATCCAACATCCTAGTTGGGTGTTAAACATCACTTTATTTAAAGAATCCACTTAAGCCCAATGTCAGCAGAAGCACACTTTATCAGAAGAAAATCCACATTCAAAGGTGCTTGAGTGGAAAAATATGTCAGATAAGGGCGCAGTACCGCCGCTCGCCTGTGTCAGAAGCTGGCTTTTACTCATACTGTCATTTAAAACTTGTACATTAAAATCAAAGTATGGAAAAGAAGAGACTTCCTATCAAAAGCAATATAGGTTGTACAATTCAATCTCTATGTTTTAGAAAGGCTGGAATTAAGAGATTTGTGGCTATATTTGTAAAAATGTAATTTGTATTTTAGAAAAAGACCATTTTAAACAGGGTTTCAAAAATGAGCTAAAGCCAGCCACACTGGACTTCAAAGACATTCCACAACTTCTCCCAAACAAAGGAATTCTTTCCCCCTGCTCTCTGCTGAGGAACTGGCAGGGAGGTGTTAATGGAGGTGGGAGGAGGACTTTGGCCTGTTGCTCTGACAGGAAACAGAAGACTCCCTTGAATGAAAGGAAATGCAAATTTGGGCGTCAACAGAAACCAGCTGCTGGCAGGAAGTGGCACCGGTTGCTCTGGCCCAGCCAAAACCTTGGGGCGGGGCTAGACTGAAATGTGTATGTGGAGCAGTAGAAAATATATTTTTGAGAAAAAGACTTATGGAAAACTGTGACAAACTGGTAAAAATCTGAAATGTATAGGTTGTTAAAATGAAAATGTGGTTCACAGTTTAAAACTACTCTGGAATTTGTGCGATGTTCAGAGACTGAACCACAAAAATGTTGATATTGTAGCAATTGTGATAATGCTAGGAATATGAAAATGTACAGGATTGTTCCCAGTTGTTATGCATATGTATGTGGAAATATTTGTACAGATCTGACACTGGGTAACCAACCATAAGCGCAAAAAACTGTCATTTGTGAACCGAAACTCTTAAGAAGATGGGACTAGGACAGATAGCCTATCCACCCCCTTGGGAAATATATAAATAGGGACTGTTGAGGAGACACACACACATTCACCCATCAACTGATTTACTGGCAAAGTGTTCTGCAGGAAGAACCCAGATCAAGACTCCAGAACTCTTAAAGCAGAAGGCCCAATCCAAAGCTGAACCCTTCTCAGCTGGCCTTTAAAATCTTGCAACCTGATTTTAAACCCCAAACTTCCAAGGGGCACAACAAATTGAACAGCCGGGCTGTGCTGTTTTTCTGGTTCTTGCCAAGAACTCTTGCTAGAACCCAGAGATCCAAACCAGTAAAGCAGAGCTGTAACCCAGAACCAACCCGTCGGATCCAGTCCAAGGGGCCGTGCAGAGACAGAGTGCTGTGCTGAGAGCAGAACTAAGCACCTGAATCCTGTCCGGTGGCTAGCAGATTCCAGTCCAAAACCTTTGACCAGATCCTGATGGGCCTATTCCCAAAACCATAGATGTGAGTATTTAACATAGAATTGTCCATAGCCAATCTCTTATCCTTAAGTAATCCTATCCAACCCATTCTATCATATCCATAACTGCATTGTAGAATCTCCTTTGTCTGTCCTGAATCTTTCCCTCATTCATATAATCCTGTGATAATTGTAGTGATAAATCATCTTTGCGCTAATATATTTGCTGAAGAAGGCAAGTGCCACGGCGGACAAAGACCCGGCAAGGCGCCTCTGGACTAGTGGCTGTACCATTGGTATGTCGCATCTTCATAGCCCCTTAGTGTAAAGCCAATCCTTGTTTGTAATATTCAAAAGCGCATCTTACATTTGAAATCTTGACTCTTTTTGAGAAAAATCGACCTTTACTAAAACCTTCATAACTTCTGAACCATACATGCTAGGAACGAAATTTAAGTGTCAAATTGAAGCTAACATCCTCAGCTTTCAGACGCATCCAACATACCTTATAGTTCTGCGCAATCGCGCTTAACGTGCGTGACAAAGTTTGCCGCGATTCTGCATTTGGCTCAATTTCACCACATATAAAATAGCTATTTCTTTGCCTTCAACCTCTGAATTCAGTTTCCTATCTGTCAGCCATTCAATCATCATTGCTAGTGTCTACCTGGAACTATCCAAAGCAGCTCCCACTAGTTCTGAATCCAATTTATAGAATTAAAGTCATTTTTCAGTATTTTTCCCATTCATTTAAAATCACATTCAAAAGCATTTGACCTGTTTGAAATCATTCCTGTTTCTCTCTGCTTGCTGGGGGGAATTGGGATTGAACTTGCATTGGTTAAGAGTGTATATTCCTGAAACCTGTTTTGTCTCCTTCCATCTGAATATTGCATATTAGGGGGGATTGAGTAGTATCAAGGGGAAAGAGTGATTACATTGCATTTGATTGAACACACAAAAGTATTATTTCTGTGCTGCATTAATTTCCTATCCTTGCATTTCATTGAACCCACACAAAGCTTATTCTATGCTACATTATTCTTCTCATCCATACTCCTACTGATTAAAGAGATTGCGATTGTAATATCATCCAACGCTGATCACTGTTTAAATTTTAATAGGGTGATATCTAGATATTGTTCACATTCATAAAAGTGTGATATATCTATTGTTCAATTCATAAAATAAATCTTTTAACTTTGCAAAACATCCTACTTCTTGGTTCAGGGAGACCGGGGGGATTCAAAGAGAGGGGCGTGATATAAGGGTACATCATTCAGAAATAAAAGAACTTTAGACATAAAAATATATAATTAAGGGTTCCAGCTGGGCATCTCATGCTAGACATTTGCTTAGGTGGAGTGCTGGGTTGAAACCACTTACAGATATGACAGGGTAGGTTTGGCTATGCTGCCCACTAACCTTACTGAAATAGGTGGAGCTCATTTTGAGCATATAGTGAGGTTAGCATTAGGGGGAGGCAAACATAATCATTGATGCAATGGCCTTGGAAGTTAGGGCGATAGAATCTTATTGGGTCTATCTACGGTACTGAGAAATGTAAAGGCCACCATGGGAGAAGAGAGAACCATGGGTGTGGCAGTTCTTTACCACTGTTGGGAATGTACCAAAGGCTAAAGCTACCAAAGTGAAATGCACTGAGTTCAAAGTTCAGCTTTGTAAACCCACCACTGCAATGCTCTCAGAAAGGCTGTTCATTTCTTAGCAAGAAGTATCCACCTCATCTTCCTCAACCAGTACTGCGACCACGCAGACTACTTCTGTGGGACACAAATTCCCACCAGCTACCTTGCAAGCAATAAAAGAGGCTGTTGATCCATATCTTTCGAAGACAACAGTCCTATGTAAATACTGCAACAAACCACTGTGCAGGGGGTAGCAATTTTGAAGTCCTTTTGGAGCAGTAATCAAGGAGCATGAGAAACACTGCCCCCTACCTTATATGTAAAACACGTGTAACATCTTCCCCTGTCCACCTGCCTCTCCATATTAGTGCTTGGTGCCGCTTCCCTCATTTCACTCCTCACCTTATGTTCTAAACTGTCCTACAAAAAAAAAACGTTCCTTTACGAAACACCTTTTACGTTTAAAAAATAGAACTAAAAAACAATCTTTTAGACTACATCTACTTTACATTTCTCCATAAAGCACATAGACTCAATAAGATTTTCCGACTTTCCATTAGCATTTTGTGTTATTCTACTGGGAATAATGTGGCGTTCATTCAGCGTTCCAGGGACTGGAACGGGGGATAACAGGCTGTCAGCCCAAGTTATTGGGCCAAGCGAAGCAAGGGCCGAAAATGAGGGCTCCGGAACCGCTATCCACCATTCCAGCCCCTACAATGAGGGATGAAGGCCATTAGCACCTCGGGTTGCCAAAGCGGTAATGCAGCGTGCTAAAAAAAAGAATTTTTCTTCCTACACCGGGATGCACGCAGCATCCCACTGTAGGAAGGAAAATCCTTTTCCAAGATGGCCACCATGAAAAGGGAAGGCGCAGCTCCGTATAGATCCCCTCTTCCCTTTTCATAGCAGCCTGCAGAAGGCAAAGAGAGAACCCTATGACCATATCACCACAAGCACATTTTTTTCCCTTTTAAACCTATCCCAATTTTGAAACACTTTACCACATAGTGGACATGGCACTTTATCGCCATTGGTCGTCCCTCGTGGTCATGGCCAGTAGCCAGATTGTCTGGGTCATGACCTTTTGCCATGACCTGGCCAAATGGCCACTGACCATGGTCACAGTCACCAATGGTATATAACAACTTTTTGAACCTACATCATGACACTTGTCAAAAAATAAAACACAGACACTATTGCAAAACCATGATTTCAGGTCCTTGGCAATGCTCCTTACATGAGTTTGCTGGAAATCCACCCATGTTTTATTTTTTCAAAGGTTTCAAAATGTACGTACATAGAATAGTCATATAACTTACAGTCACTTGACAAAATCCATTTAGACCTAGCACAAACATTCAAGGTTGGGTTTCTAATCTTTCTGAAAACATTTGTCCACATTCGTCAAATGGCAACAACGTTATAAGCCATTTAAAAATGTTGAGACCCCGCTCTAATTTAGCCCCCTCTTGACAAAATACCACAAACTTTGCAAACACATTTATAACTAGATCTAAAATCTTTTTGCAAACTTTTGTGCACATTAGTCAAACGGCACTACTTTTATAAGCCTTTACAATTTTTTAGATCACCCCTCTAATTTTGTTCCCTCTTGACAAAACAGAACCACACTTTTCAAAACCATTGAGAAACAGGTTTAGAATGGAATCCCAACATTTCATGCAGTTGCATTGAATGGTGCCAAAGTTATAAGCCATCTAAAAACTGCTTTTCACCAACCCTACAATGCACAAATAAGCATAGATGCCCTCGAACATCTAATATGCTTGCGAACATCACAGGACTGCCCCGGACTGTTTGCGGACATCGGAGAAGAAAAACGCCACTTTTCTGGCTTTTTAAGGCCATATCTCATCCCATCCTCATCACCTCTCACCTCTCCAGAGATTCTTTCATTAGTTAGACAAGTGCAATGTTGTGTTTTTTGATGTTTTTACTGCGATGTCCGTGGACACCAGCCGCTGTCCGCGAATCCAACATGGCAGGCGTTTCCGAAAATCTGACGCACCTCACGCTTTTCATCATCCAATCAGCAAGTATGTTCGATGTCCACATACTTCACGCCAGCTTCTGGATCAATCGCAGGCCCGTCCGCAGACCGAATCGGGAAGTAAATCCGCGGACCAAACCGAGATATCACTCATTTTATTTTACCAACTTTTTGGTCATTTAAAAAAAAATGTACACCAAATTGACAAAAGCACGCTTTTGGGACCAAGCCACCCATCCTGCCGCAAATTTGGTGAAAATCCATCCAGCGGTTTTGGCTGTAGATGTGAGCACATTTTTTTTACATTGTGTCTATGGGAAAATCCACACATTTTGGGACCCCCCTTTAAATTTGTCCCCCCTTGACGAAACCTCACCAATCTTTGCAGGATTAATCTGACAGGGTCATACACTTTTTGTTTTGCAAAGTTTCGAGATGATTCATTCAGGGGGGGATGAAGTTACAAGCCGACCAAAAAGTGTTCTTCCTATGGGTTGAGCAAATTAACCATAACTAAAAGGCCCTACTTTAATATAAAATGTTGTACATCTGCCCTATTTCGACTGCGATGAAAACTTGACATTCTTGTCAATTTTGTGATTATGTTTGAATTTACACATGTCTTTACATTTTAGGCTTTGAGCTGAAATATATTCCAAATGTTTAGCTACATAAAAAATTCACTCGATTGTGACACTTTTTGTCACATGTTAATAGTATTATCTGTGCATTGGCTTATTTTTATAATTAATTGATTCAAATGTCTTTAATATGTAGACCACACTGATGAAAGTGCATACTGTTACCTCTGAAGAAACGGCAGACACTTCCACTGACCAAACAGTGACCCCCTACTGACGTGCAAAGAAATTGCTGTATCATGTATTCGATTGTCTATGTTTTAGAAATAATATATTTTTTCTTTTGACTATTGACATGAACATATCACTTAAATAAAGAATCAAGCTTCACTATCAACAAATATTCTAGAAACAACAGAAACCACACTTCCCTTTCAAGTAATGGTTTTTGTAATGCTTAATATGTCTGTGAGTATAATATAGATATATAACGTCAAGTTCAACGTTTAACTCGATAATACATAATTTTGATTTTTTTTCTTTTTGCCAATATTTGTAATTTAGTATCTTTTGACAGTTTTCCTTTTATTTTTAATTTGGCTTTAATATTTACATACTTATCACCAAACATTATAATTAGAAATATCCATATTTTACAGACAGGAGGATGGCTGTACTTTAGCAACATACTCCTCTTCATTTGGAACCGGTCAGCGGTCAGGCAGAGGAGGTATGACACATGATCAACCTTCATAATTGAATAATATTAAGTTAAATTGACCTATTTTTTTATTACAATTGATATTGATATTGATTGTTTATTTGTATAGCCCCTATACACAATGTGTTTCAAAGGGCTTCAAGGAGGGGAGGGAACATGGGAAAAAATACAATGAACATTCTTTCAGCCCTTGAAACAGTCAGAATGTGAAAAGAACAAAGATCAACTATCATAATCAGCCTGACGACATATCAGATAGTGCAAGTGCTAAGGGGACGGGGAGGGAGGGAGAGTGAAACAGACAAGCGGCTACATTACTATGCCTGACGGCAATTGAGGTAGTGCCGGAAAGTAAATAGGAGGAGGGTGGGGCGGGGGGATTGGAAAGAAGGAGGAGGAGAGGAACAAAACGAACGACAATGTTATTGTGTCTGACGACAATTCAGATTGTGCTGGAGGGAGGGAACATAAAGGGAGGGGAGAACAAAAAGCTGCAACAGATAGGTCTGGCGGACATAACTGAAGAGTAAGAGCAACATAAACAGTGATTGGGAGGAGGGGAGAGCAGGAGAGTGAGACAGACAAGCAGCTACATTACTATGCCTGATGGCAATTGAGGTAGTGCCGGAAGATTAACAGGAGGGGGGGAGTGGTGATTGGAAAGAGTGAGAAGGAGGAGAACAAAACAAGCAACTATTTTACTAGGTCTGCCAATGATTCAGATAGGGCTGGAGGGGGATAGAGAGAAGGAAACAAGGGGGGGAAAGGAAGACAGACAAGTGGCTTTCAAAATAGGTCAGAATGCCATATTTTGAAAAACATAAGTGCTAAGCGGGAAGGTAACAATGGAGGAGGGGAAAAAGGTAGCACAGGGGGATGGACAAAGGAAATAAAGTGGGGACAGAGACAAGCAGCAGGAATCACCACAAGGGTCAACATAAGGGGAGGGGGACAACAGAGAAGATACAGGACAAGGAAAGGGGAGTGGAGGTATCAGAGGGGGAATGAAGGTAAGAGGGAAGGACAACAGAGGAAGGGGAGGCAAGGGAGAGCAACAAGGTGTCAATGGAGGGGCAGGGGGGACACCTACACAACATAGGACAAAGGGGAGGGGTGGGGGCACACAAGGAACATCAAGGGTCAAAGGGGAGGGGTAGGGGTCACCAAAAACAAACACAGGTCATAGGGGATGGGTGGGGGACACCAAAAACAATGCATGTCATAGGGGAGAAGTCGGGGCACACAAGGAACATCACAGGTCAAAGGGGAGGTGTGGGGGCACACAAAGAACATCGCGGGTCAAAGGGAGGGAGTGAGGGAAACAAACAACAAAATGGATCATAGGGGAGGGGTGGGAGCACATAAAAAACAATGCGAGTCAAAAGGTAGGGGTGGGGGCACACAAGGAACATCGCGGGTCAAAGGGGAGGGGTGGGGGCACCCAAGGAACATCACGGGTCAAAAGGGGGCTCACCTCATGAACCTGCAACAAACAGGAAACAAACAGGGCCTTAGTCTCAGGCCGTGGAGGCAGGCCGGTATTCCCCTGCCGGCTTGCCTGATTTACTCAGATGAAGAAAGAGTCAGCCAATAAGGGCAGGCAGGGCTTGTGTGTAGAGGCCAGCTCCACTAACAAAGAAGAGGACGGCCATCTTGGAAGGCCTGATCAAAGAAGCCCAGCATGTAAAATACAGATGAAAATGCTTAAGCAGGCAGACGCCATACTAAACAACATGATAGCAATATCAAAGTTTGGAAAAGACATATTTAGATGTTGAAGTTTGATTTTTTTCTAGGTAGCACTCAGTGCACGACGTGCAGTCCACAAAAGCCCAAGGGCTTACATTCAATTGTTAGTGTAGGGACCCAAGGCCTCCGGGCCTCAATGTGCAGGGGGAGAGAGACCCTCTAGGGTCTGGAGGTAGAAGAGGTTAACGATATGTACGTGAAATTAATGAAAGTTACATTTGCCTGTCATTAATTGACTATTCTACATGTTGTTTACAATGAGTAACAGTTTAGAAAATTATGAACTCAAACAATCCCCTCCCTCTTATTGCGCCTTCTGTTTTCCCTTCCTTTTTCCCTCTCCTTCTGTCTCCTTTCCCATCTACTTTTTCGATCTCTCCGTTGGTCCATAATCTTGGCATCATTCTCGACTCTTCACTCTTCTTTTCTGCTCTTCAATTTGTAGACTTTGCACTCTTTCCTCTCACAACTCTATTAGTTCCCCTCTGAACTCTCTATACTGACTTTCATTCAAAGCCCACTTACGCTTTAACTTTCTTTAGGCCTCATTACGACCCAGGCGGTAAGTTACCGCCTGGGCCGTGACTTTACCACCATGGCGTAAACTACGTTTACGCCATGGTGGTAGGCGGACTTACCGCCCCATTCCGAGGTCGGCGGGGCGGTAAGTCCCCAATCCCCATTTACCCTTCCCCATTCCCATTTTTGCCCCATAGGGCATAATGGGAGTGGGGAAGGCGTTAATTACGCCACCGTAAATTACGGTGGCGTAATTAACTCCATGGTCCCTTAGGGCCATGGATTTTAACACCTGCTAAAAGCAGGTGTTAAAAGCTCCATGGCGCTAAGGGACCTTGTACTCAGGCGGTAAGGGTCGGCGCTGTTTACGCTGCCGTAAACCCCTTACCGCCTGGGTCGTAATGAGGCCTTTTGTATTGTTTTCAAGTGCATCCATGGCCTTGCTTCTCCTTATCTTTCTTTTTTTATCTCTTTCTACTCACCAGCCTGCTTGCACCGTTCCAAATCCCTTTTTCTCTTGGATGTCCCTGTTCACTGTGTGCAACATCCTACTTTTATTCATTTACTCTGCTCAAGTCTACACATTGGGACTCTCTCCCACTTTCTTTACGTTCCATATCTTCTTATCCCATTTTCAAGTCCTGCGTTAAAATCCATCTCTTCTCTCTCAATGATCTTCTGTTTTTTGCTCTTTGACTTGCTCACTTGCATTGTACAGTTGGTTAGTCTGTTCAGCACATGTGCATCAAGCACTAAAAAACAAAGAAAATGCAAATGCAATAAAATACAATCATCAATGTAGTATCATGCATCTTCCAGCATGCAACATTGACACTAATGCCTACATAAAAATATGATTATAGATACATTTCATGGATTCTGGTATTCTCTCAATACTCTATGTATGTTTTATATACTGAAGAACTACAGAGAAAGAAATGAAAACTAACTTTATAATACTACACATTTTTATGTGAATAATTATTTCTAATTTGATTTAAAGAAGAGTATTGTGCCAACTCCAACATCAATTCCACATGACACCAGCGAAATTCAAGTGGTATATTTCATAATTATTTTTCAAAATGTTATATAATTATAATGGTTGATTTTCTCTTTCTAAAAATTGAATGTTTATTCATCAATAGCAATGTGCCTTTTTTCAAATATCATTATCTTTGGTCTTTGCATCACTTGTTGCAGAATTTCTTCATACATAAAAGTTCATGTATGAAGATGTAACTTCTTATCAAACAGGTTTAACATTCTAATACATATTTATAATCAAATGCTTATTGCATGTGGTTTTTACGGACAAGGAATCTACTACAGGTGCCTTGGAGATGGATGAAACAGTATGGGCACAGGTATAAAAGAAACAGTGACAGTCAACATGTATCATCCATTGGACTTTAATTACCCTTTCAATGTGCAAAGTGTTAATCACATTGAAATAGTCTACTTGTTATAATTATATTTATGTTTCTTGACACAGAAGAAATTACTTTTTAAAATAATGTTAACTTGAAGCACATTCAAAAAAATAATATGTTTTCAATTCGTATTTGTGTACAACTCATATCTTTTTCTTTATCATTCACAGGTGGATAGATTAGTGGAATCCGATCCCTCACATTACACATGCCAATAGTGATGGTTGCCAGGTATGTAAAAAAAATGGTTATAAAAGTAGTCAGCAGAGGTAAAAGTATTGAAAGGTAAGGCAGGCAGTAAATATCCTTTCTCTTGATAAACGTTTTTTGATCCTTACTTTAAGTAAAGATTGTTAATATTATAGTTTCATAATTAATGTATTTTCTAATATATTAAACATTCTTCAAAGTGCACTCTAAACGTAATGACATCTTTTTTAATCGATTCATAATGCATTGGATTGAATTGATGAATAGCGAATTATGGAGGTATCCATGAACATAGCTATGATACATAGACCGTGAATTTTCCCAATATTCAGAATATAACAAATGATCACAGGATGTGTATTAAACGTACATGTAATAAATACAAATCAAATGCCAAATACTTTGCCATTCAATATCAATATTTTTCATGCATTGGAATAGACAATGATCTAAACACTCATGTAATCAACCGTCAACAAACACCAGGAGGAAAGGTACCAAAAATTCAATGTACAGACATTTATTGTGAATGTTCTGTTGCAGATGGGAGATGAACTCGAAACATCAAGAGTGACTGTTTCAAAACACACTAGGAAAACTAGGGTAAATGCGAGTCTTCATTTAAAAATGTGTTCAAATTCATTATTTGGAAATTTGTTATGTACTATTCGATTGGAAGGTTGATATTCATATGTTTTGTAAAACGGTAAGAAATAAAGCTTACTTTTTAAATCTATTAGGGACCTAAAAGGAAGAAAAACATGAACACTCAGACCACACCACTTACAATTGATGTCACTCCTCAAACCGATGTCACTTGGGAGCAACTTTTGCTTGAGGTTGCAAATTCTTGCCTCAAGGTTCAGAATCAGGATAGTGATGTGCAGTGGTCAGAATTTGAAATGAATGTCACCCGCTATCCATGGAAAGATCATTGTTACAGCACACAAGATCCACTGGAACTGACAGACAACACAAAAGATCCTTCTTCATATTTGTACAGCTCACCTTGTATCCACAGAGACACCACCCAACTGGACTGGATTGCTTCCGATTCGGTTTCACCACCCCGGGTACTCGTTCTCCTGTGGGTGTATTCTGGAAGACAGGAGTTCTGTTTTAGCCACAATCTCCTTCTCTCGGGGCCCACCTCCCAAGTTCCCCCCTAAGACCACCTTAGAGTCTTCCTCACCTTGTATCTTGATAAGATGTGATCAAGAAATCTTACAGACTGAAATCACTAAGGCATCTTCAGAATTTGTCGATGAAGATATTTTTTATCCTGACTACACCATTGGTAGTGTGGAGGAATTAGCCACCATGATAGAATCTGAACCCACTATATCTCAGGATAATTGGCTATTGAGGGAGTCAAAATGCATGGTTTTTGACAGTTGTCTGTTTCAGATTATAAAAATGATTCTATGCAACTATGGGAAACATGGGAGGATATGTGGGCAGCCATTGGTGAAGTTTACCTGAGAAGTCAAAGGCACCAACTTGAAGATCAAGAGGAGCTGCGTGCACGAGAATGCATTTACGTGGTCTGCCCGACCCATTCTTGGAAAAGTACCAGCAGGAAATGTACTTAGTTTTTGTGCTCTGTTATTCAGTGGATCAATGTTTAGTAAGCTCTCAAGTTTCTGTAAATTCTTAGAACTTGAGGTCTTTGCTAAGGTGGCATAATACAAAGATCAGAGACAGTTCTTGTTCCCGGCTATTAGTCAGGCCTGGAATCTTGAACATCTAACCATTGACAATGCTCTCTCAGGCAAACAGCTTAGGCTTGCTGGTGATGGACAGTGCGACAGTCCTGGACTTTCAGCCAAGTTCTGCGCATACCACTTCTAGGACATGGACAACCAAAAAATAGTTCTGTAATGGTATAAGTTTCAGAATGTACACCTCTGTTGCCATGGAGAAATATGGTTTTATTAAATCCATTGAATTTCTGCAATCAAGGGGATTGTAAATAGAATTGACAGCAATGGAGAAGTATGTGGGCATAGCAAAGCTCATGCATGAGCAGTTGTCAGACATAAAGCATCAATTTGATCTATGGTATGTCATCAAGAAAATCAGTGCTGCTGATGAAAAAAAGGGTCAGAAGACATTTTAAAGTGTTCACAGTCCAACTGCAACCATCTGTAGTGGTGTTCAAAAACTTGTGAGGGTTCAGTTAAGACTCTTGTTGAAAAATGGCATTCACTGCTCCACCATTGCTCAAACAGACACTCATTGGACGATAACAAGCATTATCACACGTGTGAACATGGACGTCTGATGAGTGTAAGAAAAAGTGTTTGGTGCATGGCTCACCTCCTCACAGTGCCCTTCAAAAGATTGTGTACGAGAAAGTGCTTCCCAAATATTTGAAGGGCCTCACTGAATTTTGACACATAGGTGATTTGGCTGTTTTCCATATTATGTGCCTAAAGGTTTGCATTTCGGCATAGACGGTATGGGTGCACGAACAAGACTAGCTGTACTTGTCACAATGAGAACTTTGTTAGTAAAGAAGCAAGAATAGCTGTTGCTTTTGGTATGCTGAATTACACCATGGCACTAACCAAAAGAAAAACAATGGGTAGCCAAGCCAATATTAGAGCAGATGCAATTTGACTTTGTGAAAGATCTGACTTTGACTGTGCTAGAAACGCAAACGCATGAACTGACAACAGATTATGTTCTCAGGGAACATTCTGTGCCAAATAACATTGTCAATGTGGCCTGCCAACCCGAAATCAGAAATGATGGACAACTTGACATCAAAACTCAAGTAAAGTGGTGTGGCCTATAAACGTTCTTACTCTTTTTGTTGAAATCTTTATTTAAGAACCATTTTTCTATCTTGCATTTAACAATAATTTTGTTTTCCAAATTGAACTGTGCATGTGTTTATGATGAAACATTGACACTATTTGTTACATATATTTTTCTATTTGAATTGTTTTTTGTATGAAAATAATTAGGAGTACATTTATCTTAAACAATGTTTCTTTGTGTGAATGTTTAAATATTTTTTACAAAAATATTTTAATATTGTATGAATACATTGGAACGAAAATTAATATATGTTTCTGAATTTCTGGGCCAC
This sequence comes from Ambystoma mexicanum, assembly GCF_040938575.1. NCBI lineage: Eukaryota > Metazoa > Chordata > Amphibia > Caudata > Ambystomatidae > Ambystoma > Ambystoma mexicanum. Next base: position 291,250,397 of record NC_090936.1, on the reverse strand, counting down.
ACACATTTATAAGAGTATATTGATTTTTCAAATGGAACATATATTTGTGTATTCATTTATTTTTACATTTTAATTGCTTCTTTTCATTAGCGAATAAGGATAAATTGCAAGTAGCTGGAAAGGAAAGCACTGGTGCATTCAAAGCATTAGACTCATACAGGTGACAAAAGTGACTTTAAATGTTCCGATTTATTTCATAAGGCATGTTTAAACAGCACCAGAAGAGGTGGTTCCCACCCCAATATATATATATATATATATATATATATATATATATATATATATATTGGTTCTATATATATATAAACTGTAAATCTTACATCGTATACACAAGGGAGAACTGGAAGGTTTTGGCCTGGGGGCTAGTACAATTATATGGAACATGGTGCAGAGGCCCAAGATGCAATGTCCCGGACCTCCAAAACAACTAAACCCAATAACAACTTCTACATCATGCTTACATTGCAAAGTGTATATATAGTTGATATAAATGACATTACTTCTTTTAACACAACATATCTTTCAGTTATGCTTTCTGTTTCTTAGAGACCCGTGCCTCAAGGAACCTCCCACACATACCACAAGTAGTAAACATATTTCACCCGAACATTAGATTAGGTATAAATATGAAAGCTGATACATGAGGTGTCCTTATGTCCCATTTTGCTATTTCACAGCAGGCTGCATGTCCTCCCATCTCACTCCATGTCATTGCATCTTTATTTATAGACCAAAAGGAAGAGGTGGCTACGCTATAACATTGATTGATGGAGAATGTCAAGGTGTCTGGCTTCGCTCAAGGAGTCACAAATGTGCACATAAATGTAAAAAAAAACATTCTATTGCTTCCTGCCTTCACACACCACAACCCAAAAACCACACCAGGCACCCTGTCAACAACCCCCCCCCCCACAACATAAGAAACTCACTTGCCATCCCCACTAGCATGCATTCCATAAATGATAAATATGTTTTGGTGATTTATAAGATAAAATATAAACACATTGCCCTGGATCTAATTCACAATGTAGATCACCATCATTTGTTTGTTTGTTTGTTTGTTTATTCACTTTTTATGCGCGCCAGACCCAAGGGTAGCAGGGCGCAGTGGCAAGAAAATAGTGAACCTCTGTCAAGCTGGACAAGGAGCAGTGATTGTGCTGTTGTTAATAATAGTAGGTCTGGGTTTGTGCTTGGACAATGCAGATCCAAGAGGTTGAGGGTACTTGACTTTCATTATGCAACATTTCTGAAATCGAGATGTGTCTATCACTACATCTTCTCAGGAGCTGAGCAAGGGCTTGAATATGTCTATTCCTTTTGCCTGGATCATGAAGGCTTTTGTATTTTAATTCTTTTCTCTCCAAGATGTAGCTCTGAACTAGGAAACAACAGACCAGCCATACTGGGGGTCCTGGGGCGATTGCCATGTTAAAAACTGTTCCCAGACAACCCCTGCATATACACATTGCTGAAATACAATCGCAAAATCAATTACTGTTGTCAGAAAATAGCGATCATCCGTTCTGCAGCTGTTGATCATTAGGTATTCATCATTGTTCATCAGTTTATGTACAGTATTCTTTCTATTTCAATGTTTTGGTTTTTGTAATTCGTTTCTGGCTATCCTTCCAAATATCCATTGAAATCACAATGTTAAAATGGATATGGATTTATGTTGCATTATCTTTCTTTGTTTTTCTTATCATTGTTATGTTTCATTATGTCTTTTCTTATCTGTTTCTCTGTTTCTTTGAAAGAACATAAATGGACCAATTATAATTTTATCAGCTTTTTTAAAACCATTACTTGCATGTATTTGTATTAAACTCCTGAAATTACACTATATTATTATATCCTCCGTGATCCATTTAAAGATACTTCACAATATATGCCCCCCATAAATTATTTTTTAACATATGGTACTCACATATTAACAGGCATTACTTACAAGAATGTTTATCTCTCTATATTTCTTAGTATTTAAATGTGTATTTCATGTATACTTGTTTTCACTACCACACCTCCTTTGACAAAGGCGCATTTGACACTCCACCGTTTTGGCTATTTGTAGGTTTGTCCCTACCAATGCACACCTCATGTATTCCCACTCACTATCACTTCATCTCACTATGACTCTTTTCACAACTGTCACCCACACTCTCTCTCCCAATGACAGACTCTACCTCCCCTCTTCTTAAATCCATCTATGACACCCACTGCTTCTCCTTCACTAAATCTAGCCATCTATCTCTTTATCTATACCTCTCTATATCCATCTATCTCTTTTTAACCATCTCTATAATCTTTATATATCTCCCATCCCCTACCTGTCTTTCCATATTGTTAATTAAATCGTTCCATCTACCTCCATCCTTCTCTTTCTGTCCATCTCTACCCATCTTTAGATATGTCTATGCATTTTTCCATCTACCTCTTTCTCTTTCCATATTGATATATATATATATATATATATATATATATATATATATATATATGTATCCTTCTCTCTCACTTTATGCATCTCTTGTTCTGTCTATATACAGCTCCCTCTATGCATCTCCCAATCCATCTACTTATCGATCTGTCTCTATCGATCTATCTATATCCATCCCATCTTTATGTTTTCATATCTCTCTCTATTCATGTTCCTCTATGTATGTCTTTATTTTCTCTCTATCAATTTAGCTATCAATCTCTGAATATGCATCTACCTTTATGCATCTCAATCTATGCATTTCTCTATCGATCTCCATCCATCGCTCTCTGTAAGTGTAACTATGTATCTTTTTATTCATCAATCTTTCTATCCCTCACTCTCTATCCATCTACTTTATCCATCTTCAGTGTGCATCTCTATATATCTCTCTATCCATCTCTTTCACTATATCTCCCTCTATGCATATCTCTCGATCTGCATCTTTATCATCCATCTCGCTCTATGCATCTATCTCTCTAGCCATCCCTCAGTCCATGTATTCACCTTAGTTTTGTGAATTCTGTCTGTCTTGATAGACATGTCACTCCCACAACATGTCTGTCTTTATGTATGTCTGTATAAAGTGTTGTGTTTAATTGTATCGATCGCTGTTTGTAACTCTGTACACCCAGCACTCACGAATAGATGATTGTACAGCCAGACTTCATAGCAGAAAGGTTAATCTATGAGTCTACCCTTTGTGCTCTGTATCGATCAGGTACAGCTAATGCAGACACATTATTGGCCCAGAGTAACTTTCCATTCCCACCTGCAACTCCACACCTGACTCCACCCATCCCTTGATTATCTATGTCACAAGGTAAGCAAATACTTTATTTGTGCAATTCTCGATCAATATCAGTTGATAATATGATAGTATTTGATTCAAGCATTATCCAGTCACTATTATATGCATTTGTCATTGTTAGGGAAGCAACATTTTTTCTTTTGGTTACACTCTTGTTAATTGTTACGGGGGAAAGCAGCAGTAATCACTTAGCAATGTAACAGTGGCATACCAATAACAACACAATAAGACTGTCCCGCGTGTGCATTTAGTCTTGTTTTTGTATTTATCATGTATTGTCCATCATTAACTTGTAAAAGAATGTAAATAATGGGAACGTTTTCTAAATCAATTATATTATGGTTAGGTAAAAAACGATTGGCTTACTATTTACCTTGGTGTATTAATAGAATTGGGAACATGATATGTTTTATTTCTGTGGGAAAGCAGAAACTGAAAGTTAAGAGGACCTTGGAACTTGCAGGCCTGAAAGAAGTCCATAGTACTGCATCCCTGACATTTTAAGAGTAAAGATTCTGCGGATTACATTTACTTACCAAGCAGAAAGAAAATAATAAAATGCACTTCAAAGCAACACATCTTCTGAAATATAAATCAAATTTTTTCAAAATCTCTCGAAAGAGAAAGAAGTACATTTTACATCATCTCAATGGACACCCAAACTTTCATGTAAGTGTATTGTTTTCCTAACTATTATAATAATTATGTAACTGTTAGCTTGACGTGAAATGATGAGGTACATATCTTCGACTTTATGCTGATACAGAAGGTTTATTTTTTTAATTAAAATGGTATAGTTTGTTACAAACTTTTAATTTATCGATCAAGTCTTTAAATGACACTTAGATTCAGTTTTGTTATAAATGGTTAGGTTACTGATTCAGTGGGTCCAGATGTCAGCTCCAATACGTTTCGTAAAATTTGCACTATTGTAAAGATGAGATTCTTTTCTTGTCCATTCATGATTTGTGCCCATCTCATTTCTATGTCCATTTCAATTGATGAGATCTTAAAGAAGGCTCCAAACATCTGTCTCTGTTCATTTAATTCAGGGCACCTCATTGGGCCTCATTACGAGGTTGGAGGTAACCATGGCGCTATCCAAATCCTTACCGACGCCACCCTGGTGAATGGAGCTATTACCGCCCCATTCCAAGGTTGGCAGGGGCGGTAATTCCCCATTCACCAGGGCCCTTCCCCATTCCCATTTGAGCCCCCGTAGGGCTCAATGGGAATGGGGAAGGTGCTAATAACGGTACCGCAAATTGCGGTGCCGTTATTAGCTCCAAAGTCCCTTTGCGGGTCCCGTCCTTAACGCCTGGTAAAACCAGGCGTTAAGGGAGGACTCGCAAAGGGAACTCGTAGTAGGGCGGTAAGGGATTACCAGCACCGGTGCCCTTACTGGTGCCGGTAATCCCTTACCGCCCACCTTGTGATGAGGCCCATTGTAAGGTGATATATTGTTTCTCGTTCTTCAGTGTTGCAGAAACACCAGTTTGCCTACGATGGTTCGAGTTGTTTTGTCACAGCCAGATTCTCATGTATGTTTCTTGTATTGTTGCATCTGGAAAGTTTGTAAGGTACATCAGTGTTTTATTAATTGCTTGTATGTCTGTCCGGCATTTGATGTGTCTTAAGTATTTTGTGACGCTCCTACACTTCCTTATCCAATCACCAAGTCGTCATTTGTTTCTTTTGCGTGTTGTGGTCTTTTTATGAGCATTTCGGTTGAAATCTCTTCGGATTCCATCAGTCGAAATGGCAATTTCATGGCGTATTCTGACCATGGGTTACGAAGGTGGTAATTTCAAGATCTTTCACGAGAATGCACCTTCTAATCTCAGCCAGGTGATGTCTTGTATCTGCAGCATTCACTCGCTGGTACAACCTTTTGTTTGTAGTAAGCCAGTATTGGTTTCAGTGAGAATTTACCAAATTTTCGATGTATTACACATCCCTGTCTTGCTAGTGATTGTATCTTTGCCTCCAGTTTAAGAGTCCATTGTTTCTCAGTTGACGACTGATTTATGATTATGCCTAGATATTTGTATGTTGTTACTTCATCAAGTCTGGTTTCGTTGATTGTTAATTTTAGAGGTTTGGATCTCTTGAATGGTGTTTTGATATGGACATCACTTTTGTTTTATCAATGTTTATCTGGAATTCATTCTTTTCAATGTACACACTCATTAGATGTAAGCTTTCCTGTAATCCAACTGTTGTCTTGTCCTGTAGTATGATGTTGTCCGCATACATCATTATAGGTACTTCAGTTGAATTTATTTTTGGTGGATTCAGTACTTTGCTCTTCATGTGTGCTTCAATGTCTGCAGTGTGAAGGTCGTAAAGAGTGGCTGCCAATTGGCAAACTTATTTAAGTCCATTGATAGTGTCAATAAAGGCAGTTGTGATGTCGTTTTTTGTCATTTTTCCTGTTATTGATGTATTTTTGTAAAGCTGTTTGATCGGTTCTAGTATTTTTGCTGGACAATTCCATGTTTTTAGTTTTCCCCATAGTTTTTGTCTTGATATTGAATCAAACGCCATGTGTAAGTCAATAAAGGCTGCATGTACCTTGGTCTTATTTTTTATAGCTTCCAATTTGATTATGTTCAGCAGTATCATGTTCACAATTGTTCCTACATTCACAGTGAAACCTGTTTGTCATACGGCAAGATGGTTGTGTTCTGCAGCCCATTGCTTTAGTTGTTTCTGTAGTAATGATGCGAGTAGCTCACCTAAGGGATCCAGTAGTGCTATGGGTCTGAGGTTCCGAGGATCCTCTCTTGGCCTTGTTTGTAGATTGGTATTATGGTCGCTTTATTCCAGGAGTGTGGAATCTGATTTGTTGAGTTGATTGCTATAAGAATGGAGTTCATAACATTTGCCCATAACTCAGGCTCTTTTCTGATTGTTTCGTTTGATAAACCATCAGGTCCCAGAACACACAAGGTGTTCAATTTTGTTATCATCTCTATTAGATCTTGTTTTTCATACTGAATACACCATCAGTTTGTGACATGCTGTGAGTTGACATGTCTGTATTTCGATTTGAAATAGATTGTGGAAAAATGGTAGATCCATTGTTGTTCATTGACATTTGCTGTCAGATCTTGTTGTTTCTTGTCATTATTATTTAGTAAGTTCCAAAGTTCTCTTAAATTGTGCATTTTGTATGTTTCCATTATTGCTTCGGCGTCTTTTTGGAGTATTATGTTCATGTGAGATTTTTTCCAATTTACATACGACTGTCTTTATTTTTTATCTGTTGCTTGGAGTTCTGGTTGTTGGTTGTTCTCAGTCTTCATATTATTTTTCTCATCTCCTTTTTCTTTTCTACAAGCCCAGCGTTAAATGTATGTTGGTGGAGCTTGGTTTCATTGCTTTTTTTCCCTTTGAAGTATGGTGTTAAGAGAAAGTTATAGTTCAGCTTTTCTATGTCTGATGTTAGAGGATGTTGTAAGTTTTGTACTAATAATTGCGTTTCAACTTTGTTTATTGGAAGGCTTAAGTCTTTTCCTGTTGTTTCCAGCGGTACACATGAAGTTTGTTTTCTGCGTTCTGTTAAACCGTGTCCTTTGGCTGACAGTTGGTGATGATCACTGGTTGTAGTAGGATCTATCCTGATCTCCATGATTGATTCTTTCAATTCTTCTGATAAATAAACATAGTCAATAACTGCTGATGAAATTCCTCTTTCCCAAGTTGGTTTGGCTTCTCCTGCATTGTCAATCGGTTGCTTAAGTTGCCTGAGGTTTCTGATACTCATTTCTTTCTGCCACCTCTTTGCTCTCGTAGTTAGATCCTCATTTTTTGCAGCTTCACCTTTTTCTGTGTAGAGGTGAATGTTCAAATCTCTGCAGATAATGAATTCTGCTTGCACATATTTTGCTCTTGTTTCATCGATTGATTTTTAGAAAAATTCCATCCATGAAGATGTTATTGTTGATCATTGCAGGGTTCCAGTAGACTTTCATTAATGAAATGACGCGTTCCAATTACTTCTCACTCCCTTGCATATCTTGTTGTTGTACAATTATGAATGTATTTTGAGTGCAAAGATTTATGTTAGTAGTAGTTACAATTCTCCAGTTTGGTACTATTTTTATCAGTGTGAGTAATCCTGATGAGGGTCAGCCTTGTGCCTCTTTAGTTGTCGGATTTAGAAACGTAATATATCCATCGCAGGCCAGTGTTTCCCTGATCCATGTTTCTTGAAGGCAGATAATGTTGAATTTTTCTAATTCACTTGCCGATTGGTTGAAAAGATGTGTGTTACCTCTTTTGTTCCAGGTGCATATCGACCATGTGGACTCATTCTTCTTTAATGGTTATGGTTCTCTTGTCATGTTGAGAAATTTTTCTGATTGGAAACTATCATAGATTCGTGGGAATGGGTAGGTTTCATTGTCTCATTGGTTACTAAATTCTGAGTTTATTGACAAATCAGTTGTGTTCCTATTTTTCGTTCTCTCGTTCTGTGGAATGGTTTCCTTTTGTTCCGACTCTCAGCTTCTGTGACTTTGAGTCTCATATATTTCCGCCTGTTCTCTCTTTATAGATATATGTGCACATTCAAATCCTAGCTTCTTCATTGTGTCCTTTAGAGAGTATATTTTCTTCATAATTTCCTTATCTCTTAGTTCTATTTGTACCGTGTCTAGGCAATTATGATCTTCAAAAATAACCAGCTAATTGTTGTTCGTTGAGATTGAGTTTAATTGAGGAATAGCTTTGAGAAGTATAAGGATGTTTGGTCTGTTGAGTATTAAATGTTCCGTTCTTCGTATGCTATTTTTTATTCAGAGGTTATAATGGATTTGTTTGTTCATAGGATTGACAAATCGTGGTGTTTGAATATCATCTCGTATTGGAGTTTCTTAGTTCTTCTCTTTGTTTCTTGATTTCCTATCTCGTGTTGATTGACTCTTTGTTGGTATTTGAGGTTTCATTTCTCGGTTTTGGTCTTGTGTGCTGGGTCCATGCAGTGTAGATTCTAAGGATCCGTCTGAGATTTCATCCTACCGTTCTTGATCGTCAGCTGTTCCGCTTGTGATGTCAAAAGAGTCCTCTGATATTTCCTTGCAGGAAATTCCATGGTAATCATGTTTATTCTCTGTGTATTCATCTATGATTATCATGGTAGAGTTGTTCTTCCAGGGTTTCTTCCTGGTCATCTCGATGTACAGTCGTGCTAAGCAGCTCCTCCAGACTTCGGTCAGTTATTATGTCAATCATTGCCTTTTGATAATTATTGAGTTTATTGTTTGTCTGTGTCATATTAACATTTTTACAGTGTTTTGTAGTTGGTCTTGTCTCAGAGTTCAACTGTTTTGTTGTTTCAGTGGGTAGCTTTATATTTTGTGAGGAAGCTCTTGAGCATGTCTGCTTAGATGCTGGCTTCTTCTTATTTTGCTGATTTCCAGCGTTCTGCTTAGGTAATTTGCTTGGTTGTGCAAATATCTGGAAAATATCAGTTGTGTCTTTAATTGTCGGTATTATTGGTGGAATAGTTATTTTTGGTTGTAGGATCGAAAAGTCTGCAATTTTACCATCATTACAGTGTGTTTCTCCAAGACCTACTTGAATTGGGTTTGCCTTTTTCATTTCCGGCTGTGTTTCGAGAGTTGGATCAGGTTTTGTCTGCTGTTGTTGGGTAGCTGTCATCCAGTTCATTACACTGTTCTTCAGTCTTATTTTTTCTTCTCGGTCACCTCTTGCCACTTCGAATAGTCTCTCCTGCCATCTTTGTGTTTGTCCCGCTTCCAGTTCCAGTATTTTTTCAATTGTGTGTGTGAAGTTTTCCATGTATATCTGCTTTGAATTTATCATTGCAAGCAGAGTCACTTTGTCTTGTATGCTGTCTTTCATATTTTCCTGTAGCTTCACAAAGGGTATCATTGACTGGGAAATTACTGTGATTAGCATATTTTGCAAGTCAATCATTGTTGTTGGAATTCTTGGCATATTAGGATCCTCTATTCCTGAGGCAGGTGGGATGTTCTTTATTGTGTCTTTCTGGTTTCTCATCTCATGTTCATCTTGATTTTGTTTTCCAGGTTGCAGTAAGGGAGTATAGAATGATTCTTCAAAATCATAATTGAACTGTTTGGGAAATATTTCCTTCCCATTCGAGTTGTTTTCTTTTCCTTTTGTTGTCTGTGCATCCTTTGTTTTGTTTTATCAGAGTTGAAATTGATTCAGGTAAGTTTGGTATAGCTATTTCTCTGAATACTTCTCTGCACCTTTCTACGCTGTCCAGCAGTGATTCTATCTCTGTAATGTCCAGAGATAGACGTGCTGCTGTTGTCTTTGATTGGTTCATCTGATATTTTTTCTTATCATTTTTTTGAAATAACATGGCATGAGTTTGTTGTCATTTTAATTTTGCCAGCTTTTCCTGTTCTTCCATTTGGGAGGGTTGTGGCGCTTGTATAGATACAGGTTGGGGCTAGGGCTGATGTAGTACTTTTCTCTGCATCGTTCCGTGGTTTTCTGCTTGCTGTGACATTAGTGGGGACTTTTCCTGTGTCTTTTCACATTGATCGTTTTGCTGCGAAATTGCTGTTCACTCACTTTTTCCTGTGAGGTTCTGGACATATGTTTTTCCTGTGTCATATCCATCTGGTTTCTCATGTGTATCTGAAGGATTCTGCAGTGTTTTGCCTTGAATGTTCGTGTTTTTGTTGTCCATTATTTCTATGTGTTTTTTTCCAGTGATCACTTGTTCATCAGCCTTTAGTAGGTTGGGTTTTCCGTCAGTTACTCTGTTTGCATGTTCATCTTGCATCATTGGTCTTTCTTTGTTTTGCCCTTCTGTGGTTTTCTTTTTAGTTGTATCAAAGTTTTCTTCTATATGGTAGGATTTTGGTAATTCTGAGCTTATTTTAGCTTCCTTTGTTTCAGTATGTGCTTCATCGTCCATAGGTCTTACTTCGATTTCTCATATATGTATTGTCGTTGTAGTTGCTTCATCTTCTGTGGTTGGGATTTGTTGTTGAGTCTTCGAAGCATCTTCTTTTTTTGATTTTTGTAATTCTTCCAGTTGAGCTGTGATTGAGTTTTGGAGTAAGGTAGACTGTGCCATACCGGTATCTTCTCTCTCTTGTTTTATGTTTTTCTTTTTGTTTAGTGTTTGGTCTGTTGTTTGTTGACTTTGACCTTTTATACTTCTGCGTGGGGAAGCTGCTTCCATTTTGCCTCTCAGTCTGGTTTTTGGGCCGACCAGGGGGACTGGTTTTTCTGTTTTGTAGGTTTGTATTTTCTCATAGCTACGGTATTGTAATTTCTCTGTTAGATGCAGACTAAAGTTGTTTCTGGCTTCATCAGATCTGGAGGCCGGAAAACAAAACTCCCACACTCAGGTGCTGAGAAGGTCACTCCTATCGATGGTTAAGGCTTCAAAGGATGGTACCCGTTTGGATAGTCTCTTCTGTTTTCTTCACTTCTAGATTAGAAGCACACAACACCCACAAACACCAGGGGGCTTCTAGAGTTGTTTGAAATTCCATGTGAGATGTCTGCTCAGTTCCAATTTAGTAAGGTAAGTAACTATTCCTTTTAGAGGGTGAGCTGGTTCAAAGGGAAGTCCCCGCAATTTCCAGCGCGCCTTCAGTGAGATCTATGGGCACCATTGATTTATGGTGATGCTTGCTTCCACTATAGACTCTCAAATTTTCGCACAGTTTGTAGGTCTCAGGAAAGATTTGGAGGGATCAAAGGGGTGGCCCTGCAGTTTCCCGTTCGCCCTCTCAGCATTCTATGAAGAGCACTGGGTCGTGTTTCTGGTGGGGTCTCCTTTTTTCCAATTTTTGCCGGAAGGCAGGCAGGATCAAAGGGAAAGTCCCCGCAGTCTCCGGCGTGCCTTCAAATTTTCTATACGCTTGTTATTGCTGATGTGACTGTTGATCGCCAGATTGGTTTAGATTCCCTGTGTTCCCCGGCATTTGGTATTTTCTTCTGTGTGCCCCAATGATAGTACTACTATTCTGTTTTGCTTGTACGTTGCTTTTGTTATTGTCTCTGATCTGTTTTAGTCAGGTGTCCGATGCGGGTACCTCTAATATTGCTGTGGTCTCACCTGTGATGTCGGTTGGAGCAAATAGTCTCTATATGTCGACACTTCCAAAAGCAAATACCCTGAGGATGAACACCCCCCCTCCTCACCACGAGTCACGAGTCAGTTGCTAAATCAAAGAAATAGACAGTTTTTGGTTTTCTATCTTTCGATTTTTCAAGCTCCTCTCATCTTCAGCTTCAGTTTCCGTTTGCGTGTCTTTGGGTGTCTTCCCCATTGTGTCTTTCCCACGGTCAGTAGTTTAGTGTTCTCCGCTTTGCAAAGAGTGGCAGACTGCTATTTCCTTTGTAGTTTGGGGGCCGGTGGGGCCACGGAGCCCGCAGACCCAAAGTTCAAATACTCTGCATTGACTCCGTGGCTGCTCCGCGGGAAGGAGGCGGTTTTAAGCAAAAATAGAAAGAGGACTGGTGACTGGTGCAGCAACTCCGGTCGCCAAGAAAAACAGCCAGCAGCTAGCAAAACGCAGTACCAAAGACTCTGCGTTGACTCCGTGGTTTGTTATGGTTAAGACGTAGGTACCTGAGGCCAATTTTGCGGGAAGCCGGTTTTCTAATGTTATTTATGATTGAAAGCCCTAGTCTCGTGGTCGTGTTCGCTACTGCCCGTTATACGCATAGTGCTTGGCTGCAGAGAGCGAGTGCCTTGAAATAATGGTATATGTGTTTTTATCAGACTGATGATTTGATTTTAAACAAGGTTGCAAGCTTGCTCTCCTTACATTTTAAATAGTTTTTAGAGCTTGCCCATGTGCTAACTGTGTTATTTTACTTTTCAACATGTTTTGATGTTTTATGTACAATCTTAAAGGTTTTTTACCGAATAAAAGATGTTTAAAGAAAGAAGAGAACGTGTTTTTAATTAGAATATAACCTGTAGAAAGAAATTAGAAATCTGGAGGAAATCGCAATGCAAGCGCTAACCGATATTTTAAAAATATTTGAAGTTACATGTGGCTCTCTTAGAGAACGTCCCGGTTTCGGCTTCAAGTTGAATGATGGAACTGTTCATTTTGTTTGCACATTGTAAAGATGGGGTTATATTTGCCAGCATGCAGTGCGGGAAAAAAACACAGGACTGGCTCGAATACACCTGCATGTACCTGGGAAAGTTGTGAGCTATGCCGCAGCTATGCCGAAACTGATAAATACCTGTAAATTGGACATTGTAACTGATTGATATAAACCTTATATATTCACTAAGAAGTATCAAACACAATTGTATGATCCATTTATATGATGCCTTTGTATCAGCAGAATAGACACAAAGATATGTTTTATTTAAATTCAGGTAATAATGTTACATTTTTAGACAATGGGTACTAAATTAGGTTTTTACTTTTGATCTCAAAATAGTTACCTCATGAAGATGTGTGTATGCCATGGGACCTATTTTCCCATAGATGGGTTCTCCAACCCAAGCTGGAACACCACTATCACTAACAGGACGGTGAGAAATATCTTCTGGGGCGACCGTTGTGTCGCTGTTTGGCCATTTTCTGTGCCCATCATCAGGACAAATATGCCAGCATTTCATGAATGAACACATCTGGAGAGCAATGGTCATTTGCTGATGTATAACATTTTTTTTAAACAAAACGGAATGCCATGGGCTTCATAATAACATTGGTTAAAGAGAAAACGGACAATCTCCCAAAATTGACTTGTATGTGACTGTATGGGACTTTTTCATGCACAATTCAAGTGCTCTGATTAAAACATTGAAGAATACAAATCTCAATGATTTCACATAGTGTGACCATTGACTGAAATATGATTCCTATGGCTTCTAGTAAACACTATGTTCTTTCATTGATTATGTGCGAAAAAGGTTTTAATGGATCAGTTCTATGTAATTAACTAGTGTGTGTGTGTGTGTGAGACAGCGGACGTTTGGCTAAACTGAATCAACGTCAGGACAAGAGGTGCAGCATGTCGGTTTGACATGCTGATGTCAGCTTGAGGGGCATGTGTTATCACCTCTTTTGTTTTGTTTTTGTCACCCCAAGTGGGAAGGGTATGTCCAGATGTGGATCCCCTGCCTGCTGGGCCTAGAGACCCAAGCTACTCCTCACTGATGAGGCCCAACAAGCCTGAAACATGTTTGGGGATGCTTGTGGCCTCGTGCAGAAGGGATGTAACCTAGCAGTTCGGGCTGGACTGCCCCTTTTTGGGGCGGACCAAGCCTGATTTGCATATGGTCTTTCCCTTTTTGTAATGGCTTGGCAAGCAAAGAACGATGGTCTGGAGGGTTACACAGAGCAATGCCATAGGTTACGATTAATTCAAAACCTAGTCATCACTTCTTTTGTTTTGCTTTAGTCACCCCGAGTGGGACGGGTATCCCCAGACGTGGATCCCATGCCTGCTGGGCCTAGAGACCCAAGCTACTCCTCACTGATGAGGCCCAACAAGCCTGAAACATGTTTGGGGATGCTTGTGGTCAGAAGGGATGTAACCTAGCAGTATGGGCTGTACTGCCCCTTTTTGGGGGGACCAAGCTTGATTTGCATATGGTCTTTCTCTTTTTGTAATGGCTTGGCAAGCAAAGAACGATGGTCTGGAGGCTTACACAGAGCAATGCCATAGGTTATGATTAATTCAAAACCTTGTAGTCATCACTTCTTTTGTTTTGCTTTAGTCACCCCGAGTGGGACGGGTATCCCCAGACGTGGATCCCATGCCTGCTGGGCCTAGAGACCCAAGCTACTCCTCACTGATGAGGCCCAACAAGCCTGAAACATGTTTGGGGATGCTTGTGGTCTCGTGCATAAGGGATGTGACCTAGCAGTTCGGGATGTGACCTAGCAGTTCGGGCTGGACTGCTTCTTTTGGAGTGGGACCAAGCCTGATTTGCATATTATCTTTCCCCTTTTATAATGGCTTGGCAGGCGAAGAACAATGATCTGGAGGGCTGCCCAGAGCAATGCTAGAGGTTGTGATTAATTCAAAACCTTCAAAACCTTCCAGCCATCACCTTTTTTGTATTGCTTATGATTTACAACAGCCAGGGCACTTGAACCTGGGGCGATTCATTAACGGATAAGATTATCACAAAATGACGCTTTCCAACCCATACTGTTCGCATTTCTGGATGTCAGAAAATCAAAGGTAAAATGTTTTGGGAAAAATGTAATTGGTGGATATATATGCTAAATAAAAAACATGCCCTATTCATTGTGCCAATATAATTCCTGAGAGAATGTCTCCTTTAAGTGAGATGTCAAGCGAAAACAAACCCTCTGTGCAATTTTTGTCATTTGCACTATGGAGTGCAAAAGAGAGGTGTCTCCGTTTTGCACTTCTTAGTGCAAATTGGGTAAACACATGTTTACATATGGCTGCAATGTTCACAATGGATTCCTATCAAATTCAATTGCTTTATGCTGATGTAAAAAGCAGGCGGAATCCCTAGGAATCCATTGGTTATACGCCAGCATGACAAGGTCTTGCTGGTGTAAAATCAAGTGATTTTTAGAAATGGAGGGAAAAAGTGAGGCAGAAATGTAACTCCTGTTCTCCTCTCGCCTTAAAAAATCTGAAAAACGCCCTGCAGTGTAAATAAAGGTGTTAAAATGAGTGCAACACCTTGACTACACTTCTTAACAAACCAAGTACTTGGAAAATGAGGCACAACATGTTTTCCATCTGCTCCAGTTTTAATTTTGAGCGAATAAGCTGCATTTAACACTGGGCCTTCAGTTATTCACTTGTGATAGAATTGCGTTCCTTTTGCTTTAAGATTCAAGAATGTCTGTAGCCTCTATCCTGGGTGACTGTCATGCCACACTCCTTATCAAGACCTGTCCCCCACAAAGAAAAGGCAACAAAGAAGGCATCAAAACGTTTTCACAGTGGGTACCAAACCATTTAAATATTCTACCTTTGGTGTGCAAATGTTGTTGCAAAGTTGCCTGGCTGCAGCGTGAAACTTGCAGCGCACCAGTGCAGTTTATGCATTGGTCCCATTGTCTTTGCGTTATTGCTGGCTAGAGATGCAGCAGTCAGAATGCGCCCTGAGTGGGAAGCCAAAACCAACGCTCTCAGGGAAAGCACGGATAAGATTAGATCCATGTAGTCCTCCTGTTTTATTTTATTATGTTTAAAGGGCCCCGGTCATTGCGTAGGAACGAGTAGCACTGTTTACTGTGCCAGTAATTAAAATATCCAAGTACATGCTGTTACCGTGCCATTTCTTTTGTATTGTTTATGTAATCCCTTGCGGCTCAAGGTTGAAAAAATATCTCAGCTGGAACACGTTACAATAGAAAAAGATGTTTGGCGAATTATTCGCTGCGTGCCGCATGTTTGCTGGGTCTAAACATGACCTTTATTAAACAGATTTTTTTCTATGTATGCTCATATTTGAAAGTCAAGTACACAACCTGTGACACCTCAGAAGTGTGAGGGCCAGATTCTCTCAAAAAAGCTCAAATAAAAAGCGCAGAGGATGCGCCTGGTTATCTGAGCTTAAGAAATGCGCAGGTCAATGTATTCGCAATGGTGACCTGCTCATCTCAGTGGGCTTAAACAACAGCACACAAAATGCACTGTCCAGACCCTTTGCATACATTTAGGACCTGATTTACAGATTTCTGTACATGCTAAAAAGCGACTTTGTGCACTCATCAGCACGCAAACCCCCTTTCGTCGATTCATGAAACAGACTTTGCGTGCATTTCCGGGACTTTGCAGGGACTTCAAGCAGGTCCGTCATGTCTTTGCATGCAGTCGGGCGATCTGCGCAAGACCCCACACAAAGGGCCTCATCACGAGTCTGGCGGTAACCCTTAAATGCGGCAGTAGCGCTATTACCGCCACATTTAAGGGTCCTCCAGATCATGGCTTTGGCGGATTTCCCCCCAGCTCTAAACTGGGGGGAAATCCGCGGCAAAATTGCCGATTTTCGGCGCGATTACCGCCGGCGGGAAATCCGCTGTGATCCGGCGCTAATAGCACCGGGGTGTTTGGCGGCAGGGCTATTAGCGGGATGAGGCCCAAAGTGTGGGATGGGCCTACACAAGGAAATAAATAGGGGCAGAACATTAATTTTCTCCATTCTCTACTCAGAATGAGGAAGAACAAGGACTTACGTGGGCGTGTTGAGGGACGAGCTACACCAAGGAATCGCACGCTCGGCAATATGCAAGCACAAGCGTATTAATGGATCCGACCCCGCAACTTCACTGTCTGTTACTCCCTGTAAGGGGAGGGCAGAGGACTGCACTAGATGAACTGGAGTGAATGCGGATGAATGACAGTGGAGTGAATGAGTACATAGAGTTGGAGAAAGTTCCAACCTCTCTTTATTCTTCACACCGGCAACTGCCTAATGCGGGATTTCCTATCGCGCATGTGTGATTCTCCTGCATTTTCCCATTGCCGGGTGCCTTCCGTGACAGAGCTTGGCTGCTCCCATTAACTGTGTCCTCTCCAGGACACGACAGTCTTGTGGGGTGAAGAAGCTCGCAAAGCTTGCGATCCTACGGCCACAAAAGGACCTACAAAGTCCCAATCGCATAGGAAACAACGCACAAAGGTAAGGTACAGTCAGGAATTTAGGGGTGCCCGCACAATGTTGAGGTGTTGATTGAAGTTAGTAGTGCACGTACGTGGATTAACAGCCGTCATTTATGGGGGTTCGCAGGCAGATTTACCGGGGGCAGACTTGAGTTATATGACATGTAACACATTTTATCAGGGTGCAGTTAGGAGTTACCGGGGACCATACGCAGTGTCAGCGGAGTGCTGGCTTGATTGCTGGGGGACGGCCTGCAGTATTGACGGGGTGCATGATGGCAGGGATGCAGACTGCGCAAATGTTGGTATATGTAGCTGGATCTGTTTAAGTGGGGGTGTGTCGTGGACGTTCCGGCCGCTACTTCTGCCTAGGGTTACTTTGGAACGTGCATAACATGCTTTTGCGTACAAGTACGCGCAAAAAGGTGTTACGCACAGAGTACTTTTCAGAGTCTATGTGCTTTTTCTATGAATCGGGCCCTTAGTGTCGGGAACATGTGATAATGTGTGCATTGCAAAGCACATTCCGTTTGTGACTGAGCTTGTATTAATGCAAACTATTTACTTTGCCTGGAGAAGGACCTTTGCCCATGCACCTTGCCCCAGAGGTACTAGGTGTATCCCCTGGGCATGTTATATGGTCATGCCCAATTGATACCTTGGTCAGGGGCCTGGCTGTTGGACTTTCCTTGGGACCCCTGAGGCACTCAACATGTCCACTAAGAATGGCCTGGGTTGATACCAATTAGCCACTTGGCTCCGTGTAGGCTATTTGGTCCCACCCAAGACACTCACAAAGTCAGCTGAGCCACCAGAAACTCTGGGAAACGTCAGTGCCTAGGCCCAGTGGGCATTTTGCATGCAGCATGTCCTTTGCCCATGCCCCAGGTTCAGTGGGCATGGTCAGCATCCCTGTCCAGTGGGCAGTTTGACTAGTTGCAAGCTCTGTTTCTGGCCTTGGCACCTTCAACCACCCACTGGGGACTTCTAGGCATTAACTGCAGGTATGCCTAGTGGATACTCTGGCTCCCAAAGCACCTGAATCCCACACCAGTCATGGTTTGCTGCAATGGCCAATGGACACCTTTCTCATGGCATGTTCTTTGGCTATGGCAAGTACAACCCTATGGCCATAACCAGATGCCCCGTTGTCTGAGGTCCTGTTAAGCACCTGAAACGTCCACTGGCAACTTTGCCTGTAACTTAAGCTTTGGCTATTCCAGGACCCCCAAGTCACCCACTGTAGCCATTGTATTATTTTGCTATACACAGTCATTTTCCATGTGATATGATATGATATGCCATTTATAACTCGTCTGTACACAAGTGTTACTAGACGCGACAAGACAAGGGAGGAAAACAGAGGTAGGACAAGACAAATGATCTGACTAGGCCTTGTGTCATTCAGATTGTGCAAGTGCGAAGACGCCAAGTGCAGGGGGAAGGGAGAGGGGGAAGTTCTAGGGAGAGGGAAGAGGGACTGCAATCAGGGCAGCATTGCTCTGAGTAAGTGCTGCCAGGGTAGCAAAGCTCTGGGTAAGTGCATCGAGGCAGGGAACTGTAGAGGTTACAGTATGGCCCTTGAATGTGCTGTATGCCCAGAGACAGTGCAGCAGAGACTGATCATGGAGGAACCTAGGACCCAGTGACACTCTGAGGATAGCCAGGCAACCAATCAGTGCAGCAGGCAGGAAGGTCAGCAAGGGAGGGAGAGAGAGAAAGCAGAGGAAAGAGCTGCTTACGGAACTTCAGGTGAACCTGGCTGAAGTTTGAGAGGAGCAGGGAGGCCATCCCAGAGGGTGGCACCTGCAGAGGAGAGGGAACTACACCACTCTCTCTGCCTGGAGAAGCATCAGAGAGTTGGAGGTAGTGGAGCAAAGGGCTCGAGAAGGGAGGTATTTAGGAAGAGAGAGTTGGATGTAGTGCGGGCCCCGGCCCCAGAAAGCCTTGTGGACAATGCAGAGGGTCTTGAACTTGATCCTTGCCGCCACCAGCGCCAGTTGAGATATTTCATGGTAGGAGAGCTACAGTCACTAGGCTTGAGGCCAAGGATACGTCTTGCAGTCCTGTTTGTGATTAGTTGCCAAAGGGGGAGGAGAGTAAATCATCCGGCTAAAATCGTTAACACCTCCTTTAGGGACTAGTTAGCCCCTCAGTCCATATAAAAGGACACTGTAACCGCCTTTATTAAAAAACCAGGCCTGGATCCGAGAGATACGGGCAACCTAAGACCAATCACGAACTGTAACTTCCTACTCAGAATCATGGACAAAGTAGCTACCGCTCAACTAAAGGCACACACTGAGGCCTCAGACTCACTCCACCCACAACAGTCAGGGTTTAGACTGGCACACAGCACAGAATCAGCTATGCTGGACTTACAGACAAAGATGCTTAGCATCATGGACAGGGGAAAAACGGGCCTTCTTATCCTGTTGGATCTCAGCACCGCATTCGACCTACTAGACCACAATCTGCTTGAAGTAGCACTAGGTAAAATGGCAAATTGCTCACCGGCAGCAAAGACATGGATAATGTCTTTCCTAAAGAACAGGACTTCTCAAGTCCACTGGGGAGATAAATTCTCCATGGAAAGGGAGATTCTTTGCGGGGTCCCACAGGGAGCAAGCATGTCACCACTACTTTTCAAACTCTACATCAGATTTCTATGCTATGTATTAGATCATGTAGATGTGTTTTTTACCAACCATGCGGATGATACGCAGCTGATGTTGGAACTTAGTGGGGACCATAAAACTGACAATGATAACCTTCTCAGAATATAAAACACCATTGTGCAATGGATGGACTCCAATTGGATGTGCCTGAACGGCAACAAAACCGAGCTGATGGTCTTTGGATCCACTCAATCCAGAAACTAACCCCAGATTACACAAATTTTAAGATTGAAGACACAGACATCAAAGTATTTGAGAAGGTGAAAACCCTAAGTATGATGATGGAAGCATCCCTAGGAGCTGACGCTCAGACTCAGTACATAAAAAAACATGCAATTAAAATCTACGACTCCTTAAAGCCATTAGACGCTATCTTTCAGAGAACAACTCCGCCACAGTGGCCAGAGCAACCATCCTATCCCGATTAGACTACGGGAACGCATTAATGGTAGGAGCTAACAAAAAAAGCCTACAGGTGTATCAGATCATCCAAAACAATGCGGTTAGGATAATCTAATGCAAATCAAAATCTGACCACATCAGCAATTCTAGGAAGGATCTACACTGGGTTAAAGTGGAAAGCAGAACCCACATTAAGGTTCTTACAATAGCTCATAGATCCATCCATGGAAAGCCCATGGCTACCTGAAATCCAAAATATACTCTTATGCTCCCAGCCGCACCCTAAGATCTATGGATCAAAATAGGATCACAGTAGCGCCACACAAATGCAATCTGGGCCTGGGTAAATCCTTTCCTGTCATCACAACAGGTATCTGGAATAATTTGCCAGTTAACATAAGGAAAGAACCCAACTACTTATGTTTTCGTAAGCTAGTGAAAACATACCTCTTCGACTGATAATGCCACCTTTGACTCACTGATTCTTGAGATATTCCTAGTTAGATTTGTCCCATCATATATATGTTTTGTCTTTCGTGTCCTTGTTTCTGCGCCCCGAGACTTGCAAGTTACCGGCGCATTACAAATAAAAAAAAAAATTTAAAAAAAATGGAGGGAGGCAGATTGAGAAAGAGGCTGTTGCAGTAGTCCAGCCTAGAGAGAACTAGGGTTCTGGAGACAGTGAGCTTCTGGGGGAAAGTGAGCAAAGGAGGAATACCTCTGAGTAGGTGCAGCTGGTAGTGGGCCTTCTTGGCACAGTCCGTGATGTGAGGAGAGAAAGAAAGAGTGGAGTCGAAGTTGACACCCAGGTTTCTTTGCTTCACAGGAAGGCGAAGGAGGAAGGCCAAGGAGTGCAGCCAGAGTGAGAGAGGGAAAGCGGGAGCAGGGGTCCCAATGAGAAGGAGGCGCACTGATCAGGATGGTGTGATTGGCTGTGTGTGACAGATATAATTCCAACTGCATGCATCTCAAGCATAGAGTGCAAGGGAAGCACCAAAAAAATGCAATGTGCTGAAAGTTTGGATTATTAACAATCACTTCTTTCTAAGTATATCATTTTTAAGTACAGATATTTATACTGCTGTGCACATCACTCTGTAATCTATTAAACATGTCGTATCCAACAGTGCCTTGATACACTTGATGTATAAGCAATGTCTTTATACAACTAGCTTAAACTTATACAAGTTTCACATTTTCATATAATGCCTGGGTCTGAAATATGCAGCTGGCCAGAAAATGCAGACTACTACTCCCATGATCCCTCCCTATTGACTATGATGGAGTGGGCTGTTCAGAGTTGTCCTACGAAATATCTGGCGGGCCAAAGGTGGAAAACCCCTCATGTAATCAGACAATCTGCAGCTCCTGCTCTTTAATGGTACAGTACTGACCATTTGGGCATCTATTCTAACCATGTTGATGTTATCTCACAGCACATAAGTTTTGTTTTGTATAGGCCAGTGCCATTTGTTCAGCAGATCGCAACACATGACTTTCAAGTTTGCATCTATTTGATGTGTCTTTTGGTTTTCTCACTTTCTGTTTCGCTGAGAATTCAATGTGCAAGTTTAGGAAAACTAAATCGAGAGTTCAGTCATGGACAGAAGGAGCAATTTAAGAACACCAGCGTTACAGCTCATGATATGGTCATCATTCACACGTATAAGTCATGGGAGAGTAATACAGTGAAGTAATCATTAAATGAGTGTAATAAGTGTAACTACACGTGACCATGATTCAGACAGGTACCTTTCACCTGTGAAGCTTTTAATTCAAAAATATTAGTCACTTCAAGTGGATTCTATGACGAGAGCGTAGCACCCAATGTATATTATTTTGTGTAAGGAAGCCATCAACTAATTACCTTCGTAAGAAAGACGATTGTGGACATAACTGAACTGTGCACGTGATGCTTCTTATGATACAGCCTAGTATATCATTTGAATATATTATATACCATACCATATATATACCATATATTATACCATATATTAAATGTTTTTTTTTCACTGAACTGCCCATTTTAGGTTTTATGGGAAACCTGCCACTGGTGCCTGGGTGGTCCTCCCCATGTGCCCCTCTGAGTGCGGATGAGGAGGGATGCCAACGGCTTGCTGTCCCCACATTGACCTGGCATTCCACCCTCATGTTACTCCTCTACAGACAACTCCACATAATGGAATGCACTGTCTGGACCCAACTGGTCCTTGGAATGAAATATGGACCAAACTCTAATCTGTTGAAGGTTGTTCATGGGCTTGCAGCATTCGTGAACCCGATCGGGTTAACTTACCCCAGAACAATGAACAGCGGGTAGGTTCGGTGTCTGAGGTTTGCTGGCCTCGGCATTGGAAAAATGGTGAGGTGGTGAACAGGAAAAAGGCGGTAGATTGAACAATCGGCTGCCATACGGCTTCATGTAGCCTGTAGGTTTCCCAATGAGGTCTCTCAGTGACATTCTAATAGTTCCAATATTTTATGATTTGAGATGTGCGTGCATTGTGCCAGGTCCGCTTCCAAAGCAGCATAAGCGATATATTAGTCAGCAGTTTTACGTACTTATAACATATGCACTATTGTTCCCATTTTGTGGTACTCTATTAAGTTTTCAATGTATAACACCAACGTTCAATCTCTTTTTCATTCTACGATATGAGTACTTCCATATAGTCTATTAGTTCTTTCTTATGCGATATGAATTTTACAACATATTTCATACTGGATTCTGTCATTGCCAAACGGTGTTGGTAATTCTGAGATATAGCCCACACGGCCACTCTTTTGTAAACCTTTTTCAGTGAAGTCTTTGCAGAGGAATAGTGCCAGTCGGCAGCCAGTGCTTGCGTAACAAGGCTCTTGTTCAGATACGTTGATATCACTCTATAGAACCCCAGATCAATACGTCTTTTTAAATAACAAGAAACAGTTTCTTAATAAGTGTTCCAGGGTAGCAAAGGTTGTCGACCCGTAAATCCCTGCTGACACATAAAGATCTTTCAAGCTGCATTCTGATGCGTAGACAGATGGCGGGGCAAATGGGGACGACATCCTGATAGTGACGCTGTGAATGCGCGCTTAGAACACTCTGCCGTACAATGCAACGCGCTAATGCCGAAAAGTGTGCACTTCAAAAAAGAAACACACATGTTTTGTTCAAAGAAAAATCCTCTTTATATTCTTCGAAACCGCCAAATCGATGTGAAACTAATGAAATCGGCCATTGTGCTACAACCGTGTATGGCACATTCCCAGATGATCATGTATTGGGTATCTGCAGAACCATATTGGTATACGGTGCAACAGGCTCGTCCTACTCCCCATGATACCAGTGCTCATCCAGCTCCCTCACACCGTCTCAGGCATTCCAGACACAAATAACACACAAGGCCAGAAATGGGGTGAAAAAGCGATGTAATGCTAAAACACACCAGTGCTTGGGAGGGCTGCATTCGGCTCTACCCCTCCCAGGCCTGGCTCATCCTTATGTGCAATGAAGAAGCTACATTATTCTCCACCAATTAACACCACGTATGATCACAAACCAAATCATTTTGCCAAACAGGGAGAAAGAAAATACATTTCGTAACAGCAGACTGTCTCAGTAAGGCAGCCTCTGGCAGCCTTGGGACTTCAGCCAACAGAATCAGAACTGTCTACTTCTCAAGGGAGGGCTGTTCATGACTATCTTAGAGGCCTGACAGAATTCCACAGATCAGATGTGCTGTGCTCAGAGACATCACTTGGCAGAGATGTTCAGATGTTAGGCCAGTTCTTAGGCAAGTCTTTAGGCCAGTCAATGTGTAGCTGGTGAATCTCAAAGAAACCAAAAGAGCCTGTGTCTCCCCCCTCTTCTTCTTCTTCCCCATTCTCGAAAATACATAGAGCCACCCCCACAGCGTTCTGCATCATCGACCCTAACCCCCACTGGAACTGGTGCTAGCACCTCACAATCCTGCCCCTCTGTGTGTTCTTCCTCCTCCCACTCCTTCACTGGCATTGCTTTTCTCATTCTCAGTCATGCGTCATCAGCTGCATTCAGAATGTATGCCCACCCCTGTGCGGTTTTTAACTTTTACTCCACATCAACATTCCCTTCCACCACCCTCATTATCTCGCCTGGCATCAGCCGCTATATTGTTGCCCTCATTAAAATGTGTACATTACTGCTAAATCTGGGGGTCTCTGATCACTCTGACCTTCATCCCCTTTGTGATATCTTTGTGCTTTGCTTGTAATTCAGTCTTATCTCCCCTATCCCTTCCCTGCAGTACCCTTTGCAACTGCTGTTCCTGGGCAACCCCCACCTCCTTCTTCCTTTGTACCGACTGAGGTACCACATTTCAATTGTCAACCATGCTCCTCAACCTCTCCAGCACAGCCCTCGCCTCTGACTTATATGACAGATCTGCCCCTGCCTCTTGCCTGGTCAGTGGACCGTCATCTGCCATACTGTAACTGAAACTGTAACCTGTAATCTGTTTTATTTCACTTGAACTCAAGCTTCTGACCTCTCACTCCTACCCTGTGCCCTTTACAGCATCGACCCTACACCGTCTCTCCACGACAGTTGCTCTGACTGTACCACAGGTGCCTAAGAATGCTCTGACCTTATTGCAGCCCTATAGTTGCCCAGGCGACCCTGTACTGTATCACTACAGCACTTTGAGGCACTATCTCTGTATTATTCCTAGAGTCCCTGAAGACTCCAAATTCCACAAATTCCACTAGTCAACCGTGCCACAGGTACAGAGAAAAACCTTTTTCACGTATTGTTGTAATCTCTAGTCATGCACCTGAGCAAGGGGAGTTCCCGGGGATCGGCATCAATTGTCACAGGCTCGTCCTGCTCCCCACGATACCAGTGCTCATCCAGCTCCCTCACACCGTCTCAGACCTTACAGACACTCGGCACTTAGACACAAATAATACACAAGGCCAGAAGTGGGGTGAAAAAGCCCTGTAATGCTAACACAGACCAGTGCTTGAGAGGGCTCCATTCTGCTCCGCCCCTCCCAGGCCTGGCTCATCCTTATGTACAATGCAGATGCTACATATTATTCTCCACCCATTAACACCACGTATGATAACAAACCAAATCATTTCGCTCAACGGGGAAAGAAAATACATTTCGTAACAGCAGACTGTCTCTGCATGGCAGCCTCTAGCAGCCTTGGGGCTTCAGCTAACAGTATCAGAACTGTGTACTTCTCAAGGGAGGGCTGTTCATGCCCATCTCTGAGGCCTGACAGCATTCCACAGGTCAGCTGTGCTGTGCTCAGAGACATCACTTGGCACGGATGTTCAGATATTAGGCAAGTTCTTAGGCAAGTCTTTAGGCCAGTCCATTTGTAGCCGATGAATCTCAAAGAAACCAAAAGAGAGTGCAGAATCAGAAATGTAACATACCGTATTATTTAAATGTTTATGAAATCAAGAAAATGTTTCTGATTGACATAAGCTCTGTTTCATGAATGTATTGGACAATGCATGATGCACAATGTAGCATATCTTCGGGTAACACATTAGTAGCATTTTTTGACAGGAGGCACACAGTATAGTTTTCATTATTGCTGGCTGATTGGCCAGGAATGATCTTTAACCCCAGAGATTAAGGGCCCATTTCATGGAATTCTTTGCATGGTTCAAAGTGACTTTGCACTGCTGAAAAGTGGATTTGCACTGCCGACACAAACTCTGATTCATGGCACCATGCAAAGTGTATTTTTGCAGTGAAAGTCACTGCAATGTCAATACAAAGTCATTTTGCATTGCAAAATGACTTTGCACTGACTCTGCACTGCAAAAGTACACTCTGCACAGTTCCATGAATCAGGGTTTCTGTTGGCAGTGCAAAGCCACTTTTCAGCATTGCAAAGTCACTTTGAACCGTGCAAAGAATTCCATGAATTGGACCGTAAGTGGCTTTATTGCCAATCCTAACCCAGGCAACTGCGACAAAAGTTGAAACCTGTCTAGACAATGTTGCACCGTCTGCAGGTCATGCACCTGCATTTAGACTTGCCATGCCCTAGAGCTGGTCCTGTAGCTTAATATGCTGCCGCTTGTACTCCTAATACACAAGTCCTTAAAATGGTAAATTGGCACACACATGTCCTAAAAGTCTTGTTGCACACTGTGTGAAAAAGCATGACAACCTTTTAAAAACCTAAAAGCACTGGAGTATCACATATAAACACCTATTTCTCTTTGATCAGTAGGAGAAGTGGAACATTCACATTATGGCCTTGATTCATGTAATTATTTGAGCAGTAAATCGGAACATTGCGTGCGAAACCGCACGCAAAACCCAGTTTGTCGATTCATGGAATCGTCTGCATGGGACTTTTTCATACTGTGCGTGGACTTCGCGCAGGATTGGCGTCTTTGCAAGCGGGCAAGTGCATTGCGTGAGACGCCTCACAGAGCGTCGGCGTGGCCTGTGCATAGAGCAGAGTTGGGGGAGGAGCATGCAAAATAGGGAAGAACAAGGGAACATGTCTGCATTACAAGGGACGGCCTGCAGGCAGTCCATCTCATCGCCCACAAATGCATATAACTGAGCTTATTCATGGATCGATCTGTGCAACCTCTCGTCAAGGAAATGGCCATGGAATGCACTAGAACTATCCGCCACCCGAAGGCAGAAGTACCGATACATGCGCATAGGAATCTCAGCACATAGGTAAGATTGGATGTCGGATATGGGGGTGTGTGAATGCAGTCGGTGTTCCCGATCGCATTTGGGGGTGCTCGTAAGCAACGTAGCAAGGTGCAGGAACCGTTTACGGGGTTTCGCACGCATGTGTACTGTAAATGGCAATTTTTACGATACGTGGTATGCATGTTGAGGGGGTGCTGGTATAGTTACCGGGGACCCAACAAACCTAGTTGGTGGGGTACGCAGGCTATTTTTTGGTGGTGCATTGCAACGCGGGCAAAGCGTGTTCAAAGGTCTGTTTCCATGGCTGGAATGGGTATGCGTGTGGGCATGTCGTGGACGTTCCAGCTGTGACTTGCTCATGGGGTTACTTTGCATGGAAAATTCCATGAATACGCGTAGCACAGATTTTCTTTTGCATGACGGCCGACGCATTTATATTTGTGATGTGTAGGCTTTGCAGGATCTATGCACACTCTTCCATGAATTGGGCCCTTCAACTACAGTATATACTGGAAGTGGTAGTTAGAAATTAATGTTGTAACATTTTAAAAAGCGCCAATACAAAATGTTAATACAATTACATGTTTTCCTTGTATAATAACCTCTTTTGCTGATAATACACAGCAATTTGTCTCTAAAAGTACCCTTCCTTCTTAGAAAAAGATGTGGTCGGATTAAAACCAATGCACTATTGAGCAAATAATTCCTAATCGTGTGCTGGCCACTGTTTGGTTGGTAGTGCTCCTTATACCCATGCATTTGTTACAGTATTCATATTCACAAGTACTATAATTAACAAATACAAAATAGAATATAAAAACAGAGTTGCAGATCCTGCAGCATGATCCTGGGGTCCCTTGCAAGCTGTGTCTGAGCTTCAGTACCCCTACAAAGCCTATCTGCATCACTCTCACTTCCCTGCGTGCGGACAATGCATGCCAACATGTGAAGGTGACATTGCCTGCAGGACCTATGCGATGAGAATGTATGTCTCCAAATACCAGAACTGTCCTCAGCAGGATGGATGCCTTTGTGTGCAGCTCTCACTCTACTTTTAAACACAATTAAACACAGTAATCCATCTTAAAGCTATCAGTGTTTTCCTCTGGTCATACTGCTGTCAGAAATGGCTGGGGCAGCAAACGAGCCCCATGACAAGGAAAATCTCAGAGAGAGACGGGCAGACGGAGCGAGAGCAGAGACTGTGTCTGAAAAATAGAGTGCTATATCAGAATATGATAAACCGGGTACAGCTATTTCTTAGGCAATCTCAAATGAAATATGTGCCATTTGAGGAGGATATTTTATGCTGAGTGAACTACATCTTTGATCATCTTAATATTTTCTAGAGGTTTCTAAGTGGGAACCAGGGGATCAAATCTGTGTTGCCCTGCGTCGTCTTGATTCCAAGGCGAGCGCGTTGCCCCTGAGCTATCCTCCCAAGGTGGGCTTGAGTGTTTTGTGAATGATGTGTATCCAAATGAACTATCATTCATGTGTGTTGCCATTTTCCTGAAACCCAGGGTTGCCCCTTGCTGGAGTTAATGTATACTCAAACGGGTGAGCATCATGGCTAGTGTTTGGTGTCACAAAGAGTGATACTCATATCTTTACTATTTATTAACAGCATTCTGTGTGGTTCATTCTGTCCTTTATGCTGGGCAGGCTCTCAGATCTCTTGTCTGCACCAGGACTTTACTCCATAATCCACTGATAGGGAGCTGCTCCACAGGGTGATATGTGAATCATCAGATTTCTTGGCCAAATACATTTTCTCTGAGTGGGACAAGAGTGTGAGGCATTTCCTGGGATTGGGTGGAGCTATGCTGCACTACTAATCTTTGCTAGTATAGCCTGGTGGGATGCTAAATCTAACCCACCAAGTCATACATGGAACCACCCATCCCACTGTTAGGAATACATGGGTCAGCCTAATCACAGGTGTCTCTGCGCTTTTTACATTACATGGGTCAATGGACCAAGATTTCCATGAGCTCACGTTTCAATTATTTCAATGTTTTCATTGCTAGCAGGTAACACCCAGATTATCAGTTCCCAATTTTAATAGCCCAACGCAGAGAAGGGGTTGTGCGGTCCTCATCGCAAGACCTGGATTGAGGTAAGACAGAAGAGTATTTGTCTAAATGCTTCAGCAGATATATCTGTAAAGTTAGTAAGTTGTCCTTGTTTGGTATACTATTCATGGGGCCAATAAGAGTGTTTTAAAGTACCAAGTGTTTTTGTTTATGTAAAATTTGGGAACATTCTTCTAAGGGCACCAAGTTATTTTCGCTGTGCTGCATATTTGAGGCTTTCTATGATGCTAGAGTTGGACAACAACCATATAGTTGGAAATTCTGAGTTGAGTGTCTGTTGGGATCCTCGCCAACCTGAGGAAGGGATGCCCATTAATTTTAAGGAACCCCCAACACCTCTAGTTTAGTGGATGTGAATATTCAACCATCCCAAGTCCTGAGAAATTTGGAAAAGCTTCTTTAATATCCGTACCAAGCAGCAGCACGTGCTGACTATGGAGTAACGATGGACTCCAGTTGGCACCAACTACTGTTGCAGCTGGAAAAGCTATTTATCATCACATCCACTGTGTAAACCATATTCAAGTACAGTCACTGTTGTGATCTTAAGGTATGGGACATTAAGGCCTCCTGCCACATGTATTCGTAGCAATTTACTTCAATTCCTGTAAGTCTTCTCTAATTTGCATATACATTTTTGATTCCTGGCCTATCAACAATCTGCCCATTACTATGCTGAACAGAGATGTCGCTGTTTCTGCTGAATAAAGAATGCAAATACAAGTACAGTTATCCAAAAAAGCATTTATCAGCATTTATTAATGAGCTGGTAATCAAATTTTCATTTTGCAGTTAATGCGTGTAACAGTACATAAACATAGAAATATATTCAACATACATAGTAATTTCCATAGGTGGAAAGCTCTTATTCAAATCAATATGTGCATAAATTCAAAGTAAGCATCTGTCATTTCCTTGTACGATGGTGCACAAAATTGAAATCACATTTTATGAGTAACACTGTGAAAGATAGACAAAATTAAGTGAATCAATCCAAAACTATCAGAGACTCTTCATTGTCTGATTTCTGAAAAGATTTTTTAAAAGTTGCTGATTTAGTTTGGGATCCATATGTATCCTCTATCTTGACCTTGTGGGGGTCATATGCCGGACAGAAAAGTGACCAACTCTTAGGTCTACGCCAGGGAATTATTCTCTAGATCTTAAAAGGGATGTATTGCACCCTATGTGCTGTGTCCTTTGACGTTTCGGTTTAGAATCGAACTGGCTTCTTCTGGGCCATAGATTAGTCAAGATTACAAAATCCTTAGTCCGTCCACTAATCGGGCAGTCCCTCTAGTGACCCTATGTTAGATACAGTAGGGACACACTGAACGTTGTTGTAGCACATATATTACACCTAGGAATACAGACTTTGATCTACTGGAATGAGTCCAACAAGCACCACCTCGACGTTGATAGCTCCCACCTGGAGTACACTAATTTGAGCTCACCTAACAAATTCAAACAAGCTCCATAACACATTTCCCCCTCTCCCTTGCTTTCTCCTGAAGATACAACATGGACCAAACACTAAGCTTCACAGAGGAGGAAATTATTGAGATTATCCAGGGCCCTACTCTTTTTAATATGGACGGGGCTCAACAACATATAGCATCAACAGCCTCAGGGTTTGATCTGCTCAAATTAAAGACAAAATGCTTTAGGACCAAGGTACATGGCCACTTTTTGCGAGAATACTTGAAAGCAAAATTTGTACCACTGGGTTTAACTGTGCGCAACGATCCGGCTCTATTTTTAGAGGACAAAGAATATATGATAGTGTTCAGCCAAATACCTACAAAATGTAGCAGGGACTAATGGTCTTTACTATTAGCACTGCCCAACGGAAACATACCAAAATTAAAGAACAGCTTGAGAGCGAGTAAACCAAGTTCCTCAATAATGTCAGCCTGGATAACGCGCAAGACAAACTAAAGGAAATCAACACGGCTTTGGATCAATTCATTTCTATTACCCTGGAAAATAAACATTAAAAAACTAGCAAAGGACATTATGAGCTTTAAACTAGAAAATGTTTAACCCTGTCTGGGTCCGGAATACAAGGAGAATAAAGATAAGGAAAGAGTGCAGAGTGCAGCATGTGCTCCGCGCTCTGAGAACAAGGAGAAAATGGGTGTCCTTCTCAGACACTTCCAGTTCGGACTCTTCTTCTGATTACCCATTCAACACCTTTGGACCACCCCAATATCAAGGACAATACCCTCCACCACCACTGATTCCATTTTTAGTGAGAGGGGCTCCAGGGGCGGCTCCTGGGGTCCTTCACCACAGGCCATGCAGCCCTATCGCTACCCAGCGTGGAGACAGCCATGAGGGAGACGCCGCAATCAGTGGAGACTGTGAATACAATAGAAATTTCCACCTTTAACCTCCCAGGAATCTGCCTTATATCAGAAGAAACATCAGTCCTCTCCAAAGGACTGTCCTTTGTGCCTACAAACCCGACTAACTGTTTTAAAGTAGACCAAGAACTAGCCAATTTCTTTAGGACACTCCGCCTTTAAAAATAATTTCAAGGACAACAACTTCACTTCTCTGGAGGAGGGCACAGAGAGAGAGAGTGAAATCCAGCTTTTCTCCCAATGAGAATGAAGTACCTCCATCGATCAAAACATTTAAAAAATGTTTTAAACAGAAGATGAAGAAACTCCAGGAAGCCCCAAAAAATGCACGATGCAACCTTACCATTAAGGAACGCAGTGCCTTAAAAAAACTGTCAGAAAACAAGGAGATAAAAATTAAAACAGCAGATAAAGGAGGAGGGATTGTGATCCAAAACGTAGACCAATACAAAGAGATGGTGAAAAACCTATTGAACGATGAAACAAACTACAAAAAACTCAAGAAAGATACCACGCCAGAAATGAAAACAAGAATCCAAGAAATTACGTGTTATGCTCTTGAACACAACTGGATATCGGACAAGGAAGAAGAATTTGTGAATACTTCGGAGGGCAGAATTCCAGCCTTTTATGCCCTCCCAAAGATACACAAAGATACAAGAAATCCCCCCAGGAGACCGATTGTTTCCGGGTTATGGGTTCCTCTTAGAACCATTGTGCAAATTCGTTGACCACTTCCTTAGACCACTTAGCCAACGCACTTCTACGTATCTCAGAGACATGATGTCAAGCATTATCACCTATGAAAACACACCCTTTAAGATGAACTAAGAAATTCTATTGACCATGGACATTAAAAGCCTGTACACGAGTATACCCCAACATGCAGCACCGGAATGTATTTGGAATCATCTAACACACCACATGACCCAGAAACGGGTACCTGTCAACCTAATTGTTGTATTTCTTGAGCTAGCATTAACTCAGAAGTTCTTTACATTTGATGACACATTCTTCCAACAAATTTGCGGGACAGCAATAGTGGCAGCATTTGCCTCAAGTATGGCTGTTATATACATGGTGGAATACGGACATACATACGTTCTCAACATCACCAGCCCATTTGTAGATAAGATCACGAAAATGGCCACGCTATATTGATGATATTATCTTCATCTGGAAGGGAGATGCAGGCACCCTTGATGACGTCTTCGCCTGGATCATTTCCCAGACAGAGGAAATCAAATTTGACTATCAGTAGGACCAACCCTGAAATCAACTTCCTCGACCTGACCATTCATGTACAGAATGAACAACTTACCTGCACTCTCTACAAAAACAATACTGACAGTAATACTCTCCTCCATTATAGGAGCAATCACATGAAAAATCTGACCGACAACCTTCCCTACAAGCAGTTCCTGAGGGTAAGAAGTAACTGTACAGAAAATTAACAATACAGCCACCATGCCTCAGCTCTACAAACCAGATTAAGGCCTGTGGGTACCCGAGAAAACTTATCAAGAACACAAGAAAAAGAGCATTATGCATACCAGGAGAGACTCTACTTGAACCCAAAATCCATCTAACAGAAGACAACATCATCACATGTGTCACAACATTTGGTCCAGACACCACTAACCTAAAAGGGCTATTTAAAAAGTTCTGGCCCCTGGTCCAGTTGAGCCTTCAGCGGGAACACCTCCCAAGGATGGTGTTGAAAAGCTCCAAAAATCTAAAGGAATTCCTAACTCATGCAAGGATGAGCAATAACATGACAAGAACAGGATTGTGGAACTTAGGAGATATTAGCGGACACCACCCGTGTGGAACATGCACAGTGTGCAAATTTACGAAGAAAAGAAAATCATTCAAGGTGGAAGACAAAGAATGGGAACTTTACCATTTCTCGAACTGCAAAACTAACGTAATCTACATTATAGAATGCCCCTGTGGTTTACGCTATGTAGGGCAGGCCCAGAGATAGGTAAATAAAAGAATCACGGAACACAGATCAGGAATTTGCTGTAAAACACACTTGGCTCCCCTTGTTTCTCATTATATAGAAAATGAACATGGCCCGGACGACACTCACTGGTGGGTGATAGACAGAGTGACAAATACCACGAATGCTATGAGTGCATTGAACTACAAGGAAGCCTGGTGGATGTTCAGGCTCAAATCCACCATTATGGGCCTGAATGAAGCAAAATCCACAGGTCCTTTCAGCTGAATGACCCGTCCACCACCCTAGACTCTCTAACCCAGCCCCCCCCTTGTCTTCTACGTGGCTCAGGCAGATACAGACCGATGTTGCACACTCACACTTGACTTTGGCATATATGGAGACAGATTACCTACCTACTGCACTCATCTGGGGTGCACATGAGTCATCTGCAGACAGGGACGTCCAATCCTCCCTCAGTAGGCAATGGGGCACCCATGCTACTGTAGCCCCCACACGACACCCTTAGAGAATCACATCTAAATCACTTAAATATTGAAACACCAGCTAACCCTGCAAACTGAAGCGCGCACCGGAGGCGTGATAGCATGTCTGATGTGCACACCACCAGGAACTGCTAAGTACTCCGATAAAGCTTCTGACTACAATACAGCAGCCCCGCTCGCCAAGTCTACCTTCTCAGAGAAGAAGTCCGGCCCCTCCTAATGACCTAGCACATACACCCCAACATTATTGGGGATCACCTTACCATAACTCCAACCACACTTGGAATCATGTCTGCAAGGCACCACTATATGACAACCCAACACTGTGCCACGCCCCTTTCTATCCCCCCTTTTTTGCTCCCACCAAATAACTTTACTAGAGGGTGCATAGACCGTGTGAACTCTAGATTGGACAGGCTCCACTATTTTCAGCATTCAAATTAGGGTTGACACCACCATGACAATGTTGCCCCAACGCATGCGGAACAGATAGTGATAAGTACCCACAACCAGGTACCAGCTTCCTTTTTATAGAATGCATAGAACTCATGAAGCAAGGTTCTACCTGTACAACCCAGGTTGGGACACTTTTCCACTACACACATGCCGATTGAATACATGGAACTAATAAGGTGAGATACATAACAGTTGCCATCTCAACATGATGCGCCAGCGTTGACGCATGTGTAGCTCCGTTTAGTTAGAGACACTGCTCTCTACGGCCTGCGCAGCTAGCAGCAACACAGCTCGAGCTGCAGTCGCGACAGACTGCCAACCTGAACGCGACGGACTAGCGCCGCACATCTCCCGGAAGGCAGATGCAGGGACTGGAAAGCCACTGCTCCACTGGCAGAAGTTACCCCTCCACTCACAACTACCCAACTCATAAGCATAGTAAAGCCAACATTGTAAAACCGACTTCCCTTTTTCAACATCCAATATTACAGGACCACGCAGTTTCCAGCGCGAATAGGAGACGCTGGCACAACGTTATCTTGAAGGAGATACCTATGAGAACTCCTGCTACAGAGGAACAAATAAGGTATATTCGTTCCCCAAAATTTTATTACTTTGGAAAAGAAAAATGACATAAACCCGCAAAGCCGGATAATGTTATTTTAGCTATATAAAATAGGCTTGCAGGTGATAAAGAAGGTTAAACTCTCCCCACCTGTTTGGTCACAAACAGGTTCTGGGAGGAACTCACCTTAGATGCAAGAGGGATCCACAGGAAAAAAAACACCTTGAGGCAACGCCAGTTCATGCTCCTCCAGGTGTAAATGGGAGGACCAGTGACAAGGTCAGTGGTGCTCTGGTCTTGCACACAAGAGATGAATTCTCTGGGTTTTTTTTAAACAGCTTTTCATCAGTATGTCAGCCAATAAATTACACAGCAGTACAATACAGAAATGAATAGCATATCAAATAAACAATTCAAAATCATTTACCTAAATAGCATATCAATAAACAAACATCACAATCAAGTAACTCCCCTGACATACTAAGAAACCTTTTAATTTGTGTCAACAATAAAAGAGCAAAATACAATAGTTGAAAAAAAAACAATATAAGACACACACACAAACACCAACACCACACAAACAACACCAGACCAAACCCCCCCCAAAAAAAAAAAGGTATTATATATAATTTACCCACTCCTTACATCCACAAAATCAATCATATAAGGTATTGAACGGTCCCCAAAATAGATTGTACACCTCTTATTTTTCTTTTACCTTAAACAAAAGCATCTCAAAGTTCGATAAAGTGTGTAATTCTACCAACCAATCTTCAACATTTGGCTTCTTCCTAGTTTTCCAAACCTGAAGGATCAGTCTCATAGCTATTAATAAAGCCGTACCTATCCAATTGCTATATTTCAAAGAACGTTTACACCTATCTTGATGTAGAAGTAGGATAATATTCCCACCCGATCTCTGTAAAACTACATTCAAAATCAAATTAATCCTATCAATCACATCATTCCAAAGATATCGAACTCTTGAGCAACTCTAGAGAAGGTGTAGATGGGTACCATTTTCATTTCCCCACCCCCAACATAAATGATCCGTTTGTAGTCCCAGTTTATACATTTTAACTGGTGTCCAGTACAATCTACCTATTACTTTCTGTCTGATCAGACGCAAGTTCAAATCAGTACCCACATTGGCACTCACCCTAAGTATACCCTTCCATTCCATATCTGTGAATTTATCCCATGCCACAACATGCTTTTTTTTTTAATTGCATAAATTTAATATATGCACGCACAGAATATTCCTGTCCAGTAAGCAGTTGACACAGTGCGGGTTTGGTGTCTAAAGAATTACCAATCATGCTTTTCCTGAGATAATCAGGGAGCTCAGTTCTACATATTTCCGTCTTTCTCTTTGATGCAACCCAAAACTTCCTCTGTATTTCTTCAAACGTCAAAAGACGATCTCCATCTAATACATCACCCAGTGTCAAAACCCCCTTCCGCACCCAACTCTGCCATATCAGGCATCTGTTGTTTAATTGGAATACTTCATTATGCCAGAGAGAAGCATCTTCATTAAAGCCATATGATTGACTATTCTCTTCAAACCATAACCGCATGGTCTGCCTGATTGCCACCATTGACTTTAACTTTAATCTATTGACTGATACATTACCCATGGTATAAAGATTATTCAAACGATATGGACGCCAAACATACCTCTCCATCCGCAGCCAACTAGCACCTTTAAAATCATCATTTGTATAATAATAAGTTCCCTTCTTGAGTAGAAACGCCTTACAGTACTTATATAATTCCGGATAACCAAAACCTCCTTCTTCCACACTCTGCATCAACATAAATCTCGGAATCCGCAGTCTTTTGCCCCACCCCGACAGGAAACATTGAAAAATGTTATCAATTTGCAAAATGTGCTTTTTGTAAATTAAAAATGGAATCGACTGAATTATGTATAACATTTTTGGTAACAGAATCATCTTGATCGCATTTATCTTCGCCCATAGTGATAAATGAAGCCTTTCCCATCTTCTTATTGGATACACAATTTTATCCATGGGTTTATCAATATTATATTGCATAATTTTCTTCAAATCACCAATGATGTATATACCAAGATACTTAACCCATTCAGGGGACCATTTGCACTTCCATACCTGTAGAATGTCTTTACTACACTCTTTAGACAATGGGAAAATCTCAGTCTTGTCACAGTTTATCTTATGACCAGAAATCTCACCCACCTCTTCAAACATCTGTCTCAGAACCCACATTGTT
This sequence comes from Ambystoma mexicanum, assembly GCF_040938575.1. Taxonomy (NCBI): domain Eukaryota; kingdom Metazoa; phylum Chordata; class Amphibia; order Caudata; family Ambystomatidae; genus Ambystoma; species Ambystoma mexicanum. Next base: position 291,213,583 of record NC_090936.1, on the reverse strand, counting down.
CTGGGTTAGATAATAGGACCAACATGTCATCCGCATAAGACAAAACTTAACTTCTACTCCTCCAACAAATAAAACTTTGATTTCTCCACATTGCCTAATATAAGCAGCCAACGGTTCAAGTGCTAAGTCAAACAAAAAAGGCGACAGAGGACACCCTTGTCGCGTGCCTTTGGGTAATGAAAAAGACTCTGAAATTAAACCATTCACAGATACCTTGCTTTACCCTCATAATGAATACACTTTATCATTTTCATAAAGGTTGGACCAAAGCCCATTTTTAATAGGGTGTATTCCCAAAACCTCCAATTAACCCTATCAAACGCTTTCTCCGCATCAAAAAATCCAATGACCCCCTTTGATTTTTTATTATGATGCATCCCAATGACATTCAAAACAGTCCTGATGTTATCATATCCATATCTTCCTGGAATGAAATCCACCTGAGACTCATCCACTAGATCTCCCATATTTACCATAAGCTTATTTGCCCATATTTTCGTAAAAATCTTAAAGTCCACATTCAACAATGAAATTGGCCTGTAATTACTGCATTTTTTGTGATCTTTATCAGGTTTAGGAATCAAAATAATCACTGCATCTGTCATTGATTCACATACAGTTCCTGAATCTAAACAATCATTAAAGAGAACACATAAAATTGACGATGTTTGCTCTACAAATTTTTTATAAAATTCTGAAACAATCCTATCTGGCCCTGGTGACTTTCCATCTATCAATTTCAATATAGCATTGGTAACCTCAGCCACATCTATCCTAGATTCAAGAATCAATTTTTTGTCACCCCGAAGTCCGGGAAGGTCAATTTTAACAAAAAAAGACTGCAAATCTGATTCATTAGGATGTAACTGCTCCTTACATAACTCTTTATAAAATAGTCTAAACTCTTCACAAATGTCATAACTCCTATGATATACTTCACCTACATCATTTTCAATTGATGAAACACACTTGTCTGCCATCAGTCCATTAAGCTTATTTGCAAGAAGTCTTGAATTTTTGTCTCCAAGTTCCCAAAAAAGTTGTTTTGTATAAAATATGCTCTTCCCTGCTTGTGATTGCAGAAGTATCTTTAATTCCTCTTCTAATTTGTTCAATTAATGCAATTTTTTTCCACTTGCGCACAACTCCTTTGTAAATCTACAATCTCCTTCTCTAACCTTTCAATCTTTTCTTTTCTTCCCTTTTTAGCATGTGAAGTTCTACAAATCAATTCACCACGCAAAACATCCTTAAAACAGTCCCATACAATCTTAACATCTGCTGATCCATTACTTTCCTCAAAATATTTCCGAACAAAGTCATCCAATCCTACATTAATCAATGGGTTCTCAAGAGAATTGGCTTGTATTCTCCATTTGTTACTCTTTTTATGAATAGTATACAAATTGACTTTTTAAATCTATTAGTGCATGATCAGAAATACATCTTTCCCCAATACTGGAACTAAACTTCTGATCCACCAATTTATCACTAATTTAAAAAAATCTATCCGTCAATACGAATTATGTACCGTCGAATAAAATAAATATTCTCTGTCTCTTGGATGATGAACCCTCCAAATATCAACCAGATCGTGTTTAAAAGCAAACTGTTTCAATTCTTCTCCTAACCTCCCACTATTATACCTGCAATCAGACTGCCTGTCCAGGTCACTATCCATCACCAAGTTAAAGTCCCCACCCAAAATAACCGCCTCTCCCTCCATTTCCTCCAAAAGACCATCTAATTTCCTAAAAAGACATATCTGGAGCACATGGAGCAGATACTGTCCCAATAGTACGTTTCCTTCCATTATATAATACATCTATGAGTAAAATACGACCTTCCTGATCTTTTACTATTTTTTCAATTTTGATAGACAATCCCCTACTGAACAATATACTAACCCCCCTAGATTTAGTATCATAATAATTCGATACCACCTGTGGGTATTTATGACTAGACAAATAATCACCAATTTGCTCATTCAAATGGGTCTCCTGAAGAAACACAACATCCCCTCTACTCCTCCACATTCGTGCCAATACCTTCCTTCTTTTGAACACACATCCAATACCTCTAACATTTCATGAAAAAAAGTTTAAAGGATCAATATCTCACCACTAAAATTACATGCATTTTTACATATTTAAATTCCCATCTGCAGATACAAATATAGTTTACTAAATCCATTTGTGATAGAAAAAATAAAAACTTCCAACCTAAGAGTGTGAAAAGTATGAAAAATAAAAATAATAAATAAGAAAATAATTTTAAAAGATAAAGAAAACCCCACCCACACGCTCACAAACGGCAACACAAAACATACATATCTACCATTACCAGAAGCCCAACAACCATCAGGCTTACGATAAGCAGAATTATATACATACCAACATCCATTCAGACTATACTCACCAGACATCCTAGGCTAACTTATACATAACATACAAATTAATCTCCTACCTCACTTTTAAGCCATAACAACCCAATTTTACTCCTATGTATTTACAACTAAAACTCTATAACATACCACCACAAACTATAATTCCAAATACCTAACAACATCTTGAACCTATGTCAACAAACACATTCTTCTCTCTCTCTTACCTCAAATATTGCAATGACATGCAAACCACTAAATCTACATTATCAAACCCAAAATCTGATAGTTCCTCAACATTCATCACCGTCCACACATATCCTTTATATAACACACAGATTATTAACCCACTGAACCACTGCACCATATATCCAGCCTATATTTTCAAGGTCAAACGCAACTCATGTCTCCTCAGCCATTCTCAACTAAGCAAGGCCTGAACCAAGAACTTATCAGACTAAAACAATCCATCACACGATGTTTCATCAGCTCTCAGACACATCAATTAGGCATCACTCACACTATTTAAATCATTCTTTTTAACCAAAGCATCATGACACAATAGCATTTACTAACCTAAATATACCCCTTTTTTTAACCCTACCAAACCACATAATATATCATATATGATGGTTTCAACTAGCATTCCATTATGGTGCCCATCACACACACTAGATTACTTTGTTAACACAATTAACCAACACTTTCAATAACACAGAGGTCTCAAAGTCAGTTATTCCGCAACATATTTTTAAAATATACAAACTCATACCAACAAATGTATCCTTCAAGCCTAACTAAGGGAGACCCCACAAACCACCCAGGAATTGTAAGTAATCAAAGCAGCCAAGGTGCAATAATATTCACAAACTGTTTGTTTTGTGAGTTCCCTCTAAGACAGGGAGAACCCCCTCAACTCAACTCCGCACATTTTAAGCAATATATACAAAATCAGCAAACATTGAGAGTAATGTGAGATTAATTATTAAGACACCAGAGTAGAGTATGTAGAGCAATGATCTTCCAACAAACATGAAGACATCCTGTTTGAAGTGGGCACAACAACAAAGGATCATACCTTCTAATACACATACCCCATCCATACATATATTATTTAGGCATGTAGGCAATTATAAGCATACGCAGTTACAATATGTAGTATAGGCAAGAGATTAAATTGTGTTACAATTCGATTTATTTAATAATGTGAAAACAGTTTAAATATAAGCTTTACACATTTCTGATCAGAAATAAAAATGAAACCAGATAGAAAAAAAACAGGCAAACATGTGAAGACTAAAACCTCACTTAAAATTAATATTAATAGAGAAAAAGAAATGTAAAAATTAGTTGTTCTAATCATGAGATTTCCGTGGGTAAAGAAGGATAAAAATCATTCTACATAACAGTGACAAAAACAATGTTATGCTACTGTAGCGGAGAACATAGAGCATAGAGCAATAAGTACTGTTAAAGGTTTTTTACAATGCGTCATGCAAAAGTGTACTTCATTTCATTTCATTTTCAGAGGTCAAAGCCTTCCCTTCCCTCAGCCAGTGGAGTTGTAAATATCTTCAATTAGTTTCACAGGATCACGTGTCGTACACCAATGGCCCCCGAGAAGGCCTCGTCAAGATCTCAACAAGTCATGTGGTAGGGGACGTAACCTGCTGGCCCAATAAGCTATGATGGGATTGAGTTATTGTTTGGGCTAGATGGTGATGCCTAGAGATTTCTCAATGCTCAGCCATATACTGTACATAGCTATGTGAGTTTTTATAGAGGTCGAATTTAAGCTGCAATACCAAAAACATGGTGCCTCTATGTGATCCAAATTATGAACCACTTTCCCATAGCATAGTTCATAAGTTTTAAGCATAGACGGGCAGGCTGTTAGAAGGTGTATAGCTGTTTCGTTGGAAATGTTCTTGCACATTCGACAATGTCTTTCGTGTGACAGTAGATGGTTGTCTGTCCACTTATTTGCTAATACCAGTAAACAGTCAAGACGCAGCAACAGGAGGAAACGTCTAAGTTTACTAGAGGGGCTCAAATTAAAGTACAGCTGTGGTTTCAAGTAGGTATATAGTCTATACTTTACAAATTGATACTTTGTAAGTTTACTCAGATGATCGAAGTTCTCGAGCCAGTCCCATAGATCTATTTGTTTGGGAAGAGCCTTCTTTGATGCGTCGAGTGTGCTCCTCAGTGCAGGTATCCAGCCAATCTCCTTGTATAGGTTTTCCATATGAGCTTTTAGATGGTAGAAAGTAGCCTCCCTTGAAATTTCCTGATGTAATGAACTTAGCAGGGAGTTCAATGGTTGGTTAGTCATCTTCAAGTAGATCTGAGCTCTTCTTACAGTGGCCTTCAGGGAAGTTAGCCCCAATTCCAGACTTAGGATCACCATTGGAATACATTGAGGGAGGCCCAATATCCGCCTCCAAAATGTGCCCTCTATGACTTGGAGCCAGCTTAAATTGATGTTTAAAAGTGCCTACAGTCCAAAGGTAACCATAGGAACCAATATCTGCAGATACAACTGGCGCACGCCCCACATAGTGTAACCACAATTTTTAATTGCAAAGCGGTATATTAATGCTGTTAATTGTGCAGCTCTGGTGATTCGCTTTTGTATGCAGGTAGGATATTCTCCTGTAACATCAACCTCCATCCGAAGGTATTTGTATATGGGGGTGTATTTCATCTCTATCCCCTGCATAACTAACTTTGGTCTGGTGAATTCTTTTGCTGAAAATACCATTAGTTGGGTTTTATCACTGTTAATAACCAGATTGTTTTTATGGGCATAATACCAGAGCGCAGTGGCCGATCTTGAGAGGCCGCTAAATGTGTGGCCCATGAGGATCAGATCATCTGCATAAGCGAGCACCGGGCAGTGCTCAGATCCGATCCGTGGAGGGCAATTGTGCACTGCAGATACCGCTATGGGAAGGTCGTGTGTAAATACATTATATAGAAAAGGAGCTGTAACACAGCCTTGTTTTACTCCGCGATTCTGTAAAAATGGAGTGATCAAATGGCCTTGGGAGTCCAATTTGAGTTTAGCCGTAGTGTGTCGATGTGAGGCTCTTAAGTAAATTGTGTTACAGTTACAATATGCAGTATCCCATATGTACTTTAAATTTCAACTTTTGCATAGTTAATGATCCTACCACCCAATAAACCATTGAATCTTGAGTAACAAGGTGTTCTGATATACGCATTTTCCATAGTACATAGCCAATACTTCGCCTTCCAATATGAATCCATAAGAACCAAGATAGTCCTGCACCACAAAACGGTGCCCGACACCTGAACAAATGTTTAAATAACTTTAAATCTGGCATTATGCATAATAAAGACAAGGAATAGCTGGATTCGTATCCTGTTGATTCCACAAGGACCCTATTAGTCCCATTTTACCCCTTGACATCTAAAGGATTGAAGAACTACATAGTAACCGAATGTCGTAGTAACACACAAAATCCAGAATGGTATTCAACCAAGCCATGATGACACTGGCCATATATAGTTCTCCATGTCTTGCTGAAAACAGTCTGCCAATATTGATGCCACAGTATACTAGAGAAGTGGTCTGTAGAGGAGGTCCCAGATACGACCTGCACCCCTGCCCCCCATTGCGAGTTGCCAGTAAGGTACTCGCCAAGGTATGTGACGTACGAGGAGCAGCTGAACCAACAAAGGGCTGCAATGGGCCCCTGCCCTGTGTACATTAGAAGATCAATACCTGTTGAAATGCCCATAACCAGGCAACCCTGGGCAGCACGGTACCCAATCAGACAAAACCGTACCTGCCATTGGTACGAAACGACGAGTATTTACAGAGTGTCCGCGAGGAAACCCTGAAGGCCGTAATGGGAGGCCAATGGAACTAGACTAAGGGCCTAGGCAGCCCCGAGAACAACCAGAAGTGGCTACTGAAAGCTATGCATGCCAGTACCGACAACTGTGAGGATAATTGTAATAGACAAAGGGGAGAGACACTGTGAAAAACGTATGAGAATGCTGCCATGAGACAAGATGGAAGCAACCGCCTTATTGAACGTGTGTAAATAAGATTGAAACGCAAGATGCTAAGTAATCGAGTCTGCTTGCAATGCTTAGTAGAAGTTAGAGCGGCAAGCGCCGACTGTATACATCTACCTCAATACAGCACAATGTGCACGTGCGACTCCATTTTGTATAAACAGAAGTACTCCCAGGCGGCCAAGGCCTGACTGGCCAAGTTTCATATCCAGGCCCAAGCTGAGGAAAAGAACGGGATCGAAACTTAACAAAGGATGGCTCATGCCGGGGAAATCGAGGTCAACCATAGAAGGGGAGGTGAGCATGAGCTCACGAGGCTCCAACTTCAGAGCATGTCAGTCCGCCCGTGAAGGTCAAGATAAGAGAGGCCCATTCAGGTGGCTAAGCGCATACAGAATTAAATGCACAAAAGGTTGGAAACTGAAGCAGATTCACGGTGGACCAACACGTGACCAGACAGGCGCGAAGATGTACCACCGCCTGATGTCATCCAGAACCAGAGGGTGCCATAACATGACTACAGATCCGAGGCCATACCCAGCCAACTAATTGACACATAGCCCTAAACCACTGATTGATGGAAGGGAGGCAGGGTGAATCTTGGGACACCAGGCACCAGGGTGTCTATTCTGCATGCTGCTAATTAAAGTGGAGATTTATGTTTAGGGGTGTAACTCGCCCAATCACAAGGGACCATGTAATCTAGGGTCCTACAGACATTGTAACCAATGAGACGTCGTACTTGTAGTGACATCAATCACGTGTGGTGTAGAGGGATGGGCGTAGACGCCCACCCGATAAGAGTTATCCAATCTGTATGCTTTATTTTCATATACAGATATAACACCTATACTTAAGTTACCTTTCCCAACCAATTATATTGCATGAGGGTTTTTTATAGAAGTGTACGTCAATGATGACGGAATTTGCCAATAAAAGAGGCTGTTTGACTGAAGTTCAAGGAAGTCGGGGTGAGGTAGGTGTTCGTTATGATGCTGATTTCCATAAGCTGATGTATGTATCATTAAACGGACTTCCCTTTGCCAATTTACTGAGTCCTGATTATTGATCCTTGCTGGAGTATGTGAATCCTGCACTCTGTCCTCGCATGGTGCAGCTATCTTGTGTTACTAGTTTTCGAGGGTGAGTGCTGACCAATGGGCCCGTCAGCAATTACCTGTCCTCGGAAACAGGTTTTATGGTTAACTCTTGTCTGGATACCTTTAAATCAAAAGAGTTTAAACTGATAAACGGCCCACAATTAAACCCAATGTTCAGTCCCCGACACCAAAGGAGATGGCTGGTAATACAGGGAGGCAAGCATCTTCGTCACCAAGAGTTATCAGATTATAAATGAAGAGCCAGCTGTTGTTGTGTCAAAGACAAATGCCAAGCCCAGCGCATAATCCTATACAAAAGGCGTGTTAATATTTGCATGGCTTCCTTTCCATGAATCATTCATATAGATCTATTTTCCAGCATACTGACAAGTGAACCAGATAGTACACTGTTAAACACAACAATTGCCTCAGCAACACCTTTGTTTTTTTTTTAACAGAAAGCAGTTTCAGGACATATGAACTCATATGCTCAGATGGCATTGCAGATGGAGTGGCTGTAATATGAATTACAGAGTTAAATCACGTAAAATGCCGCAGTAGTATTCAAGTTCCGGCATGATGATTGACAAACGTGATGAAGTGAATGCAGCATGTTCACAAAGCCATAGCATATATGGAGCATTTACTCAGGAGGCATATTGGATCGCTGCCACAGCTCCCATTGTCTGATCTATTGCGACTGTTCTTTGTGCTCTGTTTAATGCAGCACTGCAACAGGCTGTGTGCTGAGTCGCCTTCCAATTTAAAGTACACCCTGGTATCGACGTAAACATAATGGGTTTAAAAAAAATGCTCTTTACGGTGACCATCAAAAAACCCATATATCTGCCTACACTTTGACCTCAGATGCCTTAATGGTATGGTGACATTTCAGTATGATAAGCCTGGAGCTAGCGTCAGGTGCGACCCTCACCTCCTTTGGTTTTAATTAAATCCCCAGAGCTCTTTTCACAGACAGTTCAGATTATCTCTGCACTAATTGTATGCATTTGTCTGTTCCTCCTCTAGGGAGACCTAATCTATGGCCCAGAAGAAGGCAGTTCCATTCCAAGCCGAAACGTCAAAGGACACAGCACATAGGGTGCAATACAGTCCTTTTAAGATCTAGAGAATAATTCCCTGGCGTAGACCTAAGATTTGGTCACTTTTCTATCCGGCATATGACCCCCAAAAGGTCAAGATAGAGGATACATATGGATCTCAAACTAAATCAGCAACTTTAAAAAAACTTTGAAACATTCAGAAATCAGACAATGAAGAGTCTGATAGTTTTGGATTGATTCACTTAATTTTGTCTATCTTTCACAGTGTTACTTATAAAATGTGATTTCGATTTTGTGTACCATCGTACAAGCAAATTGCGGATGCTTATTTTGAATGTATGCACATATTGATTTGAATAAGAGCTTTCCACCTATGGAAATTACTGTGTATGCTGAATATATTTCTATGTTTATGTACTGTTATACGCATTAACTGCAAAATGAAAATTTGATAACCAGCTCATTAATAAATGCTGATAAATGCTTTTTTGGATAACTGTACTTGTATTTGCATTCTTTATTCAGCAAATACAGTGATATCTCTGTTGAGGATGGTAATGGGAAGATTGTTCATAGCCCAGGAATCAAAAATGTACATATAAATTAGAGAAGACTTTCAGGAATTGAAGTAAGTTACTACGAATACATGTGGCAGGACGCCTTAATGTCCCATAACTTACAAAGCCCTTAATCCATCTACTAATCGGGCAGTCCCTCTAGTTACCCTGTGATCTTAAGGTGGTCAAAAGAGTGCACTTGTCCCAGCTTCAATGCCAGCTTGGAGAGCGTCAGGGCAGTTGGGAACCACTGGAGCATAATTCTGAAATTCTGAGATGCAGCACTGACCTTTGAGGATAGCAAAGACATGGCTCCCATAACAGTGGTATCAGAGGAGTACTGATGGCACCCAGTGAGGAACAACAGGTACAAGCCTTCCCCAAGGAGTGCAGACACAATGGGTAGGTGGTACTCAATAATTAAAGTAAACTTACATTGCAGGCATGGTTGGGCCACCACATCCTGTCCCGAGGACACACATGGGGTTTCTGTGTCTGCACTTGGTCTGTCCCCTCTATCAGCATTTAACTCCCTTAATGAGTCTCTCGAACAGAGGAGGGTACAATGGTTGAAACTTTATCCCAGCAGATCATATCAAGAAATAGAAAGGAGCATGTGTTATTTTCTATCTCTCTCTCCGTCTCTCTCGTCCTCCTTTTCTAACTCTCCCTTCGCCCCATCCCCCCCTGTTTCTCCCTATCTCATCCTCTAACTCCCTCCCTCGCCACTTCTTTCCTTGTCTCTCTCCCTCCATCAGTCGCTATATTTCAACTCCTCATAGATCATCGATTATACAGACAATTACCCTAACAAGAGTAAACTGCACCAATTATCACTGCATTGGTCTTCCCCAGTCATCTATATTTTTTTTAAATCACATTTTATTGCTTTTAATAACAATATACAACATACAAAATAAAACATCTCCCTCCCACATCCCCTTGTTGTCACCATATTGCGTCCGTCTGATTTCTTGTGCTGCTTGCCACAGTCTCCGCTGCTGTGCAACCAAATGCTAAATTTCTGAATACTCTCCTTTTCATCGCCCGCTTCATCACAGCGGTTTTCAGTTCATCTTAGTGGCCTTGGCTGGGCACCCTCGTGCGGCATAAATTCTGTGTTCCTTCATGGCACAGGCGTCCATTTCTGCGGACCACTGGGTCAGGGTTGGACAGTCTGGGGCACCCCATTTCTGTGCGATATCACGTTTTATCAAACCCATTGCGTTAGACAGGAATATTCCCTCCCATTTATTTAGGTAATTTTCATCTGGGAGATAAGAGCTTTGCTGGTTCCAATGCCACTATGCGCCACAAGACCCTCGTCAGACTTTGACAGCATTGCGTCCACAAAGTTTTAATCCGAGGGCATTCCCAAAGGAGATGAAAGAAGGTACTCTCCTCACTTTAGCACCTCAGGCAGTTAGGGTCAGAGGCTCGCCCCCATCCGAACAGGGCACACGGAGCTAGTAGACTCTTTGCAATATTTTGAGTTGTACCAATCGGATTTTGGAGTCTGTAGCGATCTCACGTGGGTGCATAAGTACCTGGATCCAGTCCTCCGGTTCTATGGGGCCTACATCCCTTTCCCATTTAGCTTTGAGGCCAGCTAATTCCAGAGTAGCAAATGCGTTTATGGCTTTACATAAAATTGACGTGACTTTGCTGGGGATGTGCTGAGGAAGTAGGTTACGTTCCAGGGGGGTGCACTCGGGTGCATCCGTGATTGCCTGCCTGTGACCACTGAGGGCGTGTCTCAATTGTAGATAGTGATACCGCTCATTCTCAGGGATTCCGAAAGTTTGTTGCAGCAACTCAAATGGGAGAATGGAACCATCAGCCACTACGTCCCCAATTGTGGTTATCCCCGCCTCCACCCACCGGGCCCTTATAGCGAGTTTCCGCACTTCAGAAAGCATGTAGTTGTCCAATAGTGGTTGCGCCAGAGTTAGTCTATTCCCCCAGCCTATATGTTTATGTGCCTGCCTCCAAGTGACTGCGATGTGTGCGGAGGTAGTTTGTGGCGGCGGCCTGGGGAGGTTCTGGTATAATATGGCAGCTGGTGGGTGCCCTGTTGGGTGCACATCTGCGCCTTGATGTGTGGAAGTTGACGGTCCCCATGAAGTAGGTCATTGACCACTTTTAGCTGGGCGGCCCCATAATAGGACCGAAGGTGTGGTACTCCAATTCCCCCCCTCCCAAATGGACCTCTGTAGTGTTGTGCTATGCGGGGTTGCCCGCCCTTCCATATCAGCTTCCTAAGAAGGCGCTCCACCCGGGCAAACTCTGCTTCCGGTATTGCATGTGGGGCGTTCTGGAGCACGTATACAAAACCGTATACAAAACCTGGAAGTGCCAGCATCTTGAAGCGCGCTGCTCTACCCATTATCGTGAGGGGGAAAAGCATCCAGTGCTTCACACCTTCAGCAAAGAGCTCAGTTATTGGGTGCAAGTTGTGGGACATGTAGGCCGAGAGGTCCCCTGATATCTGTATGCCCAAATAACAGAAGCCCTCGTTCTCCACTCGATAGGGGACCTCCCTTGGAAGTGCGCTGTCTCCTCCTTTAACTGGGAAGAGGACCGATTTGCCCCAGTTTACTTTTAAACCACTAAATTCCCTGAAGGCCGTCAACATCCGAGCCACTGTCGGGCATGCTTGGTTTGGATCGCTTAGATAGAGCAACAGGTCATCCGCATAAAGGGAGACCCTGTCTTCACATCCTCCCGGCCATTGAAATCCACACCATGTAGTTACCTACCGAAGCCACTGTGCCAGTGGTTCGATTGCCAGTGCGAAAAGGAGGGGCAATAGCGGGCAGCCCTGTCTCGTTCCCGGCCCAACAGGAAGGTTCTGGAGGACCAGCCGTTTACCCTGACCTCCGCTTGTGGGGCCTCATATAAAAGCTGAACCCATCTGATGAAGGCTTCTCCGATCTTCATGCGTCGCATCGTCACCCACAGGCTTCCCCATATCACGGAATCAAACAGCATTCTCAAAATCTATTGCTAGAGGGGCGAGTGGCGGTTCGAGAATTGGGGCATGTTCCAGTACTAAGTGGCGTCGGCGTAGATTCATTCTGGTTGACCTGTGCGGCATGAAGCCGCATTGACTAGGGTGAACCAGACAGGATATTATTGATTGCAGCCTGGAGGCCAATACCCTCGCAAGAATCTTGGCCCGCCGTTTATCAGTGAAATTGGTCTATACATGCTTCAGGGGGTTTTCCCTGTTTAGGGATTACCACAATGCTGGCCCTTCTGAGGTCCATGGGCAGAGTGCCCTGTTCTCTGGCTGCTAAGAACATTTTATGAAGGGGTGTTGCCATCTTGTCACAGCCCAGTCTCTTCCACGTCTCAGTTGGGAATCCGTTGGGACCCAGCGTCTTCCCGGGCTGTAGCTGGGCTATGGCCTCCGCTATCTCATTTTATTCTAGCTCCCTATCAAGGTTTGTTCTCTGCCACTCCGATAATTGTGGGATCTCGATATCGTCCAGGAAGGACGGGTCTGTTGGGGCAACCGGAGCCCTGTACAGATCAGCATAAAATTTAGCAAACGCCTCTGCTATATCCGAGTCTGTTTGAGCCATTCCGTTTTGGTTGTCGACAATCTGCCTGACATATCTGTGTCCCTCCTCACGTTTCTCCAGCCAGACCAGCAACTTGCCTGCCTTATCCCCACACTCGTAAAGCCCCGTCCTCGACTCCCGGTGCGCTTGTTTTGCGTTGTCTAGTGCCGTGTAGTGAAGCAGTTCCCTGGCTCTTATTAGAGAGCGGTGTGTCTCCGGGGTGGTCTCTGATATATACCTGGTTTCCCATTTTCCCACGTCCTCCTCTGCCTTGGCTACCTTCCGGTGGTGCTCTCTCCTTCTATTACATGTCCAGGCAATTATCTCCCCTCTAAGCACTGCCTTGTGAGCCTCCCACAGTGTGACTGGGTCCTCTGCAGTGTCTGTGTTTATTTCTAAGTATTCTTCAGATTTCTCCGTGATATACTCTACAAATTCAGGGAGACCCAGATAATAATTGTTCAGTCTCCACGTCTTGGGGGGTAGTGGTCGGTTCGTACGAATCACCATATCCAGGAGGGAATGATCTGAGATCCCTCGGGGAGTAGTTCTGCCTTAGTTACTCTACATGCCTCGGATGTTGGGAGAAAGAAAGAATCAATCCTAGACAAGGATGCGTGGGTACCCGAGTGGAAAGAGAAGGCCTGTTCAGCGGGGTCCATACATCACACAGGCCTAGCGCCGATGTGAAGGTAGCCAATCTAGTGGGTATGTTGGGTTTGCGATTCCGGATGTGAGTTCGATCACGTTTATTACATAACACATCATTGAAATCCCCCCCAGAATCCACAAATCTGGCTGGTGATGGGTCAGTAAGGTGGTCACCTCTCTCAGCAGCCCCTCTCTCAGACCAGGCAGGTAGTATATTGCTAATATTGCTAGTGTTTCTCCCCAGAGCGTGCCTCGCACCAGAACAAACCGGCCACTAGGATCCTGTTCGACCACGCTTAGCTCGAATGGGAGACGTTTATGGAAAAGAATCAGGACTCCCCGGGACCCCATCGCGTACCCAGCGTGGAACGCTTGAAGATAATTAGTCCTGCAAAAGAACTGGCAGGTTGAGCCTGCTAAGTGGGTTTCGGTGAGGAGGGCCACGTCGGGGGAACGCCTGTTCAGAAACTGAACAATGAGGCGTCGTTTAGTGCTTGATCCTATGCCATTTACATTCCAAGTGAGGAATTTAAGGGGTCTGAAGCAGTCCACAGTTGCTTGTGGGGTCTGAACATCCAGTGTGTGGTCAGTAGTGAGTTGTGTTGTGAGTATGTTTGGAGAATGTGATGGCGGTTGCGATGAACTTTGCAGCATTTGCTGTTGTGGACATTGCTCTCACATGAAACAACTGTGTATGTACTAGATCTAAGGTGAAATGCGGCCTTATGTGTGGCAACAAAACTGGTGTACCTATCCTGTAAAAATAACTACAAACATTCCCCCCAACCCCTCCCATTTCTCCACCCCAACCTGAAGTATCTGTCGCCCGAACATAGCTGGTGCTGGAGAACTGGCGCTACAGCGTTAATTAACTAAGTAAACTTCCCGGACTCTAACGTACCCAGCACTTACTTCTCCGCAGCGGCCCCGGGGGGGGAGGGGGTTTGGCAGCCAGTGGTAGACAGAGCAACAGTCCACCCCAGTTCGATTCTTAGGATGCTGCCATACCTCATGAAACATGTTATATTGGCTTTCATCAATGCTTTGCGTTCCTTTCCAGTTCCGATATGTCCCGTGGAATGGGTTGTCTTGGGGATCTCTCTCGGCGAGGTCTATTCCGCAGTCTGTTCCCAAGGACTGGTGCTGACCAGTCTCCATCTATATGGGTTTCAGCCCATTTCCAGGCTTCCTGTGGGTTGGTGAAATGAACTGTGGTGCTCTGATGCTGTATCCTGAGGTGGGCCGGGAATAACAGCCCATATTTCACGTTCATAGAATGCAGCTTCCTCTTGAGGTGTTGAAATGACTGCCTAGCCCTCTGACTCCTCGGGTATTGTCGGGAAAAAAGGCGATCTTGTTGCCGTTGTATGTGATCGACCCCTTTGTCCGGGCCATCTGCAGGATTGCATCCCTGTTGCGGTAATTCAAAAGTTTGGCGATAACTGTTCTCGTGGACGATCCAGGGATAGGTCTGCCCGCTAGGTTCCTATGGGCTCGTTCAACAGTAAAGAACATTGAGAGGGTTTTGGGTGCAAATATATCTGCCAACCATTTCTCCAAAAAGAGTTCCATACTGGGCCCTTCCATGGTCTCCGGGAGACGCAGTATGCGGATATTACTCCTGCGTGATCGGCCCTCACTCTTGTCCACACAGGCTTCCAGTGTTTTCAGGCGGGTTATTGCCTGTGATAGTTGTTGCTGCACCCCACCAAGGCCATCCTCCACTCCGGACACACGACTTTCTACCTCTCCTTTTCGGGCCAATAGTTTTTGGAGATCGTGACGTAGTAAGGACACCTCAGCCGAAATTCCATCCATCTTCTTCTCCATCGAGGAGCGGGAGTTGGTGATGGCCGCCATCACGTCCTTCAGAGTCAGGGAGTAATCTGGTGGTATCGGGGTCGGCTGCGTCTCTGCTCCCAGAGCTGCGGCAGAGGGGCTTGTGGCATTCTGGTCCATAGTACTCTGTTTGGTAGTTCTCATACTTTTATCCTTGCCCATCTTCACTTCCGATGGTGCACCGGACGTGCTGTGGCGGGGTAGATGAGAGGGAACAGGATATGCCAGCCGCACTACTGGATCAGCGATAAGTTCAAGCGTCGTGGTGATCCCTGTGAGGCAGTCCAGTATGGTTCACCAGTTGTGTCCCTGGGAGGGCCCCAGGGCAGCTGCGGATCCTCTCGAGTCTTCGTTGGGGGGTGCCTCGACCTGTTTCACTCCAGGTTCCTCCTTTCTGTGGTATTGTATGTGACGCTGGCCTCTGACAGGATGAGGGGCACGCGTGGGAGAGGCCCCAGGTCAGCGCCCGTTATCACAGCTGGGTGAACCTGTCCAGCCAGCAAGGGCCAGCCTGTAAATTGTCCACGTATAGGCTGATTTGTGGACTGTGTTCCAGGGCGTTGTACCTCTGGCATGCTCCCCCCGGGCTCCAACGCCTCTTGGGCGTACTACAGCACACTGGGCGCTCCCTCAAGTGTGGGTTATCTATGGGTGATTGGCCCTAACATTGCTGTTTTCCGTCCCACGCCGTTTAGTCCAGTGGGGAAGGGGCTGGTGTGTCTTGCAGCGCAGCAGCAGTGCTGTGCCCCCAGTTCTGGTGCGTTTGTCCTCCTGCTGTCCGATGTCCCCCCGTCTGGGATGTTATCCACACTTTGAAGGGCTGAGGCTCTTTCGTTTCAGCTTACAGCTACCATTGGCCTCCCCCGGTTACGGGGCACCGTTCTGTGAACCACCGCCCCCAACCGCCGGTCCGCAGGGGCTGTTAGTTATGAAGTGCCAAACCTGCACACTGTATCCACGTTGTTGGGTGAGCTGCTCAAGATCTGGGCGCCGTCTTGCCTGCACCAGTTATAGCGGGGGGGGGCCACCCTCCCAGTCAAGACTGACTGTATTTTCTTCTCACATGCACTGCCGGGAGGGTACCTTGTAGCCTGCATGGGCTGTGGAGTCCTTTGGACACAGGGTGTCAAGACCGCAGCAGGGGGCTCTGGCACAGAGTGGAGTGCTGCACCGTCACCCTCTGCTCCCCCATCCCAGCCCGCTCCCGGTGCAGGTTTTCACTTGTCTCTGAGTTCCAGGAGTCAGGCTGCAATCAGTCCGGCTGCGAACAGGCTACAATCACTCGTTTACACCGATGGTGCGGTTAGGCCGTTTCTGGGGCATAATTCGGCTTTTTCAGGGGCCGGGATCTATGGGGTGCGTGCCTCGCTCCCAAGCGGCCGCTGGCCACACGCCAGTTCCGGAAGGCGCGGTGCCCGCTGCTGCCGCTGATCGGTGGGTTGCGGTTAGGGTTCCCTCCTTGTTGCTTCTCTTCGGTGGGTCCACACCAGACCAATTGGGCCCCTGTGTTGGCGCACAGCGGCCTGCAGTACTCGCCAACGTGGGCCAGCCCTGTGTGATCCGTCCAATGTCCAGGCCCCCTGCGCGGTCAATGAGCCCCCGACAATATCAGTGGGGTCCGGAGGATTCGTTGGGCAGCCCGGGCTGCTTCCGCAGTCCTGCTGCACTCCGCAGGGACCGGCCTCTGTGTTCTCAGATTCCGGCGCACCCCATGGGCTGTGGTAGCGCCCGCGGTCAGGGCACCGAGGCTGGGCTTGTTACCTCACGTCCCTCGGCCGCAGGCTAAAGAGATCTCTGTCAGGGAGTCCCAGGGTCCCGGCCGGGATGGGTACAGCTTTTCCGCTGTTGTCCGCCGCGCGCCTTCCCCCGCCAGTCATCCACTCCTTTATTCTGCTCCGGTGGCCATCTTCTGAAGCTTCCCCCTTCGTCTCTGCGTAGCACCTCTTTCGGCATTTAGGTGCGGAAGGAATGTTACCATGAGCCTGCAACTTCGATGCGGGCACCCTCGGGCATTCATACTCCCATATGTGAAAATTCAGAGAGAATCGTACCGCTAATACAGGATATTTTCCTAGGATATCATCGGCGGCCAGCAGAGCTCACGAGGCTCACGTCCTCTGCGGTCGCATGCTGGCCACACCCTGCCCAGTCATCTATATTAAAGATCCAGTCAACCAAGAAGCAGGGGGTTATAGTGATCTTTGAATTAAAGCCCCATGAGCACTCCCCTCATAACTTGAATCAGTGTCAATGGTCCCCTGTCTGTCAACATTACAATATGAAACCTAATTCTTGCCTATAAGGAAGTTCACAAAAAGGGCACCACTAATTTCAAATCAAATAAAAAGGTATCAACCAGGAACCACTGATCGCATAACTCCATGATGCTTACTGTCCATGATTCAGGAAATCATGTTAGGAAAGTTGACTATTCACCATCCAAGCCCAGTTCTATGGAACTACCCACTTCTCCTCTTAGCAAAAAGCTTGAAGGCAACACACCTTGCCTGCTATTGCAGTGATCTACCTTGTATACTTAGAGCACAAAAACTTTACATAGGTAAAACAAAAGCGACAGGAGCAACCGCATTGCATGGTGCTTTATAAAGATAAGTAGTGATAAGTGATAAAGGTAATTGAGGGATGAAAATGTGAGTGGGACTTCTCCCGTAGAGGGAGCCCCTTCTAATGAGTCCAGGGAGGTGAGGGCGCTACGCGATAGTCCCCCTGGCGGTGATACTCAGCGGGTGGATCTAATGGAGAGCGAGCCCCCATATGGGACTAGGTGCGACTATCCAGGGAGAATGTGGTATGTCTACACTGCACCTAAACCTCCCTCATCCTCAAATCCTATACAGAGCACCCTAGTTCCCCACACTTCTATTTATTTGTGTACGGTAGACCATGCAACTCTCATGAAAAGTACTGAGATGAAGAAGAGTAGGGACTACCTTCCTGAGACACACCAGTAGACTGGGACGAGGAAGATTCCAACTAACCCAGTAGAGATTGACCATGTCAGTACTGGGACAAAGAAGAAGTTTGGCGAAATGAGAAACGCCTCGCAGAACCAAGGTAAGCTTTCCAGTCAATGTGGCCACTGTATGAGCATAAAAAGTAAAGATTGTTCAGCTTTCCCAGGAGGACCTGAGAATCGGTAGGATGTCCAGCAGCTAGTGGCACCACAGCAGGAGGCTGTCGTGTGTCAGAGCTCAAGATAGAGCACGACGGAGATCAGGGAATGCCAGGAAGAGAGGGATGTCGGCACTCCAGGACCTTACAGTGATAAAGAGCCTAAGAAGGGCCTGGGGAAAGGAGTCATTCCCCAGCCTTTGTGAACTGTGGTGAAGAGAGGCTGGGAAGGGCCATGGGGAAGGGAGTCATTCCCCCAGCCTTTGTGAACTGTGGTGAAGAGCCTGAGAAGGGCCAGGGGAAAGGGAGAAATTCCCCCTACTACAAGAAAGTTAAACACCAAGAAAGATCAGGGTAAGAAGACCATAACCCTTATATTGTGTACTATGAATCAAAGCCAAGGAAGGCCTGGGAAAGGGGTCCAATCCCCTGCCTGGCACTGTGAAAGTCTTGAGAGAAAGAATACGATGAAATTGGAGGTATTCTCCAGGAACCCAATAGTGAGGAAAACTATGGGCAGCAAGACTGATTTTTGAGTTTGAACATTTGAGTTTGAACAGAGACCTTTACAATACCTCAAACTGGAACTTTGTGTAACATCCTGGAAAGGAAATGAGACCGGGAGAAGGGAGTCATTCTTTCAGGCACAGTTCCCACCTGCCAATTGGAACTAACATCCAGTATTCAGAACAAGGGAGCTATTCTTCTGGACCAAGAATACCTTTTAGTGTAGTTAATAGTGTAAGGGATAGAAGTAGGCATTTTGACACACAACAGTGGACTCTTTTTCATTCACTTGAACATTCTGACAGATTCCTTAATTCCATATTTGAGGCGGGGAAACCCCTCTTAGAATTAGAGAAAGATAGGTTTCCTCTTTATTTTTTTGACCAAATAAATGTTTATTCCAAGCATGCCACCTATGTGTCGGTCTCCTTCTTATGCATCCTTACATTGTGTTGCACACATTGCAATGTGAATCATCTTTAAGCACTGGTAAGAGGCGTTATTATTACCCGACTCAATGGTACTCTTTTTGGTGATCTCAAAATCAGGAAGGAAGAATCTAGCAAAATTGGAAGAATTTAAACTGTTTTAAACCGGTTATCTTCAGGTAACACACAGAGCTCTGCAGAGGATGAATTCGTCCACTGAACCAGCCTAACAACTGAGAACAAAAGACACCAAAAAGACATTATGTGCATTAGAATACTGGAATAGTGGCAGTTTCACGCAGTGACACAGGGCACACATGTAGCAAGAACACCTGGGACAGCAGTCACACACTGCTCTTTACCTGGGGACTGTTTTCTGCATCCCTACAGTCCCCCACCAGTACTTATGTCTGCACTCACCCTGCACTTGCCACTAGCTGGCCGTTCTTTTATTTATCTTTTTATTTCCCATGCACTGCACTTTCCCCTCCCCCGCACTTTTATTTTCCCCTTTCCTTTGCACTTGCTCGATTTGAATGTCACCTGGCCTAGTAAGATCGTTGTCTGTCTTCCCTCCGTACCCCCTCCCCTGCCTCGTTGCGCCTTGAAACACTTGTGTATAGGCGCGTTATAAATGCCTTGTCATATCATATCATATCATACAGCCCAAGTTAGGGCATGAGCAAAGCAAGGGTCCCTTAACGTGAGTGGCAGTGCCATTACAGTAGCCATGCAACGCCCTTGAATTTACTGCCATTTGCTAAACATAACATTTTAGTGGACATTCATAATTGTGTAAGCATGATATGTGTTATGTGGCTAGAATGGCATTTTGGTTTAGCCAGTGTAGTCATTTATTACTCTGGCGTTACTTTTTGTTTTACTGTGCATGGCAAAGTAGGCATGGCATGTGTTATTATGTGGTTAAACTGGTGTTTTGGTACAGCCAGTCTAGCCATTTCTTTCTGTGGCTTGCCATTTTTTACTGGGATGGACATGTGTTCCTATAGTATCATTACTGATATTATGCACAAAGCAAACATGAGTATGTACATATTTGGGAATATTGCATATTTTGGAGCAGCCAGAATGCAAATGTATGGGCACAGCCAGTGTGAACATTATTTTTTACTGTCATATACTGGTATAATGAACAGAAATGTACGGTTTGTATCTCATGTGGAAGTTAGATTAGTGGCACCCTGTACTTCCGCTTAGTCCCCTAGTGGTTGCTTTTGCTTAAAGGGTGATGCCTAATCGGATACCTGGGCTTTAGTTATAAAAATTATCAAAGCAACTAAATGTGTATATTATCTTTAAAACCAATCATTTTGTCATTCCCAAGGGCTTATTGCACTTTGAAATGTACCATTTGAAACTTGGGCCCCACACCAGACAAGCCTTGGAGTAGAACAGAGGGGGGCGGAAGAGGCAGAGGCTCATAGTTTGCCTCCGCAGGTTTCTGAAGTGCCCCTTCCAATCACCAGTTAGCCTCCCCAAATGTAGGTTTTGTTGCACCCCTGCCTTACAGTCAGTGTTGATGCAACATCCCAGATATTGTTTCCATTAGCACACGCAATCTTTAGACAGTGGCGGTAAAGGCCTTGCTTTTTTCCCCAAATTACTTTGATTAAATTACCAATTCAGTTAGAGGCAACAGGATTACAACAATGACTAAATCCCAGGTATACATAAGAACTACATTCTGTGTGCCTGGGAAAAGAGCAATTTAAGGGGGGCAGATAGGGGGAAGTTTCTGGGCTAACAAGAAAGATGGGAGAGTGGGATAAGGGATTAAGAGAAAAAGGGAAGCCATTGGCCTAAATACAGATTTCATGGTTAGTACATATGTTGACATATTAATCTGCATACAGTTCCATTAAATGTGACCAAATTGACTTGATCAGGTCTTGGGGCTCTTCACGAAGTGACATTGGCTCTTGCTGGCAACCACATGCACGGAAATGGTGGCCCTGAGAGTATGGAAGGGAAAGGACAAGCTTTGTGAAGAGACTTGGTTGGGGGACCTGGACGGACTGGCCACTCTGGAGAGAAGAGCTTAAGGCTTTCCCACAATGAACATGTTTAAATGAATCTTACCTTATGTATGACACTGTTCCTGTTAGTTGAAATCAGACAAGAGTGTTTTCACACATTACTAAATAAAGTTTCTTTTTACTATTAAAACATTCCTGTGCTACCTCCAACTGGGGATTGCGGCTGCTGATGATTGCACAGGCGCAAGCAGGGACAATGTTGGGAAAGGGCAGACATGGGGGCACCAGGGACGTCGATTCATCAAAATGCCTGGAGTAGCGGAAGTGACATCCCACACCTGATGACATCCCAGGAAGTGATGTCACGTGACCTTTGACCTGGATGGCATCAGTTCCTGTTTAACCCTGGTCACATCACTGGAATTGACTTGAGGGCATAAAGAAAAGTACATAAATATGCAATTTCTTTAAATACCAAATAGGTACTAAAGACGACAGGAACAGTTAGGAAGAAAATGTAACAACCCCTATGCTTAGTACATCAATACAAGACACGTCAAGAAAGT
The DNA here is from genome assembly GCF_040938575.1 of Ambystoma mexicanum. Classification (NCBI taxonomy): domain Eukaryota; kingdom Metazoa; phylum Chordata; class Amphibia; order Caudata; family Ambystomatidae; genus Ambystoma; species Ambystoma mexicanum. Next base: position 291,191,743 of record NC_090936.1, on the reverse strand, counting down.
AGTCTATTTCATTATCGAGAAGAACATTGCTCTTGTTGCCCCACCTGATACCAACCACATTTTAATAAGGGTGCTGCCTTCATGTACCATGGATAGGGTCATGATATGATAGGGTTAGACTCAAAAGAATCAACATGGGTCGAGGAACTGCCATATATATGCCACTTCAGCAATGTATGGCAAGTTACTTCCATATTATAGATGCATGTCAGGTATTATCATTATACATAGAATAAATGGTTTCCTAATTAAGGAAACCCGCGTCCCCTGCACACTATCAACATGGACCTAGGCCTGTATGCGATTTTAAGGTACTACAATTTCCCTTATTTGATTTATAGGAGAGGTAATTGTAGTGATTCTATTCTCCTTGCATTAGCAGGAGATTTCTTTCTTTTGAGATGCCCAAATTAATCTTTGACAATTCATCTGTTTATCAAAACAGTTATTTATTGCAATTATAACAAAGGAACATTCAATATTTGATCTGGCCCAACGCGTTTCGAGTATTACTTTCACTTTTCATCAGGGGCAAAAATGTTCTGCTTTCTTTATACATAATTAATCTCTAGAGAGAAAATAGATTGATGATACAGTGTTAATAGTTAATTCCAATACTTAATATTCCTTTGTGCATATAAGGCAAAACAAAACTTTTTTTAACTAAGGGAAAGCACATCATGTGTTCTTGCTGTATTAATCATTACTGCATTCTTTTAGCTCAATATCAGTAGTCATTATTTAACAAAGGGAAACATCATTATAGTTCATGGCTAATGCTAGGTGCCTACATAGGTGAATGACAAACTTAACTTTTCGTGGATAGAACATGTAAAGGTAAGTAATCAAATAGTTATTATTGTTAGCAATTTCTCTAAGGTAGATATTAGGGTAGTTACTTAACAAGCGAAAAGTGGTTTCCCAGTGTGGGCAATTACACTTCAAACTGATTGGTAGTGAGATGGAGAATCCTAGTGCTTCCTAACCTATAATGAATAATAGAATTAAATAGTGAAATAGCTTGGCCAGAATAGACAGCTTAGTGGTCATACACTTACTTGTAACAGTAATAAATGGTTCCACAGACAGGCATCTACTGCATCTCTGTGTGAAGATACTGGGGATGGTAGGTGGTCCCTCTCTAAAGGCTGAAAAAACAAAATAATAATTACCTGGGGAAAGGTGAGATAAAGCCATACAAGCTGGAGGGCTCAATGTGGCTAAGCAGAGGATAAACGGCTTGCCAGGTCTACTTACAAAGAAGAGTTGGATTATCCAGAAGATGTTGGATGTGGCTGTAACAGGAACATCTCCATCCTTAATTAGGAAACCATTTGTTCTATGTATATTTGATCAGCCTAGATACCAAGGCTGAGCACTTCTCCCCCGCACCTCAAAATATATTTACCCTTAAACTAATAATTTATTGTGAACCAGGTGTGCATGGTGGTTAAAAAAACAGGTATTATCATTATATCATTGGTAGAGCCCTCCATTGCCAGTTGCTGTGATATTACAGAATCCAAAAATCCGATAGATGCAAGTTACCTACAATGCACAGGAGCATTAATGCTTTGATTCACGATAATGATTTGTTATTCATATAGCGTTTTCGCCAAAGCACTATACATAGCACATATTTAAATATAATAATCATTGTAACCAAAAGTGGCACTCATTCATCAACCTCGGAAGAGTGAAAGGCTGAGGTTCACGTTGCCGGGATTCGAACCTGCAACCTGCAGATCACAGATAGTTTGCAGCAACGAGTGCTGAACCTGCTGAGCTAATTTACTGCTTTGCTATTAAAAATGTATTGCCACCATAAGAAAACATTTAAAAATTGGTTGCACAATGCAGGCTAGACACGTAATAACACATATCATGTTTGCTGTAGCCTTGATGATGCACAGTACAGAGGGCCTCATCACGAGTTGGGCGGTAGCCCTTAAATGCGGCGGTAACAGTGTTACTGCTGCATTTAAGGGTCCCCCCAATCTCAAGTCTGGCGTGTTTACCCCCAGCTCAGAGCTGGGATGAAGATGCAGGAAAAATTCCCCTTTTTGGTGCAATTACTGTAGCGGTATTACCACACGGTAATTGGGCCGAAAAATCCAATGGACTCAATGGGGAATGGGGAGAAACAGTTAGCGCCAACCCGTGAACTGGCTGTAATCCGCCGGACGGGTGGGCACTAACGCAAATAAAGTTGGGCGGTATCCCAGCCGGGAAACCACCCAACTCATGATAAGGCCCACAATGCCATGCCACAGTAAGACATACCCAGACTGGCAGAACCAAAATACCAATCAAACCATGTAATAACACTTATCATGCTTACTTTTACATAGCTCCCCAGAAAAATATACAATGCCATAGTAAGGACTGGTGGCACCCAAATGCCAGTCAGCCAGGTAATTACACTTCTCATGATTGCTGTATCAGAGATGCCCAGTGCAAAATGTCTAACCACAGTTACAAATAGTTAGACTAGCTGCACCAAAATGCTAGTCTAGCCACGTAATAACATGCATGATGCTTACTTCATTGTATGTGTCCATAAAATATGCCATGACACAGTCAGAAAAGGCAATACTGGCTGCACCCAGATGCCAGGCTAAACAGGTAATAACACTAACCATGCTTACTTTACTATAGATGCCCAGTAAAAATGTCCTGCCACATTAAGAAATGACTAGACTGGCTGTACCAAAATGCCAGTCTAACCACTAATACATATCATGTCTGCTTTATCATTGATTACCTTTATGTAGTAGAACACCCCTCTACTGCGCCACCATTCCCACAAGTACCCTCTCCCTCCCACTCTCATCCTTCAACCCCCAAAATCAACTCCTCAGTATAGTATTACCTCAACATCCCTCTTCCTCATCCCAGCACTTATGTATGAGGCAAGGTGCTTCATGGGCAAGTTGTGGAGTACTGGGACGAGGAAACTTGAGACTAGAAGTAACACAGGTAAGTAATATATACACACACCCCCACACACACACACACACACACACACACACACACACACACAAAACACACACACACACACACATACACACACACATCCATGTCCTGGAGGGGGGCTCGGATTTGCTAGAATTTTGAAATGAGATCATTGATTTTTGAAGTAACTCTGACTGACTTCAAATATAAATTATTTCTGTTTTGGAAATTTATTTTTGAAGTCAGAGTGGCTCCAAAGAGAATTGATCTCTTTTTCAAATCCAAACCCTCATGCAGGGGTCACAGAGACAGTGCAATGGGTCACATGGAGTAGCTGGAGGTCACAGTTGTGAATACAGTCAATGTTCAGTGCAGCCTGATGGGCTCTGTTTCCCACTCATGTTGCTAATGGCTGGTGAATGTCTTAAATCCTAACTTTCCAATGTTTTACCTTTGTCTTTCCTGATTTAAAAAGAAGGTTCTGCCATCAATGTGTGGGATAAACCCGTGGAAATAATGCTGCCGTCTTTGGGGCATTACCAAGTGTCCATGTCCATTTGCCCTTTTTACAGACCCTCACAAAACTTGGGCCATGGCCACCTGATAAAAGCCCTCAGAAGGGGGCATTATTTCTCAATGATATAAAACTAAGTCTAAGGGATATGTACATTTCAACATAAAGTATACACATATGTGACTATACAATATATTTATTTCACTGCAAGATGGGGTCTATGTGAAAATACAAAATACAGCATGTATGTGTTTCTATATAACCTGCTGAAATAAAGAGGCACAAAGTATGGGAGAAGAGAAGAGCTTTATTTGAGGCCCCCAGGTAGCTGCAGTGGAAGCGTCAACTGGCGAGGCACTCTCAAATGGAATCTACATGCACAAGGTTCTAAGGAGACCTGTGCATGTATTACCATAACATCTCCCCCACGTGAGGCAAAAGAAAAAGGAAAAACAGGTGGGGGAAAAGCGGGAAAGTGAAAGGGAAAAAAAAGGGTGTCAAGTGGGAGAGGCAGAGGGAAGATGGGTAAACTGGGATACATTAGTAATAAACATAGTCATTGTTGAAGTTTTGGATGATTTTGCGGTTCCTTCTGGACATTCTTCCAGTGGGGACTCCTTGATGCATGGAGTGAGGTCTGTCATTGTCCACATGTTCACAGAGGGATTCTCTTGAGGAATGTGAGGTGTGTTGTGATGCTTTGTCAGGACTGTTGTCCTTAGATATGCTGGTCTCTTGGATGTCTTTTGTTACTTTTATGAGATAATCTCCAGACCATCTCTTTCCATCATCGAGGATGACAGACTTCCCATGACAACTCACAACTCTCTGTGGAGGTCTGAAGATGGATTCACCCTTGAGAGTTTTCTTCGGTTCTTTGACACGTACCTAGTCTCCTTCAGGAACCATCATCTCTTTTACTCCATGTCTGGAGTCGTATTGTCTTTTGTATTTTGCTTGTTTTTCTCTTACTGTCTTTTGAAGTAGATCCATGTTCACCCTTGCTTCTCCCGTGTATAAGAACATCCACGCCGGTCTAAATCGGTTAGTTGCAACCCTACCTCGCATGAGGGTGAAGGGCTCTATGTTCGTGGTGGTGTGTGGGGTAGTTCTATACGCATGCAAAGCTTCTTTGAGGGTTTTTCTCCACGGGAGGTTGTTGGCCGTGGCCAGTTGGACTACGCTCTTCACGAGCCTGTTCATGCGTTCCACAAGTCCGTTGGAAATTGGATGGTACAAAGATGTTGTTATGTGGCTGATGGACCTTTTCTTGAGGAAATCAGCAAATTCCATAGATTTGAACTGAGACCCGTTGTCCGAAACCAATTCCTTGGGGTCTCCCTCCCTGCTGAAGATCTCTGTCAGGAAATCTATGACTTTCTTTGAGGTCACATTGTCCTCAGCTATTCCCCATTCTGTCCATTTAGAGGTGTAATCGACAAGTACTATGATATATACTTTGACTGTTTTGAGGTTCTCGAATGGACCCATGATGTCGATTGCCAGTTTAGACCACACATGTTTGGGCGGTTCAATAGGCTGTAAGGGGGTCTTTCTTAAGATCTTGGACTTGTCACTCATGGCACACGTGGAGCAATTTTTGACCAGTTCTTCTGCTTCTTTCCACATTCCTGGCCACCAATAGTTGTTTGTCAACTTGTTTTTCGTCAAGCTTCTTCCTAGGTGACCTTCGTGTGCCAGTTGGAGTACTTTTTTTCTGAGTTGGGTGGGTGGGATTACTCGATCGCCCCTGAAGATATGCTCATCGTCCATCGATAATTCTTCCTTGAAGGGAATGAAGGTTGTTAAAGCCTCTCCCGTTTCCACCCAGTCATTAGCTATCGCTTCCCTGATTTCTCGCTGTTCCGGATCAGTATTGGCATTCATTTTCCATTCATCTCTTGAGATGGCAGGGTTTACGACAGCTATGATGTCCTCATCTGGAGATGCAATCTCAGTGTCGATGTTGGTCGATAATCTGGAAAGACAATCTGCTACTTGGTTTTGTGGACCAGGAATATAGCATAGTTGGAGGTTGTATTGCATGATGTCGAGGAACCAACGTCTTATTCTCGGTGATATAAGGTGAGGAGTTTTGGACTGAAGGACATTTACTAGAGGTTTATGGTCTGTTTTCAGTATGACGGGTAAGCCCCAAATTAGGTTCCTGAAATGCTGAAGAATCCACCTCAGACCCAGAGCTTCTCTCTCAATGGTGGAATAGTTTAGTTCGGCTCCCTCAGTACTCTCGATGCGAATGCAATCGTCACGATGTCCTTATCTTGTTGCTGTTCTAGGACACCACCCAGTCCGGTTTTACTTGCATCTACGGATATGATGGTTTTAGCTTTACAATCGAACATTCCTAAGGCTGGGGCTTGGTTAATTTGAAATTTGATTTCTTCGAATTCGTTCTTGCATTCAGTGGACCATATGAATTTGGTTGCCTTCTTCAAGATGTTTCTCATGTTTTTGGTCTTATCAGCATAGTTGCTTATAAACTTGGAGTAGTATTCTGTCATCCCGAGGAAACTCCTTAATTGGTCTTTATTTTGAGGCTCAGCGATATTCATTATGGTGTCCATGAGTTTCCTCTTGGGGCTGATGCCGTTGGCGTCAATGGAATGGCCCAGGTATGAAACTCGGTCGCACTTTATGTTGCATTTCTCTAATTTGAGTGTGAGCCCACTTTTTTGTATGACCTGTAGGACACCCACAAGTTTTGCGTTGTGCTCTTCTTCTGTACTGGCTGATATGAGGATATCATCTTGGAAGCAGTGTATGCCATCAAGTCCTCCAAATAGATGTGACATGAGTCTCTGAAAGACTGCTGCGGCTGAAGCGAGTCCGAATGGCATTCTGTTAAACATGAATGCACCGAGAGGTGTGACAAAAGATGTTAGGTTCTTTGAGCTCTCTTCCAAAGCAATCTGGTGATAGGCTGAGGAGAGGTCCAGAGTTGTAAAGTATTTTGCAGGTTTCATGGTCGATAGGAGTTCAGATATATTGGGAAGTAGGTGTCTGTCAACCCATATGTTTTTGTTTAGGTCTCTCAAGTCGACGCACATTCTTATGGAATCGTCCGGTTTTTTTACTAAGACAATTGGGGCAAGCCATTCTGAACTTTCGATGGGCTGTATGATATTTTCATCGCAGAGGCGCTTAAGTTCTTTCTCCAACGCCTCTTTTGTTCCAAAGGGAATACTGCAGACTCGGTGGGCCACTGGGACAGCACCTCTTTTGAGGATTATTCTGTGTTGGAAACCTTTTAGGAGTCCAATCTTGTCGCAGAACACCTTGGGGAATTGTTTTGCTAAATTAGATTTGATGTCCATATCATTATTGAGCACACTCAGCACGGGGATTTCTTCTCCAGGGTGTATTCTTACTCGAAGAGCGGCTTGTTCTTCCCATCCCACAACGGAGGAGCCATCTTTGGCTACAAAGAGTTTGCAATATGTTTCTCTGTCATGGAACTTGAGGTTCACCCACACATATCCCATTATCTCGATGGGCGTTTTTCCATAACCGGTAGCTCTTACACAAGTGCTTCGCAGGTCATGTATCTTGCCAGAGAGTACACTCAAAAAGGTCTTGAGATCCACGATGGTGTAGGGGGAGCCAGTGTCTACCATTACAGGTAATGATATGCCGTTGATTTGCATTTTGACCCAGGGACCATTGCTCTGTTGTTGGGATGTTACAGTGAGTATTTGTACCTTTTGTTGCATTGGACTGATAGATAACATGTCATTGTGCTCTTGGTTGCTTTCGATTACTCTCACAGAGGACGGTCTGATGAAAGGTCGCCTGGTGAGATTGCCATATCTGGTTGTCTTTCCCCATGTGTTCTTGCAGACTTTGGCAAAGTGTCCAATCTGGCTGCACTTATAACACTCCACAGCGATGGCGGGGCATTCTTTGTCAGGATTTGCATGCTTGTACCATCCGCACCTCTGGCAGCGCGTTGGATTCTGGGAGTTGTATGGCCTCGCTCTGCTTGAGCCAAATTTCGAACCCCTTGATGGCGGAGCCTTTCTTACTGCTGCTACTAGAGGCTCGTAAGGCTCGGACTCAGGGCTGACACATTTGATTTCCACACTGGTCGTGTGGTCACGTCTTTCCCTCATGCATCGATCTCCCAATTCCATGCTCCTTGCCATCTCCGTGGCTTGGTCCAGGGTGGGATTTTTGGTTTGCCACAATTTTTGTTGGATGCGTGGATCAACCACATTCAGCACCAATTGGTCTCTCAAATACTCATCACAGACACCTGTGAAACTGCAGGTTGACATAAGCGCCCTGAGGGACGCTATGTATGAATCAATAGACTCGCCTTTGAGCTGCTTTCTGGAAAAGAACCTGTATCTTTCCAGTACTACGTTGGTCTTGTTGCCAAAATGACTGGTGAGTTTGGCCAATGCTATGTCAAACTTGCGGTTGCCATCTCCTCCTATGTTGCCGGGTTCGGGAAGGGTCCTGAAAAGTCTCAGTGCTTCTGCCCCCATACAGTTCAAGAGGGTCGCCTCCTTGAGGTCATCATTGAATTTGCTGCCCCCAATGGCTCTGAGGTAGACGTGGAATCCATCGATCCATTGTTCCCATGGGCAGGTTGGGCTCCCAGGGCATGGAAGAAACTTGGTGGGAGGCGGAACGCCCTGCATGGTGGTGTGCCTGATTCTAGGTTGTAAGTGGTGAGGTATAGCGTTGAGTGGCACCAGTTGCTGTAGTGAAGGCAGAGGTTTTCAGTACTATTGGCAGTTAGCAAGGAGGCGCTGAGATACAGTCTTTATAGAATTGCTTGCATGGCAGGGTGGGACCCGATTCAGAGAATGCCCAGGTGTATCTGTACTGCAGAGTTTTTAGGCTTCAGTGTATGGACGGTCCTTAGTACAGATTGTGACCTCACAATTGGCTGGGAGCACAGGTTGGCTGGTTCAGGGAAGACCTGATGGAATGTTCAGTTGTGATGTCACAATGGACCAAGATAGTGAGTGATTAGTCCTGGAAAGTCAGAGTAGCCATTGAGAGAATGAAGACTGCTAATGCTGTGTGTGTGTTGCTGGGCAACAGCTAGCAGCTTTTGAAAATGATGCAGGGTTCTGCTCAGGGCAGCAGTGAGGGTTTTACACAAAAAAAATGCCAATAAAAGGAAAGCGTACGTTTCATTTTGTCCGTTTTACACATAAAATGCCAAATGAAAGGAAAGTGTAAGTTTCACTTCGTCCTCCCCCCTCCTCTGACCTGATAGATGGACAGCTCCTGCTGTCTGAAGCACTTTTGGAGTAGGGCAGGAGTGCAATGTGCGCCGCTCTAAACTCCCAGCGGGGAGGAGCGCCACCCTTTACAGTGGAGAACTGAAAGGTGATGTCGAGGCCTCTCTTGACTGTTCCTCTTGGCTGTCCACAGCTGACAGGCAGGCCGCTGCAGGCGCTGGCAGCAGAAGTCGGCGGCAGCGAAAAAAGGGGGGGGGCTGCGCCCAATCAGGTGACCTAATACACTCCCGGGGGCCTCGGGGTACAGTGCCTCGTCGCCATATGAAATAAAGAGGCACAAAGTATGGGAGAAGAGAAGAGCTTTATTTGAGGCCCCCAGGTAGCTGCAGTGGAAGCATCAACTGGCGAGGCACTCTCAAATGGAATCTACATGCACAAGGTTCTAAGGAGACCTGTGCATGTATTACCATAACACCTGCTTAAATATACAATGTGTGTCTAATTATAGATTTAGAATGACAAGGTTCTCAATCGACCATGTATGCATTTTTGTCAGTGCTTTCTGAGTGTGATATTTACATTAAAGCAGAAATACGTGTTTGGTATACTATATATGAATTCCCACCAGCACTGTATGCCTTTCACTATTTACTAATGCCAAAGAAGAGTGAACAAACATCTCGATCCAGAATGTATGTATCTCTGTATACTGCAAATATATTTCAGAATATACTATACACACCCCTATAAACATCACAGTACTTAATGTATGCATTTCAGTATGTTGCAGATAATACAATGGGCAGATGTTTAAAACATGCATTAAGTTCCCAGCTCATTCTACAGACTAGCTGACACAACTGCTATAATTGTGCTTATTTTGGGATACACGGATTGCTGTTTTATACCATTTTAATTAAACTGCTCAATGTTTGTATCGATTCCGCACAACAGAGAACATTAAATCGTGCATATCCAAAAAACATGCAATTGTCTTTCCACACCGATAATTAATTTCTGTAACTGCCGGATTTACTGTCTGACTTCCACACGCTTCTAATTATATTCTGTGAAATGTTGCAGCTGTTGAGCCTTTTGTATGATAAATCACTAAATATTTTAGCACGTTGCAGGAAATTGACGGTTGGGTGCAGTGTTAGCAATGCCTTTATCTCCTACCACTGCTGAAATCTTCCCTGGAACCTCAGAACTGTAGATTTCTTGCTGACAGTGCCCAAACCCTGCAAGAAATATCACATAATGCCTTTTGCTCAACCGATGTGTGATGGAGTTTGAAGCTTTATTTTAATGGAATCAGATACTTCATTCACGAAAATGCGTTTTGTCTCAAATGCCCATCACCAAATTGCACAAAGCCGCTGCTATACATATTTGAGACAGCATGTGAAGGTCTCCATCCCAAATAATTCACATCAACCTTAAGGGAACTAGTCAAAAGAAGCATGAAACAGAACTTTACTTTCATTAGTGTACAGATTATAGTTGATAAATATTCTTATGTTGCTTACAATTTGGATAATTAAAGCATAGGCAAACCCTTCATTTTCACAAACAAGGGTTTGTTTTTAACTGACGAATTTCCATATTTCAAATACTAATACTAGTTGATAACTTTCTGTGCTAACACAATGTTCCGACTGCAGCTATAAAGCAAGAGATAAAAAGAGATTTCCTGTTGAGAATCATTCAACTGGTAACAAACAAGGATAGGTCCAAGCACAGTGCTTCCACAGCCCTGTATGGTAAGCAAGACTTTAAGTGGCACAGAGTCCTACCTGGGCTTCCTAATGTCGCCTGGCAGCCCCAGCCAATGAGGCCACTAGAGACCAAGGCTTTTTTTTCTAAAGCCTGAGCAGTCGCTCATGTTTGAGAGCTTCAGGCTTTAGAAAAAAAGCCCTTTTCTCCACAATGGTGGTGCAGACACCGGCCATGCATTCCTTTAACACTAGATGCCCGTTGACCGGCACCACCATTATGGAAGAAAATGGATGGTATCAACCCCTGCTAGCCATCCCTTTAGTTAAGAAATGCAGACATCAGCACCCTCTCCCCTAAGAGGAGAGGGTGCTGTTTTCTGCAAAGGGCTGCCAGGTGGGGGTAGCCAGCATCCCATTATGCTGGGGCTTGTTAAGGGGGGATGGCCTAATGGGCCGGCAAGTGACCCCCACCATTAGGCCACGCCCCCTTGAGGAGCCATGTTTCATTTTTCCATGTCATTTCATGCACTGCTGATAAGAATTGAGAGAAGTAGATTTATGTCACTACATGTAATTTGCTCTGAAAGCTCAGAACATAGATACCACAATCAGCTTGCAAATGGATGAAAACAATTGTCTGTTTAAAAAAATATATGAATCCCCTTAAATGCTGAGCTATATGCATTTATATGCAAATAGGACGAGCATATTCGTCCTCAGCACCTAACAGGTTAAAACGGCCAAAGGATACCTGGGATGCATGGATGCCATTATAGGGGTGACTGACATAATGTACATGCAAAGAACTGAAAATAGATATACTTATTTATTTGAATTTTTGCCTGGTGCTGGCCCAACCCAGAGAGTCTTGGAGCCCCTAAAAGTTCAAAAGGGAGAAGGTGAAAAACAAGTTACAACATTTTCAGGATCGGAAGATCAGGGCAGATAGGTGTTGGGAGGCAGATAAATACATCATCCATTGCTATTGCCCCTCCCCGGCCCAATACTGCACAGGTGAGAAGCGTTACTCACTAAGGCAACCGTACCATCCATTTCCCAGGCTGGCACTACACAAAGTGGACATGGTCTAAGCTAATGATGGCAAGAATAAACAAACTGACAATGAAATAATACATGTGTATGCACTAGACACAAAGCAGATGTGCACTCAACATGAGGAACAGGAACACGAGGTACTATATGCATTTATAAATGAAGAATATTAACATGGCATCCATAAAGAAATGAAGTATACTAACATAAGCAATGTATAAGCTGAATTCAATATGAAAGATATGCGAATATAGCTCACTAACACAAACGCGCAACAGTACTGGGCAGCCCTCTTTTCCAAAATGGAAGCTGCAGCCACGCTTTTGAGTAAATGAAAGGCCTCAAGGCTTCACAAGGACTCAAAATGCTGAAATAACAAAATACAGATCCGTGCAGTGCTCCAATGGTAGCTAGCAACCCAAGCGAAGGTTACTGAGAACTTAGGGAGGGTCTGAACATTGCAGTGAAAGCACGAGAAAACGATTCCTAACACACAAGCCATATAGTCTTAGAAAAATTAAAAGAGCAGTCATCCTTTGTAAGACTGGTGTATGAGAATAATAAGCCAAAGACTCTATGGTGAAATACCCAAGAGTGTCCCCAGTGGAAAAAGGAACCATAACACTTGCACTAATATTAGCTAAAATACCAATACATGCAGGGTTACATAATTCCAAACACTGTCTAATCACACGTGACCCATAATTGAAGAACACTGTCTATTCATTAGCAACAAATACAGATAGGACACCAGCCTCACACCTTGCACACATTTCCAGACACAAGACGCCGTACAATGCCAACTACAAAGAGATCACCCAGGCTCATGGCCTAGGAATAAAGGATGTTATCTTTTTTTAATAGAAAGGAAAGTAGTCTGTGGACCGCTCTCTCCCCAGTCCTATTTGGCTCATGTCTTGATGACCTGTAAGTTGCACAAGGGTGGTCAGTAGAAAGCCAACCATTTAAAACCCCCAATGTTAGGCCACCCAGTACCTATTATGTCAACCAATAATCTATTGTAGAAATTATGTTTTTTTACTATTATCTATTTAGAGGTGGTCTCAGGAGGAGCCATCGGATTGTTGTTACCCAATTAGAGGTTTAACTCCTATAGAATGTATATCTAGTCAATCTCCTTAACCAATCCCCATAACCCATAGGTTTTGTAAACTCATGTTATGTTATGACATTGTTGATGACACAATCATAGTTTAAAAACTGTTGTTTTTTATGAGCACGTTGAGAGCAACAGCTTTTTATGATAGTATGAACTCCCTGCTTTATTTGCATGTTAATAAAGCTGAGTTTTGCCCTTCACTATTTCCGTTATTGAGTCTGTGTTTTTCTGGCTCCTGATCCCTGTCTAAATTGGGTTTCCCCAGGCCGTCTTAACAGATGGAAGAAAAAGTGATGGTTCGCTAGAGTCCTCGTATTGTCAAGGGTTCCCTGCCGTTGCCCAAAGACTACGCAGGTGACCTGTGGACAGAGGTGTTACGCGCAACATAGGTCGGCATGAGCCCCTTTGGAGAAAAATCATGTCTGGCCCCTCCATGACTCCCCTTAGGGCAGAGGATAGCTGGCTGTTAAGGGTGACTCCTTAGTGTGACTGAGGCCAAAACAGGGAAAGGGATTGTTTTATATATTGAGGGTTTGTGAGGATAAAGATATAAGAGATAAAAATATATCTTTTGGCAAGAGTCTGGAATTATCACATGGTACACCTCTGAGAAACCAGAAGGTGCTTAACATAATTGTCCCTGGGGATCTGTCATCCAGGTGGCCAAGACCTGTCCATCGCTTTTGGATCCAGTTCCTGAGGGTGGACCAGCGAGGGAGGATCACCTGGGTAAAGGGTCAACGGGAGTGGGAATGGGACGCTGGATGGTGAGACACAGTATCCCCTTCCCTATTACACCTTTACCCCATCCTACCAAGTAGGCACACGGACAGCCCGCTATGACAAGTGGCAAAAGTACAAGTGAGAAAAAGGTTAAGTCAAAAAGAGAATGAGTAATTGTGAATCAAAGTGGTCCTGCTACGGGTTGAGCAAAATCCCACGCCCTGTTGAAAGTCTTTGATTTTGATGAAGAAGGAAAGTTTGGAAAAGTAGATACATTTGGTCTGTGGTCGGTGGAGGGAGACCAATTGAAGGTTTTGTGATAAAGGGGGTCTGAGCCCAGCAGAGGGGGACCTGGGGTGAGCAATAAATCACTGAAAATGTTTTGTGTTAAAGTGTGTCGGAGCCTGGCAGAGGGGGGCCCGGGGTGAAGAGAAAACCACCTGAGAAGTTGTATATGTTAAATCCTAAGGAAGAAAGGAACTTTAATGTTTATCGTGTTACATCAGGCCCTCGGAAATAAGAGACTTTGAATGACAAAGATACTTTGGCACAGACGCATTTTGATTTTGCATAACATTGTTTCCCACACTATTTGTATTTAGAAATAAGGATTGGCAAAAGGTTTATGCCTCATTACGGTGTAATAATAAGAGAAGGATAACCTCACCAGGAATTGGGAAGACGGCAGTTGTGCATTTCTTTGTGTAGTAGTTGCAGGCGGCAGCCTTATGTTTTAAAACAGCTTAGGTTTTGTGAAAAGTTTACTTTTTGTGCATATTGGTGTATATCTAAACCTAAATCTAAGATGGGAGAAAGCTTCGACCATCAAATGAAAAATAAGGCAGTCCTTGTGACGTCTTGTCAAAGTAAAAGGGCCTACACCAAAAAAATACTATTGCCAATCTATACAACTATGTATAGAAATAGTGTGGCATAGGCTTTCACAAAAAAGAAGTGTTCACAAATGATAAATCAGGATATGGTTGCCAGGGGTCTCCCTTCCCCACGTTTTGAGCATGGGACAAGGCGGGACTCCTGAGCACAGCACATGCTCGAGCTTTCCCAGCACGAGCCGACAGTTAAGTTGTCAGCTATTAGGTTCTTCTATGGTTAAGTCTCTTTTCACTTTAAGCCTCTTGTCCTCGAGGAATTGATGTATTCAATATAACTAATGTAAGTTCATTTCCAATCGTACTTCGGGTGATGATTCTTCATCCCTGGGACCACCTGTTCTGGGCGCAGACCCTTCTCGGATTTCAGTTTCCCTCCATCGGGTTCACTATGACTGATTCATACAACTTGTTTTTTTCCTTCACACGTCGGTGGATGTTAGCTTTTCACCCCTGGATCCCCCTCTACTGGACTCAGACCCTTCTTGATGGTTCACCTCCCTCTGTCGGTTTCACTGCGGCTTTTCAGAGAACACTTGCTCCTGTTGCATTCACAATGATCTATAGGGCATCACACTTCTCCCTTTCTTGTCAGCATCCCACTGTCAGGTTTACTCTTGCCAACCACAAAAAGTTCTTTCCACTTTTCCACTAAGCAGGATTCGCTTCCCTTTGCTTTTCAATGGATTGTCGGTCAAAGACTTTTGACTGTACAGAATATTTTGTTAGACCCCTGTGTGACCACTTTGACCTTCTGCCTTCAGCTCTCCTAAGGCTTTATGGTATTGGTAGTTTCAACAAATGCAGCATCCACCAGTCTCTCGAGTGAGCACCCACATGGTGTGTGACTCTACTGCAGCTGGCTTTCCCGTAATGTTAACAGTTCTTTGATCTTCTTTCAATTTGCCACGTTGCGACATTAATTGAACACAGTTCGGTTTCTTATTGGCTCTCCCCTCGACTCACCGGCTGTGCTGAACCGATTGGCTTTTCTTGTATCTGGAGTCAAGGATGGTACCATGGTAAAAGACCTCTCTCTCTCTGTCCTGCTTATCAGCGTAGGCAGGCTCCATGTACCATTGACATCTGCTGCAGCACACACTGGCTATTGTTCACGGTTTTACGATTCCTTGCAGGGAGGTTTCGTGGGTCTGGCTTGGAAAGGGCACAGTCGCTTCTCTCCTTGTAACCCCTTCAATTCTTAACGCTTTTCTCCTCTTGAATTGCTGTGCTTGGATAATTGTGTCATTGTGTGGCCTGCCTTGCTTGTCTTGTGCTCTCATGCTCCACCTTTTATCCCTGTGGGGAAGGAAAAGGGCCGTCAGGTGTGTGTGATTCTGGTCAATTGCATGCGTTTGCCTGACCCTTGTGTTGGGGCATGTCAGGTAAAAGGCTCTGGTCGTAGTCTATCGTCTTTTGTGGTGAGTGAAGGGGTTCGTGTTGGGAAAGGGGGAGAATGTTTGAGAATCCTGCGTGGTAGGTTGGGGAAAAGGTGTCAGAAGAAGAGGGATACCGCATCTCACCCGCCAGTGTCTCACTTCCATTCCCTGAGCACCCCCCCAAGTGATCCTCCATCACTGTCCAACCCCAGGAACTCGATCCAATAGCGATGGCCGTGTCCTGGCCACCTGGATGACAAATCCCCAGGGACTCATCTGGGAGACACCTTCAGGTTTCTCAAAGGACCGAGAAGTGTGATCTGGTGCGGGAGCAGCAAGGTGGGGCTGCTCAGAGTATGAGTGGCATTTGAGGTGCCGCTTTGAAATATTGGGCTGCGCAAGAGGAGTGGTTTTCAGTAAGATAAGTATTGTTGGTGAAGAGTGTGAAAGGGAGGGAAAAGGGTTGAGTGAGAATTCAGATATCATTTGCTAAGTATCGATAAGTTAAATTGTGACCTATTATAATGGGAGAAGCTCCCATCATTCACCTATGCAAAACATTATTCGGTACAAGGACAAAATCCTTAAGTGCCATGCTCAGTGAGTGTGGGACACTGCGGGCAACATGTTTATGCCTTGGCCACAGGAGGGCACTCATTCACGGTCAGTGCTGCAACACATGTGCGCATATTTACATACTCCGTATAAAGAAAAACTGTTGCAGAATCAACTTGCCATTCTGTAACTGTGGAAAATATTTGGGTAAGAGGTAGAGGAGCCACCCGTGAAAGAATGGATGCTTAATCAGCATGAAAAGGGGAGCATAGCATTCATGGCTCCTCCTCCTCCCCAAAGCACCGATCCATCTCAAGCACCGATCCATCTCCGGAAACACAGGGATTATACCTGTTACGAGCATTGAAAGCAGTGGCAGGGTATACTAATCCCACATATGCGCTACTGGCATACATTAGTGAAGACATTAAAAGTGGAGAAAAAATAAGTAAGCAAAGACCAGTGTCCACTTACATGGACTATGAAGAGCTATGCAATTTATAGGCAACACTGACAGAAGATGAGGAGTAGGTCCAGAGAGAGAAAGGTAGGCAAGGAAAAATTATGAGACAGCAATTATGATGAATGAATGGGTAGGAGGACAGATCATGCTCAAAAGATATGGAAAAGGCATGGATGATTTTAAAGAAAGAGAAATGGAAGTTAGAGAAAGGCAGGAGAAACAAGAAGAGAAAAAGGAACAGGAGGAGCGAGAAATAGAGCGGAAAAGAGTGCAGAGAGAGAAAGAAAGAAGGAATGAAGAACTAGAAAAAGAAAGGAAGCCAGATGCATATAGAGAAAGGCAGAAGAGACAAGAATACGAAAAAGAAAGGGAGAGACAAAGAGATGCAGAAAGGGAAAAGAAAAGTAAAAGGAGGAAGAGAGGGACATAGAAAGACAACAAGAGATAAAAGAAGCAGAGAAAGGCTGAGAAAGAAATAGATGGTATTATATGGGGACGTACGCTCCCAGACAAAGAAAGAGACCAGAGACAAGAACAGAGAGAAAGAGTGGAGCTTAGAAAGACACTGTATAGAAGTGGATGAGATACATAAAAAGCATACTCTTCCAGATGTATGAGAGGAAGGGCATACGAAGGAGGGTTGGAAACCTGTATAGGAGCAGAAGGGATGGTACCGGCAGCATGATGGTGTGTAGAACAGGGTCTCTGCAAGATGGAGAGAGCAATGTATTGTAGGAAGTGATGAGAGGAACATATAGGATGAGTCCCCCTGGGAGATTAGACTTTGAAGACAGAGAAGGTGATGAAGGGGATGAAAGTGACAACACTATGATCGAAGATGAAGAGAGAGGAAAGCGGAGAGGATGAGGCTGCACACACCACTTCTACAAGCATGGGGATAGGGAAAGAGGTAGCATGGTAGATTTGGAAGAATCTGTGAGGAGGCTTCAGCCTGTTGAATATCCCAGAAGCCCGAAGGTGTGATAAAATAGTTTAGAAGAGAAAACGCTGTACATAAACAGACTAAGGGATTTACCATGATGGAAGAGAATTAGTATGGCAGATGCAGTGAGCAAGATGAAGTGTGTGGCTGCACTCGAACAGGCTGAGTCCACACAATTCCCCTTATTAGAGATGGGGGGGCTGCCGCAATATATTCTGTGGCAAAAAATTGACACAAATAATTTGATTTGTAAATTACCATCAGTGACATCAGGGATGGGTAAATGGATCTATGAATTAAAGAGAACGACACCTAGGAGGTCCATAGCAGTAGATGACATTCAAATCCTGCTTGCTGCTATATTGCTGGAACAGTCAGATGACATTTGGAAGCCTATTGTGGATTGACTGTACAAAATACTGATCATGACGGAGCACCCTTTAATAACTGTTGAGCTAACATATGTGGAACACTTAGGGTTCTGTAACCGGATTTGTCACTCCTGAGCACCATTATAACTCGTAAGATGAGAGCAGATGGAGAACCAATGGCTTATATTCCGGATATTCAGGAGAAATGGCGGTTAGAAACCAGGGAGCTATGGGACAAAAAGATTACTTTATTCTATCACATTTTGTGCCAGGGACTTCCCAAGGAAGTGCAATACTATTGAAAAAGATTGTGGGAATGGAAGTGAAGGAATGGGTGGAGGTCCAACTGATGATTGTTCACCATTATCTGTTAAAGCAAGAGAAAGACAGAAAGAAAATTAAGGACAGGCAGAATGAGGAAGCAAGATTAGTTCAGAAGAAAATGTTATTTTTGTTCAGTGGAAAGAGCAGTATTGACAAGTGAAGGGGGAGGTTTCAACACACAAGGGACACAGCAGGTACAGCCAGCGGACAGAAGTTTTGCAGGAACGGGAGAGAACATATTATTGTACGAGAGTTCGCACCAAGGGGCAGAGGGTTTGGATTTCAAGCTCCACAAGGAGGAGGATTTAATGTGGGGAAACCTAGATTTGGGGGACAGACACAGCAATGTTGAACATGCAGGAAGATGGGGCACATTTCACTTCAATGCAGAAGCAGTGGAGGGATGCAACCCAATTGGCAAGCAGCAGATGCAAGGGGGGGCAGCGTACCCCCAACCATCTAGCACAGAGCCACCTGAATATTATGCCCAAGATCACACATAGTATCAGACACAAGCACCAGCAGTACAGCCAATGAAGCAAGAGATGCCACCCCAAACACAGCAAGCACCAATGCATACACAGCAAGCTCCAATGCAGACACAGCATACACCAGTGCAGACACAAGCATTAACACAACAGAATGCAGTGACACCATGGAAGGTAAACATATTCCCACAGGACCCCCTAACTGGAATAGGGAATGTGACAGTAGTTGGAGATGTTATGCAGGGAATTTTGTTCAACCTGTAAATATAAATGACTGACCTGTATTGCAGCTGAGTTAGTAATGCAGCTGTAGGAATTGCCCCAATACATTTACCACCCTGATAATTGTATAAAACAGGGAAAACAAAAGTCTCAGGGAAACCCTTTGGGGTAAAAAGCCCTGTAGTCCAATAGTCCAAAGGATTCAGTTGCAGTTGTGTTTGGATCTGGTGCATGGCGTAGAGTGAGAAATCTTTTCAGTAAGTAGAGTAGCTGTGGTTTTGCAGAAGCCGTATTCTGTCAGAACGGGACCCAGAAGGAGAAAAGTTGACAGGCCAGGGATTGCGCACAGCAGAAGTCTTAGATCACAGTAGTATAGTAGAGGAAGGTTGCACTGAGATGGGATGTGTCTTTTAGAGGAGCAGAAAGCTCCAGAGGCAATGGGAGCAACAGTGCAGGCTAATCATTCAAAACACTAACAGCAGTATATTTGGAACATCTTGCTAGAAAAGTAGCAATGTGCTGTTGCCCTGGGAAACATGTCCTAGGTACACATCTTGAACTGCATACACTTCTGTAATCAAACTGCCATTGACACGGCATGTAAACCCAGCAACAACTACACTTTTACATGGCACATCGGTCTCCATATTGGAAGAAGGAAAGTCAGCAAGGAAAATAGCATGAATCTGCCGCCACCTGTGCCATAATGACCTTTGCCTAATGCGGGTTGTGACATTTTATTGGTACAGGACTGGATATATATCCACAATAGGACAGCCCACAGGAAGACTTGATGTGTTCCATCCTATCGGTCACACCAGACTCACAAGAGGAACCAAGGATCGGGGTGACCATAGGTGACAAAACATTCTCCTTCTTAGTAGATACATATGTGACTGAATCTTGTGTTAAAGAGGGGAACTTCCCAATTAAGGCATTGCCATGTATGCACAAGGATTTTCTGGGGTGACAAATACAGTTCATTTTACAGACGCATTACCGATCACTACTGGAGAATACAACATATCCATGCCATTATTATTTATTATATTCTCACAAGACACCAGTTAACGTATTGGGGAGAGCCAATTGAACATGACGATAACATTTCCTGACCAGGTGATCATATGTTCTACCCTAAGTATCCATCATGTGAATGCAAAAGAATTCAAAACAGCCTTTTACGGCCAGGAAGCACAAAGAGGCGTGCCATTGAACACTGAAGTGTTTCTTTACGTGGTACACATATTGTTAGCATGGCTTCCAAGAACACAGGACAGATTATTGCAGTTACCTACAGAATATTTGTTTTGGCCAGAAGTACCCATGGACATGGAGGAAGAGCAAATAATTACAGTAGAGCTAGAATCAGCAATTGTAAGGAAGACAGAGTAATTTTACACATAATTGATGAGGAAGGGGTAAACTGGAGGACAGTGCTAGCTCTTGATGAAGGGCACAGATTGACTGACATAACAGACAAGGGGCCTCATTACGAGTAGGGCGGTAAGGGATACCGGGCACCGGTAAGGAGACCGGTGCCGATATTCCCTTACTGCCCTACTACGA
Source organism: Ambystoma mexicanum (assembly GCF_040938575.1). Classification (NCBI taxonomy): domain Eukaryota; kingdom Metazoa; phylum Chordata; class Amphibia; order Caudata; family Ambystomatidae; genus Ambystoma; species Ambystoma mexicanum. Next base: position 291,171,240 of record NC_090936.1, on the reverse strand, counting down.
GGTCCCTTAGCGGGTCCCTTCCTTAACGCCTGGTCTGACCAGGTGTGAAGGACGGGACCAGTTAAGGGACCTGGGCGCAAATAACGGGCTTGGCATACGCCGGCTCGTTATTTGCGCCCTCCCCATTCCCATTGAGCCCTATGGGGGCTGAAATGGGAATGGGGAATGGTTTGGTGAATGGGGATTTACGGGACCCGCCAAGGTCGGACTGGACCGGTAAATCTCCATTTCACCAATCCACGGTACCATTATTGGTGGTAGTCATGGCGCAAATAGCGCCATGACTACCAGCAACCTCGTAATGAGGGCCAAGGACTTGTTTACAGGGACGACTCAAATAACAAGGTGATGTTTAATATAAGTCTTACATATCAGTTAAAATTGAAAATAGTGAGATATCTCAGAGAATGTCACTAGTAAAAAAGGTACCATCCTTTCTCCAGGAAGATTTGGCATATGTACCTAGCACTTTGTGGACCAGCAATCCATATGACGTTGGTCTGTTGAAAAGAGTAGGGCAGTCAACATTTAATTGAAGCAAGGAGTTATTTTACCATGGGAAAGACAATACTCAATGTCAAAAGAAACTGATGAGGGTATTTATGACACTATTGCTGCTTTAGTGTGACAAGGGATATTAGTGCCTTCAGAATCCCCATGTAACACCGCTTTTTTACCCAGTGAAAAAAGTGACCGGGGGGTCGTGGAGATTTTTTCAGGACTTACACCACTTGAGCAATATTGTTGAGGCAGAGTTCCCATTGGTTCCGAACCCAGCCCCAATTGTGTGCAATAATACATCCAAATCTAAATATTTAACAGTGATTGATTTAAATAATGCTTTCTTTTCCATTCCATTGCAATAATAGTCCCAGCATTTGACCTCGTTTGCTTACTGCAGAATTAAATTAAAACATACTCTGTTACCTCAGGGGTACTCTGAGTCCCCGTCAGTCTTTAAACAAGTTATGGAGGTGGTTCTGGGAAAAATACAACTTGACAGGACAGTAATACAATATGTAGATGACATTCTAGTGCATAGCACGACAGAGGGAGAATGCAGGAGAGAATCATTAAAACTGATGACAGTACTGGCAGAAAAAGGGTACAAGGTTGACAAAGAGAAAATGTAATATTGCCAGGAAGAAGTACTATGCATAGGTCAGCTAATATCAAAAGACGGAAGAAATGCGATGCCTGAAAAAAGCAGAAGCAATCATGAAAACATCCAGACCAGAGACAGTCAAAGGATTACAGCAATTTCTAGGTCTTTGCAATTATTGAAGGGCATGGAATTTTGACTACAGCACGTATGTAAGACCGCTTTTAAAGGGATTCGATGAGGCACAGAGAGAAAACAGTGATATAGCCTGGATAGGCGAGATGATAGATGCCTTTGACATGACATGACATGATATGGCATTTGTAACGCGACTATACAAAAGTGTTTGAAGGCGCGACGAGGCAAGGAAGGGGGAAACTGAGGGAGGACAGAGACAACGCTCATACTAGGCCAAGTGACATTGAGATCACGCAAGTGTAGGGGAGGGGAAAAGTGCCTTTGGAAATGGGAGGGGCAGTGCTGTACATGGGATCAAAACAATAACAAGAAGTGTGGCCAGCAGGAGGCAGGTGGAAGGGTAAGTGCATACAGCAGGTGTCCAAAAGTGCAGGTAGGGGGACTTTAGGGTTACAGATATAGACCCAAGTTCAAGGGTTGCTGGGAGGCAGTTCGGTTGTGCAACTGGGTAGGTAGGGACCTGTGCCTGAAATCAGAGGGTATCCAGGTGAACAGTGCAGTATGATATGATATGGCATTTGTAACGCGCCTATACACAAGTGTTTCAAGGCGCGAAGTATCAGAAAGGAAATCAGCAGGGGAGATGGAGGGAGAAGGCAGAAGCTAAGAGGAAGGACTTACGGTGCTTCCGGATCTGGAGATGGTTCTCCGCGTGTTTCAGAGAGGCAGGGAGTCTGTTCCAGAGGGAGGCCCAAGCCGAAGAAAGAGATCTACCACCAACTCATTGCTTGGAGAAGCGACTGACCCTGAGGGAGTTGGAGGTGGAGGAGTGAAGAGCTCGAGTAGGAAGGTATTTACTAGGAGAGAGTTGGAGGTATTGAGGACCCAAGCCTCAGAAGGCCTTGAGGAATGCAGAAGTTCTTGAACTTAATACTTGCAGCCACTAGGAGCCAATGCAGAGATTTCAGTGCTGGAGAGATATGATCCCTGGGCTTGAGGCCCAGGACAAGTCTCGCAATCCTGTTCTGGATGAGTTGCAGAGGGTGGAGAGAAGAAGCAGGCAGATTTAGAAAGAGGCTGTTGCAGTAGTCCAGCCTAGGGAGAGCCAGAGCTGTCATGACAGAGATGACAGAGCAGAGATGAGTTGAAACTAGCAATTAGCACAGCTCCCATGTTAGGGATCCCTGATTACAATGTAGAATTATTTTTATTTTCCCATTGAAATGGAGTAGTGATGACGGCTGTCCTCGCACAGAAAACTGCCATGGGACACAAGTCACTAGCACTCTATAGTGGGATTTTATACCCAGTAGTGAGAGGTCATTATCCCTGTGAAAAAGCATTGGCAGCCTTTGCAATTGAGAAATCTGCCAGCATAAGTATGGGCTGCACAGTTAAATTATATGTTGAGCATGCCCTGTTTGCTATCCTCGAGAAGCATAAAGCACAAAGCACATTGACCACATAGCGAGCCTCTGGTTTGAAGTGATTATATCAAACCCATTGATGAGAATTGTCAGGTGCAGAATAGTGAAACCAGCCAGATTTGTAGCAAAACCAGTAAATGAAACAGTTAACGTGCATGATTGCACTAAATAAATGGAGCACTTTGATGAAATACTGCATGTGAAGAAAAATGCCCTAGGAGTGGGGGGATTATTATCTTAATTGAAGGGTCATGGTCAATAGACCAGAGCACTGGCAAAATGCACAGCGCGACAGAAGTAATGAAAACAAAACTGAATGACAGCTTTGAGACAGTGACATGTGCAAGATTGTCATCACATTTCTCGGCACATGTGGTAGAATTGGTATCGCTAATTTTGGCACTTGAAGAGTATGAAGATTATAGTGTATTCTCATTCTCCCTGCGTGATGTCAACAGTACACACAGGCCTGTCACGTTGGAAGAGGTGTGGCTACCTACGTGCAGACGGCACACTAGTGTAGTATGCGCATTTATTGGACAGGCTTAAAGATGTACTCTAACTCCCCTAGGCCATCACCGTGGTGAAGTGTGCAGCGCACACCAGAGGTACAGATGTAATTTCCCACCGCAGTGAGGCCGCCACCTTGAAGCAAAAAGAGCAGCATTTTTTTTTTGTGATATCGGACATTGGGACTGCACTGAATAAATACACACATGCACGCAACATGTTGTTGAAGGAGGGTTTTTATCCACTACCCACAGCACAAATAACTGAACTACAGGCAGGATCACCACCAGAAGAGCAAGAGTTATAGAAGCAAAGGGGGGTGTTCTGTGTCCCCCACAGATGCAATGTGGTGACAGGACAGGACCGAGAAACCAGTCATGGCTGTAGGGTGGCTTAAAGTAGCATTAGACCAATGGCATCACCCAGCACACACAAGTGTCTTGCAGTACTAATTTTGGGGGAGTGGTTTGTCCCAAATTTGGCAGAACACGTTACAGATCTTTTTGTAAATTGCTGGCCATACTTTGCGAAGAGTGAGAGAAGCAATACCCTGTCCTACTGGACCATTTCAGCATTGGCATAAAGACTTTGGGCCTCATTAGGACCCAGGCGGTAAGGGGTTTACGCCGGCGTAAACCATGGCGCCCCTTACCGCCTGAGTACGAGTTCCCTTAGCGCCATGGTGATTTTAACGCCTGCTTTTAGCAGGCGTTAAAATCCATGGCGCTAAGGGACCTTGTTGTTAATTACGCAACCGTAATTTACGGTGGCGTAATTAACGCCTTCCCCACTCCCATTATGCCCTATGGGGCCAGAAATGGGAATGGGGAAGGGTAAATGGGGATTGGGGACTTACCGCCCCGCCAACCTCGGAATGGGGCGGTAAGTCCGCCAACCCCCATGGTGGAGTTGGCAGCTTAGCGCCATGGACCATGGTGCTAATAGCGCCATGGTCCTCCGCCAAGGTCCTAATGAGGGCCTTTGTAACGGCTACATGTAAATGCTAGTAGTAGTATGCCCCTTTTCCCGATGGATCAAAGCAGATCCCTGCGCATATCCAAATGCTACATATGCTGTGACATTTCTCATACGTGAGGTATTTCCAATGTGGGGAGTGTGCGAAGTACTCTGGTTTGACAATGGACCACATTTTGTAAATGAGGTGTTTGAGCACATCACTATCCTCTAGGGTATTCAGCATAGATTTTCATCAGCATTTCACCCACAAGCAAACACCATCTGTGAGTGCCTCGATGGCCGCCTGAATGAGCGGATTGCCAAACTAAAAGTGACACTTTAAAAAAGTTGGCTCCATTGCATTCCTCGAGCTCTTTTTGTATCATGCAATCAGCTCGGCTCTGACCATCACCTGACTCCACATGAGCTGTTGACAGGACACTGCATGCACACACCCCTGGCTCCTCCCACTCGAGCTCAAATTGATGCAGAAAGTGCTGCTACTGTGTTAGGGCAAGAAATGCACAGTGATTTGATAGCTATAACAGTCTCCTAAATGTATGTCTTGACAGCTTCGAGCGCGGCACAGGGAGACGAAGAAGACGGATGAAGCAAATGAACAAGTTGATCCTGTGACCTTATTAAGGCCACCAGTACTTTTCCCAGAGGATAACGTTCTGTGTACAAATTCCACCAGACAGTGGCACAATCCCATTTTGAAGGACCATTTATCGTGAAGGCAGTTACACAAATGGCTATCAAAGTTCAAGAAAGGAGGACCTGGATGCACCTCGGCAAAGTCAAACTCTACAAAGGAGAGACCCCCCTGCCTGCCAACATAGAGCATGAAGACGAAGAAGACATTGGGAAGAAGTCCAAACAAGATCGATGACAAGAGCCAATCAGCAGCAAGAAGAATAAAAATCATTGTATCCTTATAGATGTAAAGATAAGACAGTTCAACAAGTTTTCAATGACAATTCCTTGAAATAAAGCATTAATACTTCCACAGTAACAAAGAAAATAACAAATGTTACCTTTAGCAATTATATTTTTCTTGGTTTTATCCTATTTGACGGATACTTGTCCCTTTTTAGGAGCATGGAACATCTGATATGATAGAGTATTTGATATGCTAGGTTATTTATAACGCGCTTAATACCCAGAGGTTTCTAAATGTGGACCCAAGAATCGAACCTGTGGTGCTCCGTGTCATCTTACTTCCAAGGCGAGCACATTGCCCCTGAGCTATCCTCCCGGGACATCTGTCTTGATGTATTATTGTTTAGTATAAAAGCCTACTTTGTTTGTGAAAGAAACCTCCTTGCCATACTACCACAATCTTTTCTGTGAATATTTATTCCTCAAAAAGAATTTTCCTCTGGTGAAAAGATTGGGATTTTTCAATACTGTCAGATATTCACTTGTAGCACTGAGAAGTAAAAAAACTTTCAATTATTTGTCAAAACATGTCTGGGGATGCTTGTGGTCTTGTGCAGAATGGATGTGACCTAGCAGTTTGGACTGTACTGCGCCTTTTGAGGTGAGACCACACCTGATTTGCATATGCTCTTTCCCCTTCTGCGATGGCTGGGCAGGATGGAGAACAATCGTCTAGAAGGTTGCCGACAGTAATTCCAGAGGTTAGAATTAATTCCAAACCTTCCAGCCATCACCTCTTTTGGCTTGCATAAATCACTGTGAGTGGGATGGGTATGTCCAGACATGGGTCCAGAGCCTGCTGGGCCTAAAGCCCTAAGCTAATCACTGATGATGCCCAATGAGGCTGAAACTTGTCTCGGGATGATTGTGGTCTTGTGAACAAGCGATGTAACCTAGAAGTTTTGGCTGTACTGCCCCTTTTGGAGTGGGACCAAGCCTGATTTGCATATGGTCTTTCCCCTTCTGTAATAGCTTGGCAGGTCGAAGAACAATGGACTGTAGGGTTGCCCAGAGCCATGCCAGTGTTACGCTCTCCTGGTATCCACGGGGACGTGACCCAGCCAGTTGGTCGTTGGTGCCCTTCCCAATGATTCCCTGGTGTGGTCTCGGTGTCGATGGGGTTCCACCTGGAAATGAAGACTATATTAGGACTGGGCTACCAAGGTAAGTTTTCCCCCACCTCCCTTGTGTTTCCAGCCCCTCCAGGTTCTCTTCTCACCTGGTTGTCGGAATCGGTGGGCTCTCCGTCCTGCTCTCTGGGCAGTGGCACGTTGTCTTTTGTGGACGCGGGCGGTCCAGTTACTTCACTGACTGCTGCCCTGTAGTGTCTTTCAGGTAGGTCTTATTGCGATTGATGGCGTAGTCATTCTTGCATGCCTTTCCTCTGTTGTAAATGTCTCTTTTTTATCTCCCTAGGAGTGCAGAGTGTCCGCTTGGAGAACTGGATATGCTGGTTCTCACTGGGAGATGATGGTGCGGTATAGCGCTATGATGCGGTAAGGAGGCGCTTTGCGTAGCGCAGCAATGTCTTGTCCTCTCTGACCTGTGCTTTTCTCTTTTCATAGGTCGCAGTGAATTCCCAGCACAGATGGAGTTCTGGAGCTATGCCGGCCGAAAAGCAACCAACCAGGTAAGTCTTTAAGCGCTTTGTGGTTGTAATGTCTCCACTACCTCCTTTAATTATGTCGTTCTCCTTTTCTCAGGTCCTTCGATCCGGGCGGTGAACTCCACCAACAGAGCTGCCCAGGAGCTACGAGCAGTGAAGGATTATGAATGCAGGTAAGATTCTGCTGCTAACGATGTTCTTAGTTTTTCTGCAGGTCCGGAATTCACCAGGCTCGTGAGAAAGCTGGACATGGTGAGCGTCACGTTGCTAAAAGCAAAGTAACGCGAAGCGTGTTGTCTTGTTCGGATGTGGTTTAAATAGCCACTGTAAAGTAGTCCAGGTAAAGTAGTCCCTAGGCCACCACACCCAAAACACTACACTGCATAGCTTGGTTCTAGGAATCAAGCTATGTAGATGCCTCCATGTTGGCTGAAAGCCTAAATAAAGTAGTTCCTCATGCAGATGTCTTTCCTTACTGATGAGCCTGGCGCCAAAGGCACCAGGACTGGCACCAAGAGGGCCTGAGAAGTGGATGCCAGGCCTTATTAGTGACCCGAGCCCTGATTCCACCTGGCCAATGGGCTTGCCAGTGGGGATCAGGGCAGAGGGTCGTGACAGCACTCCCCCCAAGGCCCCTCCCAAGGTGTGTCTCCTGCCTGGTCCAGGTTTAGTTGGGAAGTTCTGATGAAACTTCTTGATCAGACGTGGTGCATGGATGTTCTCACTGATGTTCCCAGGATCTATATTGAGGCCCAAACCCCTTCCAGTCGACGAGATAGTACAACTTGGCTCTAGAGTACTTAGAGTCCAGGATGCCCTTGACTTCGAATTCTGGTTCTCCATCTATTAGTATAGGTTGAGGTGGTGTCTTGATTCGTGTACCGGGTTGCATTGGTTTTAAGCGGGACAGATGGAAAACCGGATGGATTTGTAGATTAGGTGGTAAATCCAATTTGACGGCTGCTGGGTTGATAATTGCCTTGATGGTATAGGGTCCCAAATATCGAGGGTGGAAGGTCCGGGCCCTCTTGATGGGTACGTATTTGGCAGCTAACCAAACCTGGTCTCCTAATTGATAGTCTGGGGCCTTTTTCGGATGCTGGTCGGCGAAGTGCTTTTGTTTTTCTTTAGCATGAATAAGATGTTCCTTCGCCTTTCTGAACGCCTGAGTGATGGTTGTATGAAGAATCTTTACTACAGGCATTTCCAAGCTGGCAGGAAGGTCAAGTTCTGATGTAAGTGGATGTCTGCCATACAAGTTGTAAAAAGGTGTTTGGCCCGTGCTAGAATGTACGGAGTTGTTATATGCGTACTCGGCTATCCACAGTAAGTCCTTCCAATCTCTCAATTCATGGTGCAGCATGCACCGTAAATACTGCTTGAGGGTCTGGTTGGTCCTCTCGGTTTGGTCGTCTGTCTGGGGGTGATGACTGGTGGATAGCCGGACGTCAATCTGTGCCATTGCGCAACATTTTCTCCAGAAATTGGACAAAAATTGGCTGCCTCCATCAGAGACCAGAACTGATGGAAAGCCATGCAGCTTGACAATGTTTTCCAGAAGTACTTCTACTAAGGTGGATGCGTCTGGGAGGCCCTTGAGAGGAATAAAATGTGCCAACTTTGAGAACAAATCCACGATTACAAGATTGCTGTTAAAGCCTTGACTCGGTGGCAGATCATTGATAAAGTCGAGGGAAAGAGTGTGCCATGGAGCGGGAGGGATGTTCAGTGGTTGTAGGAGACCCGATGGTTTCTGTTTCTGTGATTTATTTTGTGCACAGATGCCACAGGACTGAACATACTGGACAATGTCCTTATGCCAGGTAGGCCACCAAAAGTTCTTTTTTACCTTTGCTAAAGTTTTAACGATTTCACGGTGTCCTTCGATCAGAGAGTCATGATAACCTGAAATGATATGCTGTTGTAACTCCTTCTCGGGTACATATAGCCGGTCCCTAAAATAAGGTAACTGATCCTTGATGCAATATTGTTCTCCTTGAGTTTGCCATGCTAGGAAAGCATCCGGGTTCATTGACTGTCGAATTTTGTTTCGTAATTCGGCTTGTGATAACGCTGTTGTGATACCCAAGAGTTTGTCTTCAGGTATGATGAGTACCGGGTCTGGAGTTGTATACACCGTTTCATTGATGCCCATTCGAGATAAAGCGTCAGCTTTCCCATTCTTGACCCCTGGTCGAAAGGTGATCACATAGTCATATTCGGCGAAGAAGAGGGCCCACCGTAACTGACGTGAAGACTGGTTTTTGTCTGTTTTGAGATATTGCAGGTTCCGGTGGTCTGTGATCACTGTAATGGTGTGTCTAGCTCCCAGAAGATAGTGTCATCACACCTTGAAAGCGGACTTTATGGCTAGGAGTTCTTTGTCCGTGATAGCGTAATTCATTTCCAGGGGTGAGAGTTTTTTTGACCAGAAGGCCACAGGATGCAGCTGGCCAGTTTCTGGGTCCCTCTGTGAAAGGACCGCTCCCATTGCCATACTGGAAGCATCAGTTTCTATGACATAAGGGAGGTCTGAACGCGGGTGCCACAGGATTGGAGCGGAGGTGAACCTTTGTTTCAGTTCCTGAAAGGCTCTTTCTGCTTCGTCAGTCCAATCAAACTTTTTATTGCTTTTTCGTAGCAGTACTGTGATTGGGTGCACAACCTGAGAGAAGTCTGGGATAAACCGGCGGTAAAAGTTTGCAAAGCCTAGCATGCTCTGTATCCCCTTTAGAGATGTTGGTGATGGCCATTTTAGAATAGCGTCAACCTTATGTACGTCCATTCTGATGCCTTTCGGCGAAAGGATGAAACCAAGGAATTCTACTTCGGTGATGTGAAAAAAAAATTCTCCAGCTTTGCATACAAACGATGTTGGCAGAGCTTGGTGAGGACTGAACAAGCATGCCTGATATGATCTTGTTTTGAGGCTGAGTAGACCAAGATGTCATCAATGTACACTAAGGCGCAAACGTCAATCAGTTCTGTCAAGACATCATTCATTAAATATTGAAACGCTGCGGGAGCGTTACATAAACCAAAAGGCATGACTTGATATTCAAACAAGCCATATTTGGTACAGAAAGCGGTTTTCCACTCATCCCCGCTTCTGACCCGGACCAGGTGGTATGCTCCCTGAAGGTCTAATTTGGTATAGATCTGGGCATCTTTGACTTGGTCTAGCATTTCCAGGATAAGAGGCAAGGGGTAGCGGTTCTTCACGGTTATCTGGTTTATTGCGCAGTAATCAATACAGGTCCTTAAGTCCCCTTCCTTTTTCGGTACAAAGAACAAAGGACTGGCTGCTGGGGACTTAGATGGGCGGATAAATCCGTTTGCAAGGTACTGGTCCAAATAGGATTTCAGGTGAAGGTTTTCTGGTTCGGTAAGAGCATAGATCCTGCCGCAAGGGATTTGTGCCCCAGGAATAAAGTCAATTTGACAATCATAAGTCCTATGCGGCGGCAATGTGTTAGCCTGGTCTTTTTGGAATACGTCCCGAAGGTCACGATATTCATCTGGCAAAGTATTAGTTACTCTCAGAGTAGAGGCTCTAGTATTGGAAGTCTTGGAGACACAGGAGCCGGGTTCCGGGTAAGGAGAGTAGAAAGTTAGGGAGCAGTTGCTGGAGAAGGTTAATTTCCGTGCCCGCCAGTCTATCAATGGGTTGTGAGCAACCAACCATGGCATTCGTAGTATCAACCGGAACTGAGGTGCCTTTATAAGATCGAACAAAATACACTCCCAATGTCCATCCTGGCACAGCAAGGTTACACTGCTGTGCACTGGGTTACTTGTCCGGAGGCGATTTCTGTCCCATCCACGGTAGTCACCTTGTCCCCGGTAGACTTAGAACACAAAGGGAGCCCCATCTCTGCTGCCAACTCTTGATCTATATAGTTCCCAACTGCTCCGCTGTCGATGTATGCTTCTACGGCATGCATCTTTGACGATTGTTGGTGATTTATTAAGATCACGGGTATCACAAAGTGGGAGGTCAGTGGCTCTTTCTCATCACTCGACAAACTGACCTCTACGGTTGCCGAGCTTAGTAGTTTTCCGATTCCTTAACTTCATCCTTTTCTGTGGCCCCGACTGTCCTCCTTGGGGGTTTTATTGGGCAGTCTTTCAGAAAATGTCCTGGTTTTCCACAATACAAACAAAGTTGCTGTTGTCTTTTTTTATCCAGCTCTTGTTTTATTAATGGTGGTCGTATCCCTCCGATCTGCATGGGTTCTACGGCGATGTATGGCCCCGTGGCGCATTGTCTTTAGGCCGAACATAAACTACTCGAGAGTCTGCTTTGGACCGGTCTGCTTTTCGGTCCTGCAACCGATGGTCTAGCTGCACGACCAGATTTATGAATTTGGTACAGTCTCTGGGGGGATCAACTACCTGGGCCAAGACGTCCTTTAATTCGCCTCGTAAGCCTCGATGGAGTAACGTGGTTCTTTTGTTTTCTGGCCACCTGGCTTCAGCAACCAGTCTATTGAAAGTCGCAATGTATGTTAACAAGTCTTGGTTCCCCTGCCGGAGGGATAAAGGTTTGTTATCCACTGCTTGTTCCTGGGTATGGCGAGCAAACAGTTTTTCCATTTCTCTCTGGAACCCCCCATAGTCCTGTACCAACGGATCATTATGGGTCACCAACGGCACCGACCAATCCGCTGCACTTCCACTCAAGTAAGACAGGATGAAAGCTACCCGAGCTTGGTCATTTGGAAATGCCCCAGGGTGACAAAAGAAGCGAAGGCGACACTGATTTATGAATGCTGCATACTTCTGTGGGTCGCCCGAAAACCTTTCTGGTGGTGCTAGGGGAACTGTTCCAGGCATCGTGATCTGTACTGGTGTGGGGGTATAAGAGGGTGGGATAGGATTTTGCATCAGTGGATTTCCTGCAGGCAGAGGAGTCTGCCCTGTCTGCGATTGCAAGAATTGTCTGCTGATTTCGTTGCTGCGCTCCTTGGTCACTATTAGGTCTCTCTGGAGTGCATTAGTCTCTTGTCGGGCTGAATGAACCTCAGCACGAAGGTCCCCCAACAATTGGGCCAATTGGTCGATTTCTGATGTTTCCATGGTGCCCAGGTGGATTATTTATGTGAGGCTTTACGTTCTAATACGCTCACCTGGTATCCACGGGGACGCCACCCAGCCAGTTGGTCATTGGTGCCCTTCCCAATGATTCCCTGGTGTGGTCTCGGTGTCGATGGGATTCCGCCTGGAAATGAAGACTATATTAGGACTGGGCTACCAAGGTAAGTTTTCCCCCACCTCCCTTGTGTTTCCAGCCCCTCCAGGTTCTCTTCTCACCTGGTTGTCAGAATCAGTGGGCTCTCCGTCCTGCTCTCTGGGCAGTGGCGCGTTGTCTTTTGTGGGCGCGGGCGGTCCAGTTACTTCACTGACTGCTGCTCTGTAGTGTCTTTCAGGTAGCTCTTACTGCGATTGATGGTGTCGTAATTCTTGCATGCCTTTTCTCTGTTCTAAATGTCTCTTTTTTTATCTCCCTAGGAGCGCGGAGTGTCCGCTTGGAGAACTGGATATGCTGGTTCTCACCGGGAGATGATGGCGCTCTATAGCGCTATGATGCGGTAAGGAGGCGCTTTGCGTAGCGCAGCGATGTCTTGTCCTCACTGACCTGTGCTTTTGTCTTTTCGTAGGTCGCGGTGAGTTCCCAGCACAGATGGAGTTCCGGAGCTATGCCGGCAGAAAAGCAACCAACCAGATAAGTCTTTAAAGGAATGGTTCGGCCCAAAATTTTATTGCAAAAAAAGATGGGCAATAATAAAAAAAATTGATTGCCACTTTTTTTTTTTAAGTCCCTATGTAAAATTTCGAGAAAATGAAGCACAAAGGGAAGCACATGGGGGCATCCATTTTGTGAAATGGATGCCCGCCGCTGTGCTTGCTTTGGCTTTTGCGGCACTAATGAAGGAAAAGCCAGCCAGCTGTAGTAAACAAAAGCTACCATGGGTGGCTTTTCCTTCATTGGTGCCGGGACTCGGAGGACGGAGACCGGATACTACAGGCAGAAAAGCTGCAGCTGCATCTCGGTAAGTGCTATTTTTTTAAATAAAAATAAACACTAGCTGCGTTTTTTTTTCTAAGTTTTCCGGGCTGGAGGACCCCGTAAATCTTAGAAATAAAACCGCAGCTTTAAAAACATTGTATTTATGATTGCGGTAGCTTTTGAAGCTAGGGAACTCATAAATACAACGTTATTGTGTTTGAAAACGCTGCAGTTTTTCTTTCCAAGTTTCTCAGGCTCCTCCGGCTCGGAGGAGCCTGAGAAACTTGGAAAGAAAAACCGCAGCGTTTTTGAAACACAACCGCGTTGTGTTTCTGCTGCCGTGGCTATCACTTTGGGTCTCCGGTGCTCCCACAGGGGAGCACCGGAGACCCAAAGTGATAGCCACGGCAGCAGAAACACAACGCGGTTGTGTTTCCATGCCGCGGTGTTTCTGCCTAAAGCTGTTTTCCCATTTGGGGCTCTCGGGCTCCCCACGGGGAGCCGGAGGAGCCTGAGAAACTTGGAAATAAAAACCACAGCATTTCCAAACACAATAACGTTGTATTTATGTGTGCGATAGCTTCAAAAGCTACCGCAAACATAAATATGTTTTTAAAGCTGCGGTTTTATTTCTATGTTTTCCGGGCTCCTCCAACCTGGAAAACTTAAAAAAAAAAATGCAGCTAGTGCTTATTTTTTTAAAAATAAATAGCATTTACGGAGATTCAGCTGCAGCTTTTCTGCCTGTAGTCTCCGGTCTGCGTCCTCCGAGTCCCGGCACCAATGAAAGAAAAGCCACCCAGTGGTAGCTTTTGTTTACTACAGCTGGCTGGCTTTTCCTTCATTAGTGCCGCAAAAGCAAGCACAGGCGGGCATCCATTTCACAAAATGGATGCCCCCATGTGCTTCCTTTTTAAAAGTTTGAGCTTCTTTTTCTCAAGATTTTACATAGGGACTTAAAAAAAAAGTGGCAATCGATTTTATTTATTATTGCCCATCTTTTTTTGCAATAAAATTTTTTGGGCGAGCCATTCCTTTAAGCGCTTTGTGGTTGTAATGTCTCCACTACCTCCTTTAATGATGTCTTTCTCCTTTTCTCAGGTCCTTCGATCCGGGCGGTGAACTCCACCAACAGAGCTCCCCAGGAGCTGCGAGCAGTGAAGGATGATGAATGCAGGTAAGATTCTGCTGCTAACGATGTTCTTGGTTTTTCTGCAGGTCCGGAATTCACCAGGCTCGTGAGAAGCTGGACACGGTGAGCGTCACGTTGCTAGAAGCAAATTAACGCGAAGGGTGTTGTCTTGTTCGGGTGTGGTTTAAATAGCCACTGTAAAGTAGTCCAGTTAAAGTAGTCCCTAGGCCACCACACCCAAAACACTAGACCGCATAGCTTGGTTCTAGGAATCAAGCTATGTGGATGCCTCCATGTTGGCTGAAAGCCTAAATAAAGTAGTTCCTCAAGCAGATGTCTTTCCTTACTGATGGGCCTGGCGCCAAAGGCACCAGGACTGGCCCCAAGAGGGCCTGAGATGTGGATGCCAGGCCTTATTAGTGACCCGAGCCCTGATTCCACCTGGCCAATGGGCTTTCCAGTGGGGATCAGGGCTGAGGCTCGTGACAGCCAGAGGTTAGGATTCATTCCAAACCTTCCAGCCATCACTTCTTTTGTTTTGCATGAGTCACCTAAAGTGTTGACAGGGATGCCCAGAGGTGGGTCCCAAGTTTGCTGGGCCAAGAGACCCAAGCTACTCCTCAATGATGATGCCCAGTGAGCTGAAATATGTCTGGGAATGCTTGCAGACATGTGCCGAAAGGATGTGACCTAGCAGTTCGGGCTGGACGGCCCCTTTTGCAGTGGGACTAAGTCTGATTGGCATATGATTCTTCCCCTTATGTAATGGCTTGGCAGGCTGAAGAACGATGGTCTGGAAAGTTGCCCAGAGCAATGTCAGAGGTTAGGATTCATTCAAAACCTTCCAGCCATCACCTCTTATGTTTTGTATAAGTCGCCTCGAATGGGACAGGTATGCCCAGACATGGGTCCCGAGCCTGCTTGACCTAGGGCCCAAGCTACTCCACAATGATGACACCCAGTGAGGTCAAAACTTGTCTGGGAATGCTTGTGGTCTCGTCCAGAAGGGATGTGAGCTAGCAGGTCTGGCTGGACTGGCCCTTTTGGGGTGGGACCAAGCCTGATTTGCATTCAGTCTTTTCCCTTATCTAATGGCTTGCCAGGCTGAAGAACGATGGTCTGGAAGGTAGCCTAGAGCAATGCCACTGGGTTAGGATTAATGCCAAACCATCCAGCCATCACCTCGTTTGTTCTGCATAAGTCACCCCGAGTGGGACAGGTATGCACAGATGTGGATCCCGGGCCTGCTAGGCCTAGAGACCCAAGCTACTCCTCACTTATGACATCCAATGAGACCAAAACATGCCTGACAAAGCTTCTGTGCTTGTTCAGAATTGGTGTCACCTACCAGTTTGGGCTGCACTGCCCCTTTTGGGGTGGGATCAAGCCTGATTTCCATATGGGCTTTCACCTTCTGCAATGGCTTGGCAGGCTGAAGAACGATGATCTGGAGGGTTGCCCAAAGCAATGCCACTGGGTTAGGATTAATTCCAAACTTCCAGCCATCACCACTTTTGTTTTGCATAAGTCACCCAGAGTGGGACAGGTATGCCCAGAAGTGGGTCCCAAGCCTGCTGGGCCTAGAGACCCAAGCTGTTCCTCACTGATGATGCCCAAACATGGCTGGGGATGCTCGTGGGTCGTGCAGAAGGGATGTGACCTAACGCTTTGAGCTGCACTCTCCCTTTTGGGTTGGGACCAAGCCTGATTTGCATATGGTCTTTCGCCTTCTGTAATGGCTTGGCAGGCTGAATAACGATGGTCTGGAGGGTTGCCCAGAGCAATGCCAGAGGTTAGTATTAATCGCAAACCTTCCAGCCATCACCTCTTTTGTTTTTCATAAGTCATCCGGAGTGGGACAGATACGCCCAGACATGGGTCCCGAGCCTGCTGGGTCAAGAGACCCAAGCTACTCCTCACTAATGATGCCTAATGAGGTTGAAACATGTCTGGAGATGCTTTTGGTCTCGTGCAGAATGGATGTGACCTAGCATTTCAGGCTGGACTGCCCCTTCTGGGGTGGGACCAAGCCTGATTTACACATGTTCTTTCCTCTTCTGCGCTGCCTTGGCAGGCTGAGGAACGATACTCTGGAGGGTTGCCCAGAGCAATACAAGAGGTTAGGATTAATTCCAAACCTTCCAGCCATAACCTCTTGTTTTTCACATTTGTAAAAGGTAGACACATTAGAAATTATGCTTATTGCAAAGAATCTTACATTTTGCAGCCTATGTTGTATTATTCTTATGGCTTTAAGAGAATTGGTTCATTACAATGTAGCCAGACCAGTAAACAGAAATATAACTACTGTTACAATGACATGGCAACAAATGAATGAAGCATGCAGAAGGTAATGGTAATATTTATTTATAAAGCGCCTATAGACAGGCAAGTGTTTCAAAGCGCTCAAGGTGGGTGGGAACATGGGGAATAAACAGTTGCTCAGAGTGCTTGAAATTCGGAGACGATAATAGTCTGCATAGGCAGAGTGAGTGCCTAAAAAACATTTAACATTTGAGAACAGAAAATAGGCCTCATGGCGATTCTGCAGTTTTACCAAGTGCAATTAAGGGGTGAAGACAAGGGAGAACAGACAGACAATCATCCGGCATGGTGCGTTTGGATCGAGCAAGTGCACAGACGGTCACAGCGAGGGGGAGGTCAAAGGGCACCCAGTAGGTGGAGACTGGGGTAAGTGCAGAGAGAGCCACTCTCTTGGGTTATTTCTCAGTGCAGTGAGGGTGGGTGGGGTGCAGGGCCTTGAGGCAAGTGCGAGAGGGGATTGGCGGGGTGCCCGGCGCCTGTGGGTCTCTGAGGTACACCAGGCAGCCAGTCAGTAAGCTGTAAGGTAGAGGAGGGAGAGAGGGAAAGAGCAAAGAGCTAATTTAGTAGGGTAGAGGTAGACAGAAGGAAGAGGAGAAAAGGAAGGTCTTAAGGAGTTTCCGGAACTTAACAAGATCAGGCTCAAGACAGAGGGCGGAAGGGAAGCTATTCCAGAGGGAGGCACCTGCTGAGGAAAAGGATCTCCCTCCAAATCTCTGCTTGGCGAGCCGGCTCACTTACAGAAGATTGGAGGTAGAAGAGCAGAGGGCTTGTGAAGGAAAGTATTTGGGTAGGCAACATTACAGGTAGGTGGGTTCCAGGCCCCAGAAAGCCTTGTGGACAATGCAGAGGGTCTTGAATTTGATCCTTGCAACCACGGGGAGCCAGTGAAGGGATTTCAGCATTGGAGGGATGCAGTCCCTCGGCTTGAGCTCAAGGATAAGTCTTGTGGTTCTGTTATGGATGAGTTGCAGAGGGCGCAGAGCAGAAGCAGGGAGGATTAGGAAGGGGCTGTTGCAATAGTCCAGCCTAGAGAGAACCAGGGCACTGAAAGCATCGAGCCGCTGGGAGAAAGTGAGAAAAGGTAGAGTACCTCTTAGGAGGTGTAGCTGATAGTTAGACTTTTTAGAGATGTCCAAAATGTGAGAGGAGAAGGAGAGAGTGGAGTCGAAGATGACCCCAAGGTTTTTAGCCTCGCAGGTGGGTGTGGGCGCTGGGTCAAGGGGTTCCGCCAGAGTGAAAGTGGGAAAGCGGGAACAGGGGTCCCAATGCGAACGATCTCAGTCTTACTGCCGTTGAGGCAGAGGTCATTTGCAGCAGACCATGACTGAATAGCAGACAGTCAGATATGAGCGAGGAGGCGGCTGAGGGTAGACTTAAAGATAGTTGCATGTCATCCACGTAACACTGGAAGTTGGACGTACAAGTGGCAATCAAACATGCCAAGGGAGCCATGTAGACGTTGGAGAACAAGGGGGATAGGTTAGATCCCTGGGGAACGCTGCAGCTTGAGAGATTGACAGTCGAGAAAAAGGCTCCGAGTTCCACCTGGGATGGGCAGCCAGAGAGAAAGGAGGTTAACCATGCCAGAGCCTGGCCTGTGATTCCCAGTGTGTCACAGACGTGCAATCAAGATGTTCTGGTTAACTGTGTCAAAGGCAGAGGAAAGGTTAAGGAGAATGAGGACAGACGGAGTGTTAGTGTCAAGATTTGCGAGCAGGTCTTCACAGGTTTTCAGGAGAGCAGTTTCCATGCCTCTGGATGCTCTAAAGCCAGACTGATGGTCATCGAAGCAACCAATAGATTCAGTGTGGATGGTCAGCTGAGAGATGGCCAACTTCTCCAGGAGTTTGCCCAGGAAAGAAGTGATAGAGATAGGGTGGTAGTTTGCCGGAATGGAGGGGTCGGCAAAGGGTTTCTTGAGCAGAGATGAAAGAAAGGAAGTGTGTTAGATGACTCTAGGCACCTGAGTATCTATATGGGTGGTTCTGCCTATGTCACTAATAATATGTGGTACCAACACATGAGCCGAGTGGGGAGAGAGATGTCTGATGAGAGCTGTTATGTTTGTTACCTCATACCTTATGCCATGACTGTCTCTAGAGTATTCATACCTTAAGAAGTACCTGAACCCAGAGCACATTGCTTGTTACAACTTACACTGTGCCTGAGAAGAGGACAATTTGAAGGACAATCAGCCATTATAAAATGTGACATCAGCAGACATTCCATTCATAGATAATTATATAAAGGGGAAACACACAATGAATAATTTTGAAGCATGCCTGATAGATAAAGCATCTCTTAGCAATATGCTGAACTATATCCTGACAGGTCCAAACACATTGGAGGTCAAGATAAGGCCTCATGAAATGTTAAAATGCAGGGATTCCCAGGGAAAGCCGATACATTATTGTTTTAAGAGGCCACAATTGCAGATAACTGTGAAAATATTCTCCTGAGATAAATGGGTTGACGGAGTAATGGGATGTAGATCAGAGGCAGTGGTGTCTGCATCCATAAATACAATAACAAACACAGATAAAGTCTGCTGTGAAGAATGGAAACAAACTGGCAAACTTTAACATGGGTGGAAGATGAAGCAGAACCACTACCTATAACCAAAATACAAGAGCCAAAGTTATGTTTTAGAAATAATGGGCCAGTGAAAGTTGGTGAAAATGGGGGATGCAAACACCTCATGCATATACTAGGTATGAAAATTGGCATAGCAGTGCTCATGGACCACTATTGGGCCCTTGGTTCAAAAGCTTATATGCAGCTCACTCCGAATTGGGGAGGGTTGTGCTCTCTGGTGTTAATAAATACACCAGCTTTAGTAGCACCTCAGAGTAAAGTACAGATTGGTGACTTTTCCGGAATTAATGCACACTTAAGAAACAAAAGGTCTCTTACCCATAAACGCAGTAAAAGGCAAACTACTTTTTGACTTAATCAATAGAGTTCTACGATGACATAACTGATGAGCATAAATTGTTTGGTAGGATGGCAATGTTTTTTATGTCCTTTACTTCCGGGTTGGAAGCATCCACAAATGCAAAATGGTTACAAATAACCAGATGCGAGTTGTTGCAAACAACCAATGCAACCGAGAACGGCTTTAATGATATATGATAGGTTATTTATTACGCGCTTAATACCCAGAGGTTTCTAAGCCCGGACCCAGGGGATCAAACCTGTGTTGCTCTGTGTCGTCTTGCTTCCTAGGCGAGCATGGTGCCGCTGAGCTATCCTCCCGACACCATAAACCATAAGAGAGGAGTTGAGGACAGTAAGACTTATGACCCTCCAGAACAGATATGATCTCGATCTCATAACGCCAAGGAGGGGGCGTGTGTGCAAAAATCGGGACTTCTTGCTGCTGCGCATATATATATATATATATATATATATATATATATATATATATACTCACCACCCTTCATTACGTGAGCGCTGATTACGAGGTTCCCTTTGCGGGACCTGGACCAGACGTCTGGTAAAACCAGATGTCTTTTCCAGGTCCCGCGAGGGGAAGAGGGAGGTAATAACGGGCCATTCGTAATGTGCCCGTTATTACCTCCCTCCCCATTTCCACTGAGCTCTACGGGGGCTCAAATGGCAATGGGGAATGGTTCCTTCAAGGAGGAATTACTGGGTCCTCCAATGTTGGAATGACCCGGTTATTCCTCATTGAAGGAACCCAGTAATGGAGCCCGGTTTGGAGGCAGCCATGGTGCTAACAGCACCATGGCTGCCTCCAAACTCGTAATGAGGCCCATTGTGTTTCAAAGCACCGACAGGGAAAATGGAGGGAACATGGGACAAAGGCAGTACAATGCAATAATGAACAGGATAGAGGTGGTCCTTCTAGGCCTTGTGAGCTGTGCAAGTGCAGAGCGAGAGAGGCAGAGGGGAGAGGGGGTTTATGCTGAGGAGATTCCCCATGCAGGGGCAAAGTGCCATGGGGTGAGTTGCCGGGTATTGGTAAAGTGCTAGGCAGGGGTCGCATAGGAAAGGATGGTCATCTGCCGATACAATGTGCAGTCCTGTGAGGGAACACAGACAGTGGATTCCCAAGGGCAAGTGTTAGGAGTGGGAGGGGCTGCAGATGATAGGTAGGATGGCCAAGAGGACACATAAGGGCCAAGGCCACCAATCTCAGTGACTGAGGAGGCTGAGGAGGTTAGCACGGGAGGGCAAGGGGGAAGGAGAACGTGAAGAGGAGAAGGTGAAGAGGAAAGTCTTAAGGTGCTTCCGGTATTTGAGGAGATCTGGCTCAAGACGGAGAGGGAGGGGGAGGCTGTGCTAAAGGAAGGAGCCAGCCGAGGAAAGAGTTCAGCCTTCAGATCGCTGCTTGGAAAAGCGCTTGACACACAAAGAGTTGGAGCCGGAAGAACGTAAGGACCTGGAGGGAGAGCATTTGGTGAGAGCAGATTGTAGCTAGCGTGGTCCCTAGCCCCAGACAGCCAATGGAGAGATTTTAGGGCTAGAGAGATAGGATCCCTGGGCTTGAGGCCCAGGATAAGTATCGCAGCCCTATTCTGGAGAAGCTGGAGGGGGTGGAGAGAGGACGAGGGTAGATTAAAGAAGAGGCTGGTATAGTAGTCCAGCCAAGAGAGTACCAGTGCTCTAGAGACATTGAGCTTCTTGGGAAAGGTGAGGAAAGGAAGGATGCCTCTGACAAGGTGGAGCTGGAAATGGGACTTCTTGGCAAGGTCCATGATGTGAGGGAGGAAGGAAAGAGAGGATTCAAAGATGACTTTGAAGTTTCTGGGTTCAGTAGAAGGAGGTGGGGGCAGGGAGGGTGGCCACAGAGAAGGGAGGAAGGTGAGAGCAGGAATCCTGATAGGAAGGATCGCAGTCATGCTGGTATTGAGGCAGAGGTTGTTAGAAGCACACCAGGTCTGGATAGCAGAGAGGCATCTAGGAATGGTAGAGGAAGTAGCAAGAGGGTCAGAGGGAAGTTTGAAGAAGAGTTGGGTGTCATCTGCATAACACTGGAAGTGGGGGGGGAGTACAAATAAGCTGAGGAAGCTGAGGAAGTGGGGGGAGATAGACATTAAAGAGCCAGGGTGAGAGGTTGGAGGTCTGGGGGATGCCACAGCTAGAGATAGTATTGGGAGAGCAGAGAGAGCCCAGGATCAACTGGGAGGGGGGTCAGTGAGGAAGGTGGTCAGCCAGTCCAGTGCTCGGTCTGAGATACCAAGGGTATCTGTGTAAAGAACAACCAGCCTTTGTAAGCCAGGTGCAGGACAATAATAAGCCCAAGTCTTTATGAAGAATAACTCAAGAGTATCCACAGTGGTAAAAGAAACCATAACAATTGCACTAATATTAGCTAAAATCCCAATAAATGCAGGGTGAAATTATTCCAAATGTGGCCTCAATACACATGAATGACCCATAATTGAAGAACACTCTATCTTCATTAGCAACGAATACAGATAGGACAACTGCTTCACTCCTTACACACATTTCCAGACACAAGACGCCGTATAAGGCCCACAACAAACAGATCACAATGGCTCATGGCCTAGGAATAATAAGGGAAGTTTCATGATGCCTACCCCCGGGGACCCAGACCACGTCCAGCAACCTCGGAAGCAGGCATAAAGTTATCCTAAGCAAGCCCAACAACCCCTGCTAGGGGCTATTTGGGTCCAGTCCTGGCGCCTATGGTGCCAGGCTCATATGGAGAGTCACTCCCGGCGCCATAGGCGCCAGGCTCATAGAGTAAAACTTACCTGATGCAGACCATGCTGCAAGAGCTCCAAGCCAAAAGAGGCTTGGAAGGGACTACTTTACTTAGGGACTATTTTTTACTCGGGCGGGGCTGAGGAGGAATACTTACCTGGGACTACTTTGGAGGCCATTTAAACCACGCCCGAAGAGCAGCACACGCTTCGTGTTATTCTGCATCCAGCAGCGTAACGCTCACTGTGCCTGCAAGTCTGCATCCAGCCTCCTGCCACCCCCCCTCGAGTTTGGAGCTCCTAGAAAAAGGGAGAAGAAGGAGAAAAGGTTAGAAAAAGAGCAATACCTTTAATCCTTACCTGAATTCCCGATCCATCGCGCCTTCGAGCTGGAAGAAAGAAGTTATTTTATGCGTGTCGCCTCACCTGCTGCAGCGCTGCGCTGAACTCACCGGCCTTCGCAGCATCTTCACATTCCACCGCATCCTCCTGCATGTTCCCGCCGCACTCCGGCACCTAAGTAGAAGACAAGAACAGCAAGGTGAGCTAAGGGAATACACAGAGGAATATTAGTTACCCCCCCCATACACTTACCTGATTTTACCACCGGAGGTACTATTCCTCTTCACGGGTCGGCGCAGCTTCCACTGCATCTTCGCCGAACCCCGTCCCCTAAAGGGAAACAAAAGGACAGCAAGGTGAAACAAAGGGACTAACAAGGGGAACCCTCCTCACCACAATAGACTTACCTGATTTTACCGCCGGAGGTATTATTCCCCAAGACTTCATACTTTCTCTCAGCGCCTGAATAAGGGAGAAAGCAACAGGTTACATATTGACTTTATTTTATCGAACTGTGTTGGAAAATACAAATCCTTACCAGAATACTACCGGTTGCCACGAGGAACTCTTCATTAGGGTCAAGCTGCAACCTGCAACCTGCAAGGAATCGGACAAGAGTGAAAATCAGGCATTTGAACTCTTACAAACTTTATACTTACGGCGTCTTGCCGGGAATCTCGGAGTCAATATTGTTCTGGAACTCACCAATTCCTTCGAGCCAGTGAAGCAACAGGTTATCAACGCGCCCCTGCGCTCAATGCAGGATGGAGAGCTCATCTTTTCAAACCATCAGGTGAGACTATAAGAGGGGACATCAAAGGCGATATGTGGGGAGAACAGCTGGGGTGGGGGGATTTACGCTCAACTCCACGGGTGGTTAATTCCCTTTCTCCATTTGCAGAAGAATATTCCTACGGGCCAAGCAAACGAAGCTAGGTGGGCCAGTCCAGTCCGTCATCTAGGCCCTACGCATCACATTGGTGGAGACCGCAGCTGTCCAGTTCCGATCGACGCCTCTGTGGGAGCCAGGTGAGCGTAACAGGAAGGTATCTTCTTTAATTGAAAGCAAAGCAGTCCCTGAACCTCTTTCCCGATACTCCTGTTGGTTCAAGTCTTGACGACCTGTCAGTTGTCCAAGGCTAGTCAGGAGAAAGCCAACCAAACAAATCCCCCAATGTTAGTCCGCCCAGTACATATTATGCCAACCAATAGCTTATTGTAGAAATTATGTCTTTTTACTATTATAAATTTAGAGGTGGTATCAGGAGGAGCCATCAGATTGTTGTTACCCAATTAGAAGTTCAACCCTATAGAATGTATATTTTGTCAATCCCCTTAACCAATCCCTGTAACCTGTAGGTTTTGTAAACTGATATTATGTTGTGACATTGTTGATGACACATTTGTAGTATAAAAACTGTTGGTTTTGTTAAGCACTCTGATAGCAACAACCTTTTATGCTTGTATGGTGTCCGTGCTTCATTGGATGTTAATAAAGCTGGGTTTGGCTTTCACTTTGTCTATTTCCGTTATTGAGTCCAGGTTTTTCGGGCTCCTGATCCTCTGTGTAAATTGGGGTTTCCCCCTTAACATAGGGGATGGCGGGTGTGCTCTGGCTGGATTACGTCATGAGAAAGGGGTATGTATTGAGACCTATTCGGAAAAAGTGATGAAGGGTGCGTTGCATATGACAAGTGTTATGGTTTTTCAGGCTCTTGGTGCCCACTGGGTGCACTCTCGTTTTTGGGTGCAGGCAGGCCAGTTTTGCAAAGTGAAATGCGTAGGAGATATTGGTCTGCTTCTTTGATGGGTGATGGGTTTGAGTTTGTGTGAATGTATGGTGGGGGTTTGAGGTTGATGGCTTTGCATATGATGTAGATGTTGTGGTCTGTTCAAGGGATTCACCATATAGGTTGAAGAGATGGGGAGAGAGGAAGGACCCCGTACTTGACTGGCGTGGGGTCGGATCTATATAGGGAGCATGGAGATAGAGTGTTCTGTCTTGAGGAAGGACTGGAACCAGTAGAGTACAGTCAGTCCCTTGGAAGGATGTTTAGGAGAATGGTGTGGTCGATGGTATTGAAGGCTGCAGAGAGATCCAGGAGTACAAGAAGGGCTATGTGTTTGTCAGTGATGTCAGTCATGTTGTGGAGGAAATTCAGGGTGTGAAATGGTGCAGTTTCTGTGATTTTGCTAGTTCAAAAGCCTGATTGGAAGCCATTGAGAAGGGGTGTCCGGTCAAATGGTCGAAAATAAAAGATCGAATGACCATTTGATCGAATGAAAATGGTTGGAAAAAAAAAGGTCAAATTTTTTAATTTATTAATTTATATATATATTTTTAGTTTTGGTTGCTTAAAAAATATTTTTAATAAAGAAAAAGGGGGGTTGAAGGCGGAACCCCCCATAAAAAAAAAAAAAAAAATAAAAAAAAACATTCGACCTTTTTTTTCCGACCATTTTACTTCGATTAAATGGTCATTCGATCATTTGGTTTTAGACCAAATGACTGCTAACCTTGAGAAGGTTGTTTGTGGTGCTGTGTTGTTGGCTTGTGATGAAGCATTCAATAAATCCGCCGAGGTATGGCAGGAATATTGGTAGAGTGTGGGATTTAGGGAGGGTTGCTTAATGGGGGAGGGTGGATATTTGTCCTGTTTTGAGAGTAGAGGGGATCATATAATGTGAGAGGCCAGAGTTGATGTTAACCCAGTATGGAGCCATGGCGGTAATGCAGTTTGATGTGGCGCAAGATTGGGATGCATCATCCAGGAAGTGTGTCAGTTTTGTTTTAGCTGTGAGGGTGATGAGGGTGTCTCAGTCAATGGGGTGGAATGTGTCCCATGTGTTGGATGGGTAGGGGATGAAAGCGGGACTGCTGAAGGGTGGGGACTTGTTTGATGTTGTACATTTTAGACTTGAAGTAGTCCATGAGGGAGTTGCATGCTGAGGTTGATGAGGGAATGGTAGGGGTAGATGGTGGTTTAGAGAGTGCCTTGCTGGTGTTGAAAAGTTTGTGTATGTATTGTGGCAGATTAGAGTTCTTGGAGGCAGTGGGAGTGACTTTGGCATTGTGTATGGCCATGTTGTGGCAGTGTTTGTGGGGCACCCCGGTGGAGGGGAAGTGGTTCTTTTGATACACACTTTTAAGGTGTCTAGAATCCTGTTTGATGGAGAGGAGAGAATTGTTGAACCATTGTTTGTGGTAGTGGTTGTGAGGTTTTTGTGTTTTGATGGAGCTATTTGGTGGATTATCTGGCTGATGCCATTGTATAATTATAGAGGTACGGAGGGGTGTCCATGAGGGGAAGGGAGAGGGTGATAGGAGTGGTGCTAGGGTAGTGTCTGTAATGTTATTGATTTGAATGGCTGTGGTTTCAAGGGGATGGTGTGTGGCAGTTTTAAGTCATATTCTTTGGGTGACCAATAGCCAGTGAAGGCTAGTATCCGAGATGTGAGAAGATCTAGGAAAGTTGAGGGCAGCCCTGATGGCATTGTTTTGAGTGACCTGGAGTTTGTTTAAATTGCGTTGACTAGTCCCTAGGTAATGTGTATTGCAGTAATCTAGTTTTGGACTTAAACGGTGTCCTAGCGAGAGAAATGCAATTAGTAGTGGAAAGGAAAGGACGGCAGGCTGAAATCAGTTTGCAGGTGCATGCGGGGGCTGCAATGACGGCGTTAGTTTGCCTGTTAAGCAAAAGTGTGGAATCAAGGTAGATTCCGAGGGTTTTGGTATTATTAGAAACCTAGATAGTGTTACCATCAATGTTGAAGGCTATCAAGGCCGGCTCCAATTTGTTAATCTGATTCTGTGAGCCGAGGATGAGGAGGTCTGTCTTGTCATCATTGAGACAAAGCTCGTGTTGGGCCATCCATGCATGTATGACTTGACCTCATTCAGAGCCTTAGTGTCTATAGTGTGGTCACCCGTGATAGGAATAATTATCTGGGTGTCATCAGCATAGTTGGTGTATGTGACACCCAGATAGTCAAGTATGTCAAATAATGGTTTGGTGAACACATTATAGAGTGTTGGAGAAACACAAGATCCTTGGGGGAACCCACATAGGATTGGTGATGGTTCGGCCGAGGCAGAGGGGGAGAACACCCTCAAGGACCTGTTGTTCAGGAAAGATCTGATCCAGGTGGTGGCTTTGTCCGAGAAATGGGCAGCAGTTTTAAGGTGTTTTGTGGAAAACGTGGCCCCATAGGAAGGGTTTGTGGGTGCGCACCACTGAAATAACAAGAGCTACCGTTGATTTTGAAGGGATAGGAACGGCTGCAGCCGTGTGGTTAGACTGGTGATTTTCCACTATCACCTGTATAAAACTAGAGCTTGAGAGGGTGCTAACCTCACAGACTGTGCTCAGTCATACATATGCCACATCAATGTGGTATTAATTAAGTAGGGTTTTGGATTTCAAAAAATGAGCAAGTAAATATGAGAGACACCTGGTAAGTGTATAGAAAGTAAGGTTCCTGTATTTCAAATCCAACAAAAAGGCAAACGTATTATTTGCATAGAAAGGGTTTTTTGCTCCCGGTTATCTTGGTTGTAAAGATTTAGAAATGATATCCATGAAACTTTGGTTAGTACAAAGTGATTCGTTTATTTGCGGTCAGCCGACACGTGTTTCGACCCGTACGGTCTTTCTCAAGGCTGAACAGTGTTCAATGGTGACAAGTGTTAATGTGATTTGTGACAATTGTGTGACAGATTGTATTATGTTCCATTGTGGTGTAGGGGTGATGTGCAGTAAGTGACAAGAGATAGCAAAAAGTAGCATCACGTCAAAAAACATTGACGTTTTAATTTGAAAAAAGCATTGTTGCATACAAACAAGTAGAAGGGGAGGAAAAGAAAAGGGAGAAGGTTAGCAAGTGGGCAGAAGGGGAGGGAATGGTTATTCTTTTCTTTAATGAGGTAAAATCCTCTTACCTAGTCTGTTTGTTG
Source organism: Ambystoma mexicanum (assembly GCF_040938575.1). Lineage (NCBI taxonomy): Eukaryota > Metazoa > Chordata > Amphibia > Caudata > Ambystomatidae > Ambystoma > Ambystoma mexicanum. The sequence goes on along the minus strand of NC_090936.1, from coordinate 291,144,102 downwards.
ATTGTCCTCAGTGGGGTTTTGTTCAATATGGAACCGTCCTTACGGCAGTCCTGGCTCCTATTGGGCCCTGTGATAAGGAGGCACAATGAAGGTGGATGAAAACGCATTGTGGTACGATTTGCCTGATTGATTTCTAGTTGGTTCCCAGCTAGTGAGTGTACTTGGCGGCGTCGAAATCACATCACGTGCAAATTCCGGCTCGTGTGTGTTTCTTGGCCGTGTGGGTCGTCCCTAGCGATTTCTTTGGTCCATTATGGGGCCCCCTGTGTGGGTGTTGTGAGCTGGTCTGGATTGACATCAAGAGCTCTTTGATAGACGCTCTTGTGTATGGCCAGCCACTCGAAGGGTTGGTGTTGTTCCGGGTCGCTCAAGTGAGGAGCTAGTCTATGGGAATGTCCCTGCTGGTTAGAAGTCTGCTAACCATGAGGGCGGGCGGGGAGGCTTACCTTTGTATTCTGTCTGTGTTCCAGGGCAGCGGTCCGCTCCTTTACTCCACCGCTCTGGCGGCCGCCATTATAAGGCGCTTGTGAGCTAGCTGTGTCGCGTTATGTGTCGATTGCGCATGCTCAGTGGCATAGCGCATTGCGAGTGTCACTGAGCATGCGCGTGTCCTGTCGTGTCTGCGCATGCTCCGTGGAGCATTGCTGGCACTGTAGTGTTCGGAATGGTGAGATCCGAGAAGAGGTTGTATGGGGCCATTGGCCCATGGCAATTGGTTGGTTGCCAGGGAGAGGGGAATTAGCGTTGGGAAGCGCATAAACCAGAAAGTGTTCCTTATGAGAAGAGCCGTGAGGATACTTGAGCTTAGTGGGAAATACATGTTCAAGTTAGTGTGTGCATGGGAGTTAGTTGGACCCCGGGCCACATAAGGATCCTATGTAGTGTGGGGATAGATACAATTGGTATTTGTGTCAAGGACATGGGTTGGGCATAGAGTTGCCCTCAGATTAGAAAAATATAGGGAGAGGAGAGGAAATGTTTACAGGAAGACATTTAGATCGTGATCTTTGTTCAGGCCATTTTTAACACATCTAAAGTGACAGATTAGCCGTGCTTCATCTTGTCTTAATTTCTGAATTCTGTCTCCTCCTCTTGGTCCCAGCCGTACTATCTTGAGTCCGATGAACCTGATGTCACTCTTATTGTCCATTTGATGATACTTTTGCCAGTGGGTTGCCAGTGGTAGTTTCGGATCTTGTGACTGTATGCTGTTGATGTGCTCTCTAATCCTAAACCGTGTCTCACGAATAGTGCTGCCTATATATATCTTGTTGCAAACACAGATTATTGCATATATCACATATTTGCTTTTGCAGTTGATGTGCTCTTTGATATTGAAGATTGGGCAGCCTGAGAATTTTGCACATTTGGTCTGGGTTGCATACTTACACATGGCGCAAGTCCCGCATTTCGTGAAACCCATTTGTGTGCGTTTACTGAGCCAATCTTGTGCTGTAATGCTTTTGTCTGACAGGAAAGAGGGGCTTAATAAAGTTCTTAGAGTTGGTGCTCTTCTGTAGGACATACTGGGATATGTTTCCAGTTGTGACCTAATATGTTCATCCATGCGGAGTAATCCCCAGTGCTTTGTCAAGATTTTTTGGAATGCGTAGCTGTCCTTATTGTATCTGGTTACGAATCTGATCATAGGATTGTTATTTTGTCTTCCGGGTTTGGGCTGGAGTAGAGCTGGTCTTTCTAATTGACAGGCCTGTTTTCTTGCTTGTGTCAGGTTTTCTTGGGGATATCCCCGACTTTTGAATCTTCGATCTAGTAGATTGCACTCATCTGTGAAGGATCTCTCTGTGCTACAGTTTCTTCTTGCCCTAATGTATTCCCCTTTGGGTATGTTGCGTATAACGCTCTTTCTATGGCAACTTTTGGCATGCAAGGTGGAGTTTACTTCCGTTGGCTTCCGGTAGGTTCTGGTAGTGATTTCGTTTTCTTCTATCTCAATTGTTAAGTCCAGGAAGTCAATTCTAGTCTTGCTGGTGTGGCTGATTAGTTCAATGCCAAAGTCATTGGTGTTGAGATAATCCATATATTCAGTGAGCTCTACTTCAGTTCCTTTCCAAATTAGGATAATGTCATCTATGAATCTGGCCCAGTTGACAATGAGCCTGGTGTATCTGTCTTCCTTCATTGCATGCTTGATTTCGTAGGAGTGCATGAAGCAGTTAGCTAGAGCTGGAGCATAGCTGGCTCCCATTGCGATCCCCTTCGTTTGTTTAAAGTATTCGCCATTGAATATGAATACATTGTTTGTGAGCGAGAATTTAAGGAAGGCTTTAGTCATTTCCACCTGTTCTAGGTGTGAGGCTGATTCTTGTCTGAGAAGAAACCCCACACTAGTTATCGCAAGTTCATGGTTTATTGATGTATATAGGGCCTTGACGTCGAGCGTAGCCATTAGAAAGTGAGGTTCCCATTTGATGCTGGCTAGTATCTCCAAAGTGTGCATTGTATCTCTTAAATAGCTTGGTATTTTTGTAACGAGTGGTTGTATGACATTGTTGATGTATCTAGCCATTGTTTCTGTGATTCCCCCAATACCGCTGAGGATTGGTCTTCCTTCGGGAATGGTGTCGAAGGCTTTGTGGACTTTGGGTAGAAAGTAGATAGTTGGCATTATCGGGTGGTCTGTTTTAAGGTAGCTGTATTCATCGTCAGTTATCAGTCCTGCTGTTTTGTAAATGACGAGCAGTTCCTGGTGTTCTTTTAGAATCTTCGCCTGCGGGTTGTTCTCCAATTTGACGTAGTTGCCTGGCGTTTCGAGGTGGTTAAATGCCATTTTAAGGTAGTCAGCTTTATTCATTATTACTATGTTGCCACCCTTGTCGGCCTCCTTGATTATGATATTAGTTTCTTCTCATAAGTTTCTAAGTACGTTCTGTTCTTCCTTAGTCAGATTGTCCTTGGCCTCTTTTCCTTTGGTGCGTTGGTCTTCAAGTTTATGGAGGTCATTGATTACCGCTTGGTGGAAAGTGTCTATATAGTTTTCCGTAAACAGTTGAGGCGTAAATCTTGATTTACTTTTGAGTTCCGGAATTGTCATTGCCATATTCTGGATACCCAGTTCTTCTAAGCATTCTTGCTTGCTTTTGTCATTTTCTACGAGCGTACTGAGGAGATGGATGTCTTCAACATCCCCTATCGTGAGTATGCTAGGTTTTGGTGTTTTCTCCTTTGGTTTGTATACCGGTGTTTTGGTGGCAAAGAATTTCTTGAGTTTGAGAAGTCTTGTAAATTTAAAAAGGTCTATTTGGATGTCCACAAAGTTGTTTATGCTAGATGGTGAGAAGGAAAGACCCTTGTTGAGTACTTTCGTTTCAGGATTTGTGAATTCTCTGTTTGACAAATTCATAATTCAATTTTGTTCTGTTTCTGGCCCCCAATTTTCTGTGACTGGGACCTTGTCCGTCTTTGTTCCATTTCCTCCTCCAACTGTCTTGCGTCTTCTGACTCTTCTTCCTCCACTACTTCTTCTTGTTGTGTTCCTGTATCTGTTAATGGTTTTGCGAAGGATACTGTTTTTTTGTTGTTGCTTTTGGGTTGAAGTTTCAGACGACTTGCTTTCTTGTGTAGTTTGATTTGATCTAAAAAACTGCGTTTTGCTGGTGGTTTATCTGTTGTTTTCTCTGATAGGTCTGATGTTTCATCTGGTTCACTATCCATTTCTGAGCTGGCCCCTGAGCTGTTTGGGGTGCTTTCTCTGGATTTGGGTCTTTGTTGGTTTTGGTCATATTTGGGTTGATAGGTGAAGACCCTGTCTTCTCTGTAGTCTTTATCATCCCTGAAAAATTTGTGGAGTTTTCTCATTTTGACTTCATCTTGGTGAATTTTCAGAATTCTATACATTGTTTTATAGTTCTTCTCTTTAGTCGTTTTTGGAGCATCATAATCTTCTATTTCTTTCTTTAATTCTTCAAGTAGAATCACCACTCTATCGTGTTTTCTTTTTGCATGTTCTATTAGTAGTTCTATCATCCTAGTTGATCCTAATATGAGATTCTCTTCCCATGCGTCTGCTAGGTCTGAATCCAGTGGGTCATCGAAGTCAGGAAAAATCAGGATCCTGAGGCCTCTTGGTATTTTCTTTTGCTCTGCATATTCCTGCATCGTTGTTTTCTCCCAAAATTTGTTAATTTCTTTTTTTGATAGTTTCTCTAGCCTCATGAATTTATGTTTGAGGTCTTCCTCTAACTTGCTGTTTCTAAATGCATTGTCCATTGATCCTCGTGGGGCAAAGAGTGCCCTGATGTCTTCGTTCCTTGACATCATATATTCTGCCATTCCTTCTATTTATTTTTCTGTTTTATTCGTATTGGAATTCTCCAGGTGCGATAGCATTGGCTGGTTCCCTAGTGTTAAGGTACTGTGGGTTGAGGCTTCTAGGAATGGAACCTGCCTGTGCTGTGCAACAGTTATATTTAGATTGTGAGTTAAGCAAGATCACAGGAGCCGGTTTGGGGTTAAGCCTGAGCCCCAATTTGGTACGTGGAAAGGGTTTTTTGCTCCCGGTTATCTTGGTTGTAAAGATTTAGAAATGATATCCATGAAACTTTGGTTAGTACAAAGTGATTCGTTTATTTGCGGTCAGCCGACACGTGTTTCGACCCGTACGGTCTTTCTCAAGGCTGAACAGTGTTCAATGGTGACAAGTGTTAATGTGATTTGTGACAATTGTGTGACAGATTGTATTATGTTCCATTGTGGTGTAGGGGTGATGTGCAGTAAGTGACAAGAGATAGCAAAAAGTAGCATCACGTCAAAAAACATTGACGTTTTAATTTGAAAAAAGCATTGTTGCATACAAACAAGTAGAAGGGGAGGAAAAGAAAAGGGAGAAGGTTAGCAAGTGGGCAGAAGGGGAGGGATTGGTTATTCTTTTCTTTAATGAGGTAAAATCCTCTTACCTAGTCTGTTTGTTGATTGTCCTCAGTGGGGTTTTGTTCAATATGGAACCGTCCTTACGGCAGTCCTGGCTCCTATTGGGCCCTGTGATAAGGAGGCACAATGAAGGTGGATGAAAACGCCTTGTGGTACGATTTGCCTGATTGATTTCTAGTTGGTTCCCAGCTAGTGAGTGTACTTGGCGGCGTCGAAATCACATCACGTGCAAATTCCGGCTCGTGTGTGTTTCTTGGCCGTGTGGGTCGTCCCTAGCGATTTCTTTGGTCCATTATGGGGCCCCCTGTGTGGGTGTTGTGAGCTGGTCTGGATTGACATCAAGAGCTCTTTGATAGACGCTCTTGTGTATGGCCAGCCACTCGAAGGGTTGGTGTTGTTCCGGGTCGCTCAAGTGAGGAGCTAGTCTATGGGAATGTCCCTGCTGGTTAGAAGTCTGCTAACCATGAGGGCGGGCGGGGAGGCTTACCTTTGTATTCTGTCTGTGTTCCAGGGCAGCGGTCCGCTCCTTTACTCCACCGCTCTGGCGGCCGCCATTATAAGGCGCTTGTGAGCTAGCTGTGTCGCGTTATGTGTCGATTGCGCATGCTCAGTGGCATAGCGCATTGCGAGTGTCACTGAGCATGCGCGTGTCCTGTCGTGTCTGCGCATGCTCCGTGGAGCATTGCTGGCACTGTAGTGTTCGGAATGGTGAGATCCGAGAAGAGGTTGTATGGGGCCATTGGCCCATGGCAATTGGTTGGTTGCCAGGGAGAGGGGAATTAGCGTTGGGAAGCGCATAAACCAGAAAGTGTTCCTTATGAGAAGAGCCGTGAGGATACTTGAGCTTAGTGGGAAATACATGTTCAAGTTAGTGTGTGCATGGGAGTTAGTTGGACCCCGGGCCACATAAGGATCCTATGTAGTGTGGGGATAGATACAATTGGTATTTGTGTCAAGGACATGGGTTGGGCATAGAGTTGCCCTCAGATTAGAAAAATATAGGGAGAGGAGAGGAAATGTTTACAGGAAGACATTTAGATCGTGATCTTTGTTCAGGCCATTTTTAACACATCTAAAGTGACAGATTAGCCGTGCTTCTTCTTGTCTTAATTTCTGAATTCTGTCTCCTCCTCTTGGTCCCAGCCGTACTATCTTGAGTCCGATGAACCTGATGTCACTCTTATTGTCCATTTGATGATACTTTTGCCAGTGGGTTGCCAGTGGTAGTTTCGGATCTTGTGACTGTATGCTGTTGATGTGCTCTCTAATCCTAAACCGTGTCTCACGAATAGTGCTGCCTATATATATCTTGTTGCAAACACAGATTATTGCATATATCACATATTTGCTTTTGCAGTTGATGTGCTCTTTGATATTGAAGATTGGGCAGCCTGAGAATTTTGCACATTTGGTCTGGGTTGCATACTTACACATGGCGCAAGTCCCGCATTTCGTGAAACCCATTTGTGTGCGTTTACTGAGCCAATCTTGTGCTGTAATGCTTTTGTCTGACAGGAAAGAGGGGCTTAATAAAGTTCTTAGAGTTGGTGCTCTTCTGTAGGACATACTGGGATATGTTTCCAGTTGTGACCTAATATGTTCATCCATGCGGAGTAATCCCCAGTGCTTTGTCAAGATTTTTTGGAATGCGTAGCTGTCCTTATTGTATCTGGTTACGAATCTGATCATAGGATTGTTATTTTGTCTTCCGGGTTTGGGCTGCCGTAAGGACGGTTCGGGCTGCCGTAAGGACGGTTCCATATTGAACAAAACCCCACTGAGGACAATCAACAAACAGACTAGGTAAGAGGATTTTACCTCATTAAAGAAAAGAATAACCAATCCCTCCCCTTCTGCCCACTTGCTAACCTTCTCCCTTTTCTTTTCCTCCCCTTCTACTTGTTTGTATGCAACAATGCTTTTTTCAAATTAAAACGTCAATGTTTTTTGACGTGATGCTACTTTTTGCTATCTCTTGTCACTTACTGCACATCACCCCTACACCACAATGGAACATAATACAATCTGTCACACAATTGTCACAAATCACATTAACACTTGTCACCATTGAACACTGTTCAGCCTTGAGAAAGACCGTACGGGTCGAAACACGTGTCGGCTGACCGCAAATAAACAAATCACTTTGTACTAACCAAAGTTTCATGGATATCATTTCTAAATCTTTACAACCAAGATAACCGGGAGCAAAAAACCCTTTCCACGTACCAAATTGGGGCTCAGGCTTAACCCCAAACCGGCTCCTGTGATCTTGCTTAACTCACAATCTAAATATAACTGTTGCACAGCACAGGCAGGTTCCATTCCTAGAAGCCTCAACCCACAGTACCTTAACACTAGGGAACCAGCCAATGCTATCGCACCTGGAGAATTCCAATACGAATAAAACAGAAAAATAAACAGAAGGAATGGCAGAATATATGATGTCAAGGAACGAAGACATCAGGGCACTCTTTGCCCCACGAGGATCAATGGACAATGCATTTAGAAACAGCAAGTTAGAGGAAGACCTCAAACATAAATTCATGAGGCTAGAGAAACTATCAAAAAAAGAAATTAACAAATTTTGGGAGAAAACAACGATGCAGGAATATGCAGAGCAAAAGAAAATACCAAGAGGCCTCAGGATCCTGATTTTTCCTGACTTCGATGACCCACTGGATTCAGACCTAGCAGACGCATGGGAAGAGAATCTCATATTAGGATCAACTAGGATGATAGAACTACTAATAGAACATGCAAAAAGAAAACACGATAGAGTGGTGATTCTACTTGAAGAATTAAAGAAAGAAATAGAAGATTATGATGCTCCAAAAACGACTAAAGAGAAGAACTATAAAACAATGTATAGAATTCTGAAAATTCACCAAGATGAAGTCAAAATGAGAAAACTCCACAAATTTTTCAGGGATGATAAAGACTACAGAGAAGACAGGGTCTTCACCTATCAACCCAAATATGACCAAAACCAACAAAGACCCAAATCCAGAGAAAGCACCCCAAACAGCTCAGGGGCCAGCTCAGAAATGGATAGTGAACCAGATGAAACATCAGACCTATCAGAGAAAACAACAGATAAACCACCAGCAAAACGCAGTTTTTTAGATCAAATCAAACTACACAAGAAAGCAAGTCGTCTGAAACTTCAACCCAAAAGCAACAACAAAAAAACAGTATCCTTCGCAAAACCATTAACAGATACAGGAACACAACAAGAAGAAGTAGTGGAGGAAGAAGAGTCAGAAGACGCAAGACAGTTGGAGGAGGAAATGGAACAAAGACGGACAAGGTCCCAGTCACAGAAAATTGGGGGCCAGAAACAGAACAAAATTTAATTATGAATTTGTCAAACAGAGAATTCACAAATCCTGAAACGAAAGTACTCAACAAGGGTCTTTCCTTCTCACCATCTAGCATAAACAACTTTGTGGACATCCAAATAGACCTTTTTAAATTTACAAGACTTCTCAAACTCAAGAAATTCTTTGCCACCAAAACACCGGTATACAAACCAAAGGAGAAAACACCAAAACCTAGCATACTCACGATAGGGGATGTTGAAGACATCCATCTCCTCAGTACGCTCGTAGAAAATGACAAAAGCAAGCAAGAATGCTTAGAAGAACTGGGTATCCAGAATATGGCAATGACAATTCCGGAACTCAAAAGTAAATCAAGATTTACGCCTCAACTGTTTACGGAAAACTACATAGACACTTTCCACCAAGCGGTAATCAATGACCTCCATAAACTTGAAGACCAACGCACCAAAGGAAAAGAGGCCAAGGACAATCTGACTAAGGAAGAACAGAACGTACTTAGAAACTTACGAGAAGAAACTAATATCATAATCAAGGAGGCCGACAAGGGTGGCAACATAGTAATAATGAATAAAGCTGACTACCTTAAAATGGCATTTAACCACCTCGAAACGCCAGGCAACTACGTCAAATTGGAGAACAACCCGCAGGCGAAGATTCTAAAAGAACACCAGGAACTGCTCGTCATTTACAAAACAGCAGGACTGATAACTGACGATGAATACAGCTACCTTAAAACAGACCACCCGATAATGCCAACTATCTACTTTCTACCCAAAGTCCACAAAGCCTTCGACACCATTCCCGAAGGAAGACCAATCCTCAGCGGTATTGGGGGAATCACAGAAACAATGGCTAGATACATCAACAATGTCATACAACCACTCGTTACAAAAATACCAAGCTATTTAAGAGATACAATGCACACTTTGGAGATACTAGCCAGCATCAAATGGGAACCTCACTTTCTAATGGCTACGCTCGACGTCAAGGCCCTATATACATCAATAAACCATGAACTTGCGATAACTAGTGTGGGGTTTCTTCTCAGACAAGAATCAGCCTCACACCTAGAACAGGTGGAAATGACTAAAGCCTTCCTTAAATTCTCGCTCACAAACAATGTATTCATATTCAATGGCGAATACTTTAAACAAACGAAGGGGATCGCAATGGGAGCCAGCTATGCTCCAGCTCTAGCTAACTGCTTCATGCACTCCTACGAAATCAAGCATGCAATGAAGGAAGACAGATACACCAGGCTCATTGTCAACTGGGCCAGATTCATAGATGACATTATCCTAATTTGGAAAGGAACTGAAGTAGAGCTCACTGAATATATGGATTATCTCAACACCAATGACTTTGGCATTGAACTAATCAGCCACACCAGCAAGACTAGAATTGACTTCCTGGACTTAACAATTGAGATAGAAGAAAACGAAATCACTACCAGAACCTACCGGAAGCCAACGGAAGTAAACTCCACCTTGCATGCCAAAAGTTGCCATAGAAAGAGCGTTATACGCAACATACCCAAAGGGGAATACATTAGGGCAAGAAGAAACTGTAGCACAGAGAGATCCTTCACAGATGAGTGCAATCTACTAGATCGAAGATTCAAAAGTCGGGGATATCCCCAAGAAAACCTGACACAAGCAAGAAAACAGGCCTGTCAATTAGAAAGACCAGCTCTACTCCAGCCCAAACCCGGAAGACAAAATAACAATCCTATGATCAGATTCGTAACCAGATACAATAAGGACAGCTACGCATTCCAAAAAATCTTGACAAAGCACTGGGGATTACTCCGCATGGATGAACATATTAGGTCACAACTGGAAACATATCCCAGTATGTCCTACAGAAGAGCACCAACTCTAAGAACTTTATTAAGCCCCTCTTTCCTGTCAGACAAAAGCATTACAGCACAAGATTGGCTCAGTAAACGCACACAAATGGGTTTCACGAAATGCGGGACTTGCGCCATGTGTAAGTATGCAACCCAGACCAAATGTGCAAAATTCTCAGGCTGCCCAATCTTCAATATCAAAGAGCACATCAACTGCAAAAGCAAATATGTGATATATGCAATAATCTGTGTTTGCAACAAGATATATATAGGCAGCACTATTCGTGAGACACGGTTTAGGATTAGAGAGCACATCAACAGCATACAGTCACAAGATCCGAAACTACCACTGGCAACCCACTGGCAAAAGTATCATCAAATGGACAATAAGAGTGACATCAGGTTCATCGGACTCAAGATAGTACGGCTGGGACCAAGAGGAGGAGACAGAATTCAGAAATTAAGACAAGAAGAAGCACGGCTAATCTGTCACTTTAGATGTGTTAAAAATGGCCTGAACAAAGATCACGATCTAAATGTCTTCCTGTAAACATTTCCTCTCCTCTCCCTATATTTTTCTAATCTGAGGGCAACTCTATGCCCAACCCATGTCCTTGACACAAATACCAATTGTATCTATCCCCACACTACATAGGATCCTTATGTGGCCCGGGGTCCAACTAACTCCCATGCACACACTAACTTGAACATGTATTTCCCACTAAGCTCAAGTATCCTCACGGCTCTTCTCATAAGGAACACTTTCTGGTTTATGCGCTTCCCAACGCTAATTCCCCTCTCCCTGGCAACCAACCAATTGCCATGGGCCAATGGCCCCATACAACCTCTTCTCGGATCTCACCATTCCGAACACTACAGTGCCAGCAATGCTCCACGGAGCATGCGCAGACACGACAGGACACGCGCATGCTCAGTGACACTCGCAATGCGCTATGCCACTGAGCATGCGCAATCGACACATAACGCGACACAGCTAGCTCACAAGCGCCTTATAATGGCGGCCGCCAGAGCGGTGGAGTAAAGGAGCGGACCGCTGCCCTGGAACACAGACAGAATACAAAGGTAAGCCTCCCCGCCCGCCCTCATGGTTAGCAGACTTATAACCAGCAGGGACATTCCCATAGACTAGCTCCTCACTTGAGCGACCCGGAACAACACCAACCCTTCGAGTGGCTGGCCATACACAAGAGCGTCTATCAAAGAGCTCTTGATGTCAATCCAGACCAGCTCACAACACCCACACAGGGGGCCCCATAATGGACCAAAGAAATCGCTAGGGACGACCCACACGGCCAAGAAACACACACGAGCCGGAATTTGCACGTGATGTGATTTCGACGCCGCCAAGTACACTCACTAGCTGGGAACCAACTAGAAATCAATCAGGCAAATCGTACCACAATGCGTTTTCATCCACCTTCATTGTGCCTCCTTATCACAGGGCCCAATAGGAGCCAGGACTGCCGTAAGGACGGTTCCATATTGAACAAAACCCCACTGAGGACAATCAACAAACAGACTAGGTAAGAGGATTTTACCTCATTAAAGAAAAGAATAACCAATCCCTCCCCTTCTGCCCACTTGCTAACCTTCTCCCTTTTCTTTTCCTCCCCTTCTACTTGTTTGTATGCAACAATGCTTTTTTCAAATTAAAACGTCAATGTTTTTTGACGTGATGCTACTTTTTGCTATCTCTTGTCACTTACTGCACATCACCCCTACACCACAATGGAACATAATACAATCTGTCACACAATTGTCACAAATCACATTAACACTTGTCACCATTGAACACTGTTCAGCCTTGAGAAAGACCGTACGGGTCGAAACACGTGTCGGCTGACCGCAAATAAACGAATCACTTTGTACTAACCAAAGTTTCATGGATATCATTTCTAAATCTTTACAACCAAGATAACCGGGAGCAAAAAACCCTTTCCACGTACCAAATTGGGGCTCAGGCTTAACCCCAAACCGGCTCCTGTGATCTTGCTTAACTCACAATCTAAATATAACTGTTGCACAGCACAGGCAGGTTCCATTCCTAGAAGCCTCAACCCACAGTATTATTTGCATACATTTCAATTTTAACCAAGAAAAGGGGTGAAAAGCCACGCTTTGGTAATCAATTCGTAATGCATAGAAGGAACTTGGTCACACTTGATTATTTACACATAAGCTAGATATACATTTAAAAAAGAAGAAACTTGTTTTCGCCAACACGTGTTTCGACCTATCTAGGTCGTCATCAGGGCGTAAAGTTTGTAATAATTGGTACAATTAACATATTCAATCGGCAATCCTTGTTTGCAGAGAGAGTCTGGGGAGGGAACAGACACAGGCGGGGAGGGGCGGAGAAAATGCAGGAGAAAATCATGTAATAGAGGGAAACAAAAAAAGGAGAGAAAGTAATTAAGTGTTAGTGACAGGATAAGTAAACTTGACCTTATAGGTTAGCATTTTAATAATTAACTATATGGTTTATGGTGATAATACCGAATTGTAAAATCTCGAAAAAAAAATCTCGAAAAAAAAGGCCGAAAACAAAAATATCGAATTTTTTTTTTAGGACGTTTTTTTTTCGAAATGGGGGGGTTCCCCACCAACCCCCATTTTGTTCTATTTTTTTTTTATTTTAACCCTTTTTTTACTTACCTGACCCCAAAAACACATATAAATAAATAAATAAATAATTCGATATTTTTTTTTTCGAGATTTTTTTTTTCGAGATTTTTGTCATTCAGTATTATTTTTTCGGCCTTTTGACTGACCACCTAACTATATTTTTAGCATTTAAGATAGTTCTTAATATTCAACTAGGGAGATTATATATAACAAAGCACCGGCATTTGGCAATTTCCCAATATGTTAATATTTACTTTCTACATATTGATGGAAAACAGGGGGAATGGTTAGTTTGTATCAGTCAAAACACCATACAAACAAGTTGCCGTGACTAAAAAGAAAGATCTAAAAGACCATGCTTATCGTAAGCGTGTCTCAGAGAAAGGAAATAGTGATAGGTTACCTTTTGTGCAGTTATGCCTAACGTCTTTAGATCATATACTTTCTTCTGGCGTTAATATATAAGTCACATTGGCAGTCCAGAATTAGTTTTTTACTGGAAATCAGTTTCCTAAAAGGACAAGAAAGTTTGGTGTGAGCCTAAATGTTGCAAAAGTCCTCACTCTATTGCGAAATGCGAGATATAGATGCTGCAGCGAGTTTAGCTCTTTTATAAAGGTTTACTTGAAGAGTTACCTGAAAGGACAATAATTTTGTTGCAAGTAATTACAAATGTCCAACATGATTTGCCATTGTATATTCATGCCTGAAAAAATAAAAATAAGAGTATGTAAGTCATGGGCATTAAGTTTGTTTTACCAATTTCGTGCGATTATGAATGAAAGAGTGCCCGGCATGTTATTATTCAGAGCTTACCGGCTAGAGTGCAATCCACCGATTGTTATCTTGCGCCGTCGGGCAGTGACTGAAGCATCGGCGAGTACTTGCCGTTGCTATAGTAGCGTGACGAATTCTTCCGGTCACGTGCTGCATCACGTGTCCCAGAAGTGAGTGAGGATAGCAGTCGAATTGTAAAAAATACGTACAAGTTTTGTTGTCAGTAGGCCAATTGCGAGAGAATTGGGCAAATAAGTGATTTAGTTGATAATAATACAGCCGATATCTACGTACTCGGGTATCCGCAATGTTAATGCTCAGTGATCTAAGAGGTAAACTGGTCATGTGATTGGTCACCTATCCATGGTTGCTAGGCAACTGTGGTTAAACAGGAAGGGTTCGCCGGTGTTCGAATTTTCCTACACGGCCTTGTTGTATGTGTTTGACTCGGATACAAAGTGAATATGACTAATAGTTATTTGTTTGAAAAATAAGGCTTATAATGTCGCTCGGCCTATTTTTAGGAAAAAAAGTGCTTTAGTAGAAGTCAAAATAAAGTGCGGTGTATCAACCGTATATGACGAATTTGCATCAGTTCCATATATTTCTAAAATGCTTCACAGAAAAACATTTAGCTCATGCTCTTTGTTGAGACCGAGTGACAGGCATCGGAGTTTGCAGATCATTTTTGCTTCCTGTTGGCGTAGTTTCAGCTCTCTGTCACCTCCTCTTGGATGTGGTTGAATCTGTTGGAGTCCGACAAATCTACTGTGACTGCGACACCAGTGTCTAAGATCAGACACATTACTAATAAAAATATGGATGATTACCTTAGAAATAGAGAAGAAGACAGTGTTGCATTATTTGCACCCAGAGGTACGGATACTAACCCTTTCAAAACAAGACCAAATGTTGCTGAAACATAAGTACAAAAATTCATTAAATTAGAATGCTTATGTAAAAAAGAAATAAACAAATACTGGGAACAAGTCTCTCTCAAAAACTACATTGACCAGAACATTATACCTAAAGGACTGAGAATATTAATCTTTCCAGACTTCACAAACAAGGACGATCAAGATCTGGCAGCCGATTGGGAGGCCAATTTACCACCAGTTCAGAAAACATGATGAAAATATTGGTCATACATGCAGAGCGGGAACATTCCAGAGTGACTTTGGAAATCAAAAAGATGAAGGCAGAAATCGAAGCAAGGTAGGCTGGGGAGTTAAGGTAGGGATTGGATACTAGGTCGGAAGAGATGAGCAGTGAGTTGGGAGTGAGAGGTAGCTTGAGAGTGGGACTGCTGAAGTGTTAAGTATTAAGGACAGGGGGAGATAAATGCTTTGTGTTTACTACCCCCCTGATGATTTTCTCAGGGGACTAGATGGGTCGACGTGTGGCCTCTGGAGGTAGGATTTCCCACCGTTGATTCTGGCAAGAGGTGCCCAGGAGCTGCAGGTGCAAGGATTCTTACGGTCGGGTCCAGGAGCAGAGTGCTGCCCTTGGTGATGGAGAAAAGCAGAAAGTGTCAAGGTTCAGCTTTCTCCAGCGCAGAAGCAGCACAAACTCCCACCTCCCCTTCGCGGTCTTGGCACCTGGATGACATGCAACGCAGGCTGCCGTGACCCCCACAGGGAAAAAGGGTTAGGTTCCTTGGATTGGATAGGTTGGGGGAATTTAGGGACACCCGATAGAGGGATAGGAAGAGGAAAGGGATAGGAAGGGGGGTTACAGGGAAAACATGCTCCTGGGCTCTTGTCCTGTGAGCCTCTCTTGCTGATTGCTGTGGTACTGTGTTGCTTACTAACCAGCAACTCACTTGCCTTACTCATTCACTCTCACACTTGCATTCCACACTTTTGAGGCACTTCACTCAGTAAAGTATCTGCACTGAGTTATGCCCCTTCCCTATTCGTAAGGAATGTCCACAAGATAACACGATGCTGTTACCCAGCCCGCACCTTTAACACCATAAAACCATTTGCAGGAACATGAGAATACAGTAGTGCTTGTGCGCTACGATGCACCCCTACTAAATATAAACAAAGTTTAACACTCTTGCACAGTCAACAGTAAAAATAAAAGGAAGCACTTAGCTCTGGTTCCCTCTGTGCTTGTGTCAGTCTGTGAAAAGGTCCAAGAGCTCGAAGCCCTGCGGCCACAGGGTGCCGGTACGACATCAATGCCTGCCAAGAGGAAAACAATTTGTGTGTGCTCGTTCCGCTGTCAGCGCTTTTTAGATTCATAAACTCTGTTAGTTAACATGCGTGCTGACGAGCTAACGTTGCGTTGCATGCAGTTAGTGTCCAGGTAGTTTAGCAGTCTAATATCCCCATGCGTGGATTCTCACTGTCACTGCGGGATACACCGGGGTCCCTCCCATGTGGGTTCATGCAAATCAGGCTTCGCTCACTCAAGCAACTTAAATAAGTACTTATCTTTTGTTTTGCGTGGCCGTAGGAAGCATTTCAGGCGAGGGCTGGCCCCGCGTAAGGTGTAAAGGCTGGAGCTCTTCGCAAACGGATTTGTGAGCCTCGCACATGCCCACAAGTCTTTGCGTGCATGTGCGTTGGCTTGGGCATTGGCTTGGGGGTCGGCCCGCCCGTTTGCAGGCTCTGTATGCCTGATTGTTCATGAAGAGTTTCCAGGGCTGCCGGGGCTGTAGTTATTGGGACCAAGCATGCTGGGAAACGTAGTCTTTTCCTGGCCCTGTTCTATGTGGGTTTCTTGGACTACTTCTCAGCAGGTGCCAGTCTGCCACACCAACCACATCTACAATGGGTATACATGCATTTCGTCGACCACTTTTTCATCATGGGACTTTTCATCGCCGACCCTTTCATCGCCAACATTTTTTTAAAAAAAAAAAATGTTTTAGAGGGTGGGGTGTTGGTGCGGGTTGGGGTATGATTATTTAAGTAAGGGGGCAGTTTGGGGGGTGCAGCCCCCCCATAAATAAATAAAAAAATCATGATGAAAATGTGGTCGACAAAATAACGTAGAACCCTACAATGGGGGCAGAGATGGCATCTGCTGCATGAAATGGCCCCCACAATGCCTACAACTACTCTGCGCCCACACTTTCTGACAGTACATACCCTCCCTGAAAGACCTGGATTAGCGGGATAATTATGGTGGAATAGGCGCAAGAGCAGAGGAGCATGTATGTTAGTGGCAGGCTCCTATGAGCAATCCTCGGGGCAAAAACCTACCCAGTCGATAAGATAATAAAGTTGTCCTTCCCTCACCCGCAAGTTAAGTATAGCCTGCACCTTATACTCGGGATAACCTTCCACAATAATGGGTGGTGGCCTCTCCATTCGTGTGTGGGGAGCGGCTGGTTTTAGGAGAGCCACATGGAACACTGGGTGTATTTTCATGTATGGAGGCAGTTGAAGTCTCATAGCCACAGGATTTACAACTTGTGCATTCCAAAATTGCCCCAGGTATCGTGGTTTTAGTTTTTGTGACCCGGGTAATTGTACCTGTCGAGTTGAGAGCCAGACTTTGTCGCTTGTCTTATAGTCTGGGCTGGCTCAGCGTTACTTATCAGCATATTTCTTGCTGGTGTCCTTGGCGATGTTCAGGTTCCGGTGGGCCTTTTTCCAGGTCTGCGTCAGCAGCTCTATCCTAGCTTGCACGGAAGGTAATACACCTGGGATATGGGAAACTGTGGGTCATAACCGTATGTTGCGTAGAAATGGGAGTAACCCGTGGAGACGTGCCTGGAGTTGTTATACACTAGCTCTGCTAGCCAGAGGGTTTCCACCCAAGTTCCTTTGGTGCTACGGGTGAAGCAGCATAGGTACTGCTCAAGAGTTTGATTCAGCCGCTCTGTTTGTCCATCGGTTTCGGGGTGGTAGCTACTGGACATTTCCAAATCTTTGCCTATTTTTTTACAGAACAGGCCACAAAATCTGGATGCGAATTGGGATCCCCGGTCCGAGATGATGTGCGGTGGTATGCTGTGTAGGCACACTATATGCTGCAAGAAGAGATCCGCAAACTCACTAGCTGTCGGTAGGCCTTTGCTAGGAACGAAGTGAGCCAGCTTAGAGAGAGAGTCAATGACTACTAGTATTGTAGTATATCCTTGGCCTGCAGGTAACTCAACAACGAAATCCAAAGAGATCGTGTGCCAGGGTTGTGTTGGTGTGGGTAAGGGTCTAAGAAGACCCATAGATCTTTTGTGATATGCCTTATTTCGAGTGCATACTTCACAGTTCTCTATGCACTCTTGGACTTCTTTGTGGAGGTTCGGCCACCAGTAGTGTCGTTGGATCAGTTCTTGGGTTTTGTTCACACCCAGGTTTCCGGCTAATGGTGAATCATGGCACTATTCGAGTGCCTTTGTTCGTAAGTCTTTGGTGGGTTAATACACAGTAGTTCCTTGGGATGGCAGCCCATCAAGTAATCAACGTCCCTTCTTAGGGTCTTCCCATTGCAACAGTTCCTGCAACGTCATAGCTTTCTTGATTTGTTTGAACAGCGTATTAGTCACACTGCCTACAATCCTTGTCAAAGGCACTATAGGCTTTGCTGTTTCTTCCATGTTGGCCGAAACTGGTGGGTCTGGATACCTAGACAATATGTCTGCCTTCTTATTATCTTGTCCTGGACTATGCGTTACCTCAAAGTCAAAGTCTGAGAAATACATGGCCCATCGTAGCTGGTGTGGGGTGAGTGTGCATGCCGACTTTAGGAATTGGAGGTTATGACGATCCGTCAGGACCGTGACAGTGTGTCATGCTCCTAAGAGACAGTGCCTCCACTCAGTGAACGCAGACTTGATGGCAAGCAACTCACGGTCTGAGATGGTGTAACTTGGCTCTGCTGGGATTAATTTCCTAGAATAGTACGCCACTGGGTGATCTTGTTGCGATAGGATGGTCCCCAGCGTATAACTGTAAGCATCTGTTTCCACCAAAAAGGGTTGTGTCGGGTCTGGGTGTAAGAGAACCGGTGCCGAAGTGAAGGCCTCCTTCAAATGATTGAAACTGTGCTCTGCTTCTGTGTTCCATAAAAAAGGCACCACTTTCTTAAAGATCCGTGTTATGGCTAGACTCTTCTCGGCAAATCCCTGAATGAACCTCCTATAGAAGTTTGCAAACCCTAATACAGATTGTACCTCTTTGATGTTTCTTGGGGCTGGCCAATCCAGGATGGCTTGAACTTTGTGAGCGTCCATCTTGACTCCCTCTGGTGACAGGATGAATCCGAGGAATTCCACCGCTGTGCAATGGAACAAACATTTCTGCAGTTTGGCATACAGATGGTGTTCCCGTAACCGCTGCAGGATAGATTTCACATGATGCACGTGCTCTTCCATATTCTGGGAGTAGATCAGGATGTTGTTGATGCAGACCACGACGAAGATGTCCAGGAAACCAAAAAGGACTTAGTCCAGGAAATGTTGGAAGGCGGCGGGTGCGTTGCAGATACCTCATGGCATTACTGTCATGATGCCTACCTCCAAGGAGCCAGGTCCGACCCAGCAACCCCAGAGGCAGGCATCATTTCCCCCAGGGGAGTGCCAGCGGGCCCAAGCTGGGGCCCTTTGGACGCAGTCCTGGCGCCTTAGGCGCCAGGCTCATGTTGGACCTCTGTCCTAGCGCCTTAGGCGCCAGGCTCATAAAGCTAGACATGTGTTCAAGTGTTTTAATGTGCACTTACCTGATGCAGACCATGCTGCCACATCCAGGCCCTCTTGAGGCCTGAATAGGAACTACTTTACCTGTGGGACTACTTTCCACCCGGGTGTGGTCGGGTAAGGATACATACCTGATCGGAGGAAGGATACACACTTGGAACTTCTTCCAAAGCTATTTAAACCACACCTGATCAGCAACTCACGCTTCGCGTTGTTCTGCTCCTCGCAGCTGGGCGCTCACCGTGTCAGCTCCTGCATCTGGACTTCAGCCACGCCTGTCAGCATCCTGGGTCACCTGCAAAGGGAGACAAGAGACCTACCAGCTAATCTGCACCACAGAGACATCACCGACGATCCTGAAAGGGAAGACATCATTTTTAAAAGCATTTCGTTACGATCGCTGCAGCGCTGCATTTCACTCACCTTTCCTGGGTTCCTCCATCTTCAGCAGCGATCATCCGGATACACAGCCACTTCCCAGAGCCTAGAGAAAAAGACAAGAATAAGAGGTGAGAGAAGGAAGGGAATAGGAAAAGCTCAGTTTCCTTCTAAGACTTATCTGTTGGGTCATTCCCATTTCATTTCGGGTCTTGCTGCTTCCAAGCAGGACCCCGGCCCCTATGGGGAAAAAGACAAAGACATTAGATGAGCGAATGCAAAAACTTTACCTGAGCGCTCATCTAGGACTTACCAGATCTTTACTGGAACTGCACGTTTCACTTCGGGTCGGCGCCATATCTCCGGCATTCCGAACCCCGGCCCCTATGGGGAAAAGATATCAACATCAGCGCTTTGTTGCAATAAGTCTCCAAAGGAATCTTCATTCATCACCTGAAAAAAGACAATGAACATTATTATTTAAAGCTTGAACTTTTGAACTTGCAACAGAACTTTTACAGCGCCTTACCAGTATAATCAAGCATCCAACCTCAATCCAGTGAAGTAACTGGGTTCAACGCGCCCCTGTGTCAGAAGCAGGATGGAGAGCTCGTCCTTTCAGACCCTAAGGTGAGACTTCACGGGGAATCGTGGAAGGGAATCGTGGAGGGTTGGAAGAGAGTGGGAGGCTTGAGCATAACTCAGTCAGTAGGTAAAACTCCCTTTTCACGCACAGGGGAATATTCCTGCGAGCCGGAAAAGCCAGAGTAGAGGGCCCTTCCTGTCCATCTTCAGAGTCCTGCGCTTCACCATTGAAGAAGCATCAGCACTCGAAGCCAGACCTGCGCCTCCTTGGGAATCAGGTGAGCGTTACAGAACGCGAAGCCTACCCACAATTTCCCACCCGGGCGCTATGGAGACTTCCGAGACTGACCAGCTGGCCCAGCTTTTGGGGGAATTACGGGCAGAGGTGCACTCAGCCCGCCAGGAGACTAACGCTCTCAAAAGAGAACTGATCTTATCTAAGGAAAGAACTGATGACCTAGCCAAAAGGTTATTACAGGCCCAGGCAGGGCACACTCCTTTACCTAATTCCGGAGACATTTCCACATCAATGGGTTTGAGTAACCCGGTACAAATTAATCTAACTGGACACATGCCTTTGGCCCCGCCTGAACGTTTTGCGGGGGATCCCAAGAAATATGCTGTCTTTATGAACCAATGTCGTTTACACTTTCTATGCAGACCCGGAGCCTTCCCTAACGACCAGACCAAGGTAGCCTTTATACTATCTTACCTCAGTGGCAGTGTTGCCGATTGGTCTATTCCATTGGTAAATCAGGATGATCCCATTCTCCAGAATTTTCAGGGCTTCCAGGCCAGCATGGAAAGATTGTTCGCTCGACACTCTCAAGGACAGGCCCTTGAAAACGAACTGCTATCCTTACGACAAGGTAATCAGGATCTTCTGTCCTACATAGCCACCTTTAACAGACTGGTTGTGGAAACTGGATGGCCAGAAAGCAAAAGGATCACACTGTTTCATCGAGGCCTGCGCGTAGAGCTTAAGGATGTTCTAGCTCAGATAGTAAACCCACTCCAGGTCTGCGCAGACTACATTGACTTGGTGGTTCAACTTGATCACAGACTTCAAAATAGAAAAGCAGATCGGTTCAAGTATGAAAACCGAGCACCGATCAAAATCCACGCTACCTCCAAGAGTACCGACGTATCTGAACCTATGCAAATCGGTGGTGTTAAAGGACCATTAACGCAGAAAGAACGAGAGAGAAGGCGGCAAATGCAACTGTGTCTGTATTGCGGGACTTCCGGTCACTTTCTTCAAAATTGTCCAGTTAAACCACTTAAGAAGGTGGTTGGAGCTACTGATAACGAATTAGTGACACCTGATTCGGGAAACGACCTAGCCCGGCAAGCGTACGGGTCCGCTTGCCGAGCTTGAAAACTAACTCTTTGACCTCGCATTTTGTCATGCCAATGGTGCTCGTGGACCCAAAACAGCCTCAGCAGTTGCATGCTATAAAAGCATACATCGACAGTGGAGCTATTGGAAATTACATAGACCGTGAATTGGCTTCCAGGATTAAGCTTCCTCTCCGCCCGAAAGTAACCCAAGATGTCATTACTACAGTAGATGGAACCGAAATAGCCTCAGGGCCTGTAACGCATTCCACTGTTGAAGTGACACTGGTGGGTAAGGATGGACATTGGGAAGCAATCGTGTTTGATGTGATCAAGGCCCCACAATTTCAAGTAATTCTTGGAATTCCTTGGTTAGAAACACATAATCCCAGAATTGACTGGCGAGCAAAGAAGATAAGTTTTCCTGATTGTGAACCAACTTGTTATACAAGAAATCCAGCTATGGGTCTAGCCACAGCAACTTCCACCCCTGTACAGCTACCGTCAGAATACCAAGAATTCCAAGCGTTTTTCAGAAAGAACAGGCTAACACGTTACCTCCCCATCGGTCTTATGATTGCCAGATCGATCTGGTACCCAATGCTCAACTACCTTGTAGTAGGATTTATGCTCTTACGGAACCTGAGAACCTGCATTTGCGTCAGTATTTAGATCAGTACCTAGCCAATGGTTTTACTCGCCCGTCCAAGTCTCCTGTCTCTTCAGCTCTGTTCTTCGTGCCAAAAAAAGAAGGCGACCTTAGAACGTGTATAGACTATCGCGCCCTAAATCAAATAACGATTAAGAATCGTTATCCTCTGTCCTTGATCCCTGAGCTTATCGACCAGGTGAAAGACGCTTGTCTGTACACCACGTTAGATCTCCGAGGAGCTTATCACCTGGTGTGCATAAAAGAAGGCGACGAATGGAAGACTGCATTCCGCACCAAATTTGGGCTCTTCGAATATCAGGTGATGCCCTTCGGTTTGTGCAATGCACCTGCCGCCTTTCAGTACTTTATGAATGATGTTCTTCGGGAACTTATCGATGTCTGTGTCATTGTTTACATTGACGACATCCTGGTGTACTCTTCTTCAGAATCTGATCACAGAAAACATGTTAGGGCAGTTCTTGAGAAACTGAGCCAGCACAGACTATTTGCAAAACTCGAAAAATGCGTTTTTCATACCACAGAAGTTGAGTTTCTCGGATTCATCCTGACACCTCAAGGAGTCCGAATGGACTCGCGAAAGGTGGACGCCATCCTCAAATGGCCATCTCCAAGCTCGGTGAAGGGAGTTCAGAGCATGCTCGGCTTTGCCAATTTCTATCGAAGATTCATCCCGGAATTTTCCCGAACAGTCCAACCCATCACCGCTCTCCTAAAGAAAAACAAACGCTTCGAATGGACTCTTGAGGCCGAACAAGCCTTCCAGGACCTGAAAACCAAATTCACCTCTGCACCTGTATTGAAGCACCCGCACCCAGATCTCCCGTACATAGTGGAAACCGATGCTTCCAGTTCGGCCATGGGAGCTGTCCTGTCGCAAAGAGACCCAAAAACTAACCAACTACACCCAGTTTCCTTTTGGTCCAGAAAATGTTCTCCTCCTGAAATCAACTACGCAATTACCGATAAAGAGTTACTGGCCATCAAATCTGCTTTCAAGGCTTGGCGTCACTACCTTCTCGGGGCAAGACACACCATCACCGTAATTACGGACCACAGAAACTTACAGTATTTAAAGACAGCCAAAGCTCAATCTTCACGACAACTCCGATGGGCTCTATTCTTTGCGGAATTTGATTTTGTAATTACCTATCGCCCTGGCTGCAAGAATGGAAAAGCAGACGCCTTATCCCGGATTGGCATGGAAGAACCTAATTCGAGCTTAGAACCTGTGCCCATCATACCTGAGCAAAGAATCTTAGGCTTAACTTCATTGCAATCCATTGAGGATATCCAAACGCAAGTAAAACAACTTCTAGACTCTTCAACCTTACTGGAATGGAGTCAAAAGGGTCCTCATTACACCGTTAAGGATGACTTATCCTACTTCCAGGAGCGGTTGTTTCTGCCAAGTAAAGAATTGCAAGAACTTGTTATTGCCCATCATCATGAATCTTTAATGGAAATACACCCTGGTATCGCTAAAACGGAGGAAAAAATCAAACGCCACTTCTGGTGGCCTTCTTGGAGAAAAGACATAAAGTCTTTTGTACTGTCTTGTGGAATTTGCGCCCAAAACAAGGCTCAAAAGAAAAGGCCAGCCGGCCTACTTCAACCCTTGGATATTCCACCAGCACCATGGCACACCCTGTCAATGGACTTTATAACAGATCTGCCTCCTTGTGCTGGTTACAACACAATCCTTGTAATTGTGGACCTATTCTCCAAAATGGCCCACTTTATCCCTTTAAAAGGTTTGCCTTCAGCTTCCACCTTGGCCAAGGAATTCCTGGAGAATATAGTTCACATACATGGTTTCCCTTCCATTTTAGTCTCGGATCGTGGAAGTCGATTTATCTCACATTTTTGGAAGAAGTGTTGCCAACTAGCACAAATAGATGTGCGGTTATCCACCAGCCACCACCCCCAGACTGACGGACAAACCGAGAGAACCAATCAGACTCTCGAGCAATATCTTCGGTGCATGTTACACCAATCCGAGTTAAATTGGAAAGACATCCTTTGGATCGCAGAAAATGCATACAACAATTCAGTGCATTCTGGAACCTGACAAACCCCCTTTTATACTTTGTATGGTCACCATCCTCGGACCTCTGATCTAGATCCACCTCTGACCCTGGAAATGCCCGCAGTAAATCATCTGCATTCCACAATAACCCGAGCCTTCAAAGAAGTTTCAACTCATTTACAGCAAGCCAAGAAAAAGTATAAAGAAAACGCTGATTTGCACCGAAGTAAAACTCCTCCTTACCAAGTAGGAGACCAGGTATGGCTAGCAACTAAACATTTACCCCTCAAGGGCCCGCGAACCTTCAATCCCAGATTCATAGGACCTTATCCCATCAAAGCTATAATCAACCCAGTGGCCTTTAAACTGGATCTACCGTCCAACATGCGTATTCATCCAGTTTTTCAGGCATCACTTTTGAAGCCAGTACAACCAGGAACCCGATTGTCCAAGCCTCCAGATCCAGTTCAAATTGAAGGGGAATTAGAATTCGAAGTTAAAGACATTTTAGACTCCAAGGTGGTAAAGTCGAAACTCTTCTATCTTGTTGACTGGAAGGGATATGGACCTCAGGAGAGATCGTGGGAGCCTAGTAACCAAGTCCACGCACCTCGATTAGTACAAAGGTTTCACCGGAGATTTCCGAACAAGCCCAAACCCCCGGAGGGAAGAACCTTGGGAGGGGCCTTGAGGGGGGTACTGTCATGATGCCTACCTCCAAGGAGCCAGGTCCGACCCAGCAACCCCAGAGGCAGGCATCATTTCCCCCAGGGGAGTGCCAGCGGTCCCAAGCTGGGGCCCTTTGGACGCAGTCCTGGCACCTTAGGCGCCAGGCTCATGTTGGACCTCTGTCCTGGCGCCTTAGGCGCCAGGCTCATAAAGCTAGACATGTGTTCAAGTGTTTTAATGTGCACTTACCTGATGCAGACCATGCTGCCACATCCAGGCTCTCTTGAGGCCTGAATAGGAACTACTTTACCTGTGGGACTACGTTCCACCCGGGTGTGGTCGGGGAAGGATACATACCTGATCGGAGGAAGGATACACACTTGGAACTTCTTCCAAAGCTATTTAAACCACACCCGATCAGCAACTCACGCTTCGCGTTGTTCTGCTCCTCGCAGCTGGACGCTCACCGTGTCAGCTCCTGCATCTGGACTTCAGCCACGCCTGTCAGCATCCTGGGTCACCTGCAAAGGGAGACAAGAGACCCACCAGCTAATCTGCACCACGGAGACATCACCGACGATCCTGAAAGGGAAGACATCATTTTTAAAAGCATTTCGTTACGATCGCTGCAGCGCTGCATTTCACTCACCTTTCCTGGGTTCCTCCATCTTCAGCAGCGATCATCCGGATACACAGCCACTTCCCAGAGCCTAGAGAAAAAGACAAGAATAAGAGGTGAGAGAAGGAAGGGAATAGGAAAAGCTCAGTTTCCTTCTAAGACTTATCTGTTGGGTCATTCCCATTTCATTTCGGGTCTTGCTGCTTCCAAGCAGGACCCCGGCCCCTATGGGGAAAAAGACAAAGGGCCTCATTACGACCCTGGCGGTAAGGGGTTAACGCCAGCGTTAGCTGCGCCGACCCCTTACCGCCAATTCCGAGTTCCCCTAGCGCCATGGAGGTTTTAACACCCGATTTTAGCGGGTGTTAAAATCCATGGCGCTAAGGGACCATGGAGTTAATTACGCCACCGTAATTTACGGTGGCGTAATTAACGCCTTCCCCACTCCCATTATGCCCTATGGGGCAAAAATGGGAATGGGGAAGGGTAAATGGGGATTGGGGACTTACCGCCCCGCCAAGGTCGGAATGGGGCGGTAAGTCCGCCAACCACCATGGTGTAAACGTAGTTTACACCATGGTGGTAAAGTCACGGCCCAGGCGGTAACTTACCGCCTGGGTCGTAATGAGGCCCAAAGACATTAGATGAGCGAATGCAAAAACATTACCTGAGCGCTCATCTAGGACTTACCAGATCTTTACTGGAACTGCACGTTTCACTTCGGGTCGGCGCCATATCTCCGGCATTCTGAACCCCGGCCCCTATGGGGAAAAGACATCAACATCAGCGCTTTGTTGCAAGAAGTCTCCAAAGGAATCTTCATTCATCACCTGAAAAAAGACAATGAACATTATTATTTAAAGCTTGAACTTTTGAACTTGCAACAGAACTTTTACAGCGCCTTACCAGTATAATCAAGCTTACCTGAACTCCCATCCAACATCAATCCAGTGAAGTAACTGGGTTGAACGCGCCCCTGTGTCAGAAGCAGGATGGAGAGCTCGTCCTTTCAGACCCTAAGGTGAGACTTCACGGGGAATCATGGAAGGGAATCGTGGAGGGTTGGAAGAGAGTGGGAGGCTTGAGCATAACTCAGTCAGTAGGTAAAACTCCCTTTTCACGCACAGGGGAATATTCCTGCGAGCCGGAAAAGCCAGAGTAGAGGGCCCTTCCTGTCCATCTTCAGAGTCCTGCGCTTCACCATTGAAGAAGCATCAGCACTCGAAGCCAGACCTGCGCCTCCGTGGGAATCAGGTGAGCGTTACAATTACTTGATATTCGTACAGTCCAAATTTGGGCCTAAAGGCAGTCTTCCATTTGTCTCATTCGTGCGCCTGCACCAAATGATAGGCCCCTCTCAGGTCCAACCTGGTATAGACGATGGCTCCACGGACTTGGTCTAACAGCACTTGAATAAGGGGCAGGGGATAACGATTGTTTATGGTGGTGCGATTTATTGTGCGATAATTGATACAGGTCTGGAGATCTCCGGTTTTCTTTGGTTCAAAGAATAATGGTGAAGAAACTGGCAAAGTAGAATGGCGGATGAACCCATTTTGCAGGTGTCATGGGTCTCAGGCAAATAGTTGGAGCAACCTTGGTGGAGGCTTGGCAGGCCTGGCATAGGCACACAAAGAACCCATAGCAGATCCATCCTTTACTTCCTTCCTAGTGTTTGTAGTAACTTCCAGGTTACCACTTCCTGTTTCCAAACAGGAAGTGCATGACAATCCATGAGCTCTCTAGTGTTTGGGTGTGGCTGGCTATATAAGCCACACCCAAGAATCTTCCAGTGTTTCGTGTTGCTTACTGTGAGCTGCATCAGCTACACACTTGCCGTGCTCTGAATCAGCCAGCTTCTGCTTACCTGCTTTGGATCCTTCTGCTTCAGCTTACAGGTACTCTGTGTTTTCTCCACGCCGCTGCTATCTCCGGTCAAGAGGGGAATTCAACACCGGCATCTGTAAGAACAAAGAAGAACAGCGTTAGCGCGCGCACTGCAATAACGCTGCACATACTCACCGAATCTTCCTGCAACGTTGGTATCAAGGTCAGTTGTGCAAGCGCACAAACCCCTGCAAAAGAAAGAAGAGACATTAGTCATTGTGGTCACCCTAATAACACAGTATATACTTACCAATATCTTCGTGCAAACTTACCAGACCACCAAGTCTTCGGAAGCGCTGAACCCGGACTCGAGGCGCTAATATCACATAATCCACCTCTGCAAGGGAAGAAAAAGGAGAGACATTACTAGGCGAGCTCGGATTTAAGGCGCTGCGCTTACCTACCAGCAGCTGACTTCAGCACGCAGGGCTACTCACCCACAAAATACCTAGACAATATGAACAATTCAGGACACTAAACAGTCTCTGCGCAATGTTCACTTGGAAAAGACTTTTAACCAGTAAAGAAACTGACGCCTTGAACACTCGGCCTCGCTGTGAAGGCATATAACAGCGTGTGGCATCTGAACTCAGCCAACAGACACTGGCATCATCCATATGAGCGAATCGTGCCCCTGCGAATGCAGGATGGAGTTCACACCTTACTAAAGATCAAGGTAAGCCCTTAGGGGACATCACAGCACACCTTAAAGTAAAGGGAAGGGCCCTGGGGAATTAGGTGAATTCAGGTCTGAGTGTTTACCTTGTATTTGACAGGAATCCCTCCGGGTGAAAACAGGAGAAGTGAGAACTCGGGGGTCAAGGGAGGCTCATCCATCGCTCCTGCAGAGACAGAGGTGAGTGTGACAGAACACGAAGCCATCCTCAATACCTCTGCCCGAGCGATGGAAACCTCCCAGGTAGACCAGCTTTCCCTATTGTTAGGTGAACTACGGGCCGAGGTGCATGCAGGCCGCTCTGAGACAAATGCCCTAAGGCACGAACTGGTAGTCAACAGAGATAAAACAGATGACTTGGCAAGACAGCTCTTACAGACCCAAGCTGGTCTAGCACCCCTACTAAACAGAGTTCCTCAGGGACAGCCTACCATGGCACCTGTAGCCACACCCGTTCAAGTACATCCCTTTAGCACCCCTGGACCGCTTCTCTGGAGATCCCAGGAAATTTGGAGCGTTCATGAATCGATGCCGCCTACACTTCATATGCAAACCAGACACTTTTCTGAATGACCAAGCTAAAGTAGATTTCGTCCTCTCCTATTTAGGAGGGCACGCGGCAGACTGGTCTGTCCCGTTAGTGCCTAGGGATGACCCTTTACTGAGAAATTACCCAGGTTTTCAGCATGAACTGGAAAAACTATTTGCCCCTCGGACTCGAGGTCAGGCCCTGGATGATGATACTCTCTCTGGGACAGGATGGTCAGGATCTTGTTTCATATGTCGCCACATTCAACCACCTAATAGCCTAATCAGGTTGGCCGGAGGAGAAACGAATAACGTTATTTTATCGATGACTGAGAGGAGAATTAAAATATGTCTTGGCGCAAGTAGTTAATCCTCCGGAAGATTGCAGTGAATACATCGACCTAACTATGCAACTAGACCAACGGTTACAGGATCGCAAGGCCGACCGAACCAGATCAGAGCATAGACCAGTGAATGTCTGACCAAAGGAAACGCCCCATCGACAGACCTAAGAAACACACTCAGAGCCCATGCAATTGGGTGTTCTCAGGGTACCACTCACCAAGGCAGAGAGAGAACAGAGGCGTCAGGAAAAATTTTGCTTATATTGCAGCCAATCTGGTCACTTCCACTGGAACTGCACGGTTAAACCTCCATGGAAGACAATGGGGGTACTAGATAACACAGGGGAAGACACAGGCGGTAGCGCAAAACTCCAACACCCGACAGATGTAGAGGTTGGTCTGTTGAGCCAGGAATGGAGCACTCAGATCTCACATTTCAGGATTCCTGTGGTTTTGGTAGACCCTGCACAGCTCACCCGAATGCATGCCCTCAAGGCTTTCATAGACAGTGGGTCTATTGGGAACTACCTGGACATAAACACTGCAAGGACCTTGGGATTGGCATTCCACCGTAAGGAAACCATTGAAAGCGTGACAGCTGTGGATGGCACACAGCTCCTTTCGGGACCAGTAACACAGTGTACTTCCATCATCACCTTAATCTGCCAAGATGGCCACAGGGAGAGTATTCGATTCGACCTTATCGCTGCACCTCAATTCCAGTTAATTCTTGGGATACCGTGGTTAGAGACGCAGAACCCAAAAATAGATTGGCGAGCTCGAACCTTACTCTTTTCCACGGAATGTGCTTCTTGCTATGACAACAAAGGGATCCAAGGAAGCCCACTGCTAGCTACACAGGAAAAGATGGCAGGTTTAGGCTTGGTGGGCACTTTACCAGAGGAATACCAGGAGTTCCAGGATGTGTTTGCGAAGGAGAAACTAATACATTACCACCACATTGAGTTTACGACTGCCAGATCGATCTGCAGCCAGGGGTACAAGTACTGTGCTGCCGCATTTATGCCTTAACCAAGGAAGAAAAGGCCTCATCTACGGACCTACTTGGACCAATACCTGGCCAATGGCTTCATTAGACCATCTAAGTCACCAGCCACCTCCACACTCTTCTTCGTACCGAAGAAAGAGGGCGACTTAGGAACGTGTATTGATTACCGGGCCCTAAATCAAGTCACCATAAAAAATAAGTACCCGTTACCTCTGATACCAGTACTCATAGACCAGGTGAAACAAGCGAATATTTTCACCAAGCTAGACTTACGCGGTGCATATCACCTGGTACGCATGAAGAAAGGGGACGAGTGGAAGACTGCTTTCTGTACCCGCTATGGCTTGTATGAATACCAGGTCATGCCCTTTGGGCTTTGCAATGCCCCGGCGGCATTCCAGCATTTTATGAATGATGTGTTACGGGAACTCCTCAATGTCTGCGCAGTTGTCTACATCAATGAAATTCTGATCTACTCCACCACTCTCCAAGAACACGTAACCCACGTGCGGGCTGTACTCCGCAAACTGCGTGAAAACCAACTGTACGCAAAGCTACAAAAATGCTCCTTCCACGTCACCGAGGTAGAGTTTCTGGGATATGTATTGACACCGCAAGGGATCAAGATGGAGAATAGAAAAGCGGAGGCAATCCTCACTTGGTCCTCACCCACGTCTGTGAAGGGAGTACAAAGTTTCCTAGGGTTTGCAAACTTTTATCGGCGCTTCATACCAGGATTCTCACATATTGTACATCCAATAACGTCCTTGCTGCGCAAACACCGAAAGTTCGAGTGGACACCAGCGGCGGAAGAAGCTTTCCGAGCTCTCAAGGAAAAATTCACCTCAGCCCCAATACTGCAACACCCACAGCCCGATTTACCATACATCGTGGAAACGGACGCTTCAAGCATTGCCATGGGGGCCCTATTGTCTCAACAAAATCCTGAAACCGGATGCCTTCATCCCATAGCCTTTTGGTCAAGGAAATTTTCCCCGGCAGAATAGAACTCCTAGCAATAAAAAGCGCACTCTGTGAATGGCGACATTACTTACTAGGAGCAAAACACACCGTCAAAATAATAATTACAGATCATCGGAACTTGCAATACTTATGCTCAGCAAAAGCTCAGTCTTCTAGGCAGATCCGTTGGGCCCTATCTTTAATGGAATACGACTTTGTGATCACCGACCGCCCGAGTTAAGAACGGGAAAGCAGATGCGTTATCCCGCATTGGCACAGGAGAAGAAGTCTACAATGCCCCTAACCCAGTGGAGATCATGCCCAGCCATAAAATTCTCAGCCTCTGCCCTGGCCCATCTACGTTAAACACACTGCAGGAAGCAATAAAAAAAAATGTGTCTGAAGAAGACCTACTGGCTTGGGACATGAAGGTAGATCAGTTCACCATTCAAGACAAACTACCATACTACCAAAAACACCTCTACGTTCCAAATAAGGATCTGCAACAAGCAATCATATCAGATTACCACGACTCGCTGTTAGAAGCCCATCCGGGTATAGCCAAAACCATCTAGAAAGTAAGCAAATCTTATTGGTGGCCAACTTCGCAAGAGGATATTGCCACCTACATAGGCACCTGTGAGGTGTGTGCACAATATAAGACATCCAGGCAAAAACCAGCCAGCCTCCTTCAGCCAATCACCATTCCGCCAGTGCCCTGGCACACAGTGTCACTGACTTACCTCCTAACTCAGGCTATAATACCATCCTCGTAGTAGTGGATCTCTTCTCCAAAATGGCCCATTTCATAGCTCAAGAGTTATTCCCTCAGCTCAGACTCTGGCGCAGGTTTTTCTAGACCGAATCGTCAAGTTACATGGATTCCCTACCATAATCGTTTCTGACAGAGGCAGCCAATTTGTATCTCATTTTTGGAAAAAGTGTTGTGCACTGGCAAGAGTGGAAGTCCATCTGTCTTCTAGTCACCATCCTCAAACGGACGGCCAAACCAAACGCACAAACCAGACCATGGAACAGTATTTTCACTGTCTCTTACACCAAACATGCCAAAGCTGGACAGAAATACTATGGATGGCAGAGTATGCCTACAACAACTCAACACATTCATCAACTCAAGCAACACCCTTCTTTACTGTATATGGTCGAAACCCCAGAACGTCGGTCTACAATCCGCCAGAAAACATTGAAATGCCCGCAGTAAAGAATCTGCATGCCAGTATCATGAAAGCAGCCAGAGAAGCCAGCAGGAACCTACAGCAAGCCAAAGAAACACAGAAAAGAAACGCTGATCGCCATCGAGGAGAAGCCCTGGATTATCAGGTGGGAGACTCGGTCTGGCTGGCAACTAGACACATTGCTTTAAAGGGTCCCAAAAAATGTCAGCCTAGATACATCGGTCCGTATATGATTGAAAAAGTAATTAATCCAGCAGCCATGAGACTGGTGTTACCTCAACATATGCGTATACATCCCGTATTTCACGTGTCACTATTAAAACCAGCACACCCAGGAACCCAAACTTCCACACCTCCTGCACCCATGCAATTGGGTGAAGAAGCACCAGAATATGAAGTAAAGAACATATCAGATTCCAAACTAGTACGAAAGACCCTGTATTATTTGATTGACTGGAAGGGGTACGGACCACAGGAAGGATCATGGGAACCCAGCGCACACGTGCATGCCCCTCGATTGGTGCGAAAATTCCATCGGAACAATCCTGAGAAACCAAAGCCCTCATACACACCATTGGGAGGGGTCTTGAGGGGGAAGACTGTCATTGGTATCAGGCAAATAGTTGGGACAAGCTGGATGGAGGCTTGGCAGGTCCAGCATAGGCACACAAAGAACCCATAGCAGATCCATCCTTTACTTCCTTCCTAGTGTTTGTAGTAACTTCCTGGTTACCACTTCCTGTTCCCAAACAGGAAGTGCATGACAATCCATGAGCTCTTTAGTGTTTGGGTGTGGCTGGCTATATAAGCCACACCCAAGAATCTTCCAGTGCTTTGTGTTGCTTACTGTGAGCTGCATCAGCAACACACTTGCCGTGCTCTGGATCAGCCAACTTCTGCTTACCTGCTCCGGATCATCCGGTCAAGTGGCACAGCGAGTAGAGTGCTCGCTTTGACATCTGTGCAGAGCCTGCTAACGCAGGTTCGAATCCCGGCGGGGCCAAACTCAGCCTTTCATCCTTCCGAGGTCGATAAATGAGCACTGCACACCGTGGGTAATAATAAGCAGTGCTCAGATACCTGAGGGTTCGTAGCGCTATATAAATGCCAAATTATTATTATCCTGCTTCAGCTTACCTGCTGAGGATCATCCAGCTTCAGATTACCTGCTCCGGAACATCCTACTTCTGTTTACCTGCTTCAGATCCTTCTGCTTCAGCTTACAGGTACTCTGTGTTTTCTCCATGCCGTGGATATCTCCGGTCAAGAGGGGAGTTTAACACTGGCATCTGTAAGAACAAAGAAGTACAGTGTTAGCGCACGCACTGCAATAACGCTGCACATACTCACCGAATCTTCCCGCGACGTTGGTATCCAGGTCAGTTGTGCGAGCGCACAAACCCCTGCAAAAGAAAGAAGAGACATTAGTCACTGTGCTCGCCCTAATAACGCAGTATCAACTTACCAATATCTTCGTGCAAACTTACCAGACCACCAAGTCTTCGGTAGCGCTGAACCCAGACTCGAGGCGCTAATATCACTTAATCCACAACTGCAAGGGAAGAAAAAGGAGAGGCATTTCCAGGCGCTCCGATTTAAGGTGCTGAGCTTACCTACCAGCAGCTGACTTCAGCACGCAGCGATACCCACAAAATACCTAGGCAAACAAGGACAATACAAACAATTCAGGACACTAAACAGTCTCTGTGCAACGTTCACTTGGAAAAGACTTCTAGCCAGTGAAGAAACTGACACCTTGAACACTCGGCCTCGCTGTGAAGGCATATAATAGCGTGTGGCATCTGAACTCAGCCAACAGACATTCGCATCATCCATATGAGCGAATCGCGCCCCTGCGAATGCAGGATGGAGTGCACACCTTAGTAAAGATCAAGGTAAGCCCTTAGGGGACATCACAGCACACCTTAAAGTAAAGGGAAGGGCCCAGGGGAATTAGGTGAATTCAGGTCTGAGTGTTTACCTTTTATTTGACAGGAATCCCTCCGGGTGAAAACAGGGGAACATGAGAAGACAGTAGTGCTTGTGCGCTACGATGCGCCCCAACTAAAGCTAAACAAAGTTTAACACTTTTGCACAGTCAACAGTAAAACATAAAAGGAAGCACTTAGCTCTGGTTCCCTCTGTGCTTGTGTCAGTCTGTGAACAAGTCCAGGAACTCGAAGCCCTGGGGCCAAAGGGCACCGCTATGGCGTCAATGCCTGCCAAGAGGAAAACAATTTGTGTGTGCTTGTTACGCTGTCAGCGCTTTTTAGATTCATAAGTTCTGTTAGTAAACATGTGTGCTGAACAAGCTAACATTGCATCGCATGCAGTTAGTGACCAGGTAGTTTAGCAGTCTAATATACCCATGCATGGATTCCCAGGGTCTTCTGGACTGTCACTGCAGGATACACCGGGGTCCCTCCCATGTGGGTTCATGCAAATCAGGCTTTGCGCGCTCAGCAAGTTAAATAAGTACTTATCTTTTGTTTCGCAGGGCCGTAGGAAGCATTTCAGGCGAGGGCTGGCCCAGTTTAAGGTGTAAAGGCTGGAGCTCTTCGGAATCACATCCGCTCAGAGGAATGGACGAGCGCGAACGGATTTGTGAGGCTTGCGCATGCGCACAGTCTTTGCACGCATGCGTCTTCACTAGGGCACTAGGGCATTGGCTGGGGCGTTGGCCTGCCCATTTGTAGGCTCTGCATGCCTGATTGTTCATGAAGAGGTTCCTGGGCTGCCGTGGCTGTAGTTGTTGGGACCAAGCATGATGGGAAATGTAGTCTTTTCCTGGTCCTGTTCTCTGTGGGTTTCTTGGGCTTCTTCGCAGCAGGTGCCAGTCTGTCACACCAACCACATCTACAATGGGGGCAGAGATGGCATCTGCTGCATGAAATGGCCCCCACAATGCCTGCAACCACTCTGCGCCCACGCTTTCTAACAGAAAGCACCAATTCAGACCTCTTCAGTACACTTCACAGGACGGGGTAAGGTGAGTTCCAGAGACAGCCACTGCACACATAGGATGGCAGGCATCCTTCCAGTCATGGTTGAAGAAGACCTTCCAGAGGAGGATCCCTTGAAGTTGGGAGGCTGAAATTCAGCAGAAAGGTGACTTGCACCACAAGCATCCAACCACCAAAGTTTTGGCTGCACATGCAGAACGGTGATGGTTCTGGTAAGGTAGCCCACTGGGGAGGTGGTCATTCCACAGGGTGCTCCGGGGACACTTCTGAAGGATCAGGACAGCAGGATTCGAGAGAAAACGTTTAGACTGGTTGGCCCCACCAGTCCAGGTGTTGAAAAATCGCACAGGGCCTTCGCAGATCAGGTAGTCCAACAGGGCTTCACAGGGCCAGGCACAGGAAAGGATGCTGGGCCTTTTCAGGGGTCTTCTGCAGATCTTCAGTTGGCTGTTCTTCTACACAGGATTCTTGGCTCCAACGCTGATCTGAAGCAATGGCTGCAGGAGTCCTCTTCCTATCCAAAATCCTGGCTGGAGGCAGTTCCAAGCCCAACCATCGTAATAATCTGTACCATTCAAATAGCCAGCAGTGGTCCAATCAGGGACCTCTGTTGGTTTCACTCACATCCCACACCAGGCTTTCAGGCACCATGGATGTGGAGTGGGACCAGCCATTCCCAGCCACTTCCTGAGCCACACACACACACACACACACACACACACACACACACACACACACACACACACCAAGGCATCACTAGCCCGCAAAATCAGCAACTTTCCCAAGGGAGTGCACAGCCTTATATGGGATTTCCTGATCTGGGAAGGTAGAAAGAATGCCAAACAACAATATGGCCAAAGGACGAGCAAGAATCTAATGGTGTGGACATTTTAGGGCATGAGCCGGTTTAGTAGCCATCCGTGGTAAATGCAAATGTGCACACTAGAAATAACACAATAATTGTACAAATACATTTTCTGCCAACAGCCTGACCTCAAGCACATATAAAAGTAACAAAATCCCAAGTGTAAAAGATTAGGGTGATACAAAAGTATGCCCATTGCACTGCATTGTAAGATGCTGTGTGCAATGTTAAAAAGTTACAAAAAGTAAATGACAAATAGAAAACATAGTTTCCCAGTACTGATAGTCTGAAGAACTGCTCAGTTTCCCGGTAACAAAATGAGCAAAAGCTTCACTTCCCTATAAAAAGTCAGGATAAGTTGAAAAACAAAAGCAAAAGGATTGGGGGTACAATGAATTATGGAGGGAAAGTTGCTAAAAGATAAATGTTTCCTAATATTCACTCCCAGCCCCCCAGACTAGGGCCAGGGGGATGGACCAGTCAGTTGTACATCTTGGACAGCCCATCAGCATTGCTATGTTTTTCACCTGGCCTTTGCTCAATAATGAAGTCAAAGCCTTGAAGGATTATGGACCATCCGAGCAATTTAGGATTCTCTTCTTGATATTCATTAGCCACTGTAAGGGCTTTTGATCAGTCTGCACAGTGAAGTGAGTCCCAAAGAGATAGGGTCTCAGCTTCTGAAGGGCCCACACTATGAAAAAACACTCCTTTGCTACAGGTGCCCACCTGAGCTCTCTGTCCTTAAACTGGCGACTACCAAAACATATAGGATGTTCCCTGACTTTGTCATCTAATTGTGAAAGGACAGTACCTATGGCAGTGGCAGAGGCATATGCCTGCACAATCAAAGGTCTCTGGCAATCACGTGCCCACAGGAACATGTGCCTGACAAACGGAATCCTTAAGGTCTTTGAATGCCATTTCACAATCCCCAGTCTAAGTGACTTTCTTGGGCTTCTTAGGAGATGCAACACTAAATCATCTTTTAACGCAGTGCCTCGGGATAAATGATCTGAAAAAATGATGTTCGAGTCCTTTGTTGATAAAGTAGAAAGGTTATCAACTTAAGACGTTTGGAATCACCTTTCAAGCAGCAATGAAACACCACTTACATTGCCACACTATGATGTTTAGGTCACATCAATTTGATTAAGATTAAACCATACAAATTAATTGCTTATGGGATTTTGGGATTTAGTCAGATGGATAAGCACAATCATTTTAATAGTAGTGTTGAATGAATGATATATATATATATATATATATATATATATATATATATATATATATATATATATATATATATATATATATATATTACATGGCCACGGTAGTGGCCATGTAGTTATGGTTAAATTGCTGTTTCCATAGGAAGAGCACTTTTTGGGCGGCTTATAACTTCGCTCTCCCTGGACGGATCCTCACCAAACTTTGCAAAAAAAGTAGTTGGGTCACTCTGAATTTTTTTTGCAAAGTTTGGTGAGGATTCGTCCAGGGGGGGAAAAGTTATAGGGGGGGTCCCAAAACTTTTTTTTTCCCATAGACTGAATGGGAAAAAACTTTGCGCATGGCTACATCCCGAACCGCTGGACGGATTTACACCAAATTTGCGGCAGGAGCGGCTGCCTGGTCCCAAAAGCGTGCTTTTGTAAATTTGGTGTAAATATGTCCAGTAGTTTTTTTAAAAATGACCAAAATGTAAGTCAAAAACATTAGTGATATCTGCATTCGCTGATTGGACATCGAGGGGCGTGGAGCGCGTCAGATTTTCTGTGGCGCCCGCCATCTTGTATTCGCAGTCGACCGCGTACAGCGCAGTGAAACGTGGATAAAAAATTGTATTTAGTGCCGTGTGTTGGTGTGTAAGAGTGTTTGGGGAGGGTGGGGGAGTACGAGATAGGTTCAATGTTTTGTTTTTTTATGTGCTAGACCTTTTTGTTGCGTTCGATTTGTCCGCGGAGAACACGGCTGTTCTGACATTTTGTAAATAAACTAAATGGTGGGGTGTTTAGAGGACGGAGTATGTGTCATTTTTGTTCGCAAGGAAGGTAAAAATAAGCTATGAACACTTGCGGTGTACTTAATTGTTCGTAAATACACAAACTGGGGGTGTCCTCAGGACGCTGTCCGTATTGTAATCTGTCTAGTTGAATGTGTTCTAAGAACACTCGCAGTGTCCCAAAATGGTTGCAATTACACAAAATGGGGGTGTTCTGAGAACGTTGTTTGTATTGTTCGTTGTCAGGGTGAAAGTGTTTTAAGAGCACTCCTTTTGTTCGCTAATAGTACAATATACTAGGGGCGTCAACCGACTTTTTGTCCACTAAAGAAACGATAAATCCGGCTGGTGTGCGCCGACATTATGTGATAATCCTATGACTGGCGCTATTGACCTGGCTGACTTGCTTTTGCGACACTAAATCATATCTCCCGCCCCTAAGCCTGATATTATCAAAGCATTCATATTCCCCGCCTTTCTCCGTGACGTTACAGGGTGCGTAATGAAACGCGCCCAGTCGTCTCCAGTACTACGCGACTTTACACAGAACCCGGAAGACAACACACATTATGTCACAACACAGCGCGCCACAATTCGGAATATGAAACTGTGATTTAAAAGCAAAGAGCAAGATTGTAAATGTTGTAAAGTACATTTATTTGACATCAAATGTTTAGAGAATATTCAGCAATTTGCATTTGTCTTTGTTGTCGATCCACAAAAGTTCATGTTGAGACACGCAATGTTCCTTTGCGGTACAGAGAGTGTTAGATCAGCTTACAACTCAGTGCGCCACAATTCGGAATATGAAACTGTGGTTTAAAAGTAAACAGCAGGATTGTACATTTGGTAAAGTACATTTATTTCACATGAAATGTTTAGTGAATATTCAGCGATTTGCTATTGTCTCTGTTGTCGATCAGCAAAAGTTTATTTGGAGCCACGCGTTGTTCCTTTGCGGTAGATAGGCTGTTGGTTTATGATAAAAGCAGTAAATGGTCGCTCTGATAATCGGAAGGTTGCTCCAACAACGAGCCATTAGACCACCCTATTGGTTGGTATGTTGTTTGTAGCCGCTAGTACTGCGTAAGGGCATATTGGTCCTTGGCAATTGTCCCATAAAATGGTGAGGGTCATGAAGTTGCATATTTGGACCTGCACCTGGCAGTTGAAGACCCCATCCGCTGGAGTCTGTAAATCGTGACATAGACAAAATGGGGCCACGTACCTGTTTTAAAAAACATAAATTAGTCTCACCAGCCGATCTTCATTAAAAATCATCATTTTATTTATTAGGGCGTGAAACTATTTGCTATCGAAGATAGTGCAACAGAGTATGTTAATATTAAAATAATAATATTTTCCCATTCATATAGCGCTAAGAACCGTGAGGTATGTAAGCGGTGCTTATTATTAACCACGGTGTGTGGTGCTCATTTATCGACCACGGAAGGATGAAAGGCTGAGTTTGGCCTTGCTGGGATTCAAACTTGCGTTAGCAAGCTGTGCACGGATGTCAAAGCGAGCGCTGTACTCGCTGTGCCACTTGACAGGCTACAGTGAAGTGGCACAGCGCGTAGAGCGCTTGACCGCCTATAGACCGGTTAAATTATTTCTATTAACCCACCCTGTGTCGTCTGCCTTTTTCAGAGCCCTCTAAACGACAGGGGATCAATTCGGCGGTGATAGTGCGCGGTAGAAAACATTATGCCACTTTCAACGAACAAGTTCAACTTGAGCGGTCTTTAATGCTACGCTATTGTAATTATATTTGGTATAAAGTAATCTAAAGGGTTACTTACAGTACAATTGCATTTTCCATTGTCTACGAGTGGTGCAGTCCCAAAATACGACTCGGCGTGTGCCAACGATCTTTCGTATAGTGATATAATATATAAAAGTGGTTTCGTTTCAGAAATTTCATCTTTATCTTCTCTTAGGTTTTAGCAACACTCCTTCAAGAGAAGTCTTTCATCACAATCTCTGTCTGTCAAGGTCAAAACACAATACAACCTTATAGTCCGCTTCGTGAGCCTCTCCGGGGCCCGAGAAAAAAATGGAAGCAGCTGACCTTCACTGTGAACGAGCATAAATTCTTACTTTGCAACATTCTGTGTAAAGCCATCTGTAGAAGTTGTGGAAGCAGCTGACCTTCACTGTGAACGAGCATAAATTCTTACTTTGCAACATTCTGTGTAAAGCCATCTGTAGAAGTTGGTTTTTGCACGCTCTTTGTATATTGTTTGCATGATATTAAAAAAACTTTGTTAAAGGGACGTTATGGTTAAGTTGCACTACTAAAAACCTTTGAAATTCAGTGAAAGAACTTTGTTAAAGGGATGTTATGGCTCAAAGTAAAACCGAAAAACCCCTGAAATTCGCCAGTTATGGTAACATAAGCAACCATAACTCGCGCCACCGTGCACTGCTAACACTAACACCCAGGACATCAAAGATAACATCACAAATGTCAATGATGACATCACTGATGACATCACATGGCTGGCTCTCCCTTTTTATCCTTTACTGACATATCGAAGCCACATAGTTTTCTTCAGTAACAGTCAGGAAGTAAAAATTGAAAAGGTACAATATTTGTAGACTTAGGGTCCTGTCACATCATATGAAACATATACATAGCGGAAGATACAGGATTGAAAGAGAGCAATCCTTTCTGTGCATGAAGATAATCATTATGGTTATTAGCACTTTCTCATAGTTTTATTTTTATTACTCTACCTTCCCTCTATATGCTCATATTTGTATACATTATACTCACTCTCCATAGAGTGAATGGGAAAAAAATGTTGCTCGCGCATACAGCCCAAACCGCTGGACGGATTTCCACCTAATTTGGACCAGGAGCAGCGGCTTGGTCCCGAAAGCGTGCTTTTGCAAATTTGGTGAAAATCCGTCCAGTAGTTTTTTTTAAAATGACCAAAAAGTAGGTAAAAAAAAATTAGTGATATCTGTGTTCGGTTTGCGGATACACTTCCCTGTTCGCTCCGCGGAAAGTGTCCTGATTGGCCAATCGTCTTGCGTGATGTTCGCGGACATGCAAAGTGTTCGCTGATTGGACGGCGTGGAGCGTGAAGCGCGTCAGATTTTTCGGTAGCGCCCGCCATCTTGGATTCGCGGACGTCCCCGGACAGCGCAGTGAAACTTAGTTCAAAATGTGTATTTTGTAGAGTGTGTTGGTGTGTAGGAGTGTTTGGGGAGGGTGGGAGTGTATGAGATAGGATGAAAGTTGTGTTTTTTATGTGTTAGACGTTCTTTTTGTGTTCGATTTGTTTGCAGCCATCACGGGTGTTCTGAAATGTTCTAAATAAACTGACTATGGGGTGTTCTAAGGAGTCAATATGTGTCCGTTTTGTTCGCAAGCAAAGTGAAACTGTTCTAAGAACACTCGCGGTGTCCGGGGAGTGTTCGTAGGTGGTGTCCTGAGGACGCTGTCCGTATTGTTCTCTGTCAAGTTGAATGTGTTCTAAAAACACGTGCGGTGTCCTGAAATGTTCGCAAATAAACAAAATGGGGGTGTTCTGAAGACGGTTTTGAGAACACTCCCGGTGTCCTGAAATGTTTGTAGGGGTTGTTCTAAGGACGCTGTCCGTATTGTTCTCTGTCAAGTTGAATGTGTTCTAAGAACACTCGCGGTGTCTTGAAATGTTCGCAAATAAACAAAATGGGGGTGTTCTGAAGACGCTTCTAAGAACACTCGCGGTGTCTGGGGAGTGTTCGTAGGGGGTGTCCTGAGGACGCTGTCCGTATTGTTCTCTGTCAAGTTGAATGTGTCCTAAGAACACTCGCGGTGTCCTGAAATGTTCGCAAATAAACAAAATGGGGGTGTTCTGAAGACGTTTCTAAGAACACTCGCGGTGTCCGGGGAGTGTTCGTAGGGGGTGTCCTGAGGACGCTGTCCGTATTGTTCTCTGTCAAGTTGAATGTGTCCTAAGAACACTTGCGGTGTACTGAAATGTTCGCAAATAAACAAGATGGTGGTGTTCTGAAGAGGCTTCTAAGAACACTTGCGGTGTCCGGGGAGTGTTCGTAGGGGGTGTCCTGAGGACGCTGTCCGTATTGTTCTCTGTCAAGTTGAATGTGTCCTAAGAACACTCGCGGTGTCCTGAAATGTTCGCAAATAAACAAAATGGGGGTGTTCTGAAGACGCTTCTAAGAACACTCGCGGTGTCCGGGGAGTGTTCGTAGGGGGTGTCCTGAGGACGCTGTCCGTATTGTTCTCTGTCAAGTTGAATGTGTCCTAAGAACACTCGCGGTGTCCTGAAATGTTCGCAAATAAACAAAATGGGGGTGTTTTGAAGACGCTTCTAAGAACACTTGCGGTGTCCGGGGAGTGTTCGTAGGGGGTGTCCTGAGGACGCTGTCCGTATTGTTCTCTGTCAAGTTGAATGTGTCCTAAGAACACTTGCGGTGTACTGAAATGTTCGCAAATAAACAAGATGGTGGTGTTCTGAAGAGGCTTCTAAGAACACTTGCGGTGTCCGGGGAGTGTTCGTAGGGGGTGTCCTGAGGACGCTGTCCGTATTGTTCTCTGTCAAGTTGAATGTGTCCTAAGAACACTTGCGGTGTACTGAAATGTTCGCAAATAAACAAGATGGTGGTGTTCTGAAGAGGCTTCTAAGAACACTTGCGGTGTCCTGAAATGTTTGTAGGGGTTGTTCTAAGGACGCTGTCCGTATTGTTCTCTGTCAAGTTGAATGTGTTCTAAGAACACTCGCGGTGTCCTGAAATGTTCGCAAATAAACAAAATGGGGGTGTTCTGAAGACGCTTCTAAGAACACTCGCGGTGTCCGGGGAGTGTTCGTAGGGGGTGTCCTGAGGACGCTGTCCGTATTGTTCTCTGTCAAGTTGAATGTGTCCTAAGAACACTTGCGGTGTACTGAAATGTTCGCAAATAAACAAGATGGTGGTGTTCTGAAGAGGCTTCTAAGAACACTTGCGGTGTCCGGGGAGTGTTCGTAGGGGGTGTCCTGAGGACGCTGTCCGTATTGTTCTCTGTCAAGTTGAATGTGTCCTAAGAACACTCGCGGTGTCCTGAAATGTTCGCAAATAAACAAAATGGGGGTGTTCTGAAGACGCTTCTAAGAACACTCGCGGTGTCCGGGGAGTGTTCGTAGGGGGTGTCCTGAGGACGCTGTCCGTATTGTTCTTTGTCAAGTTGAATGTGTCCTAAGAACACTCGCGGTGTCCTGAAATGTTCGCAAATAAACAAGATGGTGTTGTTCTGAAGACGCTTCTAAGAACACTCCCGGTGTCCGGGGAGTGTTCGTAGGGGGTGTCCTGAGGACGCTGTCCGTATTGTTCTTTGTCAAGTTGAATGTGTCCTAAGAACACTCGCGGTGTCCTGAAATGTTCGCAAATAAACAAGATGGTGGTGTTCTGAAGACGCTTCTAAGAACACTCCCGGTGTCCTGGAATGTTCGTAGGGGGTGTCCTTAGGACGCTGTCCGTATTGTTCGTTGTTAAGTTGAAAGTGTTGTAAGAAC
Organism: Ambystoma mexicanum; assembly: GCF_040938575.1. NCBI lineage: Eukaryota > Metazoa > Chordata > Amphibia > Caudata > Ambystomatidae > Ambystoma > Ambystoma mexicanum. Next base: position 291,100,721 of record NC_090936.1, on the reverse strand, counting down.
TATCGCGTTGTTCTGAAATGTTCGTAGGGGGTGTCCTGAAAATGGTGTCCGTATTGTTCGCTGGCAAGTTCAAAGTGTTCTAAGAACACTCACATTGTTCGCGGACATTAAAAGTTTCCCATAGATCATAGTTGAAATGTTTGACTCTATGGATGTGATATGCTGCGGTGGTTGTTGCCAGGGCATAGAGTCTTGGGTGCATGGCCATTTGGCCATGCACCCAAGATTGTATGCCCTGGCAACAACCACCGCAGGATATCACATTCATATTTGCTTATAACTTTTGGTGAAAAACAAATGTATAAGGAACAAAGGTATTAGATACTATGGATGTGATATGCTGCTATGGTTGTCCTTATTATTGTATACTTACTGTTTGGTCTAGTAATGGGAGTCCATGTTTTTCTTCTTCATTTCTGTGATAAAAGAAAATAGCATGTTAGTATTAGTATTTTGTAATGACTTATTACATTGTATAAGCAATACACTTTTATTTTTTTTCGACCCTCATATTTAGTAGAGTACAAATCAGAGTACTGTGCAATTTGCTCAGTTTCTGTATTTGTTGCTAAAATCATTGGGTCTGTGGGAGAAAAAAAAATCCATGTTGGATTAAAAAAAAAACCTTTTTCTGTTATGCTACAGTTTATTTGTTTTTTTGTTTTCAGTGTTCACTTGTTGTTTCTGGCTAATGCTTTATACTTTGCTTTGTTGTATTTTTTTTGGAGCAGTAACAGATTCTTCATTTGTTTTGATATTATAAAATTTTGGAGCAGTTAGATACCAATTGGCGTATTCTAACTGTTTATTTTTTTAATATATTTTAGTGGTTTTGATTTATCTATTTGGATATTGTTAAATTTTGGGACAGTTAGATACCAATTGGCGTATTCTAACTGTGTATTTTTTGGCCTAATTTAGTGGTATTCATTTATCTGATTAGTTGTTGTAGAATCTTTGAGCTGTTAGATAGCTTTTGGAGTATTCTAACAGTTTATATTATTTTAACACACATTTATAATTTTGGGACAGTTAGATACCAATTGGCGTATTCTAACTGTGTATTGTTTGGTCTAATTTAGTGGTATTCATTTATCTGATTAGTTGTTGTAGAATCTTTGAGCAGTTAGATAGCTTTTGGAGTATTCTAACAGTTTATATTTTTGTAACACAAAGTTACTTAAAGGTTTAAATACAGTTTATTTATCAAATTTTGGTTTTAAGAACATCAAATAAGCGTTTGTAAGATTTGCTGGTAATCTCTTAGAGTAATGGTACTATCATTACATTCAAACCATCCACATTTCTTTTTTATATATGCAGTGTAGTGCCCTGAATTGGTTGTGGCTCCTGCGTGGTAGATCATACCTATTGTTGTGAAGGTTTTCTTACCAAGTGATATTTGACCATGTTTGTTTGTTTGTTTGTTTATTATTTATAGCGCGCACCAAACCCGAGGGTAACCGGGCGCGTTGTTCAAGGATACTTTAAACTTTACAGGTTACGCATGCTTACAAGTGTTGGTTGTACATCGTAGAAATTACATAATGCAGGACAGTAGGGAGAATATACATTGTGCATAAAATAAACATATAACATAATATGTACAGGAAATATGCAGTAGGAAGATAGAGAGTATATAATTATGTGCATAGTACGTCTGTAGGACAGTAGTTATGTTAGTGTAGGGCGGGACTATCGGTCATTTTCTTTGATCCAGTTGATACAGTTAGATCTGAAGAGAGCGTAGGATTGGGTAGATCTCAGGCCGGGCGGGAGGGAGTTCCAAAGCTGGGCCGCTTTGACCGGGAAGCTGTTTCCTCCGGCCGTACTTAGTTTAAATGGGGGTATCACTAACTGGTTGGAGTATACTTCTCTGGTGGGTCTAGTGGAGATTTTTCTGTTGAATTTAGCAGTTAGGTATTTAGGTGCTAGATGGTTGATACTTTTGAAAGTTAGAGAAGCTGTCTTGAGTTTGATTTTGTCCGCTGTGGAGAGCCAGTTGGATTGTCTTCTAGCCTCTGAGATATGCTCCCTTCTTGGAATTCCTAAGGCAGCTCTAAGAGCATTGTTCTGTAGTGTTTGAATCTTTTGCAACATATGTTTATTGGCCCCTAAGTATAGTGCGTTGCAATAGTCCAATTTCGACAGCACTAATGCTCGAGCAAGGGTTAGGCAATTGGCAGTGGATAGGTATGGTTTTGCGGCTCTAATCAGCTTGCAGGTATATGCGGTGCTGGATGCCATTGCGCTCACCTGTTTGGTTAGGGAGAGGTGGGAATCAAGGTAAAACCCTAATGTTTTTACCTCTTTTGCCACCTTGATAGTGTTGCCGTCTATGACGAAGGAGGAGTATTCTTCTTTTAGTCTGTTGATGTTTTGTTTGTTCCCCAGTATGATAAGTTCCGTTTTGTCATCATTCAGGCATAGCCCGTGGGTGGCCATCCATGCCTGAATGATGAGATAGGTCTTGTTCACCAATGCCAAATCTTGTTCATAATCCCCTGAAAGTGGTATGAGAATCTGAGTGTCATCTGCATAGTTAGTGTAGGTAACACCCAGATCATCTAGATCATCGAACAAGGGCTTCGTGAAGATGTTGTACATAGTGGGGGAGACACAAGAACCTTGTGGGACTCCACATGTGATGGATACAGGGTCAGCAGCAGCAGAAGTAGAGAAGACTCTCATAGTTCTACCGGTTAGGAATGATTTGATCCATGCGATGGCATGTGTGGAGAAATGGGCAGCTGTTTCTAGGTGGGTGCAGAGCACATCATGATCCACTAGGTCGAAGGCTGCAGAGAGGTCCAGTAAGAGGAGTAGGGCCATCTTTCCCGAGTCTCTCAGCTCATCAACCTGAGTTTTAAGATCGATGAGCGCGGTTTCAGTTCCGTGCTGAGGTCTGAAGCCTGATTGTCTTGTGCCTAAAAGGTGGTGCAGCTCCAGATGTTTTTGGATCTGCAGGTAGGCTACCCTGTCAAGGATTTTTAACAGGAAGGGTACCGTTGTGATAGGCCTGTAGTTAGTCGGGATGGACGGGTCCAGTGTTTGTTTTTTTAGGAGGGGGAGGACCCAGGATTGCTTGAGGTTATCTGGTAAAGTGCCTGAAGCAAAGGAGGCATTAATAAGCTTAGAGATGAATGGGGAGAGGTCTCTGGCCGCGTCCTTTATTAGTTGGGCTGGGCATAGGTCGCCTCGGCAATTGGATGGCTTGAGTGAAAGTATTATCTTTTCAGTTTCGAGTATAGTTACTTTCGAGAAGTTAAATTTATGGTCTAGTTTAGTGCTGATTGGTGGTTTGCCTCTTGGGTTAGTTGAGGGTGGAATATTCTGTTTCTTTGTCTCAATTTTTGTTTGGAGTGTGGCAATTTTGTCATTTAGTGCTTTTTGGATGTTTGAGCACCATATTTTATTTTTGTCACAGTTATCTTGGACAGGAATAGGGTTTTCTAGTTCCTTTAGTATAAGGAATAGTTCTTTCGTTCCAGATTTGGCCTGCAGTATTCTGTTGTTGAAATTATCTCTTTTTGCTTTCTTTATTTCATTTTTGTAAATCTTGGAGGCATTGATGAGTGTAATTTTATTTGTCTCTGTTGGGGTTAGTCGCCAAGCAGATTCGCATTTACGTTTTTCAAGTCTTAGAGATTTGAGGTGAGGAGTAAACCAGGTGTTTAGGTGGGCTCTGGGCTTGTTCTTTCTCAGTTTCAGTGGGGCAATAGTATCTAGAGCTGTAGCCATGGAAGAGTTGAATTCATTTACTAGTGATGAGGTGTCCAATAAGTCAGGTAGAGAGTTTAATCTGGGGAGGATGAGCGGTAGCAGTTTTTCTGTAGTTATAAGTTTTTTGTTTCTGGTTGGCAAGGGGGGAGCCAGAGCATTTTCAATAGGTAGGGCCAGGTTAACATTTAGGAGGAAAGTTATCAGTGCATGATCAGTCCAGAATTGTGAGGTGATATCGACAATCGTTGTATTGCAGTTATAGTCAGCAACCCAGTCAAGTATACGGCCTTTTTCGTGTGTGGGTTGTAGGATTTTTTGGGAGAAGCCTAGTTCTGAGATGACATTAGTGATATTGGTTGCTTGCAGGTCTTTAGGGTCATTGTAGCCTAGGTTTAGGTCTCCCAGAAGGATAGCTTGGGATGAAGTTTTTAGGTTGTTTGAAAGGATTGTGGAAATGTCCTCCTCGAATGTGCCAATAGGGCCTGGTGGTCTATAGATAAGGTGAATAGTAATAGTTTGAGAGGGAGATGCGAGGAGTTTAGCAGTTAATGATTCGCAGGAGTTAGTCGTTGAACTTGATTCAATTTTTAGGGTGAGATTATTTTTAGCAATAATAGCTAGGCCACCTCCTCGAGAGTTGACTCTGTCTACTCTAAGTATGGTGTAATTATGGGGTAAGGCAAGCATTAGGGCAGGTCCTGCAGATTGGTGCAGCCAAGTTTCTGTTATGGCGAAGATGTCATAGTCTCCTATTTGATTGAGATCCGCAATTTCGGTAGCGTGTGCTATTAGTGATCTGGCATTAATAAGGGCGCACTTCAGTTGGATGTTCGGCTTTGCTGTGGCCTGGGTGGTATTACTTTTCTTTTTTGGTATGCTATTATTAGCGTTGGGCTGCTTATTTAGGCGGTTGTTGCGATGGAGGTCAATTTTTACAGGAGGAGTGTTTCGGATGTTAGCGTTACTTCTATTGCAAGAGGTATTAAGTCTAGCTAATGGTTCGTACATTTTAGGTAGTCTTGAACGTAGTTTTGCGTTTCTATTTGCAATGTCACAGGGAAGGTATGTTAGTGATTGGTGGGTAATAAGTGAGTGTGAAAGTTGATGGCTGGGTTCTAGGGGGGGAGTTAAGAGTCCTTCATCCACAGGCGGTAAGCCCTGTAGTGTGGGCCTCGGATAGTAGTTTACTTTAGGCATTGTGGTCCAAAAGGCTGACAGGTAAATAAAGGTTAGTATCATTGTGGCCTGGTTTTAGGCTCGAGCAGTTGGTTTGCAAGGTACCTCTAGGCTAGACGGAGCAATCATATGTAGGCTAGATGCAATCAGGGACAGGTTAAATGCCGTCAGGGACAGGCTAAGTGCACTGTGGTCTAGGGGCGACCATAAGGCACAACACAGTTCGAGTGTGGTCTGGGGCGACCATAGGGCATAACACAGTTCAAATGTGGTCTGGGGCGACCATAAGGCACAACACAGTTCAGATGTAGTCTGGGGCGACCATAGGGCACAACACAGATCAAATGTGGTCTAGGGCGACCATAAGGCACAACACAGTTCAGATGTAGTCTGGGGCGACCATAGGGCACAACACAGTTCAGATGTGGTCTGGGGCGACCATAGGGCACAACACAGTTCAAATACAATAGGGTTGTATGTTGGCTGGAGTGCGTCAAAGTATTTGAGTACGAGGCTGGATGTGGAGGGCAAGAGGGTGGCAAGGTGGGTGCAGAGTAAGGCAATGAGCATGAGAGTGATACAGAGGCTGACGGGCCTTGATTGTTATAGGCAAGTATAAGGCGCATGCATGTGCACGATGCCTAGGCCTTTATGGGGCAACTCGGAGCACTTGTGTGCCTTTATACCAAGTGAAGCAAATTCGAGGCTGGCTGACCAACACAAAAACAGAGTTAAAAGTAGCGCAATGTGGCCGCGCTTACCAGGTGTTTGATCCCGGAGGGTTTCCTAGCCAGGTCCGCTGCTTCTGCCGTGTCGTGAACTCCTGCTCAGCCGCTGCGTTCACCGGTGTAAGCCCATGTGTTGTCATGGGGCATCAGAGGGTCGTGAGTGTATAGTAGGGGAACTCGCCACGCGCCGTTAGCGGCGAACAGGGGCAAACAGGGCCTTAGAGTGGCCTTTGAGTGTGGCCGGCTCTTCCCCCTGCCGGCGGATGTTGAGTGCTAAGAAGCACGGTTGCTTAGCAACCAGGATGCCAAGGCCTCGCTCTGGCGCCGCATCGCGCCCGACATTTTGTTTTGGTTTTTTTTTTTTAATTTTTTTTTTTCCGAATCGGCGTGTTGCTGGAGCGCAACCCGGGCCGCTTCTAGGTGAGGGGTGGCTGGTAGGGGGGTGAAAAGTTCCTCGGGGGGGGGCAGCACAAGGTGCAGGTGGGGGCTCGTGGGGGCCTGGCTGCACTGCGATCCTCTACGTGCCTCGTAGCACGGTGCTGCAGCTCTGATGAGCTGATCCTGGCCTGTAGAGGGTGGGGGCTCCTGCCCGCGCCACCTGGCTGATGAAGAGCTGAAGGTGGGGGCTGACTGGATTCATGTGTGAATCCAGTCAGCTTGCAGTTGTTTTTGGTACCATCTGCATTGTAACGTAGAAGCATTAGTATTACGTATTTACTATGTGTTTGTATTACTAACGTGGAGCGATTATCTGAATTGCAGGTAGAGCATAATCTACCATGGTTTGCATTTTGTACAAGTTGCTGAAATGGAATGGATTCACAATTTGGTATTGATATATATATGAAGCGTTCATTGGGGATTTCTTCTTGTGTCACATTGTTGCAGAGAGTGCATGTATGTTTCCACATGTATGAAATCTGAAAGATTTCATTTATAGGTATGTTTTTGTTTTCCAGTACTTGTAGTAAGTACATTAGAAATTCTTGTGGATCTTCCTGTGAGTTTATAGTGAATTTCACCATTCCAGCACAGTAGTCCAATTGTCGTCTTATTCCAAAAACACTATATGTGTTGTCAGGATTGTTTGCTGCATTTCTGTGAAGTACTAACATTTGCAAACACAATGGGTCTGTACTGTGTGAGTAAATGTTGTCAACAATTGGTGGTAATTGAAATAGAATATTCATTGCTACATTTGCATAGCAACTTACACCAACTATATTTGAGAATTTAAATGGTCCAGGTAGTTCTGTATCTAACTGCTTTTTTTGGAGTTTGTCTTCCTTCTTTAAAGAAGTACCTGGTTTACTTTCTCTAATTGATTCTTTTTTGTTTGTGGTACTTGATGAAGTATTAGTTTCTTTTACTCTCTTTGGAGGATTTGCAGTGACGTCCTGTTGCATTTCTGTTTGATTTAGTTTTCTTTTACAACATTTTAGTTTTTGTGGAACAGAATATGTGTTTAGATGGGGAGTGTATAGTGAGCGAAGTCTATTATATTCTAAAATGCAAGGAATATCAGCGTTTACTTTATTCGCATCAAAGTTGATTAGAAATAGACCGTCAAGTGTACGTAAGCGTGATAGTGCTACGTAGCTCATGCCTTCTTTAAAGACTGTGTTACCAATATCTATCATTGCTTTGTCTAGGGTAAGACCTTGTGATTTATGAATTGTGACTGCGTATGCAAGAGTTAGAGAAAATTGTTCTCTGCGTACATACATATCTTTGAAGAGAAGGAATCTAGCTGTTGAGCGTCCTATCCGTTTTACTTCTGAAAGTTTGTCAAAGAGTATATTGACAAACTGAATTTTGTTGTCACGTGGGTATGTTTGAAAGCCAACAGCTGTACCCAGTGCTCCATTAACTAGTCCTTGGTCCACGTCAAGGTTACGTTTAAGCATTACTCTGCAATTTAAGGATAATTTTAACATCTTTTCTAAGCCTGCTGTGTTTGAGATTGATTTTTCTAAATTATTTAGTCTTGTTGTGGCTTGGTCACACATGGGTAGTGTCATACCATGTACATCTAGTTTGTCTGTGGCGCTAATTTCCATTATTGGTTGCATTTCTGTACTTAGCATGATTTCATTGAATTTGAAACAGCTTGCAACAGTTGGCATTAAGGCCATACAATTGACATTTTTGTGGGCTAATTGTTCCATAACATCTGTAGCACATGCATTATCGCCATAAAGTGCATTAATGTGCCGGGTTTTCAATGTTGCTTCTGCTTCTTTAGAAAGTATACCAACTCTCAAACTTTTTAAAATGTTGGCATAAGTTAGATCTGCAGATCGGCGCATGTTTTCTGTTAATTCTTTGTATTGGAAATGTTGCCAAAGGTTGACATTTCCAATGCTGCCAACAGTTTTACGGCAGAGTTTGTGCCCTAATGTTTTAAAATCAGGTTCACCTTTTACTGGTGTTAATTGAAGCAGATCTCCAAAAACAATAATGTGTTTTCCTGCAAAGAGCTCTTCATACTCTGTTTTGAGTACTTTTTGTAATCTGAGGTGAATCAAAGCTAACATCAGGTTGGAGACCATGCTCACTTCATCTATTAGTAGAATTATCATTTGTTTCAATACTCTGCGTAATTCCATTGCAGCTTCTGCAGAAAGTTTGTAATAGTCTAATTTGTTCTGGTGTTCTACTGGTAATAGTAGTAATCGGTGTAATGTAACACCACCTATGTTGTAGGCAGCTAAACCTGTGGGGGCAGTGACAACAGCTGACAGTTTGTTGTTTGTCAATTGTTGAAGGAACTTACTAATGATTTTGATTAGGAATGTTTTGCCAGAACCAGCTTCACCACTGACGTACAGTAGTATAGGTTTATAATTATGGCAGGAACATTCTTTATTTTCATGTTTTACACCATGTGAAATCTGTTTTGTTACTTCTTGAAAAATGCTACTTTGCTCATTGTTTAGTTTTGATTGTAGTATAGTTAAGTCTTCCTTATCTTCATACTGACACATGGTGTTTTCTACTTCTATCATAGCTAATTCTGCCTCATTTGTTATTAGTGGTTCTCCCAGTGGTTCTTGGCTTCCTGTTACAGAAGGTTGACTACTGTCAGGAGTATCCTTATCTAGTTGGGCTTGGAGTTCTTCTTCATGTTGCTGTTCATTGTGCAACATTGTTTTGTACTGTCTAAAGTTTACATCAGTTATAGTGCTTTCATTTGCTTTGAAAGCATCCTCATATGAGTCATAGTTATCTAGTAATTGTTTTTCTTTTCTCCATGGTTTGAAGAGTTGTAGCAGGGACATGTAATATACTTCTTTATGTTGAGGAGTCTTCAATGACAATTTGATATGATTAATTAAATTTGGTTTAGTGAGTTTAACTAAGCTGCCTTCACAGTCTGTCACTCTATATTTACCTTTTCTTTCATCAGGTTTCATATTATTTTTGTACGTGTAGTTTTGGGCTATTTGGTATAGACACATGTTTTCCAAAGTATTACTTCTGTTTGGGTAGTATGTGTCCAATAAATTGTTTTTTAAAATGTCTTGGCTGTTGGGATCATGTTTGGCTATTGTTTCTATATCTTCATATGATTTTAGAACTCTTTTTCTAGATTTAGCTGGACCAAGACTTAGCTATACTATATTTTCAGATTTACCATACAATGAAGTACCAGTTAAACGATCAGCTGCTTCATAAGATCCACATTCTCTATGGGTGAGCATTTTTATGCCCAAGCTGTATAATTTCTGAGATACTGTTTTATCTGATGACAGGTCATTCCAGAGGTCTTGGAGCTCTGTCTTTTTTTTCTTCTTTAGTTAAGTATACTGTGACATATCGTGCAACTGCAGTAGAATTGTCTGCAATGTACTGCACATCTATGTTTGCATTCCATAAGTGGGCAATGATTGCATTATAATCATTGATATATTTTTCTTCTTCTTTTCTTTTTATGTAATATGTATTTTTAGGTGACTTTCCTTTAACAGTATGTCTAACTGAAGACATGAGGTTGTTTACTTGACCTGTATTTGTAACTGGTCTAGGGAAACCAAGTCGGCATTTGGTGTAGTATTTGCCTTTGTTTTTGTATTTGCGACGACAATATTTTCCACATTTGTGTCTTTGAAATTGTAAAATTTGTGCACGAAGATCACTATTTGTGGCTTCTGATGGAATTTCACAAGTGACATATTTTTCAATAAACTGTAAAACAGTGGCATCACTGTCTTGACCAAATTTAGGAGCATCTTTAATCCATAAAAGCATGTGGATATGTGGTGCTCCTCTGGCTTGGTATTCTTTTCTCCAAAAGAAGTGTTGCACTTCTCCAAGGGGAGGAACAGTTTTATTACAAATAAAATGTAGCATAGCAATGAAGCGATGGTGAAAATATCTTGAAACATTAACAGGATCCAAAGAACAAAGTTCTCCAGGTGTTAGAATATCTATGTTTGTTTTGTTTTTATTTGATATGCGTAGGAAATCATGTAAATCTTCCCATGCATATTCTGCACAACTTAATGTAACAAACCAAGTGGGTGGGCCAAGGTTTCTGATCATACAACGTACATCTCCATGACGTCGAAACCAGTACTCTTTAGTACCACGCATATTTGCTAATAGATTTGTAATATTTGATTGTAAAACCTCATCCTTTTGTTGCACTTTCTCTAATAATTGTGTAGCTGTCATATTTTGAAAGTGTGATCCTGATTTTAATATGTGTGCAACTCCGTAACATAAAGTTGCTAGTTCACTTTCAAAGAGTAGGTGGAATATGTATTCCACATTTTGTCTAAATCTGGGATCTTAAGAATACATCCGTAATGAGCGGTATTCTGAAGCTGATATTTGAATCATCCTTCCTCCTTTGCCAGTAGGAAAGAGTAGAGGAAAAGCACGTGCTTCTATACTTTTTTCCCATATACTGATTGTTAGGAAAGATTTCGTAATTGTAGGTAATTTTCCTTCCATGTGGCAACCCCTAAGCTTTTTGCTGTTGTTTTTCACCTTGGTCTCGACTTTGCCAGAGAAGTGCAGCCTTCTGCCGCACTCCTCTGGGCTTTCGCTCCTTTCTTACGGGGAAACTGACATGCCCTTAAGACTGTCAGTACCGGGGAACGCTGTTTCCCGTAGTTTCTTTTATCATGTTGCGGCTTTCGTGCAACATGACACAAGAGGGCACTGTAAGCTAAGTTACAGCTCTCTTGGGTCTCTAGCCTTCTACAGGCCCTAGATACTCGTTTAGGATTGTATCTGATCGGTGCAAGAGATTCAGGGACGGGAATGGTGGCAGCGATCGTTTCTTGTGTTTTTAGCTCCTTTTGGCGTTCTAAGCGCGTTTCTCGCGCTTAACCCAAAATGGTGGCCTGGCTCCCAAAATGGCCAGACCACGAGGCTCCTTTGTCCTGTCCGCTGACCGTCTTGCTCCCTTCACCTTCCCCAGGTCGAGCCGACCCGGGGCCTTCCTTATTTGGGCATGTACGTTCCCGCGAAACACGGATGCTTTCGCGGGCTTCTACATGCCTTGTGTGTGCCTCCAGGATGTGGGCTGGGATGTCTGGTCCCAATACACATCCTGGGTGCCAGAGAGTCTAGGGTGGTGTGAATGCCTGGGACCATCATGGTCCGTGATTGGTCCACGAATGGTGTGAGTGTTGATGAGCGGATCTCCCATTGGGTCCCCTCTGTTTTGGCGCGAAGGGAACCGTGGATAAGAGGGGGCTGGAAACACCACTACCATGTCGATCTCCTGAGTTCTCACGAACGAAGGAATACAGGAGCCAAGTATCCTGCAACCAAGAGGCTGGACCGAGGAATCGCTGGTGACCCGCTGAAGGACTTCTCCTCTGCACTGCTGTCGCCTTGTGAAACCCTTTTCACCTTTGATCGAACCAGAAGGCCTGTACTAGTACTTCGACCCTTGGAATAGCGGGAACAGCTATTCTCGGCATCTTCGCCATCTCCTGCCAGTAAGCCTTCGGAAGCGTCTCTGGGCCATCCAGCTGACTGACCAGCTTACACGGGAGTCTTGCTCTGTAACCGCCGCCAGGTTGTGTAGTATTTCGAGTCCTTGTCACTCTCACACGCTTCGTACACTTGGCGTTCCCAGGTCTGAAGTGAGTAGTGTACATTTGGCTCAGATACACACGGCCGCTCCATTGCCCTGCTGTGGTAACAAACTGTGCGGGTTTCTTCGATTGGAACGTCTTTTTACTCAACACGACGACGAGGCGTTCCCTGCTCTTCTGAACCTGCCAGCTGCTGAAACTGACACGGAGAAGCCTGGGTCTGCTTGCATCGGGGACCGGTGAGTAGCATAGCTAGGATCTGGTCGCCTTCCTGCAGGATCCCATTGCTTTTCCCCGCTGTGTCAAAACAGCAACCTTTTCCGTACTCGCGCTCTGCTTCTGCCCACTGTGGAGGCTGCGCTTGAGTCGCGGAACTTGTTCGTCTTCTTTTGTGCACTAAACTGAACTGCCTGATTTCCCTCGAAGAGCTTCTCCTTTTGCCCGTTGGCACCAGCGTGTGCAGGTACTCTTGAGCACAAGGCTCCACTCTTCGCAGGGCTCGGACTTCCATCTAATTAGGTGCCTCGGAAGGCGAACTGGGTCTAAGCATTATTTCGCACTGCCTGTCTTCCTTCCCTTTTAGGTGGAATACCCATTTCGTGCATATAACGCTTGAGACTGTCGTATTTGTATATATATTGTGTTGATATGGTATATGTTAGTTTACTATCGTTATATTGCGATTTTCTCGCTACGGTCATTGTTTTAAAGGCCTTGGAATAAAAGTGTATATATTTTTAATATAACAACTGTTTGGAGTAGTTTGTAAGTGTTCTTGCTTTGTGTGCTCATTGCGGGCTTTCAGTCACCCTCACCCTTCTTGAGACCTAGCCTTGACAGCCGCGATCGCTACCTTGATTGGTCTGGCTCGTCCAGAGGTTACCCTGTTCCAAGTAATTAGGTTGGCCTTCTGAACTTCTGCGCCACCAGGACAGAGTTCAGAAATCCGTCTTAACAAATTGGTGTACAGCGGTGGGATGCGACTGAAGGTATCCAGTGTTGCGCACGAACTAAGGCATTTCAGGTTATTCCAACCAGGACACGTAGTGAATTGTTGTAGAATAACTTTAAAAAGGCCATAGTCCTATCTAACAGTATGGAAACAAATACCTTGTTAACTTTAAATGCTTCCAAATCAGAAACATTGAAAAAGATGTGTGCGGAGAGAGGTGTTTCCTCTCAAGGCACGAAATTGGAAATGATCCAAAGAATCGTGGCGTGGCAAGAAGCGCAGCTTGACGCTATAACTTCTGAGGACAGTGCGGAAGGTGGTGGGGCTGCTCTCACTGGTAGAACCGACGGTTCTGCCGCTGCACTGATCCATCGCGAGCACGAGGACAGGGAGGACGAGATGTCTAATGTTTCCTCTGCCAGTGCTGATGGAGAGGCTATGCTTGAATTCAAGAAGCAAGGGCTGCGGTTTAGGCAGCAGGAGCTTGAATTCAGCATAGCCAAACTAAAAATCGAACAGGCAGAAAAACAAAAAGACAGGGATCACCAGTTGGAACTGGCCAAGCTTCAGGTTGCAAATGGGTCCAAGGGTCCTGGACATGGGTCTGGGGCCTCCTCTCATCCACGGTTTCCGAAAGATCTGCTCAGTGTGTATGAAGAAAGGAATGACATTATGGACTTGCTGAATGCATTTGAGTATGCATGCGAAGTTCAACAAGTTGACAATGCTGATAAGATTGCCTGGTTACTCAGCAGACTGCCCCATTCTGGCTATAGTGCCATTATGGAAATGTCGAAGGCTGAGCGAGCTGATTTCGCAATGTTAAAGCAAACTCTCATTTTAAAGTTTGGGAAGACTCCGGCCCAATATTTGAAACGTTTCAGAGAGTATAAGAAAAAGGAAGGTGGTACTTGGGTATCTTATGTCACTGAATCCTTGAAAAACTTAACTGGCTGGGTCGAAGGTTATAAGGTTTCTACCTTCGAAGGCATGATAAATCTTGTCATGCTGGAACACATTTTTGCATCTTCTTCCCCGGAGTTTAAGCAGCATTTGGCCGATTCGAAGGAGATAGATCCTAAGAAGCTGGCCATTGCAGCAGACTTATGGGTGTCACATCGATTGTCCCATAAGAACAAAACTCATCCTGGTAAGCAGGAGGAAGGAAAAAAGTCCAAAGATGTGGAGGGTGGAGAATCTGATAAATCTTCTTCTCATAAGGGCCACAAAATGAAAAATAAGGGTAAGACACAAGAGAACTCACAGGGTAGTGGAGGTCAGCCTCCGAAACAGAACTCTGGTTACAATAAGCCTCCCTATGTAAACAGACCCAATGGATCTTGTTTTGCTTGTGGAGCAACTGACCGTGTGAAGGGGGATCCCCGGTGTAAGGTTAGACCTTTGGGGGTCCACTCCGCTAATCTGGCCTTCTCCTCCTACGAGGAAGAAGAGATTACAGGAGCATCCTTCTCCTCAGACTCATTTCCCAGCGGGATAGAGGCTGAGGTAGTTTTAGTTCCTGGGAGCCTAAAGTCGCAGGGGCTTATGCTAGGATTCCGGATAATACCAAGCACTACTTTAAAGACAGTATGCTGATCAATGGAGTAGATACTCCAGCTCTTAGGGATAGTGGGTGCAGTCGCACTGTAGTGGATTCTACGTTGGTAGACTCAGAGGAAGTTGCCAGAGCTACTCTGATGCCCACTAAGTTGGCTGACGGCCCACTCCGTATGTTCCCAGTAATACCTGTAAATATTACTTTAAATGGTACAGCAGTCAGGATTCCAGTGAGCATTCAGAGAAACGTCCCGGGAAAGGTCTTGTTAGGTAATGATCTCAGAGCTCTAGGGCTCGTAGGGGACACTGCCGAAAGACCCTGCACACGGTCTCAAGCACGGGCAGCATTGGCCAAGACCAATACACTGCCCCAGCCGAAGGGGAAACCCAAGGCGAAAGGAGTCGACAAGTCAAGACGAGGGAAAGAGAATATTCCCCTGAGCTCGCCTACCACTGCGGTGGAGGAAGTTGGTCAATCGCCCGGGCCTGACGAGGAGGTGGCGATGCCTGAAGTATTTGACCCCAACGATCATCCTGAACTAAAAGACTTGTTAGTTGAAGGAGCTCCTGATAGGGACGAATTCAGTAAAGGCCAACGTGAGTGCCCATCTCTGGAAGGCCTAAGGAGACAGGCCTGCTCCCAGCTTGAGGGTGAGCCTCCTGGGACGCATAGGATTTATTGGGAAGGTGGACTCCTGTATAGTGAGCCCACAGAGTCTACAGAAGGAGACCATAGGAGGTTGGTGGTTCCCCTTGCTGTTAGGCCCTTCCTCCTGCAGTTGGCGCATGAAGTTCCCCTTGCTGGTCACCTTGGTATGAAAAGGACCAAGCAAAGGTTATCCATGCACTTCTAGTGGCCCAAGAAGGGGGTGCAAGTAGAAAGTCACTGCAGGAGTTGTGCCTCCTGCCAGTTGTCTGGTAAGGTTGGCGCGACAATCCAAGCTCCGTTGGTACCGCTCCCAGTTGTGGGGGTACCATTTGAAAGGGTAGGGATCGACATCGTTGGTCCCCTTGACCCGCAAACATCCTCGGGCAATAGGTTTATACTGGTGCTGGTCGACCATGCAACCAGATATCCTGAGGCCATCCCATTGAAAACTGTAACTGCCAAGTCAGTTGCAAAAGCTTTACTTGGCATATTTACTAGGGTTGGCTTCCCTAAAGAAGTTGTGTCGGATCGTGGCAGCAACTTTATGTCGAAGTATATGCAGGCTATGTGGAAAGAATGTGGGGTCACCTACAAGTTCTCTTCTGCATACCACCCCCAGACCAATGGTCTGGTGGAACGTTTCAACAGAACGTTAAAGAGCATGATTGGGGCTCTGGAGGAACCTCAGAGAAGAAAATGGGATCTTCTTTTACCATGCTTACTGTTTGCCTACCGAGAGGTACCACAGGAGGGTGTTGGCTTCAGCCCCTTCGAACTTCTGTTCGGTCATCCCGTACGGGGACCCTTAGCCATCGTCAAAGAGGGATGGGAGATGCCCACTCCCCCTGTTACTACCAACGTAGTTGATTATGTGCTAGGGCTCAGAAAACGGATGGTACTTCTGATGGGCTTGGCTAGTGATAAATTGAAGGCAGGACAAGCGCTGGTGAAACATTGGTACGACCAGAAAGCTTCCCTCATCAACTTTACACCTGGTCAGCAAGTCCTGATCATGAATCCCATAAGGCCTCGAGCTTTACAGGACAAATGGTCAGGCCCTTACACAGTGGTGGAGCCCCTGGGTGAGGTTAACTATTTAGTGGACCTTGGAAGGCCTGGACAGGCTCCAAAAGTGTTTCACGTGAATAGGCTGAAGGCTTTCGTCCCAAGCGTCAAAATTGCAGCACTGCTACTGGCTTCAGACGTTGAGGAAGAGGAGTCTGAACCTCTCCCCGACCTGTTCCAAAGCTTCAGATAGCTCCTTTGAGGGTGTCCGAGTGGCCCCTCACCTGACTTCTGATCAGCAGGCTGAGGTGAAAAGTTTGCTTAGGCAGTTTTCCCCCCTGTTTTCACAGTCGCCTGGTTTGACACCTTGGTGCAAACATAACATTGACACAGGAGACAGTGTACCTACCAAAAGTAGGGGATACAGGATGTCAGACAAAGTACGGTCTTATATTAAGACCGAGGTCAACAAGATGTTAGACCTTGGGGTGATTGAACCCTCTAGTAGTCCTTGGTCCAGCCCTGTGGTTTTGGTTCCAAAGGCAGACACTTCTGAATTGAGGTTCTGCGTGGATTATAGGGCTCTGAATGCTGTCACCAAGACAGATGCACACCCCTTGCCTCGAACAGATGAGCTGGTGGATACTTTGGGTGCCTCCAAGTACCTCAGCACGTTTGACCTCACTGCTGGCTATTGGCAAATAGCTTTAGCAGAACATGCCAAGGAGAAGACAGCATTTTCTACTCCAGACGGCCTTTACCAATTCCGGGAAATGCCGTTCGGGTTGAAGAATGCACCTGCCACTTTCCAGAGGCTTGTGAATCATGTTTTCAATGGGTTGGACGAATTCTGTCTTGCATATCTGGAAGATATAGCAGTTTTCAGTGCCACCTGGGAAGACCATGTGAAACACCTCGGGATTGTGCTCCAGGCTCTTCAGAAAGCACACCTGACCATAAAGGCTAGTAAATGCCAGATTGGGCAAGGTTCAGTGGTTTACCTTGGTGGAGGGAGGATACAGCCTCTTCCCAGTAAAGTACAAGCAGTACAAGACTGGCCTACCCCCACTACACAAACCCAAGTGAGAGCCTTCTTAGGACTCACGGGGTATTACCACAATTTTGTGGCAGACTATGGCACCATAGCTGCCCCTCTGACTGCCCTCACAACTCCGAAGAAACCCAAGAAGGTAACTTGGACCGACGAGTGTGAGAAGGCCTTCAATGGCTTAAAAGACTCCTTGTGCCACGCCCCTGTCCTCAGGGCCCCTGATTATCAAAGAGCTTTTATCGTGCAGACGGACGCCTCTGACACTGGGATAGGAGCTGTACTATCACAAGTAGATGAGAAGGGTAAGGAACACCCTATTGGTTTTATTATCCGCCAGCTTAAGGACAGAGAGCTCAGATGGTCCACGGTAGAGAAAGAATGTTTCTCTGTTGTGTGGGCCCTAAGGAAGCTGAGGCCCTACCTCTATGTGACCCACTTCACTGTGCAAACTGACCATAAGCCCTTAAAGTGGCTAATGAACATGAAGGGGGAGAACCCAAAGTTGCTTAGGTGGTCCATAAGTCTACAAGGCTTCGACTTCACTATTGAGCATAGGCCAGGTGTCCAACATAGAAATGCTGATGGGTTGTCCAAAATGTTTAACCGACCTGAACAAGAGACTCATCCAGGGGTGGATTAGTTCCCCCTGTCCATAGTCTGGGAGGGGCGAGTGTTAGGAAAGATTTTGTAATTGTAGGTAATTTTCCTTCCATGTGGCAACCCCTAAGCTTTTTGCTGTTGTTTTTCACCTTGTTCTCGACTTTGCCAGAGAAGTGCAGCCTTCTGCCGCACTCCTCTGGGCTTTCGCTCCTTTCTTATGGGGAAACTGACATGCCCTTAAGACTGTCAGTACCGGGGAACGCTGTTTCCCGTAGTTTCTTTTATCATGTTGCGGCTTTTGTGCAACATGACACAAGAGGGCACTGTAAGCTAAGTTACAGCTCTCTTGGGTCTCTAGCCTTCTACAGGCCCTAGATACTGGTTTAGGATTGTATCTGATCGGTGCAAGAGATTCAGGGACGGGAATGGTGGCAGCGATCGTTTCTTGTGTTTTGAGCTCCTTTTGGCTTTCTAAGGGCGTTTCTCACGCTTAACCCGAAATGGTGGCCTGGCTCCCAAAATGGCCAGACCACGAGGCTCCTTTGTCCTGTCCGCTGACCGTCTTGCTCCCTTCACCTTCCCCAGGTCGAGCCGACCCGGGGCCTTCCTTATTTGGGCATGTACGTTCCCGCGAAACACGGGTGCTTTCGCGGGCTTCTACATGTCTTGTGTGTGCCTCCAGGATGTGGGCTGGGATGTCTGGTCCCAATACACATCCTGGGTGCCAGAGAGTCTAGGGTGGTGTGAATGCCTGGGACCACCGTGGTCCGTGATTGGTCCACGAATGGTGTGAGTGTTGATGAGCGGATCTCCCATTGGGTCCCCTCCGTTTTGGCGCGAAGGGAACCGTGGATAAGAGGGGGCTGGAAACACCACTACCATGTCGATCTCCTGAGTTCTCACGAAAGAAGGAATACAGGAGCCAAGTATCTTGCAACCAAGAGGCTGGACCGAGGAATCGCTGGTGACCCGCTGAAGGACTTCTCCTCTGCACTGCTGTCGCCTTGTGAAACCCTTTTCACCTTTGATCGAACCAGAAGGCCTGTACTAGTACTTCGACCCTTGGAATAGCGGGAACAGCTATTCTCGGCATCTTCACCATCTCCTGCCAGTAAGCCTTCGGAAGCGTCTCTGGGCCATCCAGCTGACTGACCAGCTTACACGGGAGTCTTGCTCTGTAACCGCCGCCAGGTTGTGTAGTATTTCGAGTCCTTGTCACTCTCACACGCTTCCTACACTTGGCGTACCCAGGTCTGAAGTGAGTAGTGTACATTTGGCTCAAATACACACGGCCGCTCCGTTGCCCTGCTATGGTAACAAACTGTGCGGGTTTCTTCGATTGGAGCGTCTTTTTACTCAACACGACGACGAGGCGTTCCCTGCTCTTCTGAACCTGCCAGCTGCTGAAACTGACATGGAGAAGCCTGGGTCTGCTTGCATCGGGGACCGGTGAGTAGCATAGCTAGGATCTGGTCGCCCTCCTGCAGGAGCCCATTGCTTTTCCCCGCTGTGTCAAAACAGCAACCTTTTCCGTACTCGCGCTCTGCTTCTGCCCACTGTGGAGGCTGCGCTTGAGTCGCGGAACTTGTTCTTCTTCTTTTGTGCACTAAACTGAACTGCCTGATTTCCCTCGAAGAGCTTCTCCTTTTGCCCGTTGGCACCAGCGTGTGCAGGTACTCTTGAGCACAAGGCTCCACTCTTCGCAGGGCTCGGACTTCCATCTAATTAGGTGCCTCGGAAGGCGAACTGGGTCTAAGCATTATTTCGCACTGCCTGTCTTCCTTCCCTTTTAGGTGGAATACCCATTTCGTGCATATAACGCTTGAGACTGTCGTATTTGTATATATATTGTGTTGATATGGTATGTGTTGGTTTACTATCGTTATATTGTGATTTTCTCGCTACGGTCATTGTTTTAAAGGCCTTGGAATAAATGTGTATACATTTTTAATATAACAACTGTTTGGAGTAGTTTGTAAGTGTTCTTGCTTTGTGTGCTCATTGCGGGCTTTCAGTCACCCTCACCCCTCTTGAGACCTAGTTTTGACCGCCGCGATCGCTACCTTGATTGGTCTGGCTCGTACAGAGGTTACCCAGTTCCAAGTAATTAGGTTGGCCTTCTGAACTTCTGCGCCACCAGGACAGAGTTCAGAAATTCGTCTTAACACTGATTGGCAATCCTTTTGTTTGACGCATTTGGTAAGTTTCTAGTACATCTTGTACGGTGTCATTATAGTGCAAAGGATGAATTGTATAATGGTCTAAAGTATTTGATATTGTAGCAGGATCCAGTAGCTCAAATTGACCAGCTTCTTGTGTTTCTTGAATTATTTCAGTTGTATCTTTCAAGTTTTCTTCAATATTAATTTCTTTGTAATATTCATTATTCTCTTTAAGATATTGGAAGGCTTGTCTAACTTTATATAAATCTACCAGCTGTTGCCATATTTTTTTGTCTTTTGTAGGTACTCCATTTACTAATATAATTAAAGATTGCTGCATTGGACGTTGCACTCCTAGAGTATGCACATTTTCTTTTAGATTTGATGGTTAATAAACTACTTTTCCACGAATGCCTTTTACCAATTCAGAGGGAGGTAATTTTGCTGTTTTTGGTTGAAGGCGTATTATTGCTTGAAATGGGTGTACTGTTTGAATTATGATGCTCTCATATAAATTAAGTTGTTGTAGAGGTTTTGGTACTGGGTATAATTCCAAATTATTTGTGATAAAACGTGAAGGAGTTTGGTTGTTGTCAAGTTTTGTAGTGCAATAACTGCAAAGTATTAAGTGCTCAGTTATTTCATATTTGTTTTCTGCTAGAAGGTAGAGAGCTAATTCAAACCATTTAGAATCTTCATTGTCTTCTATTTTATATGATAGGTCCACAGTTTTTGTGTTACTTTTATAAAAAAATCTACGGCAACATACACATACATGGTTTGGTACTTCAGCTGATGTACTTTTAAATTTTAGTATTTCTTTTTTGTATGTGTTTAGCAAAAGGTTGCCATATGTAGAATTGTTGCTTAATTGGTTTAAAGCTATTTCATTCTGTAAATGGCTTTCACTTCCAAAATATTTTTTCTGGATATAGTGAATTTCTTCAAGTAGGTCTTTTGCTGTACCATGTAGAAGGATGTTATTTAACTTTGCTAGTGCTAAAGCAGGACTTTTAGCATAGTACAGTTTATAGACTAGATTTCTTATAGTTGAATGATGTGTTGATATCCTTTTGATATCATGGAAAGTGGTTTTACAAGTAGGTCCTGTAATGCAGGCCAATGAATGTCCTTGTAGTCCTGTGTACTTGCGCACTGGACAGGTATCTATATTTTGCAGTAATTTAATTTTGATTTTGTCTTTGCTTTTTACATATTTATTGAGGAATTGGTGTAAAGATTTGAAACATTGTTTGGGAATGTTACACATTGACGTGCATGGCCATTTGTACACTAGACGTTCTGAGTTGAATAGAGGGGTAATTCTAAGTTTTCAGGGCATATTTTTGTAAGGAGTACTTCTTGTTCCATTATGGTATTATTCACTTTTTCATAACCTCGACCACTGCTATTTATGGCAATTGTATTCGTTTGCTTTTGTTTGTACGCTTCTTCATTAAAATATGGTTCTGTGCTCGTAGTGTGATTCCATTCACCTCCGCAGATACTTAAGAAGTTCTTTCTGTTGACATTTCGCTTATTGAGAAGTCTTTTTTGTAATTTAGTTATTAGTTTTGTTAGTGGTTTAATTTTGTTTAACAGTAAAATAAATACATTTCTTTTGAGAAGAATTGCACTGTCCATCAATGCTTCTAAGACTAATTTCCTACGATAGGTTTTAAGCTTTGAACCTGATTTCTCTCCTGTTTTTATAAGATTTTGAAGGACTTTGTGACGGTATATTTTGGCTAAAATACTTTTCTTGGTATGCTTACTTTGCACTATATTAAAATTTGAAGAAGTAGTTTTATCTGTACTGATAGCTGATTTTCTGTAAATTGTTTTTTGGTTTGTTTTACATTTTGATAGAGGAAGCAAAGCTGTTGTACTTGAATCTTCTTGTGTTTCACTCAATGATTGTATTAGCTGTTTTGTTTCAACTTTTTTTACAAATTGTGCTAGAGATGGATGCTTATGTTGGAGACCTTTATTTTCATTTGCTCTAATTTTGCGTTGCTTTCTACGGAGTTGTCTTTTGGTAGGCATTCTTTAGGGTCTGTTGAAAAAAATAAAGAAGATATGAGTTGGGGTGTTCTGGAATGTATGTGTGCTGTGTGCATGAGTGTTTGAGTAAGATGATAAAGATGTATGTAATGGTGTGTGATTGTGCATTGGGAACTAAAACTAGTAGGGATAGGTATTCTTGAATTTATGTGTTACTAAGCTGGGGTTCAGATGACAAAAAAAGTAAGCTAGTGGTGTGGAAAAGCACAAATAGTAAATCTAATGTATACAATTAAAACAGTTGTTTGTTCTATAATATGAACATTGTAGTGGTTCAGTTGGCTAATTTGTGTGTCCAAAAATAGAAATTTGTGGGCCATTCTGGTTGTAAATCGCTGTTTAAGACATGGAAATTTTTGGACAAAATTGTACAAAATCTCTATTTTAAGAAACCAAAATAGCTCATATTAATGTTATAGTATATTTGATTAATAATATAAATATTATGGTGAATTTTACTTACTTTTTTTTTAAATTAACAGATAACTTCTTAGTTTTTCTTTCTTCTTCGAATTCGGCTGCTTCTTTTCAGGAAACTGGTCCTCACTGCAACTGTAAAAGCTTCAAATTAGTAACTTTGTTTGTATATAGCACTGTTTTTAATTTAGATATTGATTTTTTAATTGAAATCCTCAGTGCCTTCTGTAAAACCATTAAACTAATTTATTTACATAAGATACATTGCATCAGTTCAGTACATATGATATGTTCTTAATGAACAAATTGTATTGAATGACTAACTGTAGCAAAAATAAAATATCTTTACTATGTCTTGTGAAATTTATAATATATTAGTGAATACCACTATTTCTGTAAGTACAGTGTTCTAGGTAATAGTGCCTCAATGTCATGTCTAATTTAAAGTAATTAAGTAAATAAATAAATAAAAACAAAAAATATGAAATTGTATAAGTATTTTTATAAAGGTTTAAACATAGATTGTGTTTGCATGCAATTTTGTTTGAATATATGTAGTCTATATATTTCATTTAAACATTTTTAGTTTAACATGATTTGAGTGTGTGTGTATAAAGAAACTAAAAAGTATAAAGGTGTATAAGTGATAGTTGATTTTAGGAAATTGAAAAAAGTACAGTAAATTCATTTTACAGATTTTACAAGGTAAAAGTCTGTTTGAAAATGTGTTCATCTACCATAGCTCTCAACTCACATGCTTTTGGCGGGTGTCACACGCCTTCTAAAGGGCAGACTCACCCTGCCAAGCCTCCTGCACGCCCATTCATTCCAATGGGCGTCTCACCCGCCAAAAACAAAATCGGGTGATTTCACCCGCCTGTAAAACAAAAATGGTTGAGAGCTATGTCATCTACTATACAGAAAATATGCATACCTGAAGTTTGTGTTCATGCATATGGATATGCATGAAGCTGCAAGTAGAAATCTTGAAGACTTGTACAGTATTTCTGGTAGATGCTGCTTGCCAATGATATGACACTTGTACTCAGAGAGATTCAGAGTACATTTGCAGTGCTGATCTATGATGATGCAGTTAGATGTAGAGGTCTTGAATGTGATTGGTACATGGTCATGTGATTTTTGAGGTACATCCAATGAGGGAATGGCAGAGAGAGTGTAGTGGAAATGGTAGAAGGGCTGTTCATGTTACGATATGTCCGCGGATATGGCGGTAGTTCCCGGACATCGGGAGTTGCATCCGGGGATTTTTGGGTTCAGAAGTCATGCAAATGAGAATAAGCACTGAAAGGGATTGGTCAGGAAAGTTTGGTGGGTGTGTTGTGCCAGGAGAGATTTTCTCAGATACTCTTTTTGCTGAGAGAACAAAAGATAGCTATGGCTGTGTGTTTCAGAAAACAGATTGTTTGGATTTTAGGAGATTCGTGGATACATTGGTTGAAGGTGCATGCAGAAAGCTGTGGAGTAGCTGTAGATCTTGGATTCCCACATGTGGAAGTACACTGGCATGGAGTACGTGGAATGAAGTGGTTGGACTTGCTACCTCTCTGTGCTACTTTGGAGACAGAGCAACATCCAGACATAATTGTAATTCATTGTGGAGGGAACAGTTTAGGACATGTGACTGGAATTTTTTTGCAATTTGCTATGAAAGAAGGACTGAGGAAGGTTATGGACATGTTTCCTAATTCTCAAGTGATATTTTCACGGATTCCGAAGAGACAAATGTGGCTTTGTTCTTCTTCATTTGGTCCACAAATGGAAAAAGCAAGGCGCAATGTTAATAAGGTTGTTTGTGGCTTTCTAAGAGATTTTGGCATGTCTTCTTTTCACAATGAAAATATTATGTTTTGTAGTACATACATTTTTAGCAGAGATGGAATCCATCTTATTTATGCTGGCAATCAGATTTTTCTGAGAAATGTACAAAATGCATTGCGACCTTTTTTGGAATTACAACAACGATTTTGAAGTAGATGTTAAGCATTTACAATTTTTGACTTACAAACACCACCCAAAGGCTCTTTTCAGAGCCACCACTTCTTTCCAGAGAAAATTACAATGTTTGTGATGGATTAGTAACCCAATTTTTTTAATGTTCGCGAACTGTCCGCAGACTTCTAAAAAATACAAAGAGCCCTGCTTCATTTATTTTCACTTCTATTTTTTAACTGGGAAAGGCGGCTCTGAAAAGAGCCTTATTTTGTTTTGATTTTTGTAATTTTGTATTTTTTTTGGTTTTTCAGACACGACACACTAGGAGAGGAGGGTAAAGGAGGGTAAAGGGGGGGACACCAGCCACAGGGATAAGAAAGGGCGAGCTGAGAGAGGAAGATGTAGAGTGGGTTTTATTTGGGTAGTGAGCAGGTCTTCTCATGCTCTGAGACGATAGTCTCAAAAGCACTCCGAAGTCGCTCCCCCCTGCAGAGTACTGTGTCACAGTACATACATACAACTGTGACCCTCGAAAGGTAAGGGTCATCAGCATTCTGTATGGCCTGTGAGGCAGCTTGAGAAAGACGCTGTCCCACAGAGGTGGTCCTTGTGGTGACACGATCAGAAACAGAGGATGAAGTAGAGGAAATCAACCTGCTACGTTCTTCGCAAGGTACAACCCTGCGAATAGCCCCAGAGTGAAATGACCTCAGGTGTCGCTTCATAGTAGTGGTCCCAAAGCTGTAGTTACCGTGCTTCCCGCGACTGAGTATCATTTTGCACTCATTGCAGGTAACATGGTTCGCACAAGCCTTAGGACCATTCCCATGAATGGTAAATAACCGCCACACCCAAGACTCACGCCTAGTGCGGGTAGTAGGGATTTCCTCTACCTCATTCTCATCATCCTCTTCTTCCTCCTCCGCATCCTCAGTCCTGTTCCCCTCTTCAGGCCCTTGGGGAGGTGGTGGTGGTAGAGGGGGTGGTGGTGGTGCTGAAGCAGGTGCAGCACCAAGTGGCAGTTCAGCAGCCAAGGATGCCATGTCGATGATGGTGTAGTCTGCAGGTGGCAGCAAAAATCACTGTGTTCTGAAGAATAGCCAGAAACACAATGGGAATAAGCTCTTGGGCGTGGTCTTTTATAGGGGTGCTTGTGCGCGGTCCGCGGACATGCGCACTGTGCGCGGACAGATCGAACACAAAAAAGGATCGGAAAGTTTCAAAAGGTATATAGAAACTCAAGATTGCTATGTGGGACTTGTGGCATGGTGAGATTTTATTGAAAAATATTATGGATTAACTGAAAATGTACTTTTAAATTGTTCGGGGACACGAACAGTGTCCGCATTTCAGGACACACGATGAGCGTGGGCGCGGTCATATGATCTGTTTGCGAACTAGTCTGTGAAGGAAGCGCCTGTCCGCAGGACACCAAGTGCACGGAGATTGGTTAGCGCATGCGCATTGATGTCCTACGGACACTGTTCGGGTTCTGAAGTAATTAAAAGTGCGTCACACGTGAAACGAACATTTCAGGACACCGCGTGTGTTCTTAGAACAGTTTAAACTTGGTAGCGAACAGTAAGGACAGATATAGTGTTCTTCAGGACACGTGTAATTTAGTTTATGTACGAACATTTCAGGACACCAATTGTGTTCTTGGAACACTTTCAATTGGGTAGCGAACACTACGAACAGTTGTACTGTTGTTCAGGACACATCATTTTCGTTTATTTACGAACATTTCAGGACACCAATTGTGTTCTTAGGACAGTTTTAAGTTGATAGCGAACATTACGGACAGATATAGTGTTCTTTAGAACACTTTCATTTTTGTTTCTTTACGAACATTTCAGGACACTACGAGTGTTCTTAGAACATTTTGAACTTGCATGAGATCATTACGGACAGATGTAGTGTCCTCAGGACAGTTACATTTTCGTTTCTTTACGAACATTTCCGAACAACCGCGGTGTCCGTGGACACCTAAATTGGCATTTATCACAAGGAACTGAAAGTAATTACAACACAATATAAGAAAAGTAACTTTATTTCATATATATATACAATTATGACTGGGAAGGTGGGGCAGAAACGGAAACAAAAACAGGAGAATTAGGGATTTCTAGATAACTGGGATCAGGTGAAGAAGGGAAGGAAATCTCATCGAAACGCTTTGGTCCATAGACAGGGTTTGCGGTTAACTGCGTGGGATAGGGTGAGGGGGGACAAGTGCAGGTTGGACAATGGTGTACTGTTGGGGGTTTCACATAATTTTCCACAAAGTTTTTCAAATCCATAAAATGTTGCATAAGGTCGTCCATTTTTTGATGAATCTGCTGTAGAGTGATATCCTCTGATTGTTGTTGTGAGATGCTTGGAATTTTTGTATGGCCTGTAATAAAAAAAAAATGTATATGTTAAATGTATACAAAATAATACTTATTAATTGGTTTATATAGTACCATTAGGTGGACTATTTTCTAACATTTCCTCTCGTGGGAAATGCTCCTCTAGCCAGTCGAGAGTACTACACATTTCTGTGAGAAAACAAAAAAGTAATATGTTTTTTTTTTCTAATATAAAAGAAGTGCACTTACTATGTCTGGTGAGATATGTAATCAGTAGTGTATACGTCTGGTCTTGCTGTTGGTTGTGGAGCATCTGTGAGGTAATTATGGTGGAAGCCACTTTATCTTCTTTTGGTATATTCCATTTTAAAACATATTGTATTTACATGAATGGTTAGTGTGTTACATATATGGGTAACATTTTTTAAGTATTACTACATATACTTTGTATGTGTGCTGCTTTGTGAATTTGTTAAATGTTCCTATGTTATGATATAACTATTACACATACCTCCCCAGAGTTTTTAGGTGGTGGTACTGTTCTCCGAACATGTCCGCGAACATTAAATAAGTTCGCGGACATCAAGTTCATAAGAAGAGATCTAGTCAGTTCCATATGACATGTATATAAAGTCAAAGTCATTATTGTTAAGTTGTGCTACTAAAAAACTATGAAATTCAGTGAAAAAACTTTGTTAAAGGGACGTTATGGTTAAGTTGCGCTACTAAAAACCTATGAAATTCAGTGAAAAAAACTTTGTTAAAGGGATGTTATGGTTAAGGTGCGCTACTAAAAACCTATGAAATTCAGTGAAAAAACTTTGTTAAAGGGACGTTATGGTTCCAAGTAAAACCGAAAAACCCTTGAAATTCGGCAGTTATGGTAAGCTAAGCAACCATAACTCGCGCCGCCACCGTGCACTGCTAAGACTAACACCCAGGACATCAAAGATGACATCACAAATGTCATTGATGACATCACTGATGACATCACATGTGTATGTACTTCTCATGAAATATGTGTAGAAGGGATTCTTATTATGTTGCGAAAAAAGTGTCAAGAATCATTGCAAGAAATATACCCTAATAAGTGCATTGAACGATGCATTGATATAAATAGCATCCTATTATGGGGTTCTATCTAGTATACTAAGCTACTCATACAGAAACATAACATTGTGTGCAGCGTACAAGATGAAGGTATGATATTCGTAATGTTAATATGTTGAATATTGAAATGATAATTGTTTTCTTAACAGATTTTTGTGTACTGTGAAATATGTAATAAGTAGCTAATAAAACCCATGTATTACATAATTGCATTACTATAGACAAAACACAAAGACACAAGAACACATACCAATATGGGTATATACAGGGAAAGTGAAGTTAGCAAAAAAGCACAAGTAGTAGCAGAAACAATTCATAACTTAACTGATTAGTTTCATGCAAATAAATGATTGCTCTGTTTCAAAGCTGCTATTTACCCTATGTATATGTATCACTTGATGTGATTGGACCCTAAGGAAAGTAGTGTGAGCACAATGTATAAAAATATGACCATATACAGGGAAAGTACAGCCATAAAAAAACAACAGAACTATCAGAAAGGCCTCATAAGTCTAGTATTATCTTTATGCACAAAAAGGATTGCTGTCTTTCAAGCTTGTGTTTTCCCATATGTATATGTTTCATATGATGTGACTGTACTCTAAGGGAATTACTGTAAGAACCTACTAGAAGGATATGTCTACAAATAAAATAAAATTCTTAGTTTCTGACTGTTACTGAAGAAAACCATGTGGCCTAGATATGTCAGCAAAAGATAAAATAGTGAGCCAGACATGTGATGTCATCAGTGATGTCATCAATGACATTTGTGATGTCATCTTTGATGTCCTGGGTGTTAGTCTTAGCAGTGCACGGTGGCGGCGCGAGATATGGTTGCTTAGCTTACCATAACTGCCGAATTTCAAGGGTTTTTCGGTTTTACTTGGAACCATAACGTCCCTTTAACAAAGTTTTTTCACTGAATTTCATAGGTTTTTAGTAGCGCACCTTAACCATAACGTCCCTTTAACAAAGTTTTTTTCACTGAATTTCATAGGTTTTTAGTAGCGCAACTTAACCATAACGTCCCTTTAACAAAGTTTTTTCACTGAATATATATATATATATATGCATGTTTTACTTCTTTATCAGAATGAAAGAAACTATTTTATACTTCAAGTTTATTTTCTTATGATCTATTGTAACATGTTATATAACGTTTGTTAATGTTTTGTATAATGTTTATATATCTATAAGGTTTACAAAGATAAACCAATATCACAATTTAAAAAAGCTCTGTCATGAACCGTCATCTACGGCCTTTCTGGATCTCCTGGTCCCTGACTCGCAGGGGATTGCATGCAGTTATCCTTCCAACATGGCCGCCCGGAACAGAATGCTGCGGATCAGTCTATGCGTTCCACGCTGCTCATCCTACAAAAGAGACACGCCCCCGCAGCTCTGCGCGTCTCAACGCTACCGCTACCTGTAGTCGGACGTGCTTAGCCGGAGTTCGATCGGGGCTCTCGCTTGATTCCTTGTTCCCAGTCCCTTGAATTCCCTCCTGTTCCCTTTCCTACCCAATCTCCTGGAAAACCTTCCACGCTTGATTCACGGTCCTCTGTGCCTCCGAGCGTACCTTAATTACTTCCTGGAATTACCCTGGACTTTTGGAACGCTCCTGGAAACTGAACCGCTACTCTCACGCTGGACGCCGAAGATCGGCGTTCGGGTCTATACAAATCCCGGACCGTAAAGAAGAAGAAATCCCAGTAGGTCGCAAGTACACAACAGAAACAGGTGAGAAGGGGAGAGACTTGTGACAAGCTCCTGGCCTTAGAGGATTCATAATCAGGATTTCTTGCCCTTGGGAAAAAATGCCCAAGAGAAGCTGTCTGATCTTAAACACAGAGATACTCTAATCTAGCAAGGTGTGCTTAGTCGTTGTTATGTATGTTTCCCTCAGGGGGTTGGCATATGATAATATAATAGAACCCACTCAACAACATGTCATTCTCAAAAATCAATACACTTACTGATAAAGCAGCCACCAGATTGGCGTTCAGTGCAGAAGAAGCCACAAGAATTCTAGCTCTGATCAAAGATACAGACAAAGGGGCAGTAGGTGATGACAACCCTTATCAGCTCATGCAAAAATTGGAGAGATTCATATGCAGGGAAATATCCCAAAAGTTGCATGTCACTACTTTGGCTCAATAGTTCAAATCAAAAAAGGTTCCCAAGAGGGCTTTGTGTATACCTACGTCCAACCCTATGTAAGGAAAACCAAGATTTTGTAAAGCGATGGGAGCAGATTTTGAACAAATGTTCACTCGATTTAATCTTGCTCACCATTGAAGAATTGTCAAAATCCTTGTCTAATATCAACCAAGAAACTGAGGAAGTCTCGTCACAATTACAAAAATTTAAATAAGGAGCAGAATTGAAGACCATCTTTGAGGACACTAATCAGAAATTGGATAGTTATAAGAAAGATATTGAGCAACGGAAAATGTTAAAATTCCACTACGTTTTACGGAGTTCTACGGCAACAACAGATCAGCCTCAACAAGACCAGGTAAATAACCCCCCACCAAAAACAATTCTGACAGTAGTGATATCACTAGTGGTGAGACAAAAAACATCTCTACAACAATTAGCACTCTAGTGGTGCCACCCAATTTGGAGGCCCAGGTTCAACAACCTAACACAGCATCCTCAACAACTACAGGCCTAGTGCCTTTTTTAGAAGGAAGACATGAAGAGGGAAAAAGAAAACTGTGTCAGAAAAACAAATAGGTCAACCATTGGTGCTTAATATCTCCTCTAAACAACAGACAAAAACTCAAATAGACACACTCAACGTTGGTATTTCCTTTATTCCTACTAACAACACCAGTCTATTTGAAAAAGAGGTTAACCTCTTTAAATTAATCAGAAAAATTGAGCAGAAGGTATTTTTTGACAGTCTAGATACGACAACTAATGAACAAGAAATATCAGATTACTTAGAGATTAAGAATAAAAGATCCTTTCATCCTCAAATAAATCATCAATTGATTAACATGTTCAAATTAAAAACCACCACAGACTTAAAAAGACTGAAATATCATACTGGGTACAAAAGTAACATAAAAAAGCATCAACTGAAAATAATTAAAGAACTAGCCGAGGATAGAACAATTACAATGAAACAGGCAGACAAAGGTGGCACCTTGGTACTTATGGATACTAACCTTTACAACAAGGGGTGCATGAAGTTGCAGACAACCCCAGAACTTATTTAACTTTAGACAATGATCATGTGTCAGCCATTAAAGAGATAATCAAGACAACTATCGACAAGGCTTATGAAATGGATTGGATTACGGAAAAAACTAGTGAATTTTTGATCAAAGAATTCCCAATTACACCTGTATTTTACTCATTGCTAAAAAAAACCAACAAAAAACTGGACCCACCTTTCAGATCAATTGTGGCTGGGACAGAAAGTGTTTTCCATCCATCGGCATAATATCTGGATACAGCACATCAACCATTGGTACAAGCTACTCAAACTTAGCTGAAGGATACTGCTCACTTCTTGCAAATCTTGGACACATTCAAGATTGAGGAATCCAACCTACTTCAATTCACCATCAATGTGAATAGCCTTTATACCTCGATTCCTCACAATGAGGGTATTGAAGCACTAGAATGGTTCTTATTTCGACATGATGATACTGTAATTCATAAGGTTTTTGCGATTGAACTCATTAACATCATATTGTACAACAACTATTTCAGGTTCAATGGACAATACTATCTGCAGATAGCTGGGACATCAATGGGCTCTTCAGTAGCCCCCTCGTATGCAAATATATTTATGTATTACTTTGAGTTCACCGAAGTCTTGTAGAAACAACCATGTAACAGTAAGATCAAATGTTGGAAAAGATTTATTGACGATATCTTCGGTATCTGGGTAGGCACTGAGAATGAACTTTTACAGTTTTTTCACTATCTCAATGGGTGTAATGAGAAAATCACATTCACTAAGGAAATTGGGAAATGGTCAATCCATTTTTTTGGATGTTAAGATTGAATTAAATGGAGCCACATTCAGAACTAGCATCTGTAGGAAACCTGCAGATGATAACACTACTCTGCATTTCAACAGTTTTCATCCCAACCATCTAAAAGAAAACCTTCCATACAGTCAAATACTAAGACTCAAGAGAATCACTTCAGAATCATCCAACTTACAACAACAGTATGAGGACATGAAATCAAGATTTGCTGAAAGAGGATACCCAGATGAAATACTCAACAAAACAATTATAAGAATGGAACCACTTAAAAGGGAGGAACTATTGGAAGGCAAACCTAAAAAGGAGACCAAGAGTCTAATTCACTCACTTAAAAAAAACTCCAGAGTTTTCAAATTAAACGGAACATCCATAAGAATTGGGATTTTATTAAATCAGGCCAACGTTTGAGAGATAAATTAATCAGAGTCGAAAAACCTAAAGAAAAAGGACAAACCACTTAAAGAAACAGAAGACTGGCACTTTTGCATGTCTCAATTGCCAGAAATGTTCCAACATTATCAAAGGTGATCATATTCGCCATAGAAACACTGGCAAAAAAATCCCCTTAAGGGATAACGCCACTTGTGACTCAAGAATTGTCATCTACGCATTACGTTGCCCATGTGGAAAGTACTATGTGGGAAAAACAAAATGAAGGGCCAAAGAGAGATGGGCCGAACACAGATGTAATATTAGAACAGTGAATACAAAATCACCTGTCTTCGGCCATTTTAAAGAAAATCACCACAACATATCGCAACTTAGATTTGTGATTCTTGAAGTTATACACCCACTACCTAGAGGGGGAGACTTGCCCAAAAAATTGCCACAAGGTGAACTCTTTTGGATTCACAAATTAGATGACATGACACCATTAGGAATCAATGGGGAGTACTATCTAGGTCCTTTTCTTTTCTGATATTTTGTTTCTCCAATTACATGATGAGAGTATCCTCTACGATTGTGAACTCCAGATGAGACAGATTAAGGGATACTATATTCACTGTTTCAATCAATGCTTGATATGATGAGAAATGTGTTACATATTCTATTCCATATAAGGAGTTCACCGCCTCCCAATGGAGTTGAGAATGTTCACTCTTTTATGAGACAGAATGAATCAAACAACAGTATTACTAGAGGCTTTATATTGCTCCCGGGTTACTTAATTCTTTCCATGCCAATTAGTATTTCAGCACCCCATTAGACTACATTAGGAACCATATAGAACAGGTGGCCTTGCACTTGTTTCCATATAGGCTAAACATTTGTACACTATGATCACATATTGGGATGATCTTCAGCATGACTATAGACTTCACAGCTTACCACTTGACTGTATTACTACATGGTTTATATTGTTACTTAATTTTTCTATGCCTATTAGTATAACAGTCCCCTATTAAACTACATTAGCAGGTGACCTTACACTTGTTTCAATTATGGCTAAACCTTTGGACACTACAATCACACATCTCACACATCAGGATGATCTTCAGCATGAATACAGACTTCACATCTTACAACTTAGCCCCTGGCTGCTTTTAGCAGCATTCAGTAGGCATCCTTATACTGCATTCTTGGAGACTTCAAGAGTTCATCCACTAATTCCATTAGAATAGGTTCCTTCAGCATAAATTAAGATTTGATTCTACTACACTAGCAGTCTTAGTCTTTGGATCTGACTTCCTTTTTTGAAACAACCCCGCGCTATTTACTATGAATCTGCTGGGTTTAACCTTTTTATCTTTTCAGCAACAGCAGTAACCCACTCTCAGACCATATTCCTTTTCAAGTTTTGCAGACATGGTTTGGTGAATTTAGAACGTTCTAATATTTGATAAGCGCACCCATGTATGCGTTTATGCGCAAATCAGGCTTTGTTTACCTGTGACGTCATTCACATAACTACGTGATGATGTCCTGGACTAAACGCCGTGAATAAAAGCAGCCATTTTATTTGGGAACAACAGACAGCATGGTGAAACCTCCTTGTGTGACCTGTTCTTGAAGTTTCAGCGGGATCTTAACTTGAAGTAAGTTCTTTCTACCTTGTTTCATTTTTGAAAACTCAACCTTGGAGACTGTTCTAAGGATATTCATCCCTATTTTCACATGGAGACGTTGACCGCTTAGGGATCCATTGGGCTACATACTTTTGAAAAAGCTCTCTACTTACCTGACATCCCTGGATTATGTGGGTAAGCAATATTCTGCTAGCTGTGTGCCACCAGATAAATCTATGTATGTATTTATTTATTTATTTAAGGCACTTATGACACCATATATATATATGCAACGCAACGCAGGAATTGAGCAAGTGGTGGGAGGAGCACTCACTCCAGAACTACATTGAAGTAGGTAGAATTCCACGAGGCTTGAGAATTCTAACCATCCCTTCCTTTGAAGAACTAGATCCAATAATGTTACAAGAATGGAGCGTTGCAACGAATGGATGCTCAAAAACCTTTTTGCAGTTGCTGGTGAAGTATGCTGGTGCGGACCGCATTAAGACATTGGACAAAATTACTGAAATAGAAAAACAATTGAAAAAGACACTCGAAACCGAGGAGGGTAAGAGGCTGAGGAGTAACATAGAGAAGAGCCTGGTTGAATATGAGGAGGAAATTAAGCAAAGGAAACAGAGAAAATTTCTAAGAGACAAGGAAGATTATGAGAGAGGAAGAGTCTACACGTTTGCCAAAAGATTCGATCAGATGAGACAGGCATCTCTATCTAGGCAAGCCAGATCAACTGAAGAAAACGAAGAGCAACTGAGAGATAATGCATCAACCTCAGAATCAGACCTAACGAGCAGTGAGACCGATGAACCCAATGTCGCATGAATTTTTTAGACGAAATGCGTTTACTACGCCAAGACGGCAGAAAAAACAAACCACAAAAAGGTGGAAATCAAAGTCGGGGAAAAGGCAGAGGCGGTTGAAAACCACGAGGCGAGGGAAGAGGGGCAGGCAATGCAACAAGCAGTAGCCCGGCCAGATCGCTGCGCTCTGGAAAATAGCAGAGCAGGAAGATGGGGACGACACGAAACTGAGAATAATCAATCTATCAGACCATGTCCTCACCCCCAATCAGACAAAAGTACTCAATTTAGGTCTAAACTTCTGCCCAAAAGCAAAAAATGATTATGTGCAGACGAGAATTGACTTTGATCAATATGTACGCAAATTACGTTTAAAGAAATTCTTTGCCACAAACCCATACAAAAGGCGCCCAATGGACAAAGAGACGGGCCACACTGAGGTTCAAATTAAGGAGCTAACCGTCTTAACTGATCTGGTTGACCTGGAAAAAGGCATATCCGCAGGAGATCAAGGTGAACCCATAGATCTTCAAGAGATGGACATTAAAACAGACTGAACCACCAAAAGTCAACTAAAACCAAAGTCTAAATTCAATCCTGTGGCAAACCTTGGTAACAACATAGAGGCATTCCAGAGTTTAGTGATCGAAGATTTTAAAAAACTCAGAAGAAAGGAACAGAAAAGTATCTGGAACGACAATCTATCATTCACAGACAGACAGGCATT
The DNA here is from genome assembly GCF_040938575.1 of Ambystoma mexicanum. Taxonomy (NCBI): domain Eukaryota; kingdom Metazoa; phylum Chordata; class Amphibia; order Caudata; family Ambystomatidae; genus Ambystoma; species Ambystoma mexicanum. The sequence goes on along the minus strand of NC_090936.1, from coordinate 291,065,606 downwards.
GCAAGAGTCACATGAACTCAAAAACTGCATCATAAAACCCTCTGACAAAGGGCGGAACATAGTCCTCCAGAATAGAAAGGACTATATAAAAGAAGCTTACAAACAGCTCAACGATAACAAATGCTATATGAAAATTGCTCAAAATCCAACCAAAGAACTTGAAAGCAAAATCAGGACGCTACTTACAGAGTGGGAAGCTAAAGGCCTTCTGTCTGAAGAAAGTCGCAAGCTCCTAACAATCACCAACTCTATTACACCAACCATTTACTTCCTTCCCAAGGTACATAAAAACATGAAGAAGCCCCCAGGAAGACCGATTGTCTGCTTGATAGGTTCCGCATTGGAAAATATGTCTAAATACATAGACAAAGTTCTGTTTCCATTTGTCTCAGTAGTTCCATCCTACTTAAAAGACACCACGGATTTCCTATCAAGAATTGAGAACATTCCCTGGGAGAAAGAATACCTACTAGCCAGTATGGATGTGGTTTCATTATACACGTCTATCGGCCAAGAATATGGAAAGCAGGCATGTCAACATTTCCTACAGACTCGATCTCTCAACTATCTGGAACACACACAAATAGTATTGTCAATGATAGATTTATGCTTAACCAACAACTTTTTCCTTTTCAATAATGAGTATTTCAAACAGCTACAAGGAACTGCTATGGGCACTACTTTTGTGCCGTCCTATGCCAATCTCACAATGGGCACCTGGGAAGAACGGGAGGTGTGGACGGACATGAATCAGAAACACACAGACATCATTCTCTGGCTGAGATACATCAATGATCTCTTCATTGTGTGGAAAGGAACCGAACAAGGATGGATGGAGTTCATCAATTATCTCAACATCAATGACAACAATCTCCGGTTCACTGAAACTCACAGCTGTACTTTGATTACTTTCCTTGACGTTAATGTGAGAATAGTAAACAACAAGCTAACCAGTGAACTACATAGAAAAATCACAGGGACTAACTCACCACTCCACGCAAACAGCGGACATCCGAAAGACCTGATATGGAGTGTCCCATACGGAGAATTCATCTGGCTACGAAGAAACAACAGCACCTTGAAATCCTATGATATGGAGAGCAGAATCACTGCTCAAGGGTTTGCCAAACAACAATACCCAAGGAGAGTAGTTGAGCGAGCATACTTGAAAGCCAGAGTTAAGGAACGTTCTAAGCTCATAGCAGGAACCGAGCACAAAGAGAAGAGGAACATGGAGAAAGACAGCACACAATTGATTTTAACTTTCGACACCCAGGCACTTAAAATTAGGCGCATTTTAACCAATCACTGGAGAATCCTCATGGCGGATCAGGATCTCAGTAGAAACCTCAGAAATAACCCACAGATAACCTTCAGAAGAAATAAATCTATAAGGGACGTCTTGGTTCAAAGTTATATGACTCAAGAAGAGGATAGCAGCAAGACGAGTTGGTTATCAAATAATAAAAAAGAGGGTTTTTTCAAATGTACTCGTTGCAATGTATGCAAATATGCTAAAACCCGAGGATCTTTCAAACATCCAATTACTGGCCAAATTGTTCCCATATCAAGAAAAATCACCTGTGAAACGGAATACGTTGTCTATGTGCTGACCTGTGCATGCAACAAGTGGTATATAGGAATCACTAAATGCAAATTGAAGACACGCATGCAACAACACGTATGGGCAATTGTAAACAATGATGCCAATTATCCGATGGCCAAACATTTTGCAGACTTTCATGACAAAAATATGGGAAGTTTTGGGTTTTTTGGCATACACAAAATCGAGACAGGACCAAGAGGAGGTGATAAAGAAAAAATCCTACGACAGAAAGAGACTCACTGTATATTGGACTTTGAAAGTAAATTCCCAAATGGACACAATATAGATGAGGAACTTTACACCTTTTTAGGACAATGATTGTTAGTCGAATGTATTAATTTCTGTTGCTCCCATTTCCCTTCACTGTTATACATTTTCTCCTTCCTGTTTTCTCCTTCATGCTTTTTCTTTCCTCTTCCGGTGCCGTTGGTTCTTTTTCTTTTGTTTTTTTCTGTCTCTTTTCCACTTGCTAGTTCCAGACAATTCTCAAAAGAAGAGGGAAAAAAAAGCTTGTTTGAGTCTTGATGCTCATTTTTTATTGATTACGATCAAAAGGAGGTTATGCAATTATCTCCCCTCCTTTTAATTCAACTTTGTCAGTACTTATGTCAACATGATTTTAATCTTTTCGTATTCAATTTTTAATTCACTTGATGATTGTTTGTTTATTAATATGCTCACATATATATGATAACTGATTGTTGTTTTTATACCAGAGTTTGATTTTAATAAGTGGTGCAGAGCTTGTGGTAGGAGATGCCGAGTTAGGAGATTGGGGAAACAATAGCGCATGCACCCAGATCAAATGAGAAAAGTCCCCGATCACAGTTCCATGCGCTATGCACTTTACAATGATGATTACATCCCATCATTATTTTTTGCACTATGCACTTTATAATGACTGCTGCACTCTAGTGAGATTGACGCATTGTATCATGCTGCTTGCACAATATACTTGAAAGAAAGTGATGCACTTTAGTAGATTCCTGTGCACTATACATGTGGAAGTGATCCTTGCACTTTAATGAGTGATGGTATGCCCTACAGTGGTGTATGTATTGGCATTTTGACCATAAGATGGTCATATGCACCGCTGAGGGCGGCATACAGTATGCACAGCAGGCCATTTGATGTAATTGATGAGGTGATCTGTGACGGCATAAGTATGCTAATGCGGAATTTCATTCCATCTGACCATCATTGTAATCTATTTTAGAGCTGTTGAAGCATTTTTGCGCCCACATGGGGGACTGGTTGAGCAATTAGATCGACCTCATTGTGACAACCAGTGAATGATATGAATGTTCACTGGAGGTTATAGGTGCCAGCAGTCTGAACCCAACAGCACATGCAGTAAATAGATGAAAGGCATTCAAGCACATACTCGGCACTGAGGGGCTCCATTGTTAGACGCTCATTAACGGCGATAGATCACGGCGAACAAAAAGTGGAAATAACATATCAGACAATTCCCCTTTTGATCCGATATAAAGTAATTTGACGGGGATCTTATAGCTACAAAAACAGTTACCTCCATGCTAATGCAACCTGGCTACTATAGCAATTTTAACAAGGTAAATATGTCCGCCTTGAGTCTATGCCAAAAAGGGTGCACTTTCTAATGGAGTCCCTCATCTGTTTCGGCGGTAATGGTCAACGTTTGCTCTGCACCTTTGTTTTACAACTCTTTGGTTTGATGGGGACGCATTGTTGTGACCAAGCGGTGAGGAAAGCCGCAAAACGCGTTAACGTTCCCTACGCGCACAATATTCTTTGCACTTTGGGAGAGCCAAACTTTGATGGCTTTTTAACTTGTTTGTGCTGTTTGCAAGGCACTAATAAAAACTGTTATTTTAACTCGATTTGGTGCCCGGAGACTCTTCACTTCTTCGTTTACACTGGAGAAGTGAAGAGTGCTACTCATCATGCCTGATTCAATCAGTGCGAAAAAACAATATATATATATATATATATATATATATATATATATATATATATATATATATATATATATATACAGATTAGAGTGATCTCTTGATACATTAAGGAATCATGTTACCCTCTTGGGACCTCTGAAGAATTGGGAAAAACCTTTGTATGAATAATCTCACTCCACTTACCTGACACCCTTGGACTTTGATGGTAAGCCATATTCATCTATACGTAGCTCTTTAGATAAATCCTTTATGAAGACACTCTAGACAACATATATATTTTTACAGAGCAGATAGAATGCTGGACACAAAAAGGGATGATATCAGTGACGCACTGAACTGAGATCCTCCTTTTCAACTTTGAGACTATGTGGATGTAAGTGAAGGTAAGCTTTTAATACACACTATTGCAACATTGTTTATCCTCTTTTAACATTAGTCTCTATAAACATTGACTAGCCCTAGACCCAGGATCACTATAAACCTGGAGATTTGTCTGACAAAGATTGAACCAAATACCTAACTAGGACCTTGCAACTGCAAATGATGTTGAACAATTTGGTTATGCACTAATAATTCATGTTCTTCTAGGAATCGAGAAAAATATTTTGCATTTGGTTGTTGACTAACAATGTTTAGAAATTTTGGTTTAGAATTCTAGTTAAAAATCGTTGAAAATCATTATCAATGGTCACCAACAATTGGTATGAATACAGCAGGTTGAAAGAATGCATTATAATTAACATTAGAATTGTTTACTTTTTTGTAGATTAACTGTGTATCTACCTGCCCCTGATCAAGAGTTGTACTCGAACCGCATTGGGCCTATTTTATAATAAATTCCTGTACATATTTAATCTATTTAATGGTCATTTGAATTACTTGATGAATTGCTTGCACAGTTCTCAAAAAATTGAAGAGATACTAAAGTGAATTTAACTGACACAAAAGTTGTGAAGCAGTCAAGTGAGCCACTCTAGCGTGACATGCTCCACCACTCAAAAGAGTTTGGCTTATTTTAGGCCTTTTGACAGTCTGCAGGGGATGGGAGATCCCTTAATAGGGAACTTGTTGCTGATTGCAAGGTTTGACCCATGCTTGTCAAGCCTCAATTTGTCTTTGGCCTGAGCCTTCAATAAGGTCATCCTCTTTCCCAAGCCTAACACATAGTCCATTAGTGACAGGCGGATTGGGCATCTCCCATCCTTCCTTGACTATGGCAAGGGATAGGGCGACAAAACAAGAGTTCAAAGGGACTGAAGCCAACCCCTTCTTGAGTTATCTCTCTGTAGGGAAGAAGTAAGCATGGCATCAGGAGATCCCACTTTCTCCTCTGGAGCTCCTCAAATACTCCAATTATGCTTTTAAGAGTCCTATTGAACCCCTCAACTAGGTCATTTGTCTGTGGGTGGTATGTAGATAAAAATGTATATGAGACGACACATTCCTTTCACATGGTCTGCATATAGGTCATAACTCTCCTTCAGACATTTGACCCTGTAGTGTAGAAGTAGAGTTATTCCCACTAATGTACCTCTCTGAATGTAGAAACAAACATGCAGATGGATCTATTAATTGAAAGATGGGATCCAAATGAGACACCGATGGCTGCAAAGGAATGCAAGGTACAAGGTTACTAAATTGCAAACGAACCTGACAATATTTCAGACTCCAATTAGTCAAAACTGACCTGCGTGGACATAAGGACTGTGTAAATGAACCAAACTTCAAATTCAGGTACAGGAATGAACAGTATCTGATGGTACCAAAACAGAAAAGAGCAGGGAAACTCTATACTCTGGACCAGAGTATTATTTTACCACAGAAATCCGGAAAAATGTGTCCAGAGAACAAGACTGTGTTGCTTACAAGTTGTATCAATTTTATTTAGTCATGATACAGGAATTTGAAAAAATTATCAATTAATGACACAGTGCTTTAACGAACATATTATTCCATTTCACAACAATAGGAGTACATCTAAAACATGGCTAAAATAAGTACATCATTCAAACCATTCATAGTGCAGCATTCAACCCATACAACATTCAACGTAACAATCATCCAGCCAACAATAGCTAAAAATGACAAAGTTAATTCATAATGGGGAGCGAGCACAATCCTCACAGCCCAGCTAATAATTTTAATATGTTTTTTTTGTTTTACAGAAGCAGAAAAACACACAATAGAAAAAATTATTAAAAACAATCTATCACAAGGGCAGATCTAGAAATGAGCATGTAGTGTAGATCACATCCCTTGGGGACTAAACTCAACCGGTTTCGACGTGGTATGTCTATTGCACAACGTCTTCATCAGGAGGTATGGAACAGAAGACTCGCATAGTCAGCCAGGCACTGGTACGATGAATGAACAAAATGTCTTTGCTGAAGAAAGGGACCCTGCCAGAGGCTAAGGCTGTCCATGGGCTGTCAATCCAGAAAAACTATTTATGGTGGTACCCATCGTAGTGGAGTCTAGTGGAGGAACCTACTAGGCACAGGATACGAACAAAGGGCTCTTAGTCGACTTGGCAAGCCTGGGAGAGCTAAAACTAGGGCCATTGTGAAGAGATACAAGCGGGGTGCTGGGACCGTCCGTGACCAGGGCCAAGGGGCATGGTGGCTAAATGGTACAGCAAACGCTTACTAGCAACAGGATACGCCGGTATCTGATGGTAGACTGAAATATACATACAAGAGGATTAGCTATAGAAAAGTGAAATTGACAGAAATGGTAGGTATACTAACAAGCCTTATTGTGATGAATCCGTGCTGTTCTAAAGTCAATGTTCCTTAGTGTCACAAATTTGTAATCCATTACCTAATCCGACGGCACGAGGACGCCTAATTAGTACTCCGCACAATCATATTCCTGATGGCACAAGTACGCCTAGGTTCAAAAGCACACAAAGGCAGTCTCTAGTCTGTGTGTATAATGAACTAGAGAATAGTTCGTTTTTAGATGCATCGATGGAAAGCAGCCAATGCGTAGAGCACGCTGGGACGGGTTACAGCCAGTAGTTGAGCTGGCGTACTGGCGATGTTGAGTGGTGACGAAGGTAGCCGGAAAATGAATTCCTGGGTCCACCAGAAGCAGGGCAAACAGAAGAAGAAGAAGAAGTATCAATCCGTTGGACGTTCCGGGTCAAGAGGAGATTGGGCAAAGGACAGGTACAAGGAGTAGGCAATGCAGTCCAATATGCGGTCCAGGTCAGCAGGAGATTGAGCATAGACAGAGACAAAGGAATATGCAAGGCAATCCGAGAGGCATTCCGAGTCAGCAGGAATGAAGGCAGCAAAAAGTAAGGACAAGGTCGGTTCACACACAAGGCAAGGATAAGACAGATCAACAAAGCCAGCAAAATGCTGAACGATGCATGAGTCTTTTTATCACACCCTTCCTTCTGGGAAATGATAAGACACGATTCCTACCTCGAATCCTGAGAGTAACCTCCTTCAAAGGAACCCTCAACCACTGGGTGGACCAAAATTTGGCGATGACGAGGAGCATGAATGTTGGAGACAGGCTCCCAAGTTCTCTCCTCCGTACCATAATCTTTCCAGTCTACATAGGATAAACACATCCCTCTTGAAACCTTAGTATCCAGGATCTTGTTCACCTTATACTCATACTCTCCTTGCACTTGGACAGGAGGGGGTCGTGACTGAACTCTCAAGGCGGGAAGACAGGGTTTCAGAAGAGATACATGAAAGACTGGATGCACTTTCCAGAATGTAGGGAGATGGAGACGCACAGTGACAGGATTTATGATGTCCTTAATGTTGTAGGGACCAACATAACAGGGCAACAGTGACATCCCACTAGGGATACAATGATTTCTCGTGGATAGTCATACCCTCATCCCGACTACATATTTAGGAGCCGGAAAACTATGAGCATGATGCTTAGTACATTCTTGTGCGTTTATTAGATGGTGTTTGATATCCTAATGTAGTTCTACCAGATTGTTAATACAGGACCGGGCCACAGGCTTGTTAGACTGCACTGTGGAGGACAAAGGATGTTGACCGAAAAGAGCAAAAAAATGGAGATGAGTGAGTAGACGAGTGTATGGAATTGTTGTATGCAAATTCGGCCATGGTCAGAAAAGAAAGCCTGGAATCTTGGTGATGTAATCTGAGACAGTGTAAATATTGCTATAACATTGCATTTAACCATTCCGTCCGGCCATCTGTTTGTGGATGATATGCACTTGAATATCTTTCGTCTATTCCAAATGAGGCAGTGAGAGCTCTCCAGAAGTGAGATGTAAACTGAGACCCACGATCTGTTATAAGAATCGAGGGAAGCCCAAAGAACCTGAACACATTTTTTAGAAACAGATCTGCCAAAACAGGAGCAGTGGGAAGCCCTTGACAAGGCACAAACAGGGCAATTTTCGTGAGGTAATCAATAACCACACAAACAGTATCATACCCTCTTACCGGAGGTAGTTCAACAATCAAATCCATAGATATCATTGATCAAGGGTGATCCAGAATGGGTAGAAGCTGCAACAGACCAATGGGCTTGGAATGAACACTCTTACATTGAGCACAGATGGAACAAGAGGCAATGTACTCAGCCATGCCTTTCTTCATAGTAGGCCACCAATAAGGTTGTTGTAGGAGGTCCATAGTTTTTTACTATCTTAGGTTTTGATAGAGCTAGCACTCCTTTGATTTCAAAACAATAATTGACTTCTTTTTATGGTCCTCCTGAAAACATGATTAAAAATGGAAGTTAACATCAAATCTCCCAATGGGGGGTCAAATCCCATTACATTTGAAACCGAGGAGAGATCTAGACATGTCACATTTTATACCAGTGGCTGGGACCTCTACAAAGAAATGTTTTGCCCCTTTCTCATGTACTTTCTAGATTGGGGTCACTTTTCAACCGCTAACCAAACAAGCCATTCTCCCCACTAGGACACAGGTGGAGGGTAACATGTATAACTTTTTCTTTCCCCAGCTTTACCAAATACACAGTACGGACAAAGTAATCATCTGCTTAGAGCTAAAGGTAGAAGTTCCAACCAGCTCAGTGTCTATCTTATGCCCGTGGGTGGAAAGAGACAAAAGGGGATGCTAAATGTGTTGACTGTTCTGTGCAGTGGAAAATAAATAAAGATCGCCCTTTTGAATTTTTCATACAAACCAGTACAAATTAAGAGAGGAGAGCGGGTAGGACTCTTGGTACATGAAACTCCATGGAAAAATGTGTCCCCATCTGACATTAGGCAGGGAGATGTAGGAAACCTGGGAAGGCAACTTGGTGGGAAGTGGGACCCAGATATTTGTTTACATGACTCAAAGTGGGGAGCAGACACAAACTCTGACTCAAGGTACAAACAGAATCCAAGCCAAAAAGGGAAGAGAGCAAAGCTCCAGATACCCCAATAATACAGGAGATCCCTCTTCCTGGGAATACAGGAAATTATAATACTTTTGAGACAACAGCTAGTAGACATCTTGTAGGATACCCGACAGGGAAAATAACAGCTTTACTGACTACCCACTATCTAGAAAAGTTTTTTGTAAGTCGGAGACAGAGAACTGCCCAGTCCCTCAGTAACAAAATACCAATGTCCTCCCTTTGGACAATATTTCCCCTGACAAAGAGGAGACCATCAAAATCAGAGGAGAACAGGAAGAGACTCTTTTGGTAGGAGAGGAAAGTGAAGATGAACTTGAACCCTCATGGCAGGAATTCTGGTTTTCTGTCGGATACCGACTTCCAGAACAGGAGTGTTTCTTTTGTGGGAAACTGGTTGATCCTACAAAACATTCTCCATTTAATAAATTGGAAAGCTCTAACGTACCATCAGAACAGAAATTAGAGCAGAGAGACAAACCAAACCCTGTTTTTTTTTTCCCATGCAAATATTATGTATACCCATTCTAATGAAAACACTGTCTCTTACCATTCTTCAAAGACAAGATCTAAGGGAAAACCTGACGTTATATTTTGTACTGGAGAAAACAATGGTTATCGAGTTCCTGTGGTATTTCAGGGGAAAACAATATGGGCTCATTTAGATACAGGGAGCAGGGAGAATGCGGTGCAAGCTGCAATTCTTCCTACGAATTGGGAAACCATGGGAAAACAAAATATAGAGTGTGTTCATGCACAAGCATTTCAGCGCCAAAATGAGGCTGTTTATTGCGTTGCTTAGCAATGAGTGGGGATTTTAAACTAACTAACTAACTAACTAACTATCTAACTCTGCCAGCAGGCAGAAGCTGGAAAAGGCCCTTTCGGGTGAAGGCCCGCTGGATAAGGCCCTGTTTGCGCTCAGTTTCCCATTTCCATCCTGCGAACACAGAGAGGGCAGGAGCCCTCTCCCTATTGGCTTCTACGACTCCACACATGTGCTGCAGGAGCAGCTGATCTTTGCTGTGACTGATCCAGACGAGCACACGCTTACATCAAAGACTCCAACAACAAAGAGGTGAGCACTCTGGTGCACTGAAGCCACCCTCCTCCCTGATACATCTTCCTGGCAATATCTTTTAACAAGAGCCCGGATTGCATCTACTTATACCTCTGATCAGCAACCTGACGGTGCCCGATTCCGAAATGGCCGCTCGGCTTCAACGCAGCTCTCAGTGCCAAAATGAGGCTGTTTATTGCGTTGCTTACCAACGAGTGGGGATTTTAAACTATTTTACTATGCCGTCAGGCGGAAGCTGGCAATGGTCCTTTCCGGTGAAGGCCCGCTGGATAAGGCCCTGTTTGCACCCAGTTTACCATTTCCATCCTGCAAACACAGATAGGGCGGGAGCCCTCTCCCCACCTGCTCATCCGACTCCACACACGTGCTGCAGAAGCGGCTGATCTTAGCCATGTCTGATGCAGATGAGCACACGCTTACATCGGAGGCACCAACAACAAAGAGGTGAGCACTGTGGTGCACTGAAGCCACCGTCCTCCCTAATACAACTTCCTGGCAATATCTTATATTGTGCCAGCTTCGACAAGAAATGGGGAATAAAGTAGAGCTGGCTTTGGTGGAAGCTGGTCAAGCGGCAACTCCTTTAGTACCACAAGCACAATATAACATTATATAATATGAGCCTAAACTTCAATAGAATAATGGTAACAATAATCATAAGAGTTTATGTTCACTTAAATTGTTGAGAATTCCCTTGCTTTTCTATTGTTGAATCTGTGTCTATTACAGTCAATGTGCACACCCTGTGCCTACATATATATCTGATGACAATAACATGATGTAAGTATTATCACGATAAGCACAGCTGTCTTTAGCCTGAGCACCAGGATGCTCATGTTACTGATACAATATTCATACTGTACAGTACCAGAGAGGCAGGTGTCCCTAGCAAGCTACGCATAGATAGTGCTAATGTATGGGCAGTCACTCTTGTCAATTATTCCTTTTGTAATCAAATATCTTTTGGATTTAATTATTAAGCAATGATTCTAGATTTTGAACCTATTTCACTGTCGGCGAGCCATGATAGAATATGTACATTTTCATGCACTTTTACACTTCCATAAGGTGGTGTTTCCAAAACAAAGCACTAGGAAATAGAAAAGGGACTATCTAGTACGAGACGCGTTGTGTTAGCAACGAGATAGCCTCGCATTCGGTAACTAAGGAAATCGAACAACATAATTACAGCAATGGCACTGGGCTCCCGAGTGTTAAGAGCCAATGCGTATGAGACTTTGAATTACAATCACGGTAAACTGTTACAACGGAATCCTTCCCTATTTTAATGTATCAATATTATTTTCACGTAATATGCCTTAATGCATGTAAAACAGTCAAGTTCGAAACGGGTTTCCGAATGCGCATATCTAAGTTCACCGCGTCATCAGACCAGCCGCGCTTACAGCAGGTTGAATGAAAATGCTGCAAGAGAATGTTACACGTGCACAAATATTCTGATGTGCTTAACAATATAACATTAAGATTGAATGCATACAATATATATACTGGAACTCACAAATGAATGCGTCATCAGACCCTGATAATCAAACATTTTAGTAAAGGATGGTTTATCATTAATAGGAAACAAAGGGAATCTATCCCTTGATACAACAAGTATTTAACAATCCTTTGAAACATTAGAACCACGGTAAGCAAATATACATATTCTATCTGCAAGTTAAAGCAGACTTTTTGAAGATACAACCCGTGCTCTGTATAATTGCTAACCAACATTTCCATATGCCTGTTTCTCCTACTCTCTCTCTTCACAACAATCCTTCCCTTTACCAACCCAATTTTTTCTGTCATTTTTGTTAATAAACAATGAATGGCTACATAAATTGTAATCAACAAAAATAATACTATCATTTGACAATTTATGACTACGAAATACTTGATACATGTGTGATCACAATTGTTTTGGGTACATAAAATGTGTTTATGAATGTTGATTAGATTATGACTATGCCCTAATTTGAAAAAGGCTGTTATCAGCCGAAACACGTGTCAACGCAAGGGCACTATACAATGAATAAAATGGATTTATGTAAATTAATTAAGATCTTGGGGTACCATTTTTTGGCGGAGTCTCGAAAAGCCTTCTTTTTCCTGTTACTATTAGCGGTTTCTGGCTACATCCGCTTCCTCCATCGACATGTGACAAATCATCAGTTTTTATTAGAGACTAAATAAGAATTCGGCAGCTACTCAGTGCAAAAGGTATACCAAGGAGTCGCTGCTTTACCAGCTTCCACCAAAGCCAGCCTCTACTTTATTCGCCATGCCATTATGTTCACTGATCCAGCATGGAATGCTTCTGATCTAAAGCTTGGGTATCGCCGTAATCCACTCATCTACTCATCTGCTTCATTGCTGAAGCTCCTCACGTGAATATTACGATGCTTTGCCTAACATGTCTTGTAATGTCGCATGCCCTGTACAATATCATTGCCTTAGTATAACAGGTGTGTTACCAGTACCTACACAGCCCTTAGCTCATACACTTGCCTATTGCCTAAACACCTTGTGCTAACACGACTTACCTTGTCAGCTCTTAATGTACTATAATAGGTTTTGTACTTGCCCCGCAGATATACTACCTTGTGCTAACACTGCTTGTCCATATTTGTCCGTATCTTCTGAACAACTGCATGCTATGTACACCAGTATTACACCAGTATTGTATGCCAAAATTGTACTTGTTCTTAATAGTTACTGTATTACCTACCCATGTACAACTAAATCACCTGTGCTGCTATTGGTTCACCTTGCGCGATTACCTCGGTGCTAGTCCAGTACCTACTGCCTCTTGCCATTTGCCAAGCACTGCTAACACCTGACCTGAGCTCTGTATGCCAAATGTATCACTAGTACCTATTGTATAGCCGTACTTCATTTACCTTTCTATTGTCTAGAACTATATGGTAATATTATTTCTGCTGTCAGCACCTAATGTACTACCTAAGCCAACAATACTATGAATGCTTGTAGCTTTGTCTGTCTACTATAATATGTTACGTAGCCACTGATATCCCCACTAGCAATATGTATGCCACTACCTACCTATTTCTAAACTTATTGAGTGCCATACCGCCTGTATTCCCACAGGACAAACCAAATGCTAATAATAGTACCCAGCAAAGTCTAACCATGACAAATATTACTAGAACATACGGGGGAATCAAACCCTGCCATGTCCCCACACCCAGCTCCAATTGGACAATCAACCCTGCTCCATCAAACCTACTAGGTTCCTGCCAAAGTTGAACCTGACTACCAATCGTCCTCAGTCAGAACCATTAACAAACCTAAACGTCAACCCTAGGGCTCCTCCTAATCCCAGGACGACCTGGGACCTGATCAAAACTAACACACCTTGTCCTCTTCTATCTAGAAATAAGAGACTTCACTCTAGACTGTCCAGACTACATGAGACACGTACTCTCTCTCAACCTAATATGTCAGGCAACGTGAGCCGTCCATTAGAGACCAATAACACTAACTCCAAGACAAACAAAAAAAAACAAAAAAGAACAAGCCCTAATCTTAAGCATGAATCCTTGAATGCCTCGCATATCCCCAGCACTCATATTAAAGGTGCCTTAATTATCGCAAGGTACATGGTCGCCCATGCCATAGACATGGCCGACCTAATCAGGACCGGAGATCTAGACTTCCTTGCCATATCAGAGACATGGTTGCATGCTGTGGCAGGACCATGCTTGCTACTTGCCATACCTGATACATATATGATTATGAGAGTTGACAGATCAACCTCAAAAGGAGGTGGCATTGCCTGATTGCAAAGTCTAACTTAGGACTCAGAGTTGCCACGTCCCCTATTGTAAAATCTTGTGAATTACTCACAGCCAAACTAAGCACCTTTAACTCCAGCACTCTAACAATTCACCTAATTTGCAGAACTCCAGGTCCTATCGATTGCTTTGAGGAAGATATCATGACCATACTGGCAGATACCAAACCTACCTCACAAACACTTCTATTAGGTGACCTGAATGACCAACAAGCCAACACTCTTGCCGAAACCCTTATGGAACTTGGGCTTACACAAAGAATCAACCAGCCGACCCACGAGTAAGGTAGAACACTAGATTGGGTTTCAGACCTAAACTGTGAGACAGCAATCACATCTGTTGAACCCCAGTCATGGACTGACCACTATTTAGTCTCTTTCAACATCTCTGCCAAACGTCCCTTATCTAAAATTACCTCAATCGCCCCACCTCTCCCAACTAGACACAAAAGAAACATTATAGTTGACAAGCTTATGCCTCTCCTGATCCCTAACTTGAATGCAGCATCAGAGTCCCTAGACCCTACTGCATTAGTGAACCTTTATAACTCTTCCATCACTCAAGCTTTAGACAAAATTGCACCCATCAAATTGCGTAAAGGCGATCTGGAGCATATCTCAATTCATGGTTCACACCTCAGCTAAAAATCCTCTGTACCGAAAAAAGAAAAAGGGAAGCTCTGTAGAAAAACATGCCTTCTAAAGAAAATAAATATAACTTGACTGAAATATCTGCCAAGTATAAAACAGAAATATAACAAACTAAATGTGAAATGTACAACGACAGGATTAATAAAGCCAGTTCTAGTACTAAGGAACTATTCATGATCTTGAGGGAAACAGAATCCCCCACTCCGCCAGAAGATTTGTGCACAAAAGATAAAGTATGGTGTACCAACATCCAAAATGCATTATCAAATAAAATCATTACTCTCCAAAATAAAATCACAGCAAAGAAACGTAATCTTACTAATCTAACATTTGATGACAACCTACAAAAATATTCCCATAATTCACTACAACAATTCAAATTCTCTCAAGTCTCCACGCAAGAGGTGGAAAAAATGATCGCCTCACTTAAACCGTCAAGATGACAGGGAGATATCTGTCCAGCAAAAACTATCAAAGAGCCTGCCATAGACCTGGCACCTTTCATCACTAAACTAATAAATGCCTCATTTTGCACCTCTAATGTCCCTAATAACCTTAAGGATGCTTGGGTGCTACCCCTGCTAAAGAAAGCCTCATTGGACTCAACTATACCTACTAGTTACAGGTCTATAACTACCGTCCCATTCTTGATCAAAATAATTGATAAAGCAGCACACATCCAAATTCAGTCATACCTAGAGACTAATAACCTCCTAGGACT
Organism: Ambystoma mexicanum; assembly: GCF_040938575.1. Lineage (NCBI taxonomy): Eukaryota > Metazoa > Chordata > Amphibia > Caudata > Ambystomatidae > Ambystoma > Ambystoma mexicanum. The sequence goes on along the minus strand of NC_090936.1, from coordinate 291,050,417 downwards.
ACACCAAACAGGCTTCAGACCACTCCATGGTACTGAAACTGCTTTGATCGACTTAAAAACCCAAATCGACCTACTAAAAGACAATAGACAATGTGCACTATTGCTCCTACTGGACCTATTGGCTACGTTCGATTTGGTGGATCATGAAGTGCTCTGTAACCACCTGTCCAGTGCTGCAAACTTCTAAAAAAAGCCACCAACTGGATCAAATTCTTCCTCAACAACAGGACAGTGAGAGTCTTCTCGCCGTCAGCCTCTGCTGACCCTTCCCCTATTACCTGTGGTGTACCACAAGGCTCATGTGTCTCACCAACTATGTACAATATATTCACTAAGCCCTTGTTTGATGTGTTGGATCATCTGGGTGTTAACTACACTAACTACGCATATGACACCCAGATACTCCTACCCCTCTCTGGCGACTATGACATAGACTTGGCTTTAGTTAACTAAATCTTGTCAATCGTTAAAGGATTGGATGGCGGCACATAGCCTCTGCCTGAATGATGAAAAGATTGAGATCTTGATCCTAGGTCCCCCAACTAACCTGTGCAAATTCAGATGCCAATATACCTCATTTAACATTGACGGTATTGATATCAAAGTCGCTAAGGAGAGCAAAATTCTAGGATTCTATGTGGACTGAACTCTGAACTTAGGGAAACAAGTTAACGCCACAGCATCAGCTACAGCGTATACTTGCAAGTTGATACGCGTCCGTAAACCATTTCTATCAAATAACAGCTGCATCACACTAGCAAGGACTTTAATCTTGTCCAAACTCAATTACTGCAATGCCTTATACACAGGCGCAAATAAACAGATCCTGAACAAACTGCAAATCCTGCAAAATATTGCATTGAGAACGGCTCTAAGTATCCCGAGGAGTGATCACATCTCTGAAGTCAGAAGAAACTACAAGTGGTTATCCATTAAGGATAGAATCCAGCTAAAAATAGACTCCATCACACAGAAATGTCTGAATAATGCTGTACCACAATACCCAAGAGATAACATTTTTAAAATATTTTGCCATGACCTATAAGGACGGCAAACTCAAACTGCATAGTAGTCCCTAGATCCAACCTGAAAAGGGCAGGGGGCACTAGTTTTCCCATTTAGGCAGCTCAATGCTGGAATTCCTACACATCTACGCAAGGACCAGACCTTCCTAAACTTCAGGACCAACTTAAAAAATGGATTGTGTCAAATGACTGCTGACTGCCTTATCTATTGCTATCTTGCGTATGAACTCTGCCTGCTCCAACCATGTACTGTCACCATGTTTCGAATTGCTTTTGTATGTCAACTATTTTCATTATATGTAACCTAAGATTTGTACTTCCTTGTAATGTGCCCAGATACCCTCGGGTCAGGTGCACAATATAAATAAATAAACAAACAAACAAACAAACAAGCAAAAGCACATCCCATAACTAAACTTAATGTTACCGTTTTGGGAAAGGCAATATCGGTATTAGTGGCAGTAATACCTAATCTTCCCACTTCAATGATTCCAGGCAGTGAGGTTCCCCATTTTGATGAATGGATTTCTCGAGTGGCACCAATAAAGTTAAAACCTATTAAACCCCTTGATAAAAAGATAGAGAAAATCCCTATTTCATATTCTCCCCAAGATTCCTGCGTTCAAGAAGAGGCATTCTTAGAAGGTCCAGTATGGGACTGGCAAGCATGTAAGCCTTCTATGAATGTGGGGAAGGTTGATGGTTTAGAAGGATCAAAAGAACCTGGACCTTGAGGTCAGGTCTTTAGGTATGTGATGAATCTTGCAGAGTTCTCACACAAACCCTACCTAAAGTCTCCTCCCAGGTGGCCAGGGGAAGGCAGCTGCTACCTGATTCTAACCCTTAGGGGTTGGGGGGTATTAGCCAGGAGAATCACCTGGGAGGAGAATGGTCCCAAGGCCCCAAGGGGTGTCTCTGTTGGGTGAGACACAGTAGTTGTCCCACTTAGAGGAAGAGATGTCACTGATACCAGAAAATGTTATGGCTTGTTGTGAGAGTGAGATTTCTTGTTCTAAAGTTATTCACCCGGGGGTGGTGAAACGTGTCTTATTCAATCATTTATTAGACACAAAGCTCCCCATCATAAAGTTGTCCACACTTATGATGGTGCAAGCTCCTATGGGCAAAAGGAGGAGGTTAATTGTGAACATCAAAACATTCCTATCCTATGTTTTGAAAGAGCTCGCACTCCTTTGATTTCAAAACAATCATTGACTCCTTTTAAAGATCCTCCTGAAAACATGATTGAAAATGGAAGTGAAGTTAATTAATTTAAAAGTGATATATAGGGAGAAAAACATGAATTATAACATTATGGACTTCAAGTCCCACAATGCCCAAAGTATTGGGATGAGAAAGAGGGATCTGGAGGCATTAGACTGCAAGGTGCAGACTACTGATTTCAATGGCCCACACCTGAGAGGGACTAAGGAGTTTAAAGAGCCCCCTCAGGTGCAGGCCAGGAATGACAGTTGTAGTAGTAGTAGGAGAACCAGAGGGTGGAGTACTGTGTGTGACTCATCATTGCAGCAGCAGCCACGATTGAGGGGCAGCAGAGACGCAGGAACCACCACGAACTGGGAAGCGGATGCCGGATTCGTCAGGGTCTCTGCCCTCAAGCACTGTGTCTGCAAAGACTGTGCGGCGAGAAGCTCTATTGCTGAAGACTTTTCCCCCTGAAGATCTCCTGTGCAGAGGTTGCGCAGCAGGAAGTGTTAGTTTTGAATGCTTTCCCCAAAGTGAAGTGTGCTCTTGTGACAGCCGAGCACAGGAGCACTTCTGGAGCGAGGGCTGCTCTTTCCCTGACCGACACACACTGCAGGGAGCAGGAGAAAGCGACCTACCATGAAGCGGGAAGCAGACGACATAAAGGCAGCACAGCGAACGGAAGCGTATGCAGCACCCGGTGATTGAACCGGGTTAATGTGTCCCCGGAATGCTCTGTAATAGCCCACTGTCCTGTGTTACTAAGTTTGAAAATCACACTAATGTTAAGAGGCAGAAGTGGAGGATCTTGCTCAACTTTGCATGCCAGAATAATGCTTATCAGCTAAGGTGGCAGAATAATAACATTTGGGGCAATTGTAATCCTAAAGATAAGAAAAACCATCATTGCCAAAGCCAAAAGAAGGAAATAGTAAAAGACATTTACAGCAACCAATATTTCCCCAACACAAACAAGGCAGTTAAGAAGATTGATTGTACATTTGGAAAGACATTGAAGGTGTTTGTGAAAGGCTATTGTGAACCTGATAGAGTGAGGCCAACAGTTAAGAGGAATCTGAGCCCGAAAGAGGGGGATCCTAGGGTGAAAAGCCGTCACCCAAAGACTGCTTGGTGAACCCGGCCGGGGGAGGCTGAAAACTGAGAGGGGCCTTAGCCTGATCGAGGCAATCACGAAAGACCAGGGGAAGTGGATTGCCCCGCTTGGCACTTATCAGACAGGAGATCACGAAAGACCAGGGTAAGAGGATTGTCCCCCCGGGTACTTGTGGAAATACATTTGGAAGGAACTTTTTGTTTGTTTATTTGTTTTGCATCAGGTCCCCGAAGGCAAGAGACTTTTAGGAGTAAAGAGACATGACTATCGATGGCCCTGATTCCTGAATCAGAACTGTAATCTCGTTCTGCGAAAGCTCGAGCGTGTGCTGTGCTCAGGACTCTCATCCTGTCCTGTGCTCAAAATAAGGGGAAGGGAGACCCCCGGCTAGCACATCCTGACTTATCATTTGTGAACACTTCTTTCTTTCTTTCTTGTGAATCCTATTCCACACTCTTTTGGTTTTTCGTTGTAAGATTCGGTAATAGTTTTTTTAGTAAAGGCCCTTTTATTTTCACAAGACGCCTAAAGGACTGCCTTATTTTCATTTTATGTTCGAAGCTTGCTCTCATCTTAGAGTTATGTTTCGATTAGGCATTTTTCCACCCATGCTATACAGTTCAATAAACACTCTTGAACTGTGATCACTTCTGTCTGTCTATTCTTGATACCATGCCTACCTTACAGTGTACAGTTATGTCGGCAGTCAATTTAACAAACACATTATAGCAGAGCAGGACCCTGCAGTTGCAGAGGCACTGACAGCCCACGGCTACCCCCTCTTCCCTGTATCAGAGCAGCTCGCTGCAGACACAGAAAAGCACGGGTAGGCTGCCACAGCTCACATCGCAGCCAATGTTTTCGCAAAATGCTCTTGCCAAACATAAAACTATGATGAAGACAAGCTCTGAACTACCGAATGCAGTCTGTGTGTAGTTCCATTTTAAAAGGTCTTTCTAGCAGACAACTCGTCTATTCTGTACATGCCATTGCTGTCTGTTTGTCATGTTCCGATTAAAACTGCTTCTGTTTCTACTACTGTTTGAATCACTTGTTGCACTGGATGTTTTGAGTCTCAATTTGTCAGTTTAGGTTTAATAGTTTGGGTTAATGTTCATTTTGCTTCTCACACTAGTTGAAGAGAAGGTTTCATTGCGTTTTCTTGTGATTAAGGCATATAGCCACCGTGTGATGTCATGGTCTATTTCTGGTTTTTCAAACTATTGAGAAATGCTGCTGTCTCCAATATTAAGTGACTTTCAGAGTCACTGGGCCTCATTAGGAGTTTGGAGGTAACCATGGCGCTATTAGCGCCATGGCTGCCTCCAAATCCTTACAGACTCTGCCCTGGTGAATGGAGCTATTACCGCCCCATTCCAAGGTTGGCGGGGCGGTAATTCCCCATTCATCAGGGCCCTTCCCCATTCCCATTTGAGCCCCCATAGGGCTCAATGGGAATGGGGAAGGCGCTAATAACGGTACCGCAAATTGCAGTACCGTTATTAGCACCAAAGTCCCTTTGCGGTTCCCGTCCTTAACGCCTGGTAAAACCAGGCATTAAGGGAGGATCCGCAAAGGGAACTCGTAATAGGGTGGTAAGGGATTACCGGTACCGGTGCCCTTACCGGTACTGGTAATCCCTTACTGCCCACCTCGTAATTGGCCCAGTGTGCCTGTGTTTAACATGTGCCACCACATATACACCGTTTGTGACTAGGGGGACCAGGTGTGTTGTCGCATGGCCCCCAGTTTCGCACGCAGGTTCTGATGCATTTGTCCCTGGTTGTCTATTAAGAGTGCTTTCTTTGTTTTTTTCTCTGCTGCTGTTTTATTTTTTACTCTTGACGCCGTAACTTGCCTTTGCCACTCAATCAGAGGATAGCTGTGGTATGCCATTATCACACATATCCTTGGCCTACGCCAGACGTCTTTAATTGTATGCTGCAGGCCTGCCTTGTTTAGGGCATGTACATATTCCCTTGGGGTTGCTTGTCATTGTGATGTATTGGTTGATTAATTAACATTGTGTTTATTTTTTTGATTTATTGTGGGCACTGTCAAGATTTATTTGCTAATATTAACTAATGCCCTATCCATGCTACAGACAACTTAGTACTACAGAAATATCTATATGCTTTACTTCCATGCACGGGAGAGGCCTTAATTGTCAAGAAAAATGTTCCTGCATAATTACATTTTCGTGATTGGCCCCCCCTTCATTGCTTTAACTAGCACAGTGTTGGGTTTTACTTATCCTGGTCATCCCATGATAGTGTGTGTGGGCTTGGAGTGTGGAATGTAGAGTGTTGGATGTGGAATGTTTTGATGTGAAGCTGCTCTAATTCCACAGAGAGTCAGTTGAGATCTGAAGCCTAAGAGTAGGGGGACCGGTGGATGCTTCTAACCTATGAACTTGTCCTGTATTATACCTAATGTACTTACCTGTGTTCCTGTGGACTTACTAAAGATACCTAAGCCTAACAAGGCTCCTGAGTGGTTATTTATAACCCCAACCCACAATTAACACACAGCACCCAGAGCCTTGCGGTAGATATCTGTGTTTTAGTTTTTGCCAAAGAGGCGAGGCTGATGGACCATGGCCATTTGGGAGTTAAGTGCCAAATGTTATGGCTTGAGGTTTTTCGCCTTATGCATCTTGTGTCTTACTTTATCTTTATATTCAGCAACCTCTATCAATCCTTGCTTGCTCCTGTCTCCCCTTGCGTACCACCTCTCTGGTTTGTCTTTACGCTGTCACTACTGGTAAATACCAATTGCTGGGATGTTGTTTTCACCACATCTCTTGATCTGCAGTATCTGCGGGCCTACCTCCCTTTGTGTCTACCCCTTCTTTTGATTTATAGACTTAAGGGCCTCATTACGACCTTGGCGGAGGACCATGGCGCTATTAGCACCATGGTCCATGCCGCTAAGTTCCCAACTCCGCCATGGTGGAACGCGGACTTACCGCCCCATTCCGACCTTGGCGGGGCGGTAAGTCCCCAATCCCCATTTACCCTTCCCCATTCCCATTTTTGCCCCATAGGGCATAATGGGAGTGGGGAAGGCGTTAATTACGCCACCGTAAATTACGGTGGCGTAATTAACAACAAGGTCCCTTAGCGCCATGGATTTTAACACCTGCTAAAAGCAGGTGTTAAATCCACCATGGCGCTAATGGATCTCATACTCAGGCGGTAAGGGTCGGCGCTGTTTACGCTGGCGTAAACCCCTTACCGCCTGGGTCGTAATGGCCATTGGCTCTGAGCTTTCTACAACACCACTTACAACTGCAGTATGGAGCAATGCCTTCTTCATGTTTTCAACATATGGGGCTTTCACCTGTAAATATTTGAAAGAGTGGAATTTCTTTACTTGGGTTCAAAAGGAGTTTTAGTGGCCACTTGAGGGGTCATTTCATACGGATCACCTTGGGTCTTGCGCACGGCGCAGGAACAAAGAAAGTCTAAGGTGTCTGATGGTCATTGCTCGGCTTATTTCACCTGGTACAAAGTGTCTACAGACAGATTGTGTAACAGTCAGATTAGATTGTGTAAGAACTCTCAGACTTGGTTAGAGAAAAAAATTAGAGCAATACAAGCATCCCTCAATGGCCAGCCAGCCAAACAGTAAACACACTCGCAAAACAGGCCTCTACCCACGCGTTTCTACACCATTAAAGATTCCCTTTCAGAAGGACCTACAGTGCCACCTGTAGACCTTTTAGACAAACTAGCACCATACTCGCCTCTCCTGAGGTCCCGCACACCATCTCCTCTGCACCAGAGGGAACCACAACCACCCACACAACAGCAAATTGCCATGCCACCCCAGCCACCCCCACCAACCCTCCAGAACCATCCCCTAGCTCACATACCCCCCACACTCCAATCGTCACCTCATTTTTTATGTTCTAGCACCAGAGCCAAACCTCTAGCTTCCTCCACCTCCATTGCTCCCACGCAACATAACCGCTATAACAGCATGGAATTGAGGTGGACCACTGACTATTTACAAAAATCTTTTGCAGCAGCAGACCCAGGCTTGCAACCCTACAAAGCATTGTAAGAACTAACCAGACAAGAACTCCAATTGTCACATGCCTCCATGACTACACCCCCAGCACTGCACACTATTGATGACGCATCATCCACCACTGCTGCCACCACCCTTATGCCTATGCTCACCTACCCTCAGGGCAATACTGAGGCTGAACCTATGTGAATACACACTCCCTAGAGCTCCACTGACTTATACCATATGCCACAACAATTCCCCACATTGCCTGGCAACCCCACTGCTTTCATGGGACATTTGAACACAGTGATTGCCTGTTATTATGCCACCATTGGGGACCTTAACCAACTCCTATGGGCTGTGCTCAAAGACACTCTATACAAACAAATTATGGACAAACTGCAATGCCCCGACACACTGGCAGAAGATAAGGCTATTACTGCTAATATTAACCCATGTACCACCCTCATCAAAGAGAAGAACAATGGGGTACCTAATACCTTATTCTCACCACTGAGCACCAACATGTTAAGATGGATTTCTAGACTCTGGCCTGGTTGACAGATTTTAGGAGGCCACCATAGTTATACTGAATAGGGGAACTCTAATAGGTTAGCCAAAACCCAATCAAGGTAGCAATGGAGAGCATTCAAGGCCATTGTCAGGAGAGTGCAAGTGGGATCAGGGGTCCACAATGAGCCCCACACAATGAGGCACACGATGATTCAATTTAGAAAGGAGTGTAAACAAATACTATATATATTTTTTTTTATTATTATTTAGAACGGTTTACAAAATCAAAAACCGTTAGCCAATTCATTAAGTTTCTGTTGTTAAAACACTCTTAAAAAACAGATATTTTTTTCCTTATTATAGTACATCATTTTCACTGTCTTTTCTCTTCTGGCAGAGGTCTTTCCTCGATTTTCTTGAATGTCGCCATCAGAAAGCTTACCAGTGCCAGATTGATGTTGATTTTTGCACCTTCCACCAAAAGTCGTCACCACTCGTCATCATCTCTAGCGTGATAATCTTTCAAATCACTCCCAGGAAAGTGTCTCTTTCTTTTATCTGTTCGGTGCATATTAAAGTCAGATGTTTTAATGTCTTCCTTAAATCAGGCTGTCGACATAGTCTGCAGATTGCAGATGCCTTTAATTTTCTCCTCTTGTGGATTGTTTCTGTTATAGGTAAGATGTTGAATTGAAATCTCATATATAGTGATCTAAAATACCAATTTGGGAAGAGTTTCAGATAACTTGGCAGCTTGTTTAATTTCCGAGGACTTGACCAGAAATCTTCGTAGTTCTTATAATTGATAATTACTTCCTGTGTTTCAATCCAGTCTCTTGTGTATATATTTTTGTTTTGTTTTGGCAGGTTTGGTTAATAGATCCTCCTTTGACTCACTCAGATATTTTAGGATAGCCTGACAAACTTGATGCCATTCCAGTAATGTCTGATCCGTCTGGTCTACCATCACTTTCTGTAAGGCTCGAAAGCTTCCTGTAGCATTTTCCTTTCAACATTTACGGTAGAATGATATTACTTTCCACTCCGCTATGGCTTTTAAGGAAGTTAAGGCCAACACTCTCCTTATTATTTGAACTGGAAGCTACTTTGGAAGCTGAAGCACTGATTGCGAAAATATTCCTTCCAAGATATGCCATATTTTTGTTGATAAGAGGAACGATGTTTCTGCTCCATAGGTCAAGATCGGGACCACTTTCATCCTGTAGAAACTCACCAGTGGGATGAGGGTAAATCTGCAGAGGGTACCTGTTTAGCAGAATTCTGCCTTGCGCTGCTAGGTTGTTTGCTTTTCTTCTCATTCATTCAATTATTCGGAGCTTCACATCTGCTGTTGTTGATGCAGACTCCTAAATAGATAAATGATTTGACCTCCAGTATTTTTTGCCTTTTTATGACCGCACAAACGTGTTCTTCTTGTATCTGCTATTTGTAGCATGCAGACTAAAGATGCGCGATTTGTCTGGGTTTATTGTTAGATGCAGGTGATAATATCTCACAACACTCAATAATACATGTATATACAGTCACCATAGGTTGTTAAAATGCATGTAATGACTTAAATGAATAAAAGAAGGAAAGTAAGTGATGCAGTAAAATGGAATCAAGTCATAAGACATATGCTCTAGTTTCAGAAGTGTAATTTCCAGTGAAGAGTGGTGTTGTGTGCCCAAAAGTCACAATGATTCTCCCCAAAATGTATCGGATGCAGATAAAGTACTTGTGTTATGGAGTGTTCAAGAGAAGAGATGCAACAACGTTGCTGGCAGGTAAAAATGTCTTCTTAGCTGTCAGATTTCACTGCTCAGGTGCGACGACCAAAAAGGAGTGGAATGGAAGGATACAAAGAGACTTGTTCTCAATGTTCTAATATGGAGGACAGGGGGAGACAAATGCTTTGCGTTTACTTACCCCCTGACTCAGATTGGGGGTCACTAGATAGAGGTTTTCCCACCATTGGTTCCAGTGAGAGTTGCCCAGGAGCTGTGGGTGCAAGGATTCCTCTGGTCAGGTCCAGGAGCAGAGTGCAACCCTTGCAATGGAGAAATGAAGAAAGCACCAATATAGACCTCTTCAGGACACTTCACAAGACGGGGAAGGTGAGTTCCAGTGATGGTACCGCACACAGATGATGGCAGGCATCTTTCCAGTCACAGTTGAAGAAGACCATCCAGAGCAGGATCCCTTGAAATTGGGATGCTGAAATTCGGCAGGAAGGCGACTTAGAACAAGCTGGCGACAACCGAAGTTCTGGCTGCAAACGTGGAATGGTGACGGTTCTGGTGGGGTAGCCCACTGGAGAGCTGGTCAGTCGACCGGGTGGTCCAGGGACACTTTCGAAGGCTTAGGACAGCTAGATAATCAAGAACACCTCAAAACTGGTTGGTTCCACCGGTCCAGTGGTTGAAGCACTGACAGGGCCTTCGCAGATCAGGTTGTCCAACAGGGCTTCAGCAGGCCAGACATAGGAAGTGATGCTGGGCCTCTTCAGGAGTGTTCTTTAGATATTCAGTCCGCTGTTCTTCTATGCAGAATTCTTGGCTCCAAAGCTGACTTGAAGAAATGGCTGCTAGAATCCACTTCTTATGTCCAAGCCCACCAATAGCAAGGATTGTTTATTATGGGGTTGCTGTCTGGATGGGCACTACCAGGGTTAAAATCAGCAGGGTAGATGTTGATGCATGGGGAGTTGTGTTTGCTAGTGCAAGTCAGAGGATTTCAATATAGAATTAAGTTTTGCAGTGCAATAATGAGGTGTATGAATGTGTGGCGTGGGTGTGATGCCGGGGAGCAACTGAGAGAAAGAGCTTCAGTGGATGTGTATTTTGAGTGGATGGGGTTATTAAGTGTGAGTGGATTTTTCTAAATGATGGCAATGTCATCACTTCTTTTGGGAGGGCTGTGCCTGCGGTGGATGAGATGGTGTGGGGGGAATATGCCAGGGATATAATATGTGTGTGGTGGGGGTTTAGCCATGTCTCTGTGAGAAAAGGGCATACCTGAGGAGTACGTGGTAATGAGGTATTGATTTCATATGTGGTTGCATGTGCGTGCAGAAAGTGAGCGGAAGATAATGCATCTGTATGTAAATAATTGTCTCAGTGGAGTACAAGGGCTGGAGTTTGATGTGTATTGTTGCGTAGTGAATATGCCAATGTACGCATACGTGAGAGGGATCGAGGCTCGCGCATGCGCTGTTGATAATAAAGACGGCCCGCTGGCAGTTGCCGCCGGAGACCTGAGCAAGTCACACGTCTCCGTCATGGATCATTGTGCGAGTGTGTGAGCGCACGTGTGAATGAGGGCGTGTACCCCTGGCACACCCCTGCCAACATAACATTGGCGACGAGGACGACTCCGGGGCAGTTTTCCACTCCGACGGCGGTGGAGGGAAGATCCTCGCTCTGTGTCGGCATGGATCCATGCACACGGCCAGCCGCCATTTTGCTTCACATGCAGATCGCAGTGGTTGCGGCCCGCGAGGGTGCTCATGCGCCAGCTGCATTTCGTCTAACTCTTGAGACCAAGGTGTGGAACTTACACAGCCTGTGCTGCCACAGGGCTGTGGCACTTCAGAAACGTGAACCAGTCGGAAGCTGTGTCGCAAATAGGCCCACCTCGACACCCTCAAAGGACTACATTCCCCTGTGAGTACCACACGTCACGATGGGTGAGGAGGGAGAGCAAGAGGGTGCCATGGCCACGGTACCACGCAGGTTGCACAGTATTTTGGCTCCCATGCCCGAATTCGATACCACGGGCCCTCCATCCAAATTAGGACCGAAATGGCTCCTGTGGATCAAAAAATTAGCAATGTTTTTCAGAGCCTCGGGGGAAACGGAGGATGAGGCGAAGATAACCATTATGGTATACTCAGCAGGGACGGAAGTCCACAGAATATATGACTCACTTACCATCCCAGTAGTCACATATGATGCCGTAAAACAAGCGCTCAGAGACCACTTCCTTCCCATGGCTAACGTGGACTTCGACAGGTTTGTCATGAGTGCCGAAAAGCAACTGGAAGAAGAGTCACTAGATCAGTTTTGTGCGAGGCTACGGCACCTAGCAAGCTCCTGCCGGTGGGTGAATGAAGGACAAATGATTCGTAATCAGCTGCTGCAAGGGTGCAGTTCCGGGAAGCTGAGGAGACAAGTCCTGAGAGAACCGGGGCTGACGCGGCAGCAGATTCTGGACACGGGGAGAGCCTACGAACTTGCTGAGGCCAGAAGGGCAAAGATGGACACTGCCACGCACTCGAGAAAGGAGGAAGAGGCATTTGCGATCGGACGTTCGGGTCCAGGGAGAGCGAGGTGGACACCAAGAAGTAGGGAAGGCTCCATGACTCCAAGCACTGCTCTGTCATGCTCCTACTGCTGGTATGACCTGCCACACGTGGGCGAGTGCCCAGCCAAATCAAGAGTATGTGGCTGGTGGGGCACACCAGGACACTATGCTAGGGTGTGCAGAGCAACGACACCAGTAGCAGCCTCGAGGGGGCCAGAGAGAGCTGGCAGAAGCAACGCTCGGAGAGTGAGGGGTGTATCGGCTGTCGAACAGGGTATGCACAATCTTAACATCGCAGAAGAGGAAGAGGAAGAAGAGGACATTTTCTTTATCTCCAGCATTGCCAAGGGTCCTGGTGAAAGTCGACAACCGAAATGTACAGTACTCATCGGAGAAGTCCCTAATCCGGTCCTCATAGACACCAGGGCTTCTGTCTGTGTGTTAGCTACCAAACACTACAATGCAAAAAGAAAAAGAGCTACAGTCACTGGTTGACTTAGTTATCATAGAAAGAGTGGAAGGACCCACTCTGTGGGTCTCCCCAATTATGGTGGCCCCGAAGCCCAAACAGCCGGGCGCGGTACGCATATGTGTGGATATGAGGCGACCCAATGTAGCAATCAAGAGAGAACGCCACCTTATGCCCACCCTAGATGTCATTGTTGGCAAACTTCAGGGAGCGAAGGTCTTCTCGAAACTGGACTTGAGATCTGGGTATCACCAGCTAGAGCTCCACCCCGAGTCGAGGTATATTACCACTTTTACGACGCACAAGGGGCTGTACCAGTACAAAAGGCTCAGTTTTGGGGTCTCGTCTGCCGCAGAGGTCTTCCAAAATGCCATCAGGGGGGCCCTGTCAGAACTCAAGGGGGTCATAAACATGTCAGACGACATCCTGGTCTTTGCACGATCGGAGGCGGAACATTTAAAGCACCTGGCAAACACTCTCGAGAGACTTCTCAACCTGGGTCTGACTCTGCACAAAGAAAAGTGCGAATTCTTGAAAGACAGGCTGGAATTTTTTGGATTCATTTTCCACGCCGGGGGCATCTCCCCAGATCCCGAAAAGGTGAAAGACATTCAAGAAGCAGCGCCGCCAGCATCCCCAGCAGAAATAAGAAGCTTCCTGGGGATGTTCAACTATTGCGGACGTTTCATTCGTGACCTTGCCTCCTTGTCGGAACCCCTGAGGGCTCTGATCAGAAACGACATGGTGTGGACCTGGACCGGAAATGAACAGAGGGCGTTCACGGCCATCAAGAATGCCCTGTCCGGACAAGAGACCATGGCCTATTTCAACCCGGACCGCGAGTCAGAAATCGTGGTCAATGCCAGCCGGTGGGGCTGGGCGCAGTCCTCATGCAAGCAGACCATCAAGGGATCTTGCGACCGATTGCCTATGCGAGCAAGGCGCTCACCAAGACGGAGAGGAGGTACTCTCAGATTGAACGTGAGGCCTTAGCCATATTGTGGGGGTGCAAACACTTCCGGATCTACATCCTAGGGAAGCCAGTTGTCGTGGTGACAGATCACAAACCTCTCATCCTGATTCTGTCAGCCACCTCGTCCAAACCCCCACCTCGCATAGAAAGATGGATGCTTTCGCTCATGGAGTACGGGGTCAGGCTACTCTACCGCCCAGGGACACACAACCCGGCAGACTATCTGTCCCGCCATCCGGGTACCGGTCGACCCAGAGACTCGCAGGAGGTGGCTGACTGCATAGAGGCTATACACCGGGTGGTGGAGTCGGCGCTGCCTGTTGCCCTAGCGCGCCACGAGATCGCAGACGAATCCAACACAGACGAGGCATTCCTCGTAATAAAAGAAGCCGTAGCCAATGGGGAGTGGGGAGTGGGAAGTGGCGGGAAGTCCTCCAGAACAATTCCCGGAGGAACGTAGGAGCGCAGAGGGACCTACAGGTGCTCTGGAAGGCGCGCCATGAGCTGTCGGTTGCAGATGACGGTCTCCTGCTGAGGGGCCACCAGATCGTGATACCAAGAACTCTGGTGAATAAAGTCCTGCACCTTGCCCACAAAGGCCACCAGGAGATGGCCAAGACGAAAGCACGGCTCAGGTTGAAGATCTGGTTTCCTGATCTGGAAAGCAGGGTCGACGAATTCGTGAGGGCCTGCATTCCCTGCCAGGCAGCAAGTCCCGTGGAGAGGGGACCACCTATTCAGGCAATGGAGCGGAGTGACCGCCCGTGGGGGACGGTGCATGCCGATTTTGGGTCTACGGGCTGAGGAACACACTTCCTGGTGGTGACAGACCAGTGGTTGCGATATCCAGAGGTGGAGCTGGTCGAATCCACGGCCAGTGACCACACCATTTTAGCCATGGAGAAGATGTTCGCCATCCATGGTTTTCCCCTGGAGATATGCTCGGACAATGGAGCACCGTTCAAAGGACAGCAATTTGCTCGATACCGTGAGGAAAGGGGGATAAAACATGGCAAAGTCACCCCCCTGTGGCCCAGAGCGAATGGAGAAGTCGAACGCTTCATGCGAACGCTCAACAAAGTGTTCCGCATTTCGATGAACGGGGGGGAAGAGCTCTGACGCAACCTATTTGACTTCCTCCGAGAATACCGAACAACGCTGCACCAGTCCACGGGAGTCGCCCCCGCGGAAGCCCTTTTCAGCCGGGTTCCAAGAGGACTATTACCTGAAGTGGAAGGACGACATCCGGGAGAGATCGATAACAATCACGTGTGAACGGAGAGGGCCGCTCAGAATGAGAGAGAGACAATACGGCGAGGATTGCCAGAGAAAGAGATTGCGGTGGGAGACATCGTGCTAGTGCGGAATCGGAGAATTGAAGGAAAGATGTCACTGCCCTACGAAACACAACTGCTGGGAGTGACGCACGTGAAGGGGTCCATGGTTACAGCTGCAAATACACGATGGACAGTCACCCGGAACGTATCGTTCTTCAAGCGGATCGGATCGGCGAACATGGAAGAAAGTGTCACGCAAGGTCCAGGTCCGGATGCAGAAGTGCCACTAGGAAACGATGGACCGCCAGAGACTCCTGGGACACCAGAGATGCTCAATGTTGAGGCACGCAGGTACCCGAGCCGGGCGGGGTGCAAGCCGCCGCAGAGGTTCCAAGACTTTATCATGGACTCTGACTCGTAACCTGTGACACACTGTCACGTGCAGTTTGAATAGAACACTGTTAATTCTAATGTTTGATAATGTTTGTTGTTTAAGGGAAAAGGGAGGGACTGCTGCCACCACCCTTATGCCTATGCTCACCTACCCTCAGGGCAATACTGAGGCTGAACCTATGTGAATACACACTCCCTAGAGCTCCACTGACTTATACCATATGCCACAACAATTCCCCACATTGCCTGGCAACCCCACTGCTTTCATGGGACATTTGAACACAGTGATTGCCTGTTATTATGCCACCATTGGGGACCTTAACCAACTCCTATGGGCTGTGCTCAAAGACACTCTATACAAACAAATTATGGACAAACTGCAATGCCCCGACACACTGGCAGAAGATAAGGCTATTACTGCTAATATTAACCCATGTACCACCCTCATCAAAGAGAAGAACAATGGGGTACCTAATACCTTATTCTCACCACTGAGCACCAACATGTTAAGATGGATTTCTAGACTCTGGCCTGGTTGACAGATTTTAGGAGGCCACCATAGTTATACTGAATAGGGGAACTCTAATAGGTTAGCCAAAACCCAATCAAGGTAGCAATGGAGAGCATTCAAGGCCATTGTCAGGAGAGTGCAAGTGGGATCAGGGGTCCACAATGAGCCCCACACAATGAGGCACACGATGATTCAATTTAGAAAGGAGTGTAAACAAATACTATATATATTTTTTTTTATTATTATTTAGAACGGTTTACAAAATCAAAAACCGTTAGCCAATTCATTAAGTTTCTGTTGTTAAAACACTCTTAAAAAACAGATATTTTTTTCCTTATTATAGTACATCATTTTCACTGTCTTTTCTCTTCTGGCAGAGGTCTTTCCTCGATTTTCTTGAATGTCGCCATCAGAAAGCTTACCAGTGCCAGATTGATGTTGATTTTTGCACCTTCCACCAAAAGTCGTCACCACTCGTCATCATCTCTAGCGTGATAATCTTTCAAATCACTCCCAGGAAAGTGTCTCTTTCTTTTATCTGTTCGGTGCATATTAAAGTCAGATGTTTTAATGTCTTCCTTAAATCAGGCTGTCGACATAGTCTGCAGATTGCAGATGCCTTTAATTTTCTCCTCTTGTGGATTGTTTCTGTTATAGGTAAGATGTTGAATTGAAATCTCATATATAGTGATCTAAAATACCAATTTGGGAAGAGTTTCAGATAACTTGGCAGCTTGTTTAATTTCCGAGGACTTGACCAGAAATCTTCGTAGTTCTTATAATTGATAATTACTTCCTGTGTTTCAATCCAGTCTCTTGTGTATATATTTTTGTTTTGTTTTGGCAGGTTTGGTTAATAGATCCTCCTTTGACTCACTCAGATATTTTAGGATAGCCTGACAAACTTGATGCCATTCCAGTAATGTCTGATCCGTCTGGTCTACCATCACTTTCTGTAAGGCTCGAAAGCTTCCTGTAGCATTTTCCTTTCAACATTTACGGTAGAATGATATTACTTTCCACTCCGCTATGGCTTTTAAGGAAGTTAAGGCCAACACTCTCCTTATTATTTGAACTGGAAGCTACTTTGGAAGCTGAAGCACTGATTGCGAAAATATTCCTTCCAAGATATGCCATATTTTTGTTGATAAGAGGAACGATGTTTCTGCTCCATAGGTCAAGATCGGGACCACTTTCATCCTGTAGAAACTCACCAGTGGGATGAGGGTAAATCTGCAGAGGGTACCTGTTTAGCAGAATTCTGCCTTGCGCTGCTAGGTTGTTTGCTTTTCTTCTCATTCATTCAATTATTCGGAGCTTCACATCTGCTGTTGTTGATGCAGACTCCTAAATAGATAAATGATTTGACCTCCAGTATTTTTTGCCTTTTTATGACCGCACAAACGTGTTCTTCTTGTATTTGCTATTTGTAGCATGCAGACTAAAGATGCGCGATTTGTCTGGGTTTATTGTTAGATGCAGGTGATAATATCTCACAACACTCAATAATACATGTATATACAGTCACCATAGGTTGTTAAAATGCATGTAATGACTTAAATGAATAAAAGAAGGAAAGTAAGTGATGCAGTAAAATGGAATCAAGTCATAAGACATATGCTCTAGTTTCAGAAGTGTAATTTCCAGTGAAGAGTGGTGTTGTGTGCCCAAAAGTCACAATGATTCTCCCCAAAATGTATCGGATGCAGATAAAGTACTTGTGTTATGGAGTGTTCAAGAGAAGAGATGCAACAACGTTGCTGGCAGGTAAAAATGTCTTCTTAGCTGTCAGATTTCACTGCTCAGGTGCGACGACCAAAAAGGAGTGGAATGGAAGGATACAAAGAGACTTGTTCTCAATGTTCTAATATGGAGGACAGGGGGAGACAAATGCTTTGCGTTTACTTACCCCCTGACTCAGATTGGGGGTCACTAGATAGAGGTTTTCCCACCATTGGTTCCAGTGAGAGTTGCCCAGGAGCTGTGGGTGCAAGGATTCCTCTGGTCAGGTCCAGGAGCAGAGTGCAACCCTTGCAATGGAGAAATGAAGAAAGCACCAATATAGACCTCTTCAGGACACTTCACAAGACGGGGAAGGTGAGTTCCAGTGATGGTACCGCACACAGATGATGGCAGGCATCTTTCCAGTCACAGTTGAAGAAGACCATCCAGAGCAGGATCCCTTGAAATTGGGATGCTGAAATTCGGCAGGAAGGCGACTTAGAACAAGCTGGCGACAACCGAAGTTCTGGCTGCAAACGTGGAATGGTGACGGTTCTGGTGGGGTAGCCCACTGGAGAGCTGGTCAGTCGACCGGGTGGTCCAGGGACACTTTCGAAGGCTTAGGACAGCTAGATAATCAAGAACACCTCAAAACTGGTTGGTTCCACCGGTCCAGTGGTTGAAGCACTGACAGGGCCTTCGCAGATCAGGTTGTCCAACAGGGCTTCAGCAGGCCAGACATAGGAAGTGATGCTGGGCCTCTTCAGGAGTGTTCTTTAGATATTCAGTCCGCTGTTCTTCTATGCAGAATTCTTGGCTCCAAAGCTGACTTGAAGAAATGGCTGCTAGAATCCACTTCTTATGTCCAAGCCCACCAATAGCAAGGATTGTTTATTATGGGGTTGCTGTCTGGATGGGCACTACCAGGGTTAAAATCAGCAGGGTAGATGTTGATGCATGGGGAGTTGTGTTTGCTAGTGCAAGTCAGAGGATTTCAATATAGAATTAAGTTTTGCAGTGCAATAATGAGGTGTATGAATGTGTGGCGTGGGTGTGATGCCGGGGAGCAACTGAGAGAAAGAGCTTCAGTGGATGTGTATTTTGAGTGGATGGGGTTATTAAGTGTGAGTGGATTTTTCTAAATGATGGCAATGTCATCACTTCTTTTGGGAGGGCTGTGCCTGCGGTGGATGAGATGGTGTGGGGGGAATATGCCAGGGATATAATATGTGTGTGGTGGGGGTTTAGCCATGTCTCTGTGAGAAAAGGGCATACCTGAGGAGTACGTGGTAATGAGGTATTGATTTCATATGTGGTTGCATGTGCGTGCAGAAAGTGAGCGGAAGATAATGCATCTGTATGTAAATAATTGTCTCAGTGGAGTACAAGGGCTGGAGTTTGATGTGTATTGTTGCGTAGTGAATATGCCAATGTACGCATACGTGAGAGGGATCGAGGCTCGCGCATGCGCTGTTGATAATAAAGACGGCCCGCTGGCAGTTGCCGCCGGAGACCTGAGCAAGTCACACGTCTCCGTCATGGATCATTGTGCGAGTGTGTGAGCGCACGTGTGAATGAGGGCGTGTACCCCTGGCACACCCCTGCCAACATAACATTGGCGACGAGGACGACTCCGGGGCAGTTTTCCACTCCGACGGCGGTGGAGGGAAGATCCTCGCTCTGTGTCGGCATGGATCCATGCACACGGCCAGCCGCCATTTTGCTTCACATGCAGATCGCAGTGGTTGCGGCCCGCGAGGGTGCTCATGCGCCAGCTGCATTTCGTCTAACTCTTGAGACCAAGGTGTGGAACTTACACAGCCTGTGCTGCCACAGGGCTGTGGCACTTCAGAAACGTGAACCAGTCGGAAGCTGTGTCGCAAATAGGCCCACCTCGACACCCTCAAAGGACTACATTCCCCTGTGAGTACCACACGTCACGATGGGTGAGGAGGGAGAGCAAGAGGGTGCCATGGCCACGGTACCACGCAGGTTGCACAGTATTTTGGCTCCCATGCCCGAATTCGATACCACGGGCCCTCCATCCAAATTAGGACCGAAATGGCTCCTGTGGATCAAAAAATTAGCAATGTTTTTCAGAGCCTCGGGGGAAACGGAGGATGAGGCGAAGATAACCATTATGGTATACTCAGCAGGGACGGAAGTCCACAGAATATATGACTCACTTACCATCCCAGTAGTCACATATGATGCCGTAAAACAAGCGCTCAGAGACCACTTCCTTCCCATGGCTAACGTGGACTTCGACAGGTTTGTCATGAGTGCCGAAAAGCAACTGGAAGAAGAGTCACTAGATCAGTTTTGTGCGAGGCTATGGCACCTAGCAAGCTCCTGCCGGTGGGTGAATGAAGGACAAATGATTCGTAATCAGCTGCTGCAAGGGTGCAGTTCCGGGAAGCTGAGGAGACAAGTCCTGAGAGAACCGGGGCTGACGCGGCAGCAGATTCTGGACACGGGGAGAGCCTACGAACTTGCTGAGGCCAGAAGGGCAAAGATGGACACTGCCACGCACTCGAGAAAGGAGGAAGAGGCATTTGCGATCGGACGTTCGGGTCCAGGGAGAGCGAGGTGGACACCAAGAAGTAGGGAAGGCTCCATGACTCCAAGCACTGCTCTGTCATGCTCCTACTGCTGGTATGACCTGCCACACGTGGGCGAGTGCCCAGCCAAATCAAGAGTATGTGGCTGGTGGGGCACACCAGGACACTATGCTAGGGTGTGCAGAGCAACGACACCAGTAGCAGCCTCGAGGGGGCCAGAGAGAGCTGGCAGAAGCAACGCTCGGAGAGTGAGGGGTGTATCGGCTGTCGAACAGGGTATGCACAATCTTAACATCGCAGAAGAGGAAGAGGAAGAAGAGGACATTTTCTTTATCTCCAGCATTGCCAAGGGTCCTGGTGAAAGTCGACAACCGAAATGTACAGTACTCATCGGAGAAGTCCCTAATCCGGTCCTCATAGACACCAGGGCTTCTGTCTGTGTGTTAGCTACCAAACACTACAATGCAAAAAGAAAAAGAGCTACAGTCACTGGTTGACTTAGTTATCATAGAAAGAGTGGAAGGACCCACTCCGTGGGTCTCCCCAATTATGGTGGCCCCGAAGCCCAAACAGCCGGGCGCGGTACGCATATGTGTGGATATGAGGCGACCCAATGTAGCAATCAAGAGAGAACGCCACCTTATGCCCACCCTAGATGTCATTGTTGGCAAACTTCAGGGAGCGAAGGTCTTCTCGAAACTGGACTTGAGATCTGGGTATCACCAGCTAGAGCTCCACCCCGAGTCGAGGTATATTACCACTTTTACGACGCACAAGGGGCTGTACCAGTACAAAAGGCTCAGTTTTGGGGTCTCGTCTGCCGCAGAGGTCTTCCAAAATGCCATCAGGGGGGCCCTGTCAGAACTCAAGGGGGTCATAAACATGTCAGACGACATCCTGGTCTTTGCACGATCGGAGGCGGAACATTTAAAGCACCTGGCAAACACTCTCGAGAGACTTCTCAACCTGGGTCTGACTCTGCACAAAGAAAAGTGCGAATTCTTGAAAGACAGGCTGGAATTTTTTGGATTCATTTTCCACGCCGGGGGCATCTCCCCAGATCCCGAAAAGGTGAAAGACATTCAAGAAGCAGCGCCGCCAGCATCCCCAGCAGAAATAAGAAGCTTCCTGGGGATGTTCAACTATTGCGGACGTTTCATTCGTGACCTTGCCTCCTTGTCGGAACCCCTGAGGGCTCTGATCAGAAACGACATGGTGTGGACCTGGACCGGAAATGAACAGAGGGCGTTCACGGCCATCAAGAATGCCCTGTCCGGACAAGAGACCATGGCCTATTTCAACCCGGACCGCGAGTCAGAAATCGTGGTCAATGCCAGCCGGTGGGGCTGGGCGCAGTCCTCATGCAAGCAGACCATCAAGGGATCTTGCGACCGATTGCCTATGCGAGCAAGGCGCTCACCAAGACGGAGAGGAGGTACTCTCAGATTGAACGTGAGGCCTTAGCCATATTGTGGGGGTGCAAACACTTCCGGATCTACATCCTAGGGAAGCCAGTTGTCGTGGTGACAGATCACAAACCTCTCATCCTGATTCTGTCAGCCACCTCGTCCAAACCCCCACCTCGCATAGAAAGATGGATGCTTTCGCTCATGGAGTACGGGGTCAGGCTACTCTACCGCCCAGGGACACACAACCCGGCAGACTATCTGTCCCGCCATCCGGGTACCGGTCGACCCAGAGACTCGCAGGAGGTGGCTGACTGCATAGAGGCTATACACCGGGTGGTGGAGTCGGCGCTGCCTGTTGCCCTAGCGCGCCACGAGATCGCAGACGAATCCAACACAGACGAGGCATTCCTCGTAATAAAAGAAGCCGTAGCCAATGGGGAGTGGCGGGAAGTCCTCCAGAACAATTCCCGGAGGAACGTAGGAGCGCAGAGGGACCTACAGGTGCTCTGGAAGGCGCGCCATGAGCTGTCGGTTGCAGATGACGGTCTCCTGCTGAGGGGCCACCAGATCGTGATACCAAGAACTCTGGTGAATAAAGTCCTGCACCTTGCCCACAAAGGCCACCAGGAGATGGCCAAGACGAAAGCACGGCTCAGGTTGAAGATCTGGTTTCCTGATCTGGAAAGCAGGGTCGACGAATTCGTGAGGGCCTGCATTCCCTGCCAGGCAGCAAGTCCCGTGGAGAGGGGACCACCTATTCAGGCAATGGAGCGGAGTGACCGCCCGTGGGGGACGGTGCATGCCGATTTTGGGTCTACGGGCTGAGGAACACACTTCCTGGTGGTGACAGACCAGTGGTTGCTCAATGGGAATGGGGAGGATGCTAACAACGGGCCCATTAATGGCGACCCGTTGTTAGCATCCTGGGCTGCTCGCGGGACCCGCTAAGGATGCCTGGTTTTACCAGGCGTCCTTAGCGGGTCCCGCGAGCAGACTTCGTAATGAGGCAGTAGGGGGTTAACCGTTAACCCCCTACGGCCTGGGTCGTAATGAGGCCCTTTTGTACCCATGTCAGTCACCTACAGAACACTGTGATAACAAAAGGAGACAAAGCTACAAATTTTGGAAGCTTCAAGTGCAACCCTTACATTTCCCCCTTCAGCACTGTCTGAAATGTCCTCAGGCCTAGTACAATAGTTGCTTGTTTTGCTCTTCTCCCTCTCCCTGCTCCCCCCACCTCTTGTTAAATTACGGCACTACCTCAATTGTCGTCAGGCATAGTAATGTAGCCGCTTGTCTGTCTCATTCTCCTTCCCACCCCCTCCCACACCCCCTTATCATTGTCAATAGCTCTTACTCTATCAGAAATGTCGCAGGACGTGAATGATAGTAGTTTGTCTCCTCGCCCACCCCCCCATTTGTTCTTCCTCCCTCTCCCCCTCCTGCACTATCTGAAATGTTGTCAGGCCTAGTACGATAGTTCCTTGTTTATTCTTCTCCCTCTCCTTGCCCCCCCCCCACCTCTTGTTAAATTCCGGCACTACCTCAATTGTAGTCAGGCATAGTAATGTAGCCGCTTGTCTGTCTCATTCTCCTTCCCACCCCCCTCCTTATTATTGTCAAATGCTCTTGCACTATCAGAAATGTCGCTAGGTCGAGTATGATAGTTAATTTCTCATTCTTAAATGCATCAAGGACCAGTAAGAATGTCACTGTATTCTCCCTTGTTCCCTCCCTAACTTGGAGCGCTTTGAAACACATTGTGTATAAGCGCTATATAAATAAACAATCAATTCAATTCATTAAAAAAGACGGACCACACAACAACCTTCTTCACCTGATAGGCTTGTTCTGCTGCTGGCTGGATATTTTATGGACCTAAAGGTCAGTTCCACAGAGTGTAAAGGGGATGTATGTTGCCTCTCCATAGGCAAGGTAGTCTTGTGGTTTTGACACCTTGGCAAGCATGTGATTCCTTCAATTTTACATCAGTTGTCCATCATACATTCAGTCACACTGACAGACAGATATAGTAATAAAGGCTGCTATTGGTCAGCCCACCGTGAGAGGTCCAAGGGCAACATTGCATTTAGCATTTTGGCTCTCAAGTCTCCTATTTCCCAAACAGAGGATTCCCTTGAGTTGCAATAATGTTCTACTTATAGTTTTGAAGGATGCACTTAATCCGCAGTAAATTAATTGCCATTAGTTGTACTCTAGTGCCTAATTAAGAGACATGGAAAGATGTAATAAAAATATGTACAATGTCCAGTAATCAAGACCCCTTTTCTTTACGACATACCGCCAAACACAAAATTACAGTCCAATTTAATTATTATCCTGGCTGATCCCGGCTGCACGTGAGAGAGGGAAACGTTTTTTGCGAAACATTTCTTGTTCTTTATAAGAACGCCCCATCTGTACACATCCAAACGTTAAAGACACATAAGAAAGCAGAACTGGGCTAGAAGAAGGGCAGCCATCTTTAGGAATAGTGTTTCTATGTGGATGATTTAAAGGATAATTTATAGCAGTGGCAAATCTGCTTCTCCCCAATCTGGCTTCTCTTATGAAGATGACCCCACCCGTGAACCTAACAAACCTTTTAGGAGAAGACATGGATTTAAAATCAAATTACTGCACCACATTGTCGAGCACAGCCGTCAGTGCGCATCCTTGATCGTCCCAGAGATCCGTCTTTAACACCTGAAAATAAAGAATTCAATGGACCAGCTTGTCCTCAGGCCTGGCAAAGTGAAAGTTCAGATAACATGTACATAGCTACTGACAAATATATCACAAAGGGTTGTTCGAAACGTATGTGGATACACTGAGTACCATGCATGCTTTGGTTTCTCTTGGGTATGTGTATGGGAAAACTCAGGCCCTTGGGTTCAATATTGCATTACATTTTTGATCACCACAGAGAAGAAAACAAACTAAAAAAATAAAAAAAAATAAACAAACAAACAAACAAATTCAGCACTATAGGCTGAAATGCTAAACACCGCACAGCCACATCAAGTCTTTGAAAATTAGCCATTCATTTACTTTCAAGTGTTGTCTGGTCATAGGCTCATCTTTATCAATTGCAACATTAAACGGCCGGAAAGACAAATGGCTAATTTCTGACAATACATTAGAAAAGACAGAGCTACAGACCAAGACGAATCTATTACTACAACAAGCGGGATTGACGTGCATGCCAGCCTCATATTGTTTCAGCATTAGGTATATATTTTAAGGACATTTAAAGGGATTGCAGATGAAAAACCTTCAATGCTGTGCAGTTCTACTACTGAATATAAATAGCTGCCTGCTAGGGTCCTTCGGTCCTCTAACTCCAACTCTTTGCAGATCAGACGTTTCCCCAAGCAGAGATTCGATGGGGGGGGGGGGTAAATCGCTCTCTTTGGCAGGAGCTGCCCTCTGGAATGACCTCCCTGCCTCTCTCTGTCTTGAGCAGGATCGCCTTAAGTTCCAGAAGCTTCTCAAGACCTTCTTTTTCTCCTCATCTTTCTATCTCCCCCATCCCCCATCCCCTGCTAATCACCTGCTACTGCACTGGTTGCCTGTGCTCCCCTTATGAGTCGTACTAGGGCCAGGCCTCCCTCAACCATTCTCCCCACACTCCTTCCGACCAACACGTGCCCTGGGGCACCCTTCCCTGACTAGCCTTCTGAAGCTCGTCCAGCGCCTCTACTCTCATTTGTCATCCTTTCTCCCCCCCCCCTTGCACCTACCCCCTGGACTTCCTTTAGCACTTTCCCATCACTCTGCCCACTCCCTCCAGCACTTCTCCCTCTCCACCCTCTCCCCATCCCTCGTCCTGATCTCCCCCTTGCCCCATGCACTTTTTAATAGTGCATTTGCACGATCCAACCATTATTGTTGCCCCCCCCCAACCCCATCTTGGTCTTGTGGCACCTGGAAATACTTTTGCTGAATAGGCACCATAAGAGTATTTAATAAGTAAAATACAAATAAATAAAATAAAATAAAGGATAACCCTCCAATGTTGTAATTTTAATATCATTAGACTTTTTTTTACCACATGCTTAAAACTCTGTCCATATGACAGGAGTCTTAACGTTGTGCCTTCCAGTTGCCATTGCTTTGTATATAGAAGTGAAGAACTGGTGCACACATTATAAGTGAATGCTTTTGATTGAAAGTCAATAATTATTTCAATTTTGGTTACATTGCGAGAGTGCGTATAGGGATTGGGATAGGGATTGAATTGCAGGTAAATGCTGGTCCTGACCTTAACTGTTCGATGCTGAAGGACCAAGATCTTTGGTTTCTGACATAATTTCTGACATAGTCTGAGTGGGTCTAGGGAGAAAAGATTTAAAATGAAAATAGCTCTGTTTCAATTTGCCGTAAAAGACTCTAAGAATGATTAGACTGTAGAATTATCATGTGGCTATGTGGTCAATAAATTATGGCCCAACTCACAAGTCTTACACAGCACACACAACCACATACAAACAAATGTGCTTGCTGTCTCCCTCGCACCCCTTCCTTTCACTGCCTGTAAATAGGTCCTAGTTTTAATAGGAAAGTGTTAACATGTCAGCAGTTAAAGGGTTACACTTAAAGAACTCAGACATTTGCTGATTCAAAAACCTCACTTTTAGAAACAATTACTCAAAATTGCTTTTACAGAACAGCCCGATTCTGCCCCAACTCTTTCTTTGATAATTATGCTGAAAGTGGGAGAGATGTTTGTTTGCTTCACATTTTATTGCAGCAGTAGCTGTTGCGGATTTGTCATCTAATTTTTCACCTCTCAATATTTCCCATATTGCTATATGCATTGCGTTTCATTGTGGGGCACACGGATTGCGTACATCTTTTGGGGGCAACATTGAACGGGGCTAAATAACCTTTTCAACATGTATACTGCATGATCAGTGCAGAACAAAGTATTCTAAATCTGGTATTTAGATGAATATGCAGCTGGAATATTTGTTAATAACGTATCCGAGAAGGGTTTCACTTTCAATGCATGCAAAATTGACCATTCATTTCAAAATCTAGGTTTTGTTCTCAAACAAGAAGCTATTCTTCTTTACGTTATCACAAGAGAGATCATGCTGATGGTGTGTAATAGAGTGCATGCAGACAGAATGAATACTTTGCTGGAAGGATGGAATATATGGGAGGAATATACCATCCATTCAAGCTATTTGCAAGGGTCGATTCAATTAGACACCATTGGACATCTGAGGACTAAGTTTGACAGAATGTCAAGCTTAGGTCCTTTGTTCACTTTTCCCACGATTAAAAGGAAGACTGTCTAAGATGGAGACAGCCAGAGCCATGAATCAACAAGAACACTGTTGAAAGCGTCTATTTCTAATCATAGAATCAACTGTCCGTGCGCTTTGTAGGGGGGGCCTTTTTATGATCGCTCAGCAAGAGAAACATTTGATTTATGAGGAGAAGAATCAATGAATTACTTCGAATTTTTAGAAGATTGAATTGCTTAACTAACTTTGGGAAACTGCGAGTTCAATTGATGTGCTATCCACACAATGATAATGTCTCACCACTAAGGGGCATAATTCATATGGACGAAACTCGGCCAAAATTATTAGCAGATATTTCCAGAGACTTTTCCAATTCCTATTCAAGCAGGATATCTTCCAGTTCTACCAAAGACCACAGTGGCTTGGATTTCCAGGTTTCTCCTGTATTGAAAAGATCAACACTGGGTCATCAGAAAAGTGCCTCACATACACAATTATCACTAAAGATTGAAGAGCTGTTCTTGAAATTTCGTACCTGAAGGAGTATTCCCCTGCTCGCAGATGATTTCCATTTGAAGATTTACCTGATTTTTTGTGCCAGGATACAGGATATAGGATACAGCGATGCTCTTGGGAGACATTTTAGTCAGTTAAACAGCAAGTGCTTTATATGCTTAATTTTCTGAATTGCAGTGTTTTTTCCATGAAACAAGAGCTGTGATTCTATGCAGAGTGGGTAGCATCAGACATCTAAGAACATATTACTTATCCCTGGTAATGTTCTTTCTGATGGATGTGCCTCCCATAGATTCTGCATCTATATTTGATGCATGTATCCTGCTCTGCAGTCTTGGAAAAAAAATTGACAACAGAGGTGCTGTGCGCCATCGGTGTCCCGCAACTGTTACCATTCTCGTGCCAGGACGCGATGTTGATAATAGTATAAATAGCACGCACTGTGCCTGCTACCTCAGTTCCTAGTTTTTCCCTCGCTCATAACCTGCATGGGCATGAAAGAGGGAAGTTATAAAGGTGGGCAGGGCTCTCGAGCAGTTAGCCCAATTAACAGAGAACACTTGGGCTCATCAAAAACTCCCCGCCACAAGAACTGTAGACTCAGTCATGGGGCAAAGTTACTGTCTGTTATTAGCAAACAAAATGACATGGATCACATCAGAAAAAACAAACATTCTCCAGATTTCTTATCTTCTAAGCGTTTGTCACCCGGTTTTATCCTGGCGTGACGTTACAAGTTACAACCCAAAAATCCTATCAGCCAGTTACATTGGTCAGTTTGAACAGGTTACATGTAGGGATAATAAAGGTTAGTCCTACGATTGGATAGCTAGGTCTAGGAGCCCCACCTTGTACCACCTCTACTCGAATGAATCTACAATGTTGCAGGGTCGTAGAGACACCATTGACCCTTGCA
The DNA here is from genome assembly GCF_040938575.1 of Ambystoma mexicanum. NCBI lineage: Eukaryota > Metazoa > Chordata > Amphibia > Caudata > Ambystomatidae > Ambystoma > Ambystoma mexicanum. Next base: position 291,022,235 of record NC_090936.1, on the reverse strand, counting down.
ACAAATTATCCCTACGTGAAAGGTGAATCTGGATTGGTCAGTGTGTCCTCCCACCCCAGGGATCCTGGACAGTTACCAGACTGAGTGTACCTTTTCAAAGCAATGGGAATGAACATAGAGATGCAAAGTGTTCCCTAATGTTGCCATTCTTTGATCACCTAAGTCTGTGAGAGTGCATTCAGTTGAACATCCAGCTGCAATGCTTGTACCTTCTTCTTCCTTGGTTCGATGGGAACAGTTCTCCTTGTCTACCTTGGTTGAATGGGCATTGTCCCGTTCAGCTGGGCCACAAGTGTTGAGAATGCGAAATGAAGCCCTCTCGCCTGTAATTATGAGGATTTCATCCTGACTTTCTGCAGGTGGCTTATTGTCTTGGTAACTCAAACTTTTCCATCTCCACTTGTCCTTGGCTGAGTTCCTTGTTTCTGCTCTCCTATGGCTGCGGCGATTGTGTCAGCTCTTCCATGTGCTCGAATCCTTTCTCTCCTTTGCCATCCATTTCAGAGACCTTTAGCTTCTATATCATTCCCTGTGGCTTCTCCATGTTAATAGCAGTCAAGCATGTGCAAGCTAAATTCATTAACTCTTTGCATCTTGCGGTTTCAGCTTTGGCGAAAGATAGGAACACAACAATATGTAGTTGTATCTGTCCTCTTACCTACATGGGTCATAAGCATGTTCTTTGTGCATATATGCAATAAACTTGTACGTTTGTGTAAATTCATGAATGGATTAATATTTACTTCATGTAAAATGCAGCTACGTCATGATGTCAGTGATGATGTCATTGATTTTTGGCTTTGCAGTCAGTCCACTTGCTCAATCAATGTCATTTCCATATCATCCAAGTCATTAATTGGGTATAGTGTGTACGGTTGTCTGAGTGAATAGCACTTCTCACACCTATAATACATCGAAGTTCGTGGTGATGGTCCAACAAGTGAGGCAAATCTGTCATTTCTCTGCCTTCCTGCTGATGATCATGTGGGGGCAGGAGAGTTCGATTTGGCCCCCAAATACAAAGTAATACAAAATTCACCCACAGTCCGAGGGGTCGGTTGGGAGGATGATGAGGAATCCGTCAGATGAACATCCATCAGAAAAAACAAACATTAACTGGGGTAAGTCAATTGTCCTTCTAATCGCTCTAATCTACTCCCACAGATTTCACATCTTTGATAGACTCCCAGAGCAGTTTTGGAGATGGCGGTGGGGAAGTGTTTTTTTGTAGAAGCCTGATTAACACATAATATTATGCCCAACCACTCTTCCAAAGCTAATGTTATACTTTGAGAAAGTATAGAGTTAGGGCCAAGTTGTGGCATTGCAAATGTCCTGCACTGGTACACCTCTTTGAAGATCCAAAGTGGTTGCAACTCCCCTGGTGGAATGGGCTCTCAGATTTTCAGGGACATATTTTCCAGCAATGGAATAGCACTGTGAAATGCATAAAATGATACACAGAGTTTGTTTGGTCATGGCTTTGCCTAACTTGTGACCAGTGTATCAATAAATAGTTGGTCATCCTGTCTGACATTTACCATTCTTGAAATGTAAAAGCTAAAAGCCCTTTTCAGGGTCAACTCTTTGTAACCTCTCTTCATCCTTAGAAGGGTGAGGAGGGGGATAAAAAGCAGATGAAACTCTGACAGTACCTTGGGAAGGAAGGAGGGAGACACCCTCAAAACTACCTTCTCCGTAGGGAATGCAGTAAAAGGTGGTTTGCATGTAATGGCTAATAAAAGGATGGTGTTCGAGGTGAGTAACCTAAGAGGACAGGAATGAAGCAGCCCAAAGGGCGCTCCCATCAGAAATGTAAGAACCGAGTTCAGATCCCAGGATGGAATCAGAAAAGGGACCGGTGGAAATGTATTCATCAGTCCTTCCAAGAATGTTATTACAATAGGCATTTTAAAGTAAGATCCTTGTTGTGGCATGCATTTAAAAATGGCTAATTCTGCTAAGTATCCCTTAACGGTAGCCTCCTGCAGCCCTTGGTGGGCTAGATGTGGTAAAAGAATGAAAGCACTACAGGTGTATTGCAAGAGAAAGGATCTATATCTTTAGCCCTACCCCTGCTGAAAAACATGTGCCAACGGCTGCAGTATAGGGGCTTTGTTGCTGGTCTACTAGCTGAAACCAACACCTCCATAACGTCTTTCTGGGAGGTCCCAATCTTTATAACTTAACCTCTCAGAAACCAGGTTTGAAGGTTCAAAGTTCTGATGCCTGGGTGAATAAGATGGCCTTGCTCTTGTGAGAGTATATACTCTCCCTGGGGAAGACGGAATGGAGGGCAGATGGTCACATCTAGAAGTTCCTGGTACCATGTTCTCCTCGCCCAATCCAGAGCAATCAGGATCATGGATTTCCTGAACTCCCTCAACCTCCTGATGACATGAGGAATGACGGGACTGGTGGGAACGTGGGCATGAGTGGAAATTCCCAGTCCACTACTAACACGTCCTCCCAGAGCTCCTTCTGTGCTTGGGGTGTATAGGCGCATGGAAGTAAGCATCCTGAAGATCGAGTGACAGTATCCAGTCCTGGATCTGAAGGACCTGCTGGATCTGCCCAAGAGTGAACATTTTGAATCTGTCTTTTCTGAGAAACTTGTTCAAGTTGCGTTAAGAGCACCAGGGACCATGGGTTGCCGCGCCCTCCTTTGTAATCGCTGCACTAGCAGCCAGTTGGTGGAAACTTGAAAAAAGGCCCGTGCTCGTGGTGCCTATTGTGTGTATCCAGAGAGAATTGTTATAGTATCCACTCATTCGGCACGTGTGCATTTCCTTATGCTGGGATTTACCCCATTGCCTTTTGTTGTGCTAGAAAAATGTAGTTGCACAAGATTTGTGATTTGCATTTTTTCCAATCTTTTATTGTTTCAAATTCATCAATTGATGATATAACAGGTGGTGCCGACATGTGTTTCGACCTAACAGGTCTTTTTCTAGGCTGGTAGGTAATATAGAGGGATTGTCTTGGTTCCTACTTGTTGCAGGCAGGTCAGGTAGTTACTGTGTAGTTGTAATAGCAAGGGCTCAGTCCGTCCAGTGCCTGGTTTAGAAGAGGTCAATACCTCTCGTATTGTGTCTTTCTGCCTCCGGGTTCTGCGACTTGTTCAAGTGCCTCAGGTCCAGGATGGGTCACAGTCCTCTGTCTTTTTTGGGAATTAGGAAATAGGTGGAGAATCAACCCTGGGATTGTTGCGCTACATGTACCTTCTCCACAGCACCTTTCTCCAACAGGGAAAGAATCTCCTTTAGAAGGAGCAGATCTGGTTCCCAAAGAGATTGCTCGCATGGGAGACAACCTGGGGGTCTTTGTAGAAATGGAAGACAGTACCTTTGCTTCACCATCACCATCTTGTGGCCAATGCTGGATTTTACATTTATGGACTTCATTTATTCACGGTGCGTCACTCTTTCTCATCTCTCATGCTGGACTTCCTTTGCATCTTGTACTCATGGTGCCCCTGAATCATGCTGTTCCCATCTTCATCTTGTATCCTGGCTTGCAACATTATGTGTTACTACTGACTTCTGCAATTGTATTCGCTCTCCACTCTTGCTTCTCCACTCTTTTTGACTGCTTACTCTCTGTTCTCTCCTACTTTTCCTTCTCCCTTTTCCTATCTCCTTCCCTTGCTTTCTTCTATGCACTTACTCTATCAGAATTGTCCATGGACCCAATATGATAGCAACCTCGTCTGTTTCCTCCACCCTCCCATTACTGTTTTTTCCTCCCCATCCCCACTCCAGCACTATCTGAAATGTCGTAAAGCTGAGTACGATAGTTAATTTCTTATCCTTACTGTTCATGGCCTGTAAGAATGTCATTGTATTTTCCCTTGTTCCCTCCCTTGCCTTGAAGCACTTTGAAACACATTGTGTATAGGCGCTATATAAATAAACTATCATATCATATCATATCACCTTCTTTAGTGCCCATGCATCTGAAGTAATGAGATGCTATTCTTGCAGATGCTGTGTCAATCTGTCTCCCACCTGGGTTCTGTGAGCAAAGTGCTCAGAGCGGTTTTGGGGCTGAGGCAGAGGGAAATAAGGAGGTCCTACGTAAGCAGTTTTTCCTCCACGCCCTCCGGCAGCACATGTGAACCTCCTTTGTTCCCTCTGGAAGCTTGACCTCCTCCCCAAAAGAGGAGAAGTGATAAAAAGAACACCATGTCTGAGCCTACAAAGGATTGTGTTGTGGCGACTGACAAATGGCTGCCCCTAATGATTTAGCTGCAGCTTTCGAAGCTTGTAGCTTTTCCGGGCTGTTGTCCACCTTTGGTCTAAAAAGATTGGACCATCAATGGGCATATCCAGGAGCCTTGATTGGACATCGGGCCAAATTCAGACATACGTAACTATGCAAATCTTCTGATCACCGCACTAGAGCCACTGCACCGGCAGACGCAGTCTGACCTCATCTGGGCCTGACTGACGGGGCTGGCAAGAGGCCGCCTACCATCATTGATGAGATTATTGAATCCAGCGCTCATCTCCTCTACGGGAAGGTTTTCTGCAGCTTGAGAAATAACATTCCACTATGTATATGTGTATTTTCCCAGAGCTCAAGTTGGATTAATGGCTCTTAATGCCATTCTTCAAGTAGAGAATACTCTCTTTGCCAGTGTGTCATTCCTCTTATCGTCCCTATCCGGGGGATGGTCGGATAAGATGCAGCCTTTGAAGTGGAAGTAGCCACCTGCACCACCAAACTCTATGGTATAAGGTGCCTGGAAACAAAGTTGGGTCCACAGAAGTTCTGTATTTCTCCAACAACTCCTTGTGCACAGCCAGGGTCATATCAGGTGTTTGCCAGTTATCCAGAATGTTTTTTTATATGCTGTATGGAAGGGCAGCACAGGCTCCTTAGGAGGGCTTCTAATCAAGATGTCTGCGAGGTCATACTGGATAATATCCTTAGCAGGACGCCCCAACCCAAATATTCAATTACCCTATTCATGTCCATTCTGTAGGGTGCATTTGGGTGGGAATGGGCATCTGGTGTGTGAAAGTCAACCTTAGGAGAAGTATCCAGACCACTGGTTTCCCTCAGACAAGTGGCTAGGTCCAAAACCAAATCTTCTGGAACATTGGGAGCTCCAAAACGTTAATTCCACACGGGTATGACATCATTTTCCTCCTCGTCTTCCTCAAAAATGGAACCAAAGGAATTAAAGAAATCCATCTTCGACTTAGGTTTGAAGTTCAAAATTGTGTCCAAGGTCATCATCGAAGGGCCCTTTGATTTCGACTCCTTCAAGGAGAAAGTCACAGAAGCTTTTGGCTTCGATGCTGTCTTCTTGGCAGACGCTGCACGAGACAACATTCCTGAGGTCTTCAGACTGAGGCATTTGGGTGTACTGATCTAAGCCTTGCTCGATTCCCTGCTGGTCTTGAAGATGCAGTGGGATCGACAGCCTTTTATGGCTCTTTTGAGGAACAAGGAAGGGTTGCATTTGAAAATACATCTATCATTTTTTAATCAAACTTTTCCCATTTTCCTGCTGAAGAGGTCTTATCAGGAAAATGTACCTGACGCTTGTCAGGTAAGGAGTCGGAAGACAAGGAACGATGGCATAATTTCTTCGACTTCTTCCATGATGGTGAAGAGGAAGAGTGACGGGAACTGCTCCTGGATCTTGACAGTTTTGTGTGATTAGATTGTTTTTGGGGCCTTTCTGGAGACTTGCCTCAGCTGGAGCTTCTACCTTTGGAAGATTTTCTCTCTTCAAAGATTTGGAAGATGCAGAATTGGAAATCGACCAAACCAGAGTGAGCTTCTATCTTCTCTCCTTCAAGGCCTTGCGGGTCATTGATTGGCAGGAGTCGCACTCAATAACTTTATGCTATTCACTGAGGCACCGGAGACAAATTCTGTGCAGATCAGTGATCAGCATCTTCGAGTCACAGTCCGCACATCTTTTAAAGCCTTTTTTTGGTGTAGACTTCATGAGAATGTAACAAAAAGAATTGCTCTGTAAGTCCAGAATAGATTCACTGAGGCGAGTCGAATCTCTACGCGAGTGTGCTCTGTATGCGGAAAAATGGAACTGAGGCAACTGGTGCGGTGTGTGCTGTTTATAATGTCAACAACGTCACATCGGACGCGGGAATGGTAGCTGTCGAGGGACATCGACTCGATGCCACACAGCGTCCTCTGCTGTCAAAAAAGATTCTGAGATTGAAAAACATGATACAAATGATCTAAGATGAGGAATCTGTGGGAGGACACAATCCATTAGAGTTATGAAATATGCTTGATGCTATAAAAAAGAAAGGCCAGCCGTAAAGAGTTAGGATTAGAGATGACTATTGGATTGTGGCATGTCATTTAGATCTTAAAAATAGCCCATGAAGGCATTTGAAAGTACATTACCTTTATTTCATTAATTTCTGTTTCTAATTGGTTTTATTATCGTGCTTATAGGGGTGTATTATATTTTGTATGCTGTTATGAGCTTTGGCCCGATATAAAGTTGTCTGAATCTAACTAAACTTATATATGCAATTAGCAAATCTGTGAGTAATTGATCAATACTGGGATGTAATCCTCTTGGCACGACTATGCAGACTAATAACTAGAGCACGATTGAATCAGTTGTCTGTAAAACCAAGAATGTATAAGTGGTCTAACTTGACATGTTTAATTGGTGGGGTGGATGATATTGAGTACTCTTATTTGCTATATCCTGCCTTACTTGACATGCCGCATACTTAGCCCTCATTACGAGTTTTCCAGACTGGCAAACTCACTTTACCATTACCAGCACCTGATATCCTGCTGTTACCTGGATATTAGGGGTGCCGGCAACAGCGGTAAGTTCCCATTCAATGGAATCCCATCGGACTCCATAGAATGGGTTTGCCCCAATCGCCAGCACCAGTAGTAGCAGTGCCGCTGATTAGGGCAATTCTTTGCTGGTAGGGGCCTGAACTCCAAGCAGGTGAGGCCTGCCGGTAGTTCACTGCCCCTACCAGCGAACTCAAAGTGTGCCAGTCTGGTAAAAATGCTAGATCGAGTATTATCTACCGTTTTACCAGAATTCTTTACTGGACTGGCACACTCATAATGAGGCCATTTGGAAGTTGGCATATAATTTAACTCTTAAAAGACACCTATGCAGAAAATATTGTATGGTGGGGTAGGCTTAAAGATGGAAGGCAAGGATGTGTAGTCTGAAGCCTAAAAACATGTTCAATGTGCATCCAGAAAAACAGGGGTTTAAGCCTGGCTTCCTACTTCAATATTGATATTTTACAAGCCTAGCCTTTATTCTCCCTTAGCTCACTCATGAACCATTGGCCTCTCTTAACAGGAAAGTGCAATTAATGTGATAGCAAAATGATTGTAATTTTGTGGGGAATGGGGTTTACCTGGAGCACAGGCTTTAAACGACATACTTACTTTCCTCCAAGACATAATGGGTAATTAAAATGATTTCACTTTTGTCATTAAAGCAAAACATTCAATCATGTACAAAAGACATTTCAAATACATAGATTTCAAAAGGCATTCTGAATTTATTGGATACATGTAGTGATACACATACTTTGTATGTTCCCCATACAATCTACATCATTTATAAAGACTAACAATACCAAAAGACATCATACTAAACTGCACTTTTAACATTGAGATATTTTAGAAAGAGCACAATCTCCTCCTCTTAAGATATGGTAGCCCTTAAATGCGGCGGTAATGCTATTACCGCCGCATTTAAGGGTCCGTCCAAACATGAGTTGGTAGCATTTACCCCCAGCACAAAGCTGGGGGTAAATGCGCCGGAAAAATGCTGATTTCCCATGCAATTACTGTACGATAACACCGCTGGTCCCAATGGGGAATGGGGATTACCCATTACTGCCCAAAACTTGATCCGACGCTAATAGCACTGGATGAGTGGGCGGTAACACGAATACAGTTGCGGGGTATCCGAGTCGGGATACTGCCCAACTCGTGATGAGGCTGAGAGTCTAAGTGCATTTTGATTGCACTATTTCAAATAGGATCATGGAACAGTTTTTGGTCCAGAATAAAAGGGAGAATAAAGCAGCATAGTCACATGTCCTACCCAATGCCCTACACTGACGTTATTGGGGCAGATGTCTCCTTCCCCTGTTATGTCACTTAAAGCTAGACCAATGGTTATACCTGTAATATGTCCTCTGAGTTATTCAAGTAATCTACTTATTATCATGTTATACCAGTCTCCTTGTCTCCTTCCCCTGTGATGTCACTTAAAGCTAGGCCAATGGTTAGACCTGTAATCTGTCCTCTTAGTTATTCAAGTAATCATGTTACACTATCTTGTTTTGCATTATAAAATCCAAATATATGTGAATACAAATATATAAGGACATTATATTGTTTTTAAATAAAGAATTGTGTAATTGGACTCTCTATCCCCCCTCACAAGCATGTTTGATTTAATTCAGTTTTGAAATGAAAGGGCTTGTTTCAGATTTGCATCAATAATTTGTTCTTATTTTTCAACCATTAGCTCAAAATCAAATGACACATTTTCTGATCCAAAAGGTTTTTTGTACCTTATGTTTTCCTTTTGTGAGGTTTAATTATTCAAAATAGTATGTGTAGACAGGCAGGACCCCTTTCTTTTGAAATTCTTTTTTTTTCACAATTCTGTAAGTGGCAGTGACAATTGGTTGTCATTTTGCATCAGTAACTTATTGAAGCTTTTTTACTCAAATATCTCACCTCTTAATATTCTCCAATGCTCAATAGATCATTTGTATTTCTGTTATACAACATGTCATAGTTATGATCCCAATCAATCCCCAAAAAGCATAACTCTTCATCAAAGCTGGCAGAATATTTTGTAACAAATTATACAAGTATCTCCATAATTGTTAAGATAAATTTGAGTTTTAAAATTGCGCACTATGGTGAAATGACAGGGAGAATCAGAGCAAATTTTCTTTTCTACCTGGAAATTGTGAAAGTCAAGAAAATTAAAACTCTCAAGCAAACCTTCTCCAGCTTTGCACCCAGAATCAGTGAAACAATATTCCCAAATGCATTTGTCTATTTGTGGGACCTTCTGCAAAACTCTTATATATATACATATATATATTTGTTAAAATGTGCTTACAACTGCAGTACAATCTATTAATTGTCCAACTATAGGACAGAATGATAAAAAGAAATGATTTTCCATTTACACTCAAACAGCGGCATACCGAAATACAGAGAACAAGTGAGTCTTCCCAATAACTGCTTCTTATGAAAGGCTGGTAGTAATAATACAAATGCAATCACATTTTAGTTGATCTAGATCCCCAGCACTGGTTTGTCAGAAATGTGGTAGATTTGATTTCAAAATGAGTAGTGTTTGAGTACCACCACAAGTTAAAGGAGCAATGCACATTCCAATATAGATGGAATGTTGTGCTATGACATGTACCATTCCTTGTAATAGATATTGCCCAGGCTTATTTTGCCTGGGGGTGGGGGGGAGCCGGAGGTTACAAAGTGGTTGAGACATACACAAGGTGCACAATCAGTTCTTGCATTTGTGTATTCTGTTTCTAAAACTAGTATATATATATATATATATATATTAGCATGACTTCTTTAACTTTCAAGTTTGTGAATGCTTGTTTTATAGTGCTTTAATCAATACTGAAAACTGTTTTTAAAAAGTGGTTTTGTGATATTTGTTTGTATAGATCAGGATACTCCAAATCAGATCTTCAAATGTCCTAACCATATTAGGTTTTCAGAATAATCACTAACTTTGTAAATACATCTCATTCATTTTGGAAGTACTCAAATGTAACCTGTCTGGATATCCTAAATGCATAGAGTGGATTTACATCTTGACAACTGGACTTGGAGACCCCATGTCTAGATTTTATGTGACTCTAGAAGCCATACTTTTAACTAATTGCCAGAGAGAATGTATTTCCATCAAATACAAGGGTTTATCATAAATGACCCTATCAGGACAGACATAAATGACTCTATGAATTGGGTGTGAAAAAGATTCTGTTCAGACCAGATCAATTGTCCCAAATTAACAGCCAAAACATATCTGAAAAACAAAAACAATAGTTAGGTAAGAATTATTCACCCTACAAAATATGGCGCATACGCTAGAAATTCAAGCAGCATCTATTCAAGTTAGTTTTGTCTGTTCACTCACATTGCCCTTCAACATCTGAGTGTCAGGTTTAGAGCGTTTGTTCCCCATTCCCAGGTTGCCACTGAAGAATATCCAGGTGTTGGAAACACATGTAGACATGGAAAGGGAAAGCCACTTTCAGAATTTTTCTGACTTAATGAGGAAATCAGATTTTGGGTGTCTTCTTTGGATTGCACATTATTAGTATTGGTCAACTAGAAGTGCATGGTTGCAGAAGGAAACTATTCTCAACTATTCAGAAATATTAGCTATTCTTTTGATTGAAGGGCTTTGGCAAGCATAGAGATAGAGGCACATTACTTCATCAGTTTCAGAGTGGATGATCACTTAGCAATGAGATGCGTATTCACCCATTTGGGATCCATTGGAAGATTTTTTTACATTGCAGAAAGAAACATCCACATTCAAGCAGAATCAATTCCATCTCTAGCATACCACAGTGTATTGACATTTCTGGTATTTCCAGAAGCGAAACGATTATACATTCAATGTAAGAGCCCACAATATAATTCGTAAATTGTAGGTTGCCTTTCAAGTGAATGTTTTTCATTCATGATTGAGAACTGAACTTTCATGAGTGTATTTGGAGAAGAGAACAAAAACTGTTGTCTTTGGAAATCTCACTACATGGTCCTCGGAATGTTTCCTTATTTGTGATAATTCCTAAATTGATCAAATACATGCAAACCAAGTGGTGTCCCTGCTCATAGTGGCTCTATTTTGGATATCCCAAAGCATATTAATGGTCATTGCTGTTCCTTTGATTAGATTTAGGAAGGTTGGTGCATCTGTGTTCTAGCCTCCTTCTGGATCTAGTAGCAATTGTTGTTATATTCTCTGATGTATTCACCACAGATCCATAACTGTGATGTGTTGGCATTGACAGTATGAATTTGATACTATATGGTGAAACATGTACTGGGATATTTTCCTTTAATTATCGCTTAGTTTTAAAAAGAAGAAGACGCTCTGAGAGAGTTTGTTCTTATGATTTTTACAGTTTGTTTTAAATAATCCAAAGCAAATATGCAGGTAATTTTTTCCTCCAAAAGAACATTCTAATAGCATGGTAATTACTAAGTGCTCTATACATAAATATTCAAACTTTTGACATTTGCATCCAAGATTTACATTCTTCAAAACGTAGTTTAACAACCATTCTCTTTCTCTACAAAATGTCCCGGCTAACCTCACCATGTTACCATATTTAAACATATCCCAATTGTGGTATGTCAGTATAGTTTCACCACTAAAACTCAGGACATCCTGCCTTCACTTCTCTCTTCCTCTCCCTCTACCACTCTCAGGCCTCCCTTGGCCATCTCTCCCTCTTCTCACCCCTTTTCCTACTTCTCTGCCTCGACACCTGACATGGTTTCAAGACAAGTCTTATATGTGAAAAGTTTGTCTAAATAGGTGCTCCCCTGCTCTTCCAAATCCATCAAGGACCACATTGAAACCCTCGCTCCAGCATTAGCCGTTTTCTGCAATCACTCTTTTGCGACTGGATCTTTCCCCTCTCTCGTCAAGCACTCCTTGTGCACCCCCTCCCAAAAAAAGCATTCTGCCGATCCTACCTGTCTGGCAAACTATCACCCAATTTCTATCACTCCTTTCCTGGGAAAACTCCCAGAAAAGTTGGCCATCTCCCAGCTTACTCTCCACGCTGAATCTGCTGGTTGCCTCAACGACCATCAGTGTGGTTTCAGAGCAGCCAGAGGCATGAAAACTGCTCGCCTGAACACCTGTGAGTATCTGCTCTTTAATCTTGACTCTAGCTCTCTCCCGCATCCTCATCCTCCTTGACCTTTTTTCTGCTTTCGACATGGTCAATCACTCCACCCTGATCAAATGACTTTGTGATAAACTGGGCATCACAGATCAGACTCTGGTGTGGCTGACCTCCTTCCTCTTAGACCGACCAACCCAGGTCCAACTTGGGTCCTTCCTCCCCACCTCCACTCTCTCTACATGTGGTGTCCCCCAGGGCTCTATCCTCTCAACCTGGCTCTTCAATGTCTAGCTGGCCCCTTTGGTCCACCTGATCTCCTCCTTCTCCTCCGAATTTCAGTGTTATGCAGATGACCCTCAGCTCTCCTTCAGGCTTCCCTCAGGTGCCTCTCCTGTCTCACTCATTCCTGACTGTCTATCCGCGATTCAGGATTGGTGCTCCTCCAACAATCTCTGCCTTAATGCCAGTAAGACAGAGATCCTTCTCATTGGGACCCCTGCTCTCACTTTCCCTCTCACACTCTGGCTGCCCTCCTTGGGCCCTCTACACTTGCCTACCTGTGAGGCAAAAAACCTTGGTGTCATCTTCGACACCACTCTCTCCTTGTCTCCTCACATTACAGACCTTGCCAAGAAGGCCCAGTTCCAGCTGCACCTCCTGAGAGGTATCCTACCCTTTCTCATTGTCCCCCAGAAGCGCACTGTCTGCAGAGTTCTGGTTCAATCCACGCTGGACTATTGAAACAGCCTCTTTTTCAATCTGCCTGCCTCTGCTCTGGGGCCTCTGCAACTAATCAAGAATAGGACTGCAAGACTTATCCTTGACCTCAAGCCCAGGGACTGTATCTCTCCAGCCCTGAAATCTCTCCACTGGCTCCCAGTGGCTGCAAGGATCAAGTTCAAGACCCATTGCATTGTCCACAAGGTTTTCTGGGGCTGGGGCCTGCACTACATCCAACTCTCCCTGCCTAAGTACCTTCCTCCTTGAGCCCTTCGCTCAGCTACCTCCAACTCTCTCAGGGTCAGACGCTTCCCCAGGCAGAGAGTGGGGGGTATATAGCTCTCCTCTGCAGGTGCCTCCCACTGGAACAGCCTCCCTGCCCCTCTCAGACTTTAGCCAGACCACATGAAGTTCCGGAAGCAGCATAAGACTCTCTTTTTCTCCTCTGCCTCTCTCTCTCTCTCGCTCCCCTGCTAACCTCCCTGTCTGATGGGCCGACAGGTTGCTTGGTATCATCAGAGTCTCACTGGGCACAAGGTTTCTCTACAACAAGTCCTCTTTGCACTGCCACCTGGCCTACTGCGTGCTTAGGTGCTGTAATCTGTCACCTCTACAGCGCCCTGATGACTTACACTTACCCAGAAGCGTGCAGCACTTACCCAGAGCCTTGCTGGCCCTGCTTGCACTACCCACCTACGCTCTCGCTTACAGTTCCCCCAATCCCTTCCCCATGCACCTCCCGTTGTCCCACTTACATGATCTGAATGTCACAAGGCCTAGTAAGATCATTTGTTTTGTCTTCCCTCTGTCTTCCCTCCCTTGTCTTGTGGTGCCTAGAAACAAATGCATGTTTGATATCACATTACTTCACAAACAACGTTGTTGCTATCTATAATGCACCCTGTATTTCCGCATTCTTATGGGTGTGCTGTTTTTCCAGTTATATGCTCTTGTCTAGACACCTTGATTACAATACCGTCTATATAAAAGTCCAATCATGGAGGTCATTAAAATGGTAAATAGGAACGCTGGGTGTCGGAAGTGGTCGGCAGAGGATTTCCCCAGAGCATCGCCCTGTTCCAAGACCTCCGTTTCCAGACCACACACTCAGTCACAAAACCTCATTCTAACAGGCGACTGAAAAATGATGATATTTATATTATTAGATATTTGTAAGGTGCCGATACAACAAATGGTGTTTCAAGGCACTACAAGACAAAAAAGAGGGTGGGGGGACAAGGGAGAAAGATAACTATAACAGTCCCAATAGGCCTTGTGACATTCGGATCGTGCAAATACAGTAACAATATGTGCGAGGGTGGGTGCCCGTCTGCGCAAATTTGAAGTGCTAGGGTGGGATGTGAAATGCAGGGCAAAGAGGAGAGAGTGCAAGTGAAAGAGCGGGGAGGGGGCAACAGGGGCTAGGCTGATGCTAAGGGGAGGCCAGATGGGCAAGTGCCAGGGATTAGATGGGGTGAGGGATCACATGCTAAGTGCGCGGAAGCAGGTGGATTTGGCGGGGGGCCAGTGACCTATATAACTCAGAGGGAAACCAGGCAGACAGTCATTGTGGCAGACGGGCATTAACAGGGAGGGGAAGAGGGAAGGATGAAGAGAAAAGGAGGGTCTTGAGGCTTACGGAACTTAAGGAGATCTGGCTCAAGCCTGAGAGGGGCAGGAAGACCATTCCACAGGGAGGCTCCTGCGGGGGAGAGAGATCTACCCCCCACTATCTGCTTAGAGAAGCGTCTGATCGGCAGAGTTAAAGCTAGAACACAGGGAGGTATTTAGGGAGAGAGAGTTGGATGCAGCGGGTCCCAGGCCCCAGAAAGCCTTTTGGATGATGCAGAGGGTCATGAACTTGATCCTAGCAGCAACCGGGAGCCAGTGGAGAGATTTTAGGGGTCCAGAGATGCTGTCCCTGGGTTTGAGGCCAAGGTTAAGTCTTGCAGTCCTATTCTGGATTTGTTGAAAGGGGTGAAGGGAGGATAAAGGAAGATTGAGGGAGAGGCTGCTGCATTAGTCTAGCCTAGAGAGGACCAGAGCTCTGGAGACTTTGAGTTTCTTGGGGAAGGCGAGGAAAGGGAGAATGCCTCTGAGGAGGTGCAGCTAATAGTGGGCCATCTTGGCAAGATCCGCAATGTGAGGAGAGAAGGAGAGAGAGATGATACCAAGGTTTTTCGCCTCACAACAGGGTGAGGAGAGGGGACCCATGGAAGGTGGTATCAAAAAGGCATGGTATCAAAGTAAGACAGACACAAGTGATCACAGTTCAAGGGTGTTTATTAAACTATAAACTGGGTGAGATAAACACCTAATCTAAACCTAAATCTAAGATGGGAGCTAGCTACGACCATCAAATAATAATGATACCTTTCAAGTGGAGTCTAGTCAAATAAAAGGGCCTATACTAAGAAACCTATTGCCAATCGTTACTCCTATGTTACAAAAGAGTATGGGATAATGTTCACAATACTAGAAAGAAGTGTTCACAAAATAATGAGTCAGGATGTTATGGCCGGGATCTCCCTTCCCCACGTTTCTTTTTTAAAAAAAAGTTTTATTGGTGAATTGGCACAAATCGAACTGAAACAGTACATTTTCTTGTACACGTATCTCAGAATTCACCAAACACATTTTTTAAATTTTTTAAAAAGTTTTATTTATTGGCAGAAGTTTACAGCAAACACATACATCGGAGCATATAATACAGTTGTCTTACTTGCATGACAGATTACATACGAAACAGGGCATTGAAATTTCTCTTTAAGAAAAACAGCTAGCCATATCGCACTTTGACATTTCAGGCTACATATGTCAGATCTAGGGTGATGATGTACCAGATGTTCTCTCAGCTTGATTAACCAGGAAACTATTGAAAGCGGACCATATCTTCTTGGGGTGGGAGCGCATCGGAAGCATATTCCTCCTTACAAGTTTGGGACCAGGTAAATGCGTTAATCCACTTTTGGAAAGTTGTAGGGGATGGGCTCTTCCAGCTTGGAAGTACACACCTCTTGGCCACCATATAACTTATATTTAAAAATATAGCCATCTTTCTCGTGTCATCCGTATTCCATATTCCAAATAGGATCCCTAGTGGACTAGGATCAATCACGGTATCAATAATGTCCATAAGAGCCCTTAGGATTTCATTCCAGAAGTTACCCAGCTCTCGACAAGACCAAAACATATGTAGGTGGTCAGCCCCCTCCATTCGACAATGGGCACAGGTACGTACACTGTTTCAGGTGAATTTTGCAATTCTATGGGGAGTGTAGTACAACCTGTTCAACAATTTATACTGCATGCATCTGAAGCGAAAATTGAGGGATACTCTGTTTGTGTGTGAACACATCTTCTTCCATACTTCATCTGAGATCTCAAGGCCCAGTTCATCGAGCTTTAGGGGACTGATCTGGGGCCTTTGCCAACAACATTTTATATAGGGAGGAGACCACCCCATGGGCACCACTCGAGTTGGCTATGTAAGCGACCTCTGGAGTGTCAGGGGGTTCCCTTGGAAAGGAGGGCCATCTGGCATGGAAGGCTGCGTGGAGCCTATAATACTACAGAGTCTCCAATGCAGACCCGGAGTGGCCCTGTCTCCATGTCCGCGGAGTAATAAATTCCTTGTTGGGAAAGAGATTGGTCAGGGCCTGGTACCCCAAAGCCACCCAATGATGAGCTAAGAGTTTATCATGTGTAGGCTCGAACCCGGGGAATACCCAGATAGGGAGCCATTTGTAGTATGGGCTGGATTCTAACGCCAAGCTTAAAAGTAGGCTCCACGTCCGTAGTGTGGTTGCCATGGGATCAGACGGGGAATCTGGTACATAATCCCGCCAGAACACTAGGGTCATGATGTTAACCCCGGCCGCCGCAAGGGTTTCTATCTTAACATGTGGTCGGGTGAGTGGACTTGGATACCAATATGTTGCCTACTGGGCCTGTGCTGCCGTCCAGTACAGTGTGAGGTTAGGGGCAGTGAATCCCTCCCGTTCATACGGGAGAGCCATAGCTAGCCATTTCTTCCGAACCGTACCGGCATGCCACAAGAACTGTGCACACAACTTGTGTAGCCTCTCGAAGTATTGTACACCTGGCCATATAGGTACGTTCCTGAAATCGTAGAGTAATTTAGGGACCAGAATCATCTTAATTAGGGAGAGCTTTCCCGCGAGTGATAATGGGAGAGAGCGCCACCTCGTCATTTTGGTCTCAACCTGCTGTGCGACGGCAGTGTAGTTTTTGGCCAGTAGGGTCGATTCTGAAAGGGTCACACAAACCTCTAAATATCTGATTCCCCCGGGGACCAGCGAAGTGGGTACTCCAAAGCAGGGTGTTGAGTGTTGGTAGTGAGCGGGAATATCTGTCATGATGACTGCTCCCGGGGAGCCGGTTCAAGCCCTGCGTCCCCAAAAGCGGACATCCAGTCCCCAAGGAAAGACCCAGCAACCCCATATAGGGGCCCTTTGGACAGTGTCCTGGCGCCTATGGCGCCAGGCTCATAAAAGACATCAGTCCTGGCGCCATAGGCGCCAGGCTCATTATGGGAGTGCTTGGGTGCACTTACCTGATGCAGACCATGCTGCAGGATCCCGGCCTCCTTGAGGCCTGAAAGGAACTACTTTACCTGTGGGACTAATTTACCATCCGGGCATGGTCGGGGAAGGATACATACCTGATTGGAGGAAGGATACATACCTGGAACTTCTTCCAAGGCTATTTAAACCCCACCCGAACACCCACACGTGCTTTGTGTTGTTCTGCATCTAGCAGCTGGACGCTCACCGTGTCTGCTCCTGCATCCTGACTTCTGCCACGCCTGCCAGCACCGTGGATCACCTGCAAAGGAAAAGAAGAAGAGAACAGAAGAAGGAAAAGTCCTTACCTGGTAAATCTGCATCCCAGAGACATCTCGCCGACAAATCCTGAAAAGGAAGACTTTTATTTAAAAGCTCATCGCGTCGATCGCTGCAGCGCCGCATTCCACTCACCTTTACAGGGCGCCTCCATGTTCAGCAGCAATCATCCGGATTCGCAGTCACGCCCCAGCCCCTAGGGAGAAAAAGGCAAGAACAAAAGGTGAGAGAGAGAGGGGAATAAGGAAAGCTAAATCTCCATGTTAAGACTTACCTGTTGATTCATTCCCTCTTCATTTCGGGTCCGCGCCGCTTCGTGGCATTTCCGGACCCCGGCCCCTAAGGGGAAAAAAAAGACATCAGCGTTAATGAGCGAATGAAAAGACATTAGCAAAAAAAATGCTCATTAAAGACTTACCTGATTTCTACAAGGATTTCACCTCTCATCTCGGGTCGGTGCCTGTTCCCCGGCATTCCGCACCCCAGCCCCTATGGGGAAAAAGACACTAGCATTAGTACATTAATGCATGGACACAAGGGGAACCTCTTATCAAAAAACTTACCTGGAAGCCAAGCAAGTTTGGTTCTCACCAATCCAAAAATACAGTGAAGTAACTGGATACCAACGCGCCCCTGCGTCAGAAGCAGGATGGAGAGCTCGTCCTTCCAGACCCTAAGGTGAGACTCTACGGGGAATCACAGAAGGGTTTCGAGGAGGGTGAGAGGGGAAAGTGGGAGGCCGAGTGGATTACCCCGCAGACAGTTAATCCCCTATTTTCGCCTACAGAAGGATACTTCTGCGAGCCAGACAAGCCAGATTTGGGGGCCCGTTCCAGTCCGTCTTCCGAACCCTGCGCATCTCCTTAGAAGAGGTCACAGCAGCGCGAACCAGGCCAGCGCCTCCGTGGGAGTCAGGTGAGCGTTACAGAACGCGAAGCCTTCCTACAAATTCCCACCCAGGCGCTATGGAAAGTTCTGAGACTGATCAGTTGGCCCAATTACTGGGGGAATTACGGGCCGAAGTACATGCCGCTCGTCAAGAGACTAATGCCCTCAGGAGGGAATTAATAATATCAAAGGAAAGAACTGATGACCTGGCCAGACAGCTTTTGCAAGGTCAAGCTGGGCAAACTCCTCTACCCGGTTCAGGAGGGAACCCCGCTCCTGTGGTTTCCAGTAACCCTGTGCAGATTAATCTACCCGGAAACATGCCGCTGGCCCCACCCGAACGCTTTGCTGGGGACCCCAAACGATTCGCCGTATTCATGAATCAGTATCGTTTGCACTTCCTATGCAGACCTGGGGCCTTCCCTAATGATCAGACCAAGGTAGCCTTTGTATTGGCATATCTCAGCGGCTGCGCTGCCGATTGGTCAGTTCCACTGGTTACTCAAGATGACCCGATTCTCCGTGATTTTCAAGGGTTTCAAGCAAGCATGGAAAGGTTATTTGCTCGACACTCTCAGGTTCAGGCTCTGGATGACGAACTTCTATCCCTGCGACAGGGCAATCAGGACCTGCTATCCTATATTGCAACCTTTAATAGACTAATTGTGGAAACGGGATGGCCAGAGGATAAAAGAGTCACGTTGTTTTATCGAGGCCTACGCGGAGAACTTAAAGATGTCTTGGCCCAAGTTGTAAATCCGCCCCAAGAATGCACAGAGTATATAGACTTAGTGATCCAATTGGATCACAGACTTCAAAACAGAAAAGCAGATCGGTCCAGGTTTGAGACCCGGGTGTTGGTCAAGACCCATGCTAATCCCAAGGGAGTTGATGTCTCGGAGCATATGCAAATTGGAGGGGTTAAAGGTCCCTTAGCTCAAAAGGAACGTGAAATGAGGCGGCAGTTAAAATTATGTCTTTATTGTGGGAATTCTGGACACTTTCTACGAGACTGCCCGGCAAAACCGCCCCGAAAGGCGGTAGGAGCCGCTGATAAAAACCATGAAGACTCTGTTTCGGGAAACGACTCCGCCCGACAAGCGTAGGGGTCCGCTTGCCGAGCTTGAAAACTAACTCTCAGACCTCGCATTTCATTGTGCCAATGGTTCTCGTAGATCCAGAACAGCCTAAGCGGTTGCATTCAATAAAGGCATACATCGATAGTGGGGCTATTGGAAACTATGTGGATCGTGAATTGGTCTCTAGGATTAACCTCCCTCGCCGTCCTAAAACCAGCAAAGATGTCATCACCACAGTCGATGGAACTGAATTTGCCTCTGGACCGGTAACACATTCCACTACTGAGGTGACTCTTATTGGTCCCGACGGCCATCGGGAGGGTGTTGTGTTTGATGTAATCAAGGCTCCACAGTTTCAGGTTATTCTTGGAATCCCTTGGTTAGAGACACATAATCCTCGAATTGATTGGCGAGCTAAGAGAATAACCTTCCCAGATTGTACACAAACCTGCTACCCAGAAAACTTGAAGATTAATCTAGCATCTGTAACCTCTGCCTCCATGCAACTACCTCCGGAATACCAAGACTTTCAGGACGTCTTCCAAAAGGAACAGGCCAACACGTTACCTCCTCACAGATCGTACGATTGCCAAATAGATCTGGTGCCCGGTGCACAACCCCCTTGTAGCAGGATTTATGCCCTTACCGAACCTGGGAACCTGCATTTGAGACAATATTTGGATCAATACCTAGCTAATGGTTTTATTCGCCCGTCAAAGTCCCCGGCATCCTCAGCTTTGTTCTTCGTGCACAAAAAAGAAGGCGACCTTAGAACTTGTATCGATTACCGCGCATTGAACCAGATAACGGTTAAAAACCGTTATCCTCTGCCTCTGATCCCTGAACTCCTTGACCAGGTGAAGGACGCTTGCATATACACCAAGTTAGATCTCAGGGCGGCTTATCATCTGGTACGAGTTAAAGAAGGCGACGAATGGAAAACTGCCTTCCGTACTAAATACGGATTATTCGAGTACCAGGTGATGCCTTTCGGATTGTGTAACGCGCCGGCTGCCTTCCAATACTTCATGAATGATGTCCTTCGGGAACTCATCGATGTTTGTGTTGTCGTATACATCGATGACATTTTGGTGTACTCCTCTTCGGAATCTGATCACAGTAAAAACGTCAGGGCAGTACTTGAAAAACTGTGCCAACACAAACTATTTGCTAAATTGGAGAAATGTGTTTTCCATACCACAGAAGTCGAGTTTCTAGGTTTCATCCTGACACCCAAAGGAGTCCAAATGGACTCAAGAAAAGTGGATGCCATCCTCAAATGGCCATCACCTAGCTCTGTAAAAGGGGTTCAAAGTATGCTCTGCTTTGCCAATTTCTATCACAGGTTTATCCCGGAATTTTCACGCGTGGTACAACCCATTACTGCACTCTTGAGGAAAAATAAACGTTTTGAATGGTCTGAAGAAGCCGAGCAGGCCTTTCAGTATTTAAAAGCTAAGTTTACCTCCGCACCTATATTGAAACACCCGCGTCCAGATCTCCCTTATGTCGTCGAGACTGACGCATCCAGCCTAGCCATGGGTGCTGTCCTGTCCTAAAGAGATCCCGAAACCAACCAACTGCATCCCGTAGCATTTTGGTCCAGAAAATTCTCGGCATCCGAGGTTAATTATGCAATCACTGACAAAGAACTGTTAGCCATTAAGTCCGCTTTTAAAGCCTGGCGGCATTATCTGCTTGGCGCTCGACATACCATCACAGTGATCACTGATCACCGGAATTTACAGTATTTGAAAACCGCCAAGGCTCAGTCATCACGGCAGCTCCGATGGGCTTTGTTTGTCGCTGAATTTGATTTCGTGATTATCTATCGACCTGGCTGCAAGAATGGCAAAGCAGACGCCTTATCCCGAATTGGAATGGGAGAATCTGATACAAACTCAGAACCAGTACCAATAATTCCCGAACAGAGGATTCTAGGCATGACTTCGTTACAGACGCTAGAAGACATTGAAGCCAGAGTGAAACAACTCCTGGACCCTACAACCTTACAGGATTGGATACAAAAGGGATCAGACTTTACCATAGATAATGGTTTACCTTATTTCCGAGGACGCTTATTCCTGCCACATAAGGAATTACACAAACTAGTTATTTCCGGTTATCATGATACATTAATAGAGGGCCACCCCGGTATTGCCAAGACAGAGGAAAAGGTGAAACGACAATTTTGGTGGCCCTCTTGGTGAAAAGATGTAAAATCTTTTGTGATGTCCTGTGGTGTTTGCGCCCAAAATAAAAGTCAAAAGAAAAGACCAGCCGGTCTCCTTCAACCTCTAGACATGCCACCAGCACCTTGCAACACCCTATCAATGGATTTTATTACGGACCTGCCTCCTTGTTCGGGGTACAATACTATTCGGTAATTGTGGATTTGTTTTCCAAAATGGCCCACTTTATTCCTTTGAAAGGTTTACCTTCAGCTTCTGTCCTAGCCAAAGAATTCCTCGAAAATATTGTTCGGCTACATGGTTTCCCAGCTATACTAATCTCTGACCAGGGAAGCCAATTCATTTCCCACTTCTGGCGCAAATATTGTCAAATGGCGCAGATCGACGTAAGATTATCGACCAGTCACCACCCTCAGACCGATGGTCAGACCGAGAGGACAAATCAGACCCTTGAGCAGTACTTACGGTGTATGTTACAGCAATCTGAAAGCAACTGGAAAGACATTCTTTGGATAGCCGAATACGCATATAATAATTCGGTACACTCTGGAACTGGCCATAGTCCTTTTTATACTTTGTTTGGGCATCACCCTCGAACCTCAAACCTTGACTCACCTCAGAACCTCGGAATGCCTGCAGTAGAACATCTGCATTCTACAATTACCCAAGCCTTCAAAGAGGCAACTTCGCATTTACAACAAGCCAAGAGAAAATACAAGGAGAATGCTGATCTACATCGGAGTGAAGCACCTCAGTATCAGATTGGGGATCAAGTGTGGTTAGCTACCAGACATTTACCACTCAAAGGGCCTCGAACTTTTAACCCAAAATATCTGGGACCTTATTCTATTACGGCAATAATTAACCCAGTGGCTGTCAAATTTGATTTACCAGCTAGTATGCAAATTCACCATGTTTTTCATGTGTCACTTCTGAAACCAGTGGTACCCGGAACCCGACTACTCAAACCTCCAGAACCTATTCTAATAGATGGGGAGCCCGAATTCGAAGTTTAGACTCAAAAATGTTTAGGTCAAAACTGTTCTACCTAATTGATTGGAAGGGGTACGGACCTCAGGAGAGGTCGTGGGAACCCAGCGACCATGTGCATGCACCTCGATTAGTCAGGAAATTCCGCCGACTCTTCCCAGACAAACCAAAACCCCCGGAGGGAACAACCTTGGGAGGGGCCTTGGGGGGGAGTGCTGTCATGATGCCCGCTCCCGGGGAGCCGGTTCAAGCCCTGCGTCCCCGTAAGCGGACATCCAGTCCCCAAGGAAAGACCCAGCAATCCCATATAGGGGCCCTTGGACAGTGTCCTGGTGCCTGGCTCATAAAAGACATCAGTCTTGGCGCCATAGGCGCCAGGCTCATTATGGGAGTGCTTGGGTGCACTTACCTGATGCAGACCATGCTGCAGGATCCCGGCCTCCTTGAGGCCTGAAAGGAACTACTTTACCTGTGGGACTAATTTACCATCCGGGCGTGGTCGGGGAAGGATACATACCTGATTGGAGGAAGGATACATACCTGGAACTTCTTCCAAGGCTATTTAAACCCCACCCGAACAGCCACACGTGCTTCGCGTTGTTCTGCATCTAGCAGCTGGACGCTCACCGTGTCTGCTCCTGCATCCTGACTTCTGCCTCGCCTGCCAGCATCCTGGATCACCTGCAAAGGAAAGGAAGAAGAGAACAGAAGAAGGAAAAGTCCTTACCTGCTAAATCTGCATCCCGGGGACATCTCGCTAACAAATCCTGAAAAGGAAGACTTTTATTTAAAAGCTCATCGCGTCGATCACTGCAGCGCCGCATTCCACTCAACTTTACAGGGCGCCTCCATGTTCAGCAGCGATCATCCGGATTCGCAGTCACGCCCCAGCGCCTACGGAGAAAAAGGCAAGAACAAAAGGTGAGAGAGAGAAGGGAATAAGGAAAGCTAAATCTCCATGTTAAAACTTACCTGTTGATTCATTCCCTCTTCATTTCGGGTCCGCGCCGCATCGTGGCATTTCCGGACCCCGGCCCCTAAGGGGAAAAAAAAGAAATCAGCGTTAATGAGCGAATGAAAAGACATTACCAAAAAAAAACGCTCATTAAAGACTTACCTGATTTCTACAAGGATTTCACCTCTCATCTCGGGTCGGTGCCTGTTCCCCGGCATTCCGTACCCTGGCCCCTATGGGGAAAAAGACACTAGCATTAGTACATTAATCCATGGACACAAGGGGAACCTCTTATCAAAAAACTTACCTGGAAGCCAAGCAAGTTTGGTTCTCACCAATCCGAAAATCCAGTGAAGTAACTGGATACCAACGCGCCCCTGCATCAGAAGCAGGATGGAGAGCTCGTCCTTCCAGACCCTAAGGTGAGACGCTACGGGGAATCACAGAAGGGTTTCGAGGAGGGTGAGAGGGGAAAGTGGGAGGCCGATTGTATTACCCCACAGACAGTTAATCCCCTATTTTCGCCTACAGAAGGATACTTCTGCGAGCCAGACAAGCCAGATTTGGGGGCCCGTTCCAGTCCGTCTTCCGAACCCTGCGCATCTCCTTAGAAGAGGTCACAGCAGCGCGAACCAGGCCAGCGCCTCCGTGGGAGTCAGGTGAGCGTTACAATATCTCCGACTTAGTGTAGTTGATCGTGAAGCCCGAGAAGGTGCCTATAAACGTGACATCTCATAGGATGGGGTCCATATTGTCGGTGGGGTTCCTAATGTATAATAGCACATCGTCAGCATATAGAGATATTATTTCCGGGTGTCTTTTAAGCGTATTCCTCTGTGGATCTGGCGTGCTCTGATGTAGTCTGACATCGGCTCAATAACCAACGTGAAAATAATCGGGGAAAATGGGCAACCTTGTAGGTTGCCCCTAAAGAGTCTAAATACCTTGGATGTTAAGGAATTAACCTGGACCTTAGCTGCAGGGGCCTTATATAACAATTTGATGTATCCAATCATATTAGGGCCGATCCCCATCGTCTCCAGGACCAACCACATGTACTGCCATGAAACCATATAAAAAGCCTTTTGGGCGTCTAATGTGACAGCTACTGCGTCCGAGTTCTGGTCAATTCTAGCCATAACGTTAAAAAGCCGCTGGATATTGTGGGAGGTAGATCTCGATGGCACAAAGGCACCCTGGTCCTCATGGACCACATGTGTCATGATCAGGAGGAAGTGGTTCGCAATTAGTTTTGCAAATATCTTAGTATCAATATTCATAAGTGAGAGGGGCCTGTACGAACCACATTCATCGCCAGGTTTATCACAGGTTATGACAGCTTCACGTAGGGTAGGGGGAAGGATAGAGTTTCAGAGTGACTCAATCCAGACCTCGAACAATTTGGGGGCAAGTATCGCCACATGTTCCTGGTAGAATTCGGGAGTGAGCCTGTACGGCCCAGGGGCATTACCCTTCAGGAGGTCTGTAATGGCCCTAACAATCTCCTCCAACAGGATTGGGGCATCAAGTTGGTCCCTGGTTGAATGGGAGATGCATGTCATAGGTATCTGGTCTAGGAGGTCTCGTATGTTTTGTTCACTGTGTTCTTGAGGTGATGCATAAAGTTTGGTGTAAAACCCGTGAAAGACCTCAAGTATCTGCTGCTCTGACCATTGTGGGACTACCCTGTGTATCCTTGACACACTCAATATGGGTCTGCCCCCACTCTCCCTTGATCAGTTTAGCTAGAGTCTTTCTCTGCCTCTCACCCTCTCCATATTTATGCGCCACCTGTGGGCAACTGAAATAACGAATCTCCCGCATGGCATGCGATTCAAAGATCTCCAGTTCTTCCCTTATCTGTGCAAGTTTGGCAGGGTCGGCAGCTGTTGCACAGTCCTGTTCCAGTTCGTGACCATACACATTTTTTTAACTCCCCCCCCACAACATGAACTCTATTAAATCCAACGTCAACCTCCCCCCTACTACTACTACACCATACCCCTGCCCCTCCCTTCTAACTTGGCCCTAGGGTAGCCACTGCAGATGTCTTTGGGGGGCCTGCTTTCGTCATGGTCTTTCTATCATTTGCCCCATCTGTAGAGTAGAGTCTTTGCTTCCGCATTCACCAGTATTTTCTACAACATGTCTCTGGGGCCTTGGTTGGGGCTTGCCATCTCTGTCCCCTTGTTTTGTTCACTGCACTGTTCATACACTCCCCTCTAGGTCCTCTATGGTTCTGGGCTCCCGTCTCTGGTTGCTAAGTTTGGTCTCTACAGATTATACTTCTCTAGGAAGGTTGCCCATTCCATTTCCCTTGATGGGGTTTGGTCATGTAGTAGTCTGGTCAGCTACTCCATCCTATACATATCCAGAGCTTTTGAGACCCACTGTCCTTCATTTGGGAGTTCCTCTTTTTTCCATCCCTCTGCCACGTAGGGCCTAGTTGCCAACAGCAAGTAGTGTGGCACATGTGGGAGTTTAAGTCAGTCCTCTTCTACTGTCTCCACCCCAAATAGTACAAGAAGGGGGTCCATATGGCTGTCTATCCCATCTAGGGTCCTTATCCATCCCAGTATTTCCTGTCAATATTTCTGTACCTTTTCGCATGCCCACCACATGTGCCAGTAGTCTGCTATTTGCCCACACCTCCTCCAAAAGTGTGGGTCAGCTCCAGTTACATCTTTGACAGTCTTACCGGATATCATTTCCACCTAAAGAGAGGTTTGATCCTGCGTAATTTATACTGACAGGCCACTGAAGTTCGATATGCATTCACGCATAACCTTTGCCACTGGTCTCTCTCCATTTCCATTCTCATGTCCCTTTCTCATCTCTTCTTAAATACTTCAATCTCCCCTCCCTGTGCCTCTAGTAGTGCTTGGTACAATTTAGATATTAGCCCTTTCATCCCAATATCCGTGTTCAGTATCCTCTCTGTACTAGTCAACTCCCTTTATAACTCTTCCCTCCACACATCTGACATCAGCCCCCCTTTCAGCTGCATATATTTAAATATAGAGATTGCACCTCCACCCGCAATCTCCAGCTCTTTAAGTCTATGAACGCATCCTTCTTCAGGACCTGCCCCACTCTTTCCACCCCTGCCTCAAACCAATCTTGGAACCTCTCGTGGTCCGGGATGTGATCTCTTATCGGTGGGGCCCATTTGTGACTCAAAGGAGAGGGCCACGTCATGACCCCCGCCATTTCCTTTTTAACCCTCCATGGGCTCCAGAGTGGGCCCAGAATCTTGTGTGTCATTACCCTCCTCGGGGCTGCTTCCTGTGACGCCCAGAGCCACTCTCCCAGTGTGACAAGCCTGAATATATCATTCTCAATGCTCACCCATTGTTTCTGCTTGTCCCCCCGCAGGTGAGGTACCAGGGCTATGAATGGGGGTGCTCTATTACTATAGTAGGCATATCGGGCAGGCCCACTCCTCCCTTTTCTTTGGACTGCACTAATATTCTGTAGGCCACTCTTTGTTTCTTCCCCTGCCACAGAAACCGCACTATCCTCCTTTTTATTTCCACAAAATGTAAGTCCGGCAACCCTATTGGCAGTGCTGGTTTGAATATAACACCCTGGGGAGAAGCACCATCTTTAACACGTTCAACCTGCCTGACCAAGAGATTGTACATTTTGACCAGGGGTCCAGCTTACCAAAGAACCGGTGCAATAATGAAGTTCCTCTCGTATAAGTTGTCTAGGTCCCTGGGTATTTTCACCCCTAGGTATTTTATACAGTGCCCCTCCACTGGTATCCCTAGCCCTTCCTATTCTCTGCATTGCCCCTTGGTGACCCCTCTCAGGGGGAGTAGCACTGACTTATTCACATTCACCTTAAACCCTGATCCCCTACCCATACTCCTCCAATATCTGTAACACTCTTGGAACCATTCCATTTATCTTCGAGAGATGTAACAATACGTTGTCCATGTACATGCTCAATTTATAGCTCTCATCTCCACCCTGATACCTCTTACCTGATTATTCCTATGTACCTTTTCCTCGAGTGGCTCCATCGTCAGGGCAAAGAGGAGGGGCAGTAGGGGGCATCCCTGCCTAGTGCCCATGCTAAGGCATAATTCTCTAGACTTTGTGCCATTTACCACCACCCTTGCCGTGGGCCCGAGTATATCGCTGTGATAGCTTTACACATTCTTTCCCCCACACCTATCTTTTGCAGTACCGCAAATAAGAATCCCCATGCAACTCTATTGAATGCTTTTTCAGCGTCTAGGCTCAGCAGTGTGTGGTCGCCCGAATCTCCTCCCACATGTTCCATAAGGTCCAGAGTCTTTCTAATTGCATCTGGGCCCTGCCTGCCCCCTATGTACCCCATCTTATCCGGGGGGGACTATCCGGGGCAGTTTCTCTTCAAAGTGCGATGCTAAGATCTGCGTAAATATTTTCTCGTCCACATACAGGAGCGAAATGGGGCGATAAGATGAGCACTGGGTCAGGTCCATTCCTTCTTTTGGAATCACAGATATTAATGCCTTACTGAACGTGGCTGGTGCCTCCCTTGTTTCGAGGATATGATTTTTTAGTTTCACCATGTGCCGTGAAAGGACCCCTGCTTACCTCTTATAAATCACGATGGTATATCCATCTTCGCCCAGCGCTTTTCCATTTGGTAGGCGCGATATTGCCTCTTGCACCTCTTTGGGTGTTATCAGGATCTCTAAAGGGCCTGTGAGCTTAATCATGCTCATTTCCCTTAGATATTCTTCCACTGCAGCTTCCCCGCTGCGGGCTTTAAATGTATGTAGCTTTTCATAATACTGGGCAAACCCTTCTGCTTTATCTTTTAGTGCCACTCGGTTGCCCCCTCCAGGATCCCCCAGGTTAGATACCCATCTTTCTGCTCTCTGCACCCGGAGCCTTGCTGCCAGTAGTGCGTCTGCCTTGTTCCCCTTCTCACAGAATTTCTGTTTGAGATGCCTCAGTTTCCACATAGTCTCTTCCATTCCCAGCGCTTTCAACTCCACCCTTTTAATGAGCAGTTCTTCCCTCAAGTCATCTAAGTTCCCCTCTGGAGCATGCATCCTTTCCTCTCCCTCCACTATCTCTTTCCTCAACCTTTCCTCCCCCAAATTTCGTTCCCTTTTATGCCCAGTATCACAGTTTGCTTTAGTTAGCTTTTCTCTTTGTTCTATGACATTGGTAACTCTTTAAACAATAGCATAAGGTTCAGATTCGGTCCCCCTCGTCTGTGCTCAGACCAACCAGATTGCTTGCCGATTCAAAAACAGACTTCCGAAGGATGATCTTGACTCACAGGGTACTCTGTTAGATGGAGGCAAGGGCAGGCTTTTTACCATTACAATTTGCACAACGTTCAGCTCAGCCGGGCGCAAATGCCAATTTCTAACAACAAAAATGTCTACAATGTGTCAAGGACTTTCGATTGTACAAAGGATTTGACTTGACCTTTGTATGACCACCTTAACCCCTTCTAGCCCGGCTTTTCCTATGGTCTCTTAGTATTCATAGGTTCTTTACTCACAATATTCAACACAGTCTGTTTGTTCAAGAAAGGGGTACCAGCCAGAGACCTTTCAACTGAACACCCAATTGTTACCTGATACCCACTGATACCCAGTTTGTTCACAAAAGACCTTTTGTCTATTTATCATCTTAATGTTACCACTGCAACCTTGAGCCTAACACAGTCCGGTTGACTATCAGGTTCTTCTGACGCACCAGCTGTGCTGAACTTGTTGACGGTTCCTTTGCCGCTGGAGTCAAGGACGGTACCACAATGGCAACCATGTCTCCCCACCCTGGCTATCAGTGCGGCAGGGTGCCATGTACCTCTGACATCCGTTACACTGTTCGCTGGCTGCGATTCCCAGTCTTATGTTTCTTGCATCAAAGGTTTCGAGGGTCTGGGTTAAAAAGGGCAAGGGCCACTCCTCCTTGATGTCCTTTCAGGTCTCGCCACCTTTCTCCTCTGTTTGAACTGCATCGCTGCTTCCTCGTGCGTTTGGCCTTGCTCGTAGTGTGTTTGTGTGCTCTGCCTTTTATCCTAATGGGGAAAGGAAAGGGTAGTCAGGTGTGTGTAGTTGTCAGTAATTGCCTGACTTTGCCGGACCCTTGTGCTGGGACATGTCAGCTAAATGGCTCGGGTATTGGTCTGTTGTCGTTCATGCTGTGAGAAAGTGTTTGTGTTGGAATAGGGGCGTAGTAGAGTTTCTGAATATCCTACCGGCCAGGATGGGGAAAAGGTGTCATAAGGAAGGGGAAATCCTGTGTCTCACCCTTCGGTATCCGACTTCCACTCTCTGAGGACCCCTCATCCAGGTGATCCTCCCTCACTAGTCTACCCCGAGGTACAGGATCCAATCGCGATGGCTGTGTCCTGGCTACCTGGATGACAGATCCCCGGGGACTAGTCAGTGAGACACGTTCAGGTTTCTGGAAGCTGGGGTCTCAATGAGATGGATATCAGTCTTACTGGCATTAAGGCAGAGATCATTGGCAGCACACCATGCTTGAATAAAAGTCAGACAATCAGGGACGAGACAGGAGGCAGTGGAGGACAGCTTGAAGGAGAGTTGCGTGACATATGCATAGCACTGGAAGTGAGGTCAGAAGGAGGAGATCAGGTGGGCCAGAGTGGCAAGGTAGATGTTGAAGAGTCACTGCGAGAGGATAGAGCCTTGAGGGACGCAGCAGGTGGAGAGTGTGAAAGGGGAGAGAAAATGGCCCAGTTAAATCTGGGAAAATCAGTCGTAGAGGAATTAAGACAACCAGACCAGTGCCAGGCCTGTGATGCCAAGGGTATCACAGAGCCAATTTGTCAAGGTGGCATGATTGACAGTGTCAAAGGCAGAGGAAAGATCCAGAAGGATAAGAATGGGTGGAGAGTTGGAATCAAGATTAGAGAGCAAGTCTTCACTGGTGTTCAGGAAAGCAGTTTCCATGCTTCTGGCTGCTCTGAAGCCAGACTGGTGGTTGTGGAGATAAACAACAGATTCAGTGTATAGGATCAGTTGGGAGATGGCCAACTTCTCCAGGAGTTTGCCCAGGAAGGGTATAATGGAGATAGGGCATCAGAGGGCTTTTTGAGGAGAGGATGCACAAGGGAGTGTTTAGAGGTAGCGGGAAGGAGCTAATGGCAAAACTGTGATCACAGAAATCGTGCGAGGCTGGCACAAGGGAGGCAATGTTATCATTGAAAGTTCTGGAGGAGCATGGGAGCACCTGTTTGGAGAAGGCTTTCATAGGAGAAGACTTGTCTAGAAACCTCCTCCGGTGCTATGGGCGAGAAAGAGGCGAGTAGGAGGGAAGAGGAGAGGTGGGCCAAGGAGGCCAGAGAGCTGGTGGGTTTAGAGGAGAGTGAGGACCGTATGTCCTGAGTTTTGGTTAAGAAGTGGGAGGCCAGTTAAGTACATAGGGACGGGGAAGGCATGGAAGAAGTAGAGTCTGCAGTAGGATTGGTGAGTTCCTTGCAGATTTTAAACAGTTTGCCCATGTTGTTAGTGGCCCCAGAGATACAGGCTTGGATATGGGTCCTCTTCTTGGAGCGGATGGAGAGTCAGGCCAGTCTGATGGAGGATGGGCCTGAAGCCCTCTACTTCCGCTCAGCAACTCTGCACTTGTGTTTCAGAGAGGCTAGGTCAGAGTCATCCAGGTGTTGCACTTGGAGGCATGCTTCATGCGGATCCTCATGGCAGGGACAAGGATCTCTGGGGTATTGGTGATAGTGAGGTGAACATTAGTAAGGGCAGAGTCAGTGTGGGAGTCTGTGGCAACGTTGGGAAGGGGAAGGAAATTGGCGGCAAAAGCAGCAACTGACACTCGCTTCATTGGTCAAATGATGGGGAGGGAGACTGGCAGTGCAGGCAGATGCTGAGCCGGGTACCTAAGAGATCCAGGTGAGAGGACAGGAGAGCAGGGTCAAACCAGGAGAGAGGTGTGGTGAGAAGGATGGGGATGGGGATGTAATCTGAGTTGAGAGGCTGAGTGTCTCGGACCGGAGGGAAGAATGGTGAGGGTAAGAAAGTCAAAGAGGCTGCAGAAGAATCCAGTGGCCGAATCAGTAGAGTCAAGGTGAATATTGAAGTCTCTGAGCAGGAGAAGCTTGGCGGTTGAGGCAAGAAGAGAAGAGGTGAGGTCAGACCCCTCTGAGAGGAAGAGGAAGACCAGATCAGGGATCCTATAGATAGTAGCGAGAATCAACAAGAGGGTTGAAGAGACACAAAGCCTGGAGACGAGGCATTCGAAGGAAGAGTAGGTCTGAGTGGGGATGATAGCAGGAGCGACCCATTCAGGCAAGATCAAGGGCACTACGCCTGCAGACCATTTAGGCCTGGCCTTAGAGAGATCTTGTAGCCCTAAGGAAGAAGTGTGTCAAAAGCAGGGACAGTGAACCACACCTGAGTGAAAGCGAGAACGTCAACGTCAAAGTCTTCAAGAAGGAGACAGATATCAGAGGAGTGTTTAACCGCAGAGCGAGTGTTGAGGGTAGCTAGGTGAAGCTGGTTGCCACCTTTCAGGGTCTTTTGAGGAAGGGTTCAGGGATGTGGTATGCATGTTGGTGGTGGAGAAGGGGCAAGAGGGGCAGCATGCAGAGGAGTGGCAGGAGAAGGGAGGAGGTTGATGAGAGACGGAATACACCTATGAAGACGGAGGAGGTTGGGCTGAGCGCACTGGGCCATAAATCTGCTGTTCTGATAGACATTAATGATGCACCTAGAGGATGGAAAGCATTCCAAGAGTACGTCCCAACTGGTTCCACCATTAATGGGCGACAACGAGAAAGGGGAGAGGACTGAGAACATGTGGGGAGTCCATAGGTACGGCGAGGGAGCGACAAAGCGGATGTGAGTGATTGTTTGCCTGGAAGAAGCGTTGACGTATGTGTGAGCAAAGGGGAGGCCTGGATTGGAGACCAGGAGATGTTTTTTGAACTTTTTCCTTCCAGGCTTCGAAAGAGCGGAAGGATAGGTGACAGAGTAGCAGTTAGAGTAAATAGGGGAGAGGGAGAGCACCATGGAAGGAGCAAGCAGAGAGATAGAAGAAGGAGACGAGATAGAGAAGGAGAACTGCATAATGTGTGACAAACTCATCTGGCAACCTAGCAACAAGAGAAGCGCAGATGAGTCAGGTGCACCAGACGTCCCAGGTCACCGAAAACAGGTGTTGCGCTGCTCCAGCAGTGAGAGGGGGAAGCACCAGGATCAAGCACAAGGGTGGAGTGATCTGCGGCGGCTCTTGAGGGTGAGGGAGACACGAGGTGTCCAGAGTCATAGGCCTTCTTAAGCATGGATTGCCATGCCAGCTCATGCACACTGGGTAATCTAAAGAGATTGAAAGGCACACATGCTGATCTGTGAAGTGAGCCATGATTTTACCAGGAAAGCACAAACTAGGAGAGCACCAGAAGCCATGGATGCTCAAAAAGCACTTGAACAGCAACAGTACAACACACATGGAGTAGAGGGAGTAGATGGAGCCACAGCAGAATCAGGTGGCCACCATGATTCCATAATTTTGCACTGAGATCGAGTGAGAAGCTTGATTGTAACAGTACAGGCATTTTACTGAATGACACATATTCCTTCAAAACCCTTTAAACGGTGCAGAGCTCCTGGTGTGTGATGAGTGCTGTTGCACTGAGATTGAGAAAGGAGCCTGACTGAAGCAGTATGGGCATTACTGAGTGACACACACTCCTTCAAACCCCTTTGAAGAGCGCCGAGTGCCACAGAGTGCAACTAGTGTTGTTGATCTGCAGTTGGTCCAGTTGGAGACGTACTGGGTAAGTGGGGTCCTCTTTTTATATTTCATGACCTTCACATGCACAATCTTAGACTTCTATTTGATACTCTGCCCATTTTCATAGACTATAGAATTGGAGACAGTGATAGTTTGCTATCCCTCTCTCCAAGGGAAACATAACAGAGCCATTTTTCATCGATGGTGAGAACAGCTTCTATTGTTGACTGTAATCAATCTGCTTTTCCAGCTCTAAATTATGTTCTGACATCATTTGTTACACTCTATGAAAATATAAGCACAGAGGTAAAGATGCATACTTTGTTATTGAAGGTCATGAAAAAGAAATTGGACTTATTGTAGAAGAGGGAGGATTTAGAAACTTCCTGTATGTTAACAGACTGCCTGCACAGAAAGGTTTCCCAAAGGTAAAGGAAAGGAGGATTCATTTGGATTAATCATCATTGATAACTGAGGAAGCTAGCTAGGCTACAAATCCTGCCTACACGATTAACAAAAGCAAGTCGTGCCCGGGGAGCCCTAAACCGATATTAATTCAATCTGGCATACAGGGCGCAACTCTGAAAGATAGGTTGGAGAACGGCAATGATCCAAACCCAAGCTGTTCCACCGTCCTTTGCATTTGGGGTTGGCTTACTGCAGAAGGCATGCTGTAGTGCTGTACGTTATTATTGACAAAAGCTCCAAGTAGCTCCAACTTCTGTGAGGCCATTGGAAAGATGTCTTCAGTTGACAATGCTCTTCTACTGGTAAGGCAACTCTCTCCATTACTGGAACCGCCTGTATGAGAACCGGTTCCTCTGATGGATTGACATTTTTACTGTTGTTGGATTCTTGTCACTTCTTGTTGCCTTCCTCAATACGGTACACCTATAGTTTTGAATTTCTTTGATGCCCCCATATACGATTATTTTGTTTGTAAATCTTTTGACTTCTTGTCCTTGCCTTGGTTCCGTTTATTGTACTTCTTTATGCCTTTTGTTGTTTTGTTTATACTATTGGAAGGACTAGCAGGAGTATAGGTGTCCCCTGATGTGCCAGGAACTTCTCTGCACTTTATACATACATGTGGGATCTATGCTTGTTTGAGTCTTATGTGATAACTGATGTTTTTTGTGTCTGTTTAACTGAGTAGATTTGTAGCTACGCAATATGTCTACACTAAATGTTCATGTATTGTCTGTAGAAATATGTACATTATATTTTTTACCTTTTGATATATGAATACAATCATTTATTTTTGTGATAAAAACATTGAGGGATTACAAAAAATTGAGTGGATAACGTGTAACATGGAGAATTTTATCACCTTTCGTTGTATATGTTATCAGGGGGGCACCTCCACTTCCCTGGGCTTGCTTTGCTTTTCAAAGTTCCAAATTTACATGTGTTCCCAGTCTTATGGATGAAGGTCCCAGACCGGTGTATTTCACCTGCCTTGGAGAGTTAGATCTGCTTTACTCTCCTGCCAGGTACTGTGACTATGATGATGATTTGGCTTGATCTTCATAGAGGGATGTGGGCCCCTTACCCATGGGATTCTTTTATCTTGGCATTGTAGTCCTGTTCACTATACTGCCAGGTACTATGACTACGTAGATGATTTGACTTGATCTTCAGAAAAGGGTGTGTGTCCCAGACACGTGGGATTCTTCTCTCTTGGTATTGTAGACCTAGTTCACTATCCTGCCTGGTACTGTGATTATGAAGATGGATTGACTTGATCTACACAAAAGGGTGCGGGTCACAGACCAGTGGGATTATTCTCTCTTGGTATTGTAGACCTGGTTCACTATCCTGCCAGGTACTGTGACTATGAAGAATACTTGGTTTGATCTTCTTAAAAATGTGTGGGTTCCAGACCTGTGGGATTCTCTCCCCTTGGTGCTGCAGTTCTTTGTCATTAGGGGTCTTAGCTCTTCTCCTAGGTGCTTCCCTTTTGCTCCAGTATTGCAACTCCAGATTTTGCCAGGGTCCCCTGTTACCCCTTCCAACTGCCCGGTAGCCCTTGTACCTTTAGGGTCTCTACCGTCTCAGACCGGTCGGTCTCAGAGTTCTCTGCCCTCTGTCTCTGGCATCTCTAGGCTTCTCCGCTCTCCCAGCATGCTGTGGCGTCTCCATAACACTTGCAGGTCCTCATCAGGTGCACCTTCTTGCAACCATGCGGTCCCTCGGCTTGGTTTGCCTGGACGTTTGCTGCTCTGCTTCACCAGATGGTCCTTCTACATGAGACCATGTAGGAGCCTCTACCCCTGCCCGGTAAGCTTTTCTGTAGCTGCTCTGGTTCTCTGCTGAGCCAAGAATTCCCCACGCTCGTGGTTCCTCCAGGGAGGGTCCCTCTTTCCATCTTGATTTTCCGCTGCAGTTTTAACTGGCTTTTGCCCAATCAACTCTCGAGAATAACTAGACTGTTCATTCATAATTAATAATAAATTAATAATAATAATAATAATAATAATATGTACATTACATTCATGTTCTCACAAGTGCCCTCTATGCTTCCACACGGCTTCCTCGTCCCAGTACTGATCTTTAGATCTTCCAATTAGTTAATTGGTCTCTCTATTGTCTCAGTAATTAAGGGATACATACTCCTTAAGGAGTGCACACTCTTCCTCATCCCAGTACTGCCTATATTGATGGTATGACAAAAACACATAGGAACACTACGGAAAGTGTTGATGGAAGGGGGGAAGGAAGGTGTGTTAGGGTTAGGTGGGCTGATGGGATACCATGTTCTCCCCAGGTTGTCACTAACCCCTTAGGGGGCTTCCCTCCCTATGAGATCCACCCGCTGAGTACCACCCTGAGGGGGACTATCGGGTAGGGTCCTCACCTCCCTGGCATCATGGGAAGGGGCTCATCCTAGTGGAGAAGTGATGAGATCCGGGGATTAGTCACACAGGCTATGCCTCGCACTGTGAATCCTATTTTCATGTGCACAGACCTCTTCTAGAAAGAATGATTCATACGCTACTCTTTGTTAAATAAATTGTATACCGTCCTTTTGGCAATGGCAGTTTTTCAATGGATTTTGTGCCGATAAAGTCCATTGAAAAAACTAATTGAAATGTCTATGGGGGGTGGGTAGGGACATAAAAGGGGTGAGGAAGGGCAGTGGTCGAAGTCGGCGGGAGCGGTTGGGAGCGGTGCTCCTCGACTTCTTTTAATGAAGTTTTACCGTTCCTATACATTTATTTTAAAAAGAAACTGTTCTGGAATGGTTTCATTTTAATGTAAAAGTGTAGGAAGCAGTTGAAACTTGCACTTTCAGTGCAGTGCACTGAACATTCCCTTAAACTGCAGGCGCATGCATTTGGGGGTTTATGTTGTACATGGGAGGGGGTGTGGCGATGGGGTTTGTGGGGAGCTGTGCAGAACAGTAGGGAACATAGCTCCACTAGTTATTTTCATACACTTCGATCACTGAGGAAGGGGATGGGGTAAAAACATAGGGAAATGGGGTGTCTGGGGGGACCCCCAAATTAAAAAAAAAACATTTCGATTAGTTTTTCGATTGATTTTTGCCAGCAAAAAATCCATTGAAAAAACTAACGTCAGTAAAATGACATAGAACCTAATAGATATGTAAAATACTCCACAGGAGTAATTATGGTCACACATTAATCTACAAATGTAAAGATGTCACCAGCGGTATTGGAATTTTATAGAGTGCTTTACGCCAAAGCGATGTAAATAGCATCAGGCAGAACATAAAATGAGACATGATAAAACTTTAACAACCATTTAACCAGAGTGAAGTAAGTGGGATTTAAGGGAGTCCCGGTACAAAGAAAGCACTGTGATAGAAATAAGGGAAAGAGGAAGAGAGTTCCAGTGAAGGGGAGCAAGCAGAGAAAAAGAACGAAAACGTGTCTGAGAACAAGGGGGATAAGAAGTGACAAGGCAAAATTGAGAGTAGGAGTGAAGAGTGCAAGTGGGGATATAGAATGAGACCAAACAAGAAAGGTAGTCAGGAACAAGACCATGATGAGATTTAAAAACTAGACATACAAAGTTGAGTTTAAAACATGATTGGAAAGGAAGCCAGCCAAGGGTGGAGAGTGATGAAGAAATAGAGTCATGAGGGGACAGAAGAAAAAGTAAACGAATAGAGGCATTCAAAATAGATTTGAGGGGAGCGAGATGAGTAAGTGCGAGACCAAAGAGGGGACAAGATGGGACAAGAGAGGACAAGAACAATAGAAAAGGTGAGAAATAATTAAATATGGCAACAAGAGCTTAGTAGCATTGAAAGTTAGAAATTGTACAGCCTAGAGTACGGCCCGTAAGAGAAATAGCTAGCTGAGAAGGAGGAACAGAAAAAAAAGAATGAGGGAGAGGAGAGGGAATTGTACTTGTTGGAAAAAAAGTACCTCAGTTTTAGTGGTATTAAGAGCCAAGAAGTGAGCCGACATCCAAGATTGGATGGGTAGGTGACCAACAAAAAGTTGCCCATGAATATCAGTGGAAAATGAAGGAAAGGAAAGAAAGAGCTGAGTATCATCAGCATAAAGGCGATGGGAGAGTCCACAGAAGATAACGTTAGGCAGGGGAGAGGTATAAAGAGAAAAAAGAAAAGGACTGAGGACTGAAGACTGAGCCTTGAGGGACACCGTGAATGAGTTGGAGTGAGTCAGAAGATGCACCGGACCAAGAGACTGAGAATGTCCTTTGGGAAAAATAACATGTAAACCAAGAAAGAACCGATAAGTAAAACCAAAGGTCAAAAGAGAGCTCTGTACACGTCATGGAGGGTAAAGTATGATGTAAAGAGGGCTACAATATATGGCATGGGGTATTCTCGCCTTAGTGGTGGGATGTGATGTGGAATTACAAGGACCCTAGGTGGCACCTAGATAATGACTGAAGAGTAAGGTCTTAACTGCCTTCCTTAACTGTTGTACTCTGCATTTGTTGCACTTCTCCTTTGTGCATTTAAATGATTGGACAACGCAGTAACAGTTTTGGAAACACTGCTTTCCTCTATTGTGTGCACCGCCTATTCATTTTGAATATGGTCCAGTTGTGTTTAAATATGGCTACCATTTCAGTGAGTCAGTGTTTACATCATGGGCACCATCTTTAATGTCCATGGTTTACACCAGCTTGATTTAGACGCTTGCACGTATTTACACATTTCACGTTTATCTGGGGCATCAGCATACTGCAGGAGAGGCCCACTGTGTGAGACCAGACCCTTTTAACCACAGGTACGATTAGACGCTGTCATGTTGACAGTATAGTTGCGGGGCAAGGGGGCGGATGTGGCAGGGCGGCAGGGAAGTGACATGGGGCAGGTGGGCACGTAGGTATGTTGTAGGATGTTGAGGAATAAAGAGGTTTTTATGCACTACGGCCTCGTCCAATTATTGTGGAGCATACTACGCGGCTCCGGGTCAGGCGGTACCTCACCCGGAGCACCCCGAAACCGGCGACAAAGGGGAAAGCATGCGCATAATGTGCAGATTAATCCAGGCGCCACAGGTGAAACGAAGTACGTGAAAAAGATTGCAGACAGGAGTATCACCCGTGGCTGCGGAGGTGAGGGCGTTGCTCTGCCCATAAACAGAAGGCCGCCGACTGTGGAATCAGCTTGGCGCCGCAACGGTGATCTCCACAAACACAGCAGTGAGTGAGGAAGTGGAAAGAGGAGATAGACAGTGCTCGTGCCACGTGGTGGCCATGTCACAGAGTTTCTGCTTCCCAGTTCTTTCTTCTGTGACACCACGGTGCTAGTGCCAGTACAGGCGGCATTCAGGGGAGCTCCAGGGGAATTAAAGAGACATTGCACACAAGAGTAAACCAGACATGTCTGTCTAGGATATCCCTCAAGCTGTTAACCAGGATGTGCAGGCAGTGGGTCAAGAGGCTATACCTGCTACAGGTTCGTACAGGCTTCCTGACTCTCTTGCTGTGTAGTTACCAGGGGCTTTTGATGTGTTGGTCACGAGCAATATGGGGCCGAGGTGGCCGAGGTGGATAGAGATTTGCTCTCTACATGAGGGCAACAGGGCTTGTGGATGAGGAAAGGCAAAAAGGCCTGCTCAAGTTGGCAGTGGGGCCTGCAACAAGGGACATTATCGACAAAATGCCTGTAACTTCCATTGACTCAATTCAAGACTTAAAGGGTGCATTGGCTGCTTACTTCACACCGCCTATCAATGTGGACTATAAACGTCACCTATTTCATAGCACAAAACATGCAAAAGATGAAACAATGGATGCCTACGTTTTGCGTCTACAAATTAAAATGAAGTATTATGACTTCGGCAATTACTTGAACACGGAGGCCCTACAGCCCCAAATCATTGCGGGCTGCGAATCCCACACTTTTCATCACAAACTACTACAAAAAGACTGAACACTTGTCAAACTCTTTACCCAGGACTTGTTGTAGTAGTTGGTGGTCTACCAGGTCAAATGCCGCGATCAAGTTCAGGAGCATCAGTAGCCCTCTATTGCCCTTGTCAAGGAAACTAAGCATGTGAGTCTGTAAGTCGAACATAGCAGTCTGCATACTGTGTACACCCAGAAAAACCCGATTTTTACTAATGCATGATGGAATTAACTTCAACATGCTTCTGATGTTGGGCTGTTGCGATTTTATCCAGGACCTTGAGAACAAAGTTACAATTAGTAATGGGACGCAAATTGCCTGGGTCCTTGGTACAGGCCTGGGTTCTTAATGAGGGGGGTGATAGTAACTGCTTTTATGCACTTGGGCACATAACCTTCTTTAAATGATGCATTGACTATTTTGGTCAGGACTGGTGAAAAAATGTCTTTATGTTCCAATATTATTTTCGGGGGAATTATATTCTCAGCGCATGAGGTAGGCTTCATTGTAGCGAGTACTCTGACCATCTCCTCCTCAGAAGTGGGATGGAAGTGAAAATTAACTACTTCCTTCTTCCTTCTTCCTGGGTTCCCCATCGGGTGTGGATGCCACATTGTTAGATGTTTCTCTGAACGATGTTATGATATCCCTAGCTTTCTGAATTTTAGAAGCGAAAGCCCTTTGCACTGACTCGCAATCATCTTACGTAGGGTTGTAGGGGGGAGATAGGGCCTTGGGTTTCTCTATGGACTTGAGAATCTCAAATAGGTTGGAGGCGGAATTAGGTGCGGATGCAATTAAATCATTATAGTAGTTCGTTTTGGCCTCTCTGACACCCTTTCTATAACGCGATTCAGTACAGTTCCATTGCTCTTTATTGGCTGGTGTCAGGTCTGTAAGCCACTTCCTTTCCTAACCTTTAAACCGGTATAAAAAGGTTAGCATTGGTCGGTGAGCGGGTACAGTGTTGTGATTGTGTATGTAAGGCTTGTAAGGTTTGTGAGTGAAAGTAGTGGTGAGAGAGTACAGATTGAGTGAGGGTTGTTTGAGGAAGTGAAAGGAGGGCAATTGAGAAGAAGGTGGGCGGGAGCAGCAGTAGTACTAGTGTGGAGTAGGCAGTAGTGGTCATGTGGAATTAGGATTAGCAGTGATGTGGAGGAGGATGAAGTAGTGGTGTGAAGAGGGGAGAGTATTAGTAGTGTGGAAAGGGGTGAGTAGTAGTAGTAGTAGGGAGAACGATTGGAGGGTGGGGCTAGGTAGTAGAGAGAGCAACATCAGCGGTAAAACAAAAGGAAGTGTGAGAGAGCGGAGAGAGATGGCGGGTGGAGTAGTAGGGAGGAGAGTAGGAGGAGGAAAGGGAGAGAAACAGAGACACACAGGGAGAGGAACATCTGGGCACTGAAGGAGAACACTGACTGTTTTTTTTGTTGGAGTGTCTGGAAGTCACCTCTCGGATTTCTAGAACTAATCAGTGCAGCAGAGTAGGTTACACCTAGGAAGTCCCTGAGAGAGTTATATAGATAGGGCATTTACCTTTATACCATCAATACCCGAGCAGATAGATTTTACATAGTAGGTGTCAATAATCAGTAGTAACTAAGTTGGGGAGTAAGGACACCTGGGTTAGTGAGGGACCTGCTATCTCTAGACGATTTAGGGACAAGCAGCCTGGAGAGCCTGTTTGCAACCTGCTAATAAAATGCCTTGAACTGTCCCCATGGTTTAGTGTGTTGTTGAGGCCATCTGTGACAGCTAATAACACTGTATATAGGCTTGGACCGAAGCGGATTAGCTTCAATACTGTGCGTTCACAATATGGGTGCACTAGAGTCACGCAAACCGACAACCATAAGTAAATCAAGATGCTCTAACATTTAGATCAATTATATACAAAACAAATCTTTATGATCACGTGGGTAAAAATACAGTGTACATACAGAGGAGAGCAGATATCATGGCCAATGCATTTCAGACAGAGACATATCCTGCATCAGGGCACATCTAGGTAACATAAGATATCAAAAAAGACAAAAAGACAAAAAGACAAAAAGAAAGGAGGGTAAATATGGGATCCTGTCCAGTCACAACATCAAAATACTCCATTGCATGTATCACTAAAACAAATTAAATAGCTACCTGTCTCTCATAAAAAGTTAAATCAGCTTTTGAGGAGAAAACATAAACAGATGTACAGGATGACTCATATAATGCATGTAGAAGATGTAAATATAGGTATTAGAAAAAGAAAGACACAATAAGGTACCTGTCTCTTGGGCTCCTATTGAGATGCAGTCTCTGTGGTGAGAAACACATCTATCAACTAAAACGAAAAGGTTAGCTAGAGGCTATAAGTAAGTGCTCAACATGTAGTCTATGAACTAAAAAGAACAAACAAAATGATAGTGGTACCTGCATGTAGTTAAAGGTCCCTTCAAAAGGCTGAGTGAGCAAAGAAAAATCGAAATTATGAATCGCAGTAACCACAGTGGTGATGTAGTCTAGTAGAGCCAGAAAGTCGAGAGGAACTCACCAGAATTCTTCAAGATAGAAGACCAGGACATCGCCACACACACACACACACACACACACACACACACACACACACACACACACACACACACACACACACACACACACACACACACACACACACACACACACACACACACACACACACACACACACACACACACACACACACACACACACACACACACACACACACACACACACACACACACACACACACACACACACACACACACACACACACACACACACACACACACACACACACACACACACACACAGGTTGCTACTTGAAAAATCGTCATTAAGAACAGTCAATGACATCATCGTGTGCAAGCGTGATGATGCCATCATCAGTGAAATGAGCAGCATCAGAAAGGGATGTAGATATCAAAACAAAGGGGCAAGGACAGAGAAATATTAAAAAAACAGAAAAAAGCAAACATTTAAAGGTTAAAAGTAAAAGTGAACTAAATTTAGACGAATAGGTCAGACTAACCATTAATATGGAGAGAAGGTTGTATGCATGTACATGAACATCGTCAGACATTTTCAGAATTCTGAGGCACAAAAAGATAAAAAGAAGAGGATAGAAAAAATAGAGAAAACATAAATGTTCAGGTTGACAGTTGGACTGAAGTTTCTGTGTACATAGGTGAGAGCAGAGGTTAGTAACACAAATTAATGTGCTGAGTTACAATAATGTTGAGAAATATATAACTTCCATAATTAGTCAAGGACATGGACATATCTGCGTACATAAAATCTAGGCTAAGACTTCGAAACTTGTAGAAAAGAGCCAAAATAATTGGTATGCAAAAACATAATGGACAGACGTAATATGAAAAAACCCATCACAGTGACAGTTAGTCCAGACTTGGACAAATAGTACAAAGAGCAATCATAAGAAACTCCTCAGACCAAATTCTTCATTAATGCCTCCAGGGGCCAGAGAGTCCAATTGATGTATCCAGGAAGCTTCCTTGCAATTGGGCCTCTTCTGGCTGTCCTCATGGAAATTACATACAATTACTTCCAATATCTGGAATATTATTAGTACAATTTAAACTTGTATTTACACCTAGATTCTTTAATACATGTTCCTTAGATTTGATTATACTAACCATTCAGGAACTGTCTAAATGTGTTGACAATTTGAACAAAGAGATCAATGACATACAGGGTGAGGTGAGTAACCTTTTGATGCAGGACAAATTACAATCTATAATCACTGACATTAATGTGAGGTAAGAATCTTAACATACAGAGTTAGAACAGATGATGATCAGAACATTTAAGAGGGACACCCATGACTATATGAATGACGAAGTATACACGTTCATACATTCAAACCTACCCCCCAATAAAAACAACAGCAGCAGTTCCTCAACCCC
The DNA here is from genome assembly GCF_040938575.1 of Ambystoma mexicanum. Classification (NCBI taxonomy): domain Eukaryota; kingdom Metazoa; phylum Chordata; class Amphibia; order Caudata; family Ambystomatidae; genus Ambystoma; species Ambystoma mexicanum. The sequence continues at coordinate 290,978,621 of NC_090936.1, read as the reverse complement.
TTTAGCTCTGATAGTGAGAGCACCGTTGACACCAACACTCTAGGGGCAACAAGTAGCAGTAAACCCTTACCGCCATTGTGTGGGATTGTTCCAACATTGCCAGTAGGTAACAGTCCCTTAGTAAGAAAAAATGTTGACGAAGAACCTGCAGGGGGCACAGGAACAGTGCGCAATCTCAGAACACAAACCAGACTACAGAACAATAGAACTTAGTGATCAATTTGTCTACTCACTACCAAAGAAATAACATGCTACAAGAACAAAATTACACTGCTTCTTTGCAGATAAAGAGACCATGGCAGATACTTCAACCTCTATTGAGGAAGATTAACCTTTGATCGAATTTAGAACAAAAAGCACATGAATGCCTCCTATCTCTGTGCCAAGTATAGACACATTTGAGAATGCATGTCTAGCCGACTGAAAAAATATATAATTCAGACCACCCAGACATAAGAATCTTAAAAGGAACAAATTAACTTTGATCCGTTCCCTGTATAACAACACCACTATCACCATACGACCAGCTGATAAAGGAGGAGCACTTGTGATACCAAACACCACAGCCTATATTAATGAATGCATGAGACAACTAGGAGGTTCTATCACATATATGCTACCTGCGGGAAAGTGATAAATGAGGTGTCTGTCCAGCATTTTGGGGAAATTAAGGAAGCTGATGTCCCTGATGTTGATAAATTGGACCCCAAAATCTGGCAGCTGATCAAAGAGAAAATTATCCCCTGACCTTATCCAGTGTAAGAACATGATGGACTTTCAATTATGGGTTGAATCCTTTGAAAATATCATGTCTCAGCATCCATCAAATAGGTTTGACATGGCTTGTGAAACCGAGGTGCAGACCATGTAGAGTGCATGCCAAAATGAGCTGCCTGCTTTGTGGCCACATGATGTACAAGCTGATCTGTTGAAATGTGATAGCGGTCTTAGTTGTGGTTCTGAAGTTGTTAAGAAGCAACCTTTAATGGTTGGTCCAGCGGTTACTGTTATGATGTCTACCCCTGAAATCATAAAAAAGACACAAGCATTCCTAAGGTTACGTATTGTAGGAATACAGGTAGATAGGTGAGTATCTAAAATCAGACTCTTACTTCATCTGACATTGTGTATCTGTTTGCCATTAAATCTCTATACACTATTTTTTGAACATACAAAACTTGAATTCATAATTTTTGAAACATAATTATTACAATCTAAAAACAGTCATTGTGTTAGATATATTGTGGAAAACAATAGTGTCACACAAATGGTAGATTCAATTTCGGCCACAACTTCTTCTTATTAGTAAAACTCTTTCCTCACATAGTACCTCAAATGCCAACAATCACTCAATTTCTACAATCACTACCCAACATGTTTCACTCCTTAATATTCACAATTACGAACCATTAGCCTGGAATTTTATAAGGGCGTACATTATCTTTAATTTCCACTTTCTTTTAGACAGAGTTTAGGCACATATCCTCATAGCTCTACTACGTAGTGCCTTTTCTTGTATCCTGCCTTTGTGCAGTTAGTACGTTGTTTTCCATGTCGCTCTTTTATTGACTTCCATGTCTAACTTCATCTTCTAACTTTGGGTCTACAATACAGAAAAAAGGGGAATTTTATTTACCCATTTTTTTAAAAAAAGCCTTCTTTTTTGTAGGCTGTTCTTTGGCAATTAACTTTGCATATGAGAGTACAATTGTCAAAATTTAGAACACATTGTTACTCTCTACAACATTGCTCACTTACCCAGTCACAAACTTTTGTGTAGTTGGCTCCATCCAATACACTTATTTCTTTTTTTCTTTGTTATTTTTTCACTTTCCATATGGCTTTATTCCATCTACTAGGTTAACTCCCATGCTATTTACAGAAGACAAAACACAAAAACCTTTTTGTTTGTAACCATGGAGCATGAGCCCGTTGTTACTGGGCATCTATGGTTTATTCTGATAATTTCCTTTAACTACGCTTATGCGAACGCCTACAGCGAGGTTTTTACAAAACTACATTTTTAAATTCGAGGTGTGTTACTTCCGTAACTATTTGTTTGACTGCCGTGATTTCTAAATGGTGTCATGCTATTTACATTTTCTAAAGCTAGCATTTAGCTAATTTCTAGTTTAGAAGAGTGCAGCTGCTTGCTTACCTTTGGTTTGTGGCCGTGATTTATAGTTTCTCGTATTGTATCCATCTCTGCAGTGGCTTTTCTAATTCGTGCCCTTTACCTCCTACATGAATGACGAGTAATTTGAAGCACCGGTCTACACGGTAGAAAGGTGCGACATACGCTCTCACTATCCACTCTGACATTAACATCCTCAATTAATATGACAATCTGAATGCGAGTTGATGCCGGGATCTCCTTACCCGCTGGTAGTGGCGTTCTTGTTCTTCTCCTTGCAGTTTCTTTACTCCAAAGGTGCATGGGCATTCACAGCAACAAGTTTGACCCCTCCCCGTCTCATTATTTTCTCAAGGGCCTAGATTTGATAAAGATGTATCCACAAGCACAACCGGATTTGCACCGCAAGTGACTGCAAGTGTCTGCAAGTGTAGAGGCTGTTTGGCTGTAGCCTCTGCTGCTTTATTCTCCTGGTCTGACTGACTGCTGGAAGTATTGCCATCACTACGTGTTGTCTGCAAGATGAAGCATTTTCCATTCCATTTCACTTTCCATTCGAAACGTGCTTTCTTGGACTACAAGTAAATAACTCTGCTTTGAACTTAGTATTGTGACTCGTTCACAAGAGTCATTGATAGGATTCTTTGCTTTGTTGCTTTGAACGTGTATATGTGACTCATTGATTGGACTTAGTGATAGTGTTCTTTAGCTGCCGGCCACCTTGCAGCTTCTCTCATCACTTGCTTTTCTTCTTTGTAGCCATAATCCTCGGTGCTGCCTGCAGCTCCTCCCCCCTCATTCTGGGATTGGTGTTTGGTGTTTCAAAATAGCTGTGCATGCGCACCGCAAGTGACTGCAAGTGTAGAGGCTGTTTGGCTGTTCGGCCGTGTGGGCGTGTGGGTGTGTGAAATAGGAATCTAATGTTCTTTTACCTCCAATGTTACCCTCGACTACGTTAGACAACTTTACATGCTGTGCACATTCAACAGTACCAAGGTATGAAGAGTCTGTCCATGTTTTTTTGTGTTCATGAAATAACATTGGTAGCCTGAAGTCATTTATTTATTTATTTATTTTATTTTATTTTTCATTTTTTTTTTTCATTCAACAACACACACTGCAAATCGCATATTGTTAAGTTTTAGGTCCTTCATTTTTCTCTATTCACATTTAAAGGATGGCTAATGGGCTAAGAAGTGGCAAATGTTCAGGTATGGCACAACCAGCTGGCATTGGTAACATGACTGAGACTGAGAAAGGCTCCATACCCACTCTAGACTGTGATGTTGACACTGGTAACATTAATCCTGTTTTACAGGAGTCTATATCCAACACAGTAACCAATAAGCCTCCAGGCTCGACCAAAGAAGGCAATTCACTTAATAGTGATTTTGATATTAGAGCATTGGCCGACCTGGATTCTCGCATTAGATTATCCATTGGTTTGTTGACTCCACTAGTTTCAAGAAATCAGGAACTACAAGATAATGCATCTAGAAATGATGCACACTCGCCACCTAACACTACTCTGGCATTATCTGGGGCAAATATTAGTAATGGTAGCGCGGCTTCTTATCCTAATCGTCCATTAAGCCCCGATCCTGTCATCTCATACTCCCAGAACAATGGTAGAGTCTCTAGCATGCCTCTTACCCCTCAAGATCAAGAACCCTTTACTTTTCCAGTAATAATAAGAATTCTTGACCTATTAGATAAGGGGCATGACGTCGCCCATTTAGAACTGAGAGATATTAAATACACTATGAATGAGATTGACTCTAAGATAAATAGGATGGAGGGCTTTATTCTTGCCCTGGACGGTCTTTATTCAAAGACAATGACACCCTCAGGTGCCAAGACTAAGATTACTCATGAATAATGTACTCAGACAAAAGAATCTCTTTCCGATGACACAGCAAGCCATGAGCCTGAATCATCAAATGAAATTGTGTTCATATGAAGCGAACTAGTGACTATTAACTCCACCCTATTTCATTTTAGGAACATGCTTAATCCATCCATTCCTGCTTCTCCACTAGAAAAAATGGTGAATTCCGCTGATAGTCCTTCAGTCCTACTTAAATGTATTGATGAACAGAAACTCTCCACTGGCTCCAGGGAATGTGAATCTGAATATATGGGTATCCAGAAGATTCCGCAAAAATCAAAAACGCTGTGTTAAATGTGCGGAAAAAAAACGTAGATCAGCAAATGAAAAAAAAAAAATCATTAAAAAAATTAAAATATTGTGAGTCCTGAAAGTGGCAGCGAAGATGCGATTGACGTGGCACAACTTTCAGTGGAATGCCAATCACATCTGGGTGCAGATCACAAAAATGAAACCAAACAAAAGGAAGTCAAACCAACATCAATTCCTGGCGTCATTCAAGATACAATCACAGTCGAAGTACATAAAGAACCTGCAGCTACCGTGCCCCAACGAGATCTAAAACATGATTTAGACAATAAGAGCGAGACTGAAGGGGCTGTACCCAAAACTCAAAAAATACTTTCCAACTATTTTCATAGTGCAGGAAGGAAAAAACATCGACCAGCTTAATATCCTCATCCAATCTTACTAATAACCAAATGTAGTACCTAACCAGCCTAATGGTGGAATGGTCAAAAAGGATTCCCAGCTTTATTCGGAAACCTTACAAAGAAATCTAGTGAATGCACAGGTATTGATTCCCAAAAATGCACCACTAATTCTAAATGGAAGAGGTAAGCTTACCAAATTATCCAATCACATAACTATTGGTAGGACTTCCGTCCAGAATGAGTCTGCAATGGGTGATTCTGCCTGCGCTGTACATGAAAAACACAAACAACTATCACAGAGTAGCAGTCTAACTGTTTCCAACATACAAGAGTCTATGCGCATAGCGTTAACGGCTGGCATTCCCCCAATTGAAATAATCAACCAGCTTCTAACTACACAATCTTTTGGAAATGAACCTAATGCGCACAGTGACTCCCCATTCAATTTGAATCTGCGGGACTAGATGGTGGTCCCTTTAGCAAAAATTCAAATGATCTAAAAAGTATTCTCAATCTCAAAGATCTTACATCTCATCATAAGGACCAGCCCAATGATACCCATATAGGAAGTATCTTGCTTGCAAATGATAACATCGATGATGCCAGACCCCCATGTTCCAATGCGAACAATAAGAACCACACCAACATGATTGGGCTCGAGGGCAAGCAGGAAATTTTACGTGGTGCACGAATTAATAGAAAATATCTTTTAGATCTTCTCTATGTAATTCCATCATTAAGAATTATATCTTCCACTGATATTGACCACATCGCATTAGCTCCTACCAACAACTTTCGTATGATATGTTATTTGTTCTCTGAACACGTACTCAAGCTCATTTGGTCCTTTAGACGGGAACTTTCAGAAATGGGATTTTCACTGTTCACCTTTAACGATGAAAAACTAGCATATGAATTTTTATATGCTAACCAGCGCCGCAACTCAAATGAGCAGAAAATGAAGGGTGATCATTCAATCAGTACCAAAAATGATCAACTTTTGACAATTAGTCGTACCAACAATGAAATGGCATGTATAGAACCATTGCTAAAAACGATATATACGGCTAATCAAGAACTGTTTAGATCATAAGTTAAGGTTAAGTCTGTTCTTACTGTCCTGTCGTGGAACTCATGTGGGTATAATAATATTTCTACCTGGCTTTCCACGCTTGCAAAATTACCAACCATTTTTTTTGTTCCAAGAAACAATGAAAATGGATCCATTGGTCATTCCTGATTACCATTCATACTGCTCTCCTACTTCCAAAGGTGCGGGTGGCAGGCCCTTTGGGGGTTTAGCCATCGCAATCAATAATGCAGCCGAATGTAGGGCAACCTTGGTATATTGTTCCGTTCATGTCCTAGCTGTAATTTTGTGCCTCGACAAGCGTGAAACAAATGTAATTTTAATAATCAACGTGTATTGCAATCCTCTGAAATATTCAATTTTAGCTATCTTTGATGATTTAGATTGCTGTTTTGACCAAGCCTCAATGATATACTCTAAATATGAGACTATTGTAGTGGGGATTTTAATTCACATTGTAATGGACAGCCAACAAATGATCCTGTGTGTAAACAGTCCAATTCAAACAGTTGTAAAAGAGGAGCAAAGTTTCGTGAATACTTTGAAAATTGGGGTATGTCATTTGTCACATTCAGTCAGTCCTCGAATGTACATACCTGGAAAAGAGGCCTAAATGGTTCTGTGATTGATTTTTTTTGTGTCTCCGATTTACTGTTATCTAGAATAGACACGGTCAAAATTGGGGACATTATTTATAGTGATCATGCCCCCATTTTTCTTACATCTTCACTTGATACCGATCAATGGCACTCGAACATCCTTTTACTTCCCATTGAAAACAAAAGGGATAATATTTCCCTAAGATGGAATCCAACCTTATGTAAGAAGTTAGCAGAACGGGTACATGACCATCTTAATAGCCTGTTGAACTGGGATTCTATTAACCCATATTCCATCAATTATGTAAATGCAATAATCAATGATTGTATTGAAGACGCCCTTAATCAGTACAGAATTAAAATTCCTCTCAATGACTCCACTCACAAACATAGTTTCAACTATTACATCAAAATGTTGAAAATATATAAAAATCGTGATATTGGACGATTAGAAAAGGGGAACTTTTCTGCTTTGCATTACATGCTAAAAAAGAAGCGCATCATTATTGAATACAAATTTAAATTGAAAGGCGCACATTTGCAGCAACACAATGAACAAAATAGCAAAATGATCAAAGCAATTTGTTGTCGTAATTCACGAGACATTTGGACTGCGTTGAAAAAAGGTAATGTGTTAGATCTGATAGGTGTGAAATAAAAGCAGAAACATGGATATCCTATGTAAAGGAAACATATATGATACCTGCCCGTTTTGCAAATATAAGGGATGACATAGTTCCTGTCTCTCTTGTCAACTACTTTGCTTGGTCCTCATATGACATCATGTGGGCCATTAAAAAATTGTCTAATTCCTGTGCTCCGGGCCCTGATGGGATACCTAGTTGTGTATACAGATCAGATCCCATTTTTTGGAGTCAGATCCTAAAGATCAAATTTGATAGCATTCTTCAAAAGGGCCTCATTCCGAATTCCTGGGTCATGTCTATTCTTATCCCTCTTTACAAAACGGGTGATTCCAGTTTACCTGAGAATTACCATCCCCTATCTCTGACTGATGCAGCAGAAAAAGTTTTCTCTATTTTAATTATCCATGACTTAGAAACATATTTATCCACTCACAAAATGTATTCAAAATGTCAGGTTGGATTTAGGCGCCAGATGGGCACAACTTTAAATGCCACAATCCTGGCCCATTTGGTTGCTGGTATTAAAAGAAAAGAACTTGGCAATGTTTACATTGCCTCTATTGACATGCCTTCCGCATTTGACTCAGTTGTTCGACAAGTTTTATGGAACAAAATGCGGAAGTTTGGAATCCCAGAACTCTTTATACATTGGATCACCAAATTCCATATAAATACATCTTGTAGAATTCGCTTAACCCGGGGAGGTTCTCTAACCGAGTCTGTTCCCCTTCATCTTGGTCTGAAGCAAGGATGTAACTTTGCATCCATGCTCTTTAATTTGTATCTTGCAGACATAGACGACCTTTGGGAATCTGTCATCACATATCCAGCAAGGCTCTGTTCTCTTCGACTACACTGGTTAGCCTTTGCTGATGACCTGATTTTTTTTTATTTAACTCCATCTGGCCTCCAAGCCAAATTGGACATATTCTCAATGTTCGCCTATAATCATAATCTTATTCCCAATCCAAGTAAGACCTATGTTATGATTTTTCAATCTTGCAAAAAGCTTAATAAATTTAGATGGCGTATTGGTGATATCCCTATACATGAATTAAAAGAGAGCATCTACTTGGGATATCGTCTGAGTAATGTGACTACTTATAACTCATGGGTATACTATCTGAGGCAAAAATCCAGACCCTTACTGAGTCAAATGAAGTTCATTTTTTCTACTCTCTGTAAATTTTCATTTATTCCGCTCCTTGATTTCCTCACATTGAAAGTGGAACCAGTTCTTTTATATGCATTGGACATTTGTCCCAGTAGCATGTTGAAAGAATTGGATCTATTACAGGGTAGCATGATAAAAAAAGCTCTGCGCCTGTCCTTATCCATTCCTAACTGCATTATTAGACACGAGATGGGTCTTATCGCCTTATCTACCAGGTTCACATGGCGTGCTCTGTCAAACTACTCTAAAATTTTGAATTGCCCTGATAATTCAATTTATCAAGATTTCTTGGATTTCAAAAAGGGCTGCTCTTCTAGATCTGTTAACAGCTACTATGTGACCATGGAGAATACTCTAATAAATTTGAGTGTTAATAGTGAAGATCTGTATAGGCGTCCAAATTATGTGAAACAAAAGTTATTTCAGTATGATTGGTGTAATACCATTGATCAAATTGCCACTCTGTGTACATATAAGGAATATGTGCAATTTCCCCATAAAAGAGATGGTTGCAGTGATTATCTCAGGATGTTTCCATGTAACATAACGAGTAGATACTACATGCGTTTTAGGTTAAATCAATATCATACTCTTGAAAGAACAAAGTATTGGGTGACAGGTAAAAACAAGCTGGGCATTTCGAATTGTCGGTTTCCTGAATGTACAGAACGGAACGAAACATTAAAACATCTTATCTTAGAATGTCCCTTTTTTAGGGATCAAAGGACAAAGTCCTTTTTAAGATTTATCAGTGTGAACTATGAAGATTGCATGATTTCACTATGGAACAGACTTATGAAAGGCAATGAGAAGGCTTTAATTTTTGCTTTGGTTGCTTTTCTGAAGGTCATTGATAAAGAGATTTTGTTACTTCATTGTTAAATTGTTTTTAACTTGAGTTTAATTTTATCTGGCATTTTTTTATATATATTGTAATGAGTTGATAAATTGTTAAATAGATGTTATTGTGTAATTTTGTAAAGGTTCTTTGAACTATATACAAATAAAAAAAATAAAAAAAAAGGTGCTTGTACCATTCACCTGGTTGCCTAGGTAATGGGGATAGAAACACACATCTTTTTTGTAAGGTCCATTCCTCTAAGTTTAAAGACTCCTCTTGTCTTGTGGGAGCGGTAGTGTTTGTTTGAATAAGTTGAGACTAGACTCTAATGCAATACTTTCCTCAAAGGAATTTCACAATTGTTAATCTAAGCCTTCAGAGAACCAGTGTAAGTTTTCAACGACCGCCAGTTCATGGGAGACTCGTGCCATTGATGCTTTGGAATGTGGTAGTACGATCAGATCTATACATCAGAAATTAGCCGTTTGACTTTTGACATGAGCAGATATTTCTTTTTATCATTACTGAATTTCCTTTGTCATCCTATCCGTCTACATGCAGATTGCGCTGTGTCTATTAAAATATATGCTCTTTTCAAATCACCACACTATTATTCTGTGGTGTTATTCACTAGCTATCTTCTGGACCTTGTGGGAGGAGGTGCATCATTTGTATCAGTGAACCTCATTACACGGTAGGCGGTAAGGGTTTACCGGTACCGGTATTTTACCGGTACCGGTAAATTCTTACCGCCTTACTACGAGGTCCCTTTGCGGGTTGGGGAATTTAACGCCTGCTTTTTGCAGGCGTTAAAAACCAATCCGCAAAGGGACCAGTGGAGCTAATTACGGTACCGCAATTTGCGGTTCCGTAATTAGCGCCTTCCCCATTCCCATAGAGCCCTATGGGGCAAAAATGGGAATGGGGAAGGGCAATGGTGGAAGGGGGAATTACCGCCCCGCCAACCTTGGAATGGGGCGGTAATTCCCCTTTCCACCAAGACGGTGCTGGTATTTTACCGCCATGAACCATGGCGCTAATAGCGCCATGGTTCACCGCCTACCGTGTAATGAGGCCCAGTATCTTTTGTTTAGTTCCTCTACGTTTTCCAAACATATCTGATAGTACAATTGTTTTGCTATGTCTTATTCATATCTGTTCCTCTATGTGCTTCTTAGTATCAATGATGTATGCTTGTTTCCTCTGCATTTTCCAAACATTCCAGATAGCATGATTCTTTTTACTGTATCTTATTCATATCTGTTCCTCTGTTGGGATCGTGGCTTCTGCAGTCCTAGGTCTACCTCAGTACTCCCTTTTTTTGTATACAACTGGAACAATGTCCACATGGAACATGCCCTATTCCTCTTGGCATCCCCCAGCACTCTGTGAGAGTTTATTGTCTTACTGGCTTCAGTACTATATTGTTTCTCATGATTTGGACTCGAACATTTTTGCTTCGTTTAAATGCTATAAGTGAATGTTTACCTTTTTCTAATACTTTCCAATTTTTGTGTATGATCTTTGAATATGATTTGAGAGATGGCTATACGTATTAACGAACAATAGCTTTTCACTTTTTTCTTCTTTTTTTCTTCTCTCACTACTTAATAGGGCTTCTCAATTGTTATTCTTTGCCCTTTCCATAGCGCTGGATGTCCGTTTTTCAGGATAACCTCTTTGATGGAGATTCTCTTTAAGTATTTTAGCTTCTTGTTTATAGTCCTCTGCCTTGGTACTGTACCTTTTCAATCTCAAAAATTGTTCCAGAGAGAGATTGTCTCTTGTGTGTCTCTGGTAGAAGCTTGTGTAATGCAAACGTGCATTTTTATCAGTAGGTTTATGGAAGGGTTTGACAAATAGAGTTCTATTCATTCTGATTCATGGTGTATGTGAACTTGGTGTTGCTATAGATATATTTCTCTTTAAAGAACTCCATGTATCGATTCGGTATACTTGGAGCTAAGCCCCCATTGACGAGCCCTGAATCTGTTTTAAAAATGTTCCATTGAAATGGAAATAGTTCTCTTTGAATGCCATTTCGGCACACCACTGTCATGACCACTGTGAGGGGGCACACCTTGTGCCACAAGCAGGCTCCCACCAGAACCCTGAGGGCCTTAAAACCAATGCAAAAGGGCTCCTGGAGCCAGTCCTGGCGCCTTTGGCACCAGGCACATATGTAGGAAGGAAGGGCTTTTCAAACTAGGTCCCATTTATGTACATGGGCCTTTAAATCCAACATGGAAGCACCCACACAGTCTAGTTCTATGAACCAAGCCATGCGGTCTAGTGTTTTGGGTGTGGCAGGCCTGGAACTACTTTCCGTGGTGCTACTTTACCTGGGCTATATAAACCACACCCTGACTGCAGAACATGCTTCGTGTTATTCTGCTCCCGTGTCTAGCTCCTGCAGTGTGACGCCCACCGTGTGCAGCTCCTGGTCTTCAGCATCTTCCTGTAATCCTGCAAGAACAAGAACAAGATTATTCTGTTTTATCTGAGAAAACACCATCCAGCACTCAGCATCTCAACTGGGCTGCAATCTGTGGAAACTGAGAGAAGAAGAAACATCACTCACTTGTGAGTACTAGCTTAAGGCCTTCCGGCGAACCGCTACCACAGCTGCTGTTCGAACATTGCAATAACGAGAAAGAGAAAAACAAAATTAGAACGCCTGCTTCCAAAACATCGAATTCCATCAGTCTTACCTGAATTCCATCACGCTACGCCACACTTCCATACGGAGCACCACAGCAACATCTGCAAAGGAAAAGAGACATATTCAGTTTCGCTTTCAATATTAAACAAACGCACAGCGCTTTACTTAACTTAATGGATTCCAGGGGCCTGTTTTTCATCGCGCTCTCATCCACTCGCAGCATCACGATGGCCTGTGAGGAGAAGAAGAAGAAAACACAGGTTAACTTTAAAAGACAATAAAGGCGCTGCGCTTCGCGTTTTCTCTTACATAGAAACGTGCCTCTCCATCCGGCACGCCAGTATGAAGACCTTCGCACCTGAAAAGAAGGGTTTCATGCAATAATGTCACCACAGAATTCTCGCCATGCAAAAATATCCCCGAAAAATTGCTGTTTTTTGTGGCAAAATTATTGCATGGAACATGCGGGGGACACCCCCGCAACCCCCACATTTTTTTTATTTTTTATTTTTTTTAAAATGTTTTAATTTTTTTTTTGCCCCTGTCCCCATATATATGGTCACCCATATAATATCACCACAACCTTTTCCCGGCAATATTATTTATGGCGACCATATATATGGGGATAATATTACCTGATACCAAAAGAAGGAGATAAAGACATTAACAAATTCCCACCATAAACAGAACAAAGACTTACAATTAACAAACCTACCTGCCTACCAGCAGATTCGGGGTCACAGCAGGCCTGGGCCCAAGGGAGGCGTACTGCACCAGTGAAGCAACTCGGGCAGCTCACCAACAAACGTCAAGCACCCCTGCACAAGAAACGCAGGACGGATAGCTCACCCTACAAATAACTAAGATTCATTATTCAGCACTGGGCAACTACTCATCCAGGGTTCCAGATCTCAGAACCTTCCAGACGCCCCGGGGATATCAGGTGAGCGTAAACAACAACCACAGTATAAATGACATTGGTGTATTGGTCTCGGGCTCCTCTTGTCTCAAACATTCACCTTTCACTTCCAATGATAGATCTTGCGGAATGCTGGTATAAAGTGCCACCACGTCTACACTTATGAGGATTTCATTTTTTGAATCAAATTCTGATCCTTAAATCTCTTTAATTATTTGAATGGTATCCTTCATGTAGGATGTCATATTCTTCACTAAGGGCTGCATAAAATAATCTGCAAATTTGGACAGAGGCTCTAGGACAGAGTCTTGACCAGATACAATGGGATGTCCTTGTGGCTTTACATGTGCCTTAGGGATATTTGGCAGAGTGTAAAATTGAGGGACTCTAGGTTTGTCTGTTTTCAAATATTCTGCTTCTTTGTGTGTAATCCACCCCCTCTCTAAGGCCTTCTCCACTTTTATACTAATCATTTGGCTAAGTCTATCTGTGGGAGTGTCTTCTAGGACCAAATAACTACTTATTTCTTTCAGTTGTCTATCATATTCTTCGATGTATGCCTCTCTGTCCTGAACCACTGTCATATCATCCATGGGACCCTCTTCTCAGCATATTCCTGGACATTGTAAGGAAGTTGGAGATGGTATGGCTGACTTTCCTTTTGAAAAAGATATACATGTTAAAAAGTCCAAAATGACTGAGATCTGCAATCCTGATTTTAGAAAGTTGGTCAGTGATCATAGAAATCTTGTCATTATAAATGTGGATAGACCAGAGGAGAGATATGAAAACAGAGAAGCCCTGAGAAATAAGGTATTGGCATGGTTGCAGAGTAGAGAGGGTCCAGGATGTGTTTGATCTCAAGATCTGAGGCTTTTGCGCAGGGTTCCAGTCAAGGACTGGTGTCATGGGGTGAACAAAGACTGTATAATTATTGGTCGTGGTCAGAACAATCTCCCCTGTTTTTTGAGTCTTGGCAAAACTGTGAACTTTACATCTTCAGTGACATTTAGAAGTTGCATTTAGAAGTGTACCCAATAGCCTCTCTGTGAAAAGTTGAATTTTGAAGTACATTTAAAAAGTTGAATTTAGAAGTGCTCCCAATAGCCTCTCTGTGATTCTAGAAGTGTGCATTTAGAAGCTGAATTTAGAAATGTGCACAATAGCCTCTCTGTGATTCTAGATATGTGCCCAACAGCCCCGCTGAATTTAGAAGTGTGCCCAGTAGCCGCTCTGTGAATTTAGAAGTGTGCCCAATAGCCTCCCTGCAAATAACCTCTCTGTGAATTTAGAAGTCTCTGATAGGGCATGTAACCCATCATATCTCACCAACACGCTTACTCTCTCCTTACATCACCACTCAACTAGAACACAGAGATACTATGACACCATTTGGTATAACTGTTCTCATATCAACATTCGCTGCTCACTCCACATCATTCTAACTAATCACTGCTGGTTACACACCCCCCAGCGAGGCGTTCTCCTCAGGCCTAACGCAGCCACATCCGATCTGGATAAATCCTGCCAGAACGAACACATACTCCTGACCTCTCAACCACCACACCTACCGCTAGAATGCAGCTATTACACTGTTACCGCACGAGCTATACACATACCCAGTGCTCACATGCACCTTTTGTCTCTCTACTCTCTCTACTGATATGACCTTTGGTTCCCAAGGGCGTTTAACCTACCAGCGCCTTCAGACCATACCGATGGTATATAAGGTGCTATATAAATGCAAAATAACATAACATAACATAACAAATCTAAAGATTGTCTTAGACACATTGTGCTTAGTTTGTGATTTAGGCTTCCTGTTTGCAACATTATTTAGAAGGGTTGTTGTCCCTTTTCTTTCATTTTGTGTGCCTATTAGATCATGTTTTATGCCCAGTGACTGTTTTCTTTTCCATCCTGATGTACCAGATTTATTGTTATTGTTAGGTTGCTTGTCCTGTCCCTAGCGCCTCTATGCCTCGGGGCTTTTTGTTTCACGCTATATAAACAAATGAAATAAATACATAAAATAAATCCATGACACACTTAAACGCATTCTTGACAGAGCCGAGGAACAGGGATGGATTAACGATAAAACAAAGCCATTTTTGTGCAAATTACATCCCAACATTCCTTCATTTTACTGTCTACGTAAGATTCATAAGAGACTCAACAACCCCTCCCACCCCCCCAGGTAGACCAAAATCAGCTGATGCTAACAGGGTTCTGCAGCCTTTAGGTGTTTATATCAACCATTTCCTCCAGCCTTTGGTACAGAAAATGAGTACCGATATAATACACACCACACATTTTCTTACATCTCTATCCAATATGTATTTAACCAGGTGATATTCTATTTACAGTCGATGTGAAAAGTGTATACACGAGCATCCCATCCCATATGGCTTAGGCTTAGAAGCCGTTGAATGGTTGTTACTGAAAGAGGTACATATAGGAGCCATCTCTAATTACTCACCAAGAACAAAAACACCCAATAGTCCTCGGGGACAGCAAAAGGATCTGTTACGGAATGTTAATTAATGTTATAGAATGTTAATAATCTACTTTAAAATGGAAAGACAGAAGTAGGTGGTAGAAACTCCCTATTTAGTAATGTTTTCTGATGGGACTCCAGTATAGGAGTAGTATCACAAGAATTAGGAGGTTTGAATGAAGTTGGGTAGAAGGGAAGGGTAGTTAATATAGTTAGTAAGGAACTTTTTTCCCATACAGAACGCGGGCGCTTTAATGGGAACAGAAGTGCAATGGAAAATTAAAAGGCATCCAAAGTTCAAAGCACTCTAAATTTGAAAGAGCAATTCATCAGATGAAGGACAAATCCAGTAGAAATCTGTTTAACCAAATGTGCCAAGGAACCAAAATAGTATCAGCAAACGGTACAAAAACGTAATCCAGAATACGGGTTCGAATTACCCGAGGCGTGGTCGGAAACACAGGAGGATAACTTCAAATCGAAGGCAAGTCAGTAGCAAGCAGGAGTCAGTAACCCGGCAACAAAACAGAGAGCTAAAGCGAAGGATCAAAGAAGCAAGGAACTAGCTTTAATCAGAAGTGCTCACATATTGAAATGCGAGCCCTTTTGTACTTCTGGGCTAGGTGTGTTCCTGGATGATGTGAGTGTGTGCGCAATGCTGGTGTGCATCACGTAGCCATGGGATCAGAAGCAGAAGGCAGAGGGAAAAGAAGCCGGCCTCCTCCGCTTCAGCAAAAGACGGCAATGACGGATGGAAGCCGGAGCTGTAACAGTATTCTCGCCCAAAGAAAAGTGCACCCATTTAGCAGAGTGAAAGCGGGTAAATAGAACAGGAGCATGAATGTTCTCAGAGGGTTGCCAGGTCTGTTCCTCTGTAGCGTAACATTTCCACTCCAAATGAAAGAACCGTTCACCTTTCCTACTCCGTCACATCCAGATTCGCATAATCTTGTACTCTTCATCACCATCTATCAGGCCAGGGTGTGTGCGAGCGGACTGTCAGGTAGTAGATAAGCACGGTTTCAGCAGGGAAACGTGGAACACAGGGTGCAAGGAACTAGCTTTAATCAGAAGTGCTCACATATTGAAATGCGAGCCCTTTTGTACTTCTGGGCTAGGTGTGTTCCTGGATGATGTGAGTGTGTGCGCAATGCTGGTGTGCATCACGTAGCCATAGGAACAGAAGCAGAAGGCAGAGGGAAAAGAAGCCGGCCTCCTCCGCTTCAGCAAAAGACGGCAATGACGGATGGAAGCCGGAGCTGTAACAGTATTCTCCCCCAAAGAAAAGTGCACCCATTTAGCAGAGTGAAAGCGGGTAAATAGAACAGGAGCATGAATGTTCTCAGAGGGTTGCCAGGTCTGTTCCTCTGTAGCGTAACATTTCCACTCCAATTGAAAGAACCGTTCACCTTTCCTACTCCTTCACATCCAGAATCGCATTAATCTTGTACTCCTCATCACCATCTATCAGGCCAGGGTGTGTGTGAGCGGACAGTCAGGTAGTAGATAAGCACGGTTTCAGCAGGGAAACGTGGAACACAGGGTGGACCTGCCAATTCCTAGGTAGACGTACGCGTAACACAATGGGATTGATGACCTGAGGCACCTCAATAGGACCAACGAAACGTGGCATAAGCTTACGCATACCACGCAATTTTAGGTTCTTGGTAGACAACCAAACCCTCATTCCTGGATGATAGACAGGAGCAGAGATACGTGAAGATCCACGTATCTCTTGGCACGGTCCTGCGCTCGAACCAGCTGGTCGCTGACGGCCCTATGCATGAATACTATATCCCTAACGGAAGCGCTAGCAGCAGGATTTTCAGCAGGAAGAGGTGCTTCAAGAGGCATCGAACGGGGTGTTGCTCAGATAGAACATAAAAAGGGGAGGAACCAGTCAAAAAATAGATAGAGTTATTATCAGCAAACTCAGCTGAGAAAAGGACCGTCAAACAAGTCTCCTGGTACTGTAGACAAAGACAGCACAAATACTGTTCCAATGTGGCATTAAGCCTTTTCCGTTTGCCCATCAGTTTAAAGATGATTAGCGCTGGAATATCGATCAGTGATGCCAAAGGAGGAAGTCAGGGCTCGCCAGAAATGCAAAGTAAATTGAATCCCCCTGTCGGAAACAATAAATAGAATAGAAGCAGTTGACACACCTATGCAGGGTACAAAAATTGCCAACTTAGTGAAGTAATCACTTACCACCCATTTGGTATCATAATCATGGATCGGTGGAAGATCGACTATGAAGTCCATAGATACCATATACCAAGGATTTTGAGGAACAGTAAGAGGGTGCAAGAGACCGACCGGTTCCTGTCTCTGTGTCTTGCATTGTGCACAAACAGAACACGTTGCGATGTAATCGACAACGTCTCTTGACATGGTAGGCTACAGGGACCATCTGCGTAATAGTTCCAATGTCTTAGTCTTCCCAGGGTGAACTGCCACTAGCGAGTCATGGCACCACTGCATGGCACAGAGACGGGATTCAATATCAGGAATGTATTTCTTGTCCTGAATGTATGGTATACCATTGATGACATGTGCATTGATTTCGGTCACTTCGGTAGGATGAGTAATTACCCAGGTGTGGTTCTTATCCTTCAGTGAACCATGTAGAGTACAGCCCCAAGCCACCTAGTGGGTGAACAGGAAAGGCTGTGTCACACTTGAGGAGGGATCATCAACCCCCAGGCGAGAGAGAGAATTTGCCTTGGTATGAATAACCGCAGGTCTGTGAGTAACAACGAAATCAAAAAGGGAAATAAAGAAATGCCACCGTGCTTGCCTGCCAGATGAACACCTCACTGATTTCAAGGCAAGCAGATTCCGGTGGGCCATAAAGACTGCAACTTTATGTTGTGCCGAATGTTCCCTTTAAGGTGCGCACCTGTGCAGCCGCGCACCTTTTGATTGGGAGCCGTGCATAGTGCTTATCTTGCCGCGCACTTGCTCCAATCAACATTTTGCAGAAAAAATATATATATATTTTTTTAACATTTTTTTTTTAAACATAATTTAAGGCTAGTAAACAAATTAACATACTGGTGGGTTGGCCTAGATGCAGGCCAGGAGGCTGCAGCAACGTTCGTGATTACCAGAAAACACACCTTGGGTGACACAAACTTTGCTGCAGCCTCCTGGGCTGCTGCCACTCGTGCTGCTGCTGTCCTTGGCTCAGGGCTGCACTCTGTGCTTGCGCAGGGAGCCTGGCCACCGCCCTGGCACAAACGCACGTGCACTGCTGCTGGGTCTCTCCTTGTCTTTTGCAGTAGGCAGCAGTAGCAAGTGCGAGAGACCCGTGCCTGCATGCAGACAGTGGCTGAGGAACTCGAGCTGCCACTACGGATGACGCCACACCACCTGCTGTAACTTGTGTGACCCCCCCAGCCATCACCTCACCCCCGTGAAGAGAGCCGCGAGCCCCATATGTGCACCGCCACATGCCACCTAGCCTAAGGTAGGTAAAAAGTGTTATATAGGTGGCGCGGCGGGCGGCCTAAGTTTGGATTTGGGCATAAGGCCTCTTTTCTTGCAAAGGGAAGGATACATAAATTAAATGGGGCTGACCGTCATGATTAGCCATCCGATTCAGGCCAGTCCGACCAAGCCAGCCTGGGTGTTCTGCTGTTCGCTGACTGCTGCATGATTATTCTGCCCAGGCCATATTTGCCAGTTTTTTGCAATTTGCATTTGTGGGGGGCACCAAACAAACCGCGTGTGTACTAAGTGCAACCATACTCGACTCCCATGCAGCACCGGATGATTTCATTAAAGTATCCCGTCAGACTTGCTGTGAACAAGGTTCCACTGCATGTGGAATACACCTGTGATCGCTGGACTGACTGGGCCCCCATTTGTTTTGCAGGATTTAACATCCTGGTGCTGCTAACTCTTCCCTAAAATGCTGCATAGTAACACAGAGGTTCACCGTGTGAAAAGGGAACATCCTGATGGGGGGAGGGAGGGGAGGGGCGCCAGGCTACATGATAAAGGTGAGTTAAAGGAGGATTTGTATGTGGCGAAATCACATTGCATACCAACGACAGGCTTCAAAGTCGGTGCTATTTGCATGTTTAATGTATGTGCCCAACCTCAAATGCAGGGTCGCATTCTTTGAATGGTACTTTTGAAATGTATAGTGGATGGTTGAACCTATACGAGCACTTTCGTTAGCAGAGCTGTCACTTCTGTATTTAGAGCAGCAGCAGAGAGAAGGGCATCTTTGGGCAGGGAATTCATAAAGGGCTCCCGAGTGAACACAAACAGGAGGCACGCATGGCATTGCTTTGCTGTTTTGGATCTGTGCACAAAAGCTGTCTGTGCTCTGTTACCCCCATCCCCACAAATCACTTCACCATATCACCTCCTTCGCAGCGTGCCTTGAGGGACCAAAGGGGGGGGATATGTGTATGTGTGTGTGTGTGTGTGTGTTTCTGTGTCTGTGCGTGTGTTCTCAACTTAGTCCATGTAAAAGCAGCAGAGAGCTGCACTCCACTCCATAGCAACGGTCTGTGCACCCCAGCACAGAGGTTGCCATTTCACACTTTCATGGAAACCCTAAAGGAAACTGCAGCCGGACAGAAAATGGAAGAATCCCTCATTTCTGTTGGAGGTATTCATCGCTGTCCATCGAACTACAACCGAGCTGTAAATTAGAAGCACATGATGCCTGTGTATGCAATATCATTAATGTATTTCAGTTGTTCTTGGGCAGATGTCAACATCAAATTCCTCAAGGAGACCCCATAAGACTACCACCTGCAATACGAAAATGTCAGTACCCTACTGTAATATTTTACGGTTTACTTAGATTAGATTAGTTTAATTTAACTGGTCTGCTGTTAAATCTCAGTTACCAGTTTAATGGTATCCACTAATGGCTCATTTTACTATAGCCGATATGATGTCAGTGGGTTGAGCGCTCGCTGCTGCGATGTGTGTGTGATCTGCAGGTTCGAATCCCAGTAAGGCCATCTCAGCCTTTCATCCTTCTGAGGTCGATAAATGAGTACCAACACAGGTTGGGTGATATTGTATGCATATTTGTTCTAGAAAAAAGGGCTTAAGCGTAAGTGCTATACAAAAACATATTATCATTAGGCCTTGGACGTCTGCTTGCATTCACAGTTATTTGACAATATGGATCTGGAGGGACCTGCTGTTATTGCATATAGTGATCTACAAGGAGGCAGGGGTGCACCTAAGTCAAAATGCTGGGGGGGCGAGGTCTAACCCTTTAAATGTGGGAGAGGTCAGGTGCCAACGTCATAGATTGTGGTGTCAGAGAAAACTTACTTGAGTGGGGTCCTATAACTTCTTCACACATTCTAATGAGACTATTCTAGTGCAACTTCAATGTTACTTGCAGTTAACTCTCTCCTTCACATCTGAAACCACACAGTTAAGGAGTGGTGTGAGAATGAGCTGTCTCCTTCCCCTTAGTACCCTTCTAATCACTCCCTAAACCCTTCCTTGTTAGAGTGTTGCCTCTTGCTGGACCTCTGATTTGGTTGCAGTCCTCTCCTCTTATGATGCTGTATAGTCACCCTTTTCTTGGCATACTTTCCGGGTTAACTTCCAGGACAATCTGAGATAACATGATTACATGATTCAGTGCTTTTTATTTAAGTGTCAGAGTCCAATGTCCTTTCATGCCCCCCCTTCTATTAAGTCGTCTTTGTCATTAATCATGTTCATGTACTGTTTATTTCATTAAACCAATAGAAAGCATTTCCTTTATATTCCATACATTTAGTGAACTGAGAATGGAGAAGCTAATGCTGTGCTAATATTAATTTGTGAGGCAGAATCTGTGTTCCACTACAAGAACCCCTCTGTTCTTGTACCAACCCATCATAAAACAAAAGATCTTGCTAATGTTTAGCGATGTAAAAGGATACAATTTGAGATGAGCTTAAGTCTTGGGAGGAGAATAGAGCACCCAAATGTCCCTTGAAGTAGAGCTTGTTGTGCCGCAAATTTGCATTTTCGTTTGCACACTGTGGAATCTGATCACTAAGCCTTGCTCAGTGGTGGGGCGCCATGTAGGTGCCGCGGCGCCGCGGCCGACCACCCCCGGTCTGGCAGCGCATCACTCAGTTGCGCACATGACTGAAAAACAGCCCGCACACAACTTTTCTTTGGCGCACACAGCCCAAAAAAATTAGAGGGAACATTGGTTGTGGCCCTAATAAGTGATGCCGCCAGTCTTTGAAAGTATCTTTGATGGCCAGAAGTTCACGTTCAGTGACTGTATAATTCCATTCTGAGTCTGTGAGCTTACGCGAATAGAAGGCCACAGGATGGACAGCACCATTTTCAGGACATGTTTGGGACAGGATAGCTCCATTAGCCACGTCAAATGCATCTGCCTCCACTATGACCATTAGCATAGGGCCGGGATATTGTAGGACAGGAGCAGACGTAACCGCTGACTTAAGCTGCTCAAAAGCTTCCTGGGCATCCGGGTTCCACGTTTTGGGTGACTTAGGACTCATGAGACTGGTCAAGGGAGCTACAATGGTGGAAAATGTTAAAGTTTGCAAAACCAAGAAAAGACGTTAGGGTTTTTAATGAGGAAGTAATGGCCCAGTCCAATACTCCCTTCACTTTGGAATGGCACATCTTGACCCCTTTGTCAGTGATGTTGTAACCCAAAAAGTCGATTTCAGTGGCAATTGAAGGCACATATTTCTGCCTTGGCATATAACCGATGTTCCCTTAGTTGCTGTAGAACTGAACTGACATGTTCTATATGCTGTTCGATGGAGTCTGAGACGATCAGGATATCTAGATAGATGACCACATACTGGTCTGCATGTCAGGAAATATGTCATTCATGAAGGACTGGAAGGTGGCAGGAACATTACATAAAGGGCATAACTAGGTATTCAAAAAGACCCTAAAGAGATGTAAATGCTGTTTTCCACTCATCCCCTTGTCTAATGCGTACCAGATTATAGGCAACCCTCAGGTCCAGTTTGGTAAAGATAATAGAGGAGCCCAGCTGATCCAATAAGACAGAGACAAGAGGACGCAGGTATTGATTCTTTACTGTTATGACATTCAGAGCTCTGCAATCGATGCAGGTTCTGAGGTCTCCTACCTTTTTAGATACAAAAAATAAAGGAGAGGCAGTGGGGGACCCATAAGGATGGATAAATCCGTTAGCCAGGGCTGAGTCTAGATATTTTTTGAGGATCTTATCTTCCTTTATAGTGAGTGAATACACACAAGCAGATGGGAGCTTAGAAGCAGGAAGCAAATCAATTTGACAGTCATAAGGCCAGTGAGGGGGCAACTGTGCGGCCTTGACTTTATCAAAGTCATCTAGATACTCACAGTAATGGGTAGGGATAGCAGTGTCAGCAAGCCTAGTTACGGCACTGATCAAGAAAACTGCCTCAAGAAAGGCCACACAGGGAGAACCAGGAAAGACAGCCTCAGTACAGAAACATGCATCCCGACAATGTGCAGACAAGAAGTAGACTTATCGAGTAACCCGGTCTAAGTGTGGGTTATGGAAAGGGGGGGTGGGCTCTAGAAATTCTCTGGTGCTGAGCTTGGTATTTGATCTGATGGTCTCAATAGTTCTGAGCAGGGTCACAGGTGGGAAGAGGTGAACCCAACATCTCTTGTAAGGGAACAGTGGAAAGTTCTGGTTACCTTGCAGAAAGAAAGTTTCATTGAATCTTATGAGTACAAAGATTCTCACGCTGGATGCAGTGTTTCCAAAGTGTGGGTTGTGTTGTTGTAACCAGCAAATCCCCAGAA
This sequence comes from Ambystoma mexicanum, assembly GCF_040938575.1. NCBI lineage: Eukaryota > Metazoa > Chordata > Amphibia > Caudata > Ambystomatidae > Ambystoma > Ambystoma mexicanum. Next base: position 290,955,729 of record NC_090936.1, on the reverse strand, counting down.
TAATCTTGTATTGGGGGGCCAAAATAAGATCAAAAGACAGTTGCTCCCAATGCCCAAGGTTGGTAGTCATAATGATCGCAGGAGTTTGTTCAACCACCAGCCCTGAAATCAAAGCGGTACCATTAACTGCATTAACTATTTTGGGCTGTGCTTTTCGTACTGCTGTTATACCAATCTGTTGAGCATAGGTGATATCCATGTAATTACCAGTGACCCCCAAATCTAGAACCACTCGAGTCTGGATATGTAGGTCATCGTACAACTGTAAGGAAACAGATAAATAAACAGACAACAAGGCTGCCAAAGACAAGGAGTCCAAAGGATCAGCACCAGGCAGAGTGACTACTACTGCGGCCGGGTTTTGGAGTTTCTCGGCTTCTGTACGTGTTTCTTTGGGCAATTACACATGAAATGATCTGCCGAGCTACACTACATGCATAGATTAGAGGACCACCTACGTTCCCTTTCTGCAGAGAATATTGCACCCCGTACGGCACCAATTTGCATAGGCTCTCCCTCCAACTGTGTAGTGACAAGGGTTTATGGTCTGAGAGGAGGAATATGATGAGCTTTCTTTTCGCCTTTGTGTTCAGCTCTATGAGCGTCTATCTGGAGGACCAAATTGAGTAGATCAGGGTAATGCACAGGTACCACCGGAACTGTGGCAATGATATCCTTCAAATCATCTGACAGCCCTTTATAGAAAACCACTGCCTTCTTCTCCTCTGGCCATCCAGTTTCAGCAGCCAACTGTTTGAACTTGGCCAAATAGGTCAGTAAAGGTGCACTGCCCTGCTTTAGTTTCAAATGTTCTAGGTCAGTAGCTTGAGATTTTTATCGGGTGTCAAATATCCAGTTCATGGCATTAATAAGGGCATCACAGTCATACAACATGTAACTGTTGGACTCCAATGGACTGGCACAAGCTGCTGCAGTAGTTGAGTCCGGAAACAAGGCAGGGCAACAGAGAAAATGGAGTTTGCACTGGTTGATAAAAGTACGATACGTTTTTTTTCATCACCCTGGAATCTTTCCGAAGGGGCCAATGGCAATTGACTAGACACTAACATTGGGACGGTTTTGCAGTTCTAAGGCATGTTCTGCTATAGCTGCACAACAAGCCCACGCTTATTTAGACACTGCTCACCCATGCTGAGGTACGGATAATTGAGCATCTGCACAGGCGGATGCAGCGGTCTTGCAGAGCAGCGTTCGGTGAAGCTGGGACGCCTGTTGACTCAGGGCATGAGAAAAGCAGCCCGGGCCGTAGTGTGACATGACTCGCTTCCTGCATTTTCACCATCCTACTTGTGGTCCGGGTAGTTCCTGGGGGTTCCTGGCCCTGAGATAAGTACCCTACGTCTATGGACTTCTATTGATGTGTTTTCAGAAAAGTACTGGTGGCTCAAACTTGCTACAGGAGGATTTGTTTTCTGGGCTGTTTGGACCCGATACGAGCACAAGGAGCTTTTGGAGTTGGGAAATGGAGAGAGGGTCTGCTGCAGAAAAGCAGAGGCTCGCAAAGGATAAGGGTGTGTGTGTGGTCATGGAAAAAGACACACCTTGTACTCACGGAGTACCAGCAAAAGCCAACTAGGCTACAAGTTCTAATTTGGTAATTCATGTGTTAGGCTCTTCTTGCTTTGCCCAACGGGTCATGGGATTTTATATTCATTCAGGAAAGCATCCCTTTGTGTGTTTTCATACTGCTTGCTCAGTGTTCTCATCCATGTCTTTCGGCACCATCATGTGTTCATGCTATATGTTTGAAGTTTCTATGTTAAGTTTGGAGAATGTGAATTGAATGAGTAAGGTATAGGTGCAATCAGGTTTAAGAGACAAGTCAGGGCAGGGTTAGGCTAAGACCAGATGTTTCTTGGTACATGTGTTTTCCCTTACTCCCCCATACCTATCCAACTATGTTTACCCTTCACTTCTTTCCGGTTTCCCTATCTTCCCCTTTCCTATCCACAACCTCTCCCTAATCCCTCTCACCCCCCAAGCATGGTGGGAGGGTCAAATCTAATCGGCTTTTGTGGTTTGGGGAAGAGTGTAGATACTCTCTTCCTAGCAGAGTACTGACATAATAATCCACCCCCATTAAGGGATAATTTTACCACCCAATCCCAATGGAGATTAATCCTCCCCCTTTAGCAGATGTGCTAAAGGCACTACCGGATGTTCAAATTGAGTTAGCCCATGCAAGGCAGGAATCTCCTGCCTTAATTGCTTATTGCTTTTATTTATTCTATTTATTATTTACTGTCGATCCCATTTACTACACTGTCCACTCTCCCTTCCCCCCACACTGTTCCCCTTCCCCTGCATTTGTGCAATCTCAATGCCACCTGGCCTAGTAAGATCAATGTCTGTCTTCCCGCTGTTCCCCCTCCCTTGCCTCGTCGCGCCTTGAAACACTTGTGTATAGGCGCGTTATAAATGCCATATCATATCATATCATAACTTAAAGGATCAGGGGCAGGGGTTGGTGGCACAAGGGACCCCTTTGGAAGCAGTCAGCGCCGGATCATCTTTGGGAGCAGCAGCCATTCGAACCTCCACAGTAATAGAACAAGCTCCCAGTAGTGTTCCGCTGGCAGCACCTGAAAGGTTTTCCAGAGATCCTAGGAAGTATGTGATGTTCTTGGCACAATGCCATTTACATTTCTTATGTAAACCTGCTGCCTTTGAAACAATTCAGGCCAGAACAGCATTTTTGATATCTTACTTGATTGGAGATGCAGTTGCATGCGCCATGCCTTTGGTTTAGAAGGATGACCCTTTGTTGTATAGCTGGCACGGGTTCTTGAGAGAGTTTGGGAGGTTGCTTGACAGACGGGAAACGTTGCTGGTGCAGGATAAGGAACTGTTGGCCCTGCATCAGGGGGCATATCATTTGGTAACAGATATGACACAGTTCAATCATTTGGTGATAGAGACAGATTGGCCAGAAACCAAACAGACAGTGTTATTTTACCAGGGTTTACAGGAGGAATTATAGGATGTGATAGCTCAGGTAGAACCACAACCTTCTAATTATACGGCTATGATCTATTTGGCCTTACAATTAGATCATCGTATGAATGAACATAAGGGGTCAAGAAAAAAACTAGAGGTGGTTCCCTTTGTAAGGTTGGATAAGAGTGCAGGAGCTAGAAGCGGAGAAGGAGAACCCATGCAGATTGGGATTGTGAGGGGGCTGTTGTCCCCAGTGGAGAAAGAACAGCACAAAGCAAATAATCTATGCCTATATTTTGGGCAATCATGACACCTTATCCGCACCTGCCCCAATACCTCTAAGAGAGGTACAGGGGGAAATCATAGCAAGGGGGAGACGGAAAAGGATTGGCCTGGCCTTAGGGGGAACACAGGTGACAGGCCCGATGGACTCAAGGTTCCCCATTTGGGTGGAAAACACAGTAGGGAGTAGGACATCTCATTTATATATCCTGGTGACATTGTTCTACTCCCTAACCAAGGAGGTAGTGTCAGCAACAGTTGATTCAGGGGCTACAGGTAACTTTATTGACAATGCTTTGGCGGAACAGTTGGGATTATCTCTGCAGGACAAAACCACAGGTGGAGGGAGTGCATTCAGTGGATGGATCACCATTAACATCAGGACCTATTAAACAGCAAACCCAACACTTGCAGATGGTATGTACTTTAGGGTATGCGTAGGAGAATACTTTTGATTTAAGAGCGGATCCACAATTTGCTATTATTCTTGGGACTCCCTGGCTAGTGCAGCATAATGCCTGAATTGATGGGTTAAATCAGAAAGTGTTTTTGAAGGCCAAGGGTGTGCGGGGAATGTGCAGGATCAAATGGGTCCTGCAATATTTTTGACAGAAAAGGAACAGGTACAGCAGGTGGTGGGGGCAGTTGGGACAGGAATTCCACCCCAATATACTGAATTTGCAGGGTTATTTTACAAGGGTGGGGTAGAGAAATTGTGACCCCATCGATCCTATGGTTGGTGATTGACTTGGAACCCGGGTCTAAATTGCCCTGTAGTCAGATATACACGCTCACAGAAGCAGAAAATTGACATTTGAGGGTATACCTGGATGAGATGTTGGAAAAGGGATTCATCAGGCACTCTACATCGCCTGTATCCTCGCCATTATTTTTTGTACCTAAGAAGGATCAGACACTCAGAACCTGTATTGGTTATCAAGCCTTGAACAAGGTTACCATCAAGAATACCTTGCCTTTGCCTTTGATTTCTGTACTGTTAGATCAGGTAAAGTTAGCAGTAGTGTACACAAAATTGGATTTGAGGGGAGCTTATCATTTGATAAGGGTGAAGAGTGGGGATGAGTGGAAGACAGCTTTCAGGACCAAATTTGATTTGTTTGAGTATTTGGTGATGTCCTTTGGGTTGTGCAATGCCCGGGCCAAATTTCAGTTTTTTATGCAAGAGGTGCTCAGGGAATTTATGGATGTTTTTGTCATTGTATATATCGATGATATTTTTATATATGTTTCTTCTGAGGAATTACACATAGCACACGTGCAAGCAGTGTTGCAACGGCTGTGGGAATATCAATGGTATGTCAAACTTGAGAAATGTGCTTTTCACACAACACAGGCAGCGTTTTTGGGTTTTATTTTGACACTTACGGGCATTGTGATGGATAGGAAAAAGGTGCAGGCGGTTACAGATTGGCCTTCTCCGCAGTGTGTGAAGGATATTCAGTTAATTTTATGGTTTTCCAACTTCTACAGAAGGTTTATTGGTCATTTCTCCTAAATTGTGACCCCAATAACTAAGTTACCCAGGAAGGCCGTGCGATTCATTTGGAATGAGGAGGCGTAGATGGCATTTCAGGAGTTGAATGGAGTATTCCCTAAGGCACCAGTGTTAAGACATCCAGATCCGGGGAAACCTTTTCAGGTGGAGACAGAGGCTTCCAATGTGGCTTTGGGCGCAGTACTGTCTCAGAAAGATGAGGAGGATATCTGGCATCCTGTGGCATTCTACTCTCGCAAACTCACGATCTGTGAGCAGAACTATTCTATCACAGATAAGGAATTGTTGGCCATTCGTGCTGTGTTTTTGGAGTGGAGGCATTATTTGTTGGGGGCTAGGCATCAGGTGTTGTTGGTGAGGGATCACAAGAATTTACAGTATTTCAAGACAGCACAGACACTCAGTCCTAGGCAGCTGCGATGGTCTCAATATTTTAACAAATTTGACTCCATGGTGACTTTTCGTCCTGGGAAGAGGAATGGAAAGTCAGATGCTTTGACGAGAAAGCAGAATTTGGACATTTTGGTCACTGAAGATAAAGCATTCATTCCCCCAGATAAATTAATTGGGGCAGTTACTGAGGATCTGCTAGACAGGTGTGTAATGGAATGAGTTACAGGGTGGAGAGCGAGTCACTCGCTAAGGACAGTACAGGAGGTCCTCCTTATTATGCCAGACGATCATTTTTGCAAACTAGTGAATTGCAGGATAAGGCTTTGTATTGGTGCCACAGGTCCCCTTTAGCAGGCCATTCAGGTAAGAGAAAAACTCAAAGCATGTTGGAGAAGTGCTTCAGTTGGCCTGCCTGAGAAAACATACTGTTGCTTACATTCAGAAGTGTGAAAATTGTGTTCGCAACAAGGCGGACCATTCCAGAAGGATGGGTTTGTTACATCCCTTACCTACTCCTGAGAGGTTTTGGACACAAATTTCCATGGATTTCATTATCGATCTCCCACCAGACAACCATTATGATACCATTTGGGTTGTAGTTGAGTACCATTCTAAACAAACTAATTGTGCTCCTTGTATGGGAATTCTGGGGGCTGGTCAGTTAGCAGAGTTGTTTTTACAGCTCATTGCCAGGTTGCACGGTCACCCGCAAAGTATTGTTTCTGAAAGGGGGCTACAATTCACCTTTGTCGTGCCTTCTGCAGGATGTTGGTATCAGTTGTGCGCTGTCTACTAGCTATCATCCACAAATAGACAGTCAGACAGAAAGGGTCAACCAGACATTGGAACAATATCTGCAATGGTATTTGAAGGACGGCATGGAGTCAAGGGTGAGAGCCTTGTGGTTGGCAGAATTTACATAAAATAACACGGAACACGCGTCCTTCGGTATGGCCCCAAATTAATGCTTCTATGGTCATGAACAAAACATGATGCCTGAGATATTGCACAAGGTGGAACAGATTCCTGTTTTAAAAGAGAGGAAACAGCTGCATCTAGACATCAAGCGGAAGGCACAGTTGAATCTGGAACAAGTTAAGGGGGCATTTAAGACACAGGCCGACAGGAGACAGCAAGAGGCTCCCAAGTATAAGATGGGGGATAAGGTATGGCTATCTATTCAAAATCTTTTACTGGTGGGTCCTTGTAAGTTTGCACCGTGATTTATTAGGCCCTATGAGATCATACATTGTGTGTCACCCGTGGCTATGAAATTATGGTTGCCTAAGACTTTGAAGATACATCCAGTGTTCCATGTGTCTTTGCTTAAACCTGCAGCTTCTGGTAGGATAATAATAATAATAATTCCACATTTATATAGCGCTATGAACCCTCAGGTATCTGAGCGCTGCTTATTATTACCCATGGTGTGGGATGCTCATTTATCGACCTCAGAAGGATGAAATGCTGTGATTGGCCCTGCTGGGATTCGAAACTGCGTTAGCAGGCTCTGCACGGATGTCAAAGCGAGCGCTCTACTCGCTGTGCCACTTGACCGGCAGTGATCACACACCGACCAATCAATATTATGAAAGAAGGCCAGGTGGAATACGAGATGAAGTGGATCGTGGACTCCAAGAGGAAGCAACACGATTTGTGGTATTTAATTCAATGGTCCGGGTATGGTCCAGAAGACAGTTCATGGGAACCGGCAGGGACATTTCATGCTCAAAAATTGGTGTGTCAATTTCATATGTGACATCCGGAGAAACCAGGTCCTGGGAATGGCCTTTGGAGTGAAGGTACTGTCAGGGTTAGGGGTTAGGGCAGCAGGGGATGTGTTAAGCATAACAAATGCTAAAACACTGTAGCAGGAGTGTGGAACTACCATCACAACAGGATTGGGGCGGTTTTGTAGTTCTAAGGCACATTCTGCTACAGCTGCATGCAACAAGCCCAGAATTATTTAGATGCCACCCGCCCGTGCTCAGGTTTGCAGATTATTGAGCCTTTGCACGGTCGGAAACAGCGGTCTTGGAGAGCAGCGTTCGTAGAAGCTGGGATGGCAGAGGACTGGGGGCATGAGAAAAGCAGCCTGAGCCGCAGTGGCGACAGGGCTCGCTTCCGGCATTTTTGCAATCCTACTTCTGGCCCGGGTAGTCCCGTGAGGGGTCCAGAGCCGTGAGATAAGTACCCTGCCTGTATTGAATTCTCTTGATAGCACATACATGTTTTTCTGGGAAAAGTGCTGGTGGCTCAAACTTGCTACCAGAGGATTTCATTTCTGGGCTGTTTGGACCTGATACAAGCATAAAGAGCTTTTGGGTTTGGGAAACGGAGCAACGGACCGCTGCAGAAAAGAAGAGGCTCACACAGGCTAAGGGTGTGTATGTGGTCATGGAAAAAGACACGCCTTGTACTCACGGAGTGCCAGCAGTGCCAGCAGTGCCACGGAGATTAGCCCACTTTGGACCTCCTCTGAGAGGGCAACCTTCCCTATGAAATATAACTCTGTCTAAGCTAATGAGATACGGACAGGATAGAAGTTCAGCTGGAAGAGCAAAATACCATCAGGTATTCACCAGTCTGAAAATAAATGGAAGACAGTTTTAGTACAAGAGCAATGTGGAAATAAAATAATTTTCACATTAAGAAAGACTAACATGAATTAGCTGGGAATCTACTTTAAAAAGGAAAGACTGAAGTAGGTAGTAGAAACTCTCAATTTAATGATGTTTCTGATGGGACTCCGGGATAGGAGTAGTAGCATAAAAATTAGGAGGTTTGAATGAGGTGGGTAAGAAGGGAAAGGAAGTTAATATGGTTAGTAAGGAACTGTTTTCCCATACGGAACGAGGGCGCTCTAATGGGAACAGAAGTGCAATGGAAAAAAGCAAGGCGTCCAAAGTTCAAAGCACTCTGAATTTGAAAGAACAATTCATCAGATGAAGGACAATCCAGTAGAAATCTGTTTAAACCAAATGTGCCAAGGAACCAGGAAAGTATTAGCAAACAGTACAAAAACATAATCCAGAATGCCGGGTCGTATTACACAGGAAGATAACTTCAAATCGAAGGCAAGTCAGTAGCAAACAGGAGTCAGTAGCCAGGCAGCAAACTAGAGAGCAAAAGCGAAGGATCAAAGAAGCAAGGAACCAGCTTTAATCAGAAGTGCTTACGTATTGAAATGCAAGCCCTTTTGTACTTCTGGGCTAGGTTTGTTACTGAATGACATAGGTGTGTGCGCCACACTGGCGTGCGTCGCATAGCCATGGCAACAGAAGTGGAATGTGGAGGGAAAAGAAGGTGGAGCTGTCTGAGGCAGCAACATTCTCGAAGGCGCCATGGCAACTGCCAGGGGGGCCGCAGAAGGACCACGGACCTCCCCCGCTTCAGCAAAAGACGGTGATAACGGCTGGAAGCTGGAGCTGTGACACCAGCAAATAATGTATTCTCATCTTACTGGAGTTTATCTCTCAGAGCACTTACTTTAACTACACCCAGAGTTTCTACCGTCAGATTAATGAGACTTCTCTGGGTGCCTCTATGGCACCCTCCTACGCTAATACTTTTATGTTCTAATTTGAAACCGATCATGTGTTACAACACCCAGTCCGGCACAAATATTTAAGACACTGGTGGTGTTACATTGATGACAAATTTTAGCAGAATAATTCAGAAACATCTCTTTGATTTTATACCTTGCTAAGTGCAGGATACAGTTTACCATGAAGATTGGCTCTGCTGACATGCGTTTCCTTGATGTACTTGTAACATTACACACAAAAAGGTTCTCGACTATCATCTACAGAAAACTGACTGACAGGAATAATCTGTTGTATAGGTTAAGCTTTCATCCTCCCAACTTAGTCAGAAACTAACCATATAGACAATGCCTAAAGGTGAAGAGGATAGTTAGCGATGACGTACAATGTCAAATTGAACTGGATATAATGGATAATGTCCAACAACGTGGTTACAAGGAAGGTGTGCTTTTATAACTTAACGCAAAGTTGTCATCTTTACCTAGAGAGTATACTTTAACCAAACACACTCTTGACAGCGGACCAGGCCTTACTTTTGTTCAAACATACTCGGTACGTCAGTACAGAGTAAAAGATTCAAAAAAATAGTTTCTGAGTATTGGAAGGTTATTACCACTGATATCAAACTCAGACTATTATTTACATTCCCACCTGTATTCTACTTCAAGCACAGTCAAAATATACGTTATTTACTAGTGAACACCAACAGACCAAACAAACCTTGAACAATAGGGTCTAGTAGATGTGGAACTTTTCCATGCTTACACTGCTCAAACTGTAACTTTGTCATGAAAGGGGATATTGCATATCGCTCCAGGACAGGTGAAAAGATTAAACTGAAGTATTCTGCTAGCTGTGATACTCCACGTATAATTTATGCAATAAAATGCCCATGTGGACTTTACTACGTGGGACAGTCTAAATGCCCAGCCAGGATTGGCTGAAGTTAACATCTATCCAACATACAAACCGGTAACCTGAATTCACTGGTGGCAAGACACTTCCAGGAACAACAACATCAACTTGCACAAATAATATTCCAGATACTGAAAGTGATTACAGTGAAGCTTTCTGGATACACTGATTGAACTCTTTGATCCCTGTCTGAGGTGTTTCTTATGATTACTCGTTGGACTTTTTGTCCGAGTGTGAAAGAACTGTCGCCATGATGGTTTTTTCATGTTATGTACGTCAATTATGTTTTTGTATACCAATTGTTTTTGCTCTTTTGTACGAGCTTAGAGGTCTTAGTCTAGTTTTGATGTGCTTTGATTTGTTTGTGTTTCTGAGTAATTATGGAAGTTATTTATTTCTCTACATTATTATAACTCAGCATGCTGATTTGTGTTACTTACTCCTGCTCTCAGCTATGAACCCAGAACATTCAGTCCAGTTTGTATCCCAACATTTATGTTTTCTCTGTTTTCTCTACCCTCTGCTTTTTATCTTTTTTTTTGTCTGAGACTTCTAAGAATGTGTGACTATATACACACATTCATCTTTCTCTTCATATTGACGGTTATTCTGACCTTTTCTGTCTACAATCAGTTTACTGTTATTTTTAGCCTTTACATTTTTGTTTTTTTCTGTTTTTTGACTATTTCCCCATGTATGCCCCTGTCACGCTCACCTGATTCCCACGGAGGCGCAGGTCTGGCTTCGAGTGCTGATGCTTCTTCTATGGTGAAGCGCAGGACTCTGAAGATGGACTCACTGGCTCGCAGGAATATTCCCCTGTGTGTGAAAAGGGAGTATTACCTACTGACGGAATAATGCTCAAGCCTCCCACTCCCTTCCAGCCCTCCACGATACCCTTCCTCGATTCCCGTGAAGTCTCACCTTAGAGTCAGGAAGGATGGGTTCTCCATCCTGCTTCTGATGCAGGGGCGCGTTGAAACCCAGTTACTTCACTGGATTGAGGTTTGATGGGAGTTCAAATAAGCTTGACTATTCAGGTAAGGCGCTGTAAGAGTTCTGTAGCAAGTTCAAAAGTTCAAGCTTAATAATAATGTTCATAGTCTTATTGCAGCAAGCGCTAACGCTTATGTCTTTTTCCCCTTAGGGGCCGGGGTTCGGAATGCCTGAGATATGGCGCCGACCCGAAGTGAAATGTGCAGTTCCAGGAAATGACAGGTAAGTTCTGGATGATCGTTCTGGGTAATGTCTTTGCATTCGCTCATTCAATGTCTTTGTCTTTTTTCCCCATAGGGGCCGGGGTCCGGAATGCCAGGAAGCGGCAGGACCCGAAATGAAATGGGAATGACCCAATAGGTAAGTCTTAGAAGGAAACTGAGCTTTTCCTATTCCCTTCCTTCTCTCACCTTGTGTTCTTGTCTTTTTCTCTCTAGGCTCTGAGAAATGGGTGCGGATCCGGATGATCGCTGCTGAAGATGGAGGTGCCCAGGAAAGGTGAGTGAAATGCAGCGCTGCAGCGATCGAAGCGAAATGCTTTTAAAATGATGTCTTCCCTTTCAGGATCGTCGGTGTGAAGTCTCCGTGATGCAGCTTTTAGCAGGTAAGGTCTTTTTTCTCTCCAATTCTCTCTTAGCAGGTGACCCAGGATGCTGACAGGCGTGGCTGAAGTCCAGATGCAGGAGCTGACACGGTGAGCGTCCAGCTGCGAGGAGCAGAACAACGCGAAGCGTGAGTTGCTGATCGGGCATGGTTTAAATAGCTTTGGAAGAAGTTCCAGGTATGTATCCTTCCACCGATCAGGTATGTATCCTTCCCCGACCACACCCAGGGGAAAGTAGGTCCACAGGTAAAGTAGTTCCATTCAGGCCTCAAGAGGGCCTGGATGTAGCAGCATGGTCTGCATCAGGTAAGTGCACCTTAAAACACTTGAACACATGTCTAGCTTTATGAGCCTGGCGCCTAAGGCGCCAGGACAGGGGTCCAACATGAGCCTGGTGCCTAAGGTGCCAGGACTGTGTCCAAAGGGCCCCAGCTTGGGCCCGCTGGCACTTCCCTGGGGGAAATGATGCCTGCCTCTGGGGTTTCTGGGTCGGACCTGGCTCCTTGGAGGTAGGCATCATGACAGTACCCCCCCTCAAGGCCCCTCCGAAGGTTGTTCCCTCCGGGGGTTTTGGCTTGTTCGGAAATCTCCGGTGGAACCTTTGTATTAATCGGGGTGCGTGAACATGCTTACTAGGCTCCCACGATCTCTCTTGAGGTCCATATCTCTTCCAGTCAACAAGATAGAAGAGTTTGGACTTTAACACCTTGGAGTCTAAAATGTCTTTAACTTCGAATTCTAATTCCCCTTCAATTAGAACTGGGTCTGGAGGCTTGGACAGTCGGGTCCCTGGTTGTACTGGCTTCAAAAGTGATGCATGAAAAACTGGATGAATACGCATGTTAGATGGTAAATCCAGTTTAAAGGCCACGGGATTGATTATAGCCTTGATGGGATAAGGTCCTATGAATCTGGGATTGAAGGTTCGCGGGCCCTTGAGGGGTAAATGTTTAATTGCTAGTCATACCTGATCTCCTACTTGGTAAGGAGGAGTTTTACTTTGGTGCAAATCAGCGTTTTCTTTATACTTTTTCTTGGCTTGCTGTAAATGAGTTGCAGCTTCTTTGAAGGCTTGGGTTATCGTGGAATGCAGATGATTTACTGCGGGCATTTCCAGGGTCAGAGGTGGATCTAGATCATAGGTCCGAGGATGGTGACCAAACAAAGTATAAAAAGGAGTTTGTCCGGTTCCAGAATGCACTGAATTGTCGTATGCATATTCTGCGATCCAAAGGATGTTTTTCCAATTTAACTCGGATTGGTGTAACATGCACCGAAGATATTGCTCGAGAGTCTGATTGGTTCTCTCGGTTTGTCCGTCGGTGTGGGGGTGGTGGCTGGTTGATAGCCGCACATCTATTTGTGCTAGTTGGCAACAATTCTTCCAAAAATGGGAGATAAATTGTCTTCCACGATCCGAGACTAATATGGAAGGGAAACCATGTATGCAAACTATATTCTCCAGAAATTCCTTGGCCAAGGTGGAAGCTGAAGGCAAACCTTTTAAAGGGATAAAGTGGGCCATTTTGGAGAATAGATCCACAATTACAAGGATAGTGTTGTAACCAGCACAAGGAGGCAGGTCAGTTATAAAGTCCATTGACAAGGTGTGCCATGGTGCCGGTGGAATATCCAAGGGTTGAAGTAGGCCGGCTGGCCTTTTCTTTTGACCCTTGTTTTGGGCGCAAATTCCGCAAGACAAAACAAAAGACTTTATGTCTTTTCTCCAAGAAGGCCACCAGAAGTGGCGTTTGATTTTCTCCTCCGTTTTAGCGATACCAGGGTGTCCTTCCATTAATGATTCATGATGATGGGCAATAACAAGTTCTTGCAATTCTTTACTAGGCAGAAACAACCGCTCCTGGAAGTAGGGTAAGTCATCCTTAACGGTGTAATAAGGACCCTTTTGACTCCATTCCAGTAAGGCTGAAGAGTCTAGAAGTTGTTTTAGTTGTGTTTGGATGTCCTCAATAGTTTGCAATGAAGTTAGGCCTAAGATTCTTTGTTCTGGTATGATTGGCACAGGTTCTAAACTTGAATTGGGTTCTTCCATGCCAATCCGGGATAAGGCGTCCGCTTTACCATTCTTGCAGCCAGGGCGATAGGTAATTACAAAATCAAATTCTGCAAAGAATAGAGCCCATCGGAGTTGTCGTGAAGATTGAGCCTTGGCCGTCTTTAAATACTGTAAATTTCTGTGGTCTGTAATTACGGTGATGGTGTGTCTTGCCCCGAGAAGGTAGTGACGCCAAGCCTTGAAAGCCGATTTAATAGCCAGTAACTCTTTGTCGGTAATTGCGTAGTTGATTTCAGGAGGAGAAAATTTCCTGGACCAAAAAGCCACAGGGTGTAGTTGGTTAGTTTCTGGGTCTCTTTGCGACAGGACAGCTCCCATGGCTGAACTGGATGCGTCGGTTTCCACAATGTAAGGGAGATCTGGGTGCGGGTGCTTCAATATAGGTGCAGAGGTGAATTTGGTTTTCAGGTCCTGAAAGGCTTGTTCGGCCTCAAGAGTCCATTCAAAGCGTTTGTTTTTCTTTGGGAGAGCTGTGAGGGGTTGGACTGTTCGGGAAAATTCCGGGATGAATCTTCGATAGAAATTGGCGAAGCCGAGCATGCTCTGAACTCCCTTCACCGAGCTAGGAGATGGCCATTTGAGGATGGCGTCCACCTTTCGCGAGTCCATTCGGACTCCTTGAGGTGTCAGGATAAATCCGAGAAACTCCACTTATGTGGTATGAAAAACACATTTCTCAAGCTTTGCAAATAGTCTGTGCTGGCGCAATTTCTCAAGAACTGCCCTAACATGTTTTCTGTGATCGGATTCTGAAGAGGAGTACACCAGGATGTCGTCAATATAAACAATGACACAGACGTCGATAAGTTCCCGAAGAACATCATTCATAAAGTACTGAAAGGCGGCAGGTGCGTTGCACAAACCGAAGGGCATCACCTGATATTCGAAGAGCCCAAATTTGGTGCGGAATGCAGTCTTCCATTCGTCGCCTTCTTTTATACGCACCAGGTGATAAGCTCCTCGGAGATCTAACTTGGTGTACACACAAGCGTCTTTCACCTGGTCGATAAGCTCAGGGATCAGGGGCAGAGGATAACGATTCTTAATCGTTATTTGATTTAGGGCGCGATAGTCTATACATGTTCTAAGGTCGCCCTCTTTTTTTGGCACGAAGAACAGAGCTGAGGAGACAGGAGACTTGGACGGGCGAATAAAACCATTGGCTAGGTACTGATCTAAATACTGACGCAAATGTAGGTCCTCAGGTTCCGTAAGAGCATAAATCCTACTACAAGGTAGTTGAGCATTGGGTACCAGATCGATTTGGCAATCATAAGACCGATGGGGAGGTAACGTGCTAGCCTGTTCCTTCTGAAAAACGTCTTGGAATTCTTGGTATTCTGACGGTAGCTGTACAGGGGTGGAAGTTGCTGAGGCTAGACCCATAACTGGATTTCTTGGGTAACAAGTTGGTTCACAATCAGGAAAACTTATCTTCTTTGCTCGCCAGTCAATTCTGGGATTATGTGTTTCTAACCAAGGAATTCCAAGAATTACTTGAAATTGTGGGGCCTTGATCACATCAAACACGATTGCTTCCCGATGTCCATCCTGACCCACCAGTGTCATTTCAACAGTGGAATGCGTTACAGGCCCTGAGGCTATTTCGGTTCCATCTACTGTAGTAATGACATCTTGGGTTACTTTCGGGCGGAAAGGGAGCTTAATCCTGGAATCCAATTCACAGTCTATGTAATTTCCAATAGCTCCACTGTCGATGTATGCTTTTATAGCATGCAACAGCTGAGGCTGTTTTGGGTCCATCAGCAGCATTGGCATGACAAAATGCGAGGTCAAAGAGTTTGTTTTCAAGCTCGGAAAGCGGACCCCTACGCTTGTCGGGCTAGGTCGTTTCCCGAATCAGGTGTCAATAAATCGTTATCAGTGGCTCCAACCACCTTCTTAGGTGGTTTAACCGGACAATTTCTAAGAAAGTGACCGGAAGTCCCGCAATACAGGCAAAGTTGCATTTGCCGCCTTCTCTCTCGTTCCTTCTGTGTTAATGGTCCTTTAACACAGCCGATTTGCATAGGTTCGGATACGTCGGTACTCTTGGAGTTAGCGTGGGTTTTGATCGGTACTCGGGTTTCGTACTTGAACCGATCTGCTTTTCTATTTTGAAGTCTGTGATCAAGTTGAACCACCAAGTCTATGTAGTCTGCGCAGACCTGGGGTGGATCTACTATCTGAGCTAGAACATCCTTAAGCTCTCCGCGCAGGCCTCGATGAAACAATGTGATCCTTTTGTTTTCTGGCCATTCAGTTTCCACAACCAGTCTATTAAAGGTGGCAACGTAGGACAGAAGATCCTGATTACCTTGTCGTAAGGATAGCAGTTCGTTATCAAGGGCCTGTCCTTGAGAGTGTCGAGCAAACAATCTTTCCATGCTGGCCTGAAAACCCTGAAATTTCTGGAGAATGGGATCATCCTGATTTACCAATGGAATAGACCAATCGGCAGCACTGCCACTGAGGTAAGATAGTATAAAGGCTACCTTGGTCTGGTCGTTAGGGAAGGCCCCGGGTCTGCATAGAAAGTGTAAACGACATTGGTTCATAAAGACGGCATATTTCTTGGGATCCCCCGCAAAACGTTCAGGCGGGGCCAAAGGCATGTGTCCAGGTAGATTGATTTGTACCGGGTTATTCAAACCCATTGATGTGGAAGTATCTCCAGAATTAGATAAAGGAGTGTGCCCTGCCTGGGCCTGCAATAACCTTTTGGCCAGGTCATCTGTTCTTTCCTTGGATAGGATCAGTTCTCTTTTGAGAGCGTTAGTCTCCTGGCGGGCTGAGTGCACTTCTGCCCGTAATTCCCCCAAAAGCTGGGCCAGCTGATCTGTCTCGGAAGTCTCCATAGCGCCCGGGTGGGAAATTGTGGGTAGGCTTCGCGTTCTGTCACGCTCACCTGATTCCCACGGAGGCGCAGGTCTGGCTTCGAGTGCTGATGCTTCTTCTATGGTGAAGCGCAGGACTCTGAAGATGGACTCACTGGCTCGCAGGAATATTCCCCTGTGCGTGAAAAGGGAGTATTACCTACTGACAGAATAATCCTCAAGCCTCCCACTCCCTTCCAGCCCTCCACGATACCCTTCCTCGATTCCCCGTGAAGTCTCACCTTAGGGTCTGGAAGGATGGGTTCTCCATCCTGCTTCTGATGCAGGGGCGCGTTGAAACCCAGTTACTTCACTGGATTGAGGTTTGATGGGAGTTCAAATAAGCTTGACTATTCAGGTAAGGCGCTGTAAGAGTTCTGTAGCAAGTTCAAAAGTTCAAGCTTAATAATAATGTTCATAGTCTTACTGCAGCAAGCGCTAACGCTTATGTCTTTTTCCCCTTAGGGGCCGCGGTTCGGAATGCTGGAGATATGGCGCCGACCCGAAGTGAAACGTGCAGTTCCAGTAAATGACAGGTAAGTTCTGGATGAGCGTTCGGGTAATGTCTTTGCATTCGCTCATTCAATGTCTTTGTCTTTTTTACCCATAGGGGCCGGGGTCCGGAATGCCAGGAAGCGGCAGGACGCGAAATGAAATGGGAATGACCCAATAGGTAAGTCTTAGAAGGAAACTGAGCTTTTCATATTACCTTCCTTCTCTCACCTTGTGTTCTTGTCTTTTTCTCTCTAGGCTCTGGGAAGTGGCTGCGGATCCGGATGATCGCTGCTGAAAATGGAGGTGCCCAGGAAAGGTGAGTGAAATGCAGCGCTGCAGCGATCGAAGCAAAATGCTTTTAAAATGATGTCTTCCCTTTCAGGATCGTCGGTGTGAAGTCTCCGTGATGCAGCTTTTAGCAGGTAAGGTCTTTTTTCTCTCCAATTCTCTCTTAGCAGGTGACCCAGGATGCTGACAGGCGTGGCTGAAGTCCAGATGCAGGAGCTGACACGGTGAGCGTCCAGCTGCGAGGAGCAGAACAACGCGAAGCGTGAGTTGCTGATCGGGCATGGTTTAAATAGCTTTGGAAGAAGTTCCAGGTATGTATCCTTCCACCGATCAGGTATGTATCCTTCCCCGACCACACCCAGGGGAAAGTAGGTCCACAGGTAAAGTAGTTCCATTCAGGCCTCAAGAGGGCCTGGATGTAGCAGCATGGTCTGCATCAGGTAAGTGCACCTTAAAACACTTGAACACATGTCTAGCTTTATGAGCCTGGCGCCTAAGGCGCCAGGACAGGGGTCCAACATGAGCCTGGTGCCTAAGGTGCCAGGACTGTGTCCAAAGGGCCCCAGCTTGGGCCCGCTGGCACTTCCCTGGGGGAAATGATGCCTGCCTCTGGGGTTGCTGGGTCGGACCTGGCTCCTTGGAGGTAGGCATCATGACAGTACCCCCCCTCAAGGCCCCTCCGAAGGTTGTTCCCTCCGGGGGTTTTGGCTTGTTCGGAAATCTCCGGTGGAACCTTTGTATTAATCGGGGTGCGTGAACATGCTTACTAGGCTCCCACGATCTCTCTTGAGGTCCATATCTCTTCCAGTCAACAAGATAGAAGAGTTTGGACTTTAACACCTTGGAGTCTAAAATGTCTTTAACTTCGAATTCTAATTCCCCTTCAATTAGAACTGGGTCTGGAGGCTTGGACAGTCGGGTCCCTGTTTGTACTGGCTTCAAAAGTGATGCATGAAAAACTGGATGAATACGCATGTTAGATGGTAAATCCAGTTTAAAGGCCACGGAATTGATTATAGCCTTGATGGGATAAGGTCCTATGAATCTGGGATTGAAGGTTCGCGGGCCCTTGAGGGGTAAATGTTTAATTGCTAGCCATACCTGATCTCCTACTTGGTAAGGAGGAGTTTTACTTTGGTGCAAATCAGCGTTTTCTTTATACTTTTTCTTGGCTTGCTGTAAATGAGTTGCAGCTTCTTTGAAGGCTTGGGTTATCGTGGAATGCAGATGATTTACTGCGGGCATTTCCAGGGTCAGAGGTGGATCTAGATCATAGGTCCGAGGATGGTGACCAAACAAAGTATAAAAAGGAGTTTGTCCGGTTCCAAAATGCACTGAATTGTCGTATGCATATTCTGCGATCCAAAGGATGTTTTTCCAATTTAACTCGGATTGGTGTAACATGCACCGAAGATATTGCTCGAGAGTCTGATTGGTTCTCTCGGTTTGTCCGTCGGTGTGGGGGTGGTGGCTGGTGGATAGCCGCACATCTATTTGTGCTAGTTGGCAACACTTCTTCCAAAAATGGGAGATAAATTGTCTTCCACGATCCGAGACTAATATGGAAGGGAAACCATGTATGCAAACTATATTCTCCAGAAATTCCTTGGCCAAGGTGGAAGCTGAAGGCAAACCTTTTAAAGGGATAAAGTGGGCCATTTTGGAGAATAGATCCACAATTACAAGGATAGTGTTGTAACCAGCACAAGGAGGCAGGTCAGTTATAAAGTCCATTGACAAGGTGTGCCATGGTGCCGGTGGAATATCCAAGGGTTGAAGTAGGCCGGCTGGCCTTTTCTTTTGACCCTTGTTTTGGGCGCAAATTCCGCAAGACAAAACAAAAGACTTTATGTCTTTTCTCCAAGAAGGCCACCAGAAGTGGCGTTTGATTTTTTCCTCCGTTTTAGCGATACCAGGGTGTCCTTCCATTAATGATTCATGATGATGGGCAATAACGAGTTCTTGCAATTCTTTACTAGGCAGAAACAACCGCTCCTGGAAGTAGGGTAAGTCATCCTTAACGGTGTAATAAGGACCCTTTTGACTCCATTCCAGTAAGGCTGAAGAGTCTAGAAGTTGTTTTACTTGCGTTTGGATCTCCTCAATAGTTTGCAATGAAGTTAGGCCTAAGATTCTTTGTTCTGGTATGATTGGCACAGGTTCTAAACTCGAATTGGGTTCTTCCATGCCAATCCGGGATAAGGCGTCCGCTTTACCATTCTTGCAGCCAGGGCGATAGGTAATTAGAAAATCAAATTCCGCAAAGAATAGAGCCCATCGGAGTTGTCGTGAAGATTGAGCCTTGGCCGTCTTTAAATACTGTAAATTTCTGTGGTCTGTAATTATGGTGATGGTGTGTCTTGCCCCGAGAAGGTAGTGACGCCAAGCCTTGAAAGCCGATTTAATATCCAGTAACTCTTTGTCGGTAATTGCGTAGTTGATTTCAGGAGGAGAAAATTTCCTGGACCAAAAAGCCACAGGGTGTAGTTGGTTAGTTTCTGGGTCTCTTTGCGACAGGACAGCTCCCATGGCTGAACTGGATGCGTCGGTTTCCACAATGTAAGGGAGATCTGGGTGCGGGTGCTTCAATATAGGTGCAGAGGTGAATTTGGTTTTCAGGTCCTGAAAGGCTTGTTCGGCCTCAAGAGTCCATTCAAAGCGTTTGTTTTTCTTTGGGAGAGCTGTGAGGGGTTGGACTGTTCGGGAAAATTCCGGGATGAATCTTCGATAGAAATTGGCGAAGCCGAGCATGCTCTGAACTCCCTTCACCGAGCTAGGAGATGGCCATTTGAGGATGGCGTCCACCTTTCGCGAGTCCATTCGGACTCCTTGAGGTGTCAGGATAAATCCGAGAAACTCCAATTATGTGGTATGAAAAACACATTTCTCAAGCTTTGCAAATAGTCTGTGCTGGCGCAATTTCTCAAGAACTGCCCTAACATGTTTTCTGTGATCGGATTCTGAAGAGGAGTACACCAGGATGTCGTCAATATAAACAATGACACAGACGTCGATAAGTTCCCGAAGAACATCATTCATAAAGTACTGAAAGGCGGCAGGTGCGTTGCACAAACCGAAGGGCATCACCTGATATTCGAAGAGCCCAAATTTGGTGCGGAATGCAGTCTTCCATTCGTCGCCTTCTTTTATACGCACCAGGTGATAAGCTCCTCAGAGATCTAACTTGGTGTACACACAAGCGTCTTTCACCTGGTCAATAAGCTCAGGGATCAGGGGCAGAGGATAACGATTCTTAATCGTTATTTGATTTAGGGCGCGATAGTCTATACATGTTCTAAGGTCGCCCTCTTTTTTTGGCACGAAGAACAGAGCTGAGGAGACAGGAGACTTGGACGGGCGAATAAAACCATTGGCTAGGTACTGATCTAAATACTGACGCAAATGTAGGTCCTCAGGTTCCGTAAGAGCATAAATCCTACTACAAGGTAGTTGAGCATTGGGTACCAGATCGATTTGGCAATCATAAGACCGATGGGGAGGTAACGTGCTAGCCTGTTCCTTCTGAAAAACGTCTTGGAATTCTTGGTATTCTGACGGTAGCTGTACAGGGGTGGAAGTTGCTGAGGCTAGACCCATAACTGGATTTCTTGGGTAACAAGTTGGTTCACAATCAGGAAAACTTATCTTCTTTGCTCGCCAGTCAATTCTGGGATTATGTGTTTCTAACCAAGGAATTCCAAGAATTACTTGAAATTGTGGGGCCTTGATCACATCAAACACGATTGCTTCCCGATGTCCATTTTGACCCACCAGTGTCATTTCAACAGTGGAATGCGTTACAGGCCCTGAGGCTATTTCGGTTCCATCTACTGTAGTAATGACATCTTGGGTTACTTTCGGGCGGAAAGGGAGCTTAATCCTGGAATCCAATTCACGGTCTATGTAATTTCCAATAGCTCCACTGTCGATGTATGCTTTTATAGCATGCAACAGCTGAGGCTGTTTTGGGTCCATCAGCACCATTGGCATGACAAAATGCGAGGTCAAAGAGTTTGTTTTCAAGCTCGGAAAGCGGACCCCTACGCTTGTCGGGCTAGGTCGTTTCCCGAATCAGGTGTCAATAAATCGTTATCAGTGGCTCCAACCACCTTCTTAGGTGGTTTAACCAGACAATTTCGAAGAAAGTGACCGGAAGTCCCGCAATACAGGCAAAGTTGCATTTGCCGCCTTCTCTCTCGTTCCTTCTGTATTAATGGTCCTTTAACACAGCCGATTTGCATAGGTTCGGATACGTCGGTACTCTTGGAGTTAGCGTGGGTTTTGATCGGTACTCGGGTTTCGTACTTGAACCGATCTGCTTTTCTATTTTGAAGTCTGTGATCAAGTTGAACCACCAAGTCTATGTAGTCTGCGCAGACCTGGGGTGGATCTACTATCTGAGCTAGAACATCCTTAAGCTCTCCGCGCAGGCCTCGATGAAACAATGTGATCCTTTTGTTTTCTGGCCATTCAGTTTCCACAACCAGTCTATTAAAGGTGGCAACGAAGGACAGAAGATCCTGATTACCTTGTCGTAAGGATAGCAGTTCGTTATCAAGGGCCTGTCCTTGAGAGTGTCGAGCAAACAATCTTTCCATGCTGGCCTGAAAACCCTGAAATTTCTGGAGAATGGGATCATCCTGATTTACCAATGGAATAGACCAATCGGCAGCACTGCCACTGAGGTAAGATAGTATAAAGGCTACCTTGGTCTGGTCGTTAGGGAAGGCCCCGGGTCTGCATAGAAAGTGTAAACGACATTGGTTCATAAAGACGGCATACTTCTTGGGATCCCCCGCAAAACGTTCAGGCGGGGCCAAAGGCATGTGTCCAGGTAGATTGATTTGTACCGGGTTATTCAAACCCATTGATGTGGAAGTATCTTCAGAATTAGATAAAGGAGTGTGCCCTGCCTGGGCCTGCAATAACCTTTTGGCCAGGTCATCTGTTCTTTCCTTGGATAGGATCAGTTCTCTTTTGAGAGCGTTAGTCTCCTGGCGGGCTGAGTGCACTTCTGCCCGTAATTCCCCCAAAAGCTGGGCCAGCTGATCTGTCTCGGAAGTCTTCATAGCGCCCGGGTGGGAAATTGTGGGTAGGCTTCGCGTTCTGTCACGCTCACCTGATTCCCACGGAGGCGCAGGTCTGGCTTCGAGTGCTGATGCTTCTTCTATGGTGAAGCGCAGGACTCTGAAGATGGACTCACTGGCTCGCAGGAATATTCCCCTGTGCGTGAAAAGGGAGTATTACCTACTGACAGAATAATGCTCAAGCCTCCCACTCCCTTCCAGCCCTCCACGATACCCTTCCTCGATTCCCCGTGAAGTCTCACCTTAGGGTCTGGAAGGATGGGTTCTCCATCCTGCTTCTGATGCAGGGGCGCGTTGAAACCCAGTTACTTCACTGGATTGAGGTTTGGTGGGAGTTCAAATAAGCTTGACTATTCAGGTAAGGCGCTGTAAGAGTTCTGTAGCAAGTTCAAAAGTTCAAGCGTAATAATAATGTTCATAGTCTTACTGCAGCAAGCGCTAACGCTTATGTCTTTTTCCCCTTAGGGGCCGCGGTTCGGAATGCTGGAGATATGGCGCCAACCCGAAGTGAAACGTGCAGTTCCAGTAAATGACAGGTAAGTTCTGGATGAGCGTTCGGGTAATGTCTTTGCATTCGCTCATTCAATGTCTTTGTCTTTTTTCCCCATAGGGGCCGGGGTCCGGAATGCCAGGAAGCGGCAGGACCCGAAATGAAATGGGAATGACCCAATAGGTAAGTCTTAGAAGGAAACTGAGCTTTTCCTATTCCCTTCCTTCTCTCACCTTGTGTTCTTGTCTTTTTCTCTCTAGGCTCTGGGAAGTGGCTGCGGATCCGGATGATCGCTGCTGAAGATGGAGGTGCCCAGGAAAGGTGAGTGAAATGCAGCGCTGCAGCGATCGAAGCAAAATGCTTTTAAAATGATGTCTTCCCTTTCAGGATCGTCGGTGTGAAGTCTCCGTGATGCAGCTTTTAGCAGGTAAGGTCTTTTTTCTCTCCAATTCTCTCTTAGCAGGTGACCCAGGATGCTGACAGGCGTGGCTGAAGTCCAGATGCAGGAGCTGACACGGTGAGCGTCCAGTTGCGAGGAGCAGAACAACGCGAAGTGTGAGTTGCTGATCGGGCGTGGTTTAAATAGCTTTGGAAGAAGTTCCAGGTATGTATCCTTCCACCGATCAGGTATGTATCCTTCCCCGACCACACCCAGGGGAAAGTAGGTCCACAGGTAAAGTAGTTCCATTCAGGCCTCAAGAGGGCCTGGATGTAGCAGCATGGTCTGCATCAGGTAAGTGCACCTTAAAACACTTGAACACATGTCTAGCTTTATGAGCCTGGCGCCTAAGGCGCCAGGACAGGGGTCCAACATGAGCCTGGCGCCTAAGGCGCCAGGACTGTGTCCAAAGGGCCCCAGCTTGGGCCCGCTGGCACTTCCCTGGGGGAAATGATGCCTGCCTCTGGGGTTGCTGGGCCGGACCTGGCTCCTTGGAGGTAGGCATCATGACAGCCCCTTTGTTTTGATATCTATGTCACTTTCTGATGGCGCTCAAGTCACTAATGAGGACGTCATTGCGCTTGCACGTGACAACCTCATCGACTGTTCTTAATGCTGATTTTTCAAGTAGATGCCACTTGTCTTTCTTCTGACTAGTGACACTTGTGTGTTGCAGGGTCATGGTCTGCTATCTTGAATGATTGTGGTGAGTTCCTTTGACCCTGCTGGGTCTACTAGACTATATTACCACTTTGAGTACTTCTATTCTTAATTTCGATTACTCTTGGCTCACTCAGCCTTTTGGAGGACTCTTAAGTACATGCAGGTACCACTTTCATTTTTATTTTTGTTTGTTTTAGTGCATGTACTACATGTTGAGTACTTACTTACAGCCTCTAGCTGACATTTTTGATTTGGTACACAGATGTATTTCTGCTACAGGGGTTCGATCGTAATAGGACGTGTTCGCTGAGTCCCTGGAAAGATCTCTACCACCACTCTGACCTAAGGACTGGTCAATTGACACTCTACCCAATGCCATTTTACCATTTGGTCAGATGTATATTATGTCCTCCCCAGAAAAGAAAGCCTTGAGAGATTACTTGGATGTTAATTTGAGGAATGATCTGATCCGACACTGGTAGGAGCCTCACTTTTCTTTAGTTCCCCAAAAGAAAACCATGGAACTCCGTGGTTGCCTGGCCTACTGTGGTCTTAACCAAGTCACCACAAAAGACAAATATCCACTACCCCTGATTTCGGACATTCAGGAAGCTCTTCAAGGCTCAGTAATATTCTCCAAACTCGATCTGCAAGGAGCTTATCATCTAATTTGCATAAAATCCGGTGACGAGTGGAAAACAAAATGTTGTACGCCCTTCGGGAATTTAGAATTCCTTGTGATGCCCTTTGGATTGATGAACAACCCTACCATATTGCAAATATTTATCGATAGAGTATTCTGAGATACTCTTACAATAGGTAATTGTCTATTTGGACGATATTCCTATTTACTCCAGGAGAAAGGAGGAACATCAGGAACCTGTCCAACAAGTCTCACTGCGATTACGTACCAACCATTTTTTGGCTAAACCGGTTTCACTGTGCTTCCATTCAATATTTGGGGTTCGTTATAAACCAATCTGGCATCACCATGGATCCCTTCAAAGTGCCTGCCATAACTACCTGGCCTCATCCGATATCTGTAAAGCAAGTTCAGTCCTTCCTTGGGTTGGCCAACTTCTATCAGAAGTTTATTCCTAACTTCTCAGAAGTTATATTATCAATTACGTTTCTACTAAAGAAGAATGTTCCCTTTATCTGGTCCTCAGAGCAAGAGGAGGTCTTTTCACTTCCAAAGAAACTGTTAACAGCAGCTCCTATATTTTGTCAGAATGACAAAGAAAACCTTTTTTTAGTGGAGAAAGATGTGTCTGTGGCAGCCGTTGGACCAGTTTTGAAACAAACTCGGGAATACAGAAATGAACCCACAATTGCAAATTTGTCAAGAACACTTCAGGAATCAGAGAGACACTACTCTGTCTTGAAAAAGGAGCTACTAGCTGTTCAGCAGGATTGTTTGTATTGGCGTCATTTGCTATTAGGAGCAAATCATCCTGTACAGATTAGAAATTATCTATTGAGTGTCGTAATAGCAGACAAGCTTGTTGGGCTTACTTTTTTGCTCAATTCCATTTCCAATTTACCAATATACCGTGGGTCCCAAATCATACATGCTGATGTGTTATGCATTATCGTGACGCCCATATCTTCAAGACCCTTCTCCTGTGTCTACCCAACATTTCTGCAACCGATGCTGTTTCTTTTTCATATGGACAGTTTTCTGGACCAAGTTAGGGAATGGCACCAGGATTAGCCCTTGAATGGGGAACCCCAGACTGAAGTCTAGTGACAGAGTGTTTAGGAATACAATAATCTCTAGGGCTTCCCCAGAAACAGTAACAGGTAGACATGTGCCACCCAGGCACATGTGGAGAACACTAGGCTTACCATATTTTTATTTCTTGAAGAAGACCTAAAAGGGATGACAATTTTGAACTTTATTTCAAGGCTTGCCAAACCAAGAAAAAATAATGCGTTCTAAGACAACCCCAACAATATATTTCAGCAAAGCACATATCCAATAACTCAAGAAAATAATTTGGCCACAGGAATTTCCTCGTAGCAAGGCTATACAATAGTAAACTACCCAGAGTAGCAAGCAATCCATGGATATATCATTGCAGCAAGTAATTGGGAAATCGAACGCATTCGTTTTAGCATGTTGTTTGATGGGAGCCATTATGTTATGTTATGTTAATTTATATCTCACACCGCTACCACCCAGGGATAGTCTCCAAGTGCTCACATAGTTCTGGAAGAAAGAAGATGGTGTTAGTTAGTGGGGGTAGAGGGATAGGATAGGTCCAGAACCAAGAGAAACTGGCGTGTGAGTGTGTTGGGTTAACGATGCATTGAATGCATGCACTTGCTTGTTGTCTGGGATGTTTGTTGTAGGTGAATGTCTGTTATGTTGGGTGTGTTTTTATGTGTAAACTGACTGGTATTTAAGGTTGTGGTTCAGCGCACTGGCTTGTGTATCCATAAGGGTGAGGTCCAATGCCTGGGTTGTTGTATGCGAGTGCAAGTTATGTAGGGTTTGTGTTTGTGCAGTTTGGCTAGCCGAGGTGTGCATATTACAAGGGAGGTTTCTAGGAGGGTAGCCGGAGACGGGTGGTTAGTGCATTGAGTACTCTCAAGGTTCTTCTAGGTGGCTGATATTCACAAATCTATCTAAATGGGATGCCTGGCTAACCAGTTTTTATCCTCTTGCGACCTCAGATGCAATAAAAGTACACTAGATTGTTGACTGGCGAAGGATTCGTTTATGTGCCAGGTGTGCTTCCCTATCTCCAACAGACACTGTGGTCCATTTTGGATACAAGTAAGCGTAGTAATCAACAAGCAATCATTAATATCCTGAGAGCTAGTAATCACTGTGCACTTCTCATATGCAATTGTGTGTATACAAATTCTACTCAGTCTCCATGCATGAGCATAGTCAGGTATGTCCACCTTACCAGAGCTGCGTCCCATTGCCATTTTCACCTTTAGATTCACAGTATTTTTTTTTATGTAGGAGCAAGGTCCACAGGGTTGCCTCATATTGCATCTTCGGTACACTTAGCCACATCTGGATGCCACCCATGTCCTTAATGATGGAAAACATTTTGTGGCCATGTAAATTCCACGAATACCTAAAAGTCTCCCAAAGTACTAAGTAAAAAGGAACCAAGCACAGATAGGTGTAATTAAAGAATAACATCCTATTGAGCAGGGAATCAGCATATCCAATGTCAAGCAGGGACAGGGATTTGAAATGGCAAAAGCAGCTTGGGAGGACAATCACTGCCAATGCATAGCTGCAGTACCAGTGGAGAGTTGGCGCTGTGCTAGGCAGAAATGTACAGTGTTCCACCTGGCCCAACATCACCTCATACAGAAGTCTTGGGTAAATACTAGAGGACAAGTCATGGGCTGTCAAATAATTCCTGCCAGTGCCGATGTAGTAATTGTCACACATTAACCAAAGCACGTTTGTCAATTGCAAAAGTAAAATGGCTGACTGTCAGTGTTCGGCTGTGATTCTTGAGCAGTAGAGGTGTGTCGAGATTAGCACTGAAACTGCACCCCCATCAAATATCAGGAAACTATAGGGTCTTGGCAAAATGAAAGAGAGCGCTCAAAATACAAATAAAGGAAAGGGCGGTCAAGGTTAGGACCTTATAAGAGTTGACCAGGATAACCCTCTTCATCACAAAAAGGCAATGTACCACACAATACAAGTGGATCTGAATCAACCTTGGAGCAGAGAAAGTACAGAACAGTGAGAACCCACATGAGTAAGAAGAATATAAGTAGTGTCTACATTTCCCCCGGTGCTCAGCAGAGGCCTGCACATGGGGGTCACGCAAAGCCAAACTTTCGTACAGTTGGTGTCCAGTTCTTCTGCTACAATGGCCATATAACAGATTTTGTGATGCTGTTTCTTATTTCACCACTGGAAAGTACCTTGCCATTGAATGGTGCACGAGCCCTCGTGCAGTCATAGATTGGCAACAGGGGTGGTGCCAATAGAAGTGTGATGTAGGCATCCACTCAACACTTAGGTGTTTAGACGTCCAACACTCTGCCGGGCAGCGGTTTTGCATATGGCTGCCTTATTCTATGCAAAAGATTTTGGAGCAGGGTTTCGAGGCTGCTGCTCACCAGTCAATCCTGCAAGTACCTCAAATTGGGTGACCAAGATCACAAGGTCACAGTACTCTATGCCCCCACCGCTGTCACTTTATTGTATTTTATGCTTACATACTTGTATGGATTATTCGCACAGTGGGCAATAATGCCATTTGGACCCACTCCTGTATAGTATGTGCATTTGTTCAACATGATTAAAATGTCTGTTGGAACCAGGATGTGGCAAAGCAAGTCTGGTCCAAGTAAAAGAGGGGAGATACTGTTTATTGTATTTATTTGAAAAATAGGGATGCCAATTTGATTAGAAACTACTTACAATGACGCATTTACAGATGGCTGAACAGCTGATAATGGAAACCATGAAAGAGGAGTGATGTCTAAGATGCAATTGCATAAGTCGAAGATGTTAATAATGAATTCAGGATTGTAATTATAAGTATTTATTTGTAAAGCCCTTATACACAAGGGAAATGCTTTAAAGCGCTTCAAGGCGGGAAGGGAACAAAGGAATGCAGTTGTCATTCTTAGGCATTTGCAGATTCCAAATGATCTAACAACAATAGCTAGCATACTAGGCCAGAGGCATATCTACTAGCAAGTGCTTTACAAAAAGGAGAAACAGGGGAGGAGGGGGACGAGGAGCATAAAGATCAATAAACTACAGTACTGGTCTGGTGACATTTCAGACTGCTTAGTAGTTGGTCATCCAACGTGCCTGTACATGAGAATGTCACGCATGACCATGCTAGGGAGGGGAGACAGAGGGAGGACTGAACAGACAGACTTGCAAAGCCTAGAACATTCATGGTCAAGGTCATGCAAGTGCGCAGAACAGGAAGTGCGAGGGAGGGGAAGGTGGATAAGTGCCCCCAGTCCAGCAGGGGCCTGGGTTAAGTGCAGGGTGGTTGCTCCTCTCATGGACATAATGCAGTAGTATCAAGCAGAGATCAGAGGCCTGGAGGCAAGTAGAGGATTTACGGGGGAGAGTGGGAACTGTGGGGCTCTGGAGGTGCACCAGGCGACCAGTCAGCTAGCTGAGCTGGTTGGGGCAGAGAAGGAAAGAGGGAAAGACTTGAGGACAAAGAGCTTAGCAGCGGAGAGGGAGAGAGAAAGAGTAAGAGAAGAGGCAGGTCTTGAGGAGTTTCCGGAAATTACAGAGGTTGGCTCAAGAAAGAGAGATGTAGGTAGACTGTTCCAGAGGGATGCACCTCTGTTTGGAGAAACGGCTCACCCACAGAGAATTGGAGGAGGCCGAGCGGTGGGCTCTGGAAGAAGAGTATTTGGGAAGAGAACATTGTAGATAATAAGGGCTCCGGCCTCAGAAAGCCTTGTGGACTGTGCAGAGGGACTTGAACTTCATCCTTGCAGCCACAGGGAGCCAATGGAGGGATTTAAGCACCAGAGAGATGCGGTTCCTTGGCTTAAGGTTGAAGATACGTCTTGCGATTCTGTTCTGGATACTTTGAAGAGTTCGGAGAGTAGAGGTAGGAAGATTGAGAAAGAGACTGTTGCAGTAGTATTCTGCTGCATTTTAAAAGAACGCATTGCTGGCGAGGAACGTTACCTGCTCATCTCCGTGTGTCACAGCATTCCGAGCACTCGAGAGCTCTTGCTGTGGGGCCGGTGCTTCCTGGAGGAGGCAGACCTCGTCCCGGTCACGTGACCGATCACGTGACTTTCACCCACCATTTATTGGAGGACCAGCCGCCCAAGCAGCGTATTCTGCTGCATTTTAAAAGAACGCATTGCTGGAGAGGAACGTTACCTGCTCATCTACGTGTGCCACAGCATTGCGAGCACTCCAGAGCTCTTGCTGTGGGGTCGGTGCTTCCTGGAGGAGGTGGACCTCGTCCAGGTCACGTGACTGATCACGTGACTTTCACCCACCATTTATTGGAGGACCAGCCGCCCGAGCGGCGTATTCTGCTGCATTTTAAAAGAACGCATTGCTGGAGAGGAACGTTACCTGCTCATCTACGTGTGTCACAGCATTGCGAGCACTCGAGAGCTCTTGCTGTGGGGCCAGTGCATCCTGGAGGAGGCGGACCTCGTCCAGGTCACGTGACCGATCACGTGACTTTCACCCACCATTTATTGGAGGACCAGCCACCCTTGCGGCGTTAAGCCCGCAGCGGGGACAAGGGCGCAGCATTAACTGTACTGTTTGGCTGCTGTTCGGCTCTGGTAGGCTCCCGCCTTGGCAGGAGTCTTTGCGGGTATCATTAACATCCGACAAATTGGTTATAGTAGTGTTTATTAGCCTTCCTACCAGGATTTTGAGTTTTTGGGCAGGAACCTCTAGTAAGCCCAGAAATTGTCCATCTTGTCTGGCTATTTTAGTTTCTGTTTTGGAGGGTTGTCATTTGGGAGGATTCATGATTATTTAACTCCTAAGGAGGATACTAGAGCCAGTTAACTGCTACATTTAGTTGGACACTGGGGAGGAGAGACGGACTAAGGCGGCTCCTCAAGCCATTGGGCGTTCCCAAGGCAGTGAATACTTAATAAGAATATTTTAAACTTAGGTTACAGCCATTCTGAAATGTGTTGAATGTGATATATATTTTAACCAAATTGTTTTCCCTCTCAGCTTTTATTCTGGATCTTATTTCCAATTTCTACTGTGGGGTATCTTTTTAATATTCACTATTGCTTTATTAGGTTGTGTTTTATTTGCTGGAAAGTTTAAAGTTTTACTCCACTGATTTCTAATTAGAGGCTGCGAGTTGTACTCTCCTCTCTTCTTTTTCTATTTTATTTGAAAAGAGTGTTTGTGTACAATTAATATATTTGAAAATGCCTGCACTTAGAAGCAGGTTTGAAACTGTGGAAAGTGAAGAGTATAATGTAATAGAGGTGCAATCAAGCTCGCCGATCAATAGCAAGGTGCCTCCTAACATGGATTCTATGGAAAACAGGGCTGCCGCTAGCATATCAGTGGTAGTCAGTGGTGGAGAGACAAATCACAGAACGAGGTGTGTGGGGATGGACGTCCCATCACTGATTTAGCAGTTTTGGAGATGCAAGTACTTAAGGGGGGAATCAAGTTATGCTAGGGACAGATGCTCCTGGGACTTATAGGGAAAGGTTGGACTGTAGACAAGATCTTACAGATGAAGAATGCCTACGACAAAGTTTATGTGGCGCTAAAAGGGTGGTTCATTTTCATGCATCCACCCCTCTTCAGAAAATGATCTTTAGTGAAAAACTGAAAGCTAGGAAAACCCTTGGCTTAGATCAATCTAGATTGAATATGACAGGTAATAATAAGGGTAATTACCAGTTTGCTCATATTTCTCCAGCAGTGTTCATTTTTGGGAAAAGTACACAAGATAAGTTACAAGATGTCACTAGCCCAATAATATCTAAGGATACCAATGGGGGAGAACAATCTAAAGGAATTCCTGTTTGCTTAAACCATAAGCTCAATCAATCGATTGAGGAGGCCGATTTAGACGACTCTTTTTTGCTTATGGCAGATGCCACTGGTGATTTGCTTAAAGAAATCATTGACTTAGATATGCCATCAGGGAGAGTTCAAATTAAGGGTAAGGAAGCCTATCGGAGGGGGCTTTAAGTGGTCCACCTTTAGAATATAGAGATACTATTATGTTGGGAAAACAAAAAGGGGGCAAACAAGAAACCTATATTAGTCCAGTATTAGAGACATCCAAGACTGGCATACATAAGAAGATAGCATCTACCCAAACTGATAAGGAAAGACACAATCAATTTAAAACAATAGATAGTGCCACTGAATCAGATCCCATAACATCGGATAGGCCTATTGTAGGTAAGGATAAACAGGAAAAATCATATTTGGATAGGGAGGATAGAGGAGGTTCTCTTCTACTACTCCTATCTAACCTACACATTAGTTTGAATTTGGCCTTGAAAACCCTGGGGGAGTCCCAAGAGATGCTCGGTGGTACCATGGTGGGCCAACAAGCCGCCTTCAATCAATTAATTACACGTTTGGCATTTTTGGAGGGCCTTGTGGAAGGTAAGACTGATAAGGATCATAACATTAAAGAACAGAAGCAATATGAGAAATACAGAGAGGACCAAGAGAGGAGGTTGGCAACCATGGATGCTAAAATTACCACTCTGTTGGAAATTATGCTTTCAGGGGATTGCCCTACCTCATCAGATAGAGGGATAGTGGACCAAGAATTGCCTATACAAGGAAAAAATTACAAAATAATAACCATGGAAAGGATTTGATTTGTCCAGACAATCCTTCGGTTTTATTGGATGCTATTGTAAAAGGAACAGGGGAACATAATAAAGAACAGGATATAGAAAATCTTAGTGCTCAGGAGAATGAGAGGGGAATGTCCAAGGAGGGGGAATGTTTGAATATTAGTCGTGAAGATGCTATAATTATTCAACAAACCCCCACTAAAAAGGGGCAAAAATGTAAACAAAAGACAAAACATATGGAGAAAAATGTAGTAGATCTGATATCGGAAACGGGTAGAACAACGAAGCCCAATGAAGTATGTCCTGTTAATAGCTCTAACTATGACATCAATGAGGTATCCCAATCCCCTGTGTATAGACGTAAAAAAACAAAAAGACAAGTTAGGATGCTCAAAAAAACTAAAAATATGCCCAACACGAAAATTAAAGGCAGAAATTCCAATCTTAAAGCAATTAGGAATATTTCTGTCCAAAAAGAGATTGATGATAGTGGGGTAGCTAAGGGCTTAAATAGGGAAGAAGGCCATGTACAGGGGGAAGTTAGTAATAGAGGGCCTCCAATGAGGGGGGAAAACAACTTTAACCCTAATATAGAAGAGAGCAATTTATTGAGAATTAGGCAAGACCGCCCACAAACTAAGCAAACCAAGATGACAGCTTTTGGTAAAATAATTAGCACCAAACATGCTAGAACATCAATAGGTACGCAACAAACTATTCCTCCTCCCATTGCCCAAGTAATGGCACCGATACTATATTGCAATATGCCCTCCTCTAATGGACCGATTTATGTGGTTGAGTGTGGGAGTGGTGCTACCCTTAATAATGGGGGATAAGTCCCCCTGATACGCAGACTTCTAAAACTCAAGATTCTAAGGGAAATGCATTAGCAAAATTCTCTGTAGATAATACTAAGATCCAATTGACTTTGGCCCAGACACTTCCTAGGATCCATACAAGTAAGATTTTGGGTTGGATTAATAATAATAAAATTGACCCCCAGGCAAATTTAAATAGAACACATCTTTTAAATTTGTTTAAAAAAATTCCTTTATTGCGGGCTATAACAACAGATGATATAGACGCTATTTCATTACCTGATTATAACAACCATCGAATGGTAAGTTGTTTTCATTCAGTGATGGTTGCAGATATGGTACGTGCCCAAGAAAAACATCTTAATTCTTTGGGCTATGATCTAATCACACTAGCAGACGATAAAGAGGCCGACAATTTCCTTCAATATAAGGAACCAAGTAACTCCTAAATAGAACAAATCACCCATCTGGATAATAAAAATGTAGAAAATTTAGATCCAGGATTGGCCCTAATTTCCAGTTTTCTAAGTAGTGGTAAGGATTGGTGCAAACAGTGCTTAAAACTTTAGAGACCCTTAGACAAGGCAATGGATGTTCCTAACTATGTTGATATTGACGTCATTTCCTGGAACTCATGCGGGGGAGTTCATCTAAACACGTTTTTGACTAAAGGGGAAAATTATACCTGCCCCCGTATATATTTTTTCCAGGAAACTATGATGTTGTCTGATATGTATATAGAAGGTTTTTATACCTTCTCCTCAATAGCATCGAGGGGGGCTTACCGGGCGGCTAAGTGGTGGTCTGATTATTGCTGTGGATCGTAATTTGGGGTTTCATGGCTCTGTGATTTTTAAGAGTGAGTGGCTTCTAGGCATTGTCTTATCGTCAGAGAATAGCGTAGATCCTATCCTCCTGTTGAATATATATTGGAATCCACTAAAGGTGCCCATAGATACAGTGGAGGATTCTCTTGGAGGGATCCTGGGGGGTTGGTTGAGAAAGGGTATGGTAATCGTATTATTATAGGAGGTGATTTCAATTCGGCCTGTGCTGAGGGAGCCATGTTAAATGAAAGAGGGGTTATCCCTAAAATACTTCATACTAACCTCAAGAGAGGTATATTGTGGGATAAATTCCTTGACCATTGGGATCTGGGACTCTTAGATCATGCCTCGGATTGGAATTTACCCAAATATACCTGGAAAAGAGGAAGTAACAGTTCCAGAATTGACTTTTTCTATGTATCCAATAACTGGAAACAGGCATGGGAAAATTGACACTCATGGAGGTAGAGTTGGGTGATCACATCCCCCTGTGCTTTTCCTTATCGCTTTTAGGTTTTGGTACACACATTAATCCTATGTCAATGGGCGCAAAGGTCTCAAATAACAGGAAAAGGATTGTATGGAATAAGAAAATTATTAAGTAATGTAATACTTTGGTGTTAGAAAACTTAACCCTAGAGTCTCACCGAATTAGTGGGGAAGAGAATCCCCTATTAGGGGGATTTCACTACAACAATATGATATGGTCATGTGTCTACAAAATCAATAGGTTATGTGATATGGAGAAGCTGAAATTTAGGGAGAAGATTAGTGATCCTAGAGTCCAAAGATCCAAGTGTATCAAAAATAGGGAACTAAAGATTCTGAAAAAACTACCCATCTCTTTTGCTGAGTTACAGCTCAGGAAGAAAAAAATTATCATGAAACACAAAAATGTGATCAAGTCCCTGAAAATCGATCATCATCTTGAAGTTCATCAGTTGATGATGCACAATCTCTGTAAGGGCAGAGAGGTTAAATTTTGGGCTACTATTAATAACATGTTGAGGCCGACTAAAGACCAACTTGATTGCCCTATCCAAGCAGAGGTATGGTGCTCTTATTACAAGAAAAGGTTTGCATTGCCTTCTGCCCTCTCTAGGGAACAGGACATGGATTTAGGTCCTCCAGAGTTGGGCGATTGTCTGTGGGATTTTGAGGACATTATGTGGGCTATAAATAAACTCAAACCATCCAGAGCACCGGGCCCTGACGGTATTCCTCCTTTTGTAATAAAGACAGCACCTGAAATGTGGGCTAAAATGTTGAAACCCATATTTGATTATATTTTTAAAAACCATACCATTCCGAAATCTTCGACCCAAAGTATTATTGTACCCATATTCAAAAAAGGAGATGTTCTCAACCCCCAGAACTATAGACCCATAGCACTTTTAGATGCAGCTAGTAAGATCTTTGGCATTCTTCTCTTAAGGGATCTTAATAAAGTGATTAGAAGAAATGCCTGCTTTAGTAAATTTCAGGTGGGCTTCAGAGAGGGGTTAGGAACAGATTTAAATGGGAACATTCTGGCCCATCTGAGAGATACTGTCCATCAAACTAACATGAGTGAAGTTTTTATGGCATCCTTGGATCTTTCCAATGCCTTTGACAGAGTTATCAGAACAAGATTGTGGACTAAAATGTTAGGAATTAATTTTCCCCGTAAGATTGTCAAACTCCTGGCTTTGTTGTATAACAATACCTCGGTCAGGGTTCGTTTGACTCAGGAAGGTACGTTATCTGATGTCATTGACAGTAAGGTTGGGGTTAAGCAGGGCTGTTCACTTGCTCCCACGCTCTTCAACCTATATGTCAGCGATGTGGAGGACATGTGGCAGGGCCCTTCTATCGCGCCGGTTAGGTTGGGGAGCTTGGCTATTGAGTGGATGGCCTTTGCTGATGATTTTATTCTCTTTGATCATTCTCCTCGTGGCCTGCGTAGAAAGATGGATATTTTCTATCAGTACGCGATAGCGAACAACCTTTCTCCGAATGCATCCAAATCTTGAACAATTGTGGTTACTAAGAAAAGAACCAATAAGTCCTATATTTGGAACATGGGAGATGAACAGGTGGAACAGGTCCAGGCAATAACATATTTAAGTTATAACTTTACTAACAAATCTACTTTGAAGATGTGGAAAATGAGCCTGGAAGAGAAAATGTCAAAACTAAAGGGTCAAATGAAATTTTTGAAGATCAGGGTATGTAAATTTTCGCTCCTACCTATACCACGTTTCTATCTTGCAAAATGTGAGCCGGTCCTTTTGTATGGTTTGGATATCTGCACCTATGATATGAGCACATGGCTGAATGTGGTTCAGGGGAAAATGTGGAAAGAAGTACTGGGCCTATCTACGGCAGTCCCCAATGCCATTATTCGACATGAGTTTTGTCTTATTTCACTCAAAGCAAGATACTTATGGAGGCAGCTATCCTTCTATAGAAAGATAAATGATCCAGCCGTAAACACCCTCTATGAGCTGTTGAATAGGGTTGTTAAATCCGGGTCAGTAAAATCCATCAGAAAGTTCGGTGATAAAATGAATTTTTTATTAGATAGTCTAGGTTTTTGCCTAGAAGATCTGGTAGAACGACCCGGATTAGTCAAGAGATCTCTATTTAAGGCAGATTGGGTAGATACAGTAAACAGTGTAGAGTCCTACTCCTCATATAAGGAGTATGCTAACTTTGTTCATGCAAGGGAATGTATTCCTCTCTACTTACAAAGATTCCCGTGTGATAAGGCGAGATTAACATATATGCGCTTTAGATTTAACCAGATGCCGACTTTAGAAAGGATTCAGCACTGGGAACATAAAGAAGAGGTGCTTAACCAAAATCGTATTAGTCTAACATTTCGCTTCTGTGAAGAAATTAACATGTTAGAAACTTTAAAGCACCTTGTTCTTTTTTTTACTCATTTTGAGCCCAAACGAGCACTCTATCTTAAAGATAGATTTAATAGAGATCTTGAGATGTCTAGCCATTTGTTTTGGAGTCGTTGTATGTGGGGAGTAAATGTTTCCTTAATCCTAGCATTGAATCCATTGCTTCAAAATATAATGGAGGAATTGGGAACTAAGAATCTAATATGCAAAAATGCACAAAGTAAATAGAGAACAATATTAATTAAGGGCTGAGAGAGGATTTTATTGAAATTTCTTAGGAATACTTGTGTACCTATGTGATTTTCTGTATGAAATCACTTTTTATCGATTAGTCCAGAATTGTATATGTTGTATTATTAATTAATGAAATGTATATTTGTATTGTGCATGAAATGCTGTGTAAGGTTTTATGTAAACCAAAAATGCAACAATAAAAAAAAAAAAATGTTGCAGTAGTCCAGTCTGGAGAGAACCAGGGTTCTGGAGACAATGAGCTTCTGGGGAAAGGTGAGAAAAGTTAGAATACTCTGAGGAAGTGCAGCTGGAAGTGAGACTTTTTGGACATGTCTGAGATGTGGGAAGACAAGGGGAGAGTAGAGTTGAAGATGACCCCCAGATTTTTTGCTTCATTAGTGGGTGGGGGCGCAGGTTCAAGGGAGGCCGGCCAGAGTGAGACTGGAAAGAGAATGCAGGGGTCCCAATGAGGACGATCTCTGTCTTGCCGGCCTTAAGTCAGAGATCGTTTGCAGCACACCAGGACTGAATTACGGTCAGACAGTCAGGAATGAGGATAGCCAGTTACAGTCGAAATCTCAAAAGAAACTTTTTTGTCTTATTTATTTACTTAATTTTTCCTTTGCTCCGTTTTCTAACCTTCAAATATTATAGCTATCCACAGCAAAGCCTTTTTTTAAATTATGTATTGGTACATGTGTGCTATGTAATTCCTGAAAGGTGCTGTATTGCCAAAAGTGTTTTAGCAAACCAATCTCTTGGGTAAATCAGATGAATTTTGCCAACATTATAATTTTGCAACAATGCCTATTTCTCTTACAGAAAATTACCTGTGTTCTTAAAAAAAAGATTTCTCTGGAAAATGTAATAATACACTTATTTCAATCCGTTTGTTGGAAAGGGGAGTACCATTAGGCAGAGAAAACTGAAACAAGGGCTCCAAGTCAATGGGGTTTGGTGTCACATGATCTAAGACAGTGCCAAGAACAGCCTGAAACTGTTCTGATACATGTTCTCTATCTTAAGCTTTGTAAGACGTTTCAATGTAAGTTGATACAAGATATCTGTCATATGACTGCATATTGGGTAGGAAAAGTAAATCCATGCAGGCGATAGGGATGCCAAAGTAAGTTGTTTCTTTGCTTCCGAATCGCAACACCTCTTCAAAAACGTGTCACTTTTAATCTCCGTCTTCTGTGTTTATGCTCGAGCGTGTGTACTATTTGTATATGTCTCCTGATTTTTGGCCTGTCTCTCTACTACTTTCATGGAGGACATGTGCAGCTTTAGGCTTTTACCAGGGCCTCGCTGGAGAGGATGTGAGTGATGTAGGAACACACTGAAGAACAATAGGATTGGAACGTGCAAAAACGTGTGTAGTGACATTGGTTACTGGGGCTAATGCCATGCCTGATAAACCAGAAATAAACTGGGGTACTAGTTTGAGTCCTATCCTCTTCAATTGGGCACTCACATATTAATATAGAAGACATTACATTTAACCATGGCACAACTATCAACACCCACCAGTGGTACTTTTACTGGATTTTTTAATTAAAATTAAATGCTATTAGTTGATTTTTTTAATAGGAGAGAAATAAAACAGTTGCAAGGCATTTATTTATTTATGTATTTATTCATTTATTTACTGTTCTTTTATAGCACAAACCAGGTACGAGTGCATCAGAGCGCTGTACAAAATTATGTGCATATACCGATTAGGACAAACACACAGCTGTCAATGGAAGACAAACTGACTGAGCTACAGGCAACATGGTTAAGTTCACAAAAAACGATCAGCAGTACATTGTTGAGCTAAAAAAGGATTGCTATTGCCAGGCTTTCGAATTATTTCCGAATTTCAGATAGTCAGTTCTCACACAGAGATACTTTGGCAGAACATTACCAGCTGACGCCGCGGTTCCCGAGAATGATCTCTCCTTGGAAAAGGATGACCTGAATTTCATAAGTGGAAACCTGCAGAAGAGAATCAACAGAATATGGGATTGATAACTGTGTTATCAGGATGGAAAGTTGTGCGTTGCATTGCAATTCATTCTGTAGTCACATGCTGCTTTAAAATAAATAATGATTGGTTGAAAAATATATGATACCAAGCAGTTTATTATGGATAAAATGTGCTTATGATTTCTTAAGGGGATGGGGCCAGGCATGCTTCCATGGGCAAACTGCTGTTATAAAAAAAATGTGCATTGTCTTTGACACATGCTGTCAGCACACATGCACATGCCACAGTCTTACTGTACCAATAGAATGATGCTTCAGGATCCCTTCTGTGACTGTCCTAACAAATGGCCAGCTGCTTGTCTTGATGACACCAGAGGCACACACGCTGGTTTGCCTGCTCGCATTTCAGTTATTTACAGCAACCTGCTACACACGCAACAGTGAAATGCAGGTCACGAAATGTCCAAAGTTATAAGAAAGAAAAATGTAGAATATTTCACGCCCTGCCATCAGAGTTGACAGACTAAAGAATGACATTTCTTCTTGTGCCTGTTTTCATTTTGATCGAAATGCCACAAAGCTCATCACACTGACCGATCTCTGGAACATGAACATTGTTTTGTTGGGCAAAGTCACTATGCATCCACCGGTAGTACTTGGATCCAATGGCACATGCAGCATTGTTGTTCTTGGAACTGGGCTGTTTCAAGGCCCGGGCACTGTGAGTACAGCAGTAGTATGCAATTGCTAAAATGGAGCATGGAAGCAAGAGAAGCTTTGCACTGTGTAATGAGTCAAGTTCAAGTCAACGGTCTGTGTTGGGAGGATAGCTCAATGGCAGCGTGCTTGCCTTCGAGGCAGCGTGCTTGCCTCGAAGCAAACAGGTTGGATCCCCGGGTATGTGCTTAGGAACCTCGGGGTATTAAGTGTGTTATAAATAACCAATCATATCATAAGTGTCTGTCCTGATGTGTTATTAAACCTTTCCTAGCTAAAAACAGCTTGGAATGTCGGACTGGATGAGAGGGAAGAGGTTTTTTTTTAATGTGGTTATTTGTAGAGGCATGCTGGATTGTGAGTCAATGAAATGATGTGGATATCCTTCAATGACCAAGGAATATAACTAAGGAGAGTAGAAGTAATGTGGACTACCCCATGCAATCTAGATATTTTCCTTTTGTGTGTAAGCTTTTTATTGAATTTTTCCAACACATATCATGCATTGTTCTACACTAAATGAGCATAAATACACTGCCCTGTAATCACTGCTATCACTGCCTCTCTAGTAGTTGATGGTCATCAACTGCCATGAAATGTAGCCCTTTTGGTCAGAAGTCCAAACTAAACTACCTAAAATCTCCAGGCCCACCATAACCAATGGCTCGTGTCTGCTTGTATCAGGGCATTTGCTGCCATGCTAATTCCCAATCTTAACAAACCCGATGTGCTGCTATTAGTTCTACTTCTTACACTAGCAACCAAGAACATGACGTTTAGCTCTATGACTGCTTACCGTACTTCGTGGCACAGGCTCGTCGTAGGCATGTTAACCTATATAGTTAAGACTCTCTCCTTAACTCTAACCATCTATTATTATTATTATTATTATTATTATTATGGTATTTATTGAGTGCGGTCCTAGCATCGAGAAGCAACAGAGCGCTTTACAGAGGTATACAACAATACAGATACACCATGGAGCGCTTTAAAGAGGTAAAGAACAGTAAAGATGCATGATGGAGCTCTTTTCAGAAATAACAACAGAACAGATATACAGGGGTAGGATACAGTGGGGGACAGAGGAGAGGTACAGCTGTACAGGGTGGCGGCCAGGGGAGGGCTGGAGGGCTTGTAGCATGTGATTTGGCTCAGTGGCGATGTGATGGCCTAGGTGTTGAGGACGTAGACTCCTTGAAGAGGTGGGTCTTGAGTTCTTTTCTGAATTGTAGGAGTGTGGGGGCATGTCTGGTACTGACGCAGAGGAGGTTCCATAGTTAGGGGCATAGGCACAGAAGGCTTGTTTTCTAGTCCTTTCCTTTCAGCAGCAGCAGATTTAAAGTCTGCATATGTCCTGGCTTTTGGTGGTGTGCTGTCCACCAGAGATGCTGAGTTTCTCTGCGAGGTAGCTGGGTGACTTGAGGGCGTGCCTTATAGATGATGCAGCAA
This sequence comes from Ambystoma mexicanum, assembly GCF_040938575.1. Classification (NCBI taxonomy): domain Eukaryota; kingdom Metazoa; phylum Chordata; class Amphibia; order Caudata; family Ambystomatidae; genus Ambystoma; species Ambystoma mexicanum. The sequence continues at coordinate 290,914,900 of NC_090936.1, read as the reverse complement.
GACTTGAAGGTGATTTGTGTGTGCAGTGGGAGACAGTGAAGGTCGATGAGGGCCGGGATAATGTTGCAATATCCGCATAGACCCTTGATGAGGTGTGCAGTGTCAGAATGGATTTCTAAACTCTGTTCTGGTGAATAGAAGTTTAGGATTGCACCCTTGTTAGTGAAACAGGGAACACTTCTAGGAAGATAGCCAGACCATTTCACAGTAGCTTGGAGAGGTCCTTGATAAGCACACAGTAAGACACCAAGAATTATATAACCAGTGATAATATTGGCAGAAAAAATAAAGATTTATTAATCAATGGTGAATAGTCACCGAAACAATTTAATATCTAAAAAAAATGCCATCGATAAGGTCATCATATATATAATGTAAAATATATATAGAATTTTTAATATATAATGTTCTCATATTAATATGTACATTTCTTGTAGTTCCCATTTTTCACCACTGGAGGCCGTGCACAATTATTTTCAACTGTATTTCCTGTTCTGTCAACTCAAGGCTTTTGCGGTAGTCTTGGTTTCCGGTTACCCGCTCCTGCCATGCCATATTCATTCTTCAGTGTTTCCGGCGAAGGCTCCTGGAGAAAGCGTATCCGCATCCATGAAGGACTCGGATTTTTCTTTATTTTTTTGGGAACTTGTTTTTTTCGCCGTTTTTGATAGTAACCCTGCTGGTGCTGGAAATTACAAGTCCGGTGGTGCAGGAAGTCAGGCGCCGGTAAAATTTAAGTCCCCACTCCCATAGCAGTCTATGGGAGTGGGGACTCGGAAGCGCTGTGTCAGAATTCTGAAGAACCGAATACTGTTGAACTCGTCGTGAAGAAGCAAGTTCTTCCTACCAATGTGATTCTCAGGTGTACAGCAGGACAGACTGGGAAACCAATTGGTCGAAAGATGTTATGGACACACTGGAAACCCCGATGGCTGTAGGGAAAAAATTAGTGGGTACCAGTTGTATCATAAAGCATTAAACAGATACCAAAATTAGCCAAAACACCAACCTGAGGAAGAATGCAGAATATGCGAAGGAGGTCAGTTATACCAAAATAATCAGCCACCAAGGAGGGTGGTGTCTGTAGACAGTAAGGAATATGATTTAATGTCAAAAAGATTTCAGTGAAAAAAAGGAGGGAAACTAAGGGTGAGTAGTCTTACCAGTGTGTGTAACAGGAGTTGTTACTGGAGTGTGCTTTGTCTGTGTTGTTTATAGGAAGGCAGAATCCAAGTCTGTGCAGTGGGGGTCCAGAAGAAGCCTCTCACGCCGGCACGAGGACGCCTAAAGTGCCAAGGCAGTCTCTAGTCCAGCACTATATCCTATACCCGCCGGCACAAGGACACCTAAAGTGCCAAGGCAGCCTCTAGTCCTGCACTATATCCTATACCCGCCGGCACAAGGACACCTAACACACAATTCTGAGGTAAGCAGTTCTTTCCAGATAACAAGAGTGAAGATCTCTGTGAAGGGTTGGGCAGGAGTCTGAAGGCAGAGTCTAAGAATAGCCAGAAGACACAAAAGTAAGAGGAGTTCAAGGCAAGGAAGCGGTCAGTAATCCAGCCAAAGTCACGATACCAAATCCGGGCAGAAAATACAAGAATCAATTAGCAAGCCAATCCAAAACGGTCCGAGGTCGGTACACCAAAAGCAAGCAACAATGCGAGGGCAATCCGAGAGAATAATCAGGAAACAGGCCGTAGTCGAGAAAGAAGGAAATCCAACCAGAAAAATGCTGCTGTCGAAATGAAGCGATCAGAAGCGCTGAGCGGAATCAGAGGAGGAGCTCAATACCGATATTCCGGCAATATTGCGACCACGTGATCTGGAATATGAAGAATCACGTGGGATACGACGTGTTCGTTGCCCCAGTCGCCATGGCAACCCCAAAAAACAGCGCTGGTAATGCTGGCCATGACGTGAGCGCCTGTGCGCTCCACCTCGCGGGTGAACCGAAGACCTCCGCAGCGCTCTGTCAGCTGATACTGTCTGCCGCAGCCTGCAAGGTGAGAGGGCCGATTGGGACACGTCATGAGTCGGATGCTGTGTTCTGACAGTATCCTCCCCCAAAGGTACCCCTAAACCCCGTGATGTCAGGTAACGGGACAGCAAAAGGGCTGCATGAATGTTAACCTCGGGTTCCCAGGTGCGCTCCTTGGGACCTTATCCTTTCCAATCCACCAAGAATAGTTTCACCCCACGAGAGACTTTAGAATCGAGAATGTCATTGACCTTGTATTCCTCCACTCCCTGGACTACTACAGGGGGAGGACGAGCAGGAATCCTTGTCTGTTCTGAACATGGTTTGACCAGAGATACATGAAACACTGGATGTATCTTCCACAAGCGAGGCAAATCCAATTTCACCACCAAGAGATTCGGGACTTCTTTGATAACATAAGGACCAGGAAAACGTGGCAGAAGACACCTACGACCAGGGATACGAAGATTCTTAGTAGAGAGCCAAACACGCATCCCCGGGACATAATTGGGTGCCCGTCTGCGGTTATGATCAGTTTTAGGCAGAAACCTGTGCAGTTCCCTTAGGGACTACTGCAAAAGATTTAGGACTACAGGTGGTTGGCAGTAAACCCAATTGGTAGCAGTCTGTACCACCCAGATTTACCTGGTAGCTGTGGCTGAGCAGTCAGACCTCTCTCAAGATGAGTTAGGCAGTATATAGAGTATACACAATAGGTACAGAGATACAGTAGCACAAGCAAACACTGACCAGAGTTTTGGTGTAAAAGTATATAATTATTTATTTTAAGACACACTTGTAAATTACACTAGCACAAAAAGAGGTAAGTAAATTCAACACACAGTCACTATCATATATATATACAACCCTGATTACTTATTAGACAAGTCTTAGTGAGAAACACCACTTATTTCAGACAGAGGTGAACGCTTAACATAAGATGGCACTCTAATAAGTTATTAAAAAGGGAGGGAAAAAGGCAGAGTTATGAAAGCACACAAATTTCAATACTTTTCAAAGAACCACAGTGAGGCAGATTAGGCAAAGTCTACTGGAGAGCAAGGAAGTTCAAATGCCAGGCCCACTCTTAGAGAGAGCAAGCGAAATGTGTCCAGGATCACACAGTGGGGTTATGCACAAAGAGTCTTTGTAGAAAGTTCACAAAAGATTGAGATCCATTCAGGAAAAGTTAGTTAACCGGTCCCAGGCTAGTCCAGGTTAGAAAGTCGAGGATTTACTGTCACCCCGAACGATCTGTCGCAAGAGAAGCCAGGCGAGACACAGTACCTGAAAGTGGGAAGAACGCTCCAGTGGGGGCAGTTGTTCCTGGCAGCGGGTGTAAGTCGGTATTTCGTCCAGAGGAAGAGGAGGTCTCGACGTGGAGGAAAGCTGAAGGTCGTTGCACTGCCAGGGAAGAAACCAGCCATGGAGTCTCCCGGTTGCAAGGTACCACCCTTTTCTTCGTGGTAGTGGTAAACCGTGGTATTCCGGTTGCCGGGGTGCTTGGCACGGGCAAGGCAGCCACGAGATGGTCCAGGAAGGCGAAAAGACAGGCAAACTGGTTATCCCCACCAGTCAAAGGAAGAAGACTCTCCGGGCTGGAGATCTCCTCTGTCGTCGGGAAAAGTGGTGACACGGTTCAGCAGGGCTCCACCGGTGGTGTCGTCGTTGCAGGTCGGCTCGGCTTCTCCCTCCTCGGATTCTTTAGGTCCTGTGGCGACTTCTGAAGTTCCAGTCCCCAAAGCCCTGCTTTTATTCAGAAAACCCCCATTTATTCAGCCTAGCTGTCAATCAAACATGCTAGGGCCAATCACACAAGAGTGCGACTTGAGTTGCCGAGGCAACTCAGTCCAGGGTGCCTAAACCCCCTCCCACACCCACTGTGGTACCCAGACAGAGTGGCACCACTTTTGGAGGCTTCTGTGGAGAAGCCTGCCAAAAAGTGGAACAAAGGGCTCGACTTGGGTTGGAGTCACAGAAGCGAACACAAACGCCATTTTGGAACCAAGTTTCGGCAAAAAATACCAACCAGTGAATTTATATTAATTTAATAAACCAGCGGTATGTTCGAGGCTATATTAAAAAGTGGTAGCCTCGAACAATGGGAAAATCCCATAGGAATATATTTGCAGTCGAATATAACAAGTAGTATCCACTGCCACCAGCCAAAACTCGGTCAGGGGGACTGGACAGTGCCCCCTCGAACAACAGACCCCGGGGCAATCGAATTGCCCCGACCAGTACGTCCACAATAGGATGGTTTGTACTGGTTCTGTTCACAATTTGAGACTAGTAAAGTTAATGGTGACTTTACATGCCCTGGGAGACAGTAGTCTGTCCTAGGGTATGGAGTCTATGTTTGGGGGTCGCTACAACACCCCTGGGTTACGGCACGGAGGGTGCTGTGTAACTCGCATACCAAAAACACATGAAGCCCTATGGGGTAAAGGACCCCATAACTCATAAAACACATACAAAGTCAAAGGAACACCTCAAATCATGTCTAAGAGTGGGAGGAAAAGCGTCTCACTCTTAGCAGGAGAAAAGAAATAAACCCCAAAAATCCAGCAAAGCTGCTGGGGGACTCACTAGGTTTGGGAAATTAGCCTTTACAGAGAATTCTCCCTAACACTCGCCCCCTCCCCCCAGACTAAGGGACAGGAGGATTTAATCCACTCCTGGATGAATCTCATAACTCTAGTCGATGACATACATCCTAGAGAGACCATCAGCATTTTGGTGGTGACACCCTGACCTGTGCTCAATGGTGAAATCAAACCCTTGCAGGCAGATTGACCATCTCAATAGTTTTGGATTTTCCCCTTTCATTTGCATCAACCATCTCACGGGTTGGTGGTCAGTCTGAATGACAAAAGTAGAACCATACAAGTATGGCCTAAACTTCTTCAGTGCCCACACAATAGCAAAACATTCTCTTTCGATAGTTGCCCACCTTGTTTCAGGATCCTTCAGCTTTCTGCTGATGAAGCAAATGGGGTGCTCCCTACCTTTCTCATCCAGTTGGCTAAGGACTGCACCTACACCTACATTAGAAGCATCTGTCTGCACAATGAAAGTTTGGTGGTAGTCAGGAGCTCTCAATACTGGTGCTTGGCAAATAGCTTTCTTCAGGTTTTCAAAGGCCTGATTGCATTCCTCATTCCATTTGACCTTCTTAGGGAATTTGGGAGAGGAGATTACATTCAATGTAGAAGCTATGGTCCCATAGTTCTCTATGAAATTCCTGTAATACCCAGTGATGCCTAGGAAGGCTCTCACCTGGGTTTGAGTAGTAGGTGTTGTCCAATTTTGCACAGCTTCAATCTTACTGAGCAAAGGCCTTATTTCTCCACCTCCTACCTCATGCCCAAGGTAGACCACCTTACTCTGACCAATTTGGCATTTACTTGCCTTTATGGTCAGATTGGCCTGTCCAAGAGCCTGCAAAACATGTCCTAGGTGGTTAACATGCTCTTACCAGGATTGGCTGAATACTGGCATGAATACCATTTGTCTGAAGGTGGTAGGCGGTAGAGAACTTGTAAGTTACTCCACAGGTTTTCCACATGGCTTTCATGTAGTGGGACATACAATTTGACCCCCTGTCAGAGATTACTTCCTTAGGAAACTCAACCCTGGTAAAAATACCAAGGAGGGCCTTAGCCACAGCCTGAGCTGTAACAGTCCTCATAGGAATTGCCTCAGGGTACCTAGTAGCATGGTCTACTACAAAAAGGATAAACCTGTTGCCTGAGGAGGTTGGGGGATCAAGGGGACCAACAATGTCAATCCCTACCCTCTCAAATGGGACTCCCACAACTGGGAGAGGCACTAAATGTGCCACATTCTTGGATCTAACCTTACCAGAAGTCTGACAGGTATGGCAGCTCTTGCAAAACCTATCTACCTTAGCCCCCATCTTTGGCCAATAAAAGTAGAGTGAGAGCCTTTCCCTGGTCTTCTTAAAGCTCAAGTGATCAGCCAAAGGAATCTCATGGGCCAGTTGCAAGAACTGTTGTCTGTTTTCTTGAGGTACTACAAGCCACTTGTAATCTCCAGGTGCAGACTTAGTTGGTTCACGGTAGAAGAGGCCATCTTCCCAGTGCAACCTATACTTTCCAGGCGCTTGCCCATTAGCCTGAGAAGCTGCCTGTTGGCGAAGACCTTCCAGAGTTGGACATTCTCTCTGTCCCTTACTGAAGTCTGCCCTGTTGGGTCCACCTTCTGCCAGTAACTTCCAATAGCTCTTCTTCAGAGTCTAGCTCCACCATACAGGGCTGTACCTCCCTCTCAGCCTCAGCTGGAGGTGGAGTTACAGGTGTAACTTGGGACAACCTAGGGGAAGTCTGTTACGCTCACCTGGACCCCACTCGGGTGTCGATCGGACCCGGACAGCTGCGGTCTCCGTCAACGTGATGCGTAGTGCAGAGATGACTGTCTGGACTGGCCCACCTAGTCTTGTCTGCTGGACCCGAAGAAGTATTTTCCTGCAAGTGGAGACAGGGATTAGCCACCTGTGGGTTTTAGTGATGGCCTCCCAACTGTTCTCGCTCTCCCCCACTAATCACCTCCGGTATCCCCTTAGTAACCTCACCTTATGTTTGTAAAAGAATTGCTCTCCTCCTGCGTGTCTTGCAGGGGCGCGTAGATACCAGTTACTTCACTGGTTTGAAAGCGTTGGGAGAGTTCCGGTAAGCATTGACTCTGAAGTCCCAGGCGGGATTGGTAAGTATCAAGTTCAAAGAGTTCAATGTGCCCGATGTTCACTCTTGTCCCCTTCCTTCCTTAAGTTGCAACTGAGTTCGTGAGAAGAAGGTCTCGTAGCTGCTGCTGGCGTTCAGGTAAGAGTCCGTGTTACCCAACGCTGTCCGGTAACTATTGCATGCGTTAACGTGTTGTTTTTCTCCCTCTTTACAGATGCGGCATATGAAGATATGGAGAATAATACCGCTGGTGGTAAATCAGGTAAGTCTATGGTGGTAAGAGGTATTTGTTGATTCCCTTGGCTGACCTTGTTATTCTTGTGCCCCTAGGTGCCGGAGTACGGCGAAGAAATGATGGAGACAGTGCCGGATCGAAAGATACTGTGAGAACTGGTGAGTATGGCGCCGTGCTGGAGCTGGCGAAGCGACGCGTGCAGGACTGATGTACTTTCCAGATCGGGAGATGAAATGGATCCGGAATCAGGTGAGGAATTTGAAATAAGTTTGTTTTCTAACCTTGTCCTTTTCTTCCTCTTTATTCTAGGAGCTCCGGATTCGAGGCGGGCGTGGCAGAAGACTGGATGCTGGCTGTAGGCACGCGGGCGTGGCAGAAGACTGGATGCTGGCTGCAGGCACGGTGAGAGTCACGCTGCTGGATGCAGAATAACACGAAGCATGTGCTGCTGTTCGGGCGTGGTTTAAATAGCCTCCAAAGTAGTCCCAGGAAAGAAGTTCCCCAGGACCACACCCGAGTAAAAAATAGTCTCTGTAGTAAAATAGTCCCATCCAGGCCTCACGTTGGCTTGGATTTATTTGCAGCATGGTCTGCATGAGGTAAGTAATGTCTATGAGCCTGGCGCCTATGGCGCCAGGACTGATTTTTATTATGTGCCTGGTGCCTACAGCGCCAGGACCGAACCCAGACAGCCCCTAGCTGGGGCTGCTGGGGTTTTTGTAAATGTCTGGATGCCTGCTCCCGGGGCTGATGGGCTTGATCCGGATGCCCGGGGGTAGGCATCATGACAAAGTCCTGGTTAGAAGCACTGGAGTGCTTGCTGTTGGCTGTTTCTTGGAAGTCTTGGGTTTCCCCTTTGCTTCTTTTTGTTCAGTGATAGCAAGTTGTAACTCCAGTGGAGTAGGAGTGATATCTTTCTTCATCATCTCCTTGGGAGTACCTCTCATGGTTCTTTCCCTTGCAGGTCTGGTGAGTTCCTGTAACCTTTTACTAGGAGGTCTGGCGGTATGTGACACTACTCCAAGAGTTTTCAGGTCATTACCCAACAGAACCCTACCTTGTACCTCACTTTGTATGCTGACAGGTATCTTCACAGTCATGTCATTACACTGGATGAGAAATGGTAATTGGGGAAGCATCTGCACATGCCCTCCAGCTAACTTGGTGAGGCGTTTGGGTGCCTTAACAACATCCTCAGCCTGAAAAAAAGATGTATCCATCACAGTTATGCTAGCTCCAGTGTCCCTAATGGCAGGAGTCTCCTGACCATTCACCTGGACACTGTCCTTATAATACTCTTTAGTATTACCTGGGATAGAGTTATAGACATCTAAATTCTGTTGTTACCACAGACCCAGAGACACTAAATAAACACTGGCTGAGACTCCAATGGGTTCATCAGACAGTAGTAGAAAGTTTCCACTTGCCATTTGTACTTCCTCCTCTGGAGCGAAGGCTAAGGAGACAAGCTGGACCCCTGAAGGTTTACCCTTACATCTGGGATCTCCTTTCACATGGTCAGGTGAACCACAAACATAGCATTTACCAAATGCTTTCTGGAATGGTGGCTTGCCCTGACCTCCTTCTGCTTTACCACCAGAAGGTACACTACTCTGATTTGGTTTCCCTTGTGCTTACCCTTATTGTTCTGTTTGGGGCCCTCTTTGGGATTGGAATTATTAGAATTCTCTTTGGAGTCCTTTTTGGCTGTTTCCGCTCATCCTTTTTCTGAGTTACCCCAGAGTCCTTGTGAGTAGCCCTGTTGGCAACCCACAAGTCAGCAGCCTTAGCTAGTTTCCTGGAATCTAATTCCTTTGAATCAGCCAAGTGCTGTCTGAGCTCAGGAGAGCAGGCATCATAAATTGACTCCAACATCACAAGATTCTTCATCCCCTCATAAGTGTTCACTTTGTAACCCTTAATCCATCCCTCTAAGTTCTTCAAACTTTCACTCACCCAGGTAGCCCAAGGGGTACCATCATGCTTTTTGAGGGCCCTAAACCTTAAGGTACTGGGAAGGGGTCTTCCCAAATCTAGCTATCAAAGCTAGTTTCAAACATTCATAATCCTTCTTATCCTCCTCCCCCAACTCCATTACCACATCAGTTGCAACAGGGGGGAGCCTAGAGAACAACCAGAAAAGTAACTCATTTCCTGTAATGTTCTGGAGCCCGTGATTATATTCAAACAAACTCAACCAATCCAACACATCCAACTTAGGCTCATGCATACCCACCAACTCCTTAGGCATCCGGGGTCTTTTGGGACTGGAACTCCTAGAGGATTCGGAGAGAGAAGCACTTTCCACAGACATTTTTTTCATTTCTAGCTCATGGTTGAGCTCCATTTCTCTGAGCCTTAGTTCTTGGTGCCGTTGTTCTGTTTGAGCATTAATTCTTTTGAATTCTAATTCAAGCTTCATTTTTTCTAGTTCCATATATTGAGGATTAAGTGTGGGACCTGGTAAAGGTCCAGTAGGTACAGCTGGCAGGGCAGGTAGAGGCCCAGGGGAGACAACTCTAACATCTTCCCCCTCCTCTTCTGCTTCTGACTCAAAGTTATCAATACTAACATTCATATCAATATCATTGCTGTTATCTACAGTTGCTGGAGTGGTAGGTTCCTCTGAACCACCATCCAGACTTTGGTTTGCTAACAACATTTCTATTAGCTCCATTTTCTTGCCTTTAATCAGGAGATTCTTAAGCTTACAGAGAACTCTTAAACAATCAGCAGTTTTTGTAGCAAGAGACTCTTGACTATAGCTTTCCATAGTTGACATGTTTTAGAAAATACCTTCTTTAGTGCTAAGCTTTGTGGTTAGTTGCACTAAGGTTTCTATAAGCACACTAAAATGTATACTCAATACAAATCCCACCGCTGTACACCAGTGTTAGGCAGAAACCTGTGCAGTTCCCTTAGGGACCACTGCAAAGGATTTAGGACTACAGGTGGTTGGCAGTAAACCCAATTGGTAGCAGTCTGTACCACCCAGATTTACCTGGTAGCTGTGGCTGAGCAGTCAGACTTCTCTCAAGATGAGTTAGGCAGTATATAGAGTATACACAATAGGTACAGAGATACAGTAGCACAAGCAAACACTGACCAGAGCTTTGGTGTAAAAGCATATAATTATTTATTTATAGACACACTTGTAAATTACACTAGCACAAAAAGAGGTAAGTAAATTCAGCATACAGTCACTATCATATATATATACAACCCTGATTATTTATTAGACAAGTCTTAGTGAGAAACACCACTTATTTTCAGACAGTAGTGAGCGCTTAACATAAGATGGCACTCTAATAAGTTATTAAAAAGGGAGGGAAAAAGGCAGAGTTATGAAAGCACGCAAATTTCAATACTTTTCAAAGAACCACAGTGAGGCAGATTAGGCAAAGTCTACTGAAGAGCAAAGAAGTTCAAATGCCAGGCCCACTCTTAGAGAGAGCAAGCGAAATGTGTCCAGGATCACACAGTGGGGTTATGCCCAAAGAGTCTTTGTAGAAAGTTCACAAAAGATTGAGATAAATTCAGGAAAAGTTAGTTAACAGGTCCCAGGCTAGCCCAGGTTAGAAAGTCGAGGATTTACTGTCACCCCGAACGATCTGTCACAAGGGAAGCCAGGCGGGACACAGTACCTGAAAGTGGGAAGAACGCTCCTGCGGGGGCAGTTGTTCCTGGCAGCGAGTGCAAGTCAGTGTTTCGTCCAGAGGAAGAGGAGGTCTCGACGTTGAGGAAAGCTGAAGGTCGTTGCACTGCCAGGGAAGAAACCAGCCGCGGAGTCTCCCGGTTACAAGGTACCACCCTTTTCTTCGCGGTAGTGGTAAACCGTGGTATTCCGGTTGCCGGGGTGCTTGGCACGGGCAAGGCGGCCACAAGATGGTCCAGGAAGGCGAAAAGACGGGCAAACTGGTTATCCCCACCATTCAAAGGAAGAAGACTCTCCAGGCTAGAGATCTCCTCTGTCGTCGGGAAAAGTGGTGAGACGGTTCAGCAGGGCTCCACCGGTGGTGTCGTCATTGCAGGTCGGCTCGGCTTCTCCCTCCTCGGATACTTTAGGTCTTGTGGGGACTTCTGAAGTTCCAGTCCCCAAAGCCCTGCTTTTATGCAGAAAACCCCCATTCATTCAGCCTAGCTGTCAATCAAACATGCTAAGTGGTGAGCCGGGCGGCTCACCACTTGGGCCAATCACACAAGAGTGCGACTTGAGTTGCCGAGGCAACTCAGTCCAGGGTGCCTAAACCCCCTCCCACACCCTATGTGGTAACCAGACAGAGTGGCACCACTTTTGGAGGCTTCTGTGGAGAAGCCCGCAAAAAAGTGGAACAAAGGGCTCGACTTGGATTGGAGTCACAGAAGCGAACACAAACGCCATTTTGGAACCAAGTTTCGGCAAGAAATACCAACCGGTGAATTTATATTAATTTAATAAACCAGCGGTATGTTCGAGGATATATTAAAAAGTGGTAGCCTCGAACAATGGGAAAATCCCTTAGGAATATATTTGCGGTCGAATATAAAAAGTAGTATCCACTGCCACCAGCCAAAACTCAGTGGGGAGGGACTGGACAGTGCCCCCTCGAACAACAGACCCCGGGCCAATCGAATTGCCCCGACCAGTACGTCCACCATAGGATGGTTTGTACTGGTTCTGTTCACAATTTGAGACTAGTAAAGTCAATGGTGACTTTACATGCCCTGGGAGACAGTAGTCAGTCCCAGGATATGGAGTCTATGTTTGGGGGTCGCTACGACACCCATGGGTTACGGCACGGAGGGTGCTGTGTAACCCACATACCAAAAACACATGAAGCCCTATGGGGTAAAGGACCCTATAGCCCATAGAACACATACAAAGTCAAAGGAACACCTCAAATCATGTCTAAGAGTGGGAGGAAAAGAGTCTCACTCTTAGCAGGAGAAAAAAAAAATAAACCCCAAAAATCCAAAAAGCTGCTGGGGGACTCACTAGGTTTGGGAAATTAGCCTTTACAGAGAATTCTCCCTAACAATCAGCGTACAGCTTAGCCTGTGCCTGGGCCTGTACCAGGTGTTCCAAAACACCAGCATGAACCACAGACAAATCCCTGATACAGGACTGTGCAGCCGGACAGTCTGCTGGAAGAACCAAATCTAAAGGCAGAGTGCGAGGATGTTGACCATATAGTGCAAAAAAGGGCGATGCCCCAGTAGAGGAGTGGATCGAATTGTTATAGGCAAATTCAGCCATGGGAAGAACCGTCAACCAAGACTCCTGATGCTGGAGTATAAGGCATCTGAGCTATTGTTCCATTGAGCATTCACTTGCTCAGTCTGACCATCTGTTTGTGGGTGGAAAGCCGAGGAATACCAGTTGTCCACACCCAATGAGGACATGAGGTGTCTCCAAAAATGTGAAGTAAATTGGGACCCCCTATCAGAAATGACTATCTCAGGAAGCCCAAAGAACGTTTTATAAGAACAAATCTGCAAGCTTAGGAGCAGAAGGCAATCCCTGGCAGGGAACAAACAAGGACATTTTGTAGAAGCTATCCACCACCACCCAGATGGTTTCATATCCTTTGACCAATGGAAACTCGACTACAAAGTCCATTGTAATCATGGCCCATGGTCTAGCAGGTACAGGTAACGGTTGCAGTAGTCCCATAGGCTTAGCCAAGGTTGATTTACACTGAGCACAAATTGCACAAGCCGATATATATTGTGTGATGTCTCGAAGCATTGAAGAGCACCAGCACCAAGGTTTGAGTAGCTCTAGGGTCTTTCGAGAACCAGGGTGAGCCGCGATGGTAGCGTCATGACACAATGCAATGGCTGCATAGCGAGAAGTATTATCTGGCATATATACTCGGCTTTGGACATATAGCAGATTCTGGACAATGTCCATGTTGCACTATTCTATCTCGGATGGCTCTTTTGCCACCCAGCGATGGAGAGCCGTCTTTAATGTGGGATGCAACACACAACCACAAACAATTTGTGTAGGCAAGATCCAGGACCCATCTGGTATACGTGAAGCAGGCTCTCCATGAATTCTAGAAAGAGCGTCAGCCTTAGAATGCAACACCCCTTGTCCGTAAATCAGGACAAAATTATACATGGAAAAGGACTCATGCCAACGGGCTTGCCTGGCAGTGGTACAAGTCAATGATTGCAAGGCCAATAGGTTTCTATGGTCTGTGTATACTTGAACAGGAGTATCTGTGCCCAGGAGATGATGCCGCAATACTGTAAATGCTTCTCGAACCGCCAGTAATTCTCATTCCGTGATGGTGTAGTTTTGTTTATAAGGTGTAAGCTTATGTGAATGATAAGCCACTAGGTGAATATCGCCTGAATCGGAACAGGGCTGCAATAAAACTGATCCTACTGCTACATCAGAAGAATCAGCTTCTACATAGAATGGTTGTTTGACATCAGGATCTAGCAATACAGGAGCAGAGGTAAAGGCCGATTTCAAAGCAATAAATGCTTGTTGAGCCTTATCATTCCAAACAAACGGTTTCTTCTTGCTAGTTAGCTCCATGAGAGGGGTTGCAATAGAAGAGAATTGCCTGATACAGCAGCGGTAAAAGTTAGAGAAGCCTAAAAAGGATTGTAACGCCTTCCTAGTAGGAGGTATCGGCCAATACAATACAGCCTTGCCTTTGTTTTTACTCATTTGAACTCCTTGACTAGTATTGTCATATCCTAGGAATTCAACATGGGCAGCATGAAAAATACATTTTTCAAATTTAACAAAAAGCTGGTTGTCTCGAAGGCATTGTAGAACTTCATAGTCATGTTGCACATGTAGTTCAAGTGTTGGAGAATAGATCAGTATATCATCGAGATAAACGACGACAAACCTATCTATCATGTCGCGGAAGACATCATTTATAAAGTTCTGGAAGGTGGCTGGGGCATTACATAGTCCAAATGGCATCACCAGGTACTCAAATAGGGCATATCTGGTCTTGAACGCTGTTTTCCATTTGTCGTCTTGACAAATTCTTACCAAATTGTAGGCTCCCCCTAAGGTCTAACTTAGTAAAGATCACTGTAGAACCCAACTGGTCCAACAAAACAGAAATCAAAGAGATGGGGTATTGGTTCCGTATGGTGATCGCATGGAGTTCACAATAGTCGATACAGGGTCTCAGATCGCCTTCTGTCTTCGGTACGAAGAACAAAGGGGAGGCGAACACAGACTGTGAAGGACGGATACACCCCAGTTCCAGAGCATTGTCCAGATATTCCTTCAGAACAGCATCCTCCTTTTGTGTAAGTGAGTAAATCTGTCCTGATGGAACCTTAGCATCATTTTTTAGATCGATCGGACACTCATATGGCCGATGCGGGGGCAGTTTCTCAGCTCTTCCTTTATCAAACACGTCTTTAAACTTTGCATATTCTACCGGCAGGGTGGCATTAATAACTCCCCCAATCGTGGCTGCTGAAACCAACAAAGCCTGACTAGGACCCGTCGCTTCGGACCCTGCTGGACTACAATGAGTAAGACAATGCTGAGAGTTAAAGGCAATAGCACCAGTACCCCAGTCAATACTTTGGTTGTGCATTCTAAGCCATGGTAATCCAAATATCAACTTAAATTGAGGTGCCGTAATAACATCAAATGTGATGACTTCTGAATGTTCATCACCAATGGTCAATTGTAGGAGTACGGTGTGCTCCGTAACCAGTCCAGAAAGAAGAGTAGTTCCATCAACAGCGTTAACCACTTCTGGAAATTCCTTAGGGACAAGAGGTCTATCCCATTTCTGGACATATTGAGCATCAATGTAATTTCTGGTAGCCCCGGATTCCAGGATCGCCTCTGAATCCCAGGGTACTCCCTAAGGATAGACCAACGTGGTACTTATAGTAAAAGGCATAGAAACACAGGAACCCTGAGAATGACAGCTCGGCATACAGGTTCCCTCTACTGCCGAGCTTTACGCGTTTCTCGATTTGGAGGGTTTTTTGGGGCAAGCACGAAGCAAATGATCAGAGGACCCGCAATAAAAGCAAAGATTGTTTTTTCTGCGTTTTTCCCTATCTTCAGTTGACAAAGGGTCTCTAACTGCCCCTATCTGCATAGGTTGCTCATGGCTTGACATGGGAACAGATTGACCAATGGGGGTAGTTAGCGTTGTTCTTTTTTCTCCTTTCCTCTCAGCCCTTTGGGCATCAATTTGGAGAACTAAATCCAAAAAATCAGGAAACGAGGTAGGAACCAGAGTTGCTATAGTATCCTTAAGAGAGTCCGATAACCCCTTAAAGAACAATGCATCCTTCATTTCCTCCGGCCAACCAGTCTCTGCGATCAATTGATTGAACTTGGCAAGGTAAGACAAGAGAGGAATGTCCCCCTGGCGAAGGTTTAATAGTTCCAAATCGGTGGCCTGTGTCTTATATCGTGTATCAAAAACCCGAGTCATAGCATTAATTAAGGCATCGCAGTCAAACAATAAAGGGCTCCCTTGTTCCAACAAATGGTTTGCCCAAACTGCAGCCATACCTCCAAGATTAGACAGAACAAAGGCCGCCTTAGTAGTGGCATCAGGAAAGGAAGAAGGTCGGCAAAAGAAATGTAACCTACATTGATTAATGAAGGTTCTAAATGTTGGGTCACCCAAAAACCTTTCGGGCAGAGGTGGAGGAAACTGAGCTGCCATATAAACTGGGACAGATTCCGGTCTAGCTGGGGTCCCCGCCTGGCCTGAACCAGAAGCGGATGCCAGTGGTTGGGACCCAATGGTAACCTCCCTCAACCCGGCCTGCAATTCATCAATGCGCCGGTGTGTGTCAGTGTGTGCGGCTGTCATATCAGCACGAAGATCAACCACTAACTGAACCAAAGTAGCCAACGGGTCAGCTGCAGTGTCCATTAGGAAATGGCTTCTGATTCTGTCAGAATTCTGAAGAATCCAATACTGTTGAACTCGTCCTGAAGAAGCAAGTTCTTCCTACCAATGTGATTCTCAGGGGTACAACAGGACAGACTGAAAAACCAATTGGTCAAAATATGTCATGTACACATTGGAAATCCCGATGGCTGTAGGGAAAAAACAAGTGTTTACCAGTTGTATCATACAGCATTAAACAGATACCATAATTAGCCAAAACACCAACCTGAGGAAGAATGCAGAATACGCCAAGGAGGTCAGTTGTACCAAAATAATCGGCCACCAAGGAGGGTGGAGTCTGTAGACAATAAGGAATATGATTTAATGTGAAAAAGATTTCAGTGAAAGAAAGGAGGGAAAGTAAGGGTGAGTAGTCTTACCAGTGTGTGTAATAGGAGTTGTTACCGTAGTGTGCTTTGTCTGTGTTATTTATAGGAAGGCAGAATCCAAGTCTGTGCAGTGGGGGTCCAGAAGAAGCCTCTCCCGCCAGCACGAGGACGCCTAAAGTGCCAAGGCAGTCTCTAGTCCAGCACTATATCCTATACCCGCCGGCACGAGGACGCCTAACACACAATCCTGATGTAAGCAGTTCTTTCCAGATGACAAGAGTGAAGATCTCCGTGAAGGGTTGGGAATGAGTCTGAAGGCAGAGTCCAAGAATAGCCAGAAAACACAAAAGTAAGAGGAGTTCAAGGCAAGGAAGCGGTCAGTAATCCAGCCAAAGTCACGATACCAAATCCGGGCAGAAAATACAAGAATCAATTAGCAAGCCAGTCCAAAACGTTCCAAGGTCGGTACACCAAAAGCAAGCAACAATGCGAGGGCAATCCGAGAGAATAATCAGGAAACAGGCCGTAGACGAGAAACAAGGATTTCAAATCAGAAAAACACTGCTGTCGAAATGAAGTGATCAGAAGCGCAGAGTGGAATCGGAGGAGGAGTTAAATACTGATGTTCCGGCAATATTGTGACCACGTGATCTGGATCGTGAAGAAACACGTGGGATACGACGTTTTTGTTGCCCCAGTCGCCATGGCAACCCCCAAAAACAGCACTGGTAACACTGGCCATGATGTGAGTGCCTGTACGCGCCGCCTTGTGGGTGAACCGAAGACCTCTGCAGCGCTCTGCCAGCTGATACTGTCTGCCGCAGCCTGCAAGGTGAGAGGGCCGATTGGGACAGGTCATGAGTTGGATGCTGTGCTCTGACACGCCGGCACCGTTGTTAACAGTGCTGATGATTCCGTGAAGGCTCCCGTGAAGGCTCTGCCTACCGTGTCACTGCGCCCGGCAGGGTCAGACCTGTCGGGCACAGCAGCCACAGAAGGCAGACACGCAATCGGCTGGTCCGGAAACAAGGGTGCCAGTGAATTTACCAGCACGCTTGTTTCCGGACCAGCAAACTTTTGAGGCCCACTGTGTTTGAATCGCTGGATTTTTTACAGATTGCTTTTTTGAACTTGGATTTATTTTTTACAAATTCAGATGGCTTTTTTCATGGATTTGGGGGATTTTGGAATGCAATTTCTGGACACTGCTTCTGGATTGCTGGATTGCATGTTGGAACTTGGATTTTTCATGTTTTCAGATGGATTTGATTTTGAATTCTTTGGATTTAGGAATGGTTTCATTGGATCTTTGATTGGATCGCTGAATTACTTTAGGGAACTTAGATTTCTTCAATTTTCTGATGTGTTTTCTCTTGGAATCTTTGGATTCTAAAATGCTTTTTTTTGACACTGTGTTTGGATCGATGGATTATTATTGGAAACTTGGACTTTTCACATATTCGGATGGTGTTTTCATTGGATTCCTTAGATTTTGGAATGTTTTCTGTGGATACTGAGTTTGGATTGCTGGATTACTTTTGGGTACTTGGATGTCCAATTATACGGGATATTGGATCGATTTCTCAAGATATGGTGCTTGGATTGTTGTAATTCTTCTTGAAAAATTGAAAAAAGCTTAATTTTTCTAAACAATGCAACACCTGAACGTTTAATAACAACGTGTTAAGTTTAATACATCTTTTTCTTTATTCCTTAACAACTATGGTTGTTGAATTTTGTAAGAACTATTAACTGTCACTTTTTAATATGTTATGTTAAATGCAATACTCTGTAATGTGAAATTGTATTTTTAGGCAAATTAGTTCAAATACAGTTCCACTTGACAATTACCCTTTCTCACTGAGCTTTAAATTATGGTATTATCTATTTCATTTCTATTTTGGGCGCCTCTTGCAAATGGTTGTTATGTTGCGTGAAATACATTAGCATTGATTAATGTCGGGGTAGTTGATAACGGTAGCAACAATTAGTGTCCAAAACTCAAGGACCCCCCCGTCCCATGCACACCAACTAAGCTGTGGATAACCTCAGTCAATATATGTTTAGGTAAGTTAATTGTGTTTACGGGTTAAAATGTTTTCGGTAAGTACACAGAACCTTTCTTGGTTATACTGAACTGAGTGAGTATTTTATTTAGTGACAATATGAGTAAATTTGTGACATCATACATTAACAAATGATTGATAATAAGACAAAATGAAAAAGTAATTCAAAAAGTGAGTTCAACGCATTTCGAGATATCCATCAATGCATTAAGAGCTAACAACGGTACATTACGTGGTTATATACATTTCAATTCTGTGTTTCTCAGGTCTACAAACAAATATATCAAATTGTATCAGAGTCAACAGCCCCACGAAGTTCTGTACAGTATGTAATCTTTGAACTTCTTGAATATGTATCTATGATCAATTTAATATCATTGTAATCATTCACCTAGTTGAATCTCATATAGTGGATAGTATTCTGTATGGACAATCCATCAATGAGACAGCTGTGCGGTATTAAAAAAGGCAACCTGTGGGAAACATCCTAGTAAGGATGATATAATACTATGGCTGCAATACTCATTGTGTCTTTTTAGGAATGGTAAAACCGACCTTACTAGAGACTTTAGTGGACGCTGTCTGTGGCCTCAAGTGTCAGAATTCAAGGGATCATATGCTGGTCTTTACTGTGGGAGCCTCTTCTGTGTGTTGTAGGGAGCCGTTTAGCTGTGACTAAAGCCTGATTTAATTAAATAAATTGCGACATCCAAATCGATGTATCATGCCTTCACATTAGTCATAGTTAGACTCATTCTTACGTGGGTCTTGTGGGGTACCAGTAAGTGCACTATATAGTCTGAATACTGTGGTATAAACTTCTGCTGGTTCAGTGTTATTTTCAAGATGTAAATTCTGCTAGCGGTAGAGGTTTCCAAGCAGAAGGAACCTGTGATAATTGACATTGTTTTGTAAATTGTGTAAATTGTGTAACTAGGAGATGAGGCTATGACCAAATATGGAAGGGCCGCAGAGAGGGATGTAGTGTAAATATGAAACATGCAATTATACATTAAAGAGGATTGTGCTTAGATGAATGTATCCAATAAGAAGTTTGGGAACTGAAGGGAATATGGTTACATTGTGTAGGTTTAACTAATAATGTGTGGGGGATTTACTTTATAACAAAACCTCTGGGAGTGTTTTAACTGTTGCAAATTGTATAAAATGCATGTTCTTTGTGTGGTTCAAGGAGACAGGTTAGTTTGGTTCTTTGATATCATCTAACTCCTCCTGGCCGTTTGTAAAATAAACTTGATTTACAGACAAGCGTGCACATACTCTTTAGGGTTGGGCCTGCTTTGGGTCACAGAGATCAAAGCCCCACTCCTACATTAACATGATTTAGAATCCTCCCGTGCTGTTGGAAACAGTATTTATTTTTTCAACAATGAAATTGCCTGTCCCCTGCTTTACATAGGGACGCTCTGAAAATTATACCTCTGTTATTTCACCACTGTTTTGTGATTTTGGTATTTTAGGAACAATTAAAACTCATATAACCAGGAATTACCCTTAAACAGTAGCATATGAAAATATACAATGTATTAGGCCTAAGAATAAACACAAGTGAACAATGAAACGCACTGTAAAATCAACACTCAAACAACACACTTTGTGAAGTATGGTCAATGCAGTAAAGTGCAGAATCCCACCACAACCTGTAAGGGTAAAGGGCAGGCAAACCTTATAGTGTAGACTGTCTTCAGAGATGGATAACCCTAACTTTATAAGTCCAGCTATATGATGAATAGAGCCTTGTGCTCAATGTTCGACAAGCATGTTCATTCGCATGGAAACTCACACAGTAGAATTTCTAAGGAGCTGGCAAAGTTAGAGGCATGATTCTGAAGGGTGAAAACAGGTTCCAAGAGTCAGGGGCATATCTGCTGTGATGAAAAATGCTATTCCCAACTTTCAGAGGACTTTAGGAAGCAGAGGATACCGATGACAAAGAGAGGACCTTCATGCTTAAAACAGAATGGATGAACAAGGGGCCACCTGTAAGTGGTTTCAGTACTCACCGCCTGTAGCTCGGTTCAGGTCCAGACTTGGCAGGTCAGGACAGGGTCACCAGACATACGATTTCCCACCCTTGATTTGGCTTCAATGTGCACAGGCACTGCGGGTGCATATGCAGGTCCGGTTTTCACCAGGATCTGTATCTCTCATCTTGATTGAAATACAAAGAAAACACTGATGCAGCTAGTCTCAGGGCACTTGAAGAAACGCTGGAAAACCTCTTTCAGTGACAATCACTGTTGCACAGTGATGCCGGGCCCCTCCAACTCTTGTGGTCTGACTAACGCTTCTCTCTCGTGACTCAAAGCAGCTGAGCCAAGGATATTTGGAGAGAAGTGCGTTGCAGTACAAGCTAGGATTCCTCCAAGGTTCAAGGCAAAACTCGATGAAACAACGCTCCTCCATGGGTGCCAAGGTTCAAGCTGGACAGTCCGCTGGATGGCCTAGGAACACTTCGAACAAGCTCATTTGCAGGGCAACCAGGAGGTATCGAGCGTGATTGGTCCCACTACTCCAAGGGGTTGAAGCACCTTTTCAGGTTTCAGAGATCAAGTGCAAAGAAGGCTCTACCTCTATCTTCTTCTGCGCTGTTACGGATATTCCTTGGATCTGCTTGGCTCTTCTGGATACTTCACTCCATCTACATGTCAATTTGGACCTGATGCTGTTCAAGTCTGCATTCAAGACCCGTCCTCATATCCACAAGTCTGGTGAGTGCTCGCACCAAGCCGGGTAATGAGGAGATCTGCCCCACTCATGCACTCCAGAAGTGGTCTAATCATGGACCACTGTGGCTCTTATGCTCTCGTGCACACCAGACATCCTGGTACCAGTAGTGTGGATTGGGGCCAGACTGCTCCAGCCCACTTCCTGGGTACCCACACACATGACCGGCAGAAACCTGTGACAGACGCGGCTTTCAAGGGCAACCGCATGCCAAAATAAGGAATTCCTTGGTCCCAAAGATTAGAGGGAAGGCCAACTGACAAAATGGCCAAAGGACTAGACAAAAGAACTTGTGGCATGGCTGTGTCGGACACTAGCCACAGTCATGAGCCAAACACGGTAAGCCTGACATGGCTCAGTAAAAGGTTATAAAATGTAATGATAAAAGGTCTGCTGGCACCAGTCCACTCCTAGGCACATTGTCCAGTCACCAAAAAATCCTTACTGGATGAGTAGGGCCAGAAAACATAGGGCGTGGTACAGTAATGTACTTTGCGCAATGAGACAATTTTACTAAAAGAGGCAACAAAGTCAAAAGACTAAGAGAAAGGCTAAGATTAAGAGTCCATTGGACAGGTTGCTTGTGCCGCCCAATTTGGAAAGGTAAGATATTTACTCACCATTTGTTCGTAAACAGCTGGCACTGCATTGAATGCAATGTATTACATACTGTGTAAGATATACTAATGTGCATTGTGTTTAGATATTATAAGAAGTGTTATTCGCTTTAATCGTCCATGTGCATTTATATCAGACAGGCTGAGGGTGTGTTGGCCATTCTGGTATTCACAGATCTGACCTGCTGATAGAAAAGAGATTTCAGAAGTAAGCTCTTAACTCCCTGCCCTGTTGGATCATAAACAAATAATGCATTGCTTCTGATTCATCAATCACAGCAGGTATACATGGCATAGTACAAGCACATACTATGAAAGACTGACCCAAGAACATGGTAAGGGTATGTAAGACTTACGTGGCGCTCATCACTCACAGATGAAAGCAGCAACAACTTAATCACAGAGGAGCTCATGTTGCTCCAGTTTGTAATTTGACGGCGGGGACCTGGCACGTTTACACTCAGGCGCGCTCAAATCCCTGCTGCCAAGTTTTGGTCATTTGTACAGCGGGGTGCAAATGTACAGGGCAAAAGGCAGCATGTACGCGTATATGCACCTTTTGCCCTGAACTTTTTCACTCTGCCATGCAAAATGAGTAAACACTGCTTAAATGGTAAGCAGCGGTCATAATTAAAATTAAATGCTGCCCGACATGCAAGCACAATGCATCACTATAGGGGATGCATGCTCTATGCAGGCAGCGTTTACTTACTTTTCATGGCGTAGTGCAAAAGTGCAGGGCAAGAGGCAGCGAGCCCCAGACGGATCACCAGCATTAGTGACGGGATGAAAATCCATGCCGGCGTAAATGCTGGAACATTTGTATGAAGGTGAGCAAGGAAGGTGGTAGAAGCACATGTTGTGTACCACCCCTCCTCTTAGCCATACACATGAATGAAGATGGAGTGTGATGTTGATGGAAGGTGTTAAAGCCTTAGTCAAGGCTTATGCCATTCATTAGCGGTACACCCACAACGAACATGACTATTCGCACACAGCGAACATGAGTATTCTAGGTAAACATAGGATGCAGCAGGACCTCAGTAAGGACTTATAAAAGGGATAAAGAACTAGAGAGGAAGAGAAAGTCTTGTGTACCATTACTGGTGCAAGGGCCGGCACCAGGGGACTACAGCTGCTTTGAAGTAGGGCTAGAGGAAGGTGACCGGAGCACATTTTTGGGAGATACATTTTAGGTTCTCTAGGGGCCACATGGTCTATGTGGAATTCAAGGCTTTGGAGATGGTCATGAAAAACTTGGATCAGGTTAATATTATGAAGATCTTAGAGGATCAATATCTTATTTACAACCACCTCTTTATAAGGATATGCGGTTCTTTGCTATGATCCCCTGAACATCCCAAGGATTGAATAGACCAATATTTCAAAAAGCAATTGTAATAGCGTATTAGGTTGTGTATATATGCACACAAATTATGGGATAATTCACCCACATCTACAATTCAAATATACATCTAAAAGGCTCTGCTCCATTGTATGAGTCTTCTCACAGGATGTTTAGGTAAAAGATCTAAGGGGGTTGGCTCATAATTTAGACAAATACAATAAGAGTTACTGCGAATGGATCACTAACAGATTGGAGATCTTGATGTACCATTTTGCTCTTCATAATATTTACCTCCACACCTGCATAGACCTAAAGACCGTATTTTCATTAATCTGACAAAGTGTGATGCCTAGAGAGCCCGATAATTCTGCACTGTAGTTTTGTAGAGTTTAGTATGCAGGCTCTGTGCTATGTTATGTCTCCATGGCCACCCTCTCGGCACCCCCCCCACACCTCCACCACCGCCAAAAACCTTGGCTGCACAATGGACTCAGACATAACCCTGTCTCACCACAACAATAATGTATCCAAATCCTGTCACTACCACCATCTTCCCTTACCTCACCTACCCTAATAGACTGGCTGCAATGAGGTCTATTGTCATGTCTATGTGAACTCCATCTACCTGGGTGTTCCAGCCTACCAATTTAACAAACACCAAAGAGTCCAAAACGCAGCTGCCAGACTTCTTCTTGCACTGGACGAAGGGCTCACATCTCACCTGCTCTCTGTACCCTACACTGGTTCCCAATTGAACAAAGTGCCACCTTCAAAATACTGTGCATTACTCACCGAGCGGTGCACAAATCCTGCCCCAAACACCGGCAAGAAAAGATTACGCCTTATGTCCCAACCAGCACCCTAAGGTCAAGCAAGGCCCTCCTCCTAGTGGTTCTCTTTAGCCCGGTAATCAGATCAAACTCTGCGCTAGACAGATAATCTCTCTCTGAGAACCAATGCTCCAAACCTCTAGAATGTTTATGGTCAGCTCAGCAGGCACTGGAATGAAATCTGAAATAGGGGTCTCCCACCAATCTGCACAGACACATACCGATATGCTCACTCCCTCCTCTACACCAAGAAACAATAGAATGCAGCTATAACCCTCGATCAATTTCAGCCTAGCTGAACACATACCTACACAACTCCATGAACACCTCAACAGTATTTAGAACACAGCTATACCCCACGAATAAATTGGCCTAGCAGCACACATAATCTCATACACAAGCTCTCCCACCGCCTCCGAGGTGAACAACCTTGTTGCACACATTCTACTAATCTCACACAACCACTGTACCATGCCTAGCATTAAAATGCAGCTACACACCACATAAACCGCACTGGCTGCACACATATTGCATGCCCCCAACTTTCTCCACTAACCTGGACTATAGTCCCCGATGGCTCATAAGGTCATACCAATGGTAAATAAGGTGCAATTCAAATGCACAATGACATAATATAACATAAAACATGACTCGCCGCCATCTGGATCGTTCCTGTTTATGCATTCTTCCTGAATGCAGTAACAGTATTCGAGCCTGGCATAGGAAAAAGCCAAACTCATAACGAGGTCCCAGGTGATTAGGGACCCTTTCGCAAGCATGGATCTGCCAATTTACTGCTGTGCTTGGGATTTCTTTGAAGCACAAACATATACAAAAACAACTAGCTTACGATCTCCCGAGTAAGGTTACATTGTTTTTTAAAAAAAATCTATTTATTAGATTTTCAGCCATTCATAACAACATCACATAGATCCAATAAAATATTGCAATAAGCATTCAATAACCAAAGTTTCCGAACATCTCACATAGTATACTTCATTAACATAACCACTCTATGTGAAACATAAAATAATAAAGCATTACCAAAGGTACTCACTAACCCACACTAAACATCACAAAAGACAACATGAACAAATAAGAGAAAGAAAAAAAAGATGAAAAGAAAAAAAAAAAGAAAAGGTGGGGTGGGAGTAAACTTACATTTTCTCACATCTATCTTACCCACCTCTCAAAGTCTCACTACTATATCAATCATAAAGGGCTTCAAATGATCCCCATAACCTTAAGTAGTCTTCCTCTTTACCCTTATTCTTCATTGAGACCTCATCATACTTTGATAGAGCCTCTAATTCCACCAACAAATCTTCAATATTAGGTTTCTTCCTCATCTTCCAAATCCTAAGGATTAGCTTAATCGCTACCATCACTGCCCTGTCAGTGCAGAAATTGTGTTTTCTAGTGTTCACACATCTATCCTATGTAAAAGCAAGATTATGTCTGCCGCAGATCTTTGCAAATTGATTCCAAAAATTAAATCAATTCTATCAATTACATCCTTCCAAAAGGCTTGCACTCTCGGACAGTCACATAACAGATGTATAAGAGTACCTCTACCAGTACCACAACTCCAGCATATCTCGTCTAATCTCAGTTTCAATTTGAGCATTTTAACTGGTGTCCAGTATATTCTTCCAATAATACGTATTATAGGAGATTTAAATAAAATAATTAAATGTAATCTAGATCAGGTAATAGCCAAAATATCATTAATAATTAAAAGATGGGAAAGATTGAATTTGAATCTGTGGGCAAAAATTAACGCAATCAAAATGGTTCTATTGCCTAAAGTGTTGTATGTTATTCAATCAGTCCCACTGTAAATCTATAAAAAACAGCTGTTGAAGTTTGACAAGCTCTTTCAATCCTTCTTGTGGGGAATCAGCAAAAAACCTTGTGTTCCAAAATACATATTGATGCAAAAAACTGAAGAGGGTGGATTTGGATATCCGAATCTAGTGAAATATTTTAAAGCCTTTCTGCTTAAGAAGGGTTCATATTATTTTAGAGAAGAAAGCGTTAAAGAGCCAATCTCACTACGTATGGAAAGAGAGATTTGTGCACCGTATCATCTAGAAATATTTATACTATGGGAAAACTGTCTAATAAA
This sequence comes from Ambystoma mexicanum, assembly GCF_040938575.1. Classification (NCBI taxonomy): domain Eukaryota; kingdom Metazoa; phylum Chordata; class Amphibia; order Caudata; family Ambystomatidae; genus Ambystoma; species Ambystoma mexicanum. The sequence goes on along the minus strand of NC_090936.1, from coordinate 290,889,021 downwards.
AGGCTAAAGTTACAATCAATAGTGGCAACCAGACAGGCCTTGGGGTTATGGTTTAGGGAAATTGGTCAGAGTTACGGTTTCAGCCCAGATGCATTTATTTGGCATAATGAGACATTACAACTTAATAATAGATGTCTGAGTTGGAAGAGCTGGATTAAAAAGGGAATTTTGAAGTTAGGTGATATACTGGATGGGAACAGGTTGTTGCGATTTGAGGAATTACAAAATAAATATGATCTAGGACAAAGAGAGATGAGTAAATATTTGGACTCGGCTTCCCTTATTAATCAAAGGAAAGATATGGCAGGTGGCTCACTTGGAATGAAACCAGAAATCAGTAAATTACTGATTGGACAAGAGTACAGTGTGCAGACTTACATGCATTTCATGCCCATGGAAATAGGACATCTTATAGCTTGGAATGGGTTGAAGGAGGCTTGGTCGGCGAATGTCAATATGGTTATTTCCGAAAATGATTGGAGAGATAGGGTGAGTATGAATTTGGGGAAAGATATGAACTTGCATCTAATCAGAAGGTTACATTGATGAATAGCCAATCTGGCTGCTTGTTTTTTTATTTTCAATCACTTCAGTTTTGGCTTTAATAGAGGTTGTTTAAAGGGATCTAGGGCAACTCGTCGGATGGAGGTGCGGGGTATCCAAATACAACAGGTTGAGCATTTCAATTACTTGGGAGTGAGATTCCAGGAGGGCCCGTGATTGGTGACTGATAAAGACAAAGCTGCCCTTACTCTGGAAAAGTATAGTGGGGCTGTTTTGTCTTTCTACAAGCGACATGGGAGCAGCGCCATATCACTGGCCCTGAATTTATATAACAGGCAAGTACTGCCGAATATTGTATGGAGCAGAGCTCCGAGGACATATGAATGTCAGGAAACTGGCCATAGGAGAGAACAATCCTTTGTAAAGAATTCATCCTTGAAACAACAAAATTTGGCAAACACTCTTTTGTCTGTTGTTATTCCAGTATTTTTTGTTTGAGAAAGATTTTTTGAAACTTTAGTAGTTAGCTGCTGCACTAGGTTCTTTTCTGAGGCTGATCAGAAGAGGATTCAAAATAAAGTGGATAAGTGAACCTTTGTTGGTGTGCGGTGTATTCTGTAGTTAGTTTCTGCCTTTGATTGTTGTATCCTCATTGGTTAGTAGTCTACAAATACAAGACTCCTTGGTTGCTATTGACAACAACTTTTTGGTTTTATTCACTGGTACAAATCAAACAGTATCAAGCCCTCCGGTCTTAGGTTTGTGTTGTCACTTAAATCGATATCTATCTTAATTTCTTCTGATATCGTGTCTACGGTGTGAACGTCTTGTTCTTCTGCTATGTTGAGTAGTTCGGCTGTGTTCGGTATATGAACTACAGATAGTTCAAAAGGTGCCAGTGTTGCTTCAGTCGCCTGCAAAACCTAAACAGGTCTTCATTCAGGGCAAAATAGTCTGATTTGCTAGAAGAGCAAAAGGTTAATCCTTTATTCAAGGCTTTTATTAATCAGTTGATGGTTCAAAATCTGTTAGATTGACTAATACGTTTTTTTTGTTGTAGTATTTTTGGTTTTTGGATCTTGTTTGCATGCCTTCTCTTACTGAGGATAGAATTGGTACTATGGCCCCTGCCCCTCCGGCCCCTCCTTGTCCTTGTGTTAGTCGAGGGTTGTGAGAACCATGGATGGTTTTGGTTCTGGCAAAATATTGAGTTGTTCTCATATTTTTGAATTTCTTGTATTCTTCTAAAAAAGCAGTCAAGTTGGTTGAATCTTTTTCAGGCGCTGGTTGGTTTGATGCTGTGCTTAGTTCTTGTTCATTATCACTCTTTAATTCTGCTTCCGGGATGGTAGTGACATGGGGGCTAATATTCGCAGTAGTGACTTTTTTGTTGCTTGTTGATGGTTTGGTATTTAGCTTTTAGTTGGTATTTGTTTTTGAAAGGTATATATCCTTTTAAACTTGTAATCCATTTAATCTCTGATGAACTTTTTTTGTTTTTTCATTTTGATCTCATTTTCAAACCATTTCATATAGTCATCAACAATTTGGTAATGTTTGAAAGTTGTTTCTGGCAGATTCAGCTTGTCGATATCAGGAGAGAACAAATTCTTGAAGAAATTATTGTTATTCCCCTGAGTGCCCCCACTGCACTAGTCCATCAAGAATATGGCACTACCCCAGTCAGTGCGGAAGCCATCTGCAAGCCGGTCTTGTTCTGCTGCAAATTATGAACCAAACCAGGCCTAGGTCAGTGCAGGGGTGCGATTTTACATCTTTTATCCCTGGACAGGGGGCCCAGCTTGAAATGGTTAATCCACTTCAAGAAGATGCTCTTTGAACTTAGCACAGCCGAGTTATAGGCAGATCCACAGTCCATTTCTTGATCAAGCATTGGTGGTCTGAAGGTGTCATCTAGGACATGGGCGCTAGAACAGCTAATGATAGGTGCCTCTAAATTGAAACTGAGCCATGAGTATCTTACTCAGGAGTCAACAAGGGGGCTTAAACCATACCTAGATATGTTCACCCCTGCATATGAAAAATCGATCGTTGTATGCCAGCTTAATGCTGGGCATTCTTCCAGTTGCAGATTTTACACACTCATGGAGGGGATATGAATCAGAGCTGTGTCCAATGTGTGGGGTTGCAATTGAAACTGTGTGTCACTGTTTTGCTTTTAGAAAGTACACAGATGTATTTCTATTTTCTCCCCAGTGCACTGAATGAAAGCTTTGAACGCTGGGAGGCAGTAATTCACACACAAACATACACACATTCAGCGAAGCTGTATAATGGCTTTTATATGGCCTCTTTATTCACCAAAAGCATACATAAATGAATAAATGCAGCAAGAATAATGAATGAGTAAATTAATAAAAGAAATCTAGATAAAATACATCACAGTTGACACAGCTGCAAGGAACACCCTCATCATCGCCAGAACTTCACTGAATAGCTCCCTGACAGTCAGGCAGAGAGATCTTGGCATCAACGGGCCTGAAGCAATGCATCTATCTTCCAGTGAAGATTTCTGTCTGACTGCTCTGGTGCTCCTCATTTTAAGCCATTCACAAATGCGAGATGGCATTTTCCAGAACTTTCTGGCTTCCCAAGTCTCTACCTGCTGACAGTTCCCATGAGTCCCTGGCTGGAGTAATCCATGGTAACCACAACAGGCAAACACTTCAATTTCTCAAGAAAGCAGCAAAAACAAATACATAAATTCTCTTTATCTTTAGCTAATTCCATAACAACGTTACCAGGTACCAGCAAGCACCAGCTCAGCCTATGCATGCACCTTCTCTCCAAGGTGTCTTTGGAGCATTGCAGAATAACATAATCAATATGTAGCACTGAAAACTCGTTTACCAGTGGAATAATACGAGAAGAGTTTGCATCAAGTGCAGCTTCCACTGAGGTCTGGAGAAATTTTGCAGATTTCACTGAGGCCTGAAGAAAATGTCCATTATGGCTCTGCAAGTACCCAACATGCACTGCACACAGGCACCATGTTTTAGTCAAAAGCATTACAACCCACCATTGGACATTTGACTTCCATAATTAAGTGGCACTAAAGTCGGCTTCTGAAACCAACAAAATATCATAACTAAGTAAGGAATACATTGAATACAACAACAAAACATTATAATAACAACAATCACACAAATACAAGAAAAGGTGTAACACAGAGTTCCGCCAACATCTGGAATCCAAGAAAACAACCAATCCCACCAATTTGAAGTATGATGTTGAGCTACCTGTTCCAGTAAGTTCTTCAAACTTTCAATGTTACAACCCAGGTTATGTTTCAGCAACAAATAATCAGTAGCAGCTCCATTTTGCAAGGTTGCCTTTCTGATATTCTGGTTATCTAGAAGAAGTTCCACTAAAGCTTGAGAGGTATGGTTGAGTCCTTTTATCACCCAACATGCTAGCTTAATTTAAGATATATAGCCCCCCTGCACTAATCCCCAAACTTCCACCAATGAATGTGCAAGAGCTAAAACGTCTGATTCTGACAAAAGGTGCCCATTTGAATGGCAGCCTGGGGATAGCACTATAGATTAAAAAGTTGATCTTCTCATTCGATATAATGCTGATTGCAAAGGAAACATCATTAAACAAAGCTGTGTTGAAGCACATGGTCCTCTGGAAACATTAGCTGGAATGCACGTGTATGTGGTGTTGCCACATTAAAAAATCCATCCTGTCGGAAGTTTCACATAGTTTAAATGGCTAGCAACTACAACTGTATGATTATAAAACATGGCATTATTGACATTGGTACATGTGCTTGGAGCGGGTTAACACAACTGCTTCTAAAACACAGTTTTTATTTTCTTTATATTCGTACATGGAGAATGATTGTTGCACATCAGAATCGTCCACTAAAGAATCATTGTGCACAACTCTAAAAACCTTTCTCAAAATTGCAACAGGCATTGGCACTGCTACTAGACATGTGGTCAGCAAATCTTCTGCATTGTGCACGTCAGTCAAACAGAAATGTGAAATGTTCAGAACCTTCTGTGCAAAATATGCCTACATGTTCTCCTTTTGGGCAATCATCAGCTAATATCTTTGCCATGACATCCCCTGTCCATTCGGCATTGTGGTTTCTTGAGTTCGTACCTTGCGTATTCTCAACACATTACAAATACGGTTCTTCATGCCTAACATCATCAGACTCACAATGGTCGGTTGTCGTAGATATGATATGCTATGATGTAAGTTATTTACAATGCGCTTAATACCCAGAGGTTTCTTAGCGCGGACCTAGATCCAACACCTTGCTGTGGTCTGCCGCTTAACCCTCCCGAACGGAGTCCATTTAGTATCACAGTTACACCAGCCAGGCACAGGTTCTAGAAAGGAAACCCAGAAAAGACATATCAGTTTTGATAAGCATTCTCTTAAATAGCATTTGTCTGCTGGCCCATAGTCTTGTTTCTCTTTGCCAGGCTCTATTAACAAAACTACTTGTTCCTTGCCTGATGCTATGACATCCACAGGTACAGGAGGGCCACTTGGTTTTTCTACCCACACCTTTGCACCCGGTACCATGCTGTCTGATGAGCCAAAACCACGATCCCTGCGAGTAGTTAACACCGTAGTGATGTCATTACTCACGGGTAGGGCTGTAGAGTGTCAGGGTATCGGTAAATGACCACTAGGACATTTTCAACTGATTCTTCCTCGATAAGCCCTATCATAGGTCTTTCTCAAGGAGGGCAACCTTTCTGCCCTGTCCGTTGAGTAATACAGACAGAGCTGTGATCCAGGCCAAATAGCAACAAATACCACCAGGCTGAAAATAAATAAGATAGGTTTTAGTACAGATCTACTTGAAAGAAGTAAATCTACAGATTTTGGGAAAATACTAACCTGTACACTACAAGACATCAGCCTTAAAAATAGTAGTAACTGCTTTATTCCAAAGTGGTAAACGTAGGAGTCTTGAGAATTTCACTGAGGGAGCACACAACTGGAGAGAGGACTAGATGCGAAGGGAAGGAAGGTTGGTAATGTTAACTGGGACCCACCCCCAGGTGGAACAAGGACTCACTAATGACAACCTGAGTGCACAATTCCATAACACTGGTTCCAAGAGATAAGGCAATTCTGCTGCTCCACATTTCCACACAGGAAACACCAGTTGTTGAAATTCAACCAAATGCAAGTACAGATTTAGGGGAGATCCGAAATACAATCCTTTCAACAGAAACAGAGTTCGTAAACCATGATACCAATCAACGCGTAATCCACAGAGTAGTCAGGAAGCAGAGCCAAGGGTCAAAAGCAGAGATTAGAACACCAAATATTCAAGGTCACAACGCGAGGGAACTTACTTTAATTAGACACATCAGCACCATGGAGGTTTGGTTCTTTATGCTGTAGTGTTGGTAGTACGTGCTGACATCCTGCCGCACGTCGGATTGCTTTGCCAACAAGGGGTAGTTTGGGGCATGAAGTCTCTGTGGTCAGCGTATGACGCATAGGCTCACAGCATTGGTGGAGGTGCTATGGCAACTGCCAGGGGCGCAGGCAGGACAGCAAAGGCGTGCACAGTTTGTGTAGCGGGGAGTGCGTTTCTCCGTGAATTGTGACAGTGGGCTCCCCTTTCTTTTATTTATTATTATTTGTTTTTAAATAATTTATTTTCAAAAAATTACACAACATAGAAACAATATGTACATAATAGAACATCATGAGATAATCATAACAAAGCCAACAGAACTATATACATCAGAAACCCCCCTGACCCCCAGGAGTCACAAAACAATCAATAAACTGGTCTAATATAATAACAGAAATTTACCTAAAATCTTGTTAAATAATGCAGATTTCTTCTCTCTCCAATACAACACTCTCTCCATATTCGCTAGAGAATGCATCTCTGAAATCCATTCCTCAATAGTAATAGGGTTAGATGTTTTCCAATGTCTCAAAATTAGTTTCTTCCCCACCATTGCCCCACAAAAGATCCATTTCTTCTGAGTAGTCAGGTCGTCCAACAAATCCTCACTGCCCAGCACGATTATCTTAAAATCCATATGAACCTTCTCCTCCAAAATCTTTTCACAGATCTGGTCAAACTCAAACCACAAACCTCTCACCCTCGAGTAGCCCCACAACATATGCTCCAAGGTGCCCACCTCATGTAAACATGCCCAACATTCAGAGCTGTCACTCATCCCCCTATTCATCATTCTCTCAGGTGTCCAGTATGTTCTATTCAAAATCTTTATTTGACGTGACCTATCAGCAAGACTCAAAGAACACAATTTCACATTCTCACAAATACGTGTCCAATCATCCTCCATAAGATCCTCACTAATTCTCCGATTCCAATCCAATCTCAAAGCATCATTAGCCCGATAGTTTGACACCTCCAGTCTATAAACATAGCTCACCAGGCCACATCCACTCACTCCAGGCACCCAACCAAGCATGTCTATATTGATTCTCTTTTCCAAATCCACATCCCCCACCGCCCTCCTGATCTTCCGATAGTCTGTCAAACAAAAATTAGGAATATCAAACTTCAACCGTATCTCCCTATCCGTCATCCAATTCAAACCATTGAACAGATCACTAATCCAATGCACCCCAGCTAGATACCAATCCTGCCAGAACAAACTTTTCCCTTCATGCGTAATACTTTGATTCAGCCAAATTGAAGCACTCGGATCTCTTAATGCATTGAAACCTAGACACTCACACAAGGCCACCCAAGAGTTCTGTAAACTCCTAGTCAGCAGGCCTTCCACCCTTGTTCAAAGTGGCTTACTGGTCAAAATGACCCTAGGCGACAAAGGGCCTACATGACTAGACTCTGCACATATCCAGCCCTCGTGTTCCGATTTGAGAAAATCAAATATATTCAGCGACATAAAAGCCAGATGGTATGCCTTGAAATTAGGGACCCCCGACCCACCCTTAGACAAAGGCAATTGCAATTTGCTAATCTTCAGTAGAGGAGGTTTATTATCCCACAAAATGTCCTGCATGAGTCAATCCAACACTCGCCAAAAATGCCTCTCAATATCTAAGGGGATCATACTCAGAACAAAATTCACGCGAGGAATCGACACCATTTTCAAAGCATTCACCTTCCCCCAAAGGGAAAGGTGCAACACACTCCATCTCTTCAAATCCGATTTGAAATTAGTGCACACCATCATCATATTTTCCCTCACAAAATCAGCAACATTAGGCAAAATCCATACCCCCAAGTACAATAGTTTTTCAGCACACCACTTGAATCCCAACCGGGTTATAAATTGTTTGTCACACAGCGGCACTGTAAAACCTCCGATTTTGCCCAATTAATCTTGTAACCAGAGCACTGGTGAAAGGCTTTGAGAATGTTCATTACAACCGGTACTGATTCAGCAAGGTTCTTGAGGACCAATAACAAGTCATCAGCGTATAACCACATTTTTTGCAGCATCCCCCAACAATTTATGCCTTGTAAACCCTCCTCATTTCTCAATGCTATAGCCAAGGGTTCAATACTCAGTACGAATAACAAAGGAGACAATGGGCAACCTTGTCTTGTGCCCCGTTCCAATTCAAAAGGTGCCGACCTCTGACCATTAGTTTTGACATCAGCCGTAGGCCTGGTATACAGTAGTTTAATCCAAGAACAAAACTGAATCCCAAAACCCATCTTTTCCAATACTTTAAACATAAATTGCCAGTCAACTCTATCAAATGCCTTTTCTGCATCAAGTGATAGGACAGCCGAGTCTTCAGAAAACTCTGACGCCTTCGTGATCGCACACAGCAATGTTCGCATGTTACTGGACGTCATCCTACCTTTAACAAAACTAGATTGATTCCAATCTATCAGCCCCGGCAAAAGATTTTCCATTCACAGAGCTAGAATCTTGGCCAGAATCTTATTGTCCACATTGATCAAACTAATCGGTCTGTAGTTGGACGCCAGTGTTTTATCCCTGTTTTTCTTCAGAAAGACAGAGATAGTTGCATATCTAGTAGAGTCCGGAAGTATACCCCTAGCCTTGGAGGTCTTATACACATCCGTCAAAAGTGTCAACGCTGAATTAGGCAACCACCTATAGAATTCAACTGGCAATCCATCAGGCACTGGAGACCTACCAACATTCAATTTTTATATCGCTAGCTTGACTTCATCCACCGAGATATCCTCCTCCAGTAAAGTAGCTTCCTCCCCTGAAATTTCTGGGACCTGAATTTCTTCCAGGAAGTCTCCATTATCCGCAACAATATGGGATTCATTCTTATATAAATCCACATAAAACTTTCTGAATACTTCATTAATACCATCCGGAGTAAATGTGACCTGACCATCAGAATCAGTAATAGACATGATCGAATGCTCAGACTCTCTCAACCTCAATCTATACGCCAATTAGCGATCACATTTCTCCCCATGTTCAAAATAAGAGCATTTTTGGTGGAAATACTTCTTATCCACCCTATTAGAAATCGACTCCCTCAACTCTCTTTTCAGCCTGTTTAACTCGGGAAGCAATTCCTCTCTCGTAGGATCCACCATCAGAACCCCTGACAAATTTCTAATCTTCAATTCCAGTACATTCTGTGTATTGTCCCATTTTTTTTTCAAACCACTCGCTAGACTAATAAACATACCTCGAACTGTGCACTTAAACCCTTCCCAATTCATATCAGATCCAACTTCCCCAGTACAATTCTCCTCTACAAAATAGTCTATTTCGGTCGCAATTTTGTCCATCTCATCTAGATTGTCCAACAATATGGTATTTAGTCTCCAAGTTGTTTGTCTACACATAGTATAACTCCAATCCAAATCATCTGAAACATGAGCATGGTCAGTCAGCACAATATTACCTATACTACTAGTTTTGTAGTCCTGCAACACATCCCCTGCCATCAATACCATGTCAATTCTGGAATATGTAGCATGTGCACCGGAATAAAAAGTATATTCCCTCTTTAAGGGATTTTCAATCCGCCACCAGTCTTTGCAGATCCATAAATGCCAGAGACCGCATGTCTATCCTTCGCAATGTCTACTATTGCTCCTATCCAAAGCAGAATCCACAACTGTATTGAAGTCGCCACCCAAGATTGTTACTGGACCTCAGGTCTTGAATCGTCTGAGCCACCTTTCTGAAAAAGGTACTGTCATCCGATGTTGGTGCATAAACATTACAAAAAATCACATCCTTTCCTTGAATATTAGTTAAAATAGCAACCATTGTACCCTCCTTGTCACATATCTCTTTGACAATCTTGATTGGTGCATTTTTCCTTATAAGAATAGCCACACCCCTAGACCTGGACTCAAAGGAAGACCAATAGTGTCCTGATGCCTACCCCCAGGCATCCAGACCAAGCCCATCAGCCCCGGGAGAAGGCATCTAGACATTTAGTAAAACCTCAGCAGCCCCGGCTAGGGGCTATCTGGGTTCAGTCCTGGCGCCTTAGGCACCAGGCTCATAGTAGGAATCAGTCCTGGGGCCTAAAGCGCCTGGCTCATAGTCATTACTTACCTCAGGCAGACCATGCTGCAAATGACTCCAATCCAACATGAAGCCTGAAAGGGACTATTTTTCTACAGGGACTATTTTTTACTCGGGTGTGGTTCTAGGGACTTCTTACCTGGGACTACTTTTGAGGCTATTTAAACCACACCCGACCAGCAACACACGCTTCGCGTTATTCTGCATCCAGCAGCATAACACTCACCGTGCCTGCAGCCTGCATCCAGTCTTCTGCCACGTCCGCCTCGAATCCGGAGCTCCTAAAACAAAGGAAAGAAAGGGACAAGGTTACAAAACACTTATTTCTATTCCACACCTGATTCTGGATCCATCTTGTCTCCGGACATGTAAAGAACATCATTTCTGCATGCGCCGCACCTCCAGCTGCAGCGCTGCGCCATACTCACCAGTCTTCACAGCATCCTTCGGGTCGGCGCTGCCTCCATCATTTCTTCGTCGAACTTCGGTACCTAGGAGACAAAAGAAAACCACAAGGTGAGCCGAGGGAACCAACAAATATAATTCTTACCACCATAGACTTACCTGATTTACCACCGGAGGCATCCTTTTGTGACTCTCCATATTTTCACGTGCCGCATCTGTAAAGAGAGACAAAACAACACGCTTTCCTCGTGCAACATTTACCGGACAGCGCCGGGTAATACAGACTCTTACCTGAGCGCCACCAGCTGCCACAAGAGCATCTTTTCATGAGCCAGCTGCAAGACAAGAAAGGAAGGGGGGAAACAAGAGTGAACATCGGACATATTGAACTCTATGAACTTAATACTTACTGGTCCTCACCAGGAACCTCAGAGTCAATACTCTCCGGAACTCTCCCGAGCCTTCAAACCAGTGAAGTAACTGGAATCGACGTGCCCCTGCAAATCCACGCAGGATGGAGAGCTCATCTTTCAAGAATATAAGGTGAGATTGCTGTGAGGGCATTTCAGAGGTGATTAGTTGGGAGGACTGTGGGGGTGCCATCACTTGAATCCACAAGTGGCTAAGTCCATCTCTCCACTTGCAGGAGAATATTTCTACGGGTTAAGCAGACAAGATTAGGAGGGCAGATCCAGTCAGTCATCGCTGCACTACGCATCACGTGGGTGGAGACCGCAGCTGTCCGGGTCCGACCGACGCCCCTGTGGGAGCCAGGTGAGCATAACAGAACGCAAAGTCTATCTACAAATCCCCACCCGGGCTTTATGGAAACCTCAGAAACTGACCAACTAGCCCTATTGTTAGGGGAACTTAGGGCAGAAGTGCACTCCGCGTGCCAAGAGACTAATGCCCTCAGGAGAGAACTGATTGTGTCAAAGGAGCGCACTGATGATCTTGCTAGACAATTACTGCAAAACCAAGCTGGGCAAACACCATTACCTGGACTTGGGGGGGAATCCAACTCCTGTTTAATCGAGCAATCCTGTGCAAGTGGTTCTACCAGGGAGCATTCCTTTAGCTCCACCCGAACGTTTTGCTGGGGACCCAAAAAAGTTTGCCGTGTTTATGAACCAATGCCGCTTGCACTTTTTATGCAGACCTGGAGCTTTTCCGAATGACCAAACCAAAGTAGCCGTTGTACTATCATATCTTAGTGGCAGAGCAACGGATTGGTCAATTCCATTAGTTAACCAGGATGACCCTCTTCTTCGGGATTTTCAAGGTTTTCAATTGAGCATGGAAAGTCTATTTGCCAGACATTCACAGGGACAGGCCCTGGATAACGAACTTTTATCATTACGACAAGGTAATCAGGATCTACTAACCTATATCGCCACTTTCAATAGGTTAGTGGTGGAAACCGGATGGCCAGAGGTGAAACGAATTACATGATTTCATCGTGGACTTCAGGGTGAACTCAAAAACGTTTTGGCCCAAGTTGTGAACCCACCTCAGGATTGTGCAGAATATATAGACTTAGTGGTCCAGTTAGACCACCGACTTCAGAATAGAAAGGCTGATCGAGCTAACTTCGAGAATCGGGTATTGGTTAAACCCAATGTTACCCTCAAAGGAACAGATGTATCAGAACCGATGCAGATCGGGGGGTCAAGGGACCCTTAACTCAAAAGGAAAGAGAAAGAAGACGGCAGATGCAATTGTGTCTGTACTGTGGGGCCTCAGGACATTTTCTATGGGATTGCCCTATAAAAACATCTCAAAAAGTAGTCGGTTTTGCTGATAAAAATCAAACGGAGCCTGATTCGGGAAACAACCACGCCCGACAAGCGTAGAGGTCCGCTTGCCGAGCTTGAAGAAGGATACTCAGACCTCGCACTTCATCATACCAATGGTCCTTATAGATCCAAGGCAGCCATCACGTATGCACGCAGTGAGGGCATACATTGATAGCGGGGCCATAGGAAACTATGTGGACCACGAGTTGGCTTCTAGGATGAATCTATCTCTCTGCAAAAATACCACTTCGGATGTCATCACCACAGTCGATGGTACTGAAATTGCCTCTGGGCCTGTAACTCATTCCACCGCATAGATGACACTATTGGGTCAGGATGGCCATCGAGAGACTATTGTGTTTGATTTGATCAAAGCCCGCAGTTCCAAATAATACTGGGGATACCTTGGTTGGAAACACATAATCCTTGTATTGATTGGCGAGAGAAGAGAATAACCTTCCCAGATTGTGCACATACTTTTTACCCAAAAAAACCCTTGAACCAAGGCCTGACCACAGTCGCTACTCCAGTCGTGCAGTTACCTCAGGAATATCAAGAATTCCAGGATGTTTTCCAAAAGGAACAGGCAAACATCCTACCACCTCACAGATCATACGATTGTCAAATCGATCTCATACCCGGTGCACAACCTCCATGTAGTAGGATCTACGCCCTTACGGAACCCGAAAACCTTCACCTACGACAATACTTGGACCAATACCTTGCTAATGGCTTCATTCGTCCATCCAAGTCCCCTGCATCTTCAGCTTTGTTCTTCGTGCCTAAAAAGGAAGGTGACCTCAGAACGTGCATAGACTACCGCGCATTAAATCAGATCACGGTTAAGAACCGATACCCATTGCCTCTGATCCCCGAATTACTAGACCAAGTAAAGGACGCTTACATCTACACTAAATTAGATCTCCGAGGGGCATATCATCTGGTACGTGTAAAGAAAGGCGACGAATGGAAGACTGCTTTTCGCACTAAGAACGGGTTATTCGAATACCAGGTGATGCCCTTCGGGTTATGCAATGCACCAGCAGCCTTCGAGTATTTTATGAACGATGTCCTTCGTGAACTCATTGACGTCTGTGTTGTTGTATACATAGACGATATTCTAGTGTACTCCTCTTCAGAATCAGACCATGTGAAGCATGTTGCAGTCCTTGAGAAACTACGCCAGCACAAGTTATATGCAAAATTGGAAAAATGCGTTTTTCATGCTACGGAAGTTGAATTCCTTGGATTTATCCTGACTCCAAAAGGAGTCCGAATGGACTCTCGAAAGGTGGATGCAATCCTCAAGTGCCCATCACCCAGTTCAGTTAAAGGGGTACAAAGCATGCTCGGATTTTCTAATTTCTACCGCAGATTAATTCCAGATTTCTCACATGTTGTACACCCTATCACAGCACTTTTGCGAAAAAACAAACGCTTCTTGTGGACCGAAGAAGCTGAAAAGGCCTTCCAAGAGCTGAAAGCAAAATTCACGTCTGCACCTATCTTAAAGCATCCACGCCCCGAACTTCCATACAAAGTTGAAACTGATGCATCCAGTTTAGCCATGGGAGCTGTCCTGTCCCAGAAGGATCCTGAAACCGGTCACTTCACCCACTAGCATTTTGGTCCAGAAAGTTTGCGGCACCCAAGTTAAACTATGCGGTTACCGATAAAGAATTATTAGCCATCAAATCTGCCTTCAAGGCTTGGCGGCATTATCTTCTCGGTGCCAGGCATACCATTACGGTAATCACCGATCACCGGGAATTGCAGTATTTAAAAACAGCCAAGGCCCAATCGTTGCGTCAACTTCGATGGGCATTGTTCTTTGCCGAGTTCGATTTCGTGATCACTTATCGACCAGGTTGGAAAAATGGCAAGGCAGATGCCTTATCCTGAATAGGGATGGGAGAAGCATATGCGAACCCGGAACCGGTGCCTATAATTTCAGAACAAAGAATTCTTGGCATAACCACTCTACAGACACTAGAGGATATTCAAGTAAAGATCCAACAACTCTTCGATCCAACAGCCCTGCAGGACTGGGTGAAGAAAGGCCCGGACTACTCAGTCATCAATGACCTACCTTATTATCAAGGGCGACTATTTCTACCACACAAGGAACTACAAGAACTAGTCATCTCCAATTATCATGACACCCTGATAGGACACCCAGGTATCGCAAAAACTGAAGCTAAAATTAAGAGACAATTCTGGTGGCCCACCTGGCGAAAAGACATGAAGTCATTTGTAATGTCTTGTGGCATTTGCGCCCAAAACAAAAGTCAGAAGAAAAAACCAGCTGGCCTCTTACAACCTTTGGATATTCCACCTACACCATGGCGCACCTTATCGTTAGACTTTATTACAAATCTACCTCCATGTAATGGATTTAACACCATTCTAGTTATTGTGGATCTTTTTTCCAAGATGGCCCACTTTATTCCTCTAAAGCGATTACCTTCTGCTTCAATTCTGGCCAAGGAGTTCCTCAAACATTGTTCGAATTCACAGATTTCCTTCCGTATTGGTCTCTGACCGAGGTAGTCAATTCATTTCACATGTTTGGAAGAAATGTTGTCAACTGGAGCAAATCGACGTGAGGTTATCAACCAGTCATCATCCCCAGACCGATGGTCAGACGGAGAGGACCAACCAGACCCTTGAACAGTACCTACGTTGCATGGTACACCAGACCAAAGGTAATTGGAAAGATGTTTTATGGATTTCCGAGTATGCATACAATAACTCTGTACATTCAGGAACCGGACAAAGCCCCTTTTATACCATCTATGGACATCACCCTTGAACCTCAGAACTAGATTCGCCTCAGCATTTAGAAATGCCTGCAGTTAGTCATTTGCATTCTACCATTACACAAGCCTTTAAAGAGGCAACAGAACATTTGAAACAAGCAAAAGAGAAATATAAGAAAAATGCTGATCAACATAGAAGTGAAACTCCACAATACCAGATTGGGATCAAGTTTGGCTGGCTACAAAACACATACCTCTGAAGGGAACTCTGACTTTTAACCCTGGATATTTGGGACCTTACACTATTAAGGCCATTATCAACCCGGTAGCCGTCAAATTGGAATTACCCTCTAATATGCACATTCATCCTGTCTTTCATGTTTCACTTTTAAAACCAGTTCAACCAGGAACAAGATTAATCAAACCACTTGACCCCATCTTGATAGATGGAGAACCTGAATTCGAGGTAAAAATTAACCTGGACTCCAAGATGTTTAAATCAAAACTTTTTTATTTAATCGATTGGAAGGGCTACGGACCACAAGAAAGGTCATGGGAACCTAGTGACCACGTCCATGCACCTCGGTTGGTGAAAAGATTCCATCGGAACTTCCCAGATAAACCAGGGACCAGGAGAAGAACAACTTTAGGAGGGACCTTGGGGGGGAGTGCTGTCATGATGCCTACCCACAGGCATCCGGACCAAGCCCATCAGCCACGGGAGCAGGCATCTAGACATTTAGTAAAACCTCAGCAGCCCCGGCTAGGGGCTATCTGGGTTCAGTCCTGGCGCCTTAGGCGCCAGGCTCATAGTAGGAATCAGTCCTGGCGCCTAAGGCGCCAGGCTCATAGTCATTACTTACCTCAGGCAGACCATGCTGCAAATGACTCGAATCCAACATGAAGCCTGAAAGGGACTATTTTTCTACAGGGACTATTTTTTTACTTGGGTGTGGTTCTAGGGACTTCTTACCTGGGACTACTTTTGAGGCTATTTAAACCACACCCGACCAGCAACACACGCTTCGCGTTATTCTGCATCCAGCAGCGTAACACTCACCGTGCCTGCAGCCTGCATCCAGTCTTCTGCCACGTCCGCCACGAATCCGGAGCTCCTAAACCAAAGAGGAAAGAAAGGGACAAGGTTAGAAAACGAACTTATTTCTATTCCACACCTGATTCTGGATCCATCTTGTCTCCGGACCTGTAAAGAACATCATTTCTGCACACGCCGCACCTCCAGCTGCAGCGCCGCGCCATACTCACCAGTCTTCACAGCATCCTTCGAGTCAGCGCTGCCTCCATCATTTCTTCGCTGAACTTCGGCACCTAGGAGACTAAAGAAAACCACAAGGTGAGCCGAGGGAACTAACAAATATAATTCTTACCACCATAGACTTACCTGATTTACCACCGGAGGCATCCTTTTGTGACTCTCCATATTTTCACGTGCCACATCTGTAAAGAGAGACAAAACAAAACGTTTTCCTCGTGCAACATTTACCGGACAGCGCCGGGAATACAGACTCTTACCTGAGCGCCACCAGCTGCCACAAGAGCATCTTTTCACGAGCCAACTGCAAGACAAGAAAGGAAGGGGGGAAACAAGAGTGAACATCGGACATTTTGAACTCCATGAACGTAATACTTACTGGTCCTCACCAGGAACCTCATAGTCAATACTCTCCGGAACTCTCCCGAGCCTTCAAACCAGTGAAGTAACTGGAATCGACGCGCCCCTGCAAATCCACGCAGGATGGAGAGCTCATCTTTCAAGCATATAAGGTGAGATTGCTGTGAGGGCATTTCGGAGGTGATTAGTTGGGGAGGACTGTGGGGGTGCCATCACTTGAATCCACAAGTGGCTAAGTCCATCACTCCACTTGCAAGAGAATATTTCTACGGGTTAAGCAGACAAGATTAGGCGGGCAGATCCAGTCAGTCATCGCTGCACTACGCATCACGTGGGTGGAGACCGCAGCTGTCCGGGTCCGACTAACGCCCCTGTGGGAGCCAGGTGAGAGTAACACATAGACCCTCCCAACCCAATCTTTCTTCAATCCATCCAAATCTGCTTTCAAAAGGTGTGTCTCCTGGAGAAAATAAACATCCCCTTTCAACTCATTCAGATAAGCCAAAACTTTCTGTTTTTTCTGTGCATTGTTCATACCATTCACATTCCATGAGACAACTCGCAATTGATCCCTCATATTCAAACACAGATTATCCACCCCAACCCAATTCAAAAGGGACCCCCTCAATAGAACCTCAAAAGTGTTTGTGATCCTAACCGAAACCCCTAATCCCCCCTTCTGAAACAGATGCAAAACAACAAGAACAGCGTATAGAAATAAATTCTAAAAACATTCCAAGAAGTCCAACATCCTGGACTCCTCTCCTAAATAACTCAATCTCCCCTATTAGCTCCCTGTAGCCCAAAAAACAGGAAACCATAAAATAACCCCGTTATTATAACTTTTAAAACTGAATATCCACTGTAATTACATCACAGCAAATTCAAAACCACATAAAGTTCTCAGTTCCACTGCCATATCCCAACCCACTCAGATACACAGACCGATCCCCCTACCAGACCACCCAATCATCTTTAGACATAACCCTAGCGGTGTTCAATGGTACATAACGAATGTCCAAACAGCACAACCCAACTGCAGGTTGAAAACTCAGGCTTTCAAAGTCCTCAACACCACACATTTCATATCGACTACAGCATAACATCTGTGCATGAACTGGGTTCCTTCATGCCCCCACATATGATCCCAATTAAACCCCTAGGCTCAGTACAATACATGTGGTGCCACCCAATGTATGAAACACAATGTAAATGAATAAATGATAGAATTCCCTAACCAAAATTAAACATGCGAAAATGTTTGTGGTGTTAGTATAATTACATAGGTATTGATTAAAAAACCAATGAAATGTAATGCACTACTCTAAAATGTGAACACACCATGTATTTTCCATATTATGTGCACACTTCAAAAGGTGCCATTTCTTCAGCATGTTTTATCTCCATCAAGGGACGGTGGCACATGTATAACAAACATCCTTTGTCAAGCATTTTACTCTAGGACCTGAATTAGATTTAATTCATGTGTTCATCTAGGAAATACAATAAAAAGTCAACTACAATGTTATAAGCAAAGAGGATAAACACATAGTGGAGCATGTGCCCAATGGTGCCCCTACACCAGCAGACACCCCAGGGACACATCCTCCACAGAAGGAACTCCAAAGTGCATGTCCACCTTTCACATCAAACAGGTAACTTAAACAAAACTCCACTATAAACATCTGAGCAATATACAGTCTCTCGACACATTCCAAAACTGAACCTTGGCAAGGAAAATATAATGGGAGCTGTTATAAACCCAGGTCATCATGACCACATTCAGGAGCCACCAATGCAGGCAAACGTGGACAAGCCAATGAGAGAGCCCAGGTGTGAACACAAGGCACACAAGGGGGCAATATAGTGTGAAAAGAGTTCATAATAAATCTGGAAAGTACCTCAAAAATGAAAAGAAAATCAAAACATGGTCAAAAAGACAGAGCAATGAGAGAAGAACCATAGCATATCAAAACATTTGAAAGTAAAGAAACAATACCCCTTACTCATTCAATAGCATTCCACCTCTAAGCATCACCCTCTTATGTAAGTTCCTATAGCCCCCACAGAGCACTCCATGTTCCACCAACCAGATTTGCGCTACACCAATATCATGCCAGATAAATATTACAAAATACAAGCATTGTATTCTATCTAGATCACAATAATCTTTGACCATTGTACACAACTGTCATGAGATAGTAGCGATGAAGAAAAAACATAACCAGTGTGCTCTAAAGTACTGTTATGGACTCACTGATGTAGTATACACTGGCTTCCATGTAGCTCCAATAGGCTCCAGCACTGCATCACTACCCCAAGGCCCAAAGCCCAATATCCAGCCGACATGTATTGGAATAGGAAGTCTGATAGAAAAGTGCTGCTCTAATTGTGTCATTGTTCTGTATGCATTGCATTGCATTTTACAGGGTGCTTGTCAGGCATAATGCTGGCAGCACGGATCATATTGTAAAAAATGAACTTGGGTGGAAAGCTGACAGAGGATGTAAGTAAACGTTATCTCGCTGAAGCGCAAATATAAAGACATATCTGCAAATCGGGAGCACCAAAACTTCCTGGGTCCTCCAGGCTGCAGCGGCAGCCGCACGCCTCTTGCTCTCCCTCCAATGCGAGGCAGATAATGGTGGCAATCGAGGTCGGCGTTGCCTAAGCTCTATGGGGACTAAGCACCGTGCTCCAGCTGCGTTGGGTACGGCCCGGCTCCACCTCCAAGTCACTGCAACTTCTCCCCCCACCCCCCCACAGCGCCGGCCGGATAGGGCGCAGTGCGCATGTCTGGTCCGTGGACCTCTCGTCGCTAGATGTAATGAGGCCCGGCTGCAATAACGACACTGACAGCCTGTATTTGTGTTGTGGCAACTGCCGAGCATATTAACACAGTCACTCAAATGTAACCATACACACCTGACTCTGCACGCACCCCATGGTGTTTTCTGAGATCACAACACCGCCCCAAATCCTGGTATCCAAATAGTTTAAACTTACTTACGATCCAATCCCCTGTGAAGTGACGGCAAGAAGGGTGGAGGAGCGATGCCAAGGGGGAGACGATCATCGTGCAGCTTCAAATGTGCCGTATAGAGGCAACGGCGGGTTGCGTAGCAGTCAATCTACCTCAGACTGTGACCCAAACTCACCAGATGCACCATAAATAACACGCAGCTCACAGCCTGCACCATAATATGTGATGGCACCACCCCCTCATGTTTCCTGTTCTGGATCAGGTGACGGATCACATGATGCCACAGCTGAGGCAGGTCCATTCCTCTAAGGACTCCAATCATTGCGCAGCACAGCCTGGAACACAACGCTGAGGAACGCATCATTTAAATAATGAGCGTTCAACTGAAAAATGTAATCGGCGCCATTTTCTAGTGTTGAATTCACAGTAACAAACAGTTTTTTATAATTAAAAGTCAAAGTCAAGAAAGAAAAAATATATAACAGTGTACCTTTCAGTGCAGCCCTAGTAACACACACACAGAAATATCCAGTGTTAATTAATCATCCATCCTTGCTCTCCTTTCTGATCATGGACAAGTTAACAGGTATGACAATAAGTTGGGCTATCCTGTCTCCCTTATGAAAAGGTAGCGCTTGGTCTCTGCTGTTCATTAAAATCACTTTAATTTCTCCGCGATAATCAGCAGATATTAGACTTGGATGCTCTTTAATGCTAATCCAGATCTTGGGGCCATCAAGGCCATGTGTTCTGGTGGAATCTGTACTCCAATCCCAGTTTCAATGACTATTTTTCCTCTTGGTTTTAAACTGATCTCTTGATGAGAATGCAAGTCTAGCTCTGCAGATTCTGGGGTTGCGCGGTATGGAGCTAAAGCACCTGGCATTATCTCCTAATATAACTGTGTCTCTTCAACTGAATTAGGTTTCATCTGCAATGCAGGTCTTACCATTTGCATCAAGGGTGACTCAATCCCAGACAATGGTCTACTATTAAAAATATGCACAGTATCTGACACACAATCACGCCAGCCTGCCAGGCTGCCTTTGCCTGATATTCGAAATTGTTCTTTTAACAAACCATTTATTTGTTCAATCAAACCCGCCGCTTCTGGGTGATATGGTACATGATAGAGCCACTCAATGTTCTTTTCCTGACAATATTCCTGAATCAACTTGCCTTTAAAGTGTGAGCCATTATCACTATGTTTATGCAAGGGTACACCGTACTACAATGTATTTTGATCTAACAATTTAATGGTGTTCAGTTGTGTTGATCTCTTGCATGGCAATACCATCAAATATCCAGAATATGTGTCCACAATTGTACATGCATACTGACAACCTTTACTGATTGGCATAGGTACAATATAATTGATCTGCCAGATTTGACCCGGCAGCTTACCTCTTTGTAAAGTGCTCTGGACAATAAGAGGAATGGGTCTGTTCTGCTGATGCTGACACACAGGACACTGCACAATTACTGTTTTCACTAACACTAAAGGGGATATTCATCCCCACAGCCTGTGCCCACCTGCAAGTAGCCTTCTCTCCCATGTGTCAACATTTTTGGTGAACCCACTTGACCAAAGCCTCCAAATCGCCCTCCTGAGCCTCTGTGGCCACAGAGGAAATTGTGTTGTGTTCATCTGTAACAGAATTGAACCAGCGTTCTAATGAGTCAGTAGTACGAAATGCATCCACCTGAAACACTGTTACTTCACTCTGTGATAGCATTTCCCAGATATCTTGCCACAGTTCTTTAGCCCAAAATTCTTTGGAATTCATTTTCCACCCATTCTTCTACCATGTCTGCATCCATGTAGCTATTCCATTAGCCACTGAATTCCCTGAAATACCAAGGTCTCAGCTGGTTCTTGAATCTTATTAGGGTTCATCTCTCATACTTCCATCTTCAACCCGTCAATGATTACTTCTAAATGATTTTGCACACTTCACTCATCTTTGCCCTGAATCAAAATGTCATCAATATAATGCGACATCTGTATATCAGGTTTGCATGGTATTTTGTCCAAATGTTCTGCCACCAGCCGGTGACAAATGTTTGGGCTGTGCAAGTACTCCATAGGCAAACTCGTGAAGGTATACTGATGCCCATTCCAGGAAAATGAAAACTGTTCCTGGCACTCCTCAGCAACTGGCATAGAGAGAAGGCATTTGTTAAGTCTAAAACAGCATATCAGGTTCCCCCAAACATTTGTACATTCTCAATCAAAGTGATAGCATCTGGGACTGCACGGACTAAAGTAGGAGTATATTTGTTCAATTCTCTATAATCCACCGTCATTCTCCAACTCCCATCCCCCCTTTCCACAGGCCAGACCAGATTATTCCAAGCAGTAGTAACTGGGCACAACACCCCTGCTTCCACATATCACTTAATGGCGTCTGAAATGTCCTTATGTCCCCTGGGAATGCAGTATTGCTTTAAAGATACATACTTCATGGCCCAAAGCACGTGCACCGGAGGGATTTTCAGTTTGCTTACAATAACTGATGTACAAGTCAATGGGCCTCATTACAACCCAGGCGTTAAGGGTTTAACGGCGCCGTCGGCGCCGTTAACCCTTAACGCCTGATTACCATTTTAACGCCTGCTTCTAGCAGGCGTTAAAATGCAAGGCGCTAACCCGCCTTGGTGCTAATTACGGCACCGTAATTTACGGTGCCGTAATTAGCGCCTTCCCCACTCCCATTATGCCCTATAGGGCAAAAATGGGAATGGGGAAGGGTAAATGGGGAATGGGGATTTACCGCCCCACTCACCTTGGAATGGGGCGGTAAATCCGCCATCCACCATGGTGTAAACAGAGTTTACACCATGGTGGTAAAGTAGGGAACTTACCGCCTGGGTTGTAATGAGGCCCAATATGTTTACTCCAAATGTACATGTTTTACCTCCTAGTCCCAAAGTCAACCCCTCCAAAATTTCAAAACCAATTTTATACTGAGGTATCGGGGAATCAAAACTTGATATTTCTGCTTTGACAAATTGACAATCTTCATCTCCGCTCCTGTCTATACTGCAGATGTTTCCTTTCCCCTCAGCCCAGTAATGGTAAAGTGTCGACTTTTAAATCTTGAAGGATTTCCATGAATCAATCAACGCTCAAACTTCTGTGTGTTTCCAGGCTTCCAAAATATCTTAATATTAACATGAGGTCATCTGTCAACTTTTATATGAGTGGATGCTGCCGGGGCTTGATCATAATCCTAGTCAAATTTGGAATGAGTATATCCGGACTCGGATTCTAACATTGTACTCACCACTTTCCTTGAATTAGCATATGTTGGCTGGTACGGGGAAAGGGTCCCCAAGACACTTCTTCCCGTTCCTCCTCAGGCAAAGCTGAAGGTGAAGTACCCTTTTTTCGGCTTAGTCACAACCCGCCTCTTAACTTGTTTGTAGCATTCCTTCCCAGCAAGCCCTCTCTTTTTGTATAACTCATTCATTTCCCTGGTTTTAATACCATCAATCTCCTCCTGTGGTGCACCATCTTTCAACAATGCCAAAAGCATGTCCTTTCTTTACACCCAGCAGTCTCTACTATCCTGTCTCCTGCCCTCCATTCTTCTCTCACTGTGCCCCTCTCTTTCTCGGTCTATCCTCACCTTTGTCCCATTCACCCACGTCTGACATTTGCCGAACTGCATCAACCACCTCATCAGTTGGTTTTCCAGTCATACCACTAACAAAGTCATAATTACACTTTTATATGTGGGTGGGGCAGTTCTTATAACCATATTTTTGGTTGACACTTACAGTGGCACCACCCCAATATGTACTGGTTCGTCTACATGAATTGCTTCCTTCATGGCATGCTCCCTGATTTTCTGAATTGACTCTTTCAACATGTACCACTTCTTTTCCTCACCGGGCCAGTCAGTGTTATAAGATACTTACAGTTACACCCTTGGACCGCTAGGTGCAAAAGAGACACCTGTGAAGCTTGGCCATTTGTGTCAGGAGGAGGCCCTGCCCTCAATACTTCTTTATATTGGTATAATTTCACAGAGGCAGGTAGCAGATGGGATCTGTGAAGTCTACCAACAGACCCCCGGCTACCCCATCAAACATTCATATCATCCATGTAAGCAAGGGCTTGCCTGTTGTCTGCCTTAACTGAGTAATAATCTTCCCAACCTCTTGTTGTGTGTAATCGGCTAGCGTAGTCAAACCCACAACTCCCCCTCTTAGGTTATGGGGATGAGGGCCACCCCTCCACCTCGTTACTGGTTTGGCAATAACAATCTTTTTGTCAGGTTTCAATTTAGATTCTGCATCCACCTCTGGGCTACACTCCGAGTCGGTGGAATTCCACATATCACCACCCACTGATCTGGGTCCCAATCCACCCCTGCCATGGCAATTACAGCTGCCAACTTCCATTTGTTGATATTACCTCATTGTTTTTTATATTTATATCGAGCAACCCTGATAGCTGCCCGCTCAGCCACTGCCTGGTATTTATCTGCTTTCTTGGGCCAAAGTTTCATTTCTAATTGCTGCATTAGTGAGATGTGTTTTTCAGCAGCTAACTCTTTCTCTAAACACAAAATATTTTCATTCAGCTCAACATTTCTCTGTTGCATTTTTCTGCAGGCATGTAGAAGAATCCACCCCACCTCCCTCGTGTGGCAAATTCCATTCCCATTTCCATTTTTCATTTTTCCGGTTGCCCGGCAATGGTGAATTACTGGGACCGCCGGGGCTCTAATGCCCCGGTAAGTCCCATTGCCGGCTGCCGTAAAATAATATTACTCTGATGGCAGCCGTGCCATTTTTACCGGCACGGCTACAGCCGGGGTCATAATGAGGCCCCTTAAGTTCCTTGGGATTTCCTTCCCCAAGCTCTAGCTCTTCTAAGTTCCAGAACACAATCAAAAGAAATAGACACAGTTCCTCTTCAGCTCCTCTGGGTTCCCATCCCCAAGCTTTAAGTTCTTTAGCATCAAAACCAATAAGTATTCCACTTCGCCTGGATTTAAACACAAGTTCAGCGGTCAAAAAAAAAATAATGGGTATTCCACTTTGTTAGGCATCTCAGGGTTTCCCTACTTCAAGCTCAGACCCCTATTTGATTCAAACACAAGTTAATTTTGTCTGAATGTACCTTTTCTTTTATTTTCAGTTCTTTTATACACATTTCATGTGTGGGGTACAATCAGAGACTTTCGAAACCGCCAGGTTCTTTGCTTCTCCTAGGCGTGACCACTATGATCGGTACACCCTCTCTTTATTCCTTGCTATTTCCGTTTAACCTCTCCCCTTCATGTGATTTCCTGCACCGGTTTCTTGCTTTCCTTTGTTTCTTTTCCTTTCTCATGCACACTTGCACCTTCCTCTGCTTTGTTCTATCGGTATTGTGCCTCATGCACACTTTCCTTTCTTTAACGTGCACACTTGCACCTGTTTAACGTGCACACTTGCACTAGTTTGTTCTCTTCCTGTGCCTCTGTGCACTTTTACACTCTTTAAATGTCTTTACTTTCCCTCCACGCTACTAGCGCCTTTTCCTTCTTCCTTCTTTCCTTAAACGGCTTTCTTGAGCTTCCTCTCGCTCTCCGCTTTTGACGCGTTATAAACTTTCTCTCGCTTTTCCGTGCCGTGCAGCTTTACAAACTGTCTTTCTCCCGCTCCGCTCCAGTCAACCACATGCTCCCGAGTTTCTCTCTCACTGACATGAAGCTCACTGGGCAGTGCTGTGTTGATGAGTGTTCTCTCTGGATAAACAGGGTTGAGGTCAGGGTCTCACCACCTGCCCCTCAGACACCCTTCGAACAGGCACCAGTCCCAAGGGAACAAGCGTTTTGCCAGACACCGACAGCAGGATGCAGGCTGCCTCACTCTGGCTCCTTTGAGGCGCATCTCCCTTCGCCGTGCTGCAGCCCCTCACCAACACTGGGCCAGCATCTCAGCATGCTGTTCTCCTCCATGCTTCAGGTCCTGCTGCTCTGTGCTCCTTGGCCTCTCTGGTCGGGCCAATAGCCCTAGCTCGCCCTCTCCTCTGTGAAAGACCACACCTTTTATAGTTGAGCGAACAGTCAAGTGGAGTCAGGTGTGAGTGGTCATTACCAAATGCCTGGTGCTGCCTGACTCTATTAGTGGGACAACTGCTGTTCTTTCTATAGTAGGTTTCCCTTACTTTCCCCATGTTGTTTCTATGGGTAATCTTCACTGATCCTAGTTGCATCCTCCTCATCTCAGTATTTGATGGAAATGGGGAGCGGGAGATGGGGTGGGATTGGAAATACCCCATGATGGCTGAGGGAGAGTAGGTTGGGTATTATGTGGAATGGGGAAATGCCATGTCTTGCCCTTGGGTATCCTCCTCCAAATCCCTCTTGGCCCACCACTCAGGTGATCCTCTCTAGTGTGTCCACCCCCAGGATCCAAAAGCAATGGCCCTACCCTGGCCACCTGAATGGAGGATCCCGAAGGAATAAGTGGGAGAATACTGTCAGGTTTCTCACAAACCGTTCCCCCATGCAGTCTGGACTGAATTGCTTCACAGGGGAAACTAGGAAGGGAATTTACATTTCCTTGTTTTTTTTCCTTTCAATGTTCCACTGATTATCAATAGGGTTGCAAGTCCAAGAACCACTGCATAACCCTTGGGGTGGATTATTTCCTTTGACTGATCCACATTAGGGGGGTGTGGTTGGTGATCAATCAACATTTTTGGCCCAACAAGTAATACTTGAGATGTATGATGGCCCACTTGATCCTTGATTTGAGGAAGGTTGAGGGAGAGTAGGTTGGGGTATTATGGGGAATGGGGGAATACCATGTCTTGCCCTTGGGTATCCTCCTCCCAATCCCTCGTTATCCTCCACTCAGGTGATCCTCCCTCGCTTGTCCATCCCAGGGTCTGGATCCAAAAGCGATGGCCCTTCCCTGGCCACCTGAATGGAAGATCCCGAAGGAATAGGTCAGAGAATACTGTCAGGTTTCTCGCAAAGCGCTCCCCTATGCGGTTTGGACTGAATTTCTTTACAGGGCAACCCCGAAAGGAAATCTACATTTCCTTGTTCTTTTCCCATCTGATCCTTCCTCGCTTGTCCACACCCAGGGTCAGGATCCAAAAGTGATGGTCCTTCCCTGGCCACCTGAATGGAGGATCCCAAAGGAATAGGTAGGAGAATACCATCAGGTTTTCTCACAGCACACACCCACCCAACGAGAACATTCAAAAACACACTATCACATTCCTACTCATTCACCCACCAGTCACTCACTCATACACCTTCTCTTACATCCACTCTCACTGCATTATCTACACAGACAAACACCCACCCACGCACAAACCCAGAACATTAAAAAAACACTGTCACATTCCTACTCATTCACCCCCCAGTCTCTCACTCATACACCTTCTCTTACATCCACTCTCACTGCATTCTCTACACAGGCACACAAACCCAAAACATTCAAACACACACAATAAAATTCATACTGATTCACCCAACGGTCGCTCACTCATACACCTTCTCTTAGATCGGCACACAAACCCAAAACATTCAAAAACACACTATCAAATTCATACTGATTCACCCACCGGTCGCTCACTCATACACCTTCTCTTACGTCCACTCTCACTGCATTATTTGCACAAGCAGACACACACACACACCCAGAACATTCAAAAACACACTATCACATTCCTACTCATTCACCCGCCAGTCAGTCACGCATACATCCACAGACACTGCATTATCTACACAGGCACACACCCACTCACCTACCTAGAACATTCAAAAACACACTATCACATTCCTACTCGTTCATCCACCAGTCACTCACTCATAAACCCTCTCTTACATCCACTCTCACTTCATTCTCCACACAGGCACACACCCACCAAGAACATTCAAACACACACACAATCGCGTTTCTTCTAATTCACCCACCACTCACTGACCCATAGCACATACATACATCTGACACCCACTTCACACTTGCAAAATACACATCATATTTAAAAACAAAAAAGCCTTCTTACCTGTTAACAAACTTCAGTCTATCACTCCAGGCCACCCTTGGCTAATATGTGCCGCTCACAAACAGGAACCAGGAAGCTGGGAGAGATTCCTAGTTTCTGTATATGAGCTGCGAGGAAGCCGGAGGAGAAGAGGTTGGAGCGGAGCGTGGCATGAGACACATGTAACGGTCAGCTGCAAACCCGACTGAGCGCTTCCATCTCACGCTGCAAGCCCTGGTCCTTTTTTTTTTGTACAGGGGGTGGTCCTGTCCTCAAACATTTGTACTACAGTGGTTTGTTGTAGTAACAATTCTAACACTCCTCCATATTAGTGTTAATACATCTTTCAAGAGTATGCATCATAGGAGGAGGGTTTAAATCCAAATACTGGAAAAACAATTGATGTGTCCTTTATTAATTAGGCCCTGGTGCTGCCTTCACCCTGATGAGTGAGGTCTGGGCTGGGCCCCTCAGACCTGGTGTGGCGGGGCCCCTGCACTGCAGGGGCTGCAGGGGGCTCTGCTACACCAGCCAGGAGCTGCCATTTAAAAAATGAAAAAAGTTTGTTACATGTCTTTCTTTTTTAATATAGGGGTCTCGAGGGAGACCGCAGGGGTCACAGCTGAAATAACAGGGGTCGCAGCTGCGACCCCTAGTGACCCCTAAATGACATCCCTGAACACAACACAGACAAGAGCAACACCCAGAAACCATGTCCCAGGAGTCAACCCACAGGTAACACCCAGGGACCATGTCCCAAGTGTTATAACGCGAGCTTCATGGTCACCTGTATGGCAGCAGGCAATATACCCCCTAAACCGCATAGGGTCTCTGCCCATCCTGAATTCCCAGACAACAGAAGAGTGCATTAGAAAATCCTTTCAGGCAGCTGGCACTACAAGCACAGGTAAGCTTGTAGGCAGCATGCATCTCCCGGGCAGCCATCTTGGTTGGAACCCCATTAGTTACAAAAGCCCCACCCAAACGGCCTTGCTCAGCCGACTGACTGACTCCAGCAAGACAGCAGAGCCACCAGCAGGACTCAAGAAAAGCCTTGTTCCCCGCTGCTTTCAGCAGTTTGCCCTGACCTCCAGCTCAACTGGGGAATAGGTGAAACAGGAACTCATTTTAACATGAGAACATTACCTTCTAGGAGCAGTAGGATTGCAGCAAAGTTAGCAGAGCCGACGGAACATTTCTGCTGATTCCCCATTTCCCCTAATACCCTCTGTATATTCCGAATAGAAAGAAAACCCTAAATCAATCAATCAACAAGCTTTATGTTGGCCAACCACAATAAAAGCAAATACCAACAGCAAAATGCAACACTTAAAATACCATCACTTCATACATGACACATCCAGCAAGCGTAATTGGAAAAAAAGTATTAAAATCATCAATTAAAACGCATTCAATATACAGGATAACAGATGCAAGTATCTAGTGAGACTACCCACACCATATAAAAACGAATTCAAAATGATGAGACCAACTTATTTCTCCTTCTCCATGCCCTATTAGTTAATTTGAGACTCCGTACACCACATCGGGGAGGGAGGAGTCCCTTAACAAGACTTCTGCGCATCTAAAGTGCAAAACTGTATTTTTTTAAACACAACTTGAGATTCCCCCCCTTATTAAAGAATAGCTTGGCCAAATAAACAGAACATGCCAAACCACTGACTGGTCGTACGTATTCCTCTTTCCTATGCACTCAAGTATCCTAACCCTTTTCCTGCCTCAGGATTGCAGA
Organism: Ambystoma mexicanum; assembly: GCF_040938575.1. Lineage (NCBI taxonomy): Eukaryota > Metazoa > Chordata > Amphibia > Caudata > Ambystomatidae > Ambystoma > Ambystoma mexicanum. Next base: position 290,859,689 of record NC_090936.1, on the reverse strand, counting down.
TTCTGGTGCTAATAGGCCATCGCCAGCAAAACCTTTGGAGGGGAGATTGGGTGCTTGCTACTCCTGTAAATTTAGAGGAGCACAAACATATGCATCAATGGTTGCCCAAGAAGTAAATAACCGTTATGGATGATAATTCCACTCAAACCCTTGCCAATACTCTAGCTGCATTAGATACCTTACAAACTCAATTTACAGCAGCATGAACTGAGATAGCAACTTTGGCAACTCAGATGCAGCAGCTAGTTGAACAACAAGTCATTGATATGAATTCCATGGCAGGGCGTTGGGACAGGATGTGGGAGTGGCATTTAAGATGTTGCCGCTGCATCACCCATTACTGTTCCCAGAAAATGTTGTTTGTCTCCACCAAATTAAAATGCCTGTAACCCACAATAGTGTCTGCCTGTTCTGACCAAATGAGAGATTCATGTCCTCACCAAATTAAATGCCTTTTCCATGGCATAAGCCAGGATGGCCTTTGTAGCTTCTTATTTATAAGGGGACCCCGTGACCTGGGTGACCCCTCTCATTCCAAAGGACCACCACCTGCTCTACAACTGCGGCCATTTTGAGGAAGCGTTCAGAAGGATTTTTTTGATTGGCAAGGCACTCTGATATCTGCAGATTGGGAGTTATTAGACCTAAAACAGGGAACCAAGGATTTAGACATATATCACTCGATTTAATATGTTGGCGATAGAAGCTGATTTGCCACAAGAAAAAAAAAACAAATGCCCTTTTTATCCTCTTTACATTTAAGAGAACCACACTACAACTCAGGACTCTGGAATTAAATAGAATTTACAAACATCAGTCCTGGCTGGAAGTAATAAAAATGTTTTTTTTGCAGTATTCGTTACAGTCGTCGCATATGATATGAATTTGGCGATCAAAAACAAAATACAGTCTTTCAAGTATTCCAAAATAGTCAATTCATAATAGCTAATCAATATAATTTCCTTTGACAATAATTTTATAGACAAAATTACAATATTTAAATGTATATTTCATTAGTAGAAACAAAAATACAAAACATATTGTCAACTTCAAACCATTCTTTCATTGATGCAGACACATATACAACACAACAATTAAAACCAAATTACACATATTACTTCCTGAGTGTTCCGAAAGTGAACATTAAACATTAACACTTAAGTTCAAAATCCAAGACTTAATTATCATGGTCAACTGGCAGATTTAATTCAAGGTTCATAACATTTTTGTACATGGTCATAATCAGTAGCCTCATTATAACTCTGGCGGTAGCCGTGCTGGTAAAAACGGCAGGCTGCCGCTGGAGTTGTGTTTTTTTTTCCGGCACCTGGCTTTAGGGAATCACTGGGGCATTACAGCACGTGAAGCCAGGCGCCGGAAAATGTTACTTCCCATTTCCATTCGAGTCCCACAGGACTCAATGGGAATGGGGACGACGGAAGCACTGGCACTGTGTTCCACAGTGCCGTTGCTTCCGTCAAAGTCTGTGAGCGGCTGCTGTTCACGCCAGGTCAGACCTGGCGAGCAGAACAGCAGCCGCTCACAGAACTCGGAGTATGCCGTTCCGGTAACAATGGTCCCGGTACGCTTACCTGTTCCGTTGTTACCCGACCAGCACACTCATTATGAGGCCCATAGTCAATCACATAACCATGGTCCGTTTGACTGACAATCACTATGCTTACTGATTATAGTTGTGAGTATATTGTGATGTAGCATCGAGTCGGGGAACATGCACACTGGATAGGTGTATCACAAACACATTATAACACAAAATGATTTTTATCTAGGAACAGCTGGAGTGCAGAAACTCTTGCCAAGACCGGCAAAGGTGAGGAGTATTTGCCCTAATTCCCCCTACCTAATCCCGATATAACAAAAGACGTAAAATTTCTAACCGGCCGACCTAATTACTCTTCCCATACACTCAAGTTCCCTAACCCTCAACCCATGCCAGGATTGCAGATCTTGGCAAACAGGCATTGGCACCAAAACCCTTGGAGTGGAGACTAGGTGCTGCTACTCCAACAACTTCAGTGGAGCCTGATAGTAGTGCATTTCATAATTGATGTGGAAGATTATGAGAGACTGAGCTATGGTTCTGAAATCCTCGCATGGAAGAGTCTTATTGTTGAGAGGAGGATAAGCTGATATCAGATGGTTTGGGCCTTTTTGTTGATATTTTATCAGAAGAAGAGTGTGCTCTTTTTAGAGAGCCCGGTTGACTTAGCAATCAGGGCGCAGTGAGGTGGAAACTGTCAACGTGCATGCCATTTAGCCACCCTTGAATGACAACCTGCCTAGATGGATGAACAAGTAAGATACATTCTGGGCCTCATTACGACCCAGGCGGTAAGTTACCGCCTGGGCCCTGACTTTACCACCATGGCGTAAACTACGTTTACGCCATGGTGGTTGGCGGACTTACCGCCCCATTCCGACCTTGGCGGGGCGGTAAGTCCCCAATCCCCATTTACCCTTCCCCATTCCCATTTTTGCCCCATAAGACATAATGGGAGTGGGGAAGGCGTTAATTACGCCACCGTAAATTACGGTGGCGTAATTAACTCCATGGTCCCTTAGCGCCATGGATTTTAACACCTGCAAAAAGCAGGTGTTAAGTCCGCCATGGCGATAAGGGACCTCGTACTCAGGCGGTAAGGGTCGGCGCTGTTTACGCCGCCGTAAAACCCTTACCGCCTGAGTCGTAATGAGGCCATCTGTCTTTGTGGGATTGAGCTTCAGGGATGTGATGGTCATCCAGGCTTGGATGGAGGTGAAGGAATTGCTGAGGCATAAAATGATCCGGGTACCACTGACGTTTTGGTATAATTGGACATCCTAAACGTATTGGATGAGTGAGATGGCACAGGCATTGAGAAGTGATGCCAACTACTTCATGAATAGATTATGATTTACTGGAGAGAGCACTGAGCATGGTGGGATTTAACAAGTGATTGTGCAATTGTCTGACCTGAAGTTTCCTATCCAGACAGCTTAGTGCCTGTCCAAAACCTAAGATGCAATCTAATTATGATATGATAGGTTATTTGTAATGTGCTTAATACCCAGAAGTTTCTAAGCACGGACTTGGGGATCGAGCCTCTGTTGCTCCATATCGCCTTGCTTCCAAGGCGAGCACATTGCCCCTGTGCTATCCTCCCGAGACAATTGAGAGCTGTGTCTTAGAAGTTCATTCTGTTCCCTGGTAGGCTGGTCAGTGTTAGGTCGTAGGCCATGTCAAAGGCGACAGAGAGGTCAAGGAGGAACTGATTTAGGATGGAAGAGGGAGGGTCATCAGATTAGTATGTAGTTGGTTTAAGTGACACAAGAATTTCAGGAAGATCCGTGGATTGGTGAGGGCAGTGAAGCTGATCCAGGTTTGTGCGCTGATCCATCATTTTTTTTTGTAGCAAGCTGTTGTCAAACACATGTTATCAAGCTTGTTGAGAAAGCTGTTAATATATTGATAGCGGTATCAGCCGTTGACTGCACAGACAAATACTGCATCATTTACAACAAATCATTGCGAAAATACAGAGAGGGGGTTCGTTGGGGTAATCATTAAAGTGGGGGATGTGAGAGGGGGCTGCAGAGGTTCTCCCCCCAGATTCATTTTCGCATTGATTCGTGGTAAACAATTCGGCATTTTCGGCCGTGATGTAATGGATGCACAGTCACCACACAGATCCGTGATAGCTCCCACGTTCGGAGTAAACAGAATCCTAAGGGCTGTCATGCATGGTGGAAATGTAGAACAGGAAGTACAGATTTTGTCTGATCATTCTAATTATTCACGTACCTAATAATTTAAATTCATACATTTACTAGGAATATATACGAGGTTACAATATCAATCAAAATGGCAGTACTTACGGACAATTTATGAACTCAATGAACAAGCAGGAACATCACATTCAAATACAGAATGGGCTATCATGTCAAATAAACACCAGGTATGAAAGGCACTAAAACACAATACAGTATTTTTATATTCAACTTTCATATTTTTCTCTTCCCATACAGATGAAATTTACTGAAGAACCATGCATCAAAAAGTAAAAGCAACTTTACAACATAAATATGTCCGCCCTTCTCCCGTTCTCATCAAAACAAATCTTTCCAGTAACGTGAAACGCAATCTTATTAGTCCAGAATTATGTATTAATAAACACTGTTCTCCCCAATAGTTGGTCTCCACAAAAATTATAGTTTTTGAAGCATGAATAATTTTACTAATACAGCTCTTTTGTCCTTAAATCTCGATTACATAGACAACTATACAGGTGTTTGATGTGAAATGTCTAAATATTGACGGCCAAACACCAAAAAGACAGATTTCCTTCGGCTAATTTGGTACTGCCTTCCATATTCATAAATGTCACTCTTTCAGTGGAGTTTCACTCCCCACCCAAACCTCAGTGATTACCATTCCCTGTCCGCCCTAAGTACCCCCACCAAAAACCAACACGCATTCCGCCAAGCCTGCAGGACTGTCAGCCCCTGCTCGCACTCATGTGCAGCAGGGGCATGACTGGTCACTTTAGAAAGACTGCTCTGAGCAGTCTCCAAGTGGTCGTTCTAAAGCAATTTTTGTGGGGGTAAATAAGGGATATTTTCACTCACACCCTACACAAGCACCTCTTTCATGTCTCCATTAATGTTGGCCGTCTTTAGAAGCATGCTAGATGTACACCTCACCTCATGTGCGGTTCTGGCAGGGACAACGCACTGGTCTTGGAAGCAAGACTATGCAGAGCAACAGAGGTTCAAATCCCGGATCCGGTGTTAGAAACCTAAACTCAGGTATGGTATTAGGCATGTTATAAAATAAATAAATGTTGGCCTTGTAAGTCATCTGGATGCCCGCGTAATACTACTCAGATCCACCATGAGAACTGGGTGCTTCCATTAGTCCTTCAAAGGAATGGGGTTTAATGTTGTGGAGAGCCTTCCCATATGGTGAACTACACCTTGTCACCATGCTCATATGTCTTTTAGAATGTGCCCTACACCTTTAACGAGACAAGGGAAAGTGATGAGTGCATAGTCTAAGCTCTACCTCCAGGTCTTTCGCTACCTTACTCCTAGCCTCTTGCAGTGTTGGAAAGCATGGCTTTATGGTGGCAGATTATTTCACTTGCTGAAGGCTCTTAGACCAGCCGAAGATCATGAGGTATATTTCAGCCTGTTTACTCTTGGTCTGTGCGAGTTCTAAGGCCTGCTAATAGTCACAGGTTCTAAGGTTAAATGTCTCTGCTCAGTTCCGGCAAACTGTCATTAGTAATGGGTTAAGTGTATCTGTTCCCGGTAATATTTATTTATTTATATAATGCATAGAAATACAGCCAGTTCCGGCATACTGTCATTAATAATGGGTTAAGTGTATCTGTTCCCATTAACAATGTGCATGAATCCAAAGAGAATAATCAAACAGTAAGAAAGACGAGAGAAGATAAGATAAGAAATCTGAAGTTTAGCAGCATTAAAGGTAAGAAAAGGGTGAGCTTTAAGAATAATAAAAAGATGAAAGCGACAAGAACGAGAAATGTAGAAATATGACTAGAAAACGATAGATCAGTGTCGAGATAAAGAGGGAGATTACAGCCAGTATTAGAAATAGGTTTGGGGTGGTGAATAAAGAAAACAGAAGAGGGAGGTGAAGGAGGGGGGACAGTGTTAGCAGGGAAGACACAAAGACTGGTTTTAGTTGCATTCAAAACAAGAAAGTGATCTGACATCCAGGATTTGATTGCTAAGAGACAAGAAGTTAGACTGTCATGAATAGAAGATTAGAAAAAGGAAAAGGCAGAAAATCTTGAGTATCATCAGCATACAAATTATAATACTGGAGAGTCAGGGGGCCTGCATGGATGCTGCTCGTCTTCCTCTCAGCATGTGGAAAGGTAATATCATGGTAGTGGCATTCAGATTCAGCCTGTGGGCTGCTATTGCTTCCATGACCATGTCATATGGATTCATGCTTCGAGCAGTGGTAAGCTGAATGTTCCCTTTATGACTCTATTGGTTTGCTCGACCAGCCAATTGGCTTGTTGGTGACAGAGGGCTGCTTTTATGTTTTTGGTATTCTGCTTTTCTAGGAACCTGGACCTTTCAATGTATGTCGCTTGTACCCTATTTTCTGTTATTAGTTCTTTAGGCAACCCATTCCTTTGGAGTAGCAACAGTTTTTGTGCTTCATCACGAGTTGGACGGTAATACAGCAGCAATTCGGCCCCGGTGGAAATACTGTTACAACAGAATTACTGTTGTATTACAACTTGCTGGGAGCGCACACACATCATTGGAGGTAATGGTAATTCCGCCCAACAGAATTACCCCCGGTAATGGATTTCGGGCAATAATTCTGCCCAGATGCAGCAGAATGACTGTTACCGCTGGCATATTCGGCGCTAATTCTGCTGGTGGAATTACTGTCGGCAGAAATAGCATCATCGCAAGAGCGGGATACCTGCCAGCAGCCATCTTGAAAAATCCAATCCACTCAAAATCACTGTTAAGGGAGCCACAAAAGCACCCCAAATATGTCCGCAGGCAAAGGGAAGGTGCCAGAAATGCACCAGAGAAAACCCAGATTCTCTGAGCAAGAGCTCAGTGTGTTGGCAGAGGAGGTGGTGGCCCATGCAGAGGAGCAGTATGGGTCACACAACCACAAGACGTCCACCCAGTGCAAAAATGTCATTTGGACAGAAATAAGGGACAAGGTGGCAGCCATGGGTAATGTCCCACGGGACTGTCAGCACATACAGAAGCGATGGCATGACCTAAAAGCCAGGGTGCGAATGCTTGTCTCAAACGCTGCAGGGACACAGTGGTCACAGGTGAAGGAACTGTGGCCCCGCTGCAGCTCACACTGTGGTAGGAGAGGGTGAGCAGCATTCTCCACATGGCGGGCCTGGAGGGTGTGGGTATGGAGGAGGCAAGATTCAGCAGCCAGGGAGACCTTGGTGAGTACATGAGTAAACCCTGGGCCTTATGCACAACAAGTACAATGGAATGTCAACAGACACACTTGTAGTCACCAAGCAGAAATTCACCCAGCCAATGTAGAAGCAACACATGAAACAACTCGGGACAGCACATCAATGGCATGGTAGGTGTGAACCTAAAAAGCACACCATTTACAAGGAGGTGGCCCTCATGTAGGACATACCAAACAACCATGGTACTGCAGGTATCATGACCAGTCACCCATTCACAAGGTATATCCTCACCACCTTGCGCTAGCATGTTCAGCACCCATTTTAGAACACATCCACCAAAGAACTGCCACATACTTAACATATGGCAGAAATGCAACAGCTGCAAATGTTTGTGTGAAATACCCAAGAAATGCAAATAATCAGTAGCAGTAATGCCTCTGTGAAGAGTGATTCCCACCTAATGTCACACTCACATTTTCTTTATTAGCAGAGCGGTCCTCATGTGACAGGAGAAGAGGATATGCATACAACAACCGGCCAGCCCTACATTGGCACCCATACTCTTACACAACCGTCAAGTACATGACACCACAGTCCAGGCAAGGAACACATTCCCAATAGTTGTGAGTCACACCTAAACATGAAGCCACTAATCCATCATACTGCCTGTCACATGAAGAAGGCCACCATGGGGCGGCATCTCACTCCGACCCCATTGTACATTGCATACACTGAATGAGAGAACACCTTACAACCTTCCAACAAGGGTAATGATGCACTGTTTCCTGTCTCCCAACGGGCACACAAGACACCCAGGTTCCCATGGAGGGGAACCGGTGGACCTCCAGGTGCAAGGAAGGGATCAGGCCATGCCACACCCAGAAAGTATCGGTGTGGCATGGCATTTCCTAGAAGCAGACTTTTAGGACTCCCCAGTCCAAGGGCCGTGCCGCTGGCACCTATGGTGGGTACAGGCACATCTGCACCAGCCGTGGCCCCAACAGAGCCCATGATGGAGCCTGTAGGACCTCCCATCACTGTTGGGGACTCTATTGTTCAAACCACCAGCATAAGTAGAGAAGACATACAGAAATTTAAATTTTAATAAATGTGTACATAATTTTACCACAATACCAGAGTGATTTTCATTGAATTGCTTTATGATAGGAGATCAAATCTCTTTACTGCTTTATTCAGATTTTTAACCAAATTGTATGGATTATTGTTTTGAAAAAATAATTTTTTTAAAACAAAAAAACAACTTGTTGTAAAAGGATTTCTGTACAAACTAGATCACAAATAAATAAATAAGCTGCCACCATTAGGCAAAATTCTCCATGTAATTGTTCACGAGCTGCAAACTACCTGAATGAATTCTTGCGTATTTTGGATTAATTTGGCCAAGCTAGGTCTGGGTTCTTCCTGATCTGCTTCTTTAAGTATGTCTAAGACATCTACAGACTTTTCCCAAATATCAACTACAATGGAGATAATCTAGTGGATGCTTGCAGAATCTTTTGAAGCACAAAGTGGACCCCTGGTAGTAATTGGTCCAAAATACGTCCATCTTTGCTGATACACTTTCTCACCCAGTTCGAGAGAGAGAGTTAAGGAAACGTTCAAACAATGCCACCCATTTGTGAGTGAAGAAAAGGAGTTCTGTAACATTTGGAGCTTTAAAATGGATTTCCTTTCCTCTGTTAACTTCGACAAGAAGGAAGTTGGTTGAGATCGTTCCCATAAAGTATGAATCATAGTCTTCAGAGTATTCAAATAGCATCACCATTATCTTAAAACGCTTCAGGGGGACCTTGGCTAGTCGTGTTTCGACATAAATGTTATTTCTGGCAATACTTGTGTATGGTAATATTCTCACCTGTCTCATAAATTCAGCCCAGCATGTGAACCTGGATTTTGGCAGCACCTAAGTGTATGGACATGTGGAAGTGGGCACCACCTCAAATTTGAGTATGTCCAGTATAATATTTTGCATACAGTATTTGGACCAGATGGCTGACTGTTTTTGCAGAATGCAAAAAGTACATACATGCAACAAAGACTTTGGAGTCAAAATCCTTTTGTGACGTCTGTTCCCTTGAAATTAATGCTGTCACATACAAAATTACAATGCTTATTGCAACAGAAGAGAACGCAACATTCTTTTAATATAAAAAAGATGTCTATTTTAATGAAGAGAAGAGATGAGAAGTGTCAATACATTTCAGACCGAAAGTCCTTCTTCATGGCTACATCTGTAAACAACACATCATTTCTCAAATATATGCAAAAAAGAAAGACAAAAGGGGAGGAAATAAAATGAAAAACAGGAACATTAGGTTGCAATATCTTTGAATGCGTTCCAATCGAAATATAAACTAAATAATGCTAGGTGCTTTACCCATCTCCTTTCATAATCATCAGTTGCAGAAATGGGAGGAAACATACATATCTATCCCAAAAAATGTATGAACTTCATGAGAACAGAGTTGATGTACAAGGTAACATATACAATTCTAGAAAAGATCACAATGAAGGGTGTCTCAATAAGGCTCTACACCATTGCCAAAATATAAAGCACCTCATGTGAAGGTGTTGCGTAATGCACATTATAGTATGAAAAAACCAACCACCAAGAGAAGATAAAACACTAATTTCAACGTGTGACTGTGTTTGGACCTGGAATAGAAAATCACTGCATAACACTTTGAACACCCGATTTTGAGCTGAAAGAGTAACAACCATACTGTCACAAGGGTTGCATTCGATATCACAATGTAGATAATGTACTGTACTGTACTACATGAGGTGCAAGAAAACCTACGTGGAGGGATCCTCGACAAGGACCGAGCAGAAATGCGTTGGCCTGGCGCAGTCCCTGAGTTGACGGTGTCACATCTATATGGAGTCGTGTACGGATGACATGTTGCAATGTGACGTCATCACGGGAGCCTGCTGATGTCACATGGAAGTGATTGACGGCATGCGGAACATACAAGAAATGTAAACAGAAGTGTTTACAAATACCTCTATAGGTCAAGTAAACGCAGGTGTTTAGAAATACCCATAAGATTGAAGGTAGTCCGACGTAAAGAAAGAACTGAAAAAGTGGGGGAAACGGTAAGTGAATGCATTCATGGAATCTTAAACAAAAGTGTCAGTGAAACCTAAGACTAGGCAATCCCTATTCTAAAATATCATACCCGTTCACATACAGGAAGGACCATGGCATAACATGATTCAGATCCCTACTGACTGTACATGTGGGCAGATAAGAACCCAAGGAAAAGAAGTAAAGGCACCGGTCGAACATGGCAAACCTGTTCACATACATAAATGATGGTGTAACCTGGCAGATCTAAAATGACTGTCCATGAAGGCAAAGGAAACGAGGTAAAAGTTATACAGTATATGTCAATCTTATCAAACCAAACAATTATTAAGTAAGCTGGCACCAGAAATGTTTCTGGTTGTCTTGAGAATCAGATAAAGGATGAAAAGTCCTGTTCTTCATTCATGCCCAAAGGGTGCAAAGAGGCCAACAAGTCTATCCACCATGTTTCTTTCTGTTTCATCATACGTTTGATGGGGTTTACCCCAAAGAATTCGAGAAAAAAAGACAGAATGCACAATTAGGGTGCATTTGGCCTGGTATAATAAAATGAATCTCAAAATACCAAATGAGGGGAGCGGGGGCTGTGGGGGATTCTCCCGCTCCCTTTGTTCAGTATTATGTAATGCAGTGGTTGCATGGGTGTTCTCCACATACATTAGATGCCCAGTTGGGGACAAACACCTGAAATACAAAAAGCTTGAATTGCAAAATGCGAACAAAGGGGCTTCGCAATTTCACAATTCAAGCTTTTTGTATTCGTTTTTTTTTAACATAGAACCGTTCGATGTGAACATTCTTCTTCTTTTCATCAATCGTCTCCAGAACCTGAAAGTTCGTTTTGGGCAATATTATGCCATGCTTCTTTAAAATGTCTTGCTACCGACGACCTCTGATTGTTGGTGCGTACATTTGCCTGATATTCAGTCCATCTTGTCTTGACTTCTCTTGTGGTGTAACCAACATAGAAGATCCAACATGGGCATTGTATGCTATACATATTGCATTTTTATAGTCACATGTTCCAAAGCATTTCGAGAAGAGCTTTTTGTCCTGTTCTGGGATACAAAATAACATTCCCCTTTGTCACATTGTTACAATTGACACAGTTGTATCTTTTTTTAAACATTTTATTTATTTATTGTGCTACAGTTTATTGCAAACGTTTCACAAATCCAATTCCCTATACAAATAGTTCGCCCGGTTTATTATCTTTAATGAGAATTTCCCAATGTTTAAGTGCTGCCTATTATATTGCTTTGTATACAGTATTTAGAGGTGAATATCAGGGGAGTAGACTTTTCTTAGTAGTGTCCCCCTGTCTTTTTCAATAGTGCGTATAAAGGCTTCATTAAGCTCCTCTTGTGGGTAGCTCCTGGCAGAAAATCTGTCCAAAATGTTAACCATTTGTCCCTTGCTCTCCGCAGCGTCGAGGACTATGCGTTTCACTCTAAGAAGCTGACTAAATGGTAGACTTTTTAATGTAGAAGTCTTAGCCTAACATATTAGCAGGCAAAGCTTAACCTATGAAATACGTTGTTCCTATTTGTTTTTTTCCGCAACACATTATTGGAAAAACTGTTCTGGCAAGGCATGACATGAACATCTAGAAAATGGATGCCAACGTCACCCATCATAATAGTGAAGTGGATGCGTTCATCTTTTTGATTTAGGCATCAAAAACTTCTTCAAGTGTCTCCTTAGTGTGTCTCCACATGCCAAAGACGTCATCTATGTAATATCCCCAAAAGAGGATATACTTGTACCAAACAGGGTGGGTGAAAATGTGGTCCATTTCTAATGTATAAATGAAACCACTGGCATATGGAGGTGTGGGGCATGGTGACTCCCATTGATGTACAGAAACTAGTAAAAAGATGCTCCAATCTCTCCTTGTTGTAATAAACATTCAATGGCTTCGATACCTAGGTATGGAAGTATAGAGACTCTTGACATCTATGGGAAAAAGGATGTCAGTGTTATTCATTTCAATTTCTTTGAATTTATTAAGAAAATGTGTGGTATCGTTGATGTAGGTAGAGGTGCTTTGGATCAGAGGTTGAAGAAAGAAATCAAAGTATCTATCAAGTGGCTGTAAAATGCCATTTACAGCTGAAACTATAGTTCTTCCAGGAGGTTTAGTGAGATCTTTGTGTATCTTGGGCAATAGATAAAAATGTGGTATTCTTGGAAACGTACTATATAAAAACCTCATGGTTTTATCGTTAATCCACTGTCTTTCTTCTGCTTCTTTGAGGATGGTATCTAAATTGTTTTGTATGCAATGTATAGCATCTGAGGACAACTTCAAATATATATTGTTGTCACTAAGCTGTGTGTAAGCAAAAACAAAGAGGTGATGGCTGGAAGGTTTAGAATGAATCTTAACCACTGGCATTGCTCTGGGCAACCCTCCAGACCATCGTTCTTCGCTTGCCAAGCCATTACAGAAGGGGAAAGACCATATGCAAATCATGCTTGGTCCCACCCCAAAAGGGGCAGTCCAGCCCGAACTGCTAGGTCACATCCCTTCTGCACGAGACCACAAGCATCCCCAAACATGTTTCGGCCTTGTTGGGCCTCATCAGTGAGGAGTAGCTTGGGTCTTTAGGCCTAGGAGGCATGGGAACCACGTCTGGGCATACCCGTCCCACTCGGGGTGACAAGGCAAGAACAAAGAGGTGACGGCTGGAAGGTTTAGAATGAATCTTAACCACTGGCATTGCTCTGGGCAACCCTCCAGACCATCGTTCTTCACCTGCCAAGCCATTACAGAAGGGGAAAGACCATATGCAAATCATGTTTGGTCCTACCGCAAAAGGGGCAGTCCAGCCCGAACTGCTAGGTCACATCCCTTCTGCATGAGACCACAAGCATCCCCAAACATGTTTCGGCCTTGTTGGCCCTCATCAGTGAGGAGTAGCTTGGGTCTCTAAGCCCAGCAGGCACGGGACCCACGTCTGGGCATACCCGTCCCACTCGGGGTGACAAAGCAAAAACAAAGAGGTGATGGCTGGAAGGTTTAGAATGAATCTTAACCACTGGCATTGCTCTGGGCAACCCTCCAGACCATCGTTCTTCACCTGCCAAGCAATTACAGAAGGGGAAAGACCATATGCAAATCATGCTTGGTCCCACCCCAAAAGGGGCAGTCCAGCCCGAACTGCTAGGTCACATCCCTTCTGCACGAGACCACAAGTCAGACGGGCTAAAAAACGGTGGTGTGGAAGGTTGCCCAGAGCAATTCCAGTGGTACAGATTCATTCAAAGCCTTCCACCCATCACTTTTGTGGTCACACTAAGCTGTGTGTCACATTTCATTTTGTAGTCTTTGGTGTTTTGAATCACAAGAGCACCCCCATTGTTGGCGGGGCCTAATGTGATTGTTTGGTCAGAATAAAGGAACTTGACAAGGGCTAATAAACCCCTTTACAAATTTGTATGTGTGGGTTTCTTGTGTGACATACGGCTGATGTCTTCTAAGAAACGTTTGTGCAATATGGCGATGGTGTTGTTTGGTACTGGAGGAATGAAAATACTGTTAGGTTTAAACTCAACATATGGCATATCTTCTTCCATCGGTTCTGAACTTTCTTCTTCTTCTAAATCAGCAAAAAATGCTTTAAACCGTAGTTTGCATAAACATTTAAAGAGGTTTACTTTAGTGTCAAGTTTGGTGGAGCTCTATGTAGAAACATAATCTAGGTCCTTTTGTAAAATGGTGATTTCGTTTACACACAAAGTTCTATCTGAAATGTTGATTACTAAGTTCTCCTCTGTTGAAATCTGATCTGCATGTAAGGGGTTCTTGGATTTTCTCTGCTCTCGCCTTGCTCTTTTGGTCTTACCCCTTCTGTCTTAAAAAATAGTTCCCAAGGGGCCTGGTTGCAATGATGGTAAACTCACAAACCTCCAAAAGCAGTTACTGTGTCACTAATGACTACTATTGGAACAGGGTCAGTGTGTTTGTTCTCTGATACCGAAAGCTCAGAGGTACTGCTATCTGTTGTAGGCCTATTGTTGACTCTGGATTGTACTTCTCTGCCCTAGTATATACCTCATCATTGAGGTAATCATATGCACCTTGACAAAATGTCCATACTTTCTTTTGTTCCAGTTGTTTTTTAAATGCATCCAAATTATTGTTGATGCCCTCCAATATTTTGACAAAATGTTTTCTACCTAGTGAATCAGTGGGCTCAGTCTGTAACCTTGTATGACCATCAAATGGATGGGTGCAAAGTCAATGGGCCTCATTACGACCCTGGCGTTAAGGGTTTAACGGTGCCGAAAAAGGTGTCAGCGCCGTTAAACCCTTAACGCCTGATTACGAGGTCCCTTTGCGGGACCCGACCTTAACGGCTGGTTTTTCCAGCCGTTAAAGTAGGGACCCGCAAAGGGACTTTGGTGCTAATAACGGTACCGCAATTTACGGTACCGTTATTAGCGCCTTCCCCATTCGCATTGAGCCCTATCGGGCAAAAATGGGAATGGGGAAGGGCCATGGCAGCATGGGGAATTACCGCCCCACCAACCTCGGAATGGGGTGGTAATGCCCCATTCCGCCATGGCGGACACCGGCATGGACCATGCCGGTGGTGGCTAATAGCACCATGGTCCTCCGCCTGGGTTGTAATGAGGCCCAATAACTGTTTCATGAAAGAACTTGGGAAGCAAGAACTGATGCCAAACCTGTTCCTCACCTTTTGGTTATGAATCCACCAAGTAGAGCTGCCCCTTTTCCCCTGGAGAGAAAATATGTCATTTCCCTACACCTTCATCATGTGTTCTAGCTTGGCAAAAGTCATGCTTCAGAAAAGGCATTGCTTCATTTACCCTATGCAAAATCAGAACAACACAACCCTTCTCCCATTCTACTTTAATTTATTTAATTTTTAATTAAAAAAAAATATATTTATTTTAATTTCATACAGAAAGACACATAACAAGGGCAAAACCGAAGCCAAGATAAAATTCATATGAACAATACATCTTTCTAGAAAACAGTGCAAACTACATACACAAGTCTTAACAAATATACAGTGTATTAAACTTCCCCTGCACCCACCAGCCAAATATAATTGCAAGACATATTGAAACTAGTACAAATACAGAGACCTCCCCCATATTTTATCAAAAAGATTAACTTTCCTTTCCCTCCTGTAAATTTTCCTTTCCATGTCAGTGATTATATTAATTTCATTAATCCAGTCATCTATTGGTGGAGAGACCCTGGATTTCCACCCACGTAATGCAAGATCATATTCTTACCATTCACAGCACCTCTAAGAAGCGACTTCTTTTGAGGAATCATCAAATCTTGCAGCAACTCAACCCTGCCCAGGATCATCGTTTTAAAGTCAAAATTAATACTATCGCCAAGCACCTCCTCACATATTGTACAAACTTCTAGCCAAAAATCATGCACTCTTATGCAGTTCCACAGCATATGCTCCAGAGTACCAACCTGGTGTACACAGCCCCAGCATTCAGAGATCAAAAAGACCTCTTTTATACAAGCGTTCAGGACTCCAATAAATCCAGTTCAAAAATGTTATTTGCCTGGATCTTTCACCTAGATTAATTGAGCAAAGATTGACATTTTTGCACATTCTCTGCCAGAGTTCAAGAGTAATATCACAGTTCAGTCTCTTACCCCAGTCTTTCCTTAAATTGTCATCACCTTTGCATCTTGCAACAATCAGTTTATAAACCCTGCTGGCCAGACCTCCTTCTACCTTTTTGGATTTTGTAGTAAGGAAATCCAGACCCAGGCTATTTGCCCAATCCACCTTTCCAAAAGTCTTTTTCAATCGTCTGTAAGCCATGATCGAAAAACCTTGGATGTTCCATTTTGCATTCCCCTCCTTAGGTGAGACCCATTTTCCTTCTTTTTCAAGGTCTCCGATCAAACTGACCCCTCCTAGAAACCAATCTGACCAGAATAGTGTTCTCCCACTGTCTTTAATCCCAGCATTAAACCAAATAGAGGCATCCAGCGTTTTTAAGGCAGCAACTCCCCTTAGGCCAAATAAATCTTTCCAAAAACCTCACAAAAATTCAGTAGTGGTAATTTTTTTACCTCCCGGATTTGCCATTGTAGATAAGATCACTCTAGGGGCCAGTGGACCTGCAAGGCCTGCCTCTGCAATAGTCCAGTCATGTGGATTTGTATTAAGAAATGGAACAAGGTATTGAGCTGTAAACGCCAGATAATATGCATGTAAATTAGGAACCCGAGGCCACCTGTATCCACAGGTAATTGAAGCTTCCAAAGTTTAAGTCTTGGTGGTTTGCCATCTCAGGTAAAGTTCTGTATCATCCTATCCAGTTCCTTCCAGTAATGTGGGCCGATCCTCAGCGGTAACATGGCAAGTATGTAATTGATTTTTGGAGGAGAGGTCATTTTAAGGGCATGTACTTTCCCCCATAGTGACAGGTTTAGTACCGCCCATCTCTCCAAATCCATTCTGAAATCCCTGCAAAGCCCCTTTAGGTTTTCATCCACCATGTCATCAATCATAGGTGTTAACCAAATGCCCAGCGTAATCTTTTCTCACACCATCTAAAACCCAGAGTTGTAACTGAAGATTTATTATACATGAAAGTTAAAGGCATTACTTCACATTTTGCCCAAATAATTTTATATCCAAATGCTTCATTGAATTTGGAAAAAGATCCATCAAGATGGGCAGCAGTTCCTCCATATCATGCAGGACCAATAACAAATCATCTGCATAAAACTAGATCTTCTGCTCAACTCCCCAGCAACTTACTCCGCTTAATCCGGACTCGCATCTAAGAGCAATGGCCAGAGGTTCAATCACAATGATGAACAAAAGCAGCGAAAGAGGGCAGCCCTGCCTGGTACCTCTCTCCAATTTGAAAGATTCTGATCTTAATCCATTGGTTTTAACGTATGCTGTCAGATTGCCTTATAAGAAAGTGATCCAAGAAATATAACTCTTACTCAGGTCCATTTTGCGCAATATAGAGTATAGGTAGTTCCAATTTACGCGGTCAAAAGCCTTTTTCGGCATCCAGGGATAACACTGCAATATCATCCCTACAGTCAATGGCCTGAGATGTTGTTTGGATTAGGTTAGATATGTTGCTCGAGGTTCGTCTGTTTTGTATGAATACAACCTTGTTCTCATGGATCAATTTTGGAAGAAAGTTCTCGAGTTTCATAGCAAAGACCTTGGACAGTACTTTGTTGTCGGTATTAATTAGAATAATAGGGCGGTAACTTGATGGTAGGTTCTCGTCTTTCCCTTTCTTGAGAAACACCGAAATCATGGCATCGTTAGTCGTGTGAGGCAGGAGGCCATCTCTTGGTGAAGACTCAAACATATCTTTCAATAATTTGAGGGCAGACTCTGGGAAGATTTTATAGAATTCGACCAGGAGCTTGTCCGGTCCCAGTGATCTACCCATGTTCAATTTACTTATTGCTCTCCTTAAATCGTCAACCGTCAATTCTTTTTCAAGAGATATACAATCATCTGTATATGAGATCTTAGGAATATCTAGGCTCCTAAAGAAATGTTCTCACATACCAGATATGCCAGGTTCATTGCAGTATAAATTCCTGTAATAATTTTTAAAAAAGTCATTAATCTCTTTCGGTCTTTCGGATTGAATGTGGTTAAGCCATTAGGGCCTGTGATCGAGGTTATGGCCAGAATCAGAGTTCATTTTCCTCAACCAGTGTGCTAATCATGCGCTAATCATCGGTCACACTTTTCCCCTTTCTCAAAATAAGAGCACCTCTATTGCTATAGATTTCTATCAACTCTTTCATTTAGAATAGTATTCAATTCTTTTTTCGATTTCTGTAATTCCTTAAGTTTTTCAGGATTTCTTTGATCTACCATCAATTCTCTTGAAAGATCCCGGATTTTTAAATACAAGTCTTGTCTTTCCCTCTGAAGCCTTTTTCTTTTACCGCTGGATAAGCCAAGTAGTATTCCCCGCATGTAGATTGCGTAAAACCACTGAAGTTTCTTTTCTTTCCAGTTTTTGTGCAGTTTGATTGGTAGACCCATACCCTTCAGCTTCTCTTTCTCTGTTGCACTGCGTCTTTACTTCCCCTAGCTGGAGATACCCAATGCATTCATAGATCAATTTGGTGATGCAGTCACCTGCATGGACATAAAAGGATTGGTTGTCAGAATTGAAGAGCACTATTCCTTCACTTCCTTGGGAATCAATCCTCATCTATTCTTACTAATCCAACACTGAGAAATGTTTTTTAATGCCGTCCAGAGGGAGGAGCAATAAGCCCACAGAATCCCAGTGGGATAGCCATGTACAAATCTTTCTGAATAAGAATTTGGTCTTGATTCGGGAATTGGTAGTGATACATGATGTACAGGCTTATGCCTGCGGCTCTATCAAAGGGCTTCATCATTTTCTTGGGAAGTTCAGCCTTCTGGTCAGGCCAAGGCGATCCCTTACCAAACACCATATGTGATGATTCATTCTTTGAATCAAAAACATGTACAAAACATGTACCTAAGTTGAATTAGAACAATAATGCCTGCTTTTTCCATTTTATAAAATCGATACTTTCTTTTGGGGTAAAATGACTGGTGCCGTTTTGTCACTTTTAGGTGGCTAAGCCATGCGTTGCACTGGAGAAATATTCCATTAAAATGGTTTTGTATATTATTTTTCAAACAAGTGTCAGAGGGCGAAAAAGATTTGTTTGACATAAACCTTGCATAGATAAAACAGAAAATGTTATTTAATATTTTCGGGTTGGCCATTAGCCCTCACCCTTATCAGTGTGAACCTTGAATACCTGTAGTTACCCCCTCAAATCGAGCAGACCCAGTGGGCTCCCGATTTTCACCCGCTCATATTCTTGGCAGATATTTAACCCAAACTGATTTGAAAGTTATTCGGCACAATAATTCTAAGTTTCTTTTTAAACCATGAAAGCTACTCCCAAGAGTCTTGAGGCACAGAGGCTCCAGAGGGTGTTAACGTGGCACTGAATGTGTTGTACCTTAGCCATTGACACTTCAGCATAATATGGCCTCTAAAATGTGGGGAGGTGCCCCATAGAATCCTGCCATGCAAAGACAAATCCAATTCTTTAGCCAATCGGGCCCCCCCCAGATAGGTCCCCTCCTGTGCCGCAATGGTGCCTATTGCAGCACTTTAATACCTTGCTACCTGATAGTGTTGGATGCAGTTTTGATTTCGATGGTGAGGAAGAGAGTGTGAATGAATATTCTTTATAGAAATTTGAGTTGTTGTGTTGCTCACAAAAGACCTATCAGCCAGAGGCTTCTGTAAATACAGAAAAGCAAACGTGTTTTACATGGGGGTACACTACCTCGACAGCCTCGAAGACCACAGTTTGCTGGCTGTCATTACAGGAAATTACGATATTTTATCTGCAATGTTATATGCTACAAAAGATTATCTTTTTCATGACCATGATATGCTGATAGCACAAACAAAAGCATCTGCATGTTTGCACTGCATAAGAGATATATTACAGAGAATCATTAAAAGCGGACAAAATAAACATTTCAATTATCACAGCCTCTAAACTAAACTAATTGTGAACATTTTACAAGGTACTTTAGGCTGCACATAATACCCAACCATATGCGCCGCTGTTTAATTTCCAGTTTTGTGCTTTTACAGAACACACATATTTCATTTTCAGAAACTCAAGCCTGGGGAAATTACTCCAACTAATAAAAGAACATGAGGGTTTGAAATCATTTTTACGATGGGAAGGACAGCCTTTAATGGCTTAGGAAAGGTGGCTGAGGAGTCATTCATCAAGTCTTTACACCATGATGGGATGTAATGCAACTTGGTAGCAGAATACGGCATCCACACGTTGTAACCATGATGGAAGCTTTGCTGGGGGTACAATAGGGACATCAGATTTCTTTACACCAGTTTATAAGTGGCTGGGCCTGAATCTATAAGAATCACATATCTCTGTAAAGGTGCAGGATTCTTCAAAATGCTCAGGAGGAAGGCAGATGCATAAAACTTTGCTGTAAATGGATGCAGGTCGGAAATACCTGTTGCTTGTGTGCTGATATGACAATATCTATGTTGTTAGTGCTTGGTACCAAGCAGGCAGGTGAGCCATAGGGGCATCCTTCGGATTGTGGAGGTCAGCAATTGACAGCATAGTTGTTGATAGAAGATGGATAGGGTTTGAATCTAAGTGCATTAGAACTGGTGGTCGTCTGAAGCAGTGTGGGGGTATAAGGATGCACATTTTTAGTAGTGAGGAGTTAGTTGAGGGATAAGGGGGCAGAGAGGGATGATGGTGGGGAAGTGAGGTTGTTGTTACTTCCTGACTCTAGGTTGTAGATTTCACTGAGATTAAGGTGTGGACCAGTGTCATGCAGCAGAGGTTCCATGAATCAAATTGGTTTCCCACAGGTGATAGTGCCAAGAGTTTTGAAAATTGCTCGTCATAAATGTACCCAAGATTCTGGTGCACGGTTTTTAATCTGTTGTTATTATTTTAAAAAAGTTTCAAAGTGGTTGGTTGAACATCCAAGTCTTTAGCTGTTTCCTGAAAGTCAGGTGGTTCACTTCCAGGCAGAGAGGTTTGCTTAGGGTGTTCCACAGTTTCATAGCCAGAACTGATAAAGAGGATCTTCCTTGCTGTTTCTTGTTGAAGTTGGGGACTAATACTAGTGCAATATTCCTGGGTTTATGTGTTCTGGAAGGAGTGTAGTGTTGAAACTTACTGCTGAAGGAGAAAGTGTTCCCTCCGTTTAAGTGATGAAAGTAGTGGATAGATACTGGGGGTCATTACGACCCAGGCGGTAAGTACGCCAACTTTACCACCATGGTGTAAACTACGTTTACACCATGGTGGATGGCGGATTTACCGCCCCATTCCAAGGTGAGTGGGACGGTAAATCCCCATTTCCCATTTTACCCTTCCCCATTCCCATTTTTGCCCCATAGGGCATAATGGGAGTGGGGAAGGCGCTAATTACACCACCGTAAATTACGGTGGCGTAATTAGCACCAAGGCGGTTTAGCGCCATGGATTTTAACGGCTGCTAAAAGCAGCCGTTAAAATCGGAATCAGGCGTTAAGGGTTAACGACGGCGTTAACCCTTAACGCCTGAGTTGTAATGAGGCCCACTCTCTTGGAAGTATGCAGACAAATCGCACTGTGCATGGCCATGTGGTGAAAGTAGCATTTTACTTTTTCTGTCCAACAACTGTTACAAGCTTCTGTTAGTAACAGATCCAAACTCAGTGAGGCATTCCCACACAAGCCTCCATTAAGACTATTCGTTTTCTCAAATACTAAGCAATCAATAGTGATCGTTCAACATTAATTTACACGTTCAAATAAGGAAACGAATACAGAATATAAGGATGCTGTAAGATTCCCTGATGAAGACGTGATGAAGTTGTATTCTTTACGTCAAAACCAGTCAGTCCTGTTACATCAAGAAATGTAATTGTGTTCTCTAAAATAAATTTACTGGAATCAATTCTATAAGAAAGAAAAAAACATACTTTCATGATTACTGTCTATGTCATTGTGATGTTTTATTGATAATTGGTGATTATGTATGAAATGTGAGTTGTGGATGTGAGTGTTGAGACGAGGGCACAAGCCCAGTTCAGGTGTGAGAATGATATATGGGTTTTTATTTTACATATATAATTAATGATATATGGTTTTCATAAATTTTCATTACCTGCATTAAATTACTGTGTTAAATTACTGTGTTTTTCTTGGATTTACTTCATGATTTAGTTCATATATAATTCTGTATCAATTTAAATAAATAATTTTGATATTTCTGTATAAATCATGCTGTCTGGAGTTCCTTTCAGATAATTTACGGGGCATTCATAGAATTTTGCGGACAAGTGGCGAACGTGGCTGGCGCACAGAGGGCGCGTGTGACAGTCTGCGCCACCCGTGTGCGCCAAAACCCATTTTAGCACACAGCGTATTCATGGATTTCAACATCCATAACCAGCCATGGTGCAGAGTGGCGCAGCAACCCTGCATCAGCGCCAGTAATGCCCCTAACCCCACCCCGTGCGCCAAAGACATTGCACAAATCCCCTACATGGCGCAAAGGCCAGTGGACCAGCATACAGCCCCTCAAGCAGGAAAATGCATGTAAAAGTCCACGCGCACCCATCGGAATACACGTACCCCGCTCGCACTATTGAAAACGTGTGGAAAAGTCCACGCGCACCCCTCGGAATTCACGTATCCCGCCCGCACTAGCGAAAATGTGTATAAAAGTCCACTCACACCCCTCGGAATACACGCACCCTGCTCGCACCAGTGAAAACGCATGTAAAACTCCATGTGCACCCCTCGGAATAAACATACCTTGCTCACGCCAGGCAAAACATGTGTAAAAGTCCACGCGCACCCTCCGAATACACGTACCGCATCCCATGAAGAGCACGTACAGAGCAATAGAAACCCATGTGGGACCTTCAACCCGTGGTGAGGGAAACGCCCGCGTGTGTTACGTCACAGACGCGCTTACACGCTATGGGCCTTTCCTTAAATTACACGCTGACGTGCTGTTTTTTCACATGCCAAATCACTCCTTATCAAGCTGGCCACGTGACAACACATGGAAGACCACGCTCCTGCCCAGAAGGCCGAATGACTGCCCGCCAGAGCCCCGAGCAGCCTCCCACGAGCCATCTGCTGCTGCCTGCCTGCCTGCTGCCACCATGTCCTGCCATTTGGTGCCTGCACATCTGCCATCTGCAGGGGTACAGTTGCAGTGACCACTCCTGCTGGAACAGAAGACTCCCGACTGAAGTACCATCAATCCACAGCCCAGCCCCAGGACCCAGTTACCCACCCACACCTGCCTCAGGGGTTGCCATGTCCGACACAACACCTTCCGGCACCAGTGGCAACCCTCAGCCAGAGAGGCAGAGGGCTACCAGATTCAGTGAAAAGGAAGTTGTTGTCCTGGTGGAGCAAGTTCTGGGGCATTATGATGCCCTCTTCACAGCATTGTGTGCTGACAAGGAAGGACGGAAGAGGATCTGAAGGACATAGTGGGTGACATCAACGCGGAGGGGGTGGCACCCCACGACCTCAAACATGTCCAGAAGCGCTGGGAGGACTACAATTCCAGGACCCTCAAGAAGGCCCGGCGCCTCTCGGAAGCAGCGGATGCAGTGGGGCTGGGACCAGCTTACCACCCAGCAGATGAGGGTCCTGGAGCGCATTCGCCCAGTGCTTCAACACCAGATCCTCAGGATGCAGGCCCATCTGGAGTTGAGCGGTAAGTGGCCATGCACTCACGTTTAAAAAAGGGCATGTTGCAGTGTGCTGGTAGTTAGCTACTTGGCTGTATGTGTGAAATGGGTCATGTTTGGTTGTGTGTGTGCAGGGACATGATGTGCCATGACCCACATGGGTGGTGCATGTGTAACAATGCATAATGCGGAGCAGCATGTGGAACGCACGCATGTATGCATGCCTGTGTCTGTAATTTGACATGTTTGGGGTGTGAGAGATGTGTGCTTTTGCCATGGACATGCATGATGTACATGTCCGTGTGTCTGAGTAGTGTGTGCGCCATGGATGCATGACACATGTCGGTGATGATGTGTTGATTCACTGATAGAGCCTAGTCATCACTGTATCCACTGTGTCTGGGGGTATACCGGGCCAAATGCATGACCCTCCGGTGATGTGTGTGCATGTGACCAGCATGTCCCATGGTGCATGTGAGAATCAGCCCACCATTGGATGCAACTACGGTACCTTGGACATGGATGCCAATGTATGTTGCAAGTGCCATGCCTGTTCCTGCATGTGTGTTGCCTGCACTGACCCATGTGTTGTGAAGGGACATGATGGAAGTGACGTTTGACAGTGCCACTCATGTACCATTGCTTTGTGCCTAGGGGACTATAGTTCAGTACCCTAATGCTTGTGTTAAATGTCTCCCTTTACACAGCGGCAAGTGAAGAAGAGGGCGGAGACGGCGCTGTGGAGGAAAGCCGCAGGGATGCCTCCACCGGGCAGCGACGCTAGGTCCAGTCACCCTCCCAGGAAATACCATCATCCAGGAGCGAGGGGACTGGTGCCACGTCTGCCACTACGGCTGCAGCGGAATGGGCGGATGAGCCCCCACAGGGGCTTGCAACGGCGGAAGACGGTGCAGAGCCATCCAGGTTGGTGGTGGGTACAGAGGAGGAGGAGGCCGCTACAGAGCCGCACATGGGGCCTGGTGGGGGTGGTACCACTGGTGCAAGTGGTGCAGTCCAGGGGCAGGATACAGCACAGGGCACGGCGGAGGTGCCTGTGCATTTCTCTGTCCCTGACACTGTGACTGCATCACCATGCACCAGCAGGGATGCCCCGTCCCAGGCCCGTCCGCAGGTAGGGGGGAGGTCCATGCCATCTGGCACTCGTCTACCTGCGGACGAGGGGACCCGTGACCGGATGGAGTCCGTCCTGATTGGTGCCGCGTTGCGCACACATGACATTCGTGATGACGTGCGTGCTTCCTGGGGGACCACGCACGTCATCACGAAGAGCTGTGTGCCAATGTGGCCCAGTTGACGGGGCCCATGGTAGGGGGTTTCATCCATGTGTCGGCCACTCTTGCGTCCCTCTCCTCCTTTGAGCACACCATACGCCATCGTTCTCCGTGCCGTCTTCTGGCCCAGATGCCATCAGGGCACCCCCCCTGTGGATCTGCCCCAACCAACGCAGCCAGCCTGGTGTAGATTCCATCCCTGCCACAGTCGGGAGTCGGAGGTCAAGCAGGGTTGGACACCCCACCAACTTGACCCCAGGGGATGGAGGATGTGCCGGCATCATCAGGCAGGGCACCTGCACGACGGCGACGGTGGATTCCATCATCCTGGATGCCGTTGTGGTGGCAGAGGCATTTGCATCTGAGGCAGCGGCAGGCTCAGGGTGGGAGGCATCATGGCTCGGGGCCATCTACATCAGAGGGGAAGGCATCGGCCGGAGGGCAGGAGGACCCTGGATTGAGAGTGTCTTCCGTGTGGCAGCGGTTGGGCCAGCAAATAGATGCGGAGCAGCGGCATGCGGAGGAGGCACGGCTCACTATGGTCAGGGCGGAGAACTCCATACGCAGGGCATTGAGGCGGGCTGAGTGCCTTGAGGCAACTCGCAGGGAGTTGGAGGCCGCCATGACTGCATCCCTGCGAGACCTGGAGGCCAGGGAAGAGGCCCGCCTCCAGGACGTTGAAAAGGAGTTTGATGATGCCCTGGCCCGGATGATCAACGAGTGAGCCGTTGGACTTCCCCGCCGCCTTTGTACATAGTTCTTTAGTGTTAGGTTTCCTTTGTTTTTTTTTTATTTTGGAGTTCATGAACTTTGCTCCACTTTATTTACATAGTTATTTTGTCGGATTTCTGTTAGGTTTCCTTTGGTTTGGGCATCATGGACCCTTTGGACTTGCGGTGTATATAGTTCCCGACTTGTACATACTTTACGTACGCATTTTACCTGATGCGACCGGGGTACGTGTATTCTGAGGGGTGCGCGTGGAGTTTTACTCGCATTTTTGCTAGCGCAGGCAAGGTACGCGTATTGCGGAGGGTGCGCATGGATTTCTACATGCATTTTACCTGATGCGAGCGGGATACGTGTATTCCGAGGAGTGCGTGTGGACTTTTAAACGCAATTTGGCAATGTGGGCCCTCGGGTGTGCCCTTTCTCCACTCCCCATGCCCTGCATGTAGCCCACACCACAGGGGACTACCCTATACCCCTGACCATGCCCCGCAGGCAGCCTACATGGCACCATGCACTTGTGAGCCCGAACACATGTCCCCCAGCCACCCAACCATTGACGGGCACCTGCCAGCAGGCCCCGACTCATGTCCCGCAGCCACCCAACCACCCTCCCAGCAGTAACGGGCACCTGCCAGCAGGCCCTTACTCATGTCCCCCAGCCACCCAATCATCCACCCACCCACCATTGACGGGCACCTGCCAGCAGGCCCAGACTTTGGCCCACCAAACAACATATCCTAACAAAACAGACCCATGTCCCTAATGCCAACCCTATTCCCCCTTCCCCCAGTACAAGCACGCAACCCTCCACTGCACCCACTCCCAAATTACCCATGCCATGAGAGTCTCAAAAGAACCACCATGGCCAAGAGTAAATGTACAACAGAGCGACAGAGTGGCAGCACATGACTGAGGCAATGCTCATAGAGACATGCACAAAACCAATGAGAGTAGACCACACAAATAATGAAGATATATGATATATATTTAAAAACATAATGAAAAAGCATATTGAAAAATCAAACTTGTAAATTAAGAGATAATGAAATCAGCAAAAAAGAAAAGCCTACTGTTAAACAAAAATCCACAAGAGGAAAAAAGGGAAGTGGTCCATTTCCAATGTCCAAATAAAGTACATGAAAAAATCCCAAAAAAAACATTGATCCATGGGATGTTAAAATAACTTAAGTATGTACAAGTCGGGAACTATATACACGGGGCTTGGCTTGGGCAGCCATGGAGTAGGATGTGCTTCCTGAGCAGCTCCGGAGGATCCGACATATGATCCATGAAAACTACCTTTAAAAACGCGCCACTGGTTCCAGGATTGACCACACATGCATGGGAACATGTGTTCTGCTCACTGTATAAAGACCGAGAGAATCGTAAGTGGGATTCTGGAGGAATTGCTCAGCGAACGACGGCGGCTGCTCGGTCCATTGTTACACAAGATGGCCGACAACAAAGGAAACGAAACTAGAGCACCCGAAGAGGCGGAATAGAGGCGCAGCCGCGGGGAAAGAATGATGATGGCGAAGTGGAGACGGAGCGAAACCCCTGTGGCGGTGAGCCTTGTGTCGCGATGGCTTGTGTGCTGACCCGGAAGGCAGGAGCCCGAGGGCAGCGGGGGTGCGAACAGATAGGCCACACCACGATAGGCACGGGAAGCGCTCGCTCGGCATTGATGAGCAGCAAGCTGCGGCGAGAGGCGGCGGATGGTGCGACTGCTGGAAGATCACTACAACAGCCGATAAGGGTGGAAAAGACGGTCAGGGAGGCACGCAGACGCTGACTCGCGATAGAGAGGCCCAACGAAGGCCAGAAAATGTCGACGCAAGGGGCCGTGGGCAAGAATAAGAATAAACAACCCACAATGGATATTTTTGCCAAAACACAACATTCTCCTGCGGCCATCGACCCAAAGGCCCGATGGTAGCAGTGGAGGGCACCACAGCGGCTGATAATCATCAGATTTTAGAGGCCATCACGGAGCTAAAAGACTCTTGGGGGGGATGCGATGTTGGACCTGCACACTTCTCTGGAGGCTAAAATTGAAGCAGTGGGCATTGAAGTCTCCCTGCTGAGGCAAGATGTCAGGGGGCTGGCGGAACGAACAGGCAGCCTGGAAGGTGCAGTGAAAACTAACACGGACACAAGCACTAACAATGCAAAGGAGATCCATGTCCTTAAACAACAGGTGGCTAACTTGGAGTCTCGAGCAGAAGAAGCAGAAGGGAGAGTGAGGAGAAACAATATTCGCGTGGTGGGCTTGCCGGAGGGTGAAAAGGGCCAGGAACCGACAGACTACATCGAGAACCTACTCCTACAAGGAATTGGGGCTGCCAAACTCTCGCAGGGATTTGCAGTGGAGCGTGCACAGAGAGCCCTTATGAGGAAGCCGAGACCAGGGGCCCCTCCACGGGCGATAATCGCCAAAATATTGAACTACTAAGACCGCGAGAAAATACTGGAGTACTTCCGAAAAGGTGGAACAATCAAAAGGGCCTCGAGCACCATCACAGCGTATCCGGATTATACTATGTTGGTCCAGAGGCAACGGTACAGCTATGTGACCATCAAAAGGAGGCTGCGTGCGGCTGGGATAAAATATATGCTTCTGTACTCTGCGGAATTGAAGGTGGTGCACAAGAGCAAAATGTATTTTTTTGACACTCCGGAAGAAGCAATGACGTGGCTGGATCTGCAGGGCTGCCCGGAACAAGACACGGAAGAGACCCAAGATGGACGCAATAAGTGACTGGGATACGGTATGCATACTGTTAAGGCGGCGTGTGAGCATCCCAGTAGTGCCTAGACGAAGGCTAAGAACAATGGGCGCGGCTGTAGGAGGCTGATATTTTGATAAAATACTGCTGATTGTAAAGGACTTGAAGGACTGCAATATAGTGGCATGTACATATATTCAAATTGTATAGCAATGTGTAGTCAATCCGATGTGCCATAGGAGCGGCAGGGCGAAAGCACCCTACCCCCCGAATTATAGTTGTAGTAGTAGTAGGTTGGCCACTAGGGTGGCCTCATGCTGCGGAGCTTCGAGTACAGGCGAGAGCCAGAAAGAGCTAGATGCGGGGGAGCCTGAGATCCAGGGATGGAGCTGGGCAACAGTTGGGGCGTGATGTTGGGGAAGGGACGGGTGGAGCGGGAAGTTTGTGTTACGCTCACCTGACTCCCACGGAGGCGCAGGCCTGGTTCGCGCTGCTGTGACCTCTTCTAAGGTGATGCGCAGGGTTCGGAAGACGGACTGGACCGGGCCCCCAAATCTGGCTTGTCTGGCTCGCAGAAGTATCCTTCTGAAGGCGAAAATAGGGGATTAACTGTCTGCAGGGTAATGCAATCGGCCTCCCACTTTCCCCTCTCACCCTCCTTGAAACCCTTCTGTGATTTCTTGTAGCATCTCACCTTAGGGTCTGGAAGGACGAGCTTTCCATCCTGCTTCTGATGCAGGGGCGCGTTGGTATCCAGTTACTTCACTGGATTTTCGGATTGGTGAGAACCAAACTTGCTTGGCTTCCAGGTAAGTTTTTTGATAAGAGGTTCCTGTTATGTTTGTACTTTTCCTCCTAATTAATTAGTGGTCTGTATGTATGAGCCCCTGATGGAATGTTAGTGTAGAATGTTATTGATGAACTGTGTCTGTGTGTTCCACAAAGTCAGTTGGGGCCTGAGCTTAGATGATGAGGGGGCCGGTGGATGTCTCTCCCTGTTATATACTTGATTTAATTACTCCATTTGTACTTACCTTCTGTGTCAACTTAGTAAAGAAGTTAACCCAAGCTGAACGACTCCCTGTACTCATTGAACCCATAACATCAAACTTAACATTGGCGACGAGGATCTTGGGAAAGTACACTAAAGGAAGGAGTAACACGAAAGGGAAAGAAAAGGAAAACGGAGCAGAAAAAGGGACAGAAAGAAGAAGAGTCCCATAGGAGACATCCACCGGCCACCCCTGGCCATAAGGTGAGCGTGCCCCGTTTGCCAGAGCTGGCAATAGACTGCGCCCAGTTTAATAAAAAGGGGGGCCGGCGCTTGCACCTTAGGGGGCATTGAACATGAAAGGACCCATACGGTCATAGCAATTAGCCCGTTGGACGCCGTTATGGCCTGGATGTTTTCCCATCAAGAGTTACCCATTATACATTTGAGCTGGCTGGAGGATTGGCTCATAAATGTGACTGCGGGGCCCCTGGGGAACATCTGTGAGTGCCGACAGATATTGGAACATAGTTGGAGGAGGTCCCAACAGCCACCAATTGAGGTAGCTTTGTGCGGTCAGTGCCGTCCCTGTAGGCACCAACACAATGTTGACCGTACCTCTTCCTTGCTGGCTTCTCTTCTGGTGGGCCGTAGTGTTTGCGGTCCAGGCGGCTGTTTTGTTTTGGGCCTGCGCAGCGCCGGGTGGGCCATGGCGAGCGAATTCATTGCGGCGGTCCAGAACGACGGTTGGAGCGGAGCTCTCCTTCCGTGGCCGCCCTCGCCATCATAATGGTGACGTCACATGAATGCTGGGGGAGTTGGCGATGCTGCTGACGTGGAATGCTCCCTCCAGCATTCCAGGACCCGGCACCGCTGTGAGCGCATCATAAGGAGTTTGACGAAGGTTAGAAAAAGGAACCTTCCAACGTGACATTAACGTACCCCAGTTCCGTGTTCAGATGCGTAGCAATGCTGGGCTACAAACGTTCTGGGAGACTGTGCCTGCATAAAGAATTCATTAATGTACTGCGGTCAGATACCAGGATATTTAAGGAATAATCTGAATAGAGTAATGAATGCGCCCAGGGTTTCAGGTTTCAGTGAAGGCTGCGATGCTGCGTGTGAAAAGAAGTGCACAGCTATTTTGTTTGCATCCAATAATGCTCCAATGGTTTTTGGCAACAACGCGGCGCCGGCGTGTCATTTACTGTGCAAAACCAGCTTGTAACACGAGTGATGCATTGATTGTGCTGGGATGAGGTACTATTGATGTTTTTCTCATTGCAAATCACCGGATGTTATTTGAAGGGTGATGAGACAGTGAAACAAGCTTGGTATAAAGGGTGTTATCTAATACCTATTCATTGTCTAAGTGCTGCATGTTTTTTTTGGAGGAGCTATAGATTTCATGCTGATTATCTGCCATACCAGTTTAGTTTTTACATTTCGACAATTTCAGAGACGCTCTGCTGATGGAGTCTTTGTTCTATTCTGGTTAATAAGAAATGGTGATGTATACATATTACAGTGCTGTTACACTAAAGCGTGAATGTGGCATTTAGATTGCAAAGGATTAAAATGTCATGTGAGGCCTGTTAGATCATTTCGTTGCAGAATGGTTGCTATGGCTTTCAGGGTTGGGTGACTGTGAGAGGTTTGATGTTATGGTTGGTTGTCGTGGCCTCTGTTTCAGTTTCTCATGTGTGACATGATGTGTTGCATTATGTATGTTATTTTGGCTAACCACATTTTCATTCACAGGTTCATCAAACACAAAGGACTTTGTAGGGTAAAGAATATGGACTCGGTAGTAGTGTTGAACTCTCGCTTACCATTCTTATACTCTCAATTTATCTTTGCTTGTATGGTAAGAGACTTGTGGTGAGTGAAGTGTTTGTGTTGTGGTGGTAACAATATTTTGGTTATTTGGGTGGGATGTGTGGTCCCGGTAAAAGGTTCTGGTTCTGGTGGAACTGGTATCCTTCGCACTAGGTGCATTCTGACTATTTGGTGTTTAGGTGGGATGTATGGTCCCGGTAAAAGGTTCTGGTTCTGGTGGAACTGGTATCCTTCGCACTAGGTGCATTCTGACTATTTGGTGTGTCAATGGGATGTATTGTCCCGGTAAAAGGTTCTTGTTCTGGGTGAACCGGTATCCTTCGCACTAGGTGCATTCTGTCATTATGGTGTTTCGGTGGGATGTATGGTCCCGGTAAAAGGTTCTGGTTCTGGTGGAACTGGTATCCTTCGCACTAGGTGCATTTCTGACTATTTGGTGTGTCAGTGGGATGTATGGTCCCGGTAAAAGGTTCTTGTTCTGGGTGGACCGGTATCCTTCGCACTAGGTGCATTTCTGACTATTTGGTGTGTCAGTGGGATGTATGGTCCCGGTAAAAGGTTCTTGTTCAGGGTGAACTGGTATCCTTCGCACTAGGTGCATTTCTGACTATTTGGTGTGATAGTGTATTGGGATCTGTGTCCCACTCACGCTTGCTTAGGAGCGTGAAATATGGTGATGTTGTATTGGTGGGAATTGGTATCCTGTGTTGGTGTGTACAGGTAGAGGTGTTTAACATTTTATGGTGTCCTTGCACACTCTGTTAAGGCCTGATGGATGATGATGGTACTGTGTCTGAGTTATTGGTTTGGTTTGGTTTTGTGAGTGAGGGCTGGTTCCCTGTGTTTGATGTCCGTTGTGGGCCCGCTACGGAATTGGTTGAATGTATGTGTTGGAATTTAGATTACAGAAGCTAGTTTAAGGTTTGGTGGAGTTGAGCAACCAGCTTTGCTCTGAGCATTTTGCTTGGTATGGAAGTCTGAGTTAGATGGCTTTCTTGAATCGTTCTATAGAGTTCTATACTAATTTCCCTTGCTTCCTCCTCTGTTGCTTTCATGATTTCATAAAGGGGGAAGATGTGTTATGTTTGTACTTTTCCTCCTAATTAATTAGTGGTCTGTATGTATGAGCCCCTGATGGAATGTTAGTGTAGAATGTTATTGATGAACTGTGTCTGTGTGTTCCACAAAGTCAGTTGGGGCCTGAGCTTAGATGATGAGGGGGCCGGTGGATGTCTCTCCCTGTTATATACTTGATTTAATTACTCCATTTGTACTTACCTTCTGTGTCAACTTAGTAAAGAAGTTAACCCAAGCTGAACGACTCCCTGTACTCATTGAACCCATAACATCAAACTTAACAGTTCCCCTTGTGTCCATGCATTAATGTACTAATGCTAGTGTATTTTTCCCCATAGTGGCCGGGGTACGGAATGCCGGGGAACAGGCACCGACCCGAGATGAGAGGTGAAATCCTTGTAGAAATCAGGTAAGTCTTTAATGAGCGTTTTTTGGCAATGTCTTTTCATTCGCTCATTAACGCTGATGTCTCTTTTTCCCCTTAGGGGCCGGGGTCCGGAAATGCTAGGATGCGGCGCGGACCCGAAATGAAGAGGGAATGAATCAACAGGTAAGTCTTAACATGGAGATTTAGCTTTCCTTATTCCCTTCTATCGCTCACCTTTTGTTCTGGTCTTTTTCTCCCTAGATGCTGGGGCGTGACTGCGAATTCGGATGATCGCTGCTGAACATGGAGGCGCCCTGTAAAGGTGAGTGGAATGCGGCGCTGCAGCGATCGACGCGATGAGCTTTTAAATTAAATTCTTCCTTTTCAGGATTGTCGGCGAGATTTCTCCGGGATCCGGATTTAGCAGGTAAGGACTTTTCCTTCTTCTGTTCTCTTCTTCTCTTCCTTTGCAGGTGATCCAGGATGCTGGCAGGCGTGGCAGAAGTCAGGATGCAGGAGCAGACACGGTGAGCGTCCAGCTGCTAGATGCAGAACAACGCGAAGCACATGTGGCTGTTCGGGTGGGGTTTAAATAGCCTTGGAAGAAGTTCCAGGAATGTATCCTTCCTCCAATCAGGTATGTATCCTTCCCCGACCACGCACGGATGGTAAATTAGTCCCACAGGTAAAGCAGTTCCTTTCAGGCCTCAAGGAGGCCGGGATCCTGCAGCATGGTCTGCATCAGGTAAGTGCACCCAAGCATTCCCATAATGAGCCTGGCACCTATGGCGCCAGGACTGATGTCTGTTATGAGCCTGGCGCCATAGGCGCCAGGACACTGTCCAAAGGGCCCCTATATGGGGTTGCTGAGTCCTTCCTTGGGGACTGGATGTCCGCTTTCGGGGACGCCGGGCTTGAACCGGCACCCCGGGAGCAGGCATCATGACAGCACTCCCCCCCAAGGCCCCTCCCAAGGTTGTTCCCTCCAGGGGTTTTGGTTTGTCTAGGAAGAGTCGGTGGAATTTCCTGACTAATCGAGGTGCATGCACATGGTCGCTGGGTTCCCACGACCTCTCCTGAGGTCCGTACCCCTTCCAATCAATTAGGTAGAACAGTTTTGATCTAAACATTTTTGAGTCTAAAATGTTCTTCACTTCGAAATCATGCTCCCCATCTATTAGAATAGGTTCTGGAGGTTTGAATAGTCGGGTTCCGGGTACCACTGGTTTCAGAAGTGACACATGAAAAACAGGGTGGATTCGCATACTAGCTGGTAAATCAAGTTTAACAGCCACTGGGTTAATTATTGCCGTAATAGAATAAGGTCCCAGATATATTGGGTTAAAAGTTCGAGGCCCTTTGAGTGGTAAATGTCTGGTAGCTAACCACACTCGATCCCCAATCTGATACGGAGGTGCTTCACTCCGATGTAGATCAGCATTCTCCTTGTATTTTCTCTTGGCTTGTTGTAAATGCGTAGTTGCCTCTTTGAATGCTTGGGTAATTGTAGAATGCAGATGTTCTACTGCAGGCATTCCGAGGTTCTGAGGTGAGTCAAGGTTTGAGGTTCGAGGGTGATGCCCAAACAAAGTATAAAAAGGACTGTGGCCAGTTCCAGAGTGTACCGAATTATTATATGCGTATTCGGCTAGCCAAAGAATGTCTTTCCAGTTGCTTTCAGATTGCTGTAACATACACCGTAAGTACTGTTCAAGGGTCTGATTTGTCCTCTCGGTCTGACCATCGGTCTGAGGGTGGTGACTGGTCGATAATCTTACGTCGATCTGCGCCATTTGACAACATTTGTGCCAGAAGTGGGAAATAAATTGGCTTCCCCGGTCAGAGATTAGTATAGATGGGAATCCATGTAGCCGAACAATATTTTCGAGGAATTCTTTGGCTAGGACAGAAGCTGAAGGTAAACCTTTCAAAGGAATAAAGTGGGCCATTTTGGAAAACAAATCCAAAATTACCAGAATATTATTGTACCCCGAACAAGGAGGCAGGTCCGTAATAAAATCCATTGATAGGGTGTGCCAGGGTGCTGGTGGTATGTCTAGAGGTTGAAGGAGACCGGCTGGTCTTTTCTTTTGACTTTTATTTTGGGCGCAAACACCACAGGACATCACAAAAGATTTAACATATTTTCGCCAAGAGGGCCACCAAAATTGTCGTTTCACCTTTTCCTCTGTCTTGGCAATACCGGGGTGTCCCTCTATTAATGTATCATGATAACTGGAAATAACTAGTTCGTGTAATTCCTTATGTGGCAGGAATAAGCGTCCTCGGAAATAAGGTAAACCATTATCTATGGTAAAGTCTGATCCCTTTTGTATCCATTCCTGTAAGAATGTAGGGTCCAGGAGTTGTTTCACTCTGGCTTGAATGTCTTCAAGCGTCTGTAACGAAGTCATGCCTAGAATCCTCTGTTCGGGAATTATTGGTACTGGTTCTGAGTTTGTATCAGATTCTCCCATTCCAATTCGGGATAAGGCGTCTGCTTTGCCATTCTTGCAGCCAGGTCGATAGGTAATCACAAAATCAAATTCAGCGAAAAACAAAGCCCATCGGAGCTGCCGTGATGACTGAGCCTTGGCGGTTTTCAAATACTGTAAATTCCGGTGATCAGTGATCACTGTGATGGTATGTCGAGCGCCAAGCAGATAATGCCGCCAGGCTTTAAAAGCGGACTTAATGGCTAACAGTTCTTTGTCCGTTATTGCATAATTAACCTCGGGTGCCGAGAATTTTCTGGACCAAAATGCTACGGGATGCAGTTGGTTGGTTTCGGGATCTCTTTGGGACAGGACAGCTCCCATGGCTAGGCTGGATGCGTCAGTCTCGACAACATAAGGGAGATCTGGACGCAGGTGTTTCAATATAGGTGCAGAGGTAAACTTAGCTTTTAAATTCTGAAAGGCCTGCTCGGCTTCTTCAGACCATTCAAAATGTTTATTTTTCCTCAAGAGTGCAGTAATGGGTTGTACCACGCGTGAAAATTCCGGGATAAACCTGCGATAGAAATTGGCAAAGCCGAGCATGCTTTAAACCCCTTTTACAGAGCTAGGTGATGGCCATTTGAGGATGGCATCCACTTTTCTTGAGTCCATTCGGACTCCTTTGGGTGTCAGGATGAAACCTAGAAACTCGACTTCTGTGGTATGGAAAACACATTTCTCCAATTTAGCAAATAGTTTGTGTTGGCGCAGTTTTTCAAGTACTGCCCTGACGTGTTTTCTGTGATCAGATTCCGAAGAGGAGTTCACCAGAATGTCATCGATATATACGACAACACAAACATCGATGAGTTCCCGAAGGACATCATTCATGAAGTATTGGAATGCAGCCGGCGCGTTACACAATCCGAAAGGCATCACCTGGTACTCGAATAATCCGTATTTAGTACGGAAGGCAGTTTTCCATTCGTCGCCTTCTTTAACTCGTACCAGATGATAAGCCCCCCGGAGATCTAACTTGGTGTATATGCAAGCTTCCTTCACCTGGTCAAGGAGTTCAGGGATCAGAGGCAGAGGATAACGGTTTTTAACCGTTATCTGGTTCAATGCGCGGTAATCGATACAAGTTCTAAGGTCGCCTTCTTTTTTGGGCACGAAGAACAAAGCCGAGGATGCCGGGGACTTTGACGGGCAAATAAAACCATTAGCTAGGTATTGATCCAAATATTGTCTCAAATGCAGATTCTCAGGTTCGGTAAGGGCATAAATCCTGCTACAAGGGGGTTGTGCACCGGGCACCAGATCGATTTGGAATCGTACGATCTGTGAGGAGGTAACGTGTTGGCCTGTTCCTTTTGGAAGACGTCCTGAAAGTCTTGGTATTCCGGAGGTAGTTGCATAGAGGCAGAGGTTACAGATGCTAGATTAATCTTCAGCTTTTCTGAGTAGCAGTTTTGTGTACAATCCGGGAAGGTTATTCTCTTAGCTCGCCAATCAATTTGAGGATTATGTGTCTCTAACCAAGGGATTCCAAGAATAGCCTGAAACTATGGAGCCTTGATTACATCAAACACAACACCCTCCCGATGGCTGTCGGGACCAATAAGAGTCACCTCAGTAGAGGAGTGTGTTACCGGTCCAGAGGCAATTTCAGTTCCATCGACTGTGGTGATGACATCTTTGCTGGTTTTAGGACGGAGAGGGAGGTTAATCCTAGAGACCAATTCACGATCCACATAGTTTCCAATAGCCCCACTATCGATGTATGCCTTTATTGCATGCAACCGCTTAGGCTGTTCTGGATCTACGAGAACCATTGGCACAATGAAATGCGAGGTCTGAGAGTTAGTTTTCAAGCTCGGCAAGCGGACCCCTACACTTGTCGGGCGGAGTCGTTTCCCGAAACAGAGTCTTCATGGTTTTTATCAGCGGCTCCTACCGCCTTTCGGGGCGGTTTTGCCGGGCAATCTCGTAGAAAGTGTCCAGAATTCCCACAATAAAGACATAATTTTAACTGCTGCCTCCTTTCACGTTCCTTTTGAGTTAAGGGTCCTTTAACCCCTCCAATTTGCATAGGCTCAGAGACATCAACTCCCTTGGGATTAGCATGGGTCTTGACCAACACCCGGGTCTCAAACCTGGACCGATCTGCTTTTCTGTTTTGAAGTCTGTGATCCAATTGGACCACTAAGTCTATATACTCTGTGCATTCTTGGGGCGGATTTAAAACTTGGGCCAAGACATCTTTAAGTTCTGCGCGAAGGCCTCGATAAAACAACGTGACTCTTTTATCCTCTGGCCATCCCGTTTCCACAATTAGTCTATTAAAGGTTGCAATATAGGATAGGAGGTCCTGATTGCTCTGTCGCAGGGATAGAAGTTCGTCATCCAGAGCCTGCCCCTGAGAGTGTTGAGCAAATAACCTTTCCATGCTTGCTTGAAACCTTTGAAAATCACGGAGAATCGGGTCATCTTGAGTAACCAGTGGAACTGACCAATCGGCAGCGCAGCCGCTGAGATATGACAATACAAAGGCTACCTTGGTCTGATCATTAGGGAAGGCCCCAGGTCTGCATAGGAAGTGCAAACGACACTGATTCATGAATACGGCAAATCGTTTGGGGTCCCCAGCAAAGCGTTCGGGTGGGGCCAGCGGCATGTTTCCAGGTAGATTAATCTGCACAGCGTTACTGGAAATCACAGGAGCGGGGTTCCCTCCGGAACCGGGTAGAGGAGTTTGCCCAGCTTGACCTTGCAAAAGCTGTCTGGCCAGGTCATCAGTTCTTTCCTTTGAAATTATTAATTCCCTCCTGAGGGCATTAGTCTCTTGACGAGCGGCATGTACTTCGGCCCGTAATTCCCCCAGTAATTGGGCCAACTGATCAGTCTCAGAACTTTCCACAGCGCCTGGGTGGGAATTTGTAGGAAGGCTTCGCGTTCTGTTACGCTCACCTGACTCCCACAGAGGCGCTGGCCTGGTTCGCGCTGCTGTGACCTCTTCTAAGGTGATGCGCAGGGTTCGGAAGACGGACTGGACCGGGCCCCCAAATCTGGCTTGTCTGGCTCTCAGAAGTATCCTTCTGTAGGCGAAAATACTGGATTAACTGTCTGCGGGGTAATGCAATCGGCCTCCCACTTTCCCCTCTCACCGTCCTTGAAACCCTTCTGTGATTTCTCGTAGCGTCTCACCTTAGGGTCTGGAAGGACGAGCTTTCCATCCTGCTTCTAATGCAGGGGCGCGTTGGTATCCAGTTACTTCACTGGATTTTCGGATTGGTGAGAACCAAACTTGCTTGGCTTCCAGGTAAGTTTTTTGAGAAGAGGTTCTCCTTGTGTCCATGCATTAATGTACTAATGCTAGTGTCTTTTGCCGGGGTACGGAATGCCGGGGAACAGGCACCGACCCGAGATGAGAGGTGAAATCCTTGTAGAAATCAGGTAAGTCTTTAATGAGCGTTTTTTGGCAATGTCTTTTCATTCGCTCATTAACGCTGATGTCTCTTTTTCCCCTTAGGGGCCGGGGTCCAGAAATGCCAGGATGCGGCGCGGACCCGAAATGAAGAGGGAATGAATCAACAGGTAAGTCTTAACATGGAGATTTAGCTTTCCTTATTCCCTTCTATCTCTCACCTTTTGTTCTGGTCTTTTGCTCCCTAGGCGCTGGGGCGTGACTGCGAATCCGGATGATCGCTGCTGAACATGGAGGCGCCCTGTAAAGGTGAGTGGAATGCGACGCTGCAGCGATCGACGCGATGAGCTTTTAAATTAAAGTCTTCCTTTTCAGGATTGTCGGCGAGATGTCTCCGGGATGCGGATTTAGCAGGTAAGGACTTTTCCTTCTTCTGTTCTCTTCTTCTCTTCCTTTGCAGGTGATCCAGGATGCTGGCAGGCGTGGCAGAAGTCAGGATGCAGGAGCAGACACGGTGAGCGTCCAGCTGCTAGATGCAGAACAACGCGAAGCACGTGTGGCTGTTCGGGTGGGGTTTAAATAGCCTTGGAAGAAGTTCCAGGAATGTATCCTTCCTCCAATCAGGTATGTATCC
Organism: Ambystoma mexicanum; assembly: GCF_040938575.1. Lineage (NCBI taxonomy): Eukaryota > Metazoa > Chordata > Amphibia > Caudata > Ambystomatidae > Ambystoma > Ambystoma mexicanum. The sequence continues at coordinate 290,820,850 of NC_090936.1, read as the reverse complement.
TTCCCCGACCACGCCCGGATGGTAAATTAGTCCCACAGGTAAAGTAGTTCCTTTCAGGCCTCAAGGAGGCCGGGATCCTGCAGCATGGTCTGCATCAGGTAAGTGCACCCAAGCATTCCCATAATGAGCCTGGCGTCTATGGCGCCAGGACCGATGTCTTTTATGAGCCTGGCGCCATAGGCGCCAGGACACTGTCCAAAGGGCCCCTATATGGGGTTGCTGGGTCCTTCCTTGGGGACTGGATGTCCGCTTTCGGGGACGCCGGGCTTGAACCGGCTCCCCGGGAGCGGGCATCATGACAGCTTGGTGTGTTTTTGGTTAAAGAGAATTTAGAATGGGATGCAAGCCTATACAGATTGGATTAGAATTCAAAGTCAAACTGCACCTGTGGGAGAGGGAACAGAACTGTAACAGGTCATGGGGGACCTTAAGATACTTAAATGGAATGTGTGGGGGCTCAATAGCTACTTAAAAAGGAACAAAGTTATGTTGTACCTGCGCAGGCAGAAAATAGATATTGCATTGCTGCAGGAAACCCACCTTACACGAGATAGGATGGACACGATCGCAGGGAAGTGGAAAGGTTGCTGGTTGGCTCATCGTACTCTGCCTTTGCAAGAGGAGTGCTTATATGGGTGGTGCCACATGTCCCTTTTCAGCGATTGCAAGTGGTGGCTGAGAGAGACGGGAGGATGGTTATGCTGAGGGTACTGGTGGAGAACAGGGAGATAAGCATTGTTAACACGTATGCCCCGAACCAGAACACAGCGGCGTACATTAGGACATTGAGTGCGAACCTGAGCGCATGTGTAGGAAGCGCGGTGATCTGGGGAGGGGACTTCAACTGCGTATTGAACCCGAGGGTGGACAGATCGGATGGGAAGTTGGATAGACCGGCCCCTGCAGCTAGGGCATTACAGACATTGCTGGATGACTTTGGGTTGAAAGATGCATGGAGAGTTTGGCACCCCCAGGAAAGGCAATTTTCACATTATTCTGCCCCACAGCAGTTATCAGCGAGGCTGGATTATGTCTTCGCATCACCTGAAATGATAGCGGAGATTGTACATATAGAGTATAAGGCCAGGGTCCTCTCGGACCACTCGCCCCTGATTCTCCGAGAGCGAGGATCCCGACATGGCGCCTACGAGTGGAGGCGTTGCCGGACCCCTTTTTTAGAGAGGACTTGAGGGAGGAGATCGTAAATTATTTTGAAACAAATACTGGGAGCGTGGACTCTGCGGGAACACTATGAGAGGCCTTCAAAGTTGTTATGAGGGGTGTGGCCATAGCGAAATCCAAAGGCCTACAAGGTGGGGATTTGGCTGAACTGCAGGAGACGGAAGAAAAATTAGAAGAGGCCTTAAAGGGCGGAGTCGATACAGCGGAGAAGCTAGAATTGATACTTAGGCTACAGCAAAAATGTGCGGAATATTTGGAGGGATTGTGTAACCGTAATTATAAAAAATACATAGAGAGACAGCATGCAGGAGGTGATAAACCGGGGAGACTTTTGGCGTGGTTATATAAGAGTGAGACCCCCAGAGTCACAATCAGAACTATAGAGAGAGAAGACGGTAGCGTAGAGGACACCCAGGAGGGAGTTAATCAAGCGTTTGTGGATTATTATAAAGTATTATACGGAGATGATGGGGAAAGTAGCTGTGCTATGATGGAAGAAATGCTTGAGGATATGGGGTTGCCCAAGATAAGCGAGGAGGAGAGAGAGGAACAGATGGGCTCCCAAGTGAATTTTACAAAGTATACATAGAATAGGTCCTCCCCCCACTGCTAGAAATGATAAACGAAGGGTTCGCGACGGGACGCTTACCGGAGTCACTGAGAGAGGCTGTCATAATACCTCTCCCCAAACCTAATAAACCTGGGCACAGCTGTGGTTCCTTTAGACCCATGTCAATGCTGAATCAAGACGGCAAGATATTAACTGCTGTCTTAGCAAATAGACTGAAGAGGGTTATTAGCAAATTAATACATCCGGATCAAACGGGCTACGTCCCCCATAGAAACATTACCAATAATCATAGGCGACTCCAGAGAATCATTGAGTTTGGCAGATAAAGTGATGAGGAAATGGCAATCGTGTCCTTGGACGCGATCAAGGCCTTCGACTCCGTTAAATGGCTGTGGCTGCTGGCAGCCCTGAAGCACCACGAGTTTGGTGCCTGGATATGTAAGGTGGGTGAAAACTTTATATAGCGAACCGCTGGCTAGAGTTAAGACAGGATAAAAAAAAAACTATATACACTGCAAGTCCAAAGGGTCCATGATGCCCAAACCAAAGGAAACCTACCAGAAATCCTACAAAATAACTATGTACATAAAGTGGAGCAAAGTCCATGAACTCCAAAATAAAAAAAAACAAAGGAAACCTAACACTAAAGAACTATGTACAAAGGTGGCGGGCAAGTCCAAAGGCTCACTCGTTAGTGTTCCGGTCCAGGGCATCATTGAACTCCTTTGCAACGTCCTGGAGGCGGGCCTCTTCCCTGGCCTCGAGGTCTCGCAGGGGTGCAGTCATGTCGGCCTCCAACTCCCTGCGAGTTGCCTCGAGGCACTCAGCCAGCCTCAACGCCCTGCACATGGAGTTCTCTGCCCTGACCATAGTGAGCTATGCCTCCTCCGCCCGCCCCCGCTCTGCATCTATTTGTTGGCCCAACCGCTGCCACATGGAAGACACTCCCAATCCAGGTTCCTCCTGCCCTCCGGCCGATGCCTGCCTCTCTGATGTAGATGGCCCCGAGCCATGATGCCTCCCACCCTGAGCCTGCTGCTGCTGTGCATGTGCCCTGCTGGCCAATGCCTGCACGTCCTCCTCTTGCTGGGGTCCAGTTGTGGGGGTGGCCACCCCTGTTGGACCTCCGACTCCCGACTGTGGCGGGGATGTTTCATCCACCAGCCTGGCCGCTGGTTCAGGGGCAGCTCCACAGGGTGCCCAGGTGATACTTGGGCAGGAAGATGGCACAGAGGATGGCTGGCGCATTGGGGGTTCAGTTGAGGAGGGGTAGCTAGAAGACCCAGCACACGGAGGAACCCAGCCTGGGTGACCTGTCCTAGTAGGCTGACACGGTCAATGAGGTATTCGAAATGACGTGCATTGTCCTCACAAGAACACTGCACGTCATCCCGAATACCACGTTGACGCAACGCCACCCCAGCTAGGACAGGCTCAACCCAGTCCTGGAGAGCCATGTCCGCAGGGAGAGGAAGGCCAGTTGTTGTTCGCGCATCCCCTCCCTGAAAACAGGTCTGGACAAAGGCATCCCTGCTGGTGCGGGATGATACAGTCACAAGACCGGGGACAGGATTACACAAAGGCACCTCCGTGGCGGCCTGTGCTGCCTCCTGTCCCTGCCCCTGGACTGCACCACTAGCACCAGTGGAATGCCCCCCTCCAGGCCCTGTGCGTGGGCCTTCCATGGCCTCCTCCTCAGCTAAACCCACCACCAACCTGGATGACTCTGTGCCATCTTCCTCCATAGGCCCCTGTGGGGGCTCAGCTGCCCCTTCTGCTGCCGAGGAGTCCACCTCTGGCCTCTGCCTCTTGGACCTACCCTCGGCAGCTGCGGCCACGGACGCAGCGCTAGACTCCTCACTCCCCGAAGAGATGACAACCTGGGAGGGGAGCTGGGCCTTGCGTCTCCGGCTGGCTGTGGGATCCCTGCCGCTGTGCTCCCCAGCATCATCTCCGCCCTCTTCATCAGTTGATGCTGCAGACATGGAGAAACTGAACACAGGCTTTAGGGCACTGTACAATGGTCTGATACACACATGACAGTTGCACCTGAATGGCAGTGTCAAACTTCACAGATGGCATCACACACCCCAACACAAATATCATTTGAACCCACAAACATGCACAAATTAACAAGAATGTTGCAGCAGGCAGCAACATCCATACACATACAACAGCATGAGCATCCGAAGGTTAGCCTGAAGTCACATGCAACACGGGGAGTGCCGAACACATGCACACACGGCCCAGACATACATGCATCTGTACATCTCCACCACCTGTCACAGTGAAATCATCGGCAACTATGTCACATCTGCCAATTAGCCTCCTACCTGTCTGTGTCACATGCATCCATGGCGTATCACATTTGCACACATGTCAAACACACACACGCACATGTATGCTGTGCACGTACATGAAGGTGGAACCAGCATCCATGTGTCACACCACAACCATGCCGCAGTACATACACAGAAATGCAAACATGTGTGCATCCCCACATGCATCCGTGCATCATGCATTTGAACACATACACCATTGATGTGACTCACACATGACTGGACTCACATGTGGCATGCTCATGTCCCTGCACATACACATCCATATATGGGGCTTTCCAGACATATGTCCAAGCTGCACACTCCTGGCACACCTCAACATGCACTGCATCCAATTAGTACCCATGGACACTTACCGCTCGACTCCAGGTGGGTCTGCCTCTGAAGGACCTGGAGGTGGAGTGCTGGGCGTATATGTTCCAGGACCCTCATCTGGTTGTTGGTAAGGCGGACCCGGCACCCCTCTGCATGCACTGCCTCCAAGAGGCGCCGGGCCTTGCTGAGGGTCCTGGACCTGAAGTCCTCCCAGCACTTCCGGAAATGTGCCATGTCTGGGCTACCACCCCCTCCACATTGATGGCAGCCACAATGTCCTTCCAGATCCTCTTCCGTCCTTCATTGTCGGCGCATGGTCTTCCGAAGAGGGCATCACAATGCACCAGGACTTGCTCCACCAGGATACCAACTTCTGCGGCACTGAAGCTGGTTGCCCTCTGCCTCTCTGGCTGGGGGTTGCCAGTGGTCTCCGATGTTGTTTCCCCTGACATGGCAACCCCCGAGGCAGGTGTGGGTGGGCAACTGAGTCCTGGTGCTGGGCTGTGGAGCGATGGAACTTCAGTCGGGAGTCTTCTGTTCCAGCAGCGGTGGTACAGCAACTGGACCCCTGCAGATGGCTGACGTGCAGGCACCAAATAGCAGGGCACGTGGCCAGCAGGCAGGCAGGCAGCAGCAGATGGCAGGTGGGAATCTGCTCGGGGCTATGCAGGCAGTAATTCGGCCTTCTGGGCAGGAGCGTGGTATTCCGTGTGTTGTCGTGTGTCCAGCTTGATATGGAGTGATTTAGCATGTGAAAACAGCACGTCAGCGTGTAATTCGAGGAAAGGCCCTTAGTGCGTAAGCCCGTATATGATGTGATACGCGCGGGCATTTCCCTCAGCACAGGTGCATCCGCACGTGCAAAAAATTACATCCGCGTGTGAATGCGTGTCTTTTGAGGAAAGGGCCTTAGCGTGTAATCGCGTATGTGACGTTAAGCGCGCAGGTGTAGCTTTCAGCACGGGTTACAGGTGAGCGTGGGCCAGCAAAACACTGTACGTGCTGTTCGTGGAGACCGTCGCGTGTTTTTACTCTGCTGGAATCACACGCGATTATTTCACAGCGTCTGAAGTCCGTACCTCTTCTTTTGGTGGGGTGTTGCCTACGCGCACAAGCTTGTGTGTTTTTGGTTTTTTTTCCACGCAAGTCAGACGGTGAGTCGCATACGCTTTTTTCCCACTGTGGTTCCCCCTGTGCATGAGTACTGTTTAGAGGTCATAGTAGTCCGCGTGTTCCACGCGTACGTATTTTTTGTGTTCCTGGGTGCCACACCGTACTGCTGGAGGTAATATTCACGTGGGCCACCGGGGTCGCGTGCACACATTTATTTTTCCAATTTCCTGTGCTTACATTTTTTTTGTTGTAATTTTTTGATTTTTTTCTTTTCTTTTTGGGGGTGCCTGAGCATTGTGTGACCTGTCATTTCTCCCCAGGGGTCACAGACAGCCTTGCAGGGGCACTGGGGTACCTAATCCATCAAGTACCCTGCCCCCTTCTAGCCAATTGCCCAGGACAATTGTTGAGTGAACATTCCATAGCCCATTTTCCATCTGTGCCATGGTTGGGAGGCCACCAAAGGCTAAGGGCGGCAAAGCTGGGCATCTTCCCAGGGCTGGACGTGGTCGGGCACGTGGGCGCGGAGACCAGGGAAGACAGGGAGTCCAGGGTGGCCAGGGTGGCTACAGGGGTGGAAGAGGCAGGGGTGCCCCTCTGGGATGGGATGCCCAGCCACGTGCTGGTGCAAACATGCCACCACCCCCTCTGGTTCCTGGTGATGCAACTGTTGCATCACAACCTGGCGCCCATATCACCCAACAGCAATTTATATCTGCTGTCACAGGCCCACCGGTGGTGGTAGCTGCAGGTGCAGCTGTGGACACCTCCACCTGGGCTCTGGGTCCGGCAGCGCATGTTGCGTTGTGTGATGAGGACACCCAGGATGATTTCCATCTTGTCCGGAGGGTGGGCTCATGTGCGTCCACTGTGGCTGTGGCACACATATCTGGGGCAGTTATAACATCTGCTTCCTGAAGCAGCCGGGTGGTGGTAACCGCATGTGCAGATGCAGCCAACACTACCCCGGCAGTGATTCAAACCCAAGCCAGACCTTCTGTCCTCATACCAACACCTGCCTTGGTCCAGTCCACCAGCGTCACTGCCCCCACTGATCATGGCCACATTGCCCCCTCAGGGTCAGTACCACCGTACAAAAGGATAAAGCGTGCTCCTGCACAAGAGGCTGGGACCCCAGACACGGCTCCGGTCTCCAGCACGTCAAGAAAGAAGCCTTTCTGCAATCAGGAACTGGACTTCCTTGTGGGCTATGTGTCGGAACACCAACGCAATATGCTTGTGGGCCCACAGTGCCATACAACGCATCAACAGCGTTGGGTCCACTGGCAGCCTGATGTGGATGGTGTGACATCCATGGGATTCCAGGTGCCCACAGCTCAGGACTGCTAAAAGCACTGGAATGACCTCAGACGTAGTGCTAAACAAAAGCGTGCCTCCAATTAAACCATGTCTCTGGTGACTGGTGGTGGGCCACCACCAGAGGAGGATGAACTCACTCAGCATGAAAGAACAAATCTGTGGAGTGGGAGAGAGGATGGATTATGATGCATCATCTAGTGAGTATTGATGCGTGCAACTCAATGACATGTGTGTTTGTGTGTTTTACAAGTAGGCTCTTTCCTGTCTTCAATCTCCCTCACCACCTGTGTTGTCCACCAGCGGTCTGATCTCTCGGCCTCCATTCATGGAGAGCAAGTGGCAGCTCTTGACTACTACATTATCATTTTTTTTACAAGTTCCAGTGCTATGCTGATGACAACCAACTCATTTCCTGGCTGACTTTGGCCACCACTTGTCCCTCCCTTTTTTCTGATAGCCTCATTGCTATTTGCTTTTGGGGTACTACCAACGGTCTCTGTGTGAATGCCAGCAAGACTGGCATCCTCCTCATCGATGCACCTTTGCTATCCTTTGCCATCAATCTCTGGCCAGCCCCACTTGGCCCTCCTTCTGCCTCCACCTGCAAGGCCAAGAACCTCAGGGTCACCTTTGACTCAACACATCCCTTTTACACACACATTTGTGACATATCTTGGAATGGATTAACTTCTTGCTCTCCCACCTCAAGGGTACTGTGCCCTCCCTAACATTCTCCTACATGCCCACAGTCTGTCAAGCTCTGGTTCATTTAAGGTTGGGGTACTGTGACAGTCTCTTTCAATATTCAACCTGCCTCCACCCTCCACCACTAATCCACTACAGGACTGCAAGACTTGTCCTTGGCCTCAAGCCCTGGGATCCTATCTGTCCAGCTCTGTGACCCCTTCATTGGCTACCAGTGGATGCAAGGATGTTACTTCAGACCCTCTGCATTGTGCACAAGGTTTTTTTGGGACTGGGTAGAAAGTACCTTCAACAATCCCTCTACCAATTCCACCCCTCTTGAGTCCTTTGCTCCTCTACCCCACACTCCTTCAAGGTCAGTCATTAATTGAATAAATAAGGTAGGAACAGATCTGTGTGTACAGCTGGGAGCTCACTTTTGAACAGCCAACTGGCCACGTTGAATCTTGATGAGAGAAATATCTGCTTCTGGAAGCACCTCAACACCTTCCTACTTGCTCCTGCATTAGCCCCCTTCAACCCAGTTGAACAGTTTCCTATGTTGGCACTGTGCCCCTGCACACACTCTGTCCATTGAATCAGGTACCTGCTCACCCTGCCTCCTTGCTGCACTGCCTACAGGCCTCCCACATCAATGGGTCTGGTGCGTGTCCCCATACAGTCCAGCACTCTTTGTCTGCACACATCAGATTTGTCAAGTCCAAAACATCTTGCCACTTGCTGGCTGCACTCCCGCTTTTTGAATAGACATTCTATCATTGGACTTCATTTTCCTTCCTTGGTCTCCTCTGTTTGGCACGTTCCCCTTCTCCCCCTTCCTGGGTCTTCAACCCTTTATCCCTTCTCAATGCAGTAGCGTGTTCTCTATGTCTCTCTGCCCAGTATGATAGTTGTTTTGAATTCCTTTTCTCCTTGTTCCCCTCCCTTTGCTTTTTTTTGTTCTCAGCCACTTGTGTACGAGTGCAATCTTGATGAGATGTCACATCATGTCATATGCATCCTTTGTCCTTGGTGCAGTGTGGGTCACTCTGAGTGTGCTGATGCTAGTGGCTCCCCATGCACATATGTGCAGGATCATGTTACATGTGCATTCCATGTATGCCACTAGGTGTCCTTGACAACCTGCTCATTGTTGTATTTGTCCAGGATGATCCAAGTGTCATCTCATTTGGACAGCCATGTCAGGCTCACTGTAGGTCTGTGTGTCATCACACATGACTTTAGGCTGTGCACATCTGTATCATGGCCATGGCTCCCCCAATTACAGGCCCATGACCACTTTTCAACTGGTGTTGTCTTCTACATGCATGTATGTACTATTGATGGTTTCTCACCTCTCCTCCATCATGTCCACTTCTCATCGTCTGTGGTGACATTTGACTGATGAAATCCAATAAACGCACACCTACACTGTCTGGCAATGCACAGTTCGGCGTGGAACATGTCATTGCCATGCAGTGCCTCCCTGCTATTGGCCAGAGGGTGGGTGTTTCACAGAAACCATGCTACCTGGTGCATGCAATTTGCACATGATGGCTGCAATTGCCATTACACTGCCATAATGTTTGAATATTGTCATCACTACGTATGTCTTGATGTTGTAAATTGAGGGGCTACACATGCACTACAATGCACACACCCACTCCTGTGCCAAGTTAAGCCCTTCAACAGGCAATCATGATGGTGCTGTGTGATGTTGACCTGACATGTATGTACCCAGGTCCCTCCTGTCACAGTAGGGAAATGCACTACCGTAGGTGCCTCCTATGACACATGTACTGTGCATAGTTGATTGTAGTTGAGTGCTGCACATGAACATGCATGTTACATGTATCATGGTGTGTTAGGTTACATTTCTAGCTGTGTCTATTTGTGTGTTAACACATGCTTATGCTAGGTGCTGACTATTTGTAACCATCTCTCATTTTGGCATTGCATGTATGCCCTCTAGAGGTTGTGGGTGATGCAGGTGATGTGCAACATGTGTTGCATTCACATTTTGCACACATCCTTTACTGCTTTTGGGATGGACCTGCATTGCAATGCCACTGGATGCATGTTGGGGTTTGAGTTGCCTGTGACATGGCTGTTTCATTATTTGTCTGTCAATGTTGTGAACTGTATGTGTGTGTTATCTGCTACTGACAGGAATGTTCTTGTTTCTCTTTTTTATGTTGCAGGTGATGACGCACTGGCGGCAGAGGATGAAGATGTCATACCAGACACGGTGGTCAGTTCACATGACCAACCAGGCACCAGTGGTGGTCGTGGAGTGGCAGCCAACGAGAACCCACAGGTGCTCCAAGCCATAGTGTCCAGAGCTGACTCTGAGTCAGGCTCTGATGTATCCTCTGACCACTATATTGAGCCGTATCTGCATCATGACGTATCGTCACCGGTAGGTGATCCTGTGTCGTATGGTCTTCTGTCTGCAACACCTGCAGTAGGGGGCAGGCAGGGTTGGAATGTCCACCTGTGGTGGTTACAGGTGCGCAGTCACACTCAACACCAGTTGGCCATGTTCCTGGGGCATCAGGTCGACGGAGGGATGCTGTCCTGCAGCCGCGGGCAGCACCAACCCAGCAAGGTCCACGGCTCCTTGGGCCCAGCAGGTGTGGTGTCCGGCAACACGGTGGCCGTGTGCCACCGGGTTCAATTGTGTGGGAGCATCCCATGATTGCCATAGCACAGCAACAGGGGGGGCAGTTGAGATGATTGCTCAAGGTATGGAAAGTGTGGCACATTCCATCCTCCCCTCTGTAAGGCAAATGGTGCTCCAGCAGCGGGCTACGCAGTGCACGTGCCACTCACTCAGGGTGGGCATGACGGCGTATGACAGGACGCACCGGGCTGAAATGGTGGCTCTGCATGAAACACTTAATGCTCAAGCAGAGGCACACCGTGAGGCCCTGAGGATGGAACAACAAGCCCTCTGATCTACTCTAGCTGACCTCATGATGGATCAGAGTAGGCGGACAGAAGACAGGTTGGAACAGCTTGAAAGAACCATCTCGGCTGAACTCCATGCAAGCCGGGAGTCACTCCGTTTGCCATGTGAGGCCATGCAAGCAAAACTCTGTCTCACATGTCAGTCCCTGCAGGAAGAAGCACATGTGACACGTGAGGTAATGCATGCTGGCCTCAGTCTCATTGCCCGCCATGACCTGGTTTACCAGACTCGCATACTTGCTGCCATTGAGGGGCAAGGCGTGGCTAGGCGTGGTGAGTCAACTGCACCACATTAACCTTCTGTTTCAGATCCAGAGGGTGACGATGACAACCCACATAGGTTGGGCCGTGCAGGTGCTGAGCCCAGTTTTTTAACCTCAACATATACACATGTGATTGTTGAGGTGCACCCTGTACCTCCCCCCTCCTGGGTGCCCCCCCACCCCCTGGGTCATATATGGCCATTTTTGATTTTTTTTCCTGCAAATTTTTGATTTTTTTTCTAGCAGTTTTTGATCTGAAAATATTTTTGATTTTTCATCCTAATTGTATGGTTTTTGGTAAGTATGCTATCATTTTATTTTCATTTTTCATTTTTCCGTTATTTTGATGTTCTTTTTCAATGCTTTCACTTTGCTTTTTATTTGTTATGTTTTTTTCTGGTTTTGTTCTATTTTATTGCTTTGCTTTTGTTTCTTTCATTAGTCTTTTCATTTTTTTATTTCAATTGATTATTTGATTTAATTTGTATTTTCTGTAGAATTTATTTTTTTTCAATTTTATTTTGTCTATTGTGCATACATGTGACAGTGAGGTGCTTTGCGGCATCGGAAGGCATCCACTGTGTGTTCCTGCTGGGCCCATTCAGGCTTGTCTTGTGTATGTGTTTTGCTTGGGGTCCTGACACATATGCTACTCCTGCTTCCCTTTTCCATGGGCTTGGAAGGATGGCTCTGTGTAACAGCATATCACACATGGGCATTGGGCTTCCGTCATATCTGTGGCCAGCCTGCAGTTCTACTTGTGTGTACACCCCTAGTGGGTATTCCAGATGGGTTCTCCAATGCATGTCTGCACTTCACTTTGGTGAGTATTAAGTTGACTGTGCATTTCATCATGTTGCTTGAGATGTTTGTTATGTATTGACTGTCTATGTTGATGCACTTCCTTCTGTAGTTGGTACCATGCACCCTTTGGCTACATACAACACACTGATGGTGGGAGGGGTCCATGTGCTGAGAATGTGGAATTGGGACAGTTTTCCCACAGTGATTTTGATATGCCACATGAAGGCTGCATGCTGAGTTACCCCTGTCACCACACATTTCAACAACCACCCATTCCTTGCTAGCACCACTTTGGACATTTCCCAGCCCTGGCTGGTGTTTGGATGTGACATCTGAGTTATGACTACATTGTTTGTCGTTTAAATTTTCAGTTTGTGTCCTGGACATGCTCCACCCTTCCCACTGTTGCCCTTGTGACAATCCGGAAAACCAGGTTGCTTGAGACTGCCACCACTATCAAAAGCCCACTAATGTGGCCCTGTCTAGACCTGTCCACATGCCTTCTCAGTCACTTGACTACCCCCCTGTCTCTCCTGCCCCTGTCAGTGTCCCTCTATCTCCCCCCCTTCATCATCACATCCCCTACTCTCCTGCAACGTCAGGTTTCCCTCTGCCCGCTGTGTGTGCTTTCTTTCACCACCTTCCCCATTAGTCATTATGAGCTTGGCCCCCTCCTCCCTATTCTCCTCCCTCTCCCTCTCCACCACCCTTTGGCCTCCTCCTTGTACTCTGGCTGTCATTTTCAACCACTACCCCAATTGCCATTGGCCGTGGTGATACGTAGGCGCTTGTTCTTTGCAGACATTTGCCCTTCTACCTCCGTCCTTCCACACCCCACCTTCACCATTTTAAGTATTATTTTGACAGTTAATTCTATCATTAGTCCCTCCACCAATGATTACAGGTCATCTCTTCCCCCTTTCCCTTCTGTCTTTCTTCTCCGCCTCCCCAGCACTATGTTGATTCTTTGTAGACCTACCACAGTTTGTCACTTGTTTTGTTACTCTCCTCACCTCTTCCTTCCTCTTCCATCACTCCCCTCCTTATGTGACTCCTGTGCTGCGACTATTCCTGTCAGGCATAGGAATAGTTGATGCTAGTTATGTCATCCTACATTCCCTGCCTAAACTCTCCCTTATTGGTCCAGGCAACAGTAATATGTACTTTGCTTTTCCAGTTCATTATCACACTGTGGACTGTTTGAAGGACATGTAGGAATGTACTGTTCTTCTCCCTTATTCATTCCCTCATTGATGCACTTTGATGAAGTTTGTGTGTTTTATGGATTTCTATGAATCAGTAATGGGTCATTGCCTGTGGTGTACTCTGTATATGATATGTTCTGCTTGTCAATGGCTGATGCATTGTACTGATTTCCTTTGAGGTGTCAGGGGATGGGTGTGGTTTGAGACATAGGGGGGGTCCTTGGTGCTATGTTCATATGTGCTGTGTACAGGACACTGGCATTCACTTTATTTCACATGCATGTATTCTAGGCATGTCCATATGGACAAATAAACTTAGGCAACTCCCCCCCCCAACTACATTGACACCATGCAAAAGCGTGCACCCAGATTGCCTTCTTATGCATGCTCTGTCACGACAATCCATGTTATCTTCCGAGTCATTGATCGTGTACATGCATGACAGGGTAATATTTGGTTGAATGCCATTTTTTGAAATGATGCAGAAGGTTTTCCACCAATGCAATGCAAACTCACTGTGCTGTGCGGTGTGCAGTGTTTGATATGGCAACTTGCAATTGTCCAATGTGCATGGCAACAGGTTTTCTGACTTTTGTTGGTTGCACCACTGGTGGCATGCATTTGTGGCACCGTTTTCAGGGTTTGAGGTTTTGGTCACTCTTTTCTTCCGATTCCATGTGAGGTATAATTGTCAGGTGCCTATTTAAATTTATCACGTGGCACTTCATGACTATTGTGTCATGTGTTGTGCATATGGTTGGATGTTTTACCGATGCATGCTATGGTATGGTGTGGCAGTCAGGGTTCAGGAGTGTTGGGAGGGTTATGGTGGCATACCAGTCCTTTCATGCCCTGTTTAGCAAGGGAGGTGGAATGCCTTGCATGTGTTCTCTTTGGTCACATGGGATTGGCTGTGTTTAAGTAGCTAGGGATGCACACAATGTGGCACTTCCGTGGACACATTCTCAGGGTGGTAAGGTAGTGACAGTTGACCGTCCCTTTGTCATCATCGATTGTGACCTGGTATGTGCCAGGCCTGTGTGCACTCCACAGGGGTTGGAGTTTTGGTGAAAAATGTGGCCACAAGCTGGGTACGGGCTGCCTCGCCACATGCCCTTTCCCCTCCCAGGTGTGTGTGTGGTTGGGGATGTGGGGGCACCACCATGTCCACTGGTACGCCATGCCGTGTTGCAACATTGTGCAGGACACATGCTGCCACAATGATCCTGCACACTACTGGGGGTGCATATAGTAGCTGTCCACCAGAGGGGTCAAGGGAGCGGAAATGTGACTTGAGCACTCTGAATGTGCGCTCCACTATGGCCCTGGTTGCAATATGGGCTGTGTTGTATCTTACCTGGGGTGGTTTGGTGGGGTTCCGTATGGGCGTCATCATGTAGGTGCTCAGAGGGTAGGCACTGTCCCCTGATAAGGTGATAATAGTTGTCATTAGTTGGGCTTGTGTATTTGTCTGTGTGTGACATGTATCCACATGCACAGGCCTTTGTACTCACCTAGAAGCCATGTGTCGCCATGTTTCCCAGCTTCCAGGGCCCGGCTCAGGGCGGACATTGTGAATCTGAAACTATCATGGGTGGACCCGGGATAGTTTGCATAGACAGAGGTGATGATTCCCTTGGCATCGCATACCAACTGCACATTGATGGAATGCCAGTGCTTGCGGTTTCGATAGATGTGCTCAGTGGCCCTAGGTGGATGTAGTGCCACATGGGTGCAATCTATGGCACCAAGCACTTTGGGGAAGTGTGCCAGCCTTTAGAAGTCCAGGACCATGGCCTGCCTTTCTGCAGGTGTTCTGGGCATGTATATGTGCCTGCGGACTGAGGGGAGCGGAGTGATGATTGCCAACACCTGGTGTAGGCAGCGTGACTGCCTGGCCTGTGAGACACCCCCCATTATGGCAGTTGTCTGCTGAAATGACCCAGTGGCCAAAAAATACAGTACATTGAGCACCTTCCCCAAGGGGCTCAATGCTTGGGAGCACAGGGTGGGTGATGTGAGTTCATCTTCCCACTCCCTGACCAGGTGGAAACCTATACCTACCATAGACCTAGTCATCAGGCATCCCAAAAAGGATGATCCTGGGCAAAATAATGTGGGGCCTGGCTATTCTCTCCTCCTGTGGTGTCCCACAATCACTGCTGCGAGGAACGGGACATTCATCGTAGCTGTATATGCTTGTTTGTTGTTTGCGTGTACTTTTATGTTGTGCGGGGTGCTTCTGCCTGCTTTCGTGTCGCGGACGTAATGGTGCGTGTGTTTTGACGTGCGTGGGTTTTCCCTATTCTATTCCATGAATACATGTAGTTCGCATGCGTGTAGGCGTTCCCTGTACTTCCCAGCGGTACTTCCCCAGTTACGGCCTTATTTTCACACATTGTTCCCCATTCCGCGTGTTCTGCCCCTTGTTCCGCCCCCTTTTTGATGTGTGTGCTGATGTTGTGCTCGTTCGCTGTGCACGTCGCGCACGGCATTCGGGATGTGGAAATGGGGCATGCGCCGGTGTACGCCAAATGCGCAGATTTGGCGCATATCCCGGAAAATACACGCGCAGGGCTTCCCATGAATCGCACGCGTGCGATTTGCACGCGTGCGCTGGCTTTTTCTAGCTTGCGCCAGCTTGCACCACTGATTTAGGCGCACATTTATTCCATGAATTACCCCCTTAGTCTTTTGTCAAATAGCCAGTGAATCCTCAGCAGAAAATCTTAAGTGGCAAATCTAAATGTTGAGTCCCAACTTAAACAGCAGGATAAGTTTTTACAAATTGATAGGTGGATGCAAAACATTTGACAGACATCGGATCTACGTTAAAACAACAAATCATGTACTGCAAGGCACAAAACAATGATTTATTTTTTGAATTTCTACACAGTTCATTGAAAAACAAAGCTGGGGAAGTTCCCCCACACCCCTCCCTCCATATCATCCACCTTAAGTAATACCCCAACCCCACAGCCCCTCTATTTTTTCGGTGAACTGTGTGTACATGTGTTGTTTTTTGACTCTCAGTATTTGTGTTAGATGTTTTGGTATGATATCCAAACATCAAAGGACACAACAGGAATATCTGCAATATTTTATATCCTCAATGATTTGCTCTTTTCTGCACATCCATGAGCCACATTCCAACTCATGATTTTATGCATATTATCTTTTCATTTCATAAGCTTTATTTCGACAAATAAGTCATAAAAGCGAACATTCCTATACACACGCCATAAAATAGAAAAATCCCATAAAATACATAAAACACATAAACCAGCATAATAGAGATAAAATACAAACTCAAGTTACAAAATTGATTGTTATTGCAGTTACACAATTTTCTGATGCGTATTCTCCAGACCCACTTCAGGTATCGGCTGATGGCAAACACTGCAGCACTGCCAGAATAGTAGCTGAATTTAGGCAAATTGCCATTGCCCCTTCCATAGATCTGCACCCACGCCCCCGAAACAATGGTTTTAAAAAATGCCTCCTCAGAGGCAATTTCACAGGGCACTGCATTATTAAATGCTTCAGGTCCTCTATTCTATTCCTGCATAACATACAAGTAGATGAAACTTCATTGTCCCAAATTTGCATCAACTTGACAGTAGGCAAAATCCTGATTCGACATTTCACATACAGGGACCTTTCAAACAAGGGGCTAATATAATCCAGGTAAGGCTCATAACCCACCTCAGTCTTAATTACAAGATAACGTGCTAAGTATTCGGAGGGTGTAGCTTTGTCCAAAATATCCCGCCGAAGTGGTGGCTTTAACTCTAGTTTTACAATGTGTAGTAATAACGTGCGGATCACTACAGTAACGACCAAAACCCAAATCCCTAAAGCACCTCCTTAGATGGAATGCCCACTTCAAATTCATGCCCCCCTGCTGAGATAACACATCCTGCAGTGCTTCTCTTAATTTAAGAAGGTTTGTATTGGACCACAATCAACCCAATAAAGAACTAGTTGCAATTGGCAAACAGATTGTATTCCCTGCATACCTGTGTCTTGACATACTGGCAAACTCGGCGAGCAGATTGGCAATCCCAACTAATTCCTCAAATACTTATTTTTGACTGCCAAAGTATGTATATTCATCTGCCCCCACAACTCTGCTCCATACATCGCAGCTTGCCGTGTCTGAGCTATATTTGCTTTAAGTGAAAAACACACGCAGCACCATTTCAATGTTCTGCAGAGAACCTGTCAAGTGCACCACTGACCCTCGTCAGTGTTAACCTGGCCTTCTCAAGATGCATCGACCAGCTGGAGGCTGCCATTACTCTAACCCCAAGATAATCATATGATGCTGCTTGTTTAATCACCCCTTCATCCAGGTCCAATCTAAATGCCTTTTGGTTCCTCCTGCCATTGGTATTAAAGATCATGGCTTTTGTCTTCTCGACATTCAGTGGCAAACCATTTCTTTTGCAAAATGCAATTAATATATCCAGCTGCTTGCGAGCGCCCGAGGGTGTCAGTGATAACAAAACCGTGTCGTCCGCAACCGTGTTGTCCGCAAACAGCAAAGCCGACATCCTGTCTCCTGCCAGTGTCTTTGCATCTGTCTGAACGGCCAGCAACTCTTCAATCGCGCAATTAATAAACAAACAGAAGAGTTTAGGGGCCAAGACACATCCCTGGCAGAGACCTTTAACTATTCCATTACTATCGGACGTTCTCCCATCAATACCCCATCTAACCACTGCAGTATTGCCCGTATATAGGCTCTGTATTGCAGTCAATAAAGGACCAGGAATACTCTGCTTCCTCAACACCTCCCAGAGATGCTGCCTGGGAACAGTGTCAAAAGCAGCATGCAAATCCACAAAAACTGCATACAACTGTCTTTTCTCAGGACTGCATACTTATTGCACACCAACGTAGTCGTATGTTATCCTGTCAGACTGACCTCTTTCACTTAAACTTTCATTATTTAACAGTCTAAACTTCAAGACCAATTCCATTCGGTAAATATGTTGCAACTGAGAATGTTATATTCAATTTAACAAGAGTATAAAAACATTTATACATTTTCTGCCATGGAGAGATTTGTCTGTTGGCAGGATATCAAGCTCCACCCTTCTTTTCAAAGCTTGTAAAGATCAGTGTCTGAGTTTCCCAGTGAGGTGGCTCTTAGCTGGACGTCATAATATTGGCGCCTGTAATACCATCAGAATCCCCCCTGGAGTCCAATAGGCCTCCATAGAATGGGGATCAACACAGTCTAACACCACTCGTAACTTGATGGACATTCCACCAGACCTAGTGGCAGTAACAGGAATACAGTTTGCCGGTATTCTGGAAGATATATCACCAGAATACCAGCAAACTTGTAATGAGGCCCATCTTGTCTATTAAAGATGCCATCTTTTTTAATCTGCGCTGATACTCGAGAGTGTTTTTGTCTAGATTGTATCAATGATATTTTTGTCTAGGTCTCTCAGGGGCATTATGTCAGTCTCTTTTGCGTTGGGGATCAGAATTTTGAACTTTCATTTACATTTATCTCTGTCAGTGCCTTTGCACTATGACAAACACAGTGGTGTTATTAGTCTCAGTTTATACCCTTCTTACGATTTTCTATTTATTGGTGGCCTTTGATTTAGGTCTTGTGATCTGTGAGCCATAACCATCAATGAGTATGTCTATCTTGATTCTCTTGCACGGGTCAGCACTAGGTTTTTGGAGTGTTCCAATAAATTCTCCCAGTGAGCAACTCTTAATTTTATTGGCTTAAACAACCTTTGGAAGCTGTGTTGTTGGAGTGACAAGACTGCAAGCCCCAGTGGATCACTTTTGCCTTGTTTATAAAAATTATAATTGGTTATTTATAACGCACTTAATACCCAGCGGTTTCTAATCGCGGACCCGGGATCGAACCTGTGTCACTCTTCTTTATCTTGTTTCCAAGGCGAGCGCATTGCCAGTGAGCTGCTGTTGAGGTCCTAGAATCACAACTTCAAATGCACCAGTGTACTAGGTCTTTAGAGTATTTGAACCACAACACACAATAGACAATCATTCTCGAGTTCACTTGGATTGGTCAGCACCACTGTGCTAGTGCTATGTGTTTGCAGTATTTAAATCACAACTCACAATAGTCTGTGCCTCTCTGGTTCATGTGGCTAGGTCGGTGGCACTGTGCTAGGTCTTCAGAAGTTTGAAGCACATCTTCTAATAGGCAATTTTTGTTGTTTCACTTGGTTTGGTCAGCGCCATTATGCTATCCCTTTGGAGTACTTGAAACATAACTAATAATAACCAATAGGCAAAGTTTCTCTGCTTCACTTCGCTGGGACCATGCCACTGTGTTGGGTCTTTAGTGCAGTTAAATCACAATGCGCAAAAGTAAATTTGTCTCTGGTTCACTTGACTTTATATCACAATCACTGTACGTCTGCAACTTACCTGGTGGTGCATTGAACCTGTATACACACTGGTTCTTCCACTCCTGGACAGCGGGAGGGAGCCGGAGCACTAGTCGGGAGGCGGCAGCAGCATAGCAACCACAGCAATGGCAGTGGTACTGTGGATTTCACGGCTACTGCCAAGTTTGTGGTTCCCCCATCAGTTTGTAGCTCCGACCCTGGCTAGAACACCTACATGGCCTAAATGTTCTTGTTGTCTCCTGTCTTCAACCCTGTCTGCAGCCTGCCTCCTGCCTGTCTTCCACGTGCCTACAGCCTACCTATTTTTCCTGTGGACTGACTCAACAACATCTGCTCAGGCTCACCGCTGAGTATTCTGAACTGTTCCTGTGACACTTAAAATCAGGGGTAGCCATTATGTGGTACGGGCAGTCGGTTCAGGTAACCCACCAGTGTACATTCCTCATGGGTTTAGTAGGTCAGCTCTCAGTACGATCATTCCTGTAAAGTCATCAGCACTTCTGCATCAGAAGAAGGACGAGAAGCGGCTCTGAGGAATACAGGTAAGTAGAGCAAGTGGGATTCCCTACTTGATACTTTGTCTGTGCAAGCCGGATTCCCTACTTGACATTTTGTCAGCAACGCCTTTCTGCTGTTCTTGATTCATGTAACACCTCCAACAAAAAGTGTGGAATTGGTGCCTGGCTACTTAGCACATTAACTTCCTTTCTCAGAGGCTTGGCATCAACCCCATTTTCTTGCACAGATTCTGAATCTCTCAGAGGCTTAACATCAACCTCTACTTCCTTTGGTTTCTCACAGAAGCTTAGTTAAACCTCCCATTCCTTCCTTGTCTCTCAGAAGCTTTGATTGAGCATCAATGTACTTGTCAAGGCTCAGCTTTTCTCATATGGTTAACATCAGCCTCTACTCTTAGAGGCGTAGCTGCAACTTTCACTTCCTTCAGAATTCATCACTTTTTGGGATTTAAAAAAAATGAAATCCCCTCTTAGAAGAGTGGCAATGTGAAGAGTTAACAGTTGTTTCCAGCAGCCTCTCAGAGGAGAAGTGGAAGTCAGACTCAAAAGCAGTGATTTTATCCAGGCAGCCCCTCTGTGTGATATTCTCAATGGCTCCTCAAGAACATTTGCATGTTGCCTCGGCTCCAGGTAGCAAGATGTTTTAGAGAGCAATGCTCTTTCTTAATACACTTCCACATGTGCTCTGATTGGGAGGATGTTTCCTTCCCTTTTCCCCACCTTCTGATTGGTTTAAATACCTTTCCCTGCCTCTGACATGCTCGAGTTCTCTTGGTTTGTGCTGTGTCCCATTATTCGTGATTCTGAGGTCATAAAGCATTGGGCAGCCATTTTGGGCAGCCATTTTGTAGTCCCTGTTGTCTCCAACATGTTAGCAGACCCGACTCTGCCTATGCTCTGAAGTTGCAGCAGACCCTCTCACATCAGGTCCTTCTGATGGCTCCTATTGGCAGTGCACCGACTTGGAAAAAGGCTAAAATCCCAGCTGTACAATGTTTACTCTGTCAGGTTATTCCTATGGGCCATAGAGAGCATGGGTGATTCCCCACAGCCCCCTCAGTTATTCGTTAGCCAGCTTTGCTCAAAGGTGTATTACTCCATCACATTTGTTGAATAAAAAGTGATGTCCCTGTTGTTTGTATGTTCCGGCCCTGTGTCTAACCATTTTACCTCATGGTTGTGACCAAAAGTCTGAAAATCTAAATGTTATCTCGATTGTTAACATGGTGTTTGAATGATATTTCTAGAAAAGAGGTATCACTTATTAATAAAATGGCAGCATCATTTGACTATGATGTGTAATGTGTTCTTTTCTTCGATGTGCCTGTGTGTTATACCGAAAAAGTAATCACATAGCCGAATAATACATATAATATGTTGGCCAGAAGCAAATCGCATCATGTGACAAACATCACAATCTGAGAAATCTGAATGTAACCAAAGGGAGTCCATTTTGTGAAAGGCCAGCCATTTTCTTTTCTTGTAACGCTTTGCAAATGCATTCTGTGCTTTCGATCCGCACACGGTGCGAGGCCACGGCTTGAACTCTGAAATGCTAATGCAGACAGGAATGCAGAACTGTGCAGAAATACATTGTTTTCTCTTTCCTAAGTCCTTGAAGCCGAGCAGAAGCCGTGCCTAATCAGTAGTACAGATGCTTATTTGTCTTGCAAGCACTGTTGTAAAAGTCAGTTAAAACATTAATTATATTCTTCTAGCGGTGCTCCTTCACGGAGGATGGGATTTTCTGCTTCAGAACTGTCTGACCCTTACCTCATGAGCCATAGCAAACAGATAACGTAGTATGGAATGTTTCTCTGCTAAGAACAAGATATCCTTACCAAGCCAGATCTCCATGTTCCTCATAACAAGAAAACTGTTTCTGCAGCCTTTGCTAGAATAACTAATGTCTAGACTGAATGAAAACTAGTCATAACGTGTCATAATTGTCAATCACTGAACCCTAGCCTGTATGACATGTATGAGGGCGGGTAGAATAAGATTAGAAAAGAATGATTTGTTATGTATATATATTGTTGCTTGAGGAGTGTTCTCTCTCTCGCATCTCACGGTGTCTGGGAACACACACCGTGAGGCGTTGAGACCCGGTCGGCTGACTGAGATACTCTGAATAAAACCAGACTTGTTTGGAAAACGAACCTCAAGACTGACGTGTCATTGGATATATGGTTATTGTGCCTTATTACTGTGTATGGCCATTTATGGCCTAGCATAAATGGCGCCCAAACAGGAACCCTCCCATTAATGCTCCATCGCATATGTTGAAGTTGAAGGAAGGCAAGAACGAGTCGAGGATGAAGCTGTTCGACCGGGATAGGAAGGTGTTTGGGGCGCCCCTGCAGAAGTGATTAGAGACTCCTCTGCAGATCTGTACACAGCCGATCCCTGATCGACGAGAAGCAGCCAGAGAGCATTGAGGCGAGGGTCCTGGAAACGAGGCAAATTGTGCCAGACACGTGGTCGTGACGATTCTTGGTTCTGTCAGTATATGGGCAAATTGTATCCTGAGGGACGAATTGGTTGATCAGGTGAGTCGTGCCCTGATTCTTAAATGTCCTGATATTGGTCGAGAGTTGCACTTGCAAGTTCAAACGCCCAGGGTAAGAAAAGGGTAAGAGTTAACCATGCCTGGGAAATTGTCTTCCTGTTTAGTGAGATTTTTTCACTGCGGTAGACAATCTTTGGAAGCTGGCGCAGTCGCGCCACCCGAAGGGTCGCTGGCACATGAGATGTACATAAAATACGGAATAGGGGAAATAGTGTTCAATGCGGTTCGGCATAGGCAGACCAGACGTGTATCAGACCTTGAGTGGCCGAATAATTGGAGCTTTGAGATAGCACATATAGAACATTTAGAATCTGTTTTGCTACGTAAAAAGGCCAGACCTGCAGCGTTCGATGTTATAAGAGACTGAGAAAGGAAGCTAATCTCCATTTGAAATGTAGGGAGAAACACGCACGTAGACATAAAACAAACACAGAGAAAGGGTTAGAGCATGATCAGCAGCAGCAGACAGAAGCCATTAGGAACATGGATAGGGCCTTCCAATTAGACATACAGAAAATATATCCTTCACAAGCTTTGCATACATCAGATGAACTTATAAATAAGATATTGCATGAGCGAAGGAATTAACACTTAAGTACTGACCCAGTTGCACTGGCTCCTTATGTACCCCCTCCTGTTGCTATTGCTATTCCCAAGATCCCATCTGCACCTGCAGTAGCCATCCCATCCGCACCTGTGACATAATTTCCTCCACCTCCTTTAGATCATAAGTTATATGCTTTAGCTGGCAGTTTTTTATCAAGGGGGCCTGAAAGAGGAAGTATTAGACAGACTCGTAGTACGATTAGCAAGGGAAGGAAAGACGAACTGAAAGAGTGGGCCGAAACGTATGTTGATGATGACAATGAAGCAGCTGAACAAAGTTCCATATCTGATCATAGAGGCCTTGTTGAACAACAGGTATTGTTAGAATGTATGGGAGATTATCTTGTTAAAATATGGAGTGATTTGACTAATACAGTGGTACTGCAAGAATTGTGTGATTTGGTTGTCCTTTTGAATTTGCAAGATAATACGGCGAAAGTACGAGAACACGTAGGGCGAATATTTCTGTTTAAGCGAGAACTTGATCTGTTGCATAAAGAAATAATGAAAAAAGATGAACCGCATATGTTGTATGTTCAGAAATGGTTTTTATCGCCGTTGAAACCTGTTAGTGAAGAGATGCGAATTAGATGGATTATGGATGCCTCCATATCCCCGATTGAAGTACATGATACGTTTAGTCAGTATACACCAGAAATGCAAAGAAAGGTGTTACAAGTTATGGTGGAGTATTTACAGGATGAATGTATAAAGAATAAGATGTGTTGTCCTTCTTATTTAATGACAATTTATAAAAGAGCATTTTCACCTGATACTGAAACGACTGCTTTTTCTCTTGATCTAGCTTTGTTGCTTAATAGATAAAGAAATGTAGAAACCCCTACTTTGCAATTACCCATGAAGGTGGTGCCTCCCACGTTTGCCCCGAAAATAGAGGTTGCCATGGTTGGTGTGATTTCAGCACGAACGATAGAAGCCCATTATATCGCACAGTTTGTACATGTTCCTTTTTCCAGGCAAAAAGTGAATACGATAAAGCAGACCGTTCCTGACATTCAAAAAAATCTGGCGGGATTCTATAAGGAATTTGAATCACTTTTAAATGTGTCTGTTTATAGACTGAGTGACATTGATTTATTGTTCCCTGTGATTCTTCCAGCAGACATATGGAAACAGATTAGAAATATAAATGATGCGCCGATGTTAGGCGATAGATGGGAGAACCTGATTAGAATTGATAATGAAAGAAAGGCGGGGGAGAAGTCTCCGCAAGTAATTTTGACTTCGCCTTTACGGATAGTAGAGAAATTGAAAGCTTTAGTGCCTGAGAAGAGAATAGTGTGGGATAAATTGACTGCTTGCTTACAGGACAAATCGGAAGGAGAGACAGATTATTTTAACCGATTCGAAGATGTATTTGCAGACTTTAGTGGTCAAGATCTAAGTACTGATCCTGGTAAGAGATTGTTTGTTGATAAGTTCGTGCAGGGATTGTTACCGAAAATTCAGACATTAATAATAACATCTAAAAGTGCATGGCAAGCAAAATCACAAAGCGAAGTATTACATATGGCCCAATATTATGAGAATCAAGTAAATTCAGAGAAAGATAAGGAAATGAGGGAAAAAGGAGATTTGAAAACCAGAGTGTTATTGCAACAGGTAGCAAACAATAATAGAGGTGGTGGAAACGTGCCATCTAGAGTTCCATTTGCCATAACATCCAAAATGCAAGGGGGTCCAATAGGTATAAATCAATGTGCCTATTGTAGACAAGAAAGCCATTGGCGAGCACAGTGCCTGTATATACAGAATAGAAATGGGACTATTTCTAGAAGACAGAATACTAGGTCAGAATAGAAATCAAACAAGGCCACAATTTCAGGATAATCGGGGTAATCAGAATCAACAACGGAACACCCTGAATGGTGGAAATGTTTTTGATAACCCATCCAATGCATATTACTCTGGCGACTTTACATCTCACAATGTACTGTTCCATTAGGACAGCCCAAAACAGAGGTTCGAACCAGTGCTATTCCCGTTGACCAGAAAGGGCCCTACGTAGAAATGAAGGTTGGGGATAGGGAACACATTTTTTAGTGGAAACAGGTGTACAAAAATGTTCGATTGATCATCAGCGGGTTCCAAACATAGGGCAAAAGAATGTCTCAGTAGGGTTCTCAGGTACACCAGTAATGAGTCCAGTTTCACAACCAGTGCCAATTACACTAGGTCCATTTACTGAATCATGTCGATTTCTCTTGATGACAAATTTGCGCTGAACATTTTTGGGATTGAATCTATTGAAAAAGTTGAATGCGGTAATTCATTGTTCTCCTGATGGAGTGTACTTGACGATTTCACCACAAAAAACTCCTGTATCGCAATTTCTATCCATGCCGTTGCTGACTGAATTGTGTGAAGTACCAGCTTCTATATGGGCAGTGAACGATAATGATGTTGGATGTTTCAAAGTAGAACCAGCAAAAATTGTTTTGAAGGAAGGAATTACATTACCACGTATTCTGCAATACAAAATTTCGAGTGAAGGTGAAAAGACAATGAATTCTATTGTGTCAGATTTGATTGCTGGAAATGTAATTGAAGAAATTTCTGGTAGTGTTTGTAATAGCACGATTTTTCCAGTTTACAAGAAAGGAGGTAATGACATTCCTTACCGTTTTATAATTGATTATGCACCGTTAACAAAGTAGTTGATCTCCAATTCCTGTTAGACCCCGATGTAACCACAATATTGACTATGATTCTTGCTACGGCATCACACTTCAGTGTGATTAATTTAAAGAATGCATTCTTCAGTATTCCTGTGCATCCAGACAGTAGATATTTGTTTGCCTTTACGTTAGGAGGGCGCTCATTTACATTTACACGTGTTGCACAAGGCTACACAGAAAGTCTGAGTATTTATAGTAGGGCATTAAAAGAACAACTTCATATGCTTGAATTACCATCTAGATGTATAATTTTACAATATATAGATGGCCTGCTTATAGCAGCAGACTCTGAGGATATATGTAAAAAAGGAACTGTCACATTATTGACACATTTGGCGATACACGGTCACAAGGCTTCGTTGAAGAAATGTCAGTATTGTCGAGAGGAAGTGGCCTATCTCGGCTACCTACTATCGAACGAGAGAAGAAGATTGACACCATAAAGATTAAAAAGCATCCCTGATATGCCTATTCCAAGCATGCAGAAATAAGTCAGGGCTTTAATTGGCATGGCTTCATACTGTTTGCAGAGGATTGCGAATTTCTTGATGATTGTGAAACCGATAGTGGCATTGACAAGGAAGGAATGATGTTACCTTACCTTTGCCATGGAACATGGAATGTCAAGAAGCTTTGACCTGTTCAGAGCTGCGTTATGTTAAGCTGCAGTTTTGGGCACGCCAAATTATGACAAGTGTTTTAAGTTATTTGTGCATGAAAATGATGGATGTGCTTTGGCTGTTTTGACTCGGAGCACGGGGGCAGAAATAAACCATGCGGTTATTTCTCTTCCGCGTTGGATCCTGTTGCATGTGCTTTGCCACGTTGCTTGCGAGCTGTTTCTGCAGCCGCCGTGTCAGTAAAACAAACCAAGGGAATAGTTTTATGTCACTCTTTAACCATGATGGTACCTCATTCAGTAGACGTTCTTTTAAATAGAATGCAGACGCAACATTTCACATCCGCCAGACTAACAATGTATGAAATTATCATATTTGCACCGCATATTCAAATTAAGAGATGTTGTGCTTTAAATTCGGCCGAGTTGATGCCCCTTCCCAGTGAAAATGGGGGTGAGAAACAATTTTCACATGATTGCTTAATGATTACTGAGCAAGTGACAAAAGGAAGAATTGATTTAACTGATACTCCACAGAAAGAGCCAGATGGAGAATTGTTTTGTGATGGTTCTTGTTTTAAATTACCGAATGACACATCAACTGCTGCTTATGCCATTACGAAACTGAAAACTATTGTAGAGAGCAAACGAATCCCATATAACTCAGCACAAGCTGGGGAAATAATAGCTTTAACCAGAACATGTGAAATTTCTGCAAACCTCAGTGTAAATATATATACTGACAGTCAGTATGCATTTGGGGTGGTCCACAATTTTGGTCGATTATGGGCTGAAAGGGTTTTCTTCATGTCACATGGAACTAAAATTCAACATGGCATTTTGATAGTGAGACTGTTGTCAGCACTTGCGCTTCCCAAGCGATTAGCAATAATGAAATGTGAAGCACATAAAAAGATAATGTGTAATGTAGGAAAGGGAAACATATTTGCAGACCGGATCATGAAACAAACTGCCAATAATTTACACACAAAAATGTATGTCGAAACAACGGAGGGAGTGTCCTGCATGATAGAGGACGGAATTGAAACAGTTAAAGAGATACAAGCAGAAGCCACCCCAGATGAAATAAAACAATGGTCTGAGGGTCCAGCAGAATTATATCCTGAGGGTTGTTGGGTGGACAAGGAAAATATAAGGTGGATGTTGCCAAATGCATATGTTATGGCAATAGTTACTCTGGCTCACTGTCCAACACACATATGTGCGAAAAAAATGTCTCAGCAACTTGATTCTGTATGGTATAATACAAACATTAGGAAGACTGCTGAAAGATTGGTTCAGAATTACATGACTTGTTTTCAACATAACATTGGGAAGGAAACAGTGACACCAATAGGAAGTTTTGGTCCACCCTCTATGCCGTTCGAAGTCATCCAATTTTGATTTCATAGAAATGGAGAGATGCCAAAATTATAAATATGTCCTCGTACTGGTCTGTGCATTTAGCAAATGGGTCGAGGCCTATCCCCTGAAATATTGTACAGCTACGTCCACAGCAAAATCTATGCTAAAAGAATACTTACCCAGATTCGGGCTACCCCGTGTCATATGGTCAGATAATAGACCGCATTTTATAGCGGCCGTGACATCGCAAATTTGTGCATGCCTCCAAATCGATAAGCGATTCCATTCAGCTAGACACCCGATGAGTGCCGGTTTGGTAGAATGCCAAAACGGTATCTTGAAAAATAAACTGGCCAAGATTTTACAGGGAGCAATTTGAAATGGCCCGATGCATTGCCACTAGCTTTACTGTGCATACGCACAGCTGTGCAGGCAAGGACTGGCCTCTCCCCATATGAGATAGTTATGGGGAGACCAGCCAATGTCTAGAATGTGCCACGTCCGAAGAAATTGAGGGATGTTGATTATCCATTGCTTATTGACTACTGTAAACAGTTGACTCAAAACTTGCGTTTGTTTCATCAGCAGGTGCAGGAGGCTCTTCCTGTCAGATATACCAGCCCAGGACATTGTCTGCAACCAGGAGACTGGACATTGGTTAAGAAGTTTGAAAGAAAATCCTCACTTGCACCAAACTGGAAGGGGCCTTTCCCGGTGTTGCTGGCCACGCAGACTGCGATCCCAGTGAATGGTCGAAAGCATTGGTTCCTGCAACACACATGAAAATAATTCCGTTTCCTTTGCCACATGAGAAAGAGATAGATAATCCTGACATCAGAAGCAAGACAGCCGTGCCTGACCACAAAGACATCGCCGCCGAATTACAGCCAGAATTCCTTCCTAAACCTGAGAAAGGGCCTGGGGAGATTGCAAGCAAAATCGAAAGGCCAGTGTTGCCTCAACATTGTTCGACTGCTGCCTCATCATCACTTATTGCATCCCGAATTGGCACTGATTCTGCAACTGCAAATGACAGTGAATTGTTCATTGATCATACTGTACCTGGAGCTGTAAGGTACAATCTACGTTCACAAAATCGGAAGCGATCAGCTTTTGTTTCGCCTTTGTTTCAAGCTCATGGATAGAGCTGGGAACGGAGGCCTAGGGAGAAGGAGAGTATGAGCTATATCGGTTGTAAACTCTGACACGCAGTTTCCCGCTGCTATCATTGAAAGTGAAGGCCTTTGCAACCTGGTGTGAACAAGCGGGGGCAAATGGTACGGACACTATAAAATTGATACTTACTCCTTCCTTTTTGGAGCT
Organism: Ambystoma mexicanum; assembly: GCF_040938575.1. Classification (NCBI taxonomy): domain Eukaryota; kingdom Metazoa; phylum Chordata; class Amphibia; order Caudata; family Ambystomatidae; genus Ambystoma; species Ambystoma mexicanum. The sequence goes on along the minus strand of NC_090936.1, from coordinate 290,791,975 downwards.
TTGTGGAAGTTAAACATCAGCTTGCTGCCATTTTAAGCAGGCTGATCTGAATTTGCTTGAACTTTTGCTGCTAATGTGTGTTGCTATGGAGAACTTGTCCGACAGACGCTGAGAAACTTTTCCTGAAATAAACTTCATAGACCATGCCTGTATTCGCTCCTGCTACTGCCTGCACCAATGCTGTCATTGATATAGACATTGACATTAAGTCTGCCCCAAGAAAGACTTGGTGTAGAAAGACTAACTTGCTTTTGATTATGATACCTCTTTGCATTTTAATTACATTGATCCCACAGTTTTTGTACTTGGAAACTATACATCCCTTAAACACTCTATTGTCAGCTACCAATGCTCCCACAATGAGTACCCCAGCTCATGTGCTCTCTTATACTCTTCCGCCACAAGAGGTGAAACACAGAAAAGGGTATGAAAATAACACTTTACTACTGATTATGAATATGACCCATGCTATTTTGAATAGGTCCAATTGTTGGGTTTGTTCCAATTTACCCCAGCACGGGGAAAGACTAATGGGTTGGTATATACATCCTTTACCGCTTACTACTGCCTGTTATGCATCATTAAGAGTGCTATTATTTGGAAAATTGAATGATAGTGTTTCTGGAAACTTTGATGGAACAAACATTAATGAATTTGAAAGATTGTTATTAGAACCGTTAGGTTGTTCTGTGTTTATAAACATAAGCAGAATAAACACTGCAACAACAAGTCCAGTAGATAGGCTCTCTGGGCCTTAACAGTCCCTGATTGCTTACAAAATTGCTCCGGTGGAAACAAGGATGCAATGCCTCCCTCCTATACTATTAATCATAGTCCACATTCCGTCCCATTTTGCTTACGGAAAAAGGATTCCCACCCACTGGGAACATTTACTAGATGTATGAATACTGCTGTGCTTGAACAAGATGAGAAACCATATATAGGAGGTTCTGTCTATTTTGTATGTGGAGATCAGGCTTATCCATGGTTACCTAGAAACTGGGAAGGGACCTGTTATTTAGGGATACTTTTACCTGGTGTATTTCTTGCCAAAACCTCTAAAATAGCAAAAATATCTAGATCTCGGCCACGACGAGATGATACTGCTGGGCAAATTGTTGGGGAGATAGCAAAATAGTTTATACCATTTTGGGGCCAAGCAATAAACTCATGCAGTATGAGAAAACTGTCCAGGGTTTTAGAGAAAACCATAAATGGAACCACTGATATACTTTACAATATGACACTGGAACAAAAAGCAATTAGACTAGTTGCACTTCAGAATCGAATGGTGCTTGATATTATTTTGGCTGATCGTGGAGGTGTATGCAAATTAGTGGGATCAGCGTGCAGTGTATTTGTAAGTGACTCCTCCCCTATGATATTTGAAGCAATTAAGAAATTGCATGTCCTAAGCACCGAAATTCATGGCCCCCAAGTGGTTGGAATCTAAATATAGGTTCATGGTTCTGGAAACTGTTACGATCCTGGGGATGGAAGCTAATTGCAGTCTTGATTATGATATTTGGGATCCTCATATTCTGCTGTTGTTGCATACAATACCTGCCAGCCATTTGCTCCCAAATTACAAATGAATGTGTACATGCAATCAGCACAAAGTCCTTTCCTCGTATGATAAATTATGGTAAAAAACACGAAAATGAAATCATTGAACAATTTATGGGAATTAATATTTCTGATGATGATGATAGCGACATGGGTAGTTCAGAATGCCATTATTTCAGACACGGCACAAGTTTTTACACACCACTAGATTTCATTGTTTTGTATAGAAAATGCATATTCATATTTGTAATGTGCTGCATGCGAGTGCCAGAGTAAGATGGAAGAAACAAGATTTGGTGGGTTGCTAAATAAGGAGGAGAGCCAGGTCCAATAGAGGTATTCTGCTTCTTCCTAACTTTGAGGCTGGTAAATTCATGAAGCAGTGTGGTTGAGAGGGTATTTCACAGTTAAGTGTGGACATGTGGCAAATTTTTGAGACACTGCAGAGTCTGGCATCACCAGCAGAAGGCGGTTATCAGCAGCATGTGTAGAGTGTGAGTGAACAATAGGGTTCTTGTGATCACACACCATGCCGGAGTCAGGAGGTAAGTTGATGATAAGTTTATTCCATGAACGTGAGCACCCTAGTAGATATGTAAGAGACATAGGACATATACTGGAGCATCCATTGCAGTCAGGTAACATACTCTAACTGTCACCATTAGAACACATAAAACAGAGTCACCCACCAACACTCCAACATTCCACATGACATCACGCCATTCAGCACTAACACACAAATGCCAATTACAGCACTTCTCCCTCCCTAACCATCACAAGAGGGAAGGATCCACTATTCACTCAAACCAACTCTCGCACAATCTCTGTGTGGTCAGCACGTAGTCCAATTACCCCGCTAATAAACCATCCATCAGCAGTAGTTACTATGATTGATCCTAGGTAAAAGTGCAAGAAGTGATCAAGCAACTACGCACATGACTCTGCCTCATTGGACGACAACAGTGAGGTACAGATTGGGCCTCTATTCATGACAAGCTTGGGACCCATGTCTGTGCATACCTGTGTACTTAAGGTGAGTTTAGCAAACAGAAGCATTTTGGGGCTGAAAGGTTTGAATGAATCATAACCTCTGCATTTGCTCTGAGCAACCCACCAGATCATCATTTATTAGCTTGCCATGCTGTTAAAGAAAGGGAAGAGTCAAATGAAAATTAGCATTGGTCCCAGCCCAAAAGGGGAAGTACGACCCGAATTGCTGTGTCACCTACTTTCTGGCAAAGACCATAAGCTACCCAGACAGGTTTCCTCCTCACTGGTAAGGTGCTGCTTGTGCAAGTAGGCACTGCAAGTCAGGTCCACATCTGGGAATTTGTTAGATTCCATTTCCTGAGCCTTATCTCATGGAACCTGGAAGGCTCAGGAGATCGAGATGAGACAGTTGCTGGAGAGCGGAGATCATGTAGGTGTCCCCGCTGGCTCATAAATAAAGTACCCTTAAGAAACTACTTACTGTGTGAGAGTAGCTTCTTTCACTGGCAACAAGGGATGCACACAGGCCTGTGGGAGACCTCCCCACACGCAAGGCAGAGCTGATAAGTCTGCGCCCAACATGGACAGGAGCCCGCAGGCAGCACATCGAGCAGGATCTCTCACCCACCCCGATCACCTCAAAAGGGACAGTAGTCGGCGGTCCAGGGGGTTGAAGATAAGGAGAAGACCCCCAAAAGAGGGAAAGCTGCAATCGTGTGGAACTTTCAGGTTAGAAGAAAGGACCCAAGAGCATCGGCGCAATGTGAGGGGAAGGCCGTTGGGCTGCCATATCAACCACAGTAAACAAGGCCCTGTAAAGCAGAACGGGCCCTGGAAAACAACGGCAGCACTGCAAGGGCACTACGTGAGGGAAAGACTGTTAGTGCTGCCATATCAGCTACTACAAACAAAGCCCCATTAAGAAAGGCCCCCATAAAACAGTGGCAGCACTTTCCAGTGTAGTAGTAAATGAATGAAGAGTGGACTTAAGCTAGAAAAGCAACAAACAGACAAAAGTTAAATAAAAGCATTAAAAAAAATAAAAAGAAATGTCAGCTGCTAGCATAGTACCACCACCACCTTTCTTAGCTGAACCTGGTAGACCAGCAATTATGTGGGACAGATGGAAAAAAGAATTCGACACATATCTACTGGCAATAGGTGGAGATGAATTCACACCTGCTAGAAAACAAGCTGTTCTCCTACACAACTTAGAAGCAGAGGGGCAAAGTGTTTATGATGGACTCCCAGAAGCAGGGGAAGCAGGCAAAACCACTTGGAAATGAAAAAAATATTACTTTTGAACACCACAAGTTTTTGGAGAGGTCACAGGAACCACAAGAACTGGTAGAATGCTTCGTAGCAGCTCTAAGAACCCTGATTCACACGCGTGATTTTGGGACACTAACTCCCTAATTAGAGACCAATTAGTATGATGCACCAATAACACCAGAGTGCAAGAGGAGAAACAATTATCAAAAGATTTAGCATTAGAACAAGCAGTGGAAGTTGCCAGAGGAATGGAACAAACATCCCGCGATATGACAACCATGAGAAACTAAAAACAGGGACAAGAAGTATCTGCAATATAACAAAACAGAAGAACAAATGAAGGAAAAGAAATTAAGTGCTACATATGCGGCATCAATAGGCATCGAGCTTCAAATATATTTTGCCCTGCAAGAAATGTAAATTGCATCAAATGCAACAGAAGAGGATACTTTGCACGAGTCTGACGTGGATCGTTAATAGAACTTATTGAAACAGCAGGAATACGTTCAGAACAAGAAGACACCTCAACAAACCAGTCAACGACACAGGTCAAACACATTTTAGAAGTACATGCCCTGATTTGCAACTGATGTATTTGTGATAAATGGTAAAGTGATAATCATGAAGGTAGGCAGCTGCTCCCCATGGACTATAATGTCACAAGAGACATACAAAGAATGTGCAGAAGGGAGAATAGAAGACCTACTCATACACGACATAGAACCTTATGCCTATGGAAATGTCAAGATTGAACTAATGGGAAAATGTTCAGCTGTCATTAAATAAAAGGCAGGAGCTTTGTGGCAGATGTGTATGTCACTAAAGAAGGATTGTCATTGTTAGGTTGGGATGAACAGTACAATCTGGGTATTCACATCCAAGTGAATGTGACCACCCCGATAACAATAGTTGAGGTAGGGGACAAGTGGGAAAGATATTTCCCAGAAGTATTCTCAGAAAGCCTAGGTAGACTAAAAGATTTTGAACATTGCATTAGGCTCAAGGAAGGAACAATGCCTATGGTACATAAAGCGAGGACGGACCCACAGCAGTTAAATGAGAAACTGAAAGAGGAACTGGGAGTGTTACTTCAAAAAGGAATAATTAAATGGATTGAAAGCTCCAAATGGTTATCCCCAGTTGTGATTGTGGCAAAGGCAAATGGCAGCATCAGACTCTGTATAGATTTCAGAGATTTAAACAAAAGATTTTGGGTCGATCGCCATTCATTGCCTATCATTTCAAAAGCATTGTCAACATTGAGCAATTCCACATTATTTTCGGTGATAGATTTGGCGTCAGCATATCATCAAGTACCCCTCACAAGTGAATGTCAACATCTTACTGCTGTTGTCACAACTGAAGGGGCAATCAAATACCACAGAAAGCCTTTTGGATTGGCTTCGGCAGAGGCAGTATTCCGAGAGTGATGGAAAAGGTGTTTGAAGGTTTACCCAACATAATAGTGTTTCAAGATGACATACTAATTCACGCAGAGTAACCAGAAAGACATGATGAACTTTTAGGATTGGTCTTGAGTAGATTGAAGGAAGTAGGTTTGGCTGTGAAAAGAAAAAAGTGCAAAATAGCTGTGGAGAGTGTCGACTACCTGGGACACACCATATCAGGAAGTGGCATTAGCCCAAAATGAAGTCTCGTGGAAGCTATCGATAAAGCTCCCAATCCCATTGACAAGGATCAATTAAGATCATTTTTGGGTTTGGCTGAATACTACCATAAATATGTGAGGAATTATGCAGTCATATCTACGCCTCTAAGATCTTTACTCAAGAAAGGAGTGAAGTTTAATTGGTCAAAGGAATGCGTAGAGGCAATTCAAAGAATAAAGGAGACATTGTGAAGGCACCTTCCATAGGAAAATTTTGTCCAAGAGAAAGATGTGTTCTGACAGTGGATACTTGTGTATTGGGACTGGGAGCGACTCTCACTCAGTATGACAATAACAAGGAAGAACGCGTGATAGCCTTTGCATCAAGAACAATAAAAGGAGCTGAAAGGAGTTATTCTGTCATTGAAAAAGAAGCTTTGGCAGTGTTTTGGGCAATAATACATTTCAAGTATTTTCTTTGGGGCAGGGAATTCATAGTCAGATCAGATCACAAGCCTTTAGCCCAAATGTTTGAATGTGGGAACCGGGCTGCAGGGTCACCGAGAATTAGCAGATGGTACTTAGGATTGCAAGGTTATGATTTCAAGGTTTGCTACCTGCTGGGGAAACGTGATGTAGTTGCAGATTTCTTGTCACGGATGCCAGTAGCATTAGATGAAGAAGTGCAAGGAGAATAGAAGGAGGAGGTAATTGTTGCCAATGTAGAAATAGGATGGGTGGAACAAATGGAATGGGAGAATTGTGAGAATCTTGATGTGGACATGAAAATCATTAGAGAGTGGACAGTTTCAGGGTGACCCAATGAAGAAATGTTAGAGAAAAGATTTGAAGTTCGGTGGGAAGTAAAAAATGAATTGAGTGTTATTGATGGGAGACTCAGAAGAGGGTTGTGTATTGTTCCTCCGCAGAAGCTTAGAGCTCAATTAGAGGAAATAGCTCATCAGGGACATTTAGGAATGAGTGGCACTAAAAGGAGGTAAAGACAGAGCTTTTGGTGGCCTTGAATGGACAGTCTAGTAGAAGGATATGTCAGGAATTGAATGCCTTGTGGTTTAACTTGGTTGTTTGACCAAGGTCATACGTGAAACCCTGCTAATTCAAAATGTTGTTCCTGATCAACCTTGAAAGAAAGTAGCAATTGATATAATGGGTTCTGTGCATGGATTAGGTGAAGGAACTACATTTGTATTCATTTTAGTAGATTTTCACACCAAATGGGTGGAATGGAGTAAAGTTAGAGGAGTGACAGCGAAAGAACTAGTAGTATTTCTAGAGAATATTTTCTTGTGGGAAGTTTTTCCCACTGAAATAGTCACTGACAACGGAGTACAATTTGGTTCGGAGTTCATGAAAACGCTTTTAAAAAGTTATGCCATTAAACATACTGGCACAGCATTATATCACCTAAGGGCAAATAGATTGGTAGAAAGAGTAAATAATTTAGTAAGTAGCGTTGAAATCAGGGTTGACATGGAAGGACGTTTTTGAACCACATGATGTGGGCTTATGTCACCACACCACACTCAGTCACAACAATATCGCCGTTTGTTTCATTAAAAAGGAGAGAGCCGGGTGCTAAATTTTGCCCGGGGTGGTTAGGTCTGGCAATTTCAGTGGATGTGGATAGGAAAGTTATAATGGATTTCATAAAAAAGAGTCAAAGTAATGCCAAGGAAATGTTTGATGGTAAAAAGGGAGTTAAGGAGCAAGAATGGAAAGTAGGAGATTGGGTATTTATACAGAATACAAGGTTCACCCACAAATGCATAGAGAGTAAATTAATTGGTGTAAGTAATGGTGTGGTGATAGTGGTGATAGTGGTGATAGTGGAAGGAGGTGTAGTCAATGGTTAAGTTGATAAAATGTGAGGAAGGTCATAAGAGGGTGTCAGTGGACATCTATACTGATGATGTGGAGTTATCATCTAAGAGACGAGAACCCAAATGGTTGAAGGATTTTGTGTGTCAATCATCCAAATATAGGTAGAGCTTTCACAACAGTTAGGTACTCATCATCATTTCTTTTAGGTTGTATTTTGTTTATTATTATATTCATGCTCACTAATAAGTGAATGTTCAGAAAACTTCCTCCCAGAACTCCAAGTTTTAAGTCCCTACTGGTCCTTGTGTTTAAATGATTTTCATCATAGATATTATAAAGCGGGGAGATGCATTACATGAAGTAGGCACTGCCAGTCAGGTCCACGTCTGGCAATTTGTTACATTCCATTTCCCGAGCCTTATCTCATGGAACCTGTAGGGCTTGGGAGATAGAGATGAGATGGTTGCTGGAGAGCGTAGATCATGTAGGTATCCCCGCAGGCCCATAAATAAAGAACCCTTACAAAACTACTTACCGTGTGAGAGTAGCTTCTTTCAGAATTCCATTCTGTGGTAGGCCAAGTAATGACACCAGCTTGTCGTGTTTAAACAAGCTGGACTTTATTTTCAAGTTCTTAACGAAAGGTTTGATTAAATGCCTATTGGGTCTAAGGGTTTTCTCTAGAAGAAATAAAGATTTTCTAAGGCAAAACAGTACCAGAATGGGCCAACAAAAAGTGAGGTTTCCCTAAATGTGTATCTCCTTAATATAGAGTCCAAACCTATTCTTATGAGTCATTGCCCCTCTTGAAACACCTGATTTTATGAATAATTTTCCATAGATTGCGACAACCAGAAAACGCTGAGACCTAAACTTCATATGTTTTTTTTGCCTCCAGGCAACCCATATATATTAAAACAAAGTTCCAAGATGTTGCCAGCGAAAGACTTCTCCAAACATACCCTCAAATCTCCATTACTAATCTAATGATAAGCCAAAATTCATGAAAAGCTAATTCAGGAGTTATTTACAGTCTGCCCTTTCCTTAACCTCTCTGCGTCCACCTCATATTCAGGGACCTCTACCAGGTTTTCCACAGCTTTCTCTTCTAGGCCTTCTCATGCTTGATAATCTGCACTGGTGGAATTATTCTTGTCCTGAGGTTTTCAAGATTCTTGGGAATTCTTTCTTTGACCATTGTTTTCTCATTTTTCACAACTGGCCCCTCCTGGAAATGTGGCTTTCTCAGGATTCACAACAGGTCCCTCAGTGACCTTATGTTCTCTCAGGATTCAGTACAAGTCCCTCCTGGGCCTGAGTTCTCATGATTCACAACAGTTCCTTCCTGGGCCACAAGTTTTCTCAGGATTTGTGACAGGATGCTCTTGGACTTTAGGCACTCTCAAGATTCACAACAGAACCCTCCTGGATGTCAGGGTTTTCCAGGATTCATGACAGGTCCCTTCTAGACATTAGGGTTTCTCAGGATTCCCAATAGGTCTCCCATGGACCTTAGTTTATTTTGGGAGTCACAACAGGTCCTTCTCAGGAATTATCCTCCATTGGGATTAATGACTGCTCCCTTCAGAGTGCTTAGATTCTCTTTTAGGATTTGAGCAGCTCCCTCTTGGTCCATAGGTTCTCTTTCAGGATTCATTAAAGGTCCCACCTGGAACTTAGAATGTCTCAGAGTCCACAACAGGTCAATGGATATTTCTCCTACTCACACTTCAGGCACTCTATATTCTGTCACCGTCCTGTGATGGGTCAGGGTGCTCTCTGTTTTGCCTAGGGTCTGCTCATGGCAAGCTTTAGATCGGAGCTTACCAATTCCCCCATGGATTTTGCAATGTGTTAAAGCCCTTCTGTCAAGCACACCTCTCTAAGGATTCTGGTGCCTCACAATGTACAATCTCCTCCTCAAAATCTCCAGGGTTTGGACTGCCTTCTTTCAGGCAGTGTTTTCCTTCAGTTTTCTCCATCACTCTGCAAACACAATCTTCATCTACCTCCATGTTCTCCCCTTGCATCAAGGGAGCAGTGTCTGGCACGTCTGCTGTCTCAGGGATCATCTCACGTTAAATGTTCTTTCCCAAACCTGTTTATACACCCTGAGTTGGAGAGGCTCCCCTGAGCTACCATCTCGTAGGGTATTCCCCTTTGTTATTTATATTCCGTTTGGTGATTGTTTAATTCCTTGGGGAAACATGCGTTCATTCATCTTCTCATGATTAACTTTCCCCTGGTATTTGTTAATCTGATGGGTTTATTTGAGGATTGGCACAGAGATGCAAAGTTTGAAAAGTGTCTGTGGATTGTGGCTTCATCTCGGATTCAATTCTACTGATGGTAGAGACTCCACAGCATACCCTGGTGTTTCCCTTCGGTGGGGTGGCTGGGCTGTGGCATGTGCAAGTACACATGGTACCTTGCAAGGCAGCTCAGCGCATTCAACTTCAGGTAAAGCAGGAGCAATCTTCTCTTGGTGTCCACAAATTGAGCAGGTTCACACTCAGAGTCCCTTGTGCAACAGTTGTCACAAGAATCCTTCAAAGGCTCAGAGGGGGTTCAAGGGTTATTATTAACATCCTCAGGGTGTTTCTCTCTATCTCATCTCATATCGAACCATCACCCTAACTGAGGTGTCCTTGACCACCAGGTTAGTAGATATAGAAGGTTCACACCTACTGTCTAGAGTCTGCCCTATACAAGTTGAACCCTTATGGTCCTTTTAAGTAAGGTAACACATTGTACGATGGATGGGATGAAGAATAACTCTCACACCAAACAAGAAAACTGACTTGCGAAGTTGGCAAAATGCCCTGTTTTAATATCAATTATCTAAAACAGGGAGTGCAATGGACATCAACAGAAATTGCACAGCACGATCGCAACACATTTCATAAAACATTACACTTTTATAACAAAAACTCGTCATATGTGATGTCATAATACGTTTCAAACAACAAAATCCTACGTGGGATTGTGATTTGTTCAAGGGGAACATCTAAGCATACTTTCTATATGGAATAGGATTGTGATTGGGTCTCTATAGCCAGGTGGGCAACTCATGCCCTCCCTTAGTGCAAGTCATAGCGCAAGTCATCCTCGACTGTGATTAGAAACACAACAGCTCATTGGCTCTCAAACTATAAGGCCCTTTGTTATATGGCTTTCTACAATCGGCTGGCACACTTGTACCCTTCTGGAACATTCAATTCTCTAGCAGCACGTAAGCTGGTAGCCTAGGTGCTGGTGGGTGGACTTGACCATACCACCCAACCCAATTTTCCAAACCATCTCTCGATATTCATGCAGTCTGCCATTCAGATTGTCTTTGAACTTGGCCTTGTAGTAGCTTTTCATCTCTGGGAATATAAGGAAGTGTGAGCACGTTTTTATAAAGGTTCAGGCTTGCATGCCCATGTATATTTTCATCTATGGACACACGTGATCAAAGACCATGAATCAGCCCATTTCATAGCATTTACTTGTCTTTAATGAAGAACTTGGCTCCCAGGATGTTATCTCTTTGTAACTTAACAAGGGATGCCTCAGCTTCTCATGCTTACTTGTTGTTTAAGGACTGATAACCAGTTTTGGCTGCTCTTAGCCTTTGACACCAAGCCAAGCAGTCTTCCTTTTGGTCCATCTTTGAGCCTCTGCTTATTCTTTGCAACAACAATCACACAGCTGTCAATCCTCCTTTCTCCATGAGTTGAGATTACTAAAATGATAGCATCGAATGTCCAGATTCTATATACATATATATATTGGCGGCACCACCTGCAGTCTATTAACTACGTATAGCCAGCCTTATGATTACTTAGTCTACTTGTGTTACGGCATCTGAACAGTTATAAACCAGCTTGCACTTTCTACAATGGTTTTTCACACATGCAATCTTCATTCCACACATGAACATCTTCTCAATTCTTTACTTCGCCATCAGATTCTATACCGTTTATGCATTCTCTTCTCAGGTCATCCTTCTTAGTGTGTCACAATTATTTCTTGTGACGTCACCAGCTTCTTTTTCCATATTTTCACACTTCCTCTGGAATCTCTCCTAGGAGACCATCATCCTTCCCGGGATACATCACATAGCGTTTTCTCAGTGGGTACCTTGTCTCAAAAGCTTCTTGCGATATAGGCACTCTTACTGGTATAGCGAATGTCACAATTTCTGGTTTCCAACATTTAGGCAGAATAGGGGCGGGACTTCCTGCAGAAGCTTTCGACTGCTCCTCTATATTCCCCCTCTGGTTGATTTATCGACCACACCTTCACCACTCTCCACATCATGGTATTCTTTCTTGAAAAAGTGCTTCTTTGGAGTCCAGATATTCACTACTCCCTTCAGGGATCCTGTTGATTGTACATGTTCGTCAATGCTTCAGGTCATGAAGCTGCTGTGTCCATTAGGATTACAGTAGATCCATCGTCCCACATATTTCCTGTGATTTTTTGGATGTAGGAACCTCAATCCCTCTGGTGCTAAAATGCTGGCCTCTATATATTTTCTAATCTCTTCATCTGTCAACTCCTTGGGTCCATACCCTGATTCAACTTAAATCATGAATTTCATTCCTACAGCTTTCCTCACTGTCGTTTTTGCACTGTGTGATTATCATCTTGATCTCACAGAATCCAAAAATCACCATCACCAGTATTGTTCCTAGGAATTTGAAGATATTTGCCATCCACTGTGGGACCCACAAGAAGATAGATGCGAACCAGCCATCATCCGCAATGTCTTCTGTCTCATCTTCCATCTTATTGTGCAACTTCGTTAGCAACGTTATGGTCTCCATCAAGGTCCCATTCTCTTCATCGTGAGATGGATGAATGTGCAACATGATGGCCCATTTTTGGCGCAAACACCTCCATCTATTACTGTAATCATATCAAGGACATATCTGTTCTGGAGGGTCATCAGCATTATGGCCCTCAATTCACCCTTGATCGCATTGAATCCCTTCATAGTAGTATTGATCGTCTGCAGAAGCTCCCATCTGGTAATCTGTACCCATTTTGCATTAGCCATCATCTGGATCCCTGGCATGAAGATCGTCGTAAAGATTGAAGCAGTCTTTGCTGAACAGCCTATGTTCATACAGAATAGCATCGAAGGCTTCTATTGATTTAGCAGAGAAATAATTCTCCCTCTTGGTTCAATTGTGGAATTCAAGTGATCTCCTCCTCCTCAAATGGGCATCTGCTTTCGGAGATTCGCCAATGTTTAGGTCACTCTTCGGAATCACTAACGCTTGAGCATAGACAAGCACTAAGGAATACGTTCCTCCCCAATACTTGGGCAACTTCATGTAGGCTCTGGGTCCACAAGCCCAATATCAATCCATCAAGACTGCTGTCCCTACTCCCATACCGGAAACATCAACTATAGTCTTGCAACCTATGTTATCTCCCAAATGTCTTTTTCCTTTTCGCTGGAAACAATGTCGCATTCATCAGTGAAGTTACAAACATTGGCCCTGATTCATCTTCTACCCATGTCAGAAACTTGGCATGTTCGGCTCATGACTTTAAACATTCTTCATTCACCTTTTGTACTTCTAGCACGTATTATTGCTTTAATAGATGAGCCGCTCAGGACATCATTCCTTTTCCCATCCTTTTTTGGTATTTACTTGTCCATAGACCAGCATCTGCATTCTCTCCCAGCATCCAGGTGTCCAAGCCAGTTCTACTTTATCTGAACAGTCCAGTCGCTTTATTTCTGTTATGACTACTTCATCCTGTCCTGCCCTAGGGTATTTGAGCATCTTGCTATTCCATGCAGGCTCCTTTTCCATCAGTGTAGTCTTAATATAATCATCCTCGAATGGGAACAACCATTTTGATCTCTGTCGCAGGGTGACCCAATGTCTTTGGAACTGTCCTTGGGTCATGCATGCAGCAAGGTGGACAAGACATCTGGCACCATACTCTGGTATTTCTCTGGAAATTAAAGTTTGGGCAGCACTCATGGCATAAGGAACAAGAGAGCAGATGTAGCAGCCCTCCTGAGATGTTCTCTCTCCCACCTTTTTCATGAGTGTTACCACATGTTATTACCCAAATGTGCTGTACTGTCTAAATATGTGTTAATACCATTATCATCTTCCTCTTCATTTCTCTTGTGTATTCCCAACATAACGGTTGCAGCCAATGGAAACAACTCTAAAGCAGCTCTGCTCTGGGCAGAAATCACTTGAGACCTAGGCTCATCTAGAATGGGCCAATCTGCATGAGTTCCTAGAGTAGGGAGAATCAAAGGAGCTTCCACTGTTCCTTGACCAATAAAGTAAAGAGTTTGGACCAGAAGAAACAGAAAAAAAGATAGACACTGAACATGCATATGTTATATACCAGAATATTAATCCACACCATTTGTGCCACTCCGGTATTTCTTGAGTTTGCTCATTCTCTGAAATCGTGCTATTTTCAAGATTCCTCATTTTTGCTATACTCATTTAAGGAAGGAAAAACACTTTTTAATCAGCTAATTAAGGTAAGTCTGATAGTTGTTGGATCTCTTCTATTATCACGACAAGCAGCCTTATAATCACAGTGCCATTTTTAGGATCATGCAAAAAAGTACAAATGTCCACATCTCTTCTAACAAGGGTAGGATAAGCTTGGACACAAAGGCAGCAAGTAGAAGCCTATGTGCATCTCCATGTGAGAGGACCATAGATTCAATTAACCAAGTATTCAGTAAGGAATGAAGCAGGTTACTGTTCCCTCTTCCAGTTGTCGAAGCACAATTCAAAATCCAATTCAGGCATAATTACGTTGGATTAAGAAATCCAACGTTTCTTTAAGTTAATTTTCTTAAGTTAATTTTCTTAAGTTAATTTTCAAAGAACTCTTTGGCTCAAGAGCGAGTATGAATGCCTGCTATAATATCTATAAGGCGTTTCCAATAAGAGCCGCAGTCCAAGTGCAAACTGCATTTTTTTTCCTTTTTTCATTCAATCCATTGGTTTATCGTCCTTCTTCCTTGTCATTGATCAAGTCTTTACGTGCTGAAATTCTTCTTCCTGCCTTGCTTCTGGATTAATCATTGGGGGAGCAACGGTCTTCCCAGCATAGATTGTGTACCTGTGAAAGGATTCCCTCCCACCACAGTGACACCCACTATTCTAGATGTCAGTACTTGTCCTGTGTTTGCATTCCGCTGTACCTGCATGGGAGCATTCTGTGACTGCCCTTGCGGTAGATTCACTGGCGTTTGCTGTAACTGTTGTGGATGATGTGCCTGCTGCACTTGTGGCACTTGTGCTTGATATACTGTCTGATCTTGGGGGAATCCTTCGCTAGCTTGTGAGGTATATGCTGGAGGATAAGCTGTCCACCCTCTTGAGAATTGGCCATTTTGTACATACCTTTGGCTTCCACATGTGCGCGCAATATGCCCTGTCATCCCACATGTCTAACATATTGGAGGACCTCGTCTAACTAGTCCCCCTTGGTTAAACCCTCCTTGCGCATTCTGATTCTCATTCTCCACATTCTGAAATCGCCCCTTCCTCTATAACCCATGCCTCTACCCCTTGGTATAAATCCATTCCCTCCTTGCTCGAAAGGGCGCTGATTATTCGCCTGTGATGTGCCCACTGCTTGCTCTACTCCTAGCCCTTCACCGCTTGTCAATACTACCCCTCCTATGGCATACTTTGACAATTTCTTCTGGACTAACTTGGCTTCCTCAATTTTCCTAGCATCGTCTTTCTTCTTATTTTTCTCCTGTAACAGCCGACAGTGATGCACTATAGTAAATTGTATCTCGGGCCATGGTCTCACTTCCATTCCCACTTGCTTCTTAAATTGCCTCTGTACCTGTTCAGGCAATCCTTGACATAAAATGTGGCAAAATACTGCCCTATCTGTCCCCACAGCTCACACGTTTCAATAGTCCAGCATTTCTGAATGTCCTGAATGTAAGCAAGCAGACCCTCGTCATCTTTCATATTTTGTGTCATTATTGCTCCCATATCTGATACATTGGGATACTGTCCTCTGAGAGCGCCCCAGACATCTGCTCAACAATTATTAAATGGCGCTCCATCTTGCGTCATGTTCTGT
Organism: Ambystoma mexicanum; assembly: GCF_040938575.1. NCBI lineage: Eukaryota > Metazoa > Chordata > Amphibia > Caudata > Ambystomatidae > Ambystoma > Ambystoma mexicanum. Next base: position 290,776,605 of record NC_090936.1, on the reverse strand, counting down.
GCTGTGACACTTGAATATCCTGCTCTCGTCCAAATATCAACAGCTCTTTCCCCAGGAATGGCTGCTAGGATACCCTTAATATCCCCTATTGCCCAGGTATTTCCTCCCGTCATTTTTTCTGATTCATAAATCTATTTTCCTGCACCTGCCGTTCAACTGGGGAGTTTGCACCTTAAATTATCATTATCCATCTGTGGCCATTCAATATACTGTGGCCGTGCCCCCCCTTTTTCCAATAACTGAAACTACGTACATTTTTGACTCACAATAGGCTCCCATCATCTGCCTGTCCTTCGTAGGGGCAATGGTTCCTGATCGCCTCCTTCCTGGCAATGACCTTAACTTATTTACATATGAGGATGACTTCCCCCTCTCTCTGCACGCTCGTCCTTTAGGGCGCTCTGGATATGCTATAGGATCTGGCATTCTTTAATTAGGTTGCTCTAAATCAGACCATCTCACTTCCTTGTCTGCGTGTAGGCCTCCCTCAATGGCAAATGCAGCTGCTCCCTCTTCTCCACAGAAGAATTCTCTCTCTTCGTTGGACATATCTATCCCCAACTAGTATGACTTTCGTCCCCTTCACTCTTATCTAAGGTCAGTCTGCTTAAAGAGAAGGTGCTATGCTCAAGAATGAATGGATTATTCTCTCTGCTTTGTGGCTGAGGGAATAGGGTTTGCTCTCCCTTCCCTCGACATTCTGATTTGCCACTTTCTCTTAAATCCTGACAGGCTTTATCGATCCTATCTCCGATACTCCCTATATCGAAATTCTCTTCTGGGGTCACTCTGGATGGCCCTGACATTGCTCCCTGTAACGGGAGGAACTCCTCTATATTGCTCCATTGTATTACTGGACTTGGTTCCATTAATTCCTTTTGGATGTGATCAATGACGCGTTTTCACTGTCTCCTTTTTCGTTCTAATTCTTCATCAACTTCTCTTTGCTTATTTGCTTCCCCACTAACTTTTTCTTCTTCCTTTCTCATCTCTTCTTACACCCACTCTTCTTTATTCCTCTTCCCTTCATCTTTGTATTTTTATATCTCTTAATTTCTGTGCTTTCTCCTCTTCTCTCTTCCTTTCTTACTTATCTCATTCTTCTATTGCTATTTCTGTTGTCATACTTTCTTTGCTCTTCCGCCCTTTCTTCTTTCCTTTGTTACTCTTCCTGATACATCTGTTCCCACCGTCTATCTAGCTTTCCTCTTATGCTTGTCTTCTTTCAATCTCCTCTCTCGTTCCCTGTCTTTTCTATCCTGTTCGTCTTGATCTTCCCTTTGCCTAACTTCCTCAATGCTTTTCCCATCTAGCTTGAGTAATATCTGTCCAATCATCCATTCATTCTGTACAAGCGTTACTTTTTCAGCTTTATCCTTCTCTCCTTTCGATTTCTTGATCTCTCGTTATATCTCTTTCGATACATTTGATTGCTTGCTTTTCTCTAACCCTGTTTTGTAAGACATTAAAGATCTCCTCTTTTCTCTTAGTCTCCTCTGGACTATCGTCACTACTATAAGCAGGCGGTTTGTATATCGGATTACTATACCCTGCCACCACCTTCAGTTCCTTTAACGAATATAATCCTACGTCTTCCATGCTATAGCTTTTTACCTCAGGATGAGGCAAGGGGAGCAGAAGGCTCTGCACCTTCCTCTTTACACTGCTTAAGCATCCAATCCTCAGGTATCAGGTCCTCTCTCCCTTCCTGATACATTTTCCAAAGCTTTAAAATAGCTACCCTTTTCTACAATTTCTTTCCTGTGTATGCAGCATGCAAGCATGTAGTCATGTGTTGCAATACTGCTTTTGACAATGATCCCTTGTGGCCATGGCATGAAAATCTTATCTGCAGTGCTTTTCACCCATTCTGCACTGTACTGTTTGAGCTTGGGCATATGTTTTGGCAACGTCTTAGATAAATGCATCAAAGGTGTGATATCTCCCATTGTGACGAGTCTCAATTGACTGTCAATACTTACCAGTATGTATACAAAATACCTTTATAAAAATAACAAATATAAGCACGCTCCAACAATCGCCTTTCAAACCTCTATTTCCTCAACAATCTCAACCGATTTCTAAGTCAGTACCGAAGGTTTCTCTAAATAGGTGCTATATTCTTTTGACATTTTTCAAAACTTTTTTTTTACACAATTGTCACTCTTCGACATCCTCAATATACCACAAATACACAAACAGACAGACTAGTCACCTCTCACATATATCCTCAGTGATCTCTCCTCTTATTTCCGCCCCTAATTATATCCTGATCAGAGGATTTGAGCTGTCATCTCATAGCTAACCTGCTCATACGTATCCTCGATTACTTCGACTGAAGTGTATGACAGCTCCTTCTGAATCCTCTTGGATTAGGACTCTCTGACCTTAGTCTCTCTTAATCTCACATACAAAAAAATCACATGCTGTTTTTACCCGTTACTTCTAACTACCACAATCCTGTCTGCTCAATTTGACATTCTCCTTAGTCTACTCACAATTCGCTTTTTCAGCTCGAGGCCTTCGGTATGGACTCCCCCTCCAATCGACCACTTTCGCCTTCTGTCCGCAAAGCGCCTGTGGAAACCAGGAGGGATTTCATCAAGGAGGGACCAGTTCCACCTGCCTCGATTTTCTTGCAAGAATTCTATTTCGGCCGCTCCAAACAGGAAACCTTGCGATCTTCCGGCTAGATTGAGGAAGGTACTCAATCGTCTAAAACTCTAGGGTCTACAGGCCGATGGGTCGTTCTATCCAACCATTCAACATGCTACCAACTAAACCCTTATGGTCCTTTTAAGTAAGGTAAGATATTGTACGATGGATGGGATGCCGAATAACTCTCACACCAAATAAGAAGACTGACTCAGGCTCAGGAAGTTGGCAAAATGCTCTGTTTTAATATCAATTATCTAAAACAGGGAGTACAATGGACATCAACGGATGTCGCACAGCACGATCTCAACACATTTCATAAAACATTACACTTTTATAGCAAAAACTCGTCATATGTGATGTCATAATACATTGCAAACAACAAAATCCTATGGGGGATTGTGGTGGGTCAAGGGGAACATCTAAGTATACTTTCTATAGGGGATAGGATTGTGGTTGGGTCTCTGTAGTCAGGTGGGCAACTCATGCCCTCCCTTAATGCAAGTCATAGTTCAAGTCATCCTTGACTGTGATTAGAAACACAACACCTCATTGGCTCTCAAACTATAAGGCCCTTTGTTATATGGCCTTCTATGTTTGGTTGGCATGCTTGTACCCTTCTGGAACATTCGATTCTCAAGCAGCACGTAAGCTGGTACCCCAGGTGCTGGTGGGTAAACATGAACTTGACCGTACCTCCCAACCCAATTAGCCCATCATCTCTCATTACTCATGCCGTCTGCCATTCAGATTGTCTTTGAACTTGGCTTTTTGTTACGCTCACCTGGACCCCACAGGGGTGTCGATCGGACCCGGACAGCTGCGGTCTCCGACAACGTGATGCGTAGTGCAGAGAAGAATGTCTGGACTGGCCCGCCTAGTCTTGTCCGCTGGACCCGAAGAAGTATTTTCCTGCAAGTGGAGACAGGTATTAGCCACCTGTGGGTTTTAGTGATGACCTCCCAACTGTTCTCGTTCTCCCCCACTAATCACCTCCGATATCCCCTTAGTAACCTCACCTTATGTTTGTAAAAGATGAGCTCTCCATCCTGCTTGTCTTGCAGGGGCGCGTAGATACCAGTTACTTCACTGGTTTGAAGGCGTTGGGAGAGTTCCGGTAAGCATTGACTCTGAAGTCCCAGGCGGGATTGGTAAGTATCAAGTTCTCAGAGTTCAATGTGCCGATGTTCACTCTTGTCCCCTTCCTTTAGTTGCAACTGAGTTCGTGAGAAGAAGGTCTCGTAGCTGCTGCTGGCGTTCAGGTAAGAGTCTGTGTTACCCAACGCTGTCCGGTAACTATTGCATGCGTTAACGTGTTGTTTTTCTCCCTCTTTACAGATGCAGCATATGAAGATATGGAGAATAATACCGCCGGTGGTAAATCAGGTAAGTCTATGGTGGTAAGAGGTATTTGTTGATTCCCTTGGCTCACCTTGTTATTTTTGTGCCCCTAGGTGCCGGAGTACGGCGAAGAAATGATGGAGACAGTGCCGGATTGAAAAGATGCTGTGAGAACTGGTGAGTATGGCGCCGTGCTGGAGCTACTTTCCAGGTCGGGAGATGAAATGGATCTGGAATCAGGTGAGGAATTTGAAATAAGTTTGTTTTCTAACCTTGTCCTTTTCTTCCTCTTTATTCTAGGAGCTCCGGATTGGAGGCGGGCGTGGCAGAAGACTGGATGCTGGCTGTAGGCACGGTGAGAGTCACGCTGCTGGATGCTGAATAACACGAAGAATGTGCTGCTGTTCGGGCGTGGTTTAAATAGCCTCCAAAGTAGTCCCAGGAAAGAAGTTCCCCAGGACCATACCCGAGTAAAAAATAGTCCCTGTAGTAAAATAGTCCCATCCAGGCCTCACATTGGCTTGGATGTATTTGCAGCATGGTCTGCATGAGGTAAGTAATGTCTATGAGCCTGGCGCCTATGGCGCCAGGACAGATTTTTATTATGAGCCTGGTGCCTACGGCGCCAGGACTGAACCCAGACAGCCCCTAGTTGTGGCTGCTGGGGTTTTTGTAAATGTCTGGATGCCTGCTCCCGGGGCTGATGGGCTTGATCCGGTTGCCCGGGGGTAGGCATCATGACAGCACTCCCCCCCAAGGCCCCTCCTAAAGTTGTTCTTCCCCTTGGCCCTGGTTTGTCTGGGAAGTTCCGATGGAATTTCTTCACCAACCGAGGTGCATGAACGTGGTCACTAGGCTCCCATGACCTTTCCTGTGGTCCGTAACCTTTCCAGTCGATTAAATAAAAAAGTCTTGAATTAACCAACTTAGAGTCCAGGATATTCTTTACCTTGAATTCAGGTTCTCCATCTATTAGAATGGGGTCAGATGGTTTGGCAAGTCTTGTCCCGGGTTGAACAGGTTTCAGAATTGAAACATGAAAGACAGGATGGATCCGCATATTAGAGGGTAATTCCAACTTGACGGCCACCGGGTTGATGATGGCCTTAATAGTGTAAGGTCCCAAATACCTAGGATTAAAAGTCTGAGTTCCTTTTAGAGGTATGTGTTTTGTAGCCAGCCAAACTTGATCCTCAATCCGATATTGTGGAGCATTGCTTCTATGTTGATCAGCATTTTTCTTATATTTCTTTTTCGTTTGTTTCAAATGTTCTGTTGCCTCCTTAAAGGCTTGTGTAATAGTAGAGTGTAAATGACTAACTGCAGGCATTTCTAAGTGCTGAGGCGAATCGAGTTCTGAGGTAAGAGGGTGATGTCCGTACATGGCATAGAAGGGGCTTTGTCCGGTTCCAGAATGTACTGAGTTATTGTATGCATATTCGGAAATCCATAAAATATCCTTCCAATTGCTTTCGGTCTGGTGCAGCATGCAACGTAGGCACTGTTCAAGGGTCTGGTTGGTCCTCTCCGTCTGACCATCGGTCTGGGGATGGTGACTGGTTGATAATCTCACGTCGATTTGCGCCAATTGACAACATTTCTTCCAAAATTGTGAAATGAATTGACTGCCTCGGTCAGAGACCAATACGGAAGGAAATCCGTGTATTCGAACAATGTTTTCGAGGAACTCCTTGGCCAAAATTGAAGCGGAAGGTAATCCTTTTAAAGGAATAAAGTAGGCCATCTTGGAAAAAAGATCCACAATAACTAGGATGGTGTTAAATCCATTACATGGAGGTAGATCTGTAATAAAGTCTAAAGACAAGGTGTGCCATGGTGTAGGTGGAATATCCAAAGGTTGTAAAAGGCCAGCAGGTTTTTTCTTCTGGCTTTTGTGCGCAAATGCCACAAGACATCACAAATGACTTTACATCTTTTCGCCAAGTGGGCCACCAGAACTGTCTCTTAATTTTCGCTTCAGTTTTTGTGATACCTGCGTGCCCGTCCATCAGGGTGTCATGGTAATTGGAGATGACTAGTTCTTGTATTTCCTTGTCTGGTAGAAATAGTCGTCCTTGATAGTAAGGTAGATCATTGACGACTGAGTAGTCCGGGCCTTTCTTTACCCAGTCCTGCAGGGTTGCTGGATCGAAGAGTTGTTGGATTTTTGAATGAATATCTTCTAGTGTCTGTTGAGTAGTTATGTCAAGAATTCTTTGCTCGGGAATTATTGGCACCGGTTCCGGGTTTGCATATGCTTCTCCCATCCCTATTCGGGATAAGGCATCTGCTTTGCCATTTTTGCGGCCTGGTCGATAAGTGATCACAAAATCGAATTCGGCAAAGAACAATGCCCATCGAAGTTGTCGCGATGATTGGGCTTTGGCTGTTTTTAAATACTGCAGGTTCCGGTGATCAGTGATTACGGTAATGGTATGCCTGGCACCAAGAAGGTAGTGCCGCCAAGCCTTAAAGGCGGATTTGATAGCTAATAGCTCTTTATCGGTAATCGCATAGTTTAACTCAGGTGCTGAGAACTTTCTGGACCAAAACGCTACTGGGTGAAGTTGACCAGTTTCAGGATCCTTCTGGGACAGGACAGCCCCCATGGCTAAACTGGATGCATCAGTTTCTACTATGTATGGAAGCTCAGGGCGTGGATGCTTTAAGACAGGTGCTGATGTGAATTTCGCTTTCAGCTCTTGGAAGGCCTTTTCATCCTCTTCGGTCCACAAGAAGCGTTTGTTTTTTCGCAAAAGTGCTGTGATGGGGTGTACAACATGGGAGAAGTCCGGGATGAATCTGCTGTAGAAATTAGCAAATCCGAGCATGCTTTGTACCCCTTTGACTGAACTGGGTGATGGCCACTTGAGAATTGCTTCCACCTTTCGAGAGTCCATTCGGACTCCCTTTGGAGTCAGGATAAATCCAAGAAATTCAACTTCCGTAGCATGAAAAACACATTTTTCCAATTTTGCATATAACTTGTGCTGGCGTAGTTTCTCAAGGACTGCACGCACGTGCTTAACATGGTCTGATTCTGAGGAGGAGTACACTAGAATATCATCTATGTATACGAGGACACAGACGTCAATGAGTTCACGAAGGACATCATTCATAAAATACTGGAAGGCTGCTGGTGCATTGCACAACCCGAAGGGCATCACCTGATATTCGAATAATCCGTACTTGGTGCGAAAGGCAGTCTTCCATTCGTCGCCTTTCTTGACACGTACCAGATGATATGCCCCTCGGAGATCTAACTTAGTGTAGATAGAAGCATCCTTTACTTGGTCTAGTAATTCGGGGATCAGAGGCAATGGGTATCGTTTTTTTACCGTAATCTGATTTAATGCGCGGTAATCTATGCACGTTCTAAGGTCACCTTCCTTTTTTGGCACGAAGAATAAAGCTGAGGATGCAGGAGACTTGGAGGACGAATAAAGCCATTAGCAAGGTATTGGTCCAAGTATTGCCGTAGGTGAAGATTTTCAGGTTCTGTGAGGGCATAGATTCTACTGCATGGGGGTTGTGCACCGGGTAGGAGGTCGATTTGACAATCGTATGATCTGTGAGGAGGTAATGTATTGGCCTGTTCTTTTTGAAAAACATCCTGAAATTCTTGGTATTGCTGAGGTAACTGCACGATTGGGTTAACGACTGTAGCCAGGCCTTTGTTCAAAGTTTTCTCCGGGTAACAGGTGTGTGCACAATCCGGGAAGGTTATTCTCTTCTCTCGCCATTCTATACAAGGATTATGTGTTTCCAACCATGGCATCCCCAGTATTATCTGGAACTGTGGGGCTTTGATTAGATCAAACACAATAGTCTCTCGATGCCCATCTTGACTCAACAGTGTCATCTCTGTAGTGGAATGAGTTACAGGCCCCGAGGCAATCTCAGTTTCATCAACTGTGGTGATGACATCCGAAGCGGTCTTTTTGCAAAGAGGTAGATTCATCCTTGACACCAATTTGTGGTCCATATAGTTTCCTACGGCCCCGCTATCTATGTATGACCTTTCTGCGTGCATACGTGATGGCTGCCTGGGATCAAGTAGGACCATTGGGATGATCAGATGCGAGGTCTGAGTGTCCTTCTTTAAGTTCGGCAAGCGGACCTCTATGCTTGTCGGGCGTGGTCGTTTCCCGAATCAGGCTCTATGTGGCTTTTATCAGCAACTCCTACCACCTTCTTGGGTGGTTTTGTAGGGCAATCCCGTAGAAAATGTCCTGAGGTTCCACAGTACAGATACAACTGCATCTGTCGTCTTCTTTCTCTTTCCTTTTGAGTTAAGGGTCCTTTAACCCCCGCGATCTGCATAGGTTCAGATGCATCTGTTCCTTTGGGGGCAACGTTGGGTTTAACCAATACCCGATTCTCGAACTTAAATCGATCAGTCTTTCGGTTCTGAAGTCGGTGGTCTAGCTGGACCACTAAGTCTATAAATTCTGTGCAATCCTGAGGTGGGTTCACAACTTGAGCCAAGACATCTTTGAGTTCTCCCCGAAGTCCACGATGAAACAATGTAATTCGTTTTTTCTCCGGCCACCCAGTTTCCACTACCAACCTATTGAAGGTTGCAATATAGGTTAGCAGATCCTGGTTACCCTGTCGTAAGGATAAAAGTTTGTTGTCCTGGGCTTGACCCTGTGAGTGTCTGGCTAATAGTTTTTCCGTGCTCCTTTGAAAACCCTGAAAATCCCAGAGAAGAGGATCATCCTGGTTGACTAACGGAATGGACCAATCCGCTGCACTGCCACTAAGATATGACAATACAAAGCTACTTTGGCTTGGTCATTTGGAAAGGCTCCCGGTCTGCATAAAAAGTGCAAGTGGCATTGGTTCATAAACACGGCGAACGTTTTGGGGTCCCCAGCAAAGCGTTCGGGTGGAGCTAACGGAATATTTCCTGGTAAAACCACTTGCACAGGATTGCTTGATGAAATGGGGGTTGGTTTTCCCCCATATCCAGGTAGGGGCGTTTGCCCAGCTTGGTTTTGCAGTAGTTGCCTAGCCAGATCATCAGTGCGCTCCTATGAGACAATCAATTCTCTCCTGAGGGCATTAGTCTCTTGGTGAGCGGCATGTACTTCCGCCCTAAGTTCCCCCAATAATTGGGCCAGTTGGTCGGTTTCCGAGGTTTCCATAACACTCGGGTGGGTATTTTTAGAAAGGCTTTGTGTTCTGTTACGCTCACCTGGACCCCACAGGGGTGTCGATCGGACCCAGACAGCTGCGGTCTCCGTCAACGTGATGCGTAGTGCAGAGGTGACTGTCTGGACTGGCCCGCCTAGTCTTGTCTGCTGGACCCGAAGAAGTATTTTCCTGCAAGTGGAGACAGAGATTAGCCACCTGTGGGTTTTAGTGATGGCCTCCCAACTGTTCTCGCTCTCCCCCATTAATCACCTCCGATATCCCCTTAGTAACCTCACCTTATGTTTGTAAAAGATCAGCTCTCCATCCTGCGTGTCTTGCAGGGGCGCGTAGACACCAGTTACTTCACTGGTTTGAAGGTGTTGGGAGAGTTCCGGTAAGCATTGACTCTGAAGTCCCAGACGGGATTGGTAAGTATCAAGTTCAAAGAGTTCAATGTGCCCGATGTTCATTCTTGTCCCCTTCCTTAAGTTGCAACTGAGTTCGTGAGAAGAAGGTCTCGTAGCTGCTGCTGGCGTTCAGGTAAGAGTCTGTGTTACCCAACGCTGTCCGGTAACTATTGCATGCGTTAACATGTTGTTTTTCTCCCTCTTTACAGATGCGGCATATGAAGATATGGAGAATAATACCGCCAGTGGTAAATCAGGTAAGTCTATGGTGGTAAGAGGTATTTTTTGATTCCCTTGGCTCACCTTGTTATTCTTGTGCCCCTAGGTGCCGGAGTACGGCGAAGAAATGATGGAGACAGTGCCGGATGGAAAGATGCTGTGAGAACTGGTGAGTATGGCGCCGTGCTGGAGCTGGCGAAGCGACGTGTGCAGGACTCATGTACTTTCCAGGTCGGGAGATGAAATGGATATGGAATCATGTGAGGAATTTGAAAAAAGTTTGTTTTCTAACCTTGTCCTTTTCTTCCTCTTTATTCTAGGAGCTCCAGATTCGAGGCGGGCGTGGCAGAAGACCGGATGCTTGCCACAGGCACGCGGGCGTGGCAGAAGACTGGACGCTGGCTGCAGGCACAGTGAGAGTCACGCTGCTGGATGCAGAATAACACAAAGCATGTGCTGCTGTTCGGGCGTGGTTTAAATAGCCTCCAAAGTAGTCCCAGGAAAGAAGTTCCCCAGGACCACACCCAAGTAAAAAATAATCCCTGTAGTAAAATAGTCCCATCCAGGCCTCACGTTGGCTTGGATGTATTTGCAGCATGGTCTGCATGAGGTAAGTAATGTCTATGAGCCTGGCGCCTATGGCGCCAGGACTGATTTTTATTATGAGCCTGGTGCCTACGGTGTCAGGACTGAACCCAGACAGCCCCTAGCTGTGGCTGCTGGGGTTTTTGTAAATGTCTGGATGCCTGTTCCCGGGGCTGATGGGCTTGATCCGGATGCCCGGGGGTAGGCATCATGACACTTTTTTGTAGCTTCTCATCTCTGGAAATATAAGGGAGTGTGAGCACGTTCTTATCAAGGGTCAGGCTTTCATGCCCATGTCTATTCTCATTTTGGACTCACGTGATCAGAGACCGCAAATCGGCCCATTTCATAGCATTTACTTGTCTTTAATGAAGAACTTGGCTCCCAGGATGTTTGCTCTTTGTAACTTAACAAGGGATGCCTTGGCTTTTCATGCTTATTTGTTCTTCGAGGACTGATAACCAGTTTTGGCTCCTTCTTAGCCTTTGACACCAAGCCAAGCAGTCTTCCTTCTGTCCATCTTCGAGCCTCAGCTTATTCTTTGCTGCAACACACACACACAGTTGTCAATCCTCCTTTCTCCACGGGTTGAGCTTACTTAAATTATAGCATTGAATGTCCCGATTCTATGTACATATATATATATTGGCGGCACCGCCTACAGTCTATTCACTATATATAGCAAGCCTTATGATTACTTAGTCTACTTGCATTATGGCATCAGTTTCTGCAATGCTTCTTCACATACACTTACAATCTTCATTCCACAGATGAACATCTTCTCAATTCTTTACTTTACCATCAGATTCTATACCGTTTATGCATTCTCTTCTCTGGTCATCTTTCTTAGTGTGTCACACTTATTTCTCGTGATGTCACCAGCTTCTTTTTCCATGTTTTCACACTTCCTCAGGCATCTCTCCTAGGAGAACATCATCCTTCTGGGGATAAATCACGTAGGGCTTTCTCAGCGGATACCTTGTCCCAATGGCTTCTCGCAATACAGGCACTCTTACTGGTATTGCATATGTCACAATTTGCGGTTTCCAACATATAGGCAGACTAGGGGTGGGACTTCCTGCAGAGGCTTTCGCTGCTCCTCTACAGAGTGGTCAGGAAATCAAAGAAGAACTTCCTATCCGTCCCTACTTTATCCAATGTTTAGTGTTATTATGGTGATTGGGAAAGTGCTGTTTAATCAGGCCCCTTCCAACATGTTCACTCTTACCTCTTCCTTCCCCACTCTTACTGTTTCTTGACTATGCCTCACTCCTCACACCACTCTGTCCTTCCAGTGTTCCGACTCCTCTTAGGTCTTTCCTCCACCCGTTGATGTTATTTCTCCTTCTTTCACATTCCTATACCATCCTACACATTATTGCTCCCTCTGCTCTGCTACTCCTGTCTCCACTTTACTTCTACATCCCTCCACATTATGCTTACTACATCTAACCTACTACACTTCCCTATGACACACAACTCAAATATCATCCTTTCACTCAGTAACATCCTCTTCACAAACACTCATTGCTCTAACCTTCCTAAACACACTCGACACAGAATCACACACTCACACTGCAGTACCCCTTCCATTCCCTAGCCTATACTCTTTTGCTCCAAAATTCAACTTCACAGTCCACCGCTCCTTCCTCAATCCTGTTGGTCTCTTGGACATCCTCCACCTCTGACCTTACCTGAAAAAAACACACTTCCTGCTTTCTGTGTTATATCGACCCATACCACCTTCTTGGGTTTGTCCTTCTTTCTCTGGCCAATCTGGATCTGTCTTCTCCACCCGGTTGTATGTGTAGAGTGAAAAGTCGTAACTAGTGGGCTAAGCCCTGTCCACGTTCCTTGTGCTGTGTTGCCAAGGAATGGCCATGGTGGCCAGATACGCGTTTGAATTACAGGGCTTTGTTTCAAGTGTCCCTCATGTAGTTCTAATGTGGGAGGGAGGAAACTTTTCCCCTACAGTCGCTGGTGAGTGAGTGGATTCAGGTCTCGTTGCACAGGCATTCTGGAGCCTTTCGGCTTCTATGAATTGCTGTCCCTTTTCTGCATAGACATGCTGCTCCTCCCGGCTCTTCTTTCTTTCCCAGCCATAAAATGGCAGAGCCTGAGGTGCACATCTGAAGGGTCGCAGCTTCGCTCTCTATAGCTCTCTCTTGTGTACGGTGGACAGGTTTTCAGTTTTCCCGTTATGAACAGGAGGTACTGCTTCCAGTTTCTCTCTTCGATGTCTCAACTTGAATACTGGAACCAGTCCAGTATTCAAGTTGAGACATCGAAGAGAGAAACTATTTCAGTATTCCCGTTATGAACAGGAGGTATTGGGTCCAGTTTCTCTCTTTGATGTCTCAACTTGAATACTGGACTGGATGAGCTGTCTCTAAAGGAAACAAAGAGGCACTGGCAAATATCTAATATTTCAGGCAAGACTTGATCAAAAGATGGTCTGCATAGAATCACGCTGGCACAAAGGGGGGGCATGAATATTGGCCCTCTCATATACCACTGTCCACATCAGGGCTAGGATGGGCACTGGATTTCTCACTAGTAGGCCTCATAGCCTGGGCTGGCCTTGTCACACAGCACACTTGCTATTCCTTTCCAGGAGACTCTCTGACCCTTGGTACTGCATTAGTGCAAACTGATTCTTTAGGCATTGCTAATACCCATGGTAAGGCATTCTGGTAAACTGAGCATTTAGAAGTCACTAAGGCATTTGGTAAAGCATTCATGTAAACTCAGTACTCTGGAGCAGCTAAGACCTTTGGAAATGTCGGGTAAACTGAGTTTTCAAGGTCATTCACGTCTCTTGGCATTACATTCTGATACACACGTGGCAGATTCTGATGGATTTCCTACAAGAAGGATTTACAGTGTCTGGAAGGAGAGTGAGCCGCTGGATTTCTCTTCAACCACCCTCTCAGAGGCACATTGGGAAGAGTCAAAACTGTTTCTGGAAAAGAGAGTTTGGGCAACTCACCACATTGGCCCACTCAAATGGATGAGTGATGGCTGGCAGGTTTGCAGGTTTGCTCTGGGCAACCCTCCATGTTTGCCTTTAATGCATTAGGTAAAGGAAATTACATATGCAAAGAAGACTTGATTCCACGCGAAAAGGGAATGTCCTCTCAAACAACTAGGTCACATATCTGAAAATGATAAGAAGAGTGCTGACTGGCACGTTTGAATAGATCATAACGTCTGGCATTGCTCTGGGCAAACCCCTGGGCCATTGATTTGCAGCATGTTATGCCATTACAGTGAAGGGAAAGACCATATACAAATCAAGCTTGGTCCCACCCCAAAAGCGACAATGAAGCCTGCACTACAAGGCCACACCCTACCTATATGAGACTGCAATGAACCCCAGACATGTTAATGCCAGGCATTGTCAGTGAGATGTAGCCTGGGCCTCTAGGCATGGCAAGCTTGGGAGCCATATATGGGGCATACCAATCTTACTGCAGGGACAATGAAGATTGCCCATACTTACAGTGCAGGGTAGTATTGATTCTATTAAAGACACAGAAGTAAGCATTATGCTTAACTTCATTTAATCCTACAACTCAGAGCATTTCAACATTTTAAACTTCACACTCAGCATTTTGTTTTCTTTCGTTTCTCCAACCAAATAAAACAAAAGGTTAAGAGTTCTTCCAGAAACTACAAGCCCCTACAAGTCCATGGTTTTCTGTAGTGCTGAGGCTCTCCACCTCCACCTATCAGTGATCAGGGCCCCTCTACATCCTGCATCCTGTCTGGTTCCTTTCCTCTTTCTTTTGGCAGCGAAAACCTGCCCAATATCCTCAACGCTAAACTTCAAACACTTCTAAGGGATCCAATGCTCAAGCTCTTCCTCCAACAAGTACCACTGCCCTGTAAATGAACATATTGCACTGCTAGAAGGCCCTGAAACATGGTATACGCTTACAGCTTGTCTTGCACTGTTCTTTATGTCCCTTTCTGCTCGTCTCCTGTCCTGCAAAGTAATAGAAAACAACACCATGAGGGTGAGAATACGCTTACCAACACAGCAGTGTATAATCATGTCATGCAACAGTAAAACTCTACCGCGTTTTGTGGGCGGGATATAATGTGTCTTTAATAGTATCACGAATACCCAGTGCTGTAAGCATAGTCAATCTTCATTCTATGTCAAGACCGGAGGTGAGCAATATGCTTGTTCAAAGCTATCCAATACAACATAAGCCGTCTGTGACACTGGCTTAAAATAGCATGTTTAAAAGGTAGATTCTGAAGAACAGTTTGCTGACTTCATGATGTCTTGTAGGGACACCCCTGATGTGAATGCTTTGAATGCCATTGTGTCCCTAGCTGAATGTGTGCCTAAAATGCTTAAATCTATGCCAGCCCATTGCATCCCCTCTCTGACTCATCTGCCTATTGTGGCAGTGGCCACTGCATGGCATGGCTTCCTGTGCGCTATGAAGGTGGGACACTCTGTGCGGACTGATGTCTGCTGTAGCCCTTTTGTAATCTTTGATACATTGTGCCATACATAACTTCAGGTTATTGGGAAAATAGGGATAGGAGATTACTCTAGAATCACATTTTGTATGTTTAGAGATACTGAAAGCTTCACCTTCTGAGTAAAAAACATTCCTATCTACTTCTAGCACCTTAATGTCTACAAGCTACTAGGCAGAGCAACATTGCCAGTTTCCTGGACAGTCGGGTCATAGAAAGCAGCCCATTGTTGGACCAGCTAAGGAACAGACGAAAAACCTCCCTTACGTCCCATAGTACTGAGTATCCAGGCATAGGAGGTTTACGTAACCTAGCTCCTTTCAGCAGGTGCACTACTGTCGGGTGCTCCTCAACGGGCTTACCGTTTACTCTGTCGTGCCCCGCTGACATCACTGACTTGTAAACCCTGAGTGTTCTGTAGCCCCATCCATCGTGGAACCGATCAGCTAAGAAATTGAGCACCTGCACTACAGGTGCTGAAATGGGATGAACGCCCTGCTCTCTGCACCAGTCCGAAACTGGTCCCATACGGCACCATAACTCCAAAGGGTGGAAGGCGCCCAAGATTCCCTGATAAAGTCGGCAGTGAGCTGTGAAATGCCTGTCAGTTCCCATCTTTTACCTGAAACCCTGCAGGCTATCAGCTGCAGGCTCCCCTCGTTGATCAGAGGGTGTTTCTGACCGCTCGGGCTGAGTAGCAGGTCTCACCTGTGCGTAATCATCCTCAGAAAATCAGAAGAATGTTCCATTGCTACTGGAAACCAGACTTGAGATTTCCACAATGGGACTATTATCACCAACTTCGCTTCGTCCCTCTGAACTTTTGCCAACAGCCTTGTCAGCATGATGAATGGTGGGAAGGCGTAATGGACTGCTCTAGTCCAACTGTGGAGGAAAGTGTCCGTGCTCACTGCTCCCAGATCCAGCCTCCACTAAAGTATTTGGGAGTCTGTGCATTCTACCTGGACGTGAAAAGATTGATGTCTAATGGACCCCAAATCCCCTGCAGCTGTGCAAACACCATCAGATGTAGTTTCCAGTCGCTGGAATCCATGAGATTTTGCAAATTCCATTCTGCCACTATGTTTTGTTCCCCTGGAAAATACTCTGCTGTCACTACTATGTGTCGCTCGAGGCAATGATGCCAGAAGACCTTTGCTAGCACGGCCAGCATCCTCGACTTCGTAGTTCCGAGTCGTTTGATGTACCGGACTACTGAGATGTTTGTCATCTTCAGAAGGATACAACAATTGGCCTTGTCTTTGCTAAAAGCGCGCATTGTAACGGAGCCTGCTAAAAGTTCCAGACAGTTTATGTGTAACTGTTTTTCCATTCGGACCACTTGCCATCTGTCTCTAGTCCTCGGCATCTGGCCTATGACTCTATGGCTCTATGATTAGTCTCGGGATGTCGCCAAAAATAGCACGACTGTTTCACGCCTCCATATACAGTAGCTCTACCCGTGCTTCTTGGTCTAGGGTAACTATCTGATGGTACCCCACGGCCCCCTGAAGTTGTCTGATCTTGAGTCTTTGCAGGGCCCTGTAATGCAGTGGTCCAGGGAAAATTGCCTGAATCAATGCAGCTAGAAGACACTATACTGGCTTGACTCCAAAGTGAAAAATATTCTTCTTCTCTATTACTGATATCAGCTCTTTCTTGATGGCTTTGGGCTTGTGGGTAGAAAGCTCGAGCGTGACTTTCTTGATATCTATCACAACTACCAATAATTCCATCCTCTGACTGGGGTGTAATTCCAACTTCTCTATCTTTATCAGGAAACCCAGGGAAGTGACAAAGGCACAGATCCAGTGCACTTGTTCCTGGAGCGCTGCCATGTCCTGCTCCAGAATGAGGATATTGTCCAGGTAGACTATAATCCTGATGCCTCTCTCTCTTATGGCCACTGTCACTGGCTTCATAATCTTGGTGAAGGCCCAGGCAGCTGGCACCAACCCGAATGGGAGGCATTTGAACCACCAAACCACCTCATTTCACCGAAATCGGTGGAACTTCTTGTGCTTTACCGCTATCGCAATGGTCAGGTAGGCATCCCTGAGATCCAGTTGCGCTAGCCAGTCTTTAGTTTGAAGCAGGTCCCATTCTGTCGACTTGGGGTGTCGAATGGCTCCCGGGTCGAAACATGTCACCCGTGTTGTCATCTTCAAGTACAGGGCAGCCCAGATATGTGTCATCTCCTTGTCCTCCTCGTCACCCTCATCATCAGGCGAGTATCAGCCACCATCTCTCCTTATGTCAATCACCCCTGGGGCAGAAGGTAGGAGGTGTGACACCGTCAACATCAGCAGGAATGCATTCTTAAGTTTGTTGAATGGGTCGATCACCTCACAGGGCACTATGTTATCCCCTTCCTTTTGGCTCGGGGGTCGAGCCTTTTTACACCCCCCCATGTTTAACCCCTGTGCTGGGGTGCCTAGCTGATGGTCCTTTACCTGGGCTATCTGCCCGCATCCTAATTTCATAATGAAATACAGTATGTATGCAAGTTGATACAGAGAGACCTTCCTCCCTACTTATCTGTGAGAGCAGCAAAAAAGAAAGAGCAAAGTACTCGGGCAGGATGCAGGATGTAGAGCGGTCCTGATCACTGATAGGTGGAGGTGGAGAGATTCAGGACTACAGAAAACAAGGGACTTGCAGGGGATTATAGTTTCTGGAAGAACTCTTAACTTTAGTTTTCTTTGGTTGGAGAAACAAAAGAAAACAAAAAGTTGAGTTCAAAGTTTAAAATGTTGAAATGCTGTGAGTTGCAGGATTAAAGGAAGTTAAGCATAATGCTCGCCTCCGATCTTGACACAGAATCGCAAAATAGCAAAACAGAAGAGTGATGGCTGGAAGGTATAAATGAATCACATCAGACGTTGCTCTCGGCAAAGCTCTAGACCATTATTTTTCAGCCTGCCATAACACTATAGAAAGGGAGGAGCATATGCAAATCAAGCCGGGGAGTAAGACCATGAGCAAGTTAATCAAACCTGCATTCTCCTCCTCTTGCGGCACTCCTTACAGAAATAAGTGACATGTAACCAAGATAATATAACACAGTTGCTTTACCATATTACCGTGAAATGTTGCTGTTATATAGTGACTGTCTGTGTTGATCTGCCATATGTGAGTGTGTGATGTCACATGGAATGTTGTTGGGTGAATGATGGAATGCTGATCTGAGGGTTACATACTGAGGCAGGCAGTTAGAGCTCCCCTGCCTGGGTGATGGGGCCAGTGCTGATAATACTCCATACTCCTGTATTTACTTCCATGTAACTGTAACTGAAGTGTCTTGAATAAACCTAATATATAACCTAAGTTAAGCCTGCAAGTCACTTCGCAACAATGGCGACGAGTTGGTCTACATAGAAGAACCTGCGCACGAAAAGAATGAGCTGAAGTTGAAGGAGCCTGCTACGGGGGGTGCAGTAGACAGGAGGACACAGCGGAGTTCAGCACTGCCCCCCCACATTACAAGTAAGAGACCCATCACCCAGGGTTCAGGCGGGGGAAGAGCAAGGAAGCCCCACTTCTTCAGGCATCAACAAAAGTGGGAGGACCCATGGGGTTAAAGTAAGAAGCAGTATGAAGATGAAGTAACCCCAGGTAGAAATAAGCCGAGCCTGTTATGGTGGGAGAGTCTGGTTGAGAGGTCCCACTCATACTCCAGAGCTGCTGTAGTTGTAACAAAAGGAAGCAGTTCAGTGAAATGGACTTGTGGAGAAAAAGGGGCGAGGTAATGGGACATTGAGCATCAACAGGGGAGCAAGTGGACACACTCTGTCCTGATGGGGCCCACATATCAGGAGTGAAAGCAATGAGGAGCCCATAGCACTAGAAGTGCGTAGTCCCCTTACAAATTAGGAAGAGAAAACGGGAGGTCCTGAGGGAGCAAGAAGTGACCGTTTTGCTCAGAAATGTTTTATTACACGCTGTGCACATGGAGATAATGATCGGTGCTGTAACTAACAGTAACCAGTCTCACCGTGCGTGTGTGGCGGTTGGTGATGGAGAGATCTGTTAGGTGCCGGCCTTGGAGTAGAAATGATGACGTCATTGAAGGCCCTGGGGTGTTGGCGATGAAAAGGAACGCAAGTGTAGCGTTCGAAGGAATGACTGTTCAAGGATGTTGTCTGAGGCGTAATGATGAAACTCAGCGCATACGTGATGAATTGTTGGCTAAGGATGATGGGATACATTGCGGAGTTAGAGAAAAGAACCCGCACATTCGGATGTATCACGTGGCAGCGCTGCATTGTAGTCCTCGGAAGACGTCGTATACGAACAGTTGTCACGGGAGAAGAAGCCACTAACAGCCCTTTGGGAGCAGCAGGGTATGAGCCGCAGCAAGAAGTACAAAGCAAGATGTGCAATTAAATGAGTGCGGTGGAGCTACTGAGAAAAGAACCCGCACATTCGGATGTATCACATGGCAGCGCTGCGTTGTAGTCCTCGGAAGACGTCATATACGAACAGTTGACACGGGAGAAGAAGCCAATAACAGCCTTTGGGAGCAGCAAGGTATGAGCCGCAGCAAGAAGTACAAAGCAAGATGTGCAATTAAATGAATGCGGTGGAGCTACTGTGAACTGTAGTGACGCGGCACGCTATTCATCTACGTAGCGTTTGCTTTTGGTGACACTAATACATGGATCAAAAATTGATCAGCATTATAGAGTTAATCGGTTATGCACAGAGCGAGGAGTCATAAAGCTGGACGGCAGGAGCAGCGGCGACTTGGAGCTCATGTCATGAGGCAATGTTGTGAAGGTTCACTGGAAGGTTTAGTTCGAGCACAGCAAAGAAGTTAAGATAGGACATCACGAAGCTGCATGATATGTATCCTTTTTATTAAGGGAAGTACTGTGATATTACAGTGCGTTAGCTATAACATGTAGAGGATTTGCAGGTTAAGGGTGTGGACCACCCATGGACTTTTAGTGTTCTTTTACACAAAGTTCCGCAGTTTAAACTAGGTTGTGCTAAAAGTGTGTAGTAAGTGATTGAAGTGTGTTTGTGCCTCCATGAAGTGTGGAAGATTGAGCTATCATAACCTGTTGGGGATTTTCAGGTGCAGGTTGCTAACAAGCAACATGGACTTTTAGGAGCATAGTATTTATCTTAGGATCAAGAGATGACCATGGACTTCTAGGAGAAAAATGTTGGTTCACTTAATTACACCACACTTATAACATTGCATAGTGAAATGTAAAATGTCTTTGCCTGATTCAGTTAAAGTTGGAAGTAAAATAGATGCACAATAATGGGCATGTAGATGGTATGTATCAGGCAGTAACTGAAGAAGTAGCGCTTCTGAGGTGAATGACATTTTGTAAGGAAAGAGAGATGTGTATGTGTCTTCATCAGTATTAGTAAGGGGTAGCGCCTCTGAGGTGAATGACACTGTGATGGTACTTAGAGGTAGCGCCTCTGATATGTGGGTCACGTTTGATGGGGGTAGTGCCTCTGATAAGTGTGGCTCAATGGGTATTTTAGGGGGGTAGCGCCCCGAGTTAGAGTGACAATAAGTTTCCTTTGAGAGGTAGCGCCTTTGAGGTGAGTGTCACTAGGGTATGTTAGGGAGGTAGCGCCTCCGGGTTTATGCGAAGTTTAGTATTAGAAAGAGGTAGCGCCTCTGATGTGCATGGACGTAAGTGCATATGAGGGAGGTAGCGCCTCCGGTAGGTGTCTCTATTAGTGTTAGCAAGAAAAACGCCACTGACGTGAATGGACACAAGTGTATGTGAGGGAGATAGCGCCTCTGGTTTGTGGAACATAGGGATGTGTGTGAGGTAGCGCCTCAGCCAGTGTAGAGTAGGACAGGTACCTCAGTGGATGAGTACCATGTTATATTGTTTCCACAATTGTTTAAAGGAGGTAGCCCCTCTGTAGTGATATTTTCTTATGTGTAGTTGTGTCAAATCCTGTGTTTCATCCAGATTTGTGGGGTGTGGCATGTCAGTTTCAATCAATTCTGCATTGGGTTTACTTTGGTCATTCGCCGGGTACGCAGATGGGTTTGGGATGTCTGGCCAGTGTCTCAGCTTTTTCTGCAGTATTTGAATGTATTGGCTAAGAAGGTCATACCCAACGGGCTGAGTATAATTGATGTTTGAATGGGTGAGTAGTGTTGTGTCGTCGTGAGTGTGTCTGTTTTAGGTTTGGTATTAGATGCGTGTTTGAGACAGTTTCAGAAAAAAAAACCTATTGTGACTGATTTGTATATGTGTGGGTCTGATAAAGGAAGGTGATGTGTTACGTTGTGACTTCCTGTGTGTGTGTGGCTTTGGAAAAAGAGGGAGATGTGTTATATAGTGACTGTCTGTGTTGATCTGCCATATGTGAGCGTGTGATGTCACATGGAATGTTGTTGGGTGAATGATGGAATGCTGATCTGAGGGTTCCATACTGAGGCAGGCAGTTAGAGCTCCCCTGCCTGGGTGATGGGGCCAGTGCTGATAATACTCCATACTCCTGTATTTACTTCCATGTAACTGTAACTGAAGTGTCTTGAATAAACCTAATATATAACATAAGTTAAGCCTGCAAGTCACTTCGCAACAGTTACCTAATTGGAAAATACCGCAGATTATCGGGCTCATTTCTACTTAAGGCACTGCCAATGTCTTGGATAAGATTTCACTTTTCTTAATAAACATCTTTATTCTTAGAACCAGGCCCTTCCCCAATATTTTGAAAAATGATTCACAGCATGGAGGCAAAATACTGATTTACATTAGCACACACAGATCCACGAAGACTAAAAGGCAGATGATCCATGGATCCAGGTGTGGCATCTGTGGCAAATTCCCATTTTGGGACCTGGATGATAGGAATGGGGCTCCACCACATGCTCTGTACTGATTACCAACACAGGTGTACACCGAGGACCCCACAGCTATCCTCCCAGTCCATCACAAGCCCTGGCTTAAGTGTTACCTCCTGGTAAATTGATGACCCCTGGCCATCTGTGTCTAAGTAATCTTAGGAAGGCTATTTACGCAAAGGCTACATTTTAGGAAGATTATTTATGTAAAGGCTACTGGACAACGCCAAAATATGTCAAGCTACAGGACAAGGAGTGAATCGTATTTTCACATGAACATGTAACTTGGAGAGTTTATGCTCGCCCTCTGCTGCTCATGGGGTTTCCAGGTACAGGGCCTTGTTCTACCAGGAGAACCCTCAGCTATGTGAAACTGCGTGTCTGTTAGGTCAACACTCTCTTGCATTTGTCCTGAAGGATTTCCCATGTGCCCTAACCTGAAGTTCCCATTACTGACATAAGAGAATTTGCTGTTGATACCTTATAAAACAGAAAAAGTAGCTAGGATTGTACCCTAGACTTGGAGGACTGCACACTACCGTCTGGGGTGCCTGCAGTGCCCAGGATGCTAAAGTGAAAAATTGATTTAAAGGGAGATGTTCAGCGGTTAACATGGAGAATGTGCACTCCCACAAACTCGCAATACTGGCATTCCCGTGCGTCCACACACAGAGGAAGAAGTTTCTTGCATACCCAGCAATTCCAACTAGGAACTGAAGGAGCTGCAGCATTTCAGTGGCCCTGACAGACACAAAATGAAATCCACGTAGGATACCTGCATGACACAAATGCAGAACCACCTATAAACCCAACTTCCAATTCATTGCCACTGTGAGGATTGGAATTCTTGGGAGAGTGAGACAAACAATCACTACGCTTGCTCCCTGCACCGTCCCAGGTAAAACCGTTTCAAGAATTAACAAACTAGAATAAAAAAAAAGGTGAGTGAACCAAGGAGAGATGCGTGAGTCAAGAGTTGCAAGTGTCAGCAGGAGAACTATATACCGTAGTGGGCAGGAGGAAAGGTTCAGGGAGGTGGAGGAAGTACGGAGGAAAGGAATGGCGGAGGGGAGAAGGTTGGAGAGACAGAGAGTAGAATAACAGACGAGGTACGGCCTCATCAGGGGTTGGACGGAGCATCAGAAATGTAGCAGTAACGCTATTACCACCGCACTACCGTTCCGCCCAATCCCGAGTTTGGGCGGAAAGTTGGAGATTTACCTCCAGCTCTCAGCTGGAGGTAAAAATCGAGCTTTCCACCCTTTTTTGGCGCAATCACTTGCTGAAAAACCTTATAAAGTCCTATGGACTCTTAAAAAATGGGGATTTACAGCCATACAGCAACTCAGGATCTGGCACTAATAGCGCCAAACCGAGTCACAGAAACACTATTTGCGTTGGTGGTATCTCAGTGCAATTACCGCCGGGATACTGCCACGGCAGTGATGAGGCCCGTAGGGTGGACAACAGCCAGGGAAGGAGTGGAGGTAACATAGGGCCTCATCACAAGTTAGGTGTATCCCAGCAGTAAATGCACCGGGATACCGCCCAACGCTATTGGCGTTACCGCTACTCGGTCCAGAGCAATTTGCACTGCATCACGAGTTGCGGTGTGGCGATAACTCCCCATAGCAGCGAAAATGTGACGAAAAGAGAGGTTTTTACCTCGAGCAAAAAGCTGGAGGTAAACCTCCCACTTTCCGCCCAAACTCGGGATTGAGCGGAGTAGTAATGCAGTGGTAATAGTGTTACTGCCACGTTAAAAAAAAGAAATGGTTATTGGTTAAACTTATTCATAGTAACAGAACACAATACAAACAAGTTATTCTAACCATTTACATTACTCCATTCTCTTCTACAACATCATTCTGAATCTTTAACAATTAAGATCAATCTTTTGTACAAAAAGAAAAAAGAAGAAAAAAGAGAAGAAAGGTAAGAGGAAGAGAAAGTTTAGTTCTCAAGGGACCAACATGTCCTAAGGCTCTTAGATGTTAATCAGGGAGGACATCTCCACCCAATGCCATTAAATAAAGCAATTGACGGGCATTGAGTTCCTTTGACAAGGATAGAATAGCTTCTATATACTTTAGCACTTCCAAACAAAAGCCTATTCTCTCCCCATCAACATCCACTCCCACCAGTGCTGATCTAATTCGATATTACAGTTTGTTTGATGTTTCTTGAGGTATTTGGATATTAAACTTGACAAGGCTGGACAGGAGATTACCCAGTGATTGAGAGATTCTATTGTTCTGTGCAACTCGCAATATCAACAGTGTGCTTCTTCCGGAGGTATTAACTTCTTCTCAAGTTCCACCTCTCTTATGTCGAGAATGTTTAGGCTCACTCTTAGCAACACATCTTTGTAGTATGCTGAAGGGAACTTCTGCAGATATAGAGGGGGTTGGTTTAGGCCCTTTATTTCCCTCTACCAACTTGGTCTCAAGGGATCTAGGTTCCTTAAACGTACCGTTTCTATCCAATCCTGCTCCTGTAGTTTATTTTTAATTTTCATGGGGTTGGTGAGTAGTTCTTTTTGTATCTAACTCTCGTTCTACCATTATTAACTCAATATTTTCCCACCATTTCCGCAGAGCTTGGTCACTGACCTTTTCCATGCACGCAAAGATTTCAAAAGGCAAACCCCTTTCAGCCAATCTGCATTTTCGGTACAAAGCCAAGGACTTCCATAATATGATACTCTGCAGGGACTGTATTCTGAGTTTGTGGCGTATCAAAGGGATTGAGAGGGCATTGGGCAGCAATAAACACTTGCGCCAAAACAGCCCCTCTAATGGGGCCCAAATCTTCTAGGGCATGCTCAACATTCCCTCTGAACTATATGTTAAGATGGGAATCACCTTCTGGCGATAAAATTCCAGAAGTGGTATAAGGGACAATTTGCCGTACTTATGGAGGATTCTCATGCCTTGGGCTGCTAATCGCTTGGTCTTTAATCTGAGTGAGAGGTAGTGGGCGCTGTCATCACAATTCTTATTTATGACATCCCCCAGGTAGACCATCGTATCCACAACTTCTAGCTTCTCATCACCTATCCACCAGACTTGATCAAGTCGCTGGGGCCTATGCGCAGACGTCATATTTAGGATTTTGGATTTGCAGACATTCATTTTCATGTCGTTGGTTTCAAAAAATTGGAGAAAGCACTTAATTCTCCTCTGCAAACCAATTGGAGTTAAATGCATAGATATGATGTCATCCGCATTCATTTATTTTTGGAGGGAAAGCCCTCACCTCTTCCTGCAATTCCCCCAGATCATCTATGTAAAGGCTAAACAGGAATGCTGCGAGAGCGTAACCCTGCTTCAATCCCCTGTACGTCAGGATTTATCTCGAGAGCAACCCTTGTACCTGCCAATCTCACTTGTACTGAGGTGTTGGTATAAAGCACGCAAATTGCTGCCAGCAGTTCTGTTGGGCAATTACATTTTTTTTATTTCGCCCATCACTCGGCCCTGTCCACACAGTCAAAGGCCTGCTCCAAGTCCAGAAAGGCCATATGGAGCAGACCCTTCACTCAAGCGCTCTCAGTTTTAGGATCCCGTTTGCAAGGGGGTTTAAAGATATACCTATGCTTTTTATGAATCCCGTTTGACGGGGATACAGCCTTCCAGACTTGGTAGCCCATTTTATCAAGTCTCTCAATTGTATGGAGGTGAACAGCTTTTCCATGGAATCCAGCTGGGCGATCGATGATAGTTACGTGGGTCCGCTCTATCTTAAAAATGGGGATGACTATCGCCTCACACCATGTAATCGGCACCTGCTTTGTGAGCAGGACCTGCTAAAAAATCTGCATCAAAAGCCAACTCCATTCCTCTGGTTTGTCTTTTAAGAGGTGGTTTGGCATCCCGTCAGGCCCGGCTGCTCTTGAAGTGCTAAGCCCCTTAATTCTTGCTACCAAGTCTTCTCTTTCTATATCAATTGTCCACCTAACATGGGGATTTGAGGATTCTGTTGGTGGTACATCTCCAGGATCAGAGAAGAGTCTTGAGTAATGAGCTAACCAACTTACTTCACTGACTTGCCCAAGCATTCTATCTGCTCTAAAGGGCACCCTGTTATTTAAAAGTTCCCAGAGGTCTCTGGTGTTTTTCTGACATACAATGTTCAGCATTTGCTCTGCCTCCGACTGCAGTCACAGTGACTTAGTGGCGATAAGCCAATTTCTAAACCTCTGTTTTTGTTGCTGAAATTAACTCCACGTACTCCGGCAGTTTTTTGTTCTAATTGCTCTCAGTTCTACAGGAAGATCTTTTTTAGCTCTTTTGACTAGGAGTTCATAGGCATGCTTGGGAACTAAGCGTTCCTTCGCATTTCTCTGCCTTAGTATAGACAAGTCTTTAAGAATCCAGTTATACACCACCTGATTATTATCAACCTCCACTGCCTCTTTGAATTGACCACTAATCCTCGATATCTCCCTCTTTCCTACATTCAACCTGTTTTTTGCCCATGATAGTTCCACTGGACCCATTAAATCCCGACACACCCGTTCCCCGCCAATATCCAATGCCATTGAAACTATGTCATGAACACTCACGGCTTGTTATTTAACTTCAAGTTTCCTAATTCTAAGCAAAATCTTTTAGGTCCTCTTCCCTAGGTACATCTCCCTGGAGTGTGCCCCAACATCTGTCCATTGCACATGTCTCTCAAGTTTGTTTCTTGACATCAATTCCAGGCCCTACCTAATAAGTCTCTACCTTTTTTTGGGAGTCCTTCTTCATCTAACAAGTGTATATTGAGATCTCTACATCGTGAGAGCTTCCTCCCAGTCTTCCAGGATGTCATGATGCCTACCTCCAAGGTGCCAGACAAGACCCAGCTACCCCAGAGGCAGACATCATGTCTTCAAGGGAAGTCACAACAGCCTCAAGTAGGCGCCAGGCTCATAAAAGGGGACTTTGTCTTAAAGATGCTTAGTGTTAACTTACCTGATGCAGACCATGCTGCAACATCCAGGCCTTCTGAGGCCTGAATGGGACTACTTTATCTTTGGAACTACTTAACCACACGGGTGTGGTCAGGGGAGGTATACATACCAAAGAGGAAGGATACATACCTGGAACTACTTTGAAGACTATTTAAGCCACGCCCAAGCAGCAACTCACGCTTCGCGTTGTTCTGCATCTAGCAGCTGGACGCTCACCGTGTTTGCTCCTGCATTCTGTCTTCTGCCACTCCTGCCAGCATCCTGGAACACCTGCAAAGAGAGAAGAGAAGAGAAAATGGTAAAGAAGAGTCCTTACCTGTCAAATCCGCATTCCGGAGACATCTCGCCGACGGTCCTGAAAAGGAAGACATCCATTTAAAAGCACATTGCATCGATCGCTGCAGCGCCGCATCTCACTCACCTGTACAAGGTACCACCACCTTCTACGGCGACATCTGGACTTGCAGCCACATCACCGCGCCTAGGGAGAAAAAGACAAGAAAAAAGGTGAGAGGGGAAAGAAAACAAGGAAATCTTAATTTCCATTACAAAGCTTACCTGTTGGGTTATTCCAACTTCATTTCGGGTCGGTGCCGCATCCTGGCATTTCCGGACCCCGGCCATTAAGGGGAAAAAGAGACATCAGCGTTAGTGGGTGCATGAAAAGACGTTAGCCAACGCCCATTAAAGACTTACCTGATTTCTTCTGGATTGATCTTTGTTTCGGGTCGGTGCCGCATCCAGGCATTTCCGGACCCCGGCCCCTGTGGGGAAAAAAGACATCAGCGTTAATGGGCGCATGAAAAGACATTACCCAAACGCCCATTAAATACTTACCTGATTTCTTCTGGATTGAGCTTCGTTTCCGGTCGGTGCCGCATCCAGGCATTTCCGGACCCCGGTCCCTTTGGGGAAAAAAGACATCAGCGTTAGTGAGCGCATTGATACAAGGACACTGAGAGAACTCTCATCAAGCTCACCAGAGTCTCATTCTTTGGTTCCACAGCTCTTCTCGGAAAAAGAGACAACGAACAATTATTATTGCGGAATCATACTCATTAACAGAATCCTTACGGTACTATACCGGGAAAACAAACTTGAACCCTCTACAATCAAAATCCCAGTGAAGTAACTGGATACAACGCGCCCCTGCATGAGAAGCAGGTTGGAGAGCTCAACCTTTCAAACCCTAAGGTGAGACTTCACGTGGGGGTCGCAGGAGGGTTTCGTAGAGGGGTGAGAAGGGAGCGGGAGGCTTATACTTTCTCCGGCAGATTGTTAATACTCCCTTTTCACATACAGAAAGATATTCGCGAGCCAGACAAGCCTGATTCGAAGGTCCGGTCCAGTCCATCTTCCGGGTCCTGCGCTTCACCATAGAAGAAGCAACAACACTCCAAACCAGACCTGCGCCTCCGTTGGAGTCAGTTGAGCGTAACACAGGACTTGATATACCTCCTTGCACCCTACTTGGACAAAATTAATTTCTTTTTCTGAGTTCACCCGCCAGTATGCATTTATTAGAAGCAGATTTTCATGTTTACCCTGGGCTTTCCTAGCCAACTGTAGGATTTGCATATATAGATTTGGAGTAGAGTGAGCAGACACTTCATATTCTGAATCCACCTTCACCAGCGTTAATAGCCCAGAATACGGTCTTCCCATGAGACCCTTGCCAGATGGATTTAGGAAGGCTTAGTAGCTGTCACATGATGGAGACTTCCTGAGCCAAGTCTTTTGCAGGCAAATATTACCATACATGCTTAGGGCCTTCATTTCATCCGTAAACAGGGCCTTGAAGCCTCTTGTGTTTCAGGATGCAAACCAAATCAACAGGGTATCCTCCTTAAGGTCAATCTATTTCTTGCTCCTTGGAGCTAGAGCTTCCGCCAGCCACTCCCAGTTTTCACACTCCTCCAGTTGTCTTCTTTTCTCCTCTTGACAGCAATTGCTCACAGTAAAGCAAACTTTACTCAGGTTGATGATCAGGGTCGGACTGAGACAAGAAATAGGCCCGGTCACCCAAAAAAGGGTGGCCCACCCCACGCCTCAAAAAAGTGCCCACCCCTCTCCTCACAACCCTTGACCTCTTATGACATCACCGAAAGTTATGTCATTGACCCCACCCCAAAGTGACATCCTGGGAAGCGATGAAACATGACCTTTCACCCCTTGACAAAACAGGAAGTGGCATCAAATGGCATTGTTCCTAAGTACACTACGAAAAATACGGTTATGATTTCACTAATGTGATATACATTTCATACAAGAATGGATCACCATAGGTATTATTAATATATGTGTGTATAGAACCATATTGTCAAATTACTGTGAATCCAAGCAGACGTCCAAGGCCAAATGATAATCTGTTATTGTATAGGACTTACGCTTAAGCTCTTTTTTATAGAACAAATATGTATACAATATCACCCAACCTGCGTTGGTACTCATTTATCAACCTAAGAAGGATGGAAAGGTTTTAGAAAAAAAAAAATGTGAAAAAAATGTGGAATTATTTTTTTTTTCACTTTTTTTTTCCAAACCGGCACAGGCGTGGCCAGAAACCAACCGTCACTCCCCAGGGACGATTTCGGCCCGGCCACAGGCCGAAAGGCCAAGGGGCTAATCCGACCCTGTCGATGATTCTTATTACTAACGGCTTCCCAGATTTTGTATTTGGGGAGCAGGAAATAACTAATTTTCTTTCCGCACCTCGTAGTGACCTTGTTTCAGTCTTTTCAGTGTTATCCCTGATTATCTGTTGAGAGGGGATTGACTTGGGAATATGCTGTAAACTTTCAGGGTACTATCTGGACATTGGCTCTCTGATTTTGATTTTTGTACTGTTTTGTTTGAGGGCTTTCCTCTGTGATGAGCTCTATGGTTGCTCCATTTTGCTGGAGGAGCCGATAAAAGGCCACATCCTTGATAATCTCTGAAGTCGTATCACAGGGGCAACATTTTCTCGCTTTGTTCCAAAATTGCCACCTTTATCTCAAACTAGACCATGTGGAGAACCACCCAAACAGTGGCTTGTTTGGATACCAAATCCACAACTCTAATATCAACAGAGGAGACGAATCGCAAGCTTGGAATATGTTGGAAATGTTTCATAACATTCCTCCTATTTAAGATAGGAGCATTACGACAACTCATGATTCGTTCCAGGTGCATTTTCATTACTTCCCTTTTATGCACCTCACAGTTAGCATGGGGTCTTTTCACCGACTAGAGGAGGCATGTGGAGGTGGCTTTGACTGATTCAACTTCGTTCTTTTCTCTTCTATGGTAAGAAATAGCGTTACTGCCACGTTTTTACGGCTCCGCCCAACCCATGATGAGGCCCATAGTTCAAAAGGAGCAGTGCGACAAAGCAGGAAGAACAACCAACAGAAAAAGGAGAAGAGGTGACATAGGTCAAGAGATGCAGTCAGGAAGAGCAGAAAGAGAGACCAACAAGGGGTTAGGAGATGTTATGGAGTTGAAAATAAGGAGGAGGAAGAGGGGAGAACAATAGAAAGCACAAGTGGTTGTGTGAAGAAGTCAAGAGCAGGCAGGGGAATTAACAGAAGAGTGAAGGGGTAGTAAGTAATAACGGAATGGAAGAGCAGAGGTGTGAGAGAAAGTTGAGAAACAACCAGAGCGAAAGAGTATTAGTAGAACATCCAGAGAGTGGAGTAGACCAGAGGAGATAGAAGGCTAAAAGGAAGGTAAGTTAAGGGCATGCATTGATTACAGAGTATTAAACAAGGTGACTGTTAAGAATAGATTTCCTTTACCATTGATTGCGGTGTTCTTGAATCAAATCAGGTCCACTCAGGTTTATACAAAGTTCGATTTGGGGGGTGCATGTCATTTGGTGCAGGTGATGGAGGGGGTTTAGTAGAAGACCGCTTTTCGCACCGAGTTTGGCTTGGTTGATTATTTGGCGATGCCCTTTAGTTTGTGCAATGCACCAGCCGAATTCCAGTTGTTTATGCAATAGGTGCTGCAGGTTTTTTACTGCTTTTGTCATAGTGTATAGTGATGGCATTTTAATATACTCTGAGCCAGAGAAAATTAATCGGGAACATGTACAAGCCAGACTACAGAGATTGAGAGAACATCAGTTGTTTGTAAAGTTAGAAAAGTGTGCAATTCAGACATCCAGAGTATCCTTCTTGGGGGTATGTCTTAACACCAGTGCATATTGTAATGGATCTGGCAAAGGTGAGAGCAGTGATGTAGTGGCCAACTCTACCAAAAGTAAAGGATATGCAGTCCTTATTGGGGTTTTGCCAACTTCTATAGAAGATTCATTTAGCTTTTTCCGATACAGTCACCCCTATTGCTCAATTATTGAAAGAAGGGGTTACATTTCATTGGGATGATCTTGCTGGGAAGGCTTTTGAGAAATGAAAAGGGGCATTTACAACTGCTCCTGTATTACAGCATCCAGACATTACTCACCCATTCCAAGTAGAGACAGATCCTCTTTTGCAGCGTGATAGCTAAGTTATCTTGCATCCGGTAGCATATTTTTTATGAAAACTCTCCCCCTGGGACTGTAATTATGCCATTGCTGCCTGAAAGTTATTGGCCATCAAGTAAGCTCTGGAAGAATAGAATCATTACCTTTTAGGGGTCTGACACAATGTCACTATCTTGATAGACCACAAAAATCTGAAATATTTGAAATTGCTAAGCGCTTGTCAGTTGTGCTGGTCTCAGTATTTTGTAGGATTTAACCACATCATCACTTACCATCCAGTAGATGTAATTTCTTTTTTAAATTTTTTCATTTGGTTTAGTTGCGACGCAACTTTTCAAATTTTAAACACATACATAAAAAAAAATCATTTCGAAATTCACTTACAATATACTTAAGAAAAAAAACAATTGAGACACAATACAAAATACAAAATACAAGGGTACAGATTAACTTCATCCTTAAAAGTTCCCGGCCTAATTCAAAACTACAAGGAATAAAATAAATAAAATACCATTCCATACACACACACACATTGGTATATTAACATATTGACGTAGCCCTCCACAATCAAACGCCAATTGAAACTTTCACATGGTAAAACCACTAGCGAAGACATCATCACACAAAATGCATAACCTATGCCAGGTTCTCACGGGAACAAGCACCGCCAATCTGTGTTTTTAATCTTAACTCCCGGAATCTTGTTGGATTTCATCTCCCCATGGCAGTACCAATCTTAAAAATTGGACTATCACCATCTGTACCCTTTCTCTTGAATTTGAAAACAGCATTTGCCATATTTGCTCAATAGGTATTGAAGTATGGATAGTAAACACATTATAAAAGTATCTTGCCCAAACCTTCTTTAGGGCATCGCATTCGACCAGCAGGTGTTGAAGATTTTCCCTCTGCGCTGCTACTAAGCAGTATCTGCAGTAGTTACATTCTGTGGGGATCATTTTCCACCTACACAAGACGTCACGGGTGCGCCATAAATTAAATCTAAACCTCAGGACATCAGCATGCATCCGTGAGGACAGGCATTTCGCTAGGTACGGGGCCAGCATGCCATAACACTTTACTCCAAAGGCCCAAATATTGAAATATTTATAGTTTGTGCAATTAGATAGAGTCTTAGCCCAGTCTACTTGAAAAATCTTCACTTTAGCTCGCTCCAGTTTAGAGATTAGCAGGTCTAATGTAACATCAGCCTCTACCATGTGGTCCAGCACACCATTCCGCCAGGACTTAGGGAATGTATTCCTAAGGATCTCGAGGATCGTTCCGCTATTTATGCCTAACAAACACTTACGAAAAAAAGCGCAATGTCTCCACACTGCTTGTGCGTAGAGGGATAACAGACCCAGTTCATAGCGTATAAGCACCATCGGAACCGTCTTAGGCAGCACTAGGATTTCCTTCCAATATCTTGACTCCATGGCTTCCCAGGCCTGATATTTATCGAGCAACCTACTCTCAACAACATATAGTATGATCGGAACCGCTTTCATTTTATAAAAAGACACTACATGTTTCAGGGAGAATTTGCCAAATTTCTTAATTAAGATTCTAGACTGGGAAGATAGCTGCTGTAGTTTATTTCCACCAGGTGCCGCCTCATCACTCTTAAATTGCCTATTCGTGATCTCAACACCCAGATATTTATAGTTGGAGACCCTGGCTAATTTAATATCTTGGATCGACCATGATAGAGCAGGGAGGAGACACTGATACGCCAAAGTGGCACTAGATGAAATTACTTGGGATTTGGTGACATTTATCTTCAATTTATTTGCATGAACATACTCCCCCTGTCTAGCATGCGTTGTAGACCTCGAGGGGTTTGTGATAATAATACGAGGTCATCTGCATATAGCAGATACGGGATTTGTTGCTCACCAATCCTCGGGGGGTCACCCTTGCAGTTTGCAAATTCATGTCCCAGATCCATGATAAAAAAATTGAACAGGAACGCTGCCAATGCGCACCCTTGTTTTAGACCACGTTGGGTTTCGATTTCGGACGATAACTTCGCGTCTAGACTGATACGAACTCTCATAGATGTTTTTAAGTGAAACAGGATTATTAGGGACAGTAGTGAGGCCGTACACTTATATGCTTCCAATTTGCGAAACAGCAGACCTCTATCAACTGAATCGAAAGCAGCTTTAAAATCAATAAACCCCATATACAGGGGAAGCTTTCGTTCAGCCTGTTGCGCTTTGATCAAATTCAGAGTGATTATGTTCGGAATAGTTCCAAGTCCCTTTACAAAACCTGATTGTAGTGGGTCTGTTAATTTTTTGGTCATAACCCATGTTTGTAGTTTCCTCAGGTTTAAGCGACAGTACAATTTCCCCGGGACATCGAGCAGCGAAATGGGCCTGTAGCTGCTCGGATCTTGTGTATCCCCTTTTTTGTATATAGGTATAGTAATCGCCTGAGTCCATGAGCTGGACAACCTCTTAGTTACATTGATTAACAGGTAGATTTTATACAACACGGATGCGCACAATTCAGGAAATCTTTTCAGCTCGAAGTTAGATAGGCCATCAGGCCCCCTTGCCTTTGAATTGCTAGCTGTTTTAATCAAAAACAAAATGTCATCTGAATCGAAATCCAAATGAAAAGCAGCCGTGTGTCTACGATATTCGGAGACCACGTCGGAGAGGTGACAGGCATAGAGTTGGGTAAAATGGGCAACCCACATCTGCGTTTGTACTGCGCTCACCTGCAAAACCAGTTGTGGAGCCACTACAGAATGATTTATGGCAGACGACATTTTCGCAATATTTTTGCCTGCTAATATTTTTAACATAATAGCTCCGTCCTCCTGAAAAAGGGCTGCACGTGACCTCTCACCAAGTTTCTATAAGATGTTTTCAGTATGGTGATAAGAGAATCTCTGACATTCTCAGGAGAGTTTTGAACCGATCTAAGTTCTGCACGATATCTCGCTTTCCTTTCTTTCACCTCCTTGTTATATACATGGAGATGTGATGTTATTTGCTTTCTTTTACTGGATTGGGTATGACACACCTGAATTAGATCCGGTCTTGCCGTATTGACATTCCCCACCAATAAGGCATAATCGGGCAGGCCTATTCTCAACAGATGATCAAACTAGATTATATCTGTCTCCGACCATCAGAGTTTGTTTTCACCCGCATTCACTACACATGCACCTTTCAGATACATGAGGGTCTTATTGTCCACTGTCGGCTCACACCCCCATTTTGCTTTCAATATGTTGGGGTCACTTGCATCAGATTTAAGTACACAAAAGTTCGTAACTGCCCGCCACAAGGCCTCATTGACATATATATAATCAATGGTCGAACTACTTTCACCCTTTTGCCACGTCAGAGCTGGGGGGGTTATCAGTATCGAACGCCCTATTGAGCATCATCAGCCCTCTAGCTTTCATTAAAGAGGCCCATTTCTTTGCTCTTACTTTGTTTTTAGTACCAAGATCGCTCAAACAGTTTAAATTGAGATCCCCCGCCACTACTATTGCTCTTACATTTGGATCCAAAACCACCAGATCTAAAATTGCGTTTAGGTCTAGAAAGAAACTATCATCCGACATGGCAATCGGGTTCCAGTAGATATTCAAAAGTGCATAGCCTTCTGTTCCGGCCATTACTTTCACCAACAACATATATTTATTTGGCATCGCCCACAAATCTGATGACAGACCTCTGCCCATTTTAATTGCTGTCAAGAGCCGGACATCGGGCGACCCATATCTGGTTTAATTGCGGGATTCAAATAGAGTTCATGGTCTTCCCAAATAGGGACATCAGTTAGCCATGTCTCCTGCAAAAGGACAATATCACAATTACTCAGTTCACCGTGGGCATTGTTGATAAGATGGCTAAAACCCCTGGTATTCCAACTTACACAGGTTATCTGATAAACCACCACCCCTCCCTCACATTACTTCTGCGTACTCGTACTACTGCTCCTACCAGTAGTTGAGCAGGGATGCAAAACCAGATCTTTCCTGGCTTCCCCTATCCCGCACATCTGCCTATTCCTTTGATGACTAGGAGTAATTGGTCTTGACATTCTATCTGACACCATTGAGAGAGAAAAACCCAAGGCATATAGCTCGTTTTTGGGCTGCCAGATTACATTTTGTACAACTCTGGATTTAAGCCACAGATTTACAGAGTTTAGTTGACTCGGGCAGAATGGCGCTGCCCCTACCGCTCTTTCTTGTCCCGAGACAACTTCCAGCGTCTGTTGAGCGTTTATGCTTCCAGACATGCTCATCTTGGGCGGCGGCATTAACAGTGTTGGGGTTACTTCAGCCATATAGGCCTCAACTGCTTTCCTAATTTCAGCCCGTTGTGCATCGAGGGATGAGTCTTTTACCCCTAACTCAGTGTTAGATTTAGGTTGGCCTTTTACATTTTGGGCCTCTCCTGGGTTTACACTTTTGCCTATGTCACTATCTTTTTTGGACAGCTCGACCAACAGATTATCTAGAGGCGGCTACTCTAATGGATGGACTGGGCGAAAGTTCAGGGTCTCATTTTGTCTCCCCAAAGCCCATACCTGATATTTTTGTTTAATAGCCTGCAATGCTGCAATAGTGGTACGTTTTGGGACTGAGATTACCTTAAAAAACTGTTTTACCTAAGATTTCCCTATATTTTTTGGGATTTGTTGGTTCTTTGGCAGTTTTTTTTATGGTTTTTACCCCAACCACCTTACCTTTATTCTTTCCATGGCTGGCGGGTGGATCAGCTCTAGTTCCCTTCTTAACCAGTATTTGTTCACATGGGGCAACCTCACTATTAGAAGACAGAATTTTCAAACTATTTTCGCCCACAGCAGAGCGCCCTAGACCACCTCTACAGGTTTCATAGATGATCTCATCAAAGCAGGGGATTACTGATTTAACCACATTTGTGTTTTTGTCAGCATTAAGATCATTTCCACAAATTCTACCGTTGTTTACTGCACCCTCCGTTTGAGAAGCCACTGAAAAGATGAGGGCTTTTAATTCGCTTGTTGACACTCTCTTATCTAGTACTCTACCCGGTTGGCATACATTATTCACTTGCCATTCCATAATTTTGCCCATGCACTCACGATGCACACTTAATTTCTGTTCACATGCATTCAAGGATCTTGACATTGCAGCTAGCGCAAGATTCATAGCATGTAGTGCAATTCCCCATCCATTATCTGACTCATGTATAATCGCAGAAGTATTCATACTTTGGTTATTAGTTGCCACTTTTAACATTTCTGGGGAATCCCTCAGAGAGGGTGGGCTACTTATAGAGCTCTCCGAGAACATTACAGGGGAGGCTGATAGATTTTCAGGAAGGAGGTTGTCCGAAAACACTCAGTCATTTGCATCTAAATCAATGACCGGGACATCCCCTCTGTCCTCCACTCGGGCCTGGGGCTCAGGTAGTCCCTGCTGCGAAATTGTAGGGACTAGATCAAGCAATGCCGTATCAGATATGGAGCAGTCACCCGGTGGGCGTGCAGCTCTCCAACTCTTATCTTGGTTCAATGTTTGAGGGGTCTCAAGGGCGGAATGAGATTTCAAAGGCTCAGGACCTTTATCCATCGCAGCTGGTCCCGATTCCCGACTGTTAAGGGGCGTACTCCCAGTCTGAGCCCGAAACGCAGACAGCGAGCCACTACAAAATTTTTCGAATGTCCACATTACCTACTGCAATATCTTTCAGCCCACCCCTTCTAGGAGTGGAGCATGTGGGTGATGCCTTGCTATTTTTCCCTGTGGTCCCCGCTTTCACACTCCTTAGTGGACTTCTCACAGGCATTCCCGTTTTTAGGGATAAGCGAATCATACTCCCTTCACAATTTCTTACACCAACCTCGCTTGGAGTCTGGACACCAAGGCACCAGGAGAGCCCCGCAGCGGCAACGCCACGGCAAAGCGGGACTCTCTGGGACTGACTCGGGTGCACGCGCACGGTGCGTGCGTGTGCACAATTTTATAGGAACTCCCACAGCATGCGTTTGCACAGCCTAAACAAACAGAAAGGGAATGTAAGTAAACATGTAAAAGGTAAATGTCTCAGTATTAAGTCCTTTTAGATGTCTTCACCTTGTGGGGATCGTAATCTTGGACAACCAAATCAAGGAACGTGGAGGCTCGTCTGCGGCAAAGCGGGACTCTCCGGGACTCACTCGGGTGCGCGCGCGCAGTGCGCACGCATGAACAATTTTATAGGAACTCCCACAGCGTGCGTTTGCACAGCCTAAGCAAACAGAAAGGGAGTTTAAGCAATCATGAAAAAGGTAAATGTCCCAGTATTAAGTCCTTTTAGATGTCTTCACCTTGTGGGGATTGTAGTCTTGCATAACCAAATCAAGGAACGTGGAGGCTCGTCTGCGGCAAAGCGGGACTCTCCGGGACTCACTCGGGTGCGTGCACGCGGTGCGCGCACATGCACAATTTTATAGGAACTCCCACAGCATGCGTTTGCACAGCCTTGTGGGGATCGTAGTCTTGGATAACCAAATCAAGGAACGTGGAGGCTCCTCTGCGGCAAAGCTGGACTCTCCGGTACTCACTCGGATGCGCGTAGATGTAATGGGAAGGCAGATGCTTTGTGACTACCATGAGCAGAAGGTGATAGGAGCATTGTCCAGTGAAGTGTTGGGCACAAAAAGGAAGAGTATGATTCAGGAGGAAAAAAGAAATGGTGCACACATGAGGCCACTTGATATCTTCGAGGAGTGTTGACTTATCTGGCAACAAACATGTTTAGTTCCTAAACAAGAAACACAAATGCAAATCATAGAAAACAATGCAGGACATTCAGATGTGTTTTTGGCGGCCCCAGTTGCCACATATGGTACTCCAATACGTGCAAATCTGTGACATGTATGCATGAAGTAAATCAGTACCTCACCCACCCGAGGGTATTTTGTATCATGTGCCTATACCTGATGCGCCTTGGGAGTGCATTTCTATGGATTTTGTCACTGACTCACCTGATATTCTGGGATATAACCCTGTTTTGGTAGAAGTGGATTATCTAACAAATATGGCTTATTTTGTACCCAGTAAAGGCATTCCTACAGGTGGGGAGTGGCAGAGTTGTTTCTATAAAACATAGTGACGCTACATGGTTTACTGACGTCTGTGGTGATGGACAGGGGGTCTCCACATCTGTCCAGATTCTGGAAAGCCTTTTGCAAAAAAGTGGGAATTGTAACAAATTGAGAGTATTCGCCCCTTCCCCTCAGGGGGGAACCACCCCCTTTGAAGCTAGGGAGGTGAGCATTTGGGACTCCCTCCAGTAATTAATAACTTACCCTCCTTTTGTATGGCTCCAGGCAATGCTTGATCAACCATGACGCTTGAAGGAAAAGGGAATATCCCTTTAAGAGTGAATTCGTATGTAAGACAGACAAGTGGATCATAGAAGAGGAGAGAGAGCCATAAGCAGGGGAAGCCCCCTGAAATAGCTTCATCTTGGAGGGGTGGAGTAGAGTGGAGCACCAGTGCCCGCAGAAATCTGAGAAGCAGAGAACACCAGAGTGAGATGCCAGTGACATGGCAAGCCAAACAGCAGAAAAGCTTGGAGGGCCGTCCGTTGTGGTGTCGCGGCCACAGAAGCACCGTGGTAGGCCTGGGCTTGTCTAACGACGCTGACACCAGTGGAAGCAGGAGACATGAAACCTCCTGTCAGCAAGCATCCGCTGAGCGCGGGAACCTGCAGAGAAGCCGAGAGTGAGGCAGTTGTGAAGATTGGACCGGGGAAACAAGGAACCGAAGAAGCAGAAATGTGTAAACACCAAACCCCAAAATGCCACCCACGATGAACAAAGGTACCGTGGCGGAATGGTGAAAGGGAGGCCGCCTGGGGGACATACCTTAAGTGAAGGAAGTTGTGAAAACTAAGATATTTAACCTTTAGCACAGAGATTTAGGGGGACCAGACAATTCAAACATTTTGCTCTAAGCAGATGACCTCCTTATTTACCGAGGAGATGCCAGATGATCGGGTCCCAGGGTAATAGAAGTCTTAAAAAATGTTTGCGCATACTGCAGTCTAGGAATAGACTGGGACAAATCAGTGTTCACACCTATAAAAGGGGAAGGGGAGGCAATCCCGGAGGACTCTCCCCTCAGGGTAGAACAGGAAGGATTCTGATATTTAGGGATAGTAGTGCGCAGAGATATGAAGGCGTTTCTACCAAATAA
Source organism: Ambystoma mexicanum (assembly GCF_040938575.1). Lineage (NCBI taxonomy): Eukaryota > Metazoa > Chordata > Amphibia > Caudata > Ambystomatidae > Ambystoma > Ambystoma mexicanum. Next base: position 290,737,290 of record NC_090936.1, on the reverse strand, counting down.
TCTGGAGCCAATTATTCACAGAATACAGCAAAATGCCAGGCACTGAGCTCCCTACCCATCACATTGTTCGGAAGAGTTAACCTACTAAAAACGATAGCCCTCCCCAGGCTATTATATGACTTTCAGAACACCCCAGCAAAAATTCCCAAGAAGCAGCAAACAAGTATTCAAGCAATTCTATGACAAGACTGGAGGCGAGCATTATGCTTCATCTTCATTTATTTCTACTCTTCAGCAGTTCAACAAAACACATATAAACCATGAAAAGTGTAAAAACCAACTTTTCTCTTTTTTTTTTTTTTTTTTTTTAAACTACAACATCCCTGAGTCTCTGTAGTCCATGCCCTTTCCACCAGTCACAACCCACTTCCTGTGCTTGGACTCCTCCTCTTCTTTTACTGCTCTTCAAGCAGATAAGTACAATTTCTTCCCTCTCCACATGTCAGTGAATGTATTGACTGGGTTTGAGTGGGAGACTAATATTAAGGATAGTCAAGGCACGGAATGTGTGTGAAAGAGAGGAGGCGCTTATATAGCGTGTAAAATAAAAAAAAAATGTGTTTATATACATAGTAATTGTAGTAGTTTTCATAATGTTAGGCGTGTAGTTTTATGGAACAGGCGACGCGTTAACATAGAAGTTTGGGCGCTCGTGACGGCGCGAGGATTACGCGGGAGAATCCCCGAAGTGTATCTCAGGTAGGAGTTTGTTCGCGAGGCGGGCGGCCCCATGTCGTAATATCGGCACGCCGGGGGTTCAGCCAGCCTCGCGAACCACACAGCACAGGCCGCGCCAGCATCCGAGAGCAGGCCCCCACCCTCGCGTAGGCGGAGCTGGCTCCCGCGAAGCACGTAGCGCGGCCAGAGTGCTCCCCAGGCAGCCCCCACCCGCGGGTGGGCGGAGCTGCCGCGAACTAAGTGGAGAACACAACGCTCTTAAGCGTTAGCCCCCACCCGCGGGTGGGAGGAGTTAGACGCGTATGACACGCGTTTCAAGACGCCGCATTGATGCACCGTTATCTGCAGAGCACACTGGCAACAGTACGCTCGTGCGAGCAGGACGTTATTATTGATCTCAATTAAGAGACCTTTGCATAATACAGCGGTCATAACGATTGCGAGCGCTGTGTTTCCTAGGGAGCACATAGAGGGACAGAAGTCCACATGATAAGGAGCTGCAGAGGCCAGGAGTCTGCTGGGCTCTAGCACTGCTAATTAGCAGAGGATTGGCGCGGCAGAGAAGAGGGCTTCACAGGAGCCACAAAGTGATTACTTTTAAGGTGTAGCCACTGAAAAAAAAAAAAAAGAGAGTGCAAAGAGTAAAACGACTTTACTGACTCTGAATCATCAAGAAGGGGCAGTGGGCGTGCTAAGACACCTGGTTCAGGTATTTTAGGCACAAGCACACCAAAAATGTCAGAATTTGAGTGGAGCAAGGAGGAGCAGTCTCAGGACCTCGCTGCCAGCTTTAAGAAAGTGCTAGGAAGCTCCCTTATTGATGCAGTGGCAGAGGGCGTCAGACCCCTACAGGAGAGGCTGGAGACGCTGGAGGCTATGCTTTCACAGCCTAGTAGCAGCACCAAAGACTGGAAGCGCACGCCCACGGATCCCTTGAAAGAGGGACACAAGGGGAGTATACTGGCCCTCAAGAGGAAATCCTCTGACGACCCCCGGGGCTCTTTGGAAGGGGCAGAAGATAAGGCCTCAGAGGTGCCTAACGCGTTCGCGAAGCTGAAAGAAGCGTATCTGCAACGGCAGGCAGTGCCACACCTCATGACCCCCGCTCCAGGGGATGAAAATATAGGAGAAGACCCTGACTAGGATGATGAGAAGGTTGACGATCAGGCCTCGCAAGAAGACGAGGAGGTAGAGGAAGAAGACTGGGCGAAACCCAGTGGGGGCAAGAGAGCTCGAAAGGAGAAGCACCTCCTGGAGCCGCAGGAGGATATGTTTGACCCAGATAGTATACGGAATCCGAGGTCCACCGAGTGGCAACCGTCCCCCCGAGTAGCACAATATATGGCAGCAAGATTACGCAAGCCTCTAGACAAGGAGGTGAGACAACGACTGCGGGCAGAGTGCCCGCGTCCAGATCTTTCGGGAAAAGTAGCGGAAGCCCCCGAGCTCGATCCGAAGATGCTGACATTCGTATCAAAAACAAGTAAAGATCCACGCAAGGGTATTGACAGGTCCTGGAAAAGCTGCCAGGAAAAAGTATTAGACCTAGCAGGCCTTCTCGCAAAAATCATGGACCTGGCGGAGAGAGCAAGGGACACGGGGGAAGAAGTTGACCCCGAAGCTCTCGCAGGATGGGCGCAGAGAGCAGTCTGTCTTCTTGGGAATGCGAATTGTGCCATTGCTTCGGAGAGAAGGAAGGGCCTCTTACTCAAAATAGATTCAAAGCTCAGCGATCTTTCATCGTATGAAGCGGGAGAAGGAGCCCAGGGCCTCCTGTTCGGGGAGACTTTTGGGAAGGAGATGGGCCGATTCGTCGGGACATACGCTTCTCTCGAGAAGGCCCAAGCATCGATCCGCAAAATATTCCCGAGTAGAGGTTTTTGGAGGGACCGGCCGCTCCAGAGGCCGTGCAGCCGGTCGCACTTAAGGAGGGAGAAGGCCTCAGAACCCCAGGGCTCAATACTGGGAGAACAAGAGCCAGGATACATTCTTCCCGTCCAGAGGGAGATTCCCGAGAGGCCGCAGGTCCAGAGGATCAGGACGAGGTCAAGGGTTTACACCAGGTGAGAGCGGTTCAGTATCCTCCTGTAGGGGGGAGGACGTGCATGTTTTTAGAGAGTTGGCGCAAGCTTTCAGGTGATTCCTGGATATTGCAGACCGTCAGAGGTCTGAGACTAGATTTCATAGGGACTCCAGTTCAGCGGAACAGGCCACAGAGTCAGAGACTAGCGCAAGCGGAACAAGCACTCCTAGACAGCGAGATAGCGCAATTAGTTCACAAGCAGGCGATAGAGAGATGCGAGCCGACACCCACGTTCGTGAGCAATATGTTCCTGGTGCACAGGAAAGAGAAGGTACGCCCGGTTATAAATCTCAAAGAGCTGAACGGTTGGATCATATATCGCCACTTCAAGATGGAGGGCATACATCAGCTCAGAGACTCCCTAAGAGAAGCAGACTGGCTGACGCGCCTAGATCTAAAGGACGCATATCTCACAGTGACTGTACTCAAGGAGTACAGACCATACCTAGCTTTCCGCTGGCACGGACAGTTCTGGCAATTCAAGACAATGCCATTCGGACTTGCTTCGGCTCCCTGGGCATTTACGAAGCTGATGAAACCAGTAGCGGCAGCGATCAGAGAGAAGGGCGTCAGGCTGATCGTCTATCTGGACGACCTTTTACTCCTAGCAGAAGATCGAGAGGTGCTGGTATACCAAACGAGATGGGTACAAGACCTTCTAGTCTCTCTAGGATTTCTAGTGAACACAGAGAAATCGGATACCATACCAGCTCAGAGGTTAGACTTCCTGGGGTTTGTACTAGACACAAAGAAAGCGACCCTGGAGCTGCCAGCTCGAAAGAGGAAAGACATAAAGAGGGAGATCAGATTATGCCTAGAGAAACAACTGATATCTCTCAGGACATTGGCAAGGATAGTTGGGCTATTAGCAGCATCTATTCAGGCCATATTCCCAGGGCCCCTGCACTACCGGGCACTACAGAGGTTGAAGATAAAACATCTACAACAGGGTCTGAAGTATCACCAACAGGTACCTCTAGATCAAGACTCCATTACAGAACTAGAGTGGTGGTTAAAGAATATGGACGCCTGGAATGGGCGAGCCATATTCGGAGACAAGCCAGATCTGATAATAGAATCAGACGCCAGCCGGAAGGGCTGGGGGGCCAGATGTGGGACCCTACAGACCGGGGGCAAATGGAGCGAAGAGGAGCTCCGTCTCCACATAAACTGCCTGGAGCTACTAGCAGGGTCGTTCGCGATCAAGGCCTTCACAAGAGGAAGAGTGAAATCTTGTGTGCTGCTGAAGATGGACAACATTTCAGCAGTAAGGTACATAAACCACCTAGGCGGTACGAGGTCCAAGATGCTAGCGGAGCTAGCAAAGGACTTCTGGCATTTTTGTCTAGAGTCAGAGACGTTAGTGACGGCAGACTACCTGCCAGGCTCACTGAATGTAGTAGCAGACTGGAACTCTCGGTACCTGACAGACTCCATCGATTGGAGACTGGACCCAGCAGTGTTTCAGAGGCTGGACAGGAGATGGGGACCACTGCGTATGGACCTTTTCGCCTCTCGGCTCAACGCTCAGACGAGCCTCTATTACAGCTGGAGGCTGGATCCGGAAGCTCAAGGAACAGATGCGTTCCTGCAGGAGTGGGCAGGAGGTCCGCATTACGCTTTTCCCCCCTTCGCGATGTTGAGCAGAGTTCTAGCGAAGTGTCGGAGGGAGAGAGCGGAACTGGTGTTGGTTGCGCCATTGTGGAAGTCACAAGTGTGGTTTCCAACGCTGATGGAGCTAGTAGCGGACGTACCCAAAGTCCTCCCCGAAGGAGAGCGATTGATCACGGACCCAGCTGGGTTGTGTCATCCTCTGAGAGTGAGAGGGACACTCCCGCTAGTCGCGTGCAGGATATCAGGAGACGCTGGGCCCTGCCAGGAATTTCGGCGCAGGCAGCTCAGCTTATCGCAGAATCCTGGGCTCCTTCCACTAGGAGGAGCTACGACGCAGCTTGGGCAAAATGGACAAGCTGGTGCAAGAACAGAGGTGTTCATCCCGTTTCAGCATCTGTAGTGGAAATTCTTAATTTCTTAGCAAACTTACTGCAGAACGGAAGAGCTTTCCGTACGATAGGAGTATACAGATCAGCTATATCGGCGGGACATATGCCAATAGAAGGAGTACCAGCAGGAGAGCATCCTGCAGTAGTCAGGCTCGTTAGAGGAGCGAAATTCAGAGTGCCACCCGTGCCCAGATATAATACAACATGGGACGTGGCGGCAGTATTACGATTATTATCAGATTGGCCAACAGATAAATACCTTTCCCTTAAACAACTATCTGGTAAACTAGCTATGCTATTATGTCTAATTTCATGCAAGCGAGTGTCAGACGTTAAAGCTCTAGAGATTAACAGGCGAGCTTTCGGACCGGAAGGAGTCACATTCTCCATAGTCAGGAGAACTAAGACAGGCACCTCCACAGTGCATTATCCTTATTTTCCGAACAATTCGAAATGGTGCGTAGCACGATGTATTAAAGAATACGAGAGCAGAACAGCAGAGAATAGAGCAGCTAATACTACCCAGTTGTTAACAGCGCGCAGGAAACCCTATCACGCAGTAGCATCAGCTACCATAGCTAGATGGGTAAAAGAGGTCATGCATGCAGCTGGTGTGAATGTGGACACGTATGGAGCTCATTCGGTGAGAGGTGCAATGGCATCGTCAACCGCGAGAGCGGGAGTGCCCTTGAGTGAAATAATGCTAGCAGCAGACTGGGCAAGCGATCGTACATTTAAAGAGTTTTACTTTAAGCCAACAGAGAGTCTGGCTATTAGTAGTTTGCAGGAGCTACTGGAGCTCATAAATAAGACACTGAGAACCAACCAGAAGAGACCATCATAATAACAATGTTTCTAGAGAATTATATTTTCATACCTGATATATATATGTATATATATGTATATATATATATATATATATATATATATATATATATATATATATATATATATATGTAGAGAGGAAGAGAGAGAGAGAGAGAGAGAGAGAGAGAAAACAAAAACTGCCAGAGGCAAGAGGACCGCACTCCAGAGTCAGAAAATGCTGAAAACCTGACAGACGTCCAGAGTGTAATTACTTGGAAGATTATTCTGGAAAAACACAGAAAAAACAAGGAACAACAGGGACAAGATTCTGAATGACGTGTTTCACGCTCACAGAGCTCAAATAGCAATGAGAACACTGTCAAGATCAGAGTGGAGGGTGGAGGGCAGATATAGGAAAGTATTACTGGGTAGCCTATCTGGTGGTGGCGAGTGAGTGGGTATTCGGGGGAAAGAAGCTATCATACACAAGATTGGAGTTGGCCAGAATGAAAGGTAGAACTCCCCTCCAGCTGCTACATGGAAGCTTGGGAAAAGGATACAGTACCAAGGGATCCCAAGATCCTGCTTATACGCATACAAGGGTATCATGGAGGGAATAGATGGGAGGAGAAACTGGTGTATATAGAAGCAATGGTGATGAAGAGGGACTTTGTGGTTAAGTGAGGAATTCAAGAAGCAGCTACCCTTGACACATTGGAAATAGGGATAGAAAACGGATGTAGGATGGAGGAAATTAGTAGTATAGGAATAGGGGCTGCATGACAAAATATCAGCAGATATGAGGGAAATGGGAGGAGGTGTTCTGATGAGACACCAGGAATGGAACACACACTGCAAAGAGAAGGGAGGGGAGGAGGAGGGAGAAGGGAAGGGAGTGAATGGGAAAGAGGTAAAGAGTGAAGTTATGTGGATGTTAAGAGAAAACGTAATAAAACTGTTTATAAAAAAAATGAAACTATGATATTGATGGTGGGACATTGAAAAGGCGTAAGTATATTTATATCTCGAGAAACCAAGGAAAGTAAGTGGAGATACTGAGCATGAGGCTTTGCAAAAGCCCAAAAGAGTATCCTATGAAGAATGGAAGAAGTTACCAAAGTTTACTGTTGAAAAGTGCGGGAATCCCTTAATGAGAGACTTTGGAAAGAACTATGAGTCCAGATTACATGTTGCGCCGAGGAGTTCAGAGAAAGAGCATAGTAGAACGACCCCACGAGTGTTGGACCCTCAAATATAACAAAGATATACCAAACCCGAGAAGGGTTGAGTGGAAAGGGAGTAAAATATTCAAAGTCAGAAGAAGGACTGTAAGAGACTAGCTTAAGAAAACCATTAAGGAAAGTACTGAGAATATTGCTTAGAATTAGACCATCTGGAAGACCAGACCTATTAGTAGTTTGCAGGAGCTACTGGAGCTCATAAATAAGACACTGAGAACCAACCAGAAGAGACCATCATAATAACAATGTTTCTAGAGAATTATATTTTCATACCTGATATATATATATATATATATATATATATATATATATATATATATATATATATATATATATATATATATATATATATAGAGAGACAGAGAAAGATAGAGAGAGAGAGAGAGAGAGAGAGAGAGAGAGAGAGAGAGAGAGAAAACAAAAACTGCCAGAGGCAAGAGGACCGCACTCCAGAGTCAGAAAATGCTGAAAAACTGACAGACGTCCAGAGTGTAATTACTTGGAAGATTATTCTGGAAAAACACAGAAAAAACAAGGAACAACAGGGACAAGATTCTGAATGACGTGTTTCACGCTCACAGAGCTCTTGGTCACACAAGGGCTACAGGGAAACAATTAGAGTAATATTTCATGCATGGTCCTTTTTCCATGTTGACAACACAGGCGAGTGAGATAGCAACAATGTGATGTGCAGGCAGACATGTTGGAATGGAGGAGAACATGGGTTATACAAGGCAATTCATCCAAATGATCGGATTGAAATGCAGACCAATACATAAATAGCCAGTTAGAACGGGAGAGCAACAGAGGGGCGCTGTTGCACAGCGTACTGAAATGGCAGCTGCCTGAAAGGCTCTGGCTATGGCGATCAAACAACTGCTAATATCCTGCCAACCATGACCTGAAACTTCCCAGAGACCAGAAGAGATGAAGTGTGAATGCACCAAGCGTGAGCTGGTGAACTTTCAAAGGACATATTACAGCCGAACCGCATAAACTCAACTGGACGGCGTGGACGAGCACAGGCTGAGAGAGTGGAGGAGGGGCGGCCCGCCAAGAGGAACAGAACTGAGTGTGGCGTTAGCGCGACCCAGCCGAAACCATTGATCGAACAGGCGAACTTGGACATAACCACACCGAGCTGAGGTAACCTGGGACTGGTGGCGGGAGTCACAGCCCGGGAGGAATAACTGGGGTAGCTGTGCCGGAGTGCAGCGCTGCCCCGCTGAATGCTGCTCCAGAGGCTGCTGCTGGAAAGCGAGGTATCAGCCACCTTCTGGAATCTGAGGTGAGCAACTCGGTTCCATGGGAGGTGGCGGGCGAGTCCACAGTGCAACTCCTGTCACCCCAAAGGAGCCAAAATACATCAGGGGCATCTTGGTTGCGCTCTGGTCCCTCCCCCTAATATTGCAGCACCCGCAAGGGTGTTAGTGGACTGCCAGACTCCCAAACCCCGCAGGGCAAGAGGGAACACACGCCCGTGGCGGTCGGGCCTTTAGAGCGACATAAGAAGCGCCTGGACCCATTGGGTGAGCCACAAGCCGCCTCATACTACAACTCCACTGAGTGGGGAGTTCCCATGATGAGCGACAACGGTACCTGTTGCGGGTGACCAGGACAAACCTCATATGCCCAGACAGTGGACCTCTTGCTCACTATTCTTAGAGAGACACAGCTCCACTCTACTGATGAGGTCCAACCAGACCGAAACACGTTTCTGGGGTTGCTGTTGGTACTCTTGTTCAGAGGACTCCCAGGACCCCCTTGTTAATTTGCAGACAGTGGAGGGTCAGAAGCTGTTGACTTCCTCTTCTCCAGGCGGTAAGTGCAGCCGCCCGGGGCCCTGAACCGCCAGGACATATACAACAACTGCTGCAATAGAGGAACGTCACAAACACCACTAAAATTAGACTGCTCTGTGCAGACACCAGCACCGCGACTCTGTGCACGGGCTGCAACAGCGGAGGGATCCGATCCCGGTGCGGTGCCTGGGTGGGAACCCACAACATACTAGGCTGCTTCACAGAGTGGAGACACTGCTCCGGGCAGCAAGAGGAGAAGAACCAGACCAGATCAGCAGGGGAATAGGAGAAAAGCAAGGAGGCAATGGGGTTGCACCCTCAACAAAACCACTCTGTGCCTGGGAAAGCTAGCAGATAGCTGCATCCGACCTCTCGATTCTGTTAAATGAGCGGCGACCTTACTCTCATACCATTGAGCAGCAGGGAAACCTGAGGATTACTGGGAATACCCGAGTGCAGCAGATCCACCGGAACCCGCATTGGCAACTCCCCCGACAAGACAGAGGGGGTTCGAACTTGGCAACTCATCACTCGACGTGAAAAGGGCACCACCTGCAACTAGAGATGGATCACTGTGGTGATAAATCCTGATAGGGGGAGCCCAGCACGGCAGGGAGACCCTGACAAGGCAAACAGCGGAGCAGCCTTTGGATAAGCCCCCCACAGTAATATATTTAATCCAAAGAAACAAGCGAGGATGGAGCAGTTTGCATGTGCAGAATGAGCGCAGGCTACATCCCCCCCTCAACAAAATCAGGAGGCAGAGCAAGTGAACGTGGCTGCACAGAACCAGACACTATTGGCATTAAAGGGAAGCACAGACAACCTGGGAGCCAAGATAGACGCCCTCACCTGTAAAGTGGATGTCTCTGCAATACAAATAGAGAAGCTATGTGGGCAAATGGCGGAAGCGGAGCAGAGGATCGAGGAAAACGAAGATAAAGTGGCATCTCTACACGTGAAGTGATCTCACTGCAACAGTCGGTGAAGAGAGTGACAGCTAAAAATGAGGACTTGCAGGGACGCTCAAGAAGGAATAACATGAGCATTATGGGAGTCCCGGAGTCTACACAAATAGACTAAATGTAAAAATGTGTTGAGCAACTCCTGGTAGATGTATGGACAACCCACTACTGTCAAGCAAGTACATGGTGGAGCAAGTGCACCGCTCACTAGCGGCAAAACCACCCCCAGGGGCACCGGAATGTCCCATAATCTCCAGAATCTTTTACTACTGTGACAGAGATGCCATCCTCTGGGCAGCATAGGAAAAGAAAGAACTAAGATGGGGCAGCTCCTCTATACGGCTTTTCGCAGACTTCAGTCCTGCGGTCCAAGACTAACGTAAAACTTTCCCAACGGCCAAAAACTTGCTATGAAGAAAAGATTTAAGATATTCAATGATGTTCCCAGCTAAATTACACATGCAGTACAACGGCTCGACAATGTTCTTCACTACACTGGAGGCAGCGGAACGATTCGCCAAGAACTTGCCAGAGCCATATAGTTCACCACGACAACCGCCCTGACCCAACTATGATATCCTTTGAGAACATGGTGCATGCCCATGGGGAAAGGGACCGTTTAAATTGAGGTCTCTGGGGAACTGCATGATGGAGGGAGCGAGTCCCATACTAGCCTTTGCCACATGGAGCTCGACGCCTGCCTACAGGGCCCCAATCGCTGTGGTCACTGCGGTATTGCCAAGTCATGGTTAAAAAAGGGAAATTGGTTGGGGGAGGGCAGGGAGCTGCTAGGTTACTGTTTCTGGTGTGGGTGGGCATGGGGAGGAGAGGGGTTTGGGCACAATTGAATTTGCCCAAGGTTAACAAGTTATTATACTACGGGACTGGGTTTAACGACTCACATACACCAAAATATGAGCACAGGTCTCGACAAGTTCAAGAACGCGAAACCTGGCGTGCGCCATTTGCTGCGCCGACTATCACTAATATACCCTGCTTAATATGGCTGCACCAGCGATGAGAGGGGAGCCAGGGGGGTCTCTTACAATAATGTCCTGGAACGTGAGGGGACCCACTAATCAGAAAAAAACTCACCTTATAGCGAACTTCAGTAAAAATCATAAAGGTAATATATTGTGTCTACAGACGATGCCCCTGGCTCGTGGTTCTCCCCTCCAAAAAGTAGCGGGCTGGGGCATACACAGATACTCCTCCTCCTATTCTACACACTCTAGGGGGGTTACAACATACATGCATGGATCCCTACAATTAAGACTACATGAACAAATAAATGACGGGGAACGCCGATATATAATCCTAGCGGGGGAATTGTGTGGCACAAAGCTCCTACCTATAAATATATATGCTCCCAATACGGACACCCTGGAATTATTTCGCCAGTGCACCAAACATATTCACAGATTTACGGCCTACAAGATAATTTGGATGGGTGATTTGACAGGTTGGAGATGTGACAGCAGACCCTCCCCCAAGCAGCCAAGGCATGGGCGGCTATCTCCACATACCACGAACTCTGCGACGTATGAAGGGACAAACACTGCACGTTCAGACACTACACTTTTTTCTCTGGGGTACATTACAACTCATCCAGGATTGATTATATTATGGCAATCTCAGCAATTGTCAGGAATGTCACAAAAACCGATATACTCCCCCGGATCCTCTCAGATCGCTCTCCAGTAGTGGCTCACATATCGGACTTCACAGGCCCCTCCAGTCAACTCCGATAGAGGTTTAGAGCCACGGCCTTGGAATACATGGCGTTTTGGGCCGAAATTGAGCAAGGCATAAAAAACTATTTTCAAGCTAACGCAGGCTCTGTGCCCAGCCAAGGTACAATATGGGAGGCTTTTAAAGTCTATATTAGGGGGTGTTGCATATCTAAGGAGGGTGGAGTTTTGAAAACTCTTTGCAGATCCATGGGTAGATTGGAAGACACTATTTGCGAATGGGAGAACCAACAGGGCGAATCAGACACCCCCGAGATATGCCAGACGTTACAGGAATACAGAGGGGAACACCAGCAGCTAGCGATTAGTGAAGAAAAATTGGGGAGGGGGATCATCCTAGCAGGACGCTGGCATGGGCCATAAGACAAGAACAACAAAACACCCCCATAGTAGAGATTATGGGCCAGAATGGGGATAGTATCAAGGATCTTCAGGGGAAAAACAAAGAATTCAGGGAGCATTACGAACAATTATATGCGACACGCCATACCTTTGGGCACAACGTACTAACACAGTATCTGGATGAAGTAGCATTAGGCTGGTTGGACCAGGAACAGGTGGTAGCGCTAAAAGCTCTGATCACCGAAGAGGAGATCCGGGACGCTATAAAATTGCTCCCCAGTTGCAAGGCTCGGGGGCTAGATGGCATAACAGCATAGTTGTACAAAGCATATGTGAACGAGATAATTCCCCATCCCCTTGGTGTGTATGAGGGGGCCATGGTGGGAGGTGCCGTTCTGGAATCGACCAGGTCAGCACTCGTCACTGTGCTGCCGAAGCCAGGTAAAGATCCGGACAGCTGGCATCGTATAGACCTTTATCGCTAATTAACAATAAAATACTGGCAATATTACTAACCAGGCGGCTACTACCACACATGCTGGCATTGGTCCTGCCTGACCAGGTCAGTTTCATCCCAGGCCGATCTACCCAGAATAACTTGAGACGCCTATTCACTTTGATGCACAACGTGAATCCCGAGATCCCGATAGCAGTAGCGGCCCTCACCGCAGAGAAGACCTTTGACTCAGTTGAATAGCCCTCCCTTTTTCAGGTATTTAGGCATTCCGGATTTGGCCTCACATTCATTAGCTGGGTTAGACTGCTCTTTACAGCTCCTAGAGCTGCAATATATATAAACGGAATGGTCTCAGAATACATCTTTCCCTCTAGAGCCACACGCCAGGGATGCCCTTTTCTCCAATTCTATTCGCCCTAGCCATGGAATCCTTAGCATGTCACATTCGGGAACTACATGCACATCGGGGGATCTACATACATGCAGTCCAAACTGTCATATCCCTATACATGGAAGATATTTTATTGTATGTTAAACATCCTGGGCAGAATCTGAACCCATTAATGGAAGAAGTGATCAGATTTGGGGAATTGTCAGGTCTCAGGATCAATTAGAACAAATCCGAAGTTCTCCTTTTAACCCCAGGAGTTCGACAGACTGATATAGGCTTGGAGTTTCGTTGGTGCCCTCAGGGAATACGCTACTTAGGCATATTAGTATCCACAACTGTCGAAGTGCTCTGTAGAGATAATCATATGAAAGTACTAGAAACGCTAGAACAGAAAGTTGAGTCGTGGATCCTACTCCCAATCTCCCAAGCAGCCTAAGTCGCCCTATCAAAGATGGTAATCCTGCCCAAAATGCCATACATATTTAATAACGTATCGATATGGCCCCCGGGCCAATACTGGGCCTTCACTCAGAAAATGATGATAAGATTGGTGTGGGCTGGTAAGCAACCCCAAATAGCGTACAATATCCTGACAGCCACATACGAACATGGTGGGTTGGAATCCCCTGAAATGCAACACTACACTGCAGCACAACTACAATGCATAACGGGTTGGAACCCCCTGAACGCTTCCTCCACACAGACCATGGCAGCAAAAGCGGTAACCACAACGGAAGAACTGATGGGGATGCTCTGGGGAAATAGAGGTACAGCCCTGAGGGTTGATGTCCAACCTATAGCAGTAAAATGTAAAGCATGGGAGAGGGTAAGCCGCCTGCTGGAAGCCTCTCCAGACTATCACCCTGACTTCCCCTGACTTCCCACTATAACACCCTGACTTCCCACTAAATAACGTTGTTGTTATCCCACTCACACATGAGAAGTCATTCAAAGATCACTTTCTAAAACTGGGGGCACAGCAACGGGAGGGACGGTTCATACAATGGGATTAGATAAGAGACAGGGGGGAACACAATGCAGTAACCCTGCTCCAATACTACAGGCTCAGGGGGGTACTGAATAGGAAATGGTCCAACTTCCTGCATGCTCCGACTCCCCCACCTGGTTCAGCAATACGTGATTAAGCCTCTGACCTCAAGTAAACTGGTTTCAACCATATGGAGGATGATTAGAAATGGTAGAGGGGCAAAGAGACAAAAGGTTTACGGAAATGCGAGAGGCCGGCCTGGGCAGTAGGGTGAAAGAGGATCAATGGAAACACATTTGTATGCAAACCTGCCAAATCTCTTTGCATGCCCACTATAGATCAATTAATTATAAATTCCTGCATCAAGCCTACTACTCCCCTTTAAAACTATGTAGATACTACCCCGAGAGATCTCCAGCATGCAAGAGATGCAGGAAAGAACCAGCTGACTTCTACCACATGGCATGGGACTGATCCAGTATTAGATCTTTCTGGGGCAGCTTAGAGGAAGCAATGACGGAAATGTAAACCCTGATGCGGGAATACTCACCAACAGTGTGGCTACTGGCGTTAATAGAGGGAGGGTCTCGAGGTGAAAAGAGACTGTTGGGAATGGCGCCAGGGATAGCCAGATACCTGGTGGCTAGAACATGTGTGAAGAGCAAACCACAAAGGTTTACAACCTGGCTGGAGGGTATGAAGATGTGCGAACTCAGGGAGACTAGATATGCAGGAATGCTGCCCACCGCTAGTCGCCCAATCAACTATTGGTCCCCGTTCCGACAATACCAAGTGGACGCCGCCCAACGAGTACGATCCCTCCAGGTAAATGAGTGATGTTACACATAAACTAGCCAAAAGACAATCTGGGACGCTAGAACGCGAGAGAACAAACATTAGAATAAACACAGGGCAACAATGGAATGTCAAGACACTATGGATAACTGCTGTAAACTATAGATCTTGAACTTGATTTGCTATGAGTGGGGGGGGCTGGTTGAAGGGGGGTGGGAATGGGGTGGGGTTGAAGTTGGGAGATTGGTTGATTATTGGTTGTAACTTGAAAATCAATAAAGAAAGTTTTTAAAAAAAGAACGGGAGAGCAACAAACTGCCTAATACCTGAGTAAAGCATAAATAGATGCAAAGTTGTACAAATTGATAATAAATGCATCGATAATAAATGCGTGGACAGTCTTCATAAATGCAAGTGCTAGCAGCAAAACGATGCCAATGTAGCATAAAAAGTGCTACTACATTAAGCAGCATGGACATAAAGTGCTAGTGAAGGAACCTACAAAAGACCACACGCTATATTAAGCAGAACGTGAGTCTCTGGGCCTCATTACACGGATGGCGGTAAGGATTTACCGGTACCGGTAAAATACCGGTACCGGTAAATCCTTACCGCCTTACTACGAGGTCCCTTTGTGGGTTGGGGGATTTAACGCCTGCTTTTTGCAAACCCGCAAAGGGACCCAGGGAGCTAATTACTGTACCGCAATTTGCGGTACCGTAATTAGCGCCTTCCCCATTCCCATTGAGCCCTATGGGGCAAAAATGGGAATGGGGAAGGGCAATGGTGGAAGGGGGAATTACCGCCCCGCCAACCTTGGAATGGGGCGGTAATTCCCCTTTCCGCCAAGGCGGTGCCGGTATTTTACATGTAAGGAGGCCCTATATCTGACTGATAGATAGTTCAGAGTGCCAGCAAAAATGCAACAATGCAACAATGCTATAAAGGCAAACATCATTATAAAGGGCAAGTGCACATAGCTGCCAAGATCTAAAGTGCAAGTGCAACAATAGGCAAAAATTACAATGCGCTATAATGAAAATGCAGTTAAAATTGAGGGTAATGGCAACCTCCCTAACACTAAGGAATGTCACAGCACAACAATCTCCTTATGTGTGCAACAAATCACCATGAATCTCCATGGATACAAAAGGATCTCATGGTAGCAACAGCAAAGACAGACAAAAGTGATCACAGTTCAAGGGAGTTTTTCAAACTGTATAAATGGGTAAAACAAACACCTAATCTAAACCTAAATCTAAGATGGGAACAAGCTACGACCATCAAATAATAATAAGGCAGTCCTAGTGGCGTCTTGTCAAATAAAAAGGGCATATACTAAAAAATAAAAAATTGCTAATCCTTACCGCTAAATTACAAAAGAGCGTGGGATAGATGTCACAAGAAAAGAAAGAAGTGTTCATAAATGATGAGTCGGGGTGTTATAGCTGGGGTCCCCCTCCCCACAGTTTTTAGCACAGGACAAGGCACACTCCTGAGCTTCTACAGAACAAGGTTACATTTCCTTTGTCCGATATCAGGACCTTCGGTGGCTAAGTCACTTTTCTACAAAGTCTCTTATCTCTGAGGGCCTGATGTGTCAAAATAACAAAAACAAAAGTTCCTTTCCGTATATACGTTGGGTGATGTTTCTTCGCCCATGGGTGCCCCTTTTCTGGGCTCAGACCCTTTTAGAATGTTTGCCTCCCTCTGTCGGGTTCAAAACAGCCTCCTACTCACAATATTTCACCTGTTGTATTCATGAGTCTCAATGTCTTTTTAAACAGTCTTTCACTGTGGACATCCCTCAGCCAGATTCATTCTTGTCAACACAATGTTCACGGGGATTATTGCACTTCACCCGTTTTGCCGGCATCCCTCAGCCGGGTTCACATTTGCCAGTTTCAGGGATTCCTTTGCTTTATCACAATGCGGGATTTACTTCCTTTAGCTGTCCTCTTGGTTACGAGAGCCTCCCTCCGTTGGGCTCAGACCATCAATTCACTGTAGACATCCCTCGGTCGGGTTCATTCTTGTCATTCTAACACAGTTCACAATTTTAACTCTCATTAGAAAAGCCGGGTTCCCTTCCCCTAGCTTTCTGTCAGCATCCCTCTGTCGGGTTCACACTTGCCTTAGTTCGCTAGACCCCTTAGGTTCTTTGCCTACCTAAGTTTGGGTCTCAGCCCCCAGTCAGACTTTCTTTAAAGCCCCAGTCAAGCTTTCTCTAAAACCTCCAGTCAGGCTTTGCACAGTTCACAAAATGTTCTCGGGGTGTTACTAACCACCCTAATTCGCAGGTTCAGTTTATTTCCTATGTGTGTCAAAGACTTTTGATTGTATAAGGGGTTTTACTCGACCCTTGTATGACCACTTTGACTTCTTTTGTCGGGCCTCTGGTATCTGTATTCTTAAGAAAAGAGGACAAACCAGAGTCTTTCGAATGATATGATATATGATAGATTATGTATAACGTGCTTAATACTCAGAGGTTTCTAAGCACGGACCCGGGGATCGAACCCGTGTTGTTCTGTGTCGTCTTGCTTCCAAGGCGAGCATGCTGCCCCTGAGCTATCTTTCCAAGACAAATGCTGAGAATGAGCGCCACGTGGCACCAGACCACCGTGCAGCTGGTCTCTCCCCAGGCTTTTAACAGTTCTGTAACACACAAGGTCTTTGTTCTTCAATTTAACATATTGCCTTTTTCAACCTTAGCTCAACACAGCCCAGTCTTCTATCGGTTCTCCCCCTGACTCAACGGCTATGCTGAACTCCTTGGCGCTTGTATTTGTATTTTATTTGTCTTTTATAGAGTGCCTTAAGCCACAGCGCTGTAAATTAAAATTAAAACACAGTGCAATAAAATTGAATAAACAAATTAATCCAGATTACAATCACTCAACACGTGTAGAAACAAGTGTGTCATGAGAGAACCATGAGAGACAGAATAGACAGTGATAGAGCGAAGAGAGAGTGGGAGAGCATTCCAGTGGAGAGTAGCAAGGAGTTCAAAAGATCGAAAACGAGACTGAGCACAGAGAGGATGAGGAACCATAAGTCTAAAGTGAGAAGAAGACTGCAGAGGGCTAGACAGAATATACAAAGATATGAGTTCAGTAAGATAGTTGGGAGCAAGGCCATAAAGAGATTTAAAAACAAGACAAAACTTACATTTAATTTGAGAGTGAAAGGGTAGCCAATGAAGTGTTTGGAGAGACGAGGAAATAGAGTCCTAGTAAGGATGGAGACACAATAGACAAATTGAAGAAATAAAGACTGGGTTAAGAGGGGCAAGGCCAGATCTGGGAAGACCAAACAGAGTGGAGCAACAGTAGAAAAGTCGAGAGAAAATCAGAGAGGAGATTAAGAGTTTTAATGTTTGAAAGTGAGAAATGGGCGCTCTTTGCAGATGTTGTGGATATGGAAATGTCAGGACGGTGAAGTGAGGGAGATATGGTGAGAGAAGGAAAGATTTGAGTCAAAGTGAAGACCAAGAATGCAAGCAATGGTTGAAATTGGAAGCTTAGAAGGTGGAAAAGATGAAAATCGAGGCAGAGGATGAGGGGAAATAGTGTTTGCAGGGAAGAACAGAATCTCGGTTTTCCCTGCTTTGATAGTGAGAATATGAGATGACATCCAGGATTTAATAGCAACAAGACAAGCTGAGAGAGTGTGTTGGCTATCAGGGGAAAAGGATGAGAAAGAAAGAAATAGTTGAGTGTCGTCTGCGTAGAAATGGTGTGGTAGACCAAAAGAATAAATAATAGCAGCAAGATGTGAGGTGTATAAGGAGAAAAGGAAGGGGCCTAGGACCGACCCTTGAGGCACCCCATGATCAAGCGAGAAGGGTGAAGAGGACTTGCCTGCCCAAGAGACCGAAAAAGATCAGTTGGACAGTCAGAACTTGAACCAGGACAGAACAGAACCTTTAATACAAAATGATGTAAATTGAGGCCAAGAGTAAAGAGTGATCCACCGTGTTAAAAGCAGCAAAGAGATCAAAGAGAATAAGAAAAGAAGAGTGATTAGAGTAACAAGCCAAAAGAAGAGAGTTTAGAACAGAGATCAGAACAGTTTCAGTAGAGTGAAAAGGACAAAAGCCAGATTGGAATCGAGGAAGAAGAGAAGCATCAGTAACAAAAACTGAGATTTGGGTGTAGACAAGACGCTCTAAGAGTTTAGAAAGATAGGATAAAAGCGAGATAGGACGGAAATTGGAGGCAATCAATAGGCTATCTGTTAGTATTTTTTAGAATGGAATAATAGATGCATGTTCAAATGAAGCAGGAAAAGTAGACGTAGTGAGACAGATGTTAAAGAAAGAAACAAGATAAGGTATAAGAAGAGGATAGACCTTAGGAATGAGAGCCGATGGAAGTGGATCAGTGGGAGAGGCCATAGGGTGATCTTTAGATAGTAGAAGAAGAACATCAGCAACCGAGGCAAAGTGAGAAATAGAAGTTTGAGGAGTAGGAATAGAAAGAAATTATGTGCTGGCTGGAAGAGAATCTTTGATATCATGATGGAGAGAAAGAACTTTCGAAAAGAAAAAATTAGCAAAGTCAGAGGCAGACAATGTTGAATTCTTGTCTCTGGAGTCAAGGATGGTACCACGGTAGCAAGTTCCTCTCTCCATTTTGATTATCAGTGTGGGAGGGCATTGTGTACCGTTGACATCTGTTACACCACACGCTGGCTGTAATTCCTGGTCTTGAAATTCCTTTCATGGAGGCTTCACAGGTCTAGGTCGAAAAGGGCAAGGGAACTTCCCTCCTTGTCATCCTTTCCATTCTCAACGCCTTTTGTCGCCTCTTGAACTACTGTCCTGGAACAGTCGCCTCCTTGTGCATTTTGCCTTGCTCAAAATGTGCTCTCGTTCTCCACCTTTTATCCCTGTGAGGAAGAGAAAGGACTGTCAGCTGTGCGTAATTATTGTCAACTGCCTGACTCTGCTTGACCTTTGTGTCGGGATATGTCAGGTAAACAGCTCTGGTGTTAGTCCGTTGTCTTTCATGGTGTAAGAAAGTGTTTGTGCCGAAAAGGGGGTGGGGATAGAGTTTGGTAGGGTTTGTAAAATTAATAGGGGGTATTGTGGGAACAGTAGTGTTTTGTCAAAGCCGATTAGAAGTTTAGGAAATAACCAGAGGGACATGGAGAAGAATGACAGTGAGTATTCGGATAGGCAACAGGAAAACAGGGATTCTGGGAGATGTAATTTCCTCCTGTAACAGGGTTTGGGCTCTTAATAGGTTTACCAGATGTGTATAGGTTGTTGGATTCTGGTAAGGGAGGTTCATTGGGTGGAAGTGAGGTTGAGTTGGCACAGCCTATGAAAGCCTCAAGGACTTCATTCTCCTCCTCTTCTTTCCCAGTATAATACCACGTCTCGCCTGGGATATTCCCCCGAGCATAACCCCGTCCCGTCCTCCCCTACCCAGGTGATCCTCCCTTGCTCGTCCACCCCTAGGGTTGGGATCTGAGAGCGCCAGCCCTTCCCTGGTAACCTGAATAAGGGTTTCTCGAGGTCTACTCAGGAGAATACCCTCAGGTTTCTCACATATCCTTCCCCTTTGCTGGTTGGACTGTGGTGTTTCATTTGGAGATTCAACCATGGAACACTGTAAGGAACTCATGGTGGCAACAGTAAAGACAGACACATGTGATCACAGTTCAAGGGTGTTTATTAAACTATAGATGCAGGGTGGAAAAACACCTAATCTAAACCTAAATCTAAGATGGGAGCAAGAGACAAGCATCAAATACAAAATAAGGCAGTCCTTGTGGCGTTGTGTCAAAATAAAAGGGCCTATACTAAGAAAAACCTATTGACAATTCCTTACAACTAATAACAAAAAGAGTGTGGGATAAAGGTTCAATAAAGAAATAAGTGTTCACAAAAAATAAGTCAGGATGTGATTGCCAGGGGTCCCCCTTGCCCACATTTTCAGCATGCGACAAGGTGGGACCTTGGAGCACAGCACACGCTCAAGCTTTCTCAGCACGAGCTGACAGGTCTGTTCCAGCTAGCACAGCATACGCCAAGCTTTCTCAGCATGAGCCAACAATTCAGTTCCAGCTATCAGGTTCTATTTTACAATAAAAGTCTCTTGCCCTTGAGGGCCTGATACATTCCACAACAAACAAACACAAAGTTCTGTTGCACATATACTTTGGGTGATGGCTTCACCCCTGGGTCCCGCTCTTCTGGGCGCAAACCCCTCAGAAATTGTATTTAAAAAATTAATAAGACAGTTCCCTTCTCAGTGTATTTTGGGAGACAGCTTTCCACCCCTGGATCTCCCTTGTCTGGGCTTGGTTCACAAATGACAAGAGGGACACTTTCCTTCCCCTGGTCCTGCAATACTTCTTGCTCTCACAAATCTTAATGTCTTTTAAACCGGTGTTCGGGCTTTGCCCCTCGTTACTGGTTTCCCTCTGCCAGGTTCACTCTCGTCACTTTTTGGTTGTTGGTTTCCCTCTTCTGAGTTCACTCTCACCGACCTATGGTTGTCGGCTTCCCTGTACTGGTTAACTCTTGCTGATCTTTCCGAAATACAGTTCATATATTAATCTTCACCATGTAGGATTCGCTTCCCTTCCCTTTCTACATCATCTGCTGGTCAAAGACTTTCAATTATACAGAGGATTTTACACAACCCCTGTATGACCACTTTGACCCCAAAGATTTCTGGTTATGGTAGTCTTTCTACCCTCGGTAATCGCTCAGCGTTTCCTGCCTAAGCACCCACGTGATGCCGGCCTCCTGTGTTACTGGTTTACTCCCTCTTTATCTTCTCACAGTTCGAATTAGTGGTTGGCTACCTTTCATTCAACACAGTTTGGTTTCTTATTGATTCTCCCCTTGACTCACCGGCTGTGATGAACCGCTTGCCTTTATTGGTCCTTGGAGTCAAGGTTGGTACCACCGAGACCGACATCTTTCCCCGGCTTGGCTATCAGTGTAGGAGGGTCTTGCGTATCATAGACATCTGCTGAAACACACGCTGGCCTTTGTTCACAGTCTTATGTTTCCATTTGCAACGGTTTCACAGGCCTGGCTCAGAAAGGGTAAGGTCCCGTCTCTCCTTGTCACCATCTCGGTATTTGCCGTCCTTCGCCTCCTCTTGAACTGCCGTGCTGAGTTAGCCCTCACATCGTGCGGTCCTTCTTGCTTGTATTATGCTCTTGTGCTCCACCTTTTATCCCTGTGGGGAAAGGAAAGGGCCGTCAGGTGTGTGTGGTTATGGTCAATTTCCTGACTTTGCCTGGCCCTTGCATTAGGACATGTCAGGTGAACTGCGCGAGTGTTAATCCGTTGTCTGTGGTGTGCAAAAGTGTTTGTGTCGTAAAAGGGGGGTTAGAGTGTCAGAGAATTCTACAGAGTAGGATGGGAAAGTGTTATAGGCAATTACAATCCTCATATCAGGAGAGTTGGTGACCTTAGAAGGGAGAGATGGGTAGGGTTTAGGAAACAAACAGGAATGATTGGGATTGTTATCATAAGCTGAACAGGGTGGATTGTGGGAATGGCAGTGTTTTCTTTGAGCAGACTGGGAGCATGGGAAAGAATAATCATAGGGACGTGGAGAAGAATGGTTGGGAGTATTCAGATTGGAAACAGGGAAATAGGTATTCTGGGATATATATTTTTTGGGTATAACCATGTTTAGGCCCTTAGAGGATTGGTTATGTATGGAGGGGTTATTGGATCTGGGCAGGAGAGTTTTATGGGAGGAAGTGAGGCAAATATATTATTACCTACAAAGATCTTAGGGATTTCATCCTCCTCTCCTTCTTCCTCTCTGGTGCCATACCACGTCTCACCTGGGGTACTTCCCTTAGCACAACCACGGGCTCCCCTAGCCAGGTGATCCTCTCTCGCTTGTCTGCTCCTAGGTTTGGGGTCTGAGAGTGTTAGTCCTTCCCAGGCCACCTGAATAAGGGTTTCCCCGAGGTCTGCTTTGGAGAATACCCTCAGGTTTCTCACATACTCTTCACCTATGCTAGTTGGACAGTGGGGTTTCATGTTTAAATTCCACCATGGAACACCCAGGTCTTTGGTCCAAGCATTCCAGCATATAACTGGGATTGTTGCCACTGGGATTCGCAACCCTTTCCTGGTTTTTTAGGGCGTAGTGGGAGATGGCTTTAAGAGTTCTCTCACTTCATTTCCTCTCTCTATTTTCTACCCCCTTTCTTGGGTCTTCATTAACTCCTCCTCTATCTTTTCCGGACAAACCTTTGCAATATGTCCCCACTCTCCGCAGAATAAGCACTGTTCTAACTGAGAGTTTTCCGAGCCCACCAGAGATATAACGGATATGGATCTAATCCTATCCGTATTCAGGGGTCTAAAAATAAATTCTGTGGCATAACTGTTCTCTAGTTTTTGTTCCTCCTCTCTCACTTGCTCATCCCCTATTTATTCCTTTGAATAATACGGATGGGGTTTGGGGCTTTTATTTTCTGTGGAAGGGCTCTCTAGTGCTTCTCCTGCGGTGTTAAAGTAATATTTTCCCTGAGGTCTTCTACAATGGATTCTCTCTAGATGTTTTCCAAGGAGTTTCGTATAAAAGGACCCCAACTTTGTCTCCCCTATAGATCTTTATGGGTTTTGAGGAAAAGTTCAGGAGAATCAAGGTTACTTCGTTCTCGTCAGAAAAGAGAGGTAGCATTTTAATTTTTCCCTCCTAACAAGGCAAAATGTAAAAGGATCAACCCAAAGGATATCTTATTCTGATTTGCAAAGAAATTAAGGTTTTGTCACTGCCCTGTAGTACATAATCATGAGGGCAAAAAAGATAATAAGTGTTGCCTTCCATGTTCTTTCGGACCAGTGTAATGCTTTGAGAGGTAAGGGAAAAAAATGTGACTCGCATTCTTTGTTCCAAGGGTTGGAAGGGAGGTGTCATGCTCTCCATCGATTTGTCACCATTGATTGAAAAAGTGGCCTCATAGGGTTTGCTTTTTGACTCAAAACTTTCTGAGACACCTAGGAAAGAGTTGTTTGTTTTCTCTTTCTCTAACACTGAGAATAGGGTATGCACATTTCTATTAGGGTCTTCTTTATAAAAATGGGTTCTCCAACTAATATCAATTGGATCATATTCCACTGCTGACACCATATATAAGGAACTCATGGGGGAAAAAGTAAAGACAGACACAAGTGACCACAGTTCAAGGGTGTATATTAAGCTGCAGATGCAGGGTGGAAAAACAACTGCTCTAAACCTAAATCTAATATGGGAGCAAGCTACGACCATCAAATTATAATAAGGCAGTCGTAGTGGTGTCTTGTCAAGGGCTGATACTAAAGAAACTATTTCCAATCCTTACCGCTAAATTATGAAAGAGTGTGGGATAGTGTTCACAAGAAAAGAAAGAAGTGTTCATAAATGATAAGTCAGGATGTTATAGCAGAGGTCTCCCTTCCCTATGTTTTGTAGCACAGGACAAGGTGGGACTCTTGACAGCACACTCCTGGGCTTCTCCAGCACAAGGTTACAGTTCCTTTGTGCGATATCAGGACCTTCCATGGCCAAGTCTCTTTTCTACAAAGTCTCTTGTTTCCGAGGGCCTGATGTGTCAAAATAACAAAAACAAAAGTTCCTTTCCGTATGTAGGTTGGGTGATACTTCTTCACCCCCGAATTCCCCTCTTTTGGGCTCAGACCCTTCTTGAATGTTAACCTCTCTCCATCGGGTTCACTACGGACCTTATACTCAGAATATTTCGCCTGTTATATTCATGAGTCCCAATTTCTTTTGAAACAGTCTTTCACTGTGGACATCCCTCAGCCGAGTTCACTCTTGTCAACACAATGTTCACATGGACTATCACACTACACTCCGTTTTGCAGTAATCGCTCAGCTGGGTTCGCATTTGCCGGGTTACACAAATTCCTTTGCTTTATCACAGTGCAGGATTTACTTCCCTTAGCTTTCCTCTTGGTTACAATAGCCTCCCTCTGTTGGACTCAGACCTTAAATTCATTGTAGACATCCCTCGGTCAGATTCATGCTTGTCATTCTAACACAGTTCACGATTTTAACGTCTCATTAGAAAAGCGGGGTTCCCTTCCCCTGGCTTTCTGTCGGCATCCCTCCGTCGGGTTCACACTTGCCTTAGTTCACTAGACCCCTTAGGTTCTTTGCCTACGTAAGTCTGGGTCTCAGCCCCCAGTCAGGCTTTCTTTAAAGTCCCCAATCAGGCTTTTTTTAAAGCACCCAGTCAGGCTTTGCACAGTTCACACAATCTTCTCGGGGTGTTACTAACCACCGTAATTCGCAGGCATCCCTCAGTCGGGTTCACATTTGCCCCATTAGCAAAGTTCAGTTTGTTTACTGTGTGTGTCAAAGACTTTCAATTGTAAAGGGCTTTTACTCGAACCTTGTATGACCACTTTGACTTCTTTCATCGGGCTCTCCTAGTGGCCTCCTTTTAGCTGTAATTTTAACAAAAGAGGATCAACCAGAGTCTTTCGAATGAGTACCCACGTGGCGCCGGACCACTCTGCAGCTGGTCTCTCCCTAGGCTTTCAATAGTTTTGTAACACACTAGGTCTTTGTTCTTCAATTTAACATATTACCTTTTTAAACCTTCTATCGGTTCTCCCTCCGACTGACCGGTAGTGCTGAAGTGCGAAACTCCTTGGCGCTGCTTGTCTCTGGAGTCAAGGACGGTACCACGATAGAAAGCATCTCTCTCCACCTTCATTATCAGTGTGGGAGGGCCTTGTGCACGGTTGACATCTGTTACACCACATGCTGGCTGTAATTCCTGGTCTTGAAATTCCTTTCACAGAGGCTTTGAGGTCTGGGTCAAAAAGGGCAAAGGCACTTCCATCCTTGTCATCCTTTCCAGTGTTGCCGCCTTTCTCCTCCTCTTGAACTGCTGTCCTGGAACAGCCGCCTCCTCATGTGTTTTGCCTTGCTCAAAATGTGCTCTCATGCTCCACCTTTTATCCCTCTGATGAAGAGAAAGGCCTATCAGGTGTGCGTAGTTGTTGTCAATTGCCTGACTCTGCCTGGCATTTGTGTCGGGCATGTCAGGTAAACGCCTCTGGTGTTAGTCCTTTGTCTTTCACAGTGTAAGAAAGTGTTTGTGTCGAAAAGGGGTGTGGGCTAGAGTTTGGTAGGGTTTGTGAAATGAATAGGGGGGATTGTGGGAACAGTAGTATTTTATCAAAGCAGATCGGGAGTTTGGGAAATAATAACCAGAGGGACGTGGGGGAGAATGACTGGGAGTATTTGGATAGGCAGCAGGAAAACAGTGATTCTGGGAAATGGCATTTCCTACTCTAACAAGGTTTGAGCTCTTAATAGGTTTACCAGATCGTAGGGGTTGTTGGATTCTGGTAATGGAGATTCATTGGGTGGAAAGAAAGTTGAGTTGGCACAACCTATAAAAACCTCAATGACTTAATTTTCCTCCTTTTCTTTCCTGGTATAATACTGTGTCTCGCGTGGGAGATTCCCCTGAGCATATCCCCGGGATCCCCTACCTAGGTGATCCTTCCTCGCTCGTCCATCCCCTGGGCTGGGATCTGAGAGCGCCAGCCCTTCCCTGGCCACCTGAATAAGGGATTCTCAAGGTCTATTAAGGAGAATACCCTCAGGTTTCTCACAGCCTGCATTACTGAAATCACAAAAGCCACAAAACTCACAACGCCAGTGAAAGCAAATCAACACTGGCAACATGCCAATATTATAAATTAAGCAAAATAGAAGCAATCGGTCCCGGACTCCCTCCACTAATGTGCAGTTCAAAACTAATAAGCCAAATGTGGACCCAGTGGTCAGCCCAAGTCAAATAACTAGAAGAAGGGCTCGAGCCATGAGGGATAAAAGGCAACCAACACCACAGAGAAAGGTGGATCCAGGACACAATATGCACAAAAGTAATAACCCAATGCTAAAAAGGGAACGAAAGAAATTATAAGTGAACCCCATAACATAACCTTGAGACAAAAACAAATACAATGAGACAAAATATAGCTCAGTATACTAAACAGCTTAAAAGAGCAACAAAATGAATAGAAATGTATATACATGTAAATAACAGCAAGCCTCAAAAAGGAAGGAATCTATATTATTCAAATGATTACATAGAGAAAAGTTTCAAAATTGATTTCTGAAGACATTATCATGTAGGTATGCAGAAAAATCACAACATATTGGATAGAAAAGACATTAAAATGACATGAATTAGACCCCTATAAAAGTGTAAAATTCTTCATCAACATTGTGGCCAAGGGGCACCTTTGTCTCAAAGTCTAGAATAAATTTGGTTTCAAGCTGACGTAACCGAAAGACCCGATCATGCCCTCTGGGATATTTGGCTAAATAAGCAACCCCAAAGAAAGTGAGCAATTGGGAATTGTTGTCATGTTGCTCCTTAAAGTGCTTACCAATGAGATATGCAGGATCGGATGTCTTTATAGCTCTGAAATGCTGGAGAATCCTGATCTTTAATTTGCATGTAGCGCTGCCCACGTGCCATTTGTTGCAAGGGCAACAAAGGACGTAGACAACAAAGGTTGTATCACATGTGATCAGCTACTTGATGGCACAAGGAACAGCTGTTATAGGATGTATATAGGATTTCTGTGCAGTGGCATGAGAGCACACATTACATTTATGACATGTGACAAAACCAGCAGGAGATGCAGACAGCCAAGCAGACTTGGTTGAAATCTTTGGGAGAGGTTGTAAAAAACTAGAAACAAATGTATCCTTCAATGAAGGTGCTCGCCTGAATGTTAATACCAGGCGTGATGAAAATAATGATGATAAATCTTTATCCATTTTAAGAACATGCCAATGTCGCTGGATGATTTTTTTCCTCACATTTTGTGAGGAAGTACCAAAAGTAACAATCAGTTGCAGATCATCATCATCAGTCTGCTTGACCGATTTGTTCGTATTGAGTAAAAAATCTTGATGAAGTGATCTGGCCTTCACATAAGCACTCTCAATTACGCTCCTAGAATAACCTTGTAGTACAAAATTTAGGAGGCTTGAGAACAGCATTTATCAAATTGAGCAAATTCTGAACAATCCTCCGGTAACTAACAATTTCCCCATAAGGGAATGCTATTCTTACAACTAAACGGATGGCTACTGGTGGCATGTAGTGGGAGACCTGAGTTTGTCATTTTTTTGTACATTGACGTTTAGACTATGCCACTGGGTATCCAGAGGCTTTTCCATTAAGGAATAATACCTCTCAGCACATTTTAAAACATGTATTACCATTTGTTTCTTGAATAGGTTTCCCAAAATAGATTTTCACCAATTTAGGTTCCACCTTTATAAGTAAACTTATGTCTGAAGTAAAAGACATTCTACAAATTACCACACTCAGAACATCCATTTGTCATCCCCAAACAGATGGAGTAGTTGAAAGAAACATATTTTGATGATGTTTGTTGAAATAGATGTGAAAAACTGGGATGCTATTATACCTTGGGCTCTGTTTGCCATTTGGAAAACTTCTCAGTAATCTACGGGAGTTTCTCCATTTGAATTGTAGTATGGAAGGGAACCCAAGCATGTGTTAGATGTGCTAAAAGAAACCTGGGAAGAAAGGGAAAGAGGTACCATTCCATTATCCCAAACGGCTCAAATATTGAAAGAACAAACGGCAGCTCTTAAGAGAATAGTTCATTCAAATATGGTAAAGGCACAAGAACAACAGAGGAAAAGTTATAATAAAAAAGCAGTAATAAGGTATTTCTCCATCGGGCAAAATGTATTTTCCCCTTCCTTAATCTGATAATAAAATGTTATCCAGGTGACATGGACCTTATGAAGTCACAGAACAGATGGAGCCTTATAATTACAAAATCTCACAGCCTGATAGGAAAATTAAAACACACTTATACCATATCAATCTGCTCAAAGAATGGAAAGTGCCTCCTTGTAAAGACACTTCTATCATGCTTACTAGTTTATTATCTGAGGAAAATCAGGAGAACCAATTAATATCCCCCAGCTGCCTTAAAATCAAAAACAGGATTTATTAGAATTAATGGTACAATTTAGGATGTCTTTAGACTGGAACCCGGAAGAGTGAAAGG
Organism: Ambystoma mexicanum; assembly: GCF_040938575.1. Taxonomy (NCBI): domain Eukaryota; kingdom Metazoa; phylum Chordata; class Amphibia; order Caudata; family Ambystomatidae; genus Ambystoma; species Ambystoma mexicanum. The sequence continues at coordinate 290,708,907 of NC_090936.1, read as the reverse complement.
AGTGTATCATTACATCACCACTGTTCCAGGACGAGTGGTACATCACAAACCGTATAGAATCCCAGAAAGTAGAAAACAAACAATTCAAGACGAGGTAGAGGCCATGTTAGAAGTTGATGTGATCCAACCTTCGCAAAGTCCCTGGTCTTCCCCCATCGTTCTAGGAGCCAAACTTGATCATTTGTGGAGGTTCTGTATAGATTATCAGAAGTTTAAAGAGGCATCTCAATTAGATAACTATCCAATGCGCAGAATATATGATTGAATTGAAAAACTGGGTGATTCCAAATTTCTGTCTACTCTGAAACTTAAAAAAGGGTATTGGCAAGTGCCAATTAATTTGGCAGGTAAACACAAAACTGCCTTTTCAACACCTTATGGATTATTCGAGTTCAAGGTTTTGCCTTTTGGCCTACATGAGACTCCAGCTACTTTCCAAAGACTAATGGATCATGTCCTGAGACCCTTAGCATCTTTTTGTGGGGCATATACCGATGACATATATAGTAAAACCTGGCCGGAACATATGTCCCATTTATACCAAGTTAGTAGGGCATTGAGAAAAGCAGGAGTAACAGCCAACCCCAAAAAGTGTCACCTGGCTATATCTGCTGTTATATTTCTGGGATATTTTGTTGAAAATGGTTTGGTGCAACCCCAACAAGATAAAGTGGAAGCTGTTATGAGAATTTCACCTCCAAAAACCAAAGAAGAGTTATGGGCTTTTCTGCGGCTTGTAGGATACTGTCATAGGTTTATCCCAAAGGATTTATCCATCTCAGGAATCCTTACTGATAAGCTTAAAAATGTAGCACCGCAAAAACTACAGTGGTCATCTGAAGATCAAAAATGTTTCGATAAGCTGAAGCAAATAATGTGTAGAGAGCCAGTTTTAAAAGTGTCTGACTTTAACCTACCGTTTGTTTTGCCAAGAGATGCTCCCATATGGACTTAGGAGAAGTTTTATCTCAATTGCATGATGGGATAGAACATCCAGTCAGAAACATTTTAATCAAGATACAAACTATGCCACTCTAGAGTTAGAGTCCCTTGCCATCAAATGGGCTATAAATCATTTAAAATACTATCTAACGGTAAGAAAGTTTAAGTTGATCACTGAGCATGCTCTTTTAAAATGGTAAAGCCTAAGAAAAGACTCTAACGTTAGAGTTATGCACTGGTTTCTGGATTTGCAGCCCTATTGTTTCCTTGTGAAACATTGGAAAGGCAAGGAACAAGGGAATGTTGATTTCCTTTCCCAGTTCTCCTTAGAGGCTGAAGAAACCAGCAATGTTAGGGCAACGGTATGTGGAGAATACGACTGGATTCCCCACAGATAACTGGTCTGAGACCCTTCATTTGGCCAGGGGAAGACAGGCACTCTCTGATTCCGACCCTGGAGGTGGTGCACTGTGGGATGATCACATGGGGGGGAATTAGACCAGGAAGACTGGGAGGAACCACTTTTTACGTTTCCCTGTAACCCTGCCCTTCTGGTGGCCTTTTGTCATTTTAAAGAAGTAGGAGAAAATCATTTCTGTAAAATTGACGGCATGTCCCAGAGTCCCTCCGTGACTGTGATGAAGAAGAGGTCTGAAGAGACATGTAGGGCAAAGGCCAGGCAGGCAGTTAGACCGAAGGGCCTGTACCTGAAGCCAATTAACCCACGTGAAGGGCATAAAAGGATGCTGGAGGAAAGAGCAGTAGAAAGAAGCTGGTGCAGGAGCTGGAAGGTCACTAGTAGCAGAAGTAGAAGAAGCAGAGCACGAGGCTGGCTGTACATTAGGAAGTGTGACCACAGAAGGGACGCCGGAGCAGAGGAAGAGCAGATTTCACCTGCAGGCTCTGAGTTGGTCCTGTGCTCAAAAACCCTGTTTGGCTCTGCCAGAACTGAAATAGACTGGGAGAAAGAGGCAGTCTTTCCAGGTACACCTAATTGCTGTGAATACAGAGCTGAAGTTGTGCATCCACCCGAGGTCAGTGAGCAGAAGCAAGCCAAGGGAAGCTGCAGAAGGGAAGACTCTCCATGAATGAGGCCGGATCAGAGACACCCGTGTTGCAAAGGGGTGTGGGTCCAAAGTTAAATCGGGAAGCCGAAGCAGCCCGCAGTCGCTGTGATTGTGGAGTCGGTGAAAGAAGTTCTGGACTCCAAATCATCTGGAATACCTTGCCGGTAACTGTAACCAGCTTAATTCATACTAGTGAGCATAATAAAGTGAGTAAAAGTTGTTTGCAGCAGTGGGAGGTCATTCTAATAAGGGAAATGTATCACACCCTTTGTGAGAAATCTAAGGGTGTCTCACTCAACAGTCCCCAGGGATCTGTCACCCAGGTGGCCAGGACACGGCCATCGCTATTGGATTCATGTCATGATGCCTACCCCTGGAGCACCAGGCCAGGGCCAGCACCCCCAGGAGCAGGCATCATGCCCCCGGGTAAAAGCCCAGCGGCCCCTTATAGGGGCTCTTTGGACTCTGTCCTGGCGCCGTTGGCGCCAGGCTCATGTTGGACATCAGTCCTGGCGCCATAGGTGCCAGGCTCATAAAGGAAGGTGTTTTGTGCACTTACCTGATGCAGACCATGCTGCAAGATTCAGGCCTCGATGAGACCTGAAAGGGACTATTTTTTCGTTGGGACTATTTTGCCACTCGGGCGTGGCCAGGGAAGGATACTTACCTGGAACTACTTTGGGGGCTATTTAAGCCACGCCCAGACAGTAGCTCACGCTTCGCGTTGTTCTGCATCCAAGCAGCTGAACGCTCACCGTGTCTGCTCCTGCATCTGGTCTCCAGCCGAGCCCGCCTCGATCCTGGAACACCTGTAAGGAAAGAAGAGAAGAGAAAGGTGAAGACCAAGAATTTTATCAAACTTCTTACCTGCATCCGGAACCTGCACGCCAGCGTTCCTGAGAAAAGACCTTCATTTAAAAGCACCGCGTTGCTCGCTGCAGCGCCGCACTTCACTCACCTGTCCTCGGGAGTTCTTCTGGCTCCACCGCGACTGTCTGCTCCGGTCGCCACATCTCTGCGCCTAGGGGAGAGATGAAGAGACAAAAGGTGAGCAGAAGGAACATATGAGGAAAGCCTAATTTTCCGCCATAACACTTACCGGTCTTCTGTTGGTGGACCATTCCTCATTTCGGGTCGGCGCCACTTCGTTGGCAGGTACCGCACCCCGGCCCCTATGGGGAAAGGACAAAAGACATTACTGGAGGAATATAAAGACATTAAGAGAGGTCGCCCCCATCGCTAACTCACCTGAGTTTACCATCGGCAATTCAATCCCTCAACGCATTGCCTTCATTCTGCACCTGAAATGAAGGACAGATCACAGGTTAGGAAGGCAACAGAAAAGGAGGCTCAACACTTGAACTTTTGTAATCTTCACACTTACGGCATTCCGCTCGGAAAAGTCAAGTGGATTTTGCCAGCGCCATTCTGAAAACCAGTGAAGTAACTGGACAAACACGCGCCCCTGCACCAGAAGCAGGATGGAGAGTTCATCCTTTCAAACCATAAGGTGAGCTTCAACCGGGGATTTCGGAGGAAGTTAGAGAAGAACGAAGGGGGGAAGAGGGGAGCAAGCACACTATTCTGCAGACTGTTAATCCCCTTTCTCATCTGCAGAAGGATATTCCTACGGGCCAGACAAGCAAGATTTGAGGGTCCTGTTCAGTCAGTGTTTCGAGTTCTGCGTATCACGCTCGAAGAGGCCACAGCAACCCAGACTAGACCAGCGCCTCTGTGGGAGTGAGGTGAGCGTTACAGAACGCGAAGCATTCCTACAAATTCCCACCCAGGCGCTATGGAAACTTCTGAGACTGATCAGTTGGCCCAACTACTGGGGGAATTACGGGCCGAAGTACACGCCGCTCGTCAAGAGACTAATGCTCTCAGGAGGGAAGTGATTGTATCAAAGGAAAGAACTGATGACCTGGCTAGACAGTTTTTGCAAGGTCAAGCTGGACACACTCCTCTACACGGTTCCGGGGGGAACCCCGCTCCTGTGGTTCCCAGTAACCCTGTGCAGATTAATCTACCTGGAGACATGCCGCTGGCCCCAGCCGAACGCTTTGCTGGGGACCCCAAACGATTCACCGTATTCATGAATCAGTGTCGTTTGCACTTCCTATGCAGACCTGGGGCCTTCCCTAATGACCAGACCAAGGTAGCCTTTGTATTGTCATATCTCAGCGGCTGTGCTGCTGATTGGTCATTTCCACTGGTTACTCAAGATGACCCGATTCTCCGTGATTTTCAAGGGTTTCAAGCAAGCATGGAAAGGTTATTTGCTCGACACTCTCAGGGGCAGGCTCTGGATGATGAACTCCTATCCCTGCGACAGGGCAATCAGGACCTCCTATCCTACATTGCAACCTTTAATAGACTAATTGTGGAAACTGGGTGGCCAGAGGATAAAAGAATCACGTTATTTTATCGAGGTCTACGCGGAGAACTTAAAGACGTCTTGACCCAAGTTGTAAATCCGCCTCAAGAATGCACAGAATATATAGACTTAGTGGTCCAATTGGATCACAGACTTCAAAACAGAAAAGCAGATCGGTCCAAGTTTGAGACACGGGTGTTGGTCAAGACCCACGCTAACCCCAAGGGTGCTGATGTCTCTGAGCCTATGCAAATTGGATTGGTTAAAGGACCTTTAACTCAAAAAGAACGTGAAAGAAGACGGCAGATGAAATTATATCTTTATTGTGGGTCCTCTGGACACTTTCTACGAGATTGCCCGGCAAAACCGCCCAAGAAGGTGGTAGGATCCGCTGATAAAAACCATGAAGACTCTGTTTCGGGAAACGACCACGCCCGACAAGCGTAGGGGTCCGCTTGCCGAGCTTGAAAACTAACTCTCAGACCTCGCATTTCATTGTGCCAATGGTCCTCGTAGATCCGGAACAGCCTAAGCGGTTGCATGCAATAAAGGCATACATCGATAGTGGGGCTATAGGAAATTATGTGGATCGTGAATTGGTCTCTAGGATTAACCTCCCTCTGCGTCCTAAAACCAGCAAAGATGTCATCACCACAGTCGATGGAACCGAAATTGCCTCTGGACCGGTAACACATTCCACTGCTGAGGTGACACTTATAGGTCCGGACGGCCATCGGGAGGCAGTTGTGTTTGATGTAATCAAGGCTCCACAGTTTCAGGTTATTCTCGGAATCCCTTGGTTAGAGACACATAATCCTCGAATTGATTGGCGAGCGAAGAGAATAACCTTCCCGGATTGTGCACAAACCTGCTACCCAGAAAATCTGAAGATTAGTCTAGCGTCTGTAACCTCTGTCTGCATGCAACTACCTCCGGAATACCAAGACTTTCAGGACGTCTTCCAAAAGGAACAGGCCAACACGTTACCTCCCCACAGATCGTACGATTGCCAAATCGATCTGGTGCCCGGTGCACAACCCCCTTGTAGCAGGATTTATGCCATTACTGAACCTGAGAATCTGCATTTGAGACAATATTTAGATCAATACCTAGCCAATGGTTTCATTCGCCCGTCAAAGTCTCCGGCATCCTCGGCTTTGTTCTTCGTGCCCAAAAAAGAAGGCGACCTTAGAACTTGTATCGACTACCGCGCATTGAACCAGATAACTGTTAAAAACCGTTACCCTCTGCCTCTGACCCCTGAACTCCTTGACCAGGTGAAGGACGCTTGCGTATACACCAAGTTAGATCTCCGGGGGGCTTATCATCTGGTGCGAGTAAAAGAAGGCGACGAATGGAAAACGGCCTTCCGTACAAAATATGGATTATTCGAATACAAGGTGATGCCTTTCGGGTTGTGCAACGTGCCTGCTGCCTTCCAATTCTTCATGAACGATGTCCTTCGGGAACTCATCGATGTTTGTGTTGTCGTATATATCGATGACATTCTTGTGTACTCCTCTTCGGAATCTGATCACAGAAAGCATGTCAGGGCCGTCCCTGAGAATTTGTGCCAGCACAAACTGTTTGCAAAGCTGGAAAAGTGCGTTTTCCATACCACCGAGGTTGAGTTTCTTGGATTCATCCTGACACCTAAAGGGGTCCGAATGAACTCACGAAAAGTGGATGCCATCCTCAAATGGCCATCACCTAGTTCGGTGAAAGGTGTCCAAAGCATGCTTGGTTTTGCTAATTTTTATCGCAGATTTATCCCGGAATTTTCACGTGTGGTACAACCCATCACTGCACTCTTGCGAAAAAATAAACGCTTCGAATGGACCGAGGAAGCCGAACAGGCCTTTCAGGAATTGAAAGCTAAGTTCACGTCCGCACCTATTTTGAAGCACTCGCGTCCCGATCTCCCTTATAGAGTCGAAACCGACGCGTCCAGCTTAGCCATGGGAGCTGTCCTGTCTCAGAGAGACCCTGAAACCAACCAACTGCACCCCGTAGCATTTTGGTCCAGAAAGTTCTCGCCGCCTGAGGTAAATTATGCAATCACCGACAAGGAATTATTAGCCATTAAGTCCGCCTTTAAGGATTGGCTGTATTATCTTCTTGGCGCCAGGCATACCATCACCGTGATCACTGATCACCGAAACTTACAATATTTAAAAACTGCCAAGGCTCAATCGTCACGTCAGCTCCGATGGGCTTTGTTCTTTGCTGAGTTCGATTTTGTAATCACTTACCGCCCCGGCTGTAAGAATGGCAAAGCGGACGCGCTATCTCGAATAGGAATGGGAGAAATAGACACAAACTCAGAACCTGTGCCGATAATTCCCGAACAAAGAATGTTGGGGATAACCTCTTTACAAACCCTTGAAGACATTCAAGCATGGGTAAAACAACTCCTGGACTCTACACCCTTACAGGATTGGATCCAAAGGGGGTCTTACTTTTCGGTCAACGATGGCCTACCTTACTTCCAAGGACGCTTATTTCTGCCAGTAAAGGAATTGCAAGAACTGGTTATTTCCCGTCATCATGATACCCTGATGGAAGGACATCCTGGCATTGCCAAAACTGAGGAAAAAATTAAACGACAATTCTGGTGGCCTTCCTGGCGAAAGGATATTAAATCTTTTGTGATGTCTTGTGGAGTTTGCGCCCAAAACAAAGGCCAAAAGACTAAACCCGCCGGTCTTCTTCAGCCTTTAGACATTCCACCAGCACCTTGGCACACCTTGTCACTAGATTTTATCACGGACCTGCCCCCTTGTAATGGATAGAATACTATTCTGGTTGTGGTGGATTTATTTTCCAAGATGGCCCATTTTATTCCGTTGAAAGATTACCTTCAGCTTCTGTCCTAGCCAAGGAATTCCTCGAAAATATCATCCGTTTGCATGGATTCCCGTCCATACTAGTCTCCGACCGAGGAAGCCAGTTTATTTCTCATTTTTGGAGAAAGTGTTGTCAACTGGCACAAATCGACGTAAGACTCTCAACCAGCCACCACCCACAGACCGATGGTCAGACGGAGAGAACGAACCAGACCCTTGAACAATACCTACGATGTATGTTGCACCAATCGGAGGGTAATTGGAAGGATATTTTATGGGTGGCCGAATATGCATACAATAACTCGGTACACTCTGGAACTGGACAAAGCCCCTTTTATACCCTATATGGACATCACCCTCGTACTTCAGACCTGGACTCACCTCTGAGCCTTGAAATGCCCGCAGTGGACCATTTGCATTCCACGATAACTCAAGCCTTCTAGGATGCAACTGCACATTTGCAACAAGCGAAAGGGAAATACAAAAAGAATGCAGATCTGCATCGGAGTGAGGCGCCTCCATACCAAATAGGGGATCAAGTATGGTTGGCTACCAAACACTTATTGCTCAAGGGACCACGAACTTTTAATCCAAGGTATTTGGGCCCTTACTCGATCAAAGCTATAATTAACCCAGTGGCAGTCAAGCTCGATCTACCAGCTAACATGCGGATTCACCCCGTTTTTCATGTGTCACTTTTGAAACCAGTGCAACCAGGAACCAGATTAATAAAGCCACCAGAACCAATCCAGATAGATGGGGAGCCTGAATTCGAGGTGAAGAACATTTTGGATTCTAAGATCTCAAAATCAAAACTTTTCTATCTAATTGATTGGAAAGGGTACGGGCCTCAGGAAAGGTCTTGGGAACCCAGCGACCACGTGCATGCACCTCGGCTGGTAAAAAGGTTCCATCGGAATTTCCCAAACAAACCGAAACCTCCAGAGGGAACGACCTTGGGAGGGGCCTTGGGGGGGAGTGCTGTCATGATGCCTACCCCCGGAGCACCAGGCCAGGCCTAGTACCCCCGGGAGCAGGCATCATGCCCCCGGGTAAAAGCCCAGCGGCCCCTTATAGGGGCTCTTTGGACTCTGTCCTGGCGCTGTTGGCGCCAGGCTCATGTTGGACATCAGTCCTGGCGCCATGGCTCATAAAGGAAGGTGTTTTGTGCACTTACCTGATGCAGACCATGCTGCAAGATTCAGGCCTCCCTGAGACCTGAAAGGGACTATTTTTTCATTGGGACTATTTTGCCACTCCGGCGTGGCCAGGGAAGGATACTTACCAGGAACTACTTTGGGGGCTATTTAAGCCACGCCCAGACAGTAGCTCACGCTTCGCGTTGTTCGGCATCCAAGCAGCTGAACGCTCACCGTGTCTGCTCCTGCATCTGGTCTCCAGCCACCCCCGCCTCGATCCTGGAACACCTGTAAGGAAAGAAGAGAAGAGAAAGGTGAAGACCAAGAATTTTATCAAACTTCTTACCTGCATCCGGAACCTGCACGCCAGCGTTCCTGAGAAAAGACTTTCATTTAAAAGCACTGCGTTGCTCGCTGCAGCGCCACACTTCACTCACCTGTCCTCGGGAGTTCTTCTGGCTCCACCGCGACTGTCTGCTCCGGTCGCCACATCTCTGCACCTAGGGGAGAGAAGAAGAGACAAAAGGTGAGCAGAAGGAACATATGAGGAAAGCCTAATTTTCCGCCATAACACTTACCGGTCTTCTGTTGGTGGACCATTCCTCATTTCGGGTCGGCGCCGCTTCGTTGGCAGGTACCGCACCCCGGCCCCTATGGGGAAAGGACAAAAAACATTACTGGAGGAATATAAAGACATTAAGAAGGGTCGCCCCCATTGCTAACTCACCTGAGTTTACCATCGGCAATTCAATCCCTCAACGCATTGCCTTCATTCTGCACCTGAAATAAAGGACAGATCACAGGTTAGGAAGGCAACAGAAAAGGAGGCTCAACACTTGAACTTTTGTAATCTTCATACTTACGACGTTCCGCTCGGAAAAGCCAAGTGGATTTTGCCAGCGCCATTCTGAAAACCAGTGAAGTAACTGGACAAACACGCGCCCCTGCACCAGAAGCAGGATGGAGAGTTCATCCTTTCAAACCATAAGGTGAGCTTCAACCGGGGATTTCGGAGGAAGTTAGAGAAGAACGAAGGGGGGAAGGGGGGAGCAAGCACACTATTCTGCAGACTGTTAATCCCCTTTCTCATCTGCAGAAGGATATTCCTACGGGCCAGACAAGCAAGATTTGAGGATCCTGTTCAGTCGGTGTTTCGAGTTCTGCGTATCACGCTCGAAGAGGCCACAGCAACCCAGACTAGACCAGCGCCTCCGTGGGAGTCAGGTGAGCGTTACAATCCAGTTCCTGGGGGTGGACCAGTGAGGGAGGATCACCTGGATGAGGGGTCCTTGCGGAGTAGAAGTGGGACACTGAAGGTTGAGATGCAGTATCCCCTTTCTTGTGACACCTTTTCCCCATCCTGCCTAGTAGGCTATGTAGAATCTCTACCCCCCTTATCCAACACAAACACTTTCTCGAAGCGTGAACGACAATGGACTAATACCCGAGCCATTTACCTGACATGTGCCAACACAAGGGTCAGGCAGAGTCAGGCAATTACTGTCAACTACACAAACCTCACTACCCTTTCCCTTCCCCATAGGGATAAAAGGAGGAGCAGAACAGCACACTCCGAGCAAGGCCGAACACACAAGGAAGCAGCAGTTTCAGGACGGCAGTTCAAATGGAGAAGAAAGGCAGCAAGACCTGAAAGGACGTCAAGGAGGGAGTTGCCTTTGCCCTTTTCAACCCCCACCTATGAAGCCTCTGATGAAAGCAACATAAGACAGGGAATCGCAGGTGGTGTGACAGATGTCAGCGGTACAAGGCACCCTCCCGCACTGATAGCCAGGGCGGGGACACGTGGTCACCATCGGGTACCATACTTGACTCCAGCAGCAAAGGAACCACCAACGAATTCAGCACAGCCGGTGAGTCAGAAGAAGCTGATAGTCAACTGGACTGTGTAAACTGAAGGTTGCAGTGGCAACAGAAAGAAGATAGATAGAAAGGTTTTTTGTGAACAAACTTCAGCACCACGTGGGCGCTCAGTCGAAAGTCTCTGGCTGGTACCCCTGAGAGTAAAAAAACTTTAAGTACCAATAGGCCAGTAGTTAAGAGTCATTGACACATTGCAGAAGTTTTGTTATTGTGGAACCAGTGTTTGCACCCAGCTCAGGGGAACGCCCTTCAAACCATGATGGTATAAGGCCTGTGCTTGCCGTAAGCTAATAGAGTGACCCAGCGAGACGAGATCACCTTTCGGAAGTCTCTATTTAAATTGGCAAGTGCTCTGGTTGGTCTGAGCCCGACTGAGGGAGGCTGATGACTAAACTGGCAATGTGTTATGGAGGTCTGAGCCAGGACGAGGGTGACCTGATGTGAACATTGAGCGACTGTTTAAAAAGACATTATGACTTATGAATATTATAGAAGAAGAGAAAAGCTAAGCAAAGTGAACTGTGTCACTGGGGCAAATGTAAACCCGACTGAGGGATGCCTGTGACTTCATCGTGCTGAAAGAACTATGTGAAGCCTGACTGGAGGCTTCAGAGAAAGACTGATTGGGGGCTGAGACCTGGACTTAAGTAAAGGAAGAACCCAAGGGGCCTAGAATGTCTTTCTATTAAACTGTATTAAAATGAAAACGTGAATCCGATGAAAGGATGCCAGGAGAAAGCCAAGGAAAGTGAATCCTGCATGGCGTCAAAACACCCATGAACATTGTGAACATTGTGAAGACAAGTGTGAACCCGACTGAGGGATGTCCACAGTGAGTGGTTGGTCTGACGATTGAGAGAAGGATCGGAGGCCGGCTGAGGGGGATCCCAGGTTGAAAGGTACTTACCCAATGTGAATATTACCAAAAGGAACTTTTATTTTGTTGCTTTAGTGTATCAGGCCCTCTGAAGCAAGAGACTTTGGATGAGAGGAGATTTGGGCACAGAAGGCCCTGATACCGAGAAAAGGAACTTCAACTTTGGGCCAGAGAAGCCCATGAGTATGCTGTGCGCGAGAGTCCATCCTTGTCCCGTGCCAAAAATGTGGGGTAGGGAGACCCCGGCCATAACATTCTGACTTATTATTTGGTGAACACTTCTCTCTTTTCTTGTGAACATTATCCCACACTCATTTGTAGCATAGCGTTAAGGATTGGCAAGAGGTTTTTTAGTATAGGCCCTTTTTATTTGACGAGAATCCACTAGGACTATATTATTAGTATTTGATGTTTGTAGCTTGCTCCCATCTTAGATTTAGATTAGGTGTTTATCTCACCCATTTTAAAGTTTAATAAACACCCTTGAACTGTGATCACTTGTATCTGCCTTACTTTGATGCCATGCCTACCTTACACTTTCTACCAACAAAGCTAACGTACACGCATGTGGAGAAAGCTTCTCTTATCCCCATTGTTAGAGAGAAACTGTTGCCAAACTGTTTGCATGTTTCCTATTGCTGGTAAGCCTTATGAAGTAGAAGCTGACTTGCCTGCAAGTGTTCATGAAGAGGTTTTGCATAGAAAATTGTGGTTCCCAGTTCTTTTGAAGCATAACACCGACCAAAACACATAACACCGACCAAAACACTTGCTAGATAAATATAACAAACACCTAGTCGAGTTAGTAGAAACCGTGGCGCCGCTCACCACCAAACTAACTAGGAGGAACAGCAACAACCAAAAATGGTACACACCTGAGCTCCTTCTATTGAAGAAGGAAAAACGGATATTGGAAAGAAAATGGATCGCAGACAAATCGGTGGACAGTAAAGCGAGTTGGAAAAGGAAGGATAGGGAATATAAAGAGAAAATCAAGTCAGTCAAGGCTAATTTCTTTAATACCGAAATTGAGCATGCTGATAACAATACAAGTAAACTTTTCAATGTTTTGAAAAGCATAGAAAAACCTGTTTCTCTTACTCCCCCATTTACTCCATCCAAGGAGGACTGCAATATGGTGCTTAATGCATTCCAAGCCAAAACGGAAAAGGCGAGGCAAAACATTATAAAGGCCAGATCTACCCCTAACCAGGAGATCCGCCCCACTGAAGGGAATGTACCTGTCAGGGAACAACTCTTTAAATTTGACCCCATCTCAGAAGCAGATATGCTAGAGGTGATGAATAACATGAAACCCACTACCTGTGCGGAAAATGTCCTGCCCCCTGGCATTATTCTTCAACATAAGGATATATTTGCTCCCATCCTCCGGAAAATTGTGAATGCGTCATTTCATGAGGGTTTGGTGCCTACAGATCTGAAGAGAGTCACCATCACTCCTCTCGTTAAAAAAGCGGGTCTAGATCCCAAGGATCCCGCAAATCTTCGCCCCATAACTAATTCGAATTTTGTTCTCAAACTGCTGGAGAAGGTAGCCACACAGCAACTCCAACATTTCGTCGAAGATCAGGAGATTCTGCACCAACAACAATCCGCTTTAGAGCTTCCCACAGTACTGAAACAGCTATGCTGGACTTGCAGAATCAGATGTTGACGATGCTGGACGACAACAAATTGGGGATGCTGATGCTTTTAGATCTCAGCGCAGCATTCGATCTAGTGGATCATAGCCTTCTTATCAAGGCGCTTAGGGAGAGCGTTGGCTGCTCGGAGGGAGCTATTGATTGGCTACTATCCTTTCTTTCCAACCGCCAAGCGAGAGTACACTGGGGTAACAGCTTCTCCGATTCATGCGACATCATATTCGGAGTGCCCCAGGGTGCTAGCTTATCCCCAATGCTTTTCAACATATATATGCGCACTCTGTGCACCCTTCTGGTGAAAGCCGGAGTGTCATTTACTAACTACGCAGACGACACCCAACTCATATTGGAGTTGGGGGGCAGGAATCACGCCACAGATAGCGAAGTGCTCACCAAGGTTTATAAGCTAATTGATGACTGGATGCAGGCAAACTGGATGTGCCTGAACGACTCCAAAACTGAATTAATGTTGTTCGGCTCCAGTCGTCGGTTGGAAAAACTGGGGGCAGAATACAACTCTTTTCAAATTAAAAATGCCATTATCCAGGTGGTTCCCAAGGTGAAGACCCTGGGCATGATGGTCGATTCAGTTGTCGACTCTCACGCCCAAACTAACTTCCTCCAAAAAAACACAGCATACTATCTTAGGCTTATGAAAGCAATTAAACCACTGCTTAACGAAGTAAACAGGGCTACGATAGCAAGAGCCATCATTCTCTCACGGCTCGACTATGGGAACGCCCTGTTGTTGGGGGCCGCTTCCATGGATCTATCCAGTTGTCAGGTTATCCAGAACAACGCGGTCAGAATAGTAAAAAATCTGAAAAGGAAAGACCATGTTACCGAAGAGAGGCTAGCTCTGCACTGGCTCAGAGTAGAGGAGCGCATTAAGTTTAAAGCTCTCTGCCTGGTCCACAAATGCCTTTATGGCACAGAGCCTCCCTATTTGAAAACACACTTAAGGCCCTACAACCCCACCAGAAACCTACGCTCGGGTGGAAAATGCCTTCTGCACGTGCCCAAGTTTAAGCTAAAAACAGGGCTGGGTAGATCCTTTCTTGTGCTGGCTCCTAAACTGTGGAACAGCGTCCCGGAATCACTTAGGTCTGAAGTCAATCACTCAGTTTTTAGGAAGAGGCTAAAAACACACCTCTTCAGATAGGATCGTGGGCGCAGGACCTCACTCTGAGACCTCGCCGCTCAATAGCTAGCTGTAACATTTGTCCGTCTCAAACGGGTTTTCCGTTTTGTTTGTCTCGCAGTCTCAGTGTTCTTTGTACAAGCGCCCTGATGCCCTTGGGCTATCGGCGCTATATAAAAACTAAATACATACATACATACATACAAAAAGCAGGACCGCACATCTTTGAAGTGGTAGCTTATCATCTAAACGGAATGGTGTGTGCCGAAATTCGTTTCCACTGAGAACCTTGTAGCTTGTAACACATTGAACAATTATGTAGCAGTTGTAGAAGTTGCTGAAGTCAGACGAACAACAAGAATTACCCAAGCCTGTAGACAAAACCCATTTAAAGTGAAAGAAGCTCTGTCAAGAACTGCACACCATTGTTATACAGTTGTTGGAAACACAGGGTCCTCTGACAAGGTTGTCCAAAGCTGGAAGAGTGGCAATACAGCTTTGGGGTAACTACTGAAGGCAGAAAAGGTGTTCATGAAGCTGGGGAAGGGAGTTGGGTACTTGTTAAAGGAACTCATTATACATCTGTAGAGCTGAGACTGTTCAAGCTAAGAGCAGTCTGGAAGCTAAAGGCAGATTTTCTGGTAGCTGCAAGACAGAAAGAAGAGGCAAAGAGGCTGCCCTTTCCTGCCACACAAGAGGGAAGAGTACCTTGCCAACCTGTAGACGTTGAAGAAGTCTTGCTGAATTTGCCTAAAGCTCAAAGTCATAGTAGCAGCAGTAGAACTGTGGTTGTCGATACTTTTGTCAGAACATTATTATTTGGTAGCAGAAGCAGACTGTGGGACAAGGCATTCTGCTCTCAAAGTACCAGTGACAGAAGGGAATTGCTAGAGAAAGAGCTAATCATGACAAGAAGCATCCTGACAAATTGTAGTTAAAAAATGCTGCAGATGTTTCAAGAGGAGGAGGAGTGGTTGTTGAGCAGAAGTGGTTCTTTTTGTCTTTACCCATTCTTTCCTGGAAGGGGGTTATCCAAGAATACCATTGGTGCTGTTGTCTTCTTTCTGAAAGTTGGAAAGGGGATCTTGTCATCAAGCAAAGAAGGAACTATTACCAGTGGATTGGTTTAGTTTGTGTGAACTTTTGTTTCTTCTGAACTTTTTTTTATTTATTTATTTTTTTTTTTTTATTGGTTTTACCAAAATTCAACATCAAACAGTAAACACCCCTTGCCCTCCCCCTACCCCTCCCTCCCTGGGGGTACACGGCATCGAGTTTTCAAGAATATCTTTTAAGCATTGAAAATATCTGATAATTTGATATTGTGGGGGCACCACTGTTCCATATAGTCCGATTGGAGATACGGCATAGTCCCTTCCCATTCATTCACAAACTTATCCCTAGTCCCTTTGGATTATGTGGGTGATTTTCTCCATCGTTACTTGGGCCCATACCTTCTGTAACCAAGTGAAAGTCAGTGGGGTATCCTTATTCTTCCAGCTCAGGGCAATTGTCCAGGCCGCAATGGGAAGTCCCATAAAACTCCTCCATTGAGATTCAGTGTATAGTCGTGTTATGTCATCTCGAATCCCACACAGCCATACTTTTCAATGCATTATTCAAGTCTTTCTTTTCCTTGGAGAAAATTGACTTCATGACAATTCTAGGGAGCAAGATCTGCCCAGGACAAACAGAAGTCATCTAAAACACTGGTTATTTGGTAACCTTTTTATTTATGTTGTTTATATGTTATATGTTATTTTGAATCTTTCTGTTGTTTAGAGTGAGGGTTTGTTTTGTGTATGCTCGGAGGTTTCCCTTACATCCTAGACTAGGTAGGGAATCCCCTAGTAGAGTAGGTTTAGTTAGGGTTTATTTTTCACTTTTGTTAAAAAATAAAATGTCAAACCTTGAGAAAGCTAAACATAGTTGTGACTGCCACATTACTCACCCCTCACAATATGCAGATGAATCCTATGTTTCATATTTCTGTGTTGAAAACAGCTAACGCTGATATGCGGACTCAAGACCAAGACGAATATGAAGTGCATCGAATATTGAACTCGCAACAGTGAGGGAGAACATTGTGGTATTATGTGGACTGTTCAGGCTACGGATCTGAGGAAAAGTCCTTGGAGCCTTCCACAAATGTACACGCGCATCTGAAAGTGAGGCCTTTCCATGGACGCTGTCCTGATTTCCCGGGCCCTTTCCCTCAGAGTGGAGGTACTGTCAAGAATCGTTTTCCCCATGTC
The DNA here is from genome assembly GCF_040938575.1 of Ambystoma mexicanum. Lineage (NCBI taxonomy): Eukaryota > Metazoa > Chordata > Amphibia > Caudata > Ambystomatidae > Ambystoma > Ambystoma mexicanum. The sequence continues at coordinate 290,692,718 of NC_090936.1, read as the reverse complement.
AGAACGGTTTTGAGGAAAGAAAAACTTTTACCTAGTAAGCTGTGTGCTGCTTTAAAGGGCACGCACGTGATGAAAAGGGAGCTTCATTCTTTTACTGGTGCTTGTGATTACAGCTACTTGGAGCAAGTACAGTGGCCACGACATGCCGAGGAAAGCGTGTGTGTAACGGCTGCTATTATTTCCGTGTCCTGCCCAGGTCGCAGCAGTAAACTTCCATTAAGGAAGGCATGGAGGAATGCTTTCGACTGACCATAGTCTCCAATCCTAGGGTGCCTTGGTAAAGTCCACATATCAAACAGACCGGTATGGAGGGGCCTCACAGCTGCATCTGTCTTTCAACATACAACTAGAGCCCATGGGTTTGCATGCAGGTCAAGTAGAAAAAGATAAGTGGTAAAGATACACAAGGGGTTATTGTGTACTTCAACATGTGTGAGTGGGAGAGACTGACCTTATTGCTCTTTTGTTTGTCTACTTTATTGTAGATGAATGATGGTGGTTCATGGACTTAGCAGGAAGAGTTATGTGAGCTATGAGGCTAGACAATGGCAAACAATGTATTATACAGAATGTACTAGGGCATGCTATGTCATGTAAATGGTATACAACAAACCAAATTGTGTTGTCCAAATGAATAAGCTATAGTGTGCATTTGGTCAGTAGAGTCTCAGTCTCAGGACAGGACGGATTATTCCCTTCCACCAAAGACCTAATTCCACCTACCTAAAACCTCCCATATGTATGCTGAGGGGTTGTAATATGCTTGACCCCTCTACAAACATAGGAGCTGTTAGGAGCCTATATCCCCTGTCCTATATATTTCTGTACAGGAAGTAGAGTATTGCTTATCAGAGATAGATGATTTCTCACCCTTCCAGCGAGAAGGGGGTAATGTGCCCCATTCAGCATGTCATGAGGGGACAGGGGTGGAAATGAAAAAAAACATCTGGGCCCCAGGAAAAATATCAAGAAGAATCAAGAGACCTAGAGCACTTGCCTAAGATTGAAACACAGAATCTTCAACCAGGAAACGCATTTTAAAGGTCTCTTCCCACCTGGTAAACTGAGAGGATTCTTCTAGGTCATCTAGTGGAAGAGACAGTGTTTATTTTCAACCCTCAGAGTAAGAAGCCCACACCTCTAAAAACAGTTCCTGGGAAAATGACCCTAGAAAGTCCCAGAGAAAAAACAAAGAGAAGAGCTTGTGCCCAATCCATCTAAAAGGGCGTCTCAAAATCAGAACAGTAGGGAGGGCCAGATCACACCGATGAATGTGGTTCCAGCCATAGTTCTGACTCTGAGTGAAAGTGGAGTCTGGCTCAGATACACATGAAGGGCTCATCCCTAAAGAGTTTCCTCAAAGACCCCATAAAATAAATAAAATCCATCAAAGGTTGTATTACCCTTTACTACAAAAATGTGGAATATTATCTTGTGTTGGAACATTTGGAGTTGTCCTCATTCGGAATAAGGAATGACCTAAATAAAATGGAGTATATAAAATGGCGTTCTCTCTTGAGTTTTCCAGCTTCTTTGCAGGGCTGGAGGATAAAATGACCATAAATGTGCTACTTATATTTTAAAACAATTTTCTACATTAGAAACCCCCAAGAGGCCCGCCAAACTGCTTATAATATTGTGTGTGGCAAGGACCAATCTCCAAGAAAATGTGCCCAAGAGTTAAATCGTGAATTCACACACACTTCTCGGAAGGCAAATCATAACAGTAGGCAGTTAATTACCAATTTGTTATGCTCTTCGAAAATGCATGGCCACCCAATTAGTGAGGGACTTCAATGATTCAGGAAGTCTCAAATGGGTGATTCCTTAACCCCCTTAAGTGCCATGGCCTTTTTTGGTGATTTCGGTATGTGGCCATTCAATGGCTTGTAACTTTTTTGTTACATGAGGAATCTCGGACAAATTTGGCTCCTTTTTTTCCCACATGTAGGCGGTCGTAACGCCACCCAGGAATCCTAGGTTGCTGTAGGGGGGTGAGAGAAAATAAGCAAAAAGGGCAAAAAAATTGGGGCTTTTCAAAAAATGCCAATAAAATGATGCACAAAGAAGCTTGTGTTTTTCTCTTTGTAAGAGCTAGGAACAAATGGTTTGCTGTGCTGAATTCCCCAATTACCTGGCTTTCAAGAACAGGTTGAGTGGAAACGAAAAAAAGATATTTTGATGTGGTTATCAACTGTTTTGTGAGAGGTAGGTGATTTTGCCCATTTTTGCCAATTGGACGTGCATGGACAGAATGGAAGAAAAGGGTAGGAAAGCCGAATTGGAGGACAGAAAGGCAAGTATTTCTGAAAAGTAGACAAAATTCCAAGTTTCAGAAGGGGTGATTTGCGTAGGTCAGGCAACAACTAGGTAGGGGAAACTGCCATAGATTGGGGGAAAAGAGGGAAAATGACCGAAAAAAAGGTATGTGTTGGACATGGTTGGCTTGGTACGGCAATGGCTTCTATGAATTTTAAGAAAAGCAATGCTCCGCTACATTCCCCCGACTCTTGCAGTTAGGAGAGCACACATTTTTTGTAGTGTTTTACAAAACAAGCAAAACCACAAGCCAAACACTGAGCCATGGTACACAGGAGTTTTACGCTCACGGCCTGAATAGACGCACTTAGCATGTGTAAATCGGGAAAACCAATGTGGTGAGGAACGGCAAGCATACATTTCTTGAAAGAGCACAGGCAGACCTTTTCAAGGGTAGATGACTTGTGCAGGTTACAAAAGGGTATGGTGCCTAAAGCAGCGACTAAATGTAGGTCACATTTGGGAAATGAAAGAGTTGTGTGACGAAGCCCTCCAGCAAATGGGTCAAAACGTTATGAAAACCACAAAAACACAACACATGGCCTACAGTCCCGCGTTTCCACAGGTGTCCCGATGAAAACGGTACCTCACATGTGTGGGTACACCTACCTGTCCGCCAAGGGGAAAGCCTAAAATACAAGTAACCCCAAGTCTGTTTTCAGATCGGAAATTTGAGACGATCTGCCGACCGGCACAACATACAGATATGGGCCTCGGGTGTCCAAGCCAACAGGGAAAACAGGGAACCCAATGCATTTCCGAAAAGAGGACACCCGTGGGAATCCACAGAGGTATGATATGGCGAAATCCTCCCGGAATTTATTAACCAGACACCCCCGCAAAGTCCGAAATGTGGGAAAAAAACGCATTTTCCGCACATTTCGCTCGGCTCACCCATCGAAACACGCCCCAACAACACATGGCCTACCGTCCCGCGTTCCCACAGGTGTCCTGATGAAAACGGTACCTCACATGTGTGGGTGCACCTACCTGGCCGCCAAGGGGAAAGCCTAAAACACAAGTAACCCCAAGTCTGTTTTCAGACCGGAATTTGAGACGCTCTGCCGACCAGCACAACATACAGATATGGGCCACGGGTGTCCAACCACCGGGGAAACCAGGGAACCCCATGCATTTCCGAAAAGAGGACACCCGTGGGAATCCACAGAAGTATGATATGCCCAAATCGCCCCGGAATATATTACCCAGACACCACCGCAAAGTTCGAAATGTGGGAAAGAAATGCATTTTCCGCACATTTCGCTCAGCTCACTCATCGAAACACGCCCCCAACAACACATGGCCTACTGTCCCGCGTTCCCACAGGTGTCCCGATGAAAACGGTACCTCACATGTGTGGGTGCACCTACCTTGCCGCCAAGGGGAAAGCCTAAAACACAAGTAACCCCAAGTCTGTTTTCAGACCGGAATTTGAGACGCTCTGCCAACCGGCACAACATACTGATATGGGCCTCTGGTGTCCAAGCCACCTGGGAAAACAGGGAACCCCCGTGCATTTCTGAAAAGAGGACACCCGTGGGAATCCGCAGAAGTATGATATGCCCAAATCCCCCCAGAATTTATTACCCAGACACCTCCGCAAAGTCTGAGATGTGGGGAAAAAAACGCTATTTCTGCAGATTTCGCTCGGCTCACCCATCGAAACACGCCCCAACAACACATGGCCTACCGTCCCGCGTTCCCACAGGTGTCCTGATGAAAACGGTACCTCACATGTGTGGGTGCACCTACCTGGCCGCCAAGGGGAAAGCCTAAAACACAAGTAACCCCAAGTCTGTTGTCAGACCGGAATTTGAGAGGCTCTGCCGACCAGCACAACATACAGATATGGGCCACGGGTGTCCAAGCCACCGGGGAAAACAGGGAACCCCATGCATTTCCGAAAAGAGGACACCCGTGGGAATCCACAGAAGTATGATATGCCCAAATCGCCCCGGAATATATTACCCAGACACCCCCGCAAAGTTCGAAATGTGGGAAAGAAATGCATTTTCCGCACATTTCGCTCAGCTCACCCATCGAATCACGCCCCAACAACACATGGCCTACCGATCCGCGTTCCCACAGGTGTCCCGATGAAAACGGTACCTCACATGTGTGGGTGCACCTACCTGGTCGCCAAGGGGAAAGCCTAAAACACAAGTAACCCCAAGTCTGTATTCAGACCGGAATTTGAGACGCTCTGCCGACCAGCACAACATACAGATATGGGCCACGGGTGTCCAAGCCACCGGGGAAAACAGGGAACCCCATGCATTTCCGAAAAGAGAACACCCGTGGGAATCCGCAGAGGTATGATATGCCCAAATCGCCCCAGAATTTATTACCCAGAGACCCCGCAAAGTCGGAAATGTGGGGAAACAAATGCATTTTCTGCACATTTCGCTCGGCTCACCCATCGAAACACGCCCCCAACAACGCATGGCCTACCGTCCCTCGTTCCCACAGGTGTCCCGATGAAAACGGTACCTCACATGTGTGGATGCACCTACCAGGCCGTCAAGGGGAAAGCCTAAAACACAAGTAACCCCAAGTCTGTTTTCAGACCGGAATTTGAGACGCTCTGCCGACCGGCACAACATACAGATATGGGCCACGGGTGTCCAAGCCACCAGGGAAAACAGGGAACCCCATGCATTTCCGAAAAGAGGACACCCGTGGGAATCCGCAGAGGTATGATATGCCCAAATCGCCCCAGAATGTATTACCCAGACACCCCCGCAAAGTCTGAGATGTGGGGAAAAAAACTCATTTTCTGCACATTTCGCTCGGCTCACCCATCGAAACACGCCCCAACAACACATGGCCTACTGTCCCGCGTTCCCACAGGTGTCCCGATGAAAACAGTACCTCACATGTGTGGGTGCACCTACCTGGCCGCCAAGGGGAAAGCCTAAAACACAAGTAACCCCAAGTCTGTTTTCAGACCGGAATGCCGACCAGCACAACATACAGATATGGGCCACGGGTGTCCAAACCACTGGGGAAAACAGGGAACCCCATGCATTTCCGAAAAGAGGACACCCGTGGGAATCCACAGAAGTATGATATGTCCAAATCGCCCCGGAATATATTACCAGACACCCCCGCAAAGTCCGAAATGTGGGAAAAAAAACGCATTTTCCGCACATTTCGCTCGGCTCACCCATCGAATCACGCCCCAACAACACATGGCCTACCGATCCGCGTTCCCACAGGTGTCCCGATGAAAACGGTACCTCACATGTGTGGGTGCACCTACCTGGTCGCCAAGGGGAAAGCCTAAAACACAAGTAACCCCAAGTCTGTTTTCAGACCGGAATTTGAGACGCTCTGCCAACCGGCACAACATACAGATATGGGCCTCTGGTGTCCAAGCCACCTGGGAAAACAGGGAACCCCATGCATTTCTGAAAAGAGGATACCCGTGGGAATCCGCAGAGGTATGATATTCCCAAATCGCCCCAGTATTTATTACCCAGACACCCCCGCAAAGTCTGAGATGTGGGGGAAAAAACGCATTTTCTGCACATTTCACTCGGCTCACCCATCGAAACACGCCCCAACAACACATGGCCTACCGTCCCACGTTCCCACGGGTGTCTCGATGAAAACGGTACCTCACATGTGTGGGTGCACCTCCCTGGCCGCCAAGGGGAAAGCCTAAAACTCAAGTAACCCCAAGTCTGTTTTCAGACCGGAATTTGAGACGCTCTGCCGACCAGCACAACATACAGATATGGGCCATGGGTGTCCATGCCACCGGGGAAAACAGGGAACCCCATGCATTTCCGAAAAGAGGACACCCGTGGGAATCCGCAGAGGTATGATATGCCAAAATCGCCCCAGAATTTATTACCCTGACACCCCCGCAAAGTCTGAGATGTGGGGAAAAAAACGCATTTTCTGCACATTTCGCTTGGCTCACCCATCGAGACACGCCCCAACAACACATGGCCTACCGTCCCGCGTTCCTACAGGTGTCCCGATGAAAACGGTACCTCACATGTGTGGGTGCACCTACCTGGCTGCCAAGGGGAAAGCCTAAAACACAAGTAACCCGAAGTCTGTTTTCAGACCGGAATTTGAGACGCTCTGCCGACCGGCACAACATACAGATATGGGCCTCGGTTGTCCAAGCCACCGGGGAAAACATGGAACCACATGCATTTCCAAAAATAGGACACCCGTGGGAATTCGCAGAGGTATGATATGCCCAAATCGCCACAGAATGTATTACCCAGACACCTCCGCAAAGTCCGAAATGTGGGAAGAAAAATGCATTTTCCGCACATTTCGCTCGGCTCACCCATCGAAACACGCCCCAACAACACATGGCCTACCGTCCCGTGTTCCCACAGGTGTCCCGATGGAAACGGTACCTCACATGTGTGGGTGCACCTACCTGGCCGCCAAGGGGAAAGCCTAAAACACAAGTATCCCCAAGTCTGTTTTCAGACCGGAATTTGAGACGCTCTGCCGACCAGCACAACATACAGATATGGGCCACGGGTGTCCAAGCCACCGGGGAAAACAGGGAACCCCATGCATTTCCGAAAAGAGAACACCCGTGGGAATACGCATAGGTATGATATGCCCAAATCGCCCCAGAATTTATTACCCAGAGACCCCCGCAAAGTCAGAAATGTGGGGAAACAAATGCATTTTCTGCACATTTCGCTCGGCTCACCCATCGAAACACGCCCCCAACAACGCATGGCCTACCGACCCTCGTTCTCACAGGTGTCCCGACGAAAACGGTACCTCACATGTGTGGATGCACCTACCAGGCCGTCAAGGGGAAAGCCTAAAACACAAGTAACCCCAAGTGTGTTTTCAGACCGGAATTTGAGACGCTCTGCCGACCGGCACAACATACAGATATGGGCCTCGGGTGTCCAAGTCACCGAGGAAAACAGGGAACCCCATGCATTTCCAAAAAGAGGACACCCGTGGGAATCCGCAGAGGTATGATATGCCCAAATCTCCCCATAATTTATTACCCAGAAACCCCTGCAAAATCTGAGATGTGGGGGAAAAAACGCATTTTCTGCACATTTCACTCGGCTCACCCATCGAAACACGCCCCAACAACACATGGCCTACCATCCCGCGTTCCCACAGGTGTCCCGATGAAAATGGTACCTCACATGTGTGGGTGCACCTCCCTGGCCGCCAAGGGGAAAGCCTAAAACTCAAGTAACCCCAAGTCTGTTTTCAGACCGGAATTTGAGACGTTCTGCCGACCAGCACAACATACAGATATGGGCCACGGGTGTCCATGCCACTGGGGAAAACAGGGAACCCCATGCATTTCCGAAAAGAGGACACCCGTGGGAATCCGCAGAGGTATGATATGCCAAAATCGCCCCAGAATTTATTACCCTGACACCCCCGCAAAGTCTGAGATGTGGGGAAAAAAACGCATTTTCTGCACATTTCGCTCGGCTCACCCATCGAAACACGCCCCAACAACACATGGCCTACCGTCCCGCGTTCCTACAGGTGTCCCGATGAAAACGGTACCTCACATGTGTGGGTGCACCTACCTGGCTGCCAAGGGGAAAGCCTAAAACACAAGTAACCCGAAGTCTGTTTTCAGACCGGAATTTGAGACGCTCTGCCGACCGGCACAACATACAGATATGGGCCTCGGGTGTCCAAGCCACCGGGGAAAACATGGAACCACATGCATTTCCAAAAATAGGACACCCGTGGGAATTCGCAGAGGTATGATATGCCCAAATCGCCACAGAATGTATTACCCAGACACCTCCGCAAAGTCCGAAATGTGGGAAGAAAAATGCATTTTCCGCACATTTCGCTCGGCTCACCCATCGAAACACGCCCCAACAACACATGGCCTACCGTCCCGTGTTCCCACAGGTGTCCCGATGGAAACGGTACCTCACATGTGTGGGTGCACCTACCTGGCCGCCAAGGGGAAAGCCTAAAACACAAGTATCCCCAAGTCTGTTTTCAGACCGGAATTTGAGACGCTCTGCCGACCAGCACAACATACAGATATGGGCCACGGGTGTCCAAGCCACCGGGGAAAACAGGGAACCCCATGCATTTCCGAAAAGAGAACACCCGTGGGAATACGCATAGGTATGATATGCCCAAATCGCCCCAGAATTTATTACCCAGAGACCCCCGCAAAGTCCGAAATGTGGGGAAACAAATGCATTTTCTGCACATTTCGCTCGGCTCACCCATCGAAACACGCCCCCAACAACGCATGGCCTACCGACCCTCGTTCTCACAGGTGTCCCGACGAAAACGGTACCTCACATGTGTGGATGCACCTACCAGGCCGTCAAGGGGAAAGCCTAAAACACAAGTAACCCCAAGTGTGTTTTCAGACCGGAATTTGAGACGCTCTGCCGACCGGCACAACATACAGATATGGGCCTCGGGTGTCCAAGTCACCGAGGAAAACAGGGAACCCCATGCATTTCCAAAAAGAGGACACCCGTGGGAATCCGCAGAGGTATGATATGCCCAAATCTCCCCAGAATTTATTACCCAGAAACCCCTGCAAAATCTGAGATGTGGGGGAAAAAACGCATTTTCTGCACATTTCACTCGGCTCACCCATCGAAACACGCCCCAACAACACATGGCCTAGCATCCCGCGTTCCCACAGGTGTCCCGATGAAAATGGTACCTCACATGTGTGGGTGCACCTCCCTGGCCGCCAAGGGGAAAGCCTAAAACTCAAGTAACCCCAAGTCTGTTTTCAGACCGGAATTTGAGACGCTCTGCCGACCAGCACAACATACAGATATGGGCCACGGGTGTCCATGCCACTGGGGAAAACAGGGAACCCCATGCATTTCCGAAAAGAGGACACCCGTGGGAATCCGCAGAGGTATGATATGCCCAAATCGCCCCAGAATGTATTACCCTGACACCCCCGCAAAGTCTGAGATGTGGGGAAAAAAACGCATTTTCTGCACATTTCGCTCGGCTCACCCATCGAAACACGCCCCAACAACCCATGGCCTACCGTCCCGCGTTCCCACAGGTGTCCCGATGAAAACGGTACCTCACATGTGTGGGTGCACCTACCTGGCCACCAAGGGGAAAGCCTAAAACACAAGTAACCCGAAGTCTGTTTTCAGACCGGAATTTGAGACGCTCTGCCGACCGGCACAACATACAGATATGGGCCTCGGGTGTCCAAGCCACCGGGGAAAACATGGAACCACATGCATTTCCAAAAATAGGACACCTGTGGGAATCCGCAGAGGTATGATATGCCCAAATCGCCACAGAATGTATTACCCAGACACCTCCGCAAAGTCCGAAATGTGGGAAGAAAAATGCATTTTCCGCACATTTCGCTCGGCTCACCCATCGAAACACGCCCCAACAACACATGGCCTACCGTCCCGCGTTCCCACAGGTGTCCCGATGGAAACGGTACCTCACATGTGTGGGTGCACCTACCTGGCCGCCAAGGGGAAAGCCTAAAACACAAGCAACCCCAAGTCTGTTTTCAGACCGGAATTTGAGACGCTCTGCCGACCAGCACAACATACAGATATGGGCCACGGGTGTCCAAGCCACCGGGGAAAACAGGGAACCCCATGCATTTCCGAAAAGAGAACACCCGTGGGAATACGCATAGGTATGATATGCCCAAATCGCCCCAGAATTTATTACCCAGAGACCCCCGCAAAGTCTGAAATGTGGGGAAACAAATGCATTTTCTGCACATTTCGCTCGGCTCACCCATCGAAACACGCCCCCAACAATGCATGGCCTACCGTCCCTCGTTCCCACAGGTGTCCCGACGAAAACGGTACCTCACATGTGTGGATGCACCTACCAGGCCGTCAAGGGGAAAGCCTAAAACACAAGTAACCCCAAGTCTGTTTTCAGACCGGAATTTGAGACGCTCTGCCGACCAGCACAACATACAGATATGGGCCTCGGGTGTCCAAGCCACCGGGGAAAACAGGGAACCCCATGCATTTCCGAAAAGAGGACACCCGTGGGAATCCGCAGAGGTATGATATGCCCAAATCGCCCCAGAATGTATTACCCAGACACCCCCGCAAAGTCTGAGATGTGGGGAAAAAAACGCATTTTCTGCACATTTTGCTCGGCTCACCCATCGAAACATGCCCCAACAACACATGGCCTACCGTCCCGCGTTCCCACAGGTGTCCCGATGAAAACGGTACCTCACATGTGTGGGTGCACCTCCCTGGCCGCCAAGGGGAAAGCCTAAAACTCTAGTAACCCCAAGTCTGTTTTCAGACCGGAATTTGAGACGCTCTGCCGACCAGCACAACATACAGATATGGGCCACGGGTGTCCATGCCACCGGGGAAAACAGGGAACTTCATGCATTTCCGAAAAGAGGACACCCGTGGGAATCCGCAGAGGTATGATATGCCCAAATCGCCCCAGAATTTATTACCCTGACACCCCCGCAAAGTCTGAGATGTGGGGAAAAAAACGCATTTTCTGCACATTTCGCTCGGCTCACCCATCGAAACACGCCCCAACAACACATGGCCTACCGTCCCGCGTTCCGACAGGTGTCCCGATGAAAACGGTACCTCACATGTGTGGGTGCACCTACCAGGCCGCCAAGGGGAAAGCCTAAAACACAAGTAACCCCAAGTCTGTTTTCAGACCGGAATTTGAGACGCTCTGCCGACCAGCACAACATACAGATATGGGCCACGGGTGTCCAAGCCACCGGGGAAAACAGGGAACCCCATGCATTTCCGAAAAGAGGACACCCGTGGGAATCCGCAGAGGTATGATATGCCCAAATCGCCCCAGAATGTATACCCAGACACCCCCGCAAAGTCTGAGATGTGGGGAAAAAAACGCATTTTCTGCACATTTCGCTCGGCTCACCCATCGAAACACGCCCCAACAACACATGGCCTACCGTCCCGCGTTCCCACAGGTGTCCCGATGAAAACAGTACCTCACATGTGTGGGTGCACCTACCTGGCCGCAAAGGGGAAAGCCTAAAACACAAGTAACCCCAAGTCTGTTTTAAGACCGGAATGCCGACCAGCACAACATACAGATATGGGCCACGGGTGTCCAAGCCACCGAGGAAAACAGGAAACCCCATGCATTTCCGAAAAGAGGACACCCGTGGGAATCCACAGAAGTATGATATGTCCAAATCGCCCCGGAATATATTACCCAGACACCCGCGCAAAGTCCGAAATGTGGGAAAATAATGCATTTTCCGCACATTTCGCTCGGCTCACCCATCGAAACACGCCCCAACAACACATGGTCTACCGTCCCGCGTTCCCACAGGTGTCCTGATGGAAACGGTACCTCACATGTGTGGGTGCACCTACCTGGCCGCCAAGGGGAAAGCCTAAAACACAAGTAACCCCAAGTCTGTTTTCAGACCGGAATTTGAGACGCTCTGCCGACCAGCACAACATACAGATATGGGCCACGGGTGTCCAAGCCACCGGGGAAAACAGGGAACCCCATACATTTCCGAAAAGAGAACACCCGTGGGAATACGCATAGGTATGATATGCCCAAATCTCCCCAGAATTTATTACCCAGAGACCCCCGCAAAGTCCGAAATGTGGGGAAACAAATGCATTTTCTGCACATTTCGCTCGGCTCACCCATCGAAACACGCCCCCAACAACGCATGGCCTACCGTCCCTCGTTCCCACAGGTGTCCCGACGAAAACGGTACCTCACATGTGTGGATGCACCTACCAGGCCGTCAAGGGGAAAGCCTAAAACACAAGTAACCCCAAGTCTGTTTTCAGACCGGAATTTGAGACGCTCTGCCGACCGGCACAACATACAGATATGGGCCTCGGGTGTCCAAGTCACCAAGGAAAACAGGGAACCCCATGCATTTCCAAAAAGAGGACACCCGTGGGAATCCGCAGAGGTATGATATGCCCAAATCTCCCCAGAATTTATTACCCAGACACCCCTGCAAAGTCTGAGATGTGGGGGAAAAAAAGCATTTTCTGCACATTTCACTCGGCTCGACCATCGAAACACGCCCCAACAACACATGGCCTACCGTCCCGCGTTCCCACAGGTGTCCCGATGAAAACGGTACCTCACATGTGTGGGTGCACCTCCCTGGCCGCCAAGGGGAAAGCCTAAAACTCAAGTAACCCCAAGTCTGTTTTCAGACCGGAATTTGAGACGCTCTGCCGACCAGCACAACATACAGATATGGGCCTATGGGTGTCCATGCCACCCGGGAAAACAGGGAACCCCATGCATTTCCGAAAAGAGGACACCCGTGGGAATCCGCAGAGGTATGATATGCCCAAATCGCCCCAGAATTTATTACCCTGACACCCCCGCAAAGTCTGAGATGTGGGAAAAAAACGCATTTTCTGCACATTTCGCTCGGCTCACCCATCGAAACACGCCCCACCAACACATGGCCTACCGTCCCGCGTTCCCACAGGTGTCCCGATGAAAACAGTACCTCACATGTGTGGGTGCACCTCCCTGGCCGCCAAGGGGAAAGCCTAAAACACAAGTAACCCGAAGTCTGTTTTCAGACCGTAATTTGAGACGCTCTGCCGACCGGCACAACATACAGATATGGGCCTCGGGTGTCCAAGCCACCGGGGAAAACATGGAACCACATGCATTTCCAAAAATAGGACACCCGTGGGAATCCGCAGAGGTATGATATGCCCAAATCGCCACAGAATGTATTACCCAGACATCTCCGCAAAGTCCGAAATTTGGGAAGAAAAATGCATTTTCCGCACATTTCACTCGGCTCACCCATCGAAACACGCCCCAACAACACATGGCCTACCGTCCCGCGTTCCCACAGGTGTCCCGCTGGAAACGGTACCTCACATGTGTGGGTGCACCTACCTGGCCTCCAAGGGGAAAGCCGAAAACACAAGTAACCCCAAGTCTGTTTTCAGACCGGAATTTGAGACGCTCTGCCGACCAGCACAACATACAGATATGGGCCTCGGGTGTCCAAGTCACCGAGGAAAACAGGGAACCCCATGCATTTCCGAAAAGAGAACACCCGTGGGAATACGCATAGGTATGATATGCCCAAATCGCCCCAGAATTTATTACCCAGAGACCCCCGCAAAGTCCGAAATGTGGGGAAACAAATGCATTTTCTGCACATTTCGCTCGGCTCACCCATCGAAACACGCCCCCAACAACGCATGGCCTACCGTCCCTCGTTCCCACAGGTGTCCCGACGAAAACGGTACCTCACATGTGTGGATGCACCTACCAGGCCGTCAAGGGGAAAGCCTAAAACACAAGTAACCCCAAGTCTTTTTTCAGACCGGAATTTGAGACGCTCTGCCGACCGGCACAACATACAGATATGGGCCTCGGGTGTCCAAGTCACCGAGGAAAACAGGGAACCCCATGCATTTCCGAAAAGAGAACACCCGTGGGAATACGCATAGGTATGTATGCCCAAATCGCCCCAGAATTTATTACCCAGAGACCCCCGCAAAGTCCGAAATGTGGGGAAACAAATGCATTTTCTGCACATTTCGCTCGGCTCACCCATCGAAACACGCCCCCAACAACGCATGGCCTACCGACCCTCGTTCTCACAGGTGTCCCGACAAAAACGGTACCTCACATGTGTGGATGCACCTACCAGGCCGTCAAGGGGAAAGCCTAAAACACAAGTAACCCCAAGTGTGTTTTCAGACCGGAATTTGAGACGCTCTGCCGACCGGCACAACATACAGATATGGGCCTCGGGTGTCCAAGTCACCGAGGAAAACAGGGAACCCCATGCATTTCCAAAAAGAGGACACCCGTGGGAATCCGCAGAGGTATGATATGCCCAAATCTCCCCAGAATTTATTACCCAGAAACCCCTGCAAAATCTGAGATGTGGGGGAAAAAACGCATTTTCTGCACATTTCACTCGGCTCACCCATCGAAACACGCCCCAACAACACATGGCCTACCATCCCGCGTTCCCACAGGTGTCCCGATGAAAATGGTACCTCACATGTGTGGGTGCACCTCCCTGGCCGCCAAGGGGAAAGCCTAAAACTCAAGTAACCCCAAGTCTGTTTTCAGACCGGAATTTGAGACGCTCTGCCGACCAGCACAACATACAGATATGGGCCACGGGTGTCCATGCCACTCGGGAAAACAGGGAACCCCATGCATTTCCGAAAAGAGGACACCCGTGGGAATCCGCAGAGGTATGATATGCCCAAATCGCCCCAGAATGTATTACCCTGACACCCCCGCAAAGTCTGAGATGTGGGGAAAAAAACGCATTTTCTGCACATTTCGCTCGGCTCACCCATCGAAACACGCCCCAACAACCCATGGCCTACCGTCCCACGTTCCCACAGGTGTCCCGATGAAAACGGTACCTCACATGTGTGGGTGCACCTACCTGGCCACCAAGGGGAAAGCCTAAAACACAAGTAACCCGAAGTCTGTTTTCAGACCGGAATTTGAGACGCTCTGCCGACCGGCACAACATACAGATATGGGCCTCGGGTGTCCAAGCCACCGGGGAAAACATGGAACCACATGCATTTCCAAAAATAGGACAACTGTGGGAATCCGCAGAGGTATGATATGCCCAAATCGCCACAGAATGTATTACCCAGACACCTCCGCAAAGTCCGAAATGTGGGAAGAAAAATGCATTTTCCGCACATTTCGCTCGGCTCACCCATCGAAACACGCCCCAACAACACATGGCCTACCGTCCCGCGTTCCCACAGGTGTCCCGATGGAAACGGTACCTCACATGTGTGGGTGCACCTACCTGGCCGCCAAGGGGAAAGCCTAAAACACAAGTAACCCCAAGTCTGTTTTCAGACCGGAATTTGAGACGCTCTGCCGACCAGCACAACATACAGATATGGGCCACGGGTGTCCAAGCCACCGGGGAAAACAGGGAACCCCATGCATTTCCGAAAAGAGAACACCCGTGGGAATACGCATAGGTATGATATGCCCAAATCGCCCCAGAATTTATTACCCAGAGACCCCCGCAAAGTCTGAAATGTGGGGAAACAAATGCATTTTCTGCACATTTCGCTCGGCTCACCCATCGAAACACGCCCCCAACAACGCATGGCCTACCGTCCCTCGTTCCCACAGGTGTCCCGACGAAAACGGTACCTCACATGTGTGGATGCACCTACCAGGCCGTCAAGGGGAAACCTAAAACACAAGTAACCCCAAGTCTGTTTTCAGACCGGAATTTGAGACGCTCTGCCGACCAGCACAACATACAGATATGGGCCTCGGGTGTCCAAGCCACCGGGGAAAACAGGGAACCCCATGCATTTCCGAAAAGAGGACACCCGTGGGAATCCGCAGAGGTATGATATGCCCAAATCGCCCCAGAATGTATTACCCAGACACCCCCGCAAAGTCTGAGATGTGGGGAAAAAAACGCATTTTCTGCACATTTTGCTCGGCTCACCCATCGAAACACGCCCCAACAACACATGGCCTACCGTCCCGCGTTCCCACAGGTGTCCCGATGAAAACGGTACCTCACATGTGTGGGTGCACCTCCCTGGCCGCCAAGGGGAAAGCCTAAAACTCTAGTAACCCCAAGTCTGTTTTCAGACCGGAATTTGAGACGCTCTGCCGACCAGCACAACATACAGATATGGGCCACGGGTGTCCATGCCACCGGGGAAAACAGGGAACTTCATGCATTTCCGAAAAGAGGACACCCGTGGGAATCCGCAGAGGTATGATATGCCCAAATCGCCCCAGAATTTATTACCCTGACACCCCCGCAAAGTCTGAGATGTGGGGAAAAAAACGCATTTTCTGCACATTTCGCGCGGCTCACCCATCGAAACACGCCCCAACAACACATGGCCTACCGTCCCGCGTTCCGACAGGTGTCCCGATGAAAACGGTACCTCACATGTGTGGGTGCACCTACCAGGCCGCCAAGGGGAAAGCCTAAAACACAAGTAACCCCAAGTCTGTTTTCAGACCGGAATTTGAGACGCTCTGCCGACCAGCACAACATACAGATATGGGCCACGGGTGTCCAAGCCACCGGGGAAAACAGGGAACCCCATGCATTTCCGAAAAGAGGACACCCGTGGGAATCCGCAGAGGTATGATATGCCCAAATCGCCCCAGAATGTATACCCAGACACCCCCGCAAAGTCTGAGATGTGGGGAAAAAAACGCATTTTCTGCACATTTCGCTCGGCTCACCCATCGAAACACGCCCCAACAACACATGGCCTACCGTCCCGCGTTCCCACAGGTGTCCCGATGAAAACAGTACCTCACATGTGTGGGTGCACCTACCTGGCCGCCAAGGGGAAAGCCTAAAACACAAGTAACCCCAAGTCTGTTTTAAGACCGGAATGCCGACCAGCACAACATACAGATATGGGCCACGGGTGTCCAAGCCACCGAGGAAAACAGGAAACCCCATGCATTTCCGAAAAGAGGACACCCGTGGGAATCCACAGAAGTATGATATGTCCAAATCGCCCCGGAATATATTACCCAGACACCCGCGCAAAGTCCGAAATGTGTGAAAATAATGCATTTTCCGCACATTTCGCTCGGCTCACCCATCGAAACACGCCCCAACAACACATGGTCTACCGTCCCGCGTTCCCACAGGTGTCCTGATGGAAACGGTACCTCACATGTGTGGGTGCATCTACCTGGCCGCCAAGGGGAAAGCCTAAAACACAAGTAACCCCAAGTCTGTTTTCAGACCGGAATTTGAGACGCTCTGCCGACCAGCACAACATACAGATATGGGCCACCGGGGAAAACAGGGAACCCCATGCATTTCTGAAAAGAGAACACCCGTGGGAATACGCATAGGTATGATATGCCCAAATCGCCCCAGAATTTATTACCCAGAGACCCCCGCAAAGTCCGAAATGTGGGGAAACAAATGCATTTTCTGCACATTTCGCTCGGCTCACCCATCGAAACACGCCCCCAACAACGCATGGCCTACCGTCCCTCGTTCCCACAGGTGTCCCGACGAAAACGGTACCTCACATGTGTGGGTGCACCTACCAGGCCGCCAAGGGGAAAGCCTAAAACACAAGTAACCCCAAGTCTGTTTTCAGACCGGAATTTGAGACGCTCTGCCGACCAGCACAACATACAGATATGGGCCACGGGTGTCCAAGCCACCGGGGAAAACAGGGAACCCCATGCATTTCCGAAAAGAGGACACCCGTGGGAATCCGCAGAGGTATGATATGCCCAAATCGCCCCAGAATGTATACCCAGACACCCCCGCAAAGTCTGAGATGTGGGGAAAAAAACGCATTTTCTGCACATTTCGCTCGGCTCACCCATCGAAACACGCCCCAACAACACATGGCCTACCGTCCCGCGTTCCCACAGGTGTCCCGATGAAAACAGTACCTCACATGTGTGGGTGCACCTACCTGGCCGCCAAGGGGAAAGCCTAAAACACAAGTAACCCCAAGTCTGTTTTAAGACCGGAATGCCGACCAGCACAACATACAGATATGGGCCACGGGTGTCCAAGCCACCGAGGAAAACAGGAAACCCCATGCATTTCCGAAAAGAGGACACCCGTGGGAATCCACAGAAGTATGATATGTCCAAATCGCCCCGGAATATATTACCCAGACACCCGCGCAAAGTCCGAAATGTGTGAAAATAATGCATTTTCCGCACATTTCGCTCGGCTCACCCATCGAAACACGCCCCAACAACACATGGTCTACCGTCCCGCGTTCCCACAGGTGTCCTGATGGAAACGGTACCTCACATGTGTGGGTGCATCTACCTGGCCGCCAAGGGGAAAGCCTAAAACACAAGTAACCCCAAGTCTGTTTTCAGACCGGAATTTGAGACGCTCTGCCGACCAGCACAACATACAGATATGGGCCACCGGGGAAAACAGGGAACCCCATGCATTTCCGAAAAGAGAACACCAATGGGAATACGCATAGGTATGATATGCCCAAATCGCCCCAGAATTTATTACCCAGAGACCCCCGCAAAGTCCGAAATGTGGGGAAACAAATGCATTTTCTGCACATTTCGCTCGGCTGACCCATCGAAACACGCCCCCAACAACGCATGGCCTACCGTCCCTCGTTCCCACAGGTGTCCCGACGAAAACGGTACCTCACATGTGTGGATGCACCTACCAGGCCGTCAAGGGGAAAGCCTAAAACACAAGTAACCCCAAGTCTGTTTTCAGACCGGAATTTGAGACGCTCTGCCGACCGGCACAACATACAGATATGGGCCTCGGGTGTCCAAGTCACCAAGGAAAACAGGGAACCCCATGCATTTCCAAAAAGAGGACACCCGTGGGAATCCGCAGAGGTATGATATGCCCAAATCTCCCCAGAATTTATTACCCAGACACCCCTGCAAAGTCTGAGATGTGGGGGAAAAAAAGCATTTTCTGCACATTTCACTCGGCTCACCCATCGAAACACGCCCCAACAACACATGGCCTACCGTCCCGCGTTCCCACAGGTGTCCCGATGAAAACGGTACCTCACATGTGTGGGTGCACCTCCCTGGCCGCCAAGGGGAAAGCCTAAAACTCAAGTAACCCCAAGTCTGTTTTCAGACCGGAATTTGAGACGCTCTGCCGACCAGCACAACATACAGATATGGGCCTATGGGTGTCCATGCCACCCGGGAAAACAGGGAACCCCATGCATTTCCGAAAAGAGGACACCCGTGGGAATCCGCAGAGGTATGATATGCCCAAATCGCCCCAGAATTTATTACCCTGACACCCCCGCAAAGTCTGAGATGTGGGAAAAAAACGCATTTTCTGCACATTTCGCTCGGCTCACCCATCGAAACACGCCCCACCAACACATGGCCTACCGTCCCGCGTTCCCACAGGTGTCCCGATGAAAACGGTACCTCACATGTGTGGGTGCACCTCCCTGGCCGCCAAGGGGAAAGCCTAAAACACAAGTAACCCGAAGTCTGTTTTCAGACCGTAATTTGAGACGCTCTGCCGACCGGCACAACATACAGATATGGGCCTCGGGTGTCCAAGCCACCGGGGAAAACAGGGAACCCCATGCATTTCCGAAAAGAGAACACCCGTGGGAATCCGCAGAGGTATGATATGCCCAAATCGCCACAGAATGTATTACCCAGACATCTCCGCAAAGTCCGAAATTTGGGAAGAAAAATGCATTTTCCGCACATTTCGCTCGGCTCACCCATCGAAACACGCCCCAACAACACATGGCCTACCGTCCCGCGTTCCCACAGGTGTCCCGCTGGAAACGGTACCTCACATGTGTGGGTGCACCTACCTGGCCTCCAAGGGGAAAGCCGAAAACACAAGTAACCCCAAGTCTGTTTTCAGACCGGAATTTGAGACGCTCTGCCGACCAGCACAACATACAGATATGGGCCACGGGTGTCCAAGCCACCGGGGAAAACAGGGAACCCCATGCATTTCCGAAAAGAGAACACCCGTGGGAATACGCATAGGTATGATATGCCTAAAGCGCCCCAGAATTTATTACCCAGAGACCCCCGCAAAGTCCGAAATGTGGGGAAACAAATGCATTTTCTGCACATTTCGCTCGGCTCACCCATCGAAACACGCCCCCAACAACACATGGCCTACCGTCCCTCGTTCCCACAGGTGTCCCGACGAAAACGGTACCTCACATGTGTGGATGCACCTACCAGGCCGTCAAGGGGAAAGCCTAAAACACAAGTAACCCCAAGTCTTTTTTCAGACCGGAATTTGAGACGCTCTGCCGACCGGCACAACATACAGATATGGGCCTCGGGTGTCCAAGTCACCGAGGAAAACAGGGAACCCCATGCATTTCCAAAAAGAGGACACCCGTGGGAATCCGCAGAGGTATGATATGCCCAAATCTCCCCAGAATTTATGACCCTGACACCCCCGCAAAGTCTGAGATGTGGGGAAAAAAACGCATTTTCTGCACATTTCGCTCGGCTCACCCATCGAAACACGCCCCAACAACACATGGCCTACCGTCCCGCGTTCCCACAGGTGTCCCGATGAAAATGGTACCTCACATGTGTGGGTGCATCTACCTGGCCGCCAAGGGGAAAGCCTAAAACACAAGTAACCCCAAGTCTGTTTTCAGACCGGAATTTGAGACGCTCTGCCGACCAGCACAACATACAGATATGGGCCACGGGTGTCCAAGCCACCGGGGAAAACAGAGAACCCCATGCATTTCCGAAAAGAGGACACCCGTGGGAATCCGCAGAGGTATGATATGCCCAAATCGCCCCAGAATGTATTACCCAGACACCCCCGCAAAGTCTGAGATGTGGGGAAAAAAACGCATTTTCTGCACATTTCGCTCGGCTCACCCATCGAAACACGCCCCAACAACACATGGCCTACCGTCCAGCGTTCCCACAGGTGTCCCGATGAAAACAGTACCTCACATGTGTGGGTGCACCTACCTGGCCGCCAAGGGGAAAGCCTAAAACACAAGTAACCCCAAGTCTGTTTTCAGACCGGAATGCCGACCAGCACAACATACAGATATGGGCCACGGGTGTCCAAGCCACCGAGGAAAACAGGAAACCCCATGCATTTCCGAAAAGAGGACACCCGTGGGAATCCACAGAAGTATGATATGTCCAAATCGCCCCGGAGTATATTACCCAGACACCCGCGCAAAGTCCGAAATGTGGGAAAATAATGCATTTTCCGCACATTTCGCTCGGCTCACCCATCGAAATACGCCCCCAACAACACATGGCCTACTGTCCCGCGTTCCCACAGGTTTACCGATGAAAACGGTACCTCACATGTGTGGGTGCACCTACCTTGCCGCCAAGGGGAAAGCCTAAAACACAAGTAACCCCAAGTCTGTTTTCAGACCGGAATTTGAGACGCTCTGCCAACCGGCACAACATACTGATATGGGCCTCTGGTGTCCAAGCCACCTGGGAAAACAGGGAACCCCCGTGCATTTCTGAAAAGAGGACACCCGTGGGAATCCGCAGAAGTATGATATGCCCAAATCCCCCCAGAATTTATTACCCAGACACCTCCGCAAAGTCTGAGATGTGGGGAAAAAAACGCTATTTCTGCAGATTTCGCTCGGCTCACCCATCGAAACACGCCCCAACAACACATGGCCTACCGTCCCGCGTTCCCACAGGTGTCCTGATGAAAACGGTACCTCACATGTGTGGGTGCACCTACCTGGCCACCAAGGGGAAAGCCTAAAACACAAGTAACCCCAAGTCTGTTGTCAGACCGGAATTTGAGAGGCTCTGCCGACCAGCACAACATACAGATATGGGCCACGGGTGTCCAAGCCACCGGGGAAAACAGGGAACCCCATGCATTTCCGAAAAGAGGACACCCGTGGGAATCCACAGAAGTAGGATATGCCCAAATCGCCCCGGAATATATTACCCAGACACCCCCGCAAAGTTCGAAATGTGGGAAAGAAATGCATTTTCCGCACATTTCGCTCAGCTCACCCATCGAATCACGCCGCAACAACACATGGCCTACCGATCCGCGTTCCCACAGGTGTCCCGATGAAAACGGTACCTCACATGTGTGGGTGCACCTACCTGGTCGCCAAGGGGAAAGCCTAAAACACAAGTAACCCCAAGTCTGTTTTCAGACCGGAATTTGAGACGCTCTGCCGACCAGCACAACATACAGATATGGGCCACGGGTGTCCAAGCCACCGGGGAAAACAGGGAACCCCATGCATTTCCGAAAAGAGAACACCCGTGGGAATCCGCAGAGGTATGATATGCCCAAATCGCCCCAGAATTTATTACCCAGAGACCCCGCAAAGTCGGAAATGTGGGGAAACAAATGCATTTTCTGCACATTTCGCTCGGCTCACCCATCGAAACACGCCCCCAACAACGCATGGCCTACCGTCCCTCGTTCCCACAGGTGTCCCGATGAAAACGGTACCTCACATGTGTGGATGCACCTACCAGGCCGTCAAGGGGAAAGCCTAAAACACAAGTAACCCCAAGTCTGTTTTCAGACCGGAATTTGAGACGCTCTGCCGACCGGCACAACATACAGATATGGGCCACGGGTGTCCAAGCCACCAGGGAAAACAGGGAACCCCATGCATTTCCGAAAAGAGGACACCCGTGGGAATCCGCAGAGGTATGATATGCCCAAATCGCCCCAGAATGTATTACCCAGACACCCCCGCAAAGTCTGAGATGTGGGGAAAAAAACTCATTTTCTGCACATTTCGCTCGGCTCACCCATCGAAACACGCCCCAACAACACATGGCCTACTGTCCCGCGTTCCCACAGGTGTCCCGATGAAAACAGTACCTCACATGTGTGGGTGCACCTACCTGGCCGCCAAGGGGAAAGCCTAAAACACAAGTAACCCCAAGTCTGTTTTCAGACCGGAATGCCGACCAGCACAACATACAGATATGGGCCACGGGTGTCCAAGCCACCGGGGAAAACAGGGAACCCCATGCATTTCCGAAAAGAGGACACCCGTGGGAATCCACAGAAGTATGATATGTCCAAATCGCCCCGGAATATATTACCAGACACCCCCGCAAAGTCCGAAATGTGGGAAAAAAAACGCATTTTCCGCACATTTCGCTCGGCTCACCCATCGAATCACGCCCCAACAACACATGGCCTACCGATCCGCGTTCCCACAGGTGTCCCGATGAAAACGGTACCTCACATGTGTGGGTGCACCTACCTGGTCGCCAAGGGGAAAGCCTAAAACACAAGTAACCCCAAGTCTGTTTTCAGACCGGAATTTGAGACGCTCTGCCAACCGGCACAACATACAGATATGGGCCTCTGGTGTCCAAGCCACCTGGGAAAACAGGGAACCCCATGCATTTCTGAAAAGAGGATACCCGTGGGAATCCGCAGAGGTATGATATTCCCAAATCGCCCCAGTATTTATTACCCAGACACCCCCGCAAAGTCTGAGATGTGGGGGAAAAAACGCATTTTCTGCACATTTCACTCGGCTCACCCATCGAAACACGCCCCAACAACACATGGCCTACCGTCCCACGTTCCCACGGGTGTCTCAATGAAAACGGTACCTCACATGTGTGGGTGCACCTCCCTGGCCGCCAAGGGGAAAGCCTAAAACTCAAGTAACCCCAAGTCTGTTTTCAGACCGGAATTTGAGACGCTCTGCCGACCAGCACAACATACAGATATGGGCCATGGGTGTCCATGCCACCGGGGAAAACAGGGAACCCCATGCATTTCCGAAAAGAGGACACCCGTGGGAATCCGCAGAGGTATGATATGCCAAAATCGCCCCAGAATTTATTACCCTGACACCCCCGCAAAGTCTGAGATGTGGGGAAAAAAACGCATTTTCTGCACATTTCGCTTGGCTCACCCATCGAAACACGCCCCAACAACACATGGCCTACCGTCCCGCGTTCCTACAGGTGTCCCGATGAAAACGGTACCTCACATGTGTGGGTGCACCTACCTGGCTGCCAAGGGGAAAGCCTAAAACACAAGTAACCCGAAGTCTGTTTTCAGACCGGAATTTGAGACGCTCTGCCGACCGGCACAACATACAGATATGGGCCTCGGTTGTCCAAGCCACCGGGGAAAACATGGAACCACATGCATTTCCAAAAATAGGACACCCGTGGGAATTCGCAGAGGTATGATATGCCCAAATCGCCACAGAATGTATTACCCAGACACCTCCGCAAAGTCCGAAATGTGGGAAGAAAAATGCATTTTCCGCACATTTCGCTCGGCTCACCCATCGAAACACGCCCCAACAACACATGGCCTACCGTCCCGTGTTCCCACAGGTGTCCCGATGGAAACGGTACCTCACATGTGTGGGTGCACCTACCTGGCCGCCAAGGGGAAAGCCTAAAACACAAGTATCCCCAAGTCTGTTTTCAGACCGGAATTTGAGACGCTCTGCCGACCAGCACAACATACAGATATGGGCCACGGGTGTCCAAGCCACCGGGGAAAACAGGGAACCCCATGCATTTCCGAAAAGAGAACACCCGTGGGAATACGCATAGGTATGATATGCCCAAATCGCCCCAGAATTTATTACCCAGAGACCCCCGCAAAGTCCGAAATGTGGGGAAACAAATGCATTTTCTGCACATTTCGCTCGGCTCACCCATCGAAACACGCCCCCAACAACGCATGGCCTACCGACCCTCGTTCTCACAGGTGTCCCGACGAAAACGGTACCTCACATGTGTGGATGCACCTACCAGGCCGTCAAGGGGAAAGCCTAAAACACAAGTAACCCCAAGTGTGTTTTCAGACCGGAATTTGAGACGCTCTGCCGACCGGCACAACATACAGATATGGGCCTCGGGTGTCCAAGTCACCGAGGAAAACAGGGAACCCCATGCATTTCCAAAAAGAGGACACCCGTGGGAATCCGCAGAGGTATGATATGCCCAAATCTCCCCATAATTTATTACCCAGAAACCCCTGCAAAATCTGAGATGTGGGGGAAAAAACGCATTTTCTGCACATTTCACTCGGCTCACCCATCGAAACACGCCCCAACAACACATGGCCTACCATCCCGCGTTCCCACAGGTGTCCCGATGAAAATGGTACCTCACATGTGTGGGTGCACCTCCCTGGCCGCCAAGGGGAAAGCCTAAAACTCAAGTAACCCCAAGTCTGTTTTCAGACCGGAATTTGAGACGCTCTGCCGACCAGCACAACATACAGATATGGGCCACGGGTGTCCATGCCACTGGGGAAAACAGGGAACCCCATGCATTTCCGAAAAGAGGACACCCGTGGGAATCCGCAGAGGTATGATATGCCAAAATCGCCCCAGAATTTATTACCCTGACACCCCCGCAAAGTCTGAGATGTGGGGAAAAAAACGCATTTTCTGCACATTTCGCTCGGCTCACCCATCGAAACACGCCCCAACAACACATGGCCTACCGTCCCGCGTTCCTACAGGTGTCCCGATGAAAACGGTACCTCACATGTGTGGGTGCACCTACCTGGCTGCCAAGGGGAAAGCCTAAAACACAAGTAACCCGAAGTCTGTTTTCAGACCGGAATTTGAGACGCTCTGCCGACCGGCACAACATACAGATATGGGCCTCGGGTGTCCAAGCCACCGGGGAAAACATGGAACCACATGCATTTCCAAAAATAGGACACCCGTGGGAATTCGCAGAGGTATGATATGCCCAAATCGCCACAGAATGTATTACCCAGACACCTCCGCAAAGTCCGAAATGTGGGAAGAAAAATGCATTTTCCGCACATTTCGCTCGGCTCACCCATCGAAACACGCCCCAACAACACATGGCCTACCGTCCCGTGTTCCCACAGGTGTCCCGATGGAAACGGTACCTCACATGTGTGGGTGCACCTACCTGGCCGCCAAGGGGAAAGCCTAAAACACAAGTATCCCCAAGTCTGTTTTCAGACCGGAATTTGAGACGCTCTGCCGACCAGCACAACATACAGATATGGGCCACGGGTGTCCAAGCCACCGGGGAAAACAGGGAACCCCATGCATTTCCGAAAAGAGAACACCCGTGGGAATACGCATAGGTATGATATGCCCAAATCGCCCCAGAATTTATTACCCAGAGACCCCCGCAAAGTCCGAAATGTGGGGAAACAAATGCATTTTCTGCACATTTCGCTCGGCTCACCCATCGAAACACGCCCCCAACAACGCATGGCCTACCGACCCTCGTTCTCACAGGTGTCCCGACGAAAACGGTACCTCACATGTGTGGATGCACCTACCAGGCCGTCAAGGGGAAAGCCTAAAACACAAGTAACCCCAAGTGTGTTTTCAGACCGGAATTTGAGACGCTCTGCCGACCGGCACAACATACAGATATGGGCCTCGGGTGTCCAAGTCACCGAGGAAAACAGGGAACCCCATGCATTTCCAAAAAGAGGACACCCGTGGGAATCCGCAGAGGTATGATATGCCCAAATCTCCCCAGAATTTATTACCCAGAAACCCCTGCAAAATCTGAGATGTGGGGGAAAAAACGCATTTTCTGCACATTTCACTCGGCTCACCCATCGAAACACGCCCCAACAACACATGGCCTAGCATCCCGCGTTCCCACAGGTGTCCCGATGAAAATGGTACCTCACATGTGTGGGTGCACCTCCCTGGCCGCCAAGGGGAAAGCCTAAAACTCAAGTAACCCCAAGTCTGTTTTCAGACCGGAATTTGAGACGCTCTGCCGACCAGCACAACATACAGATATGGGCCACGGGTGTCCATGCCACTGGGGAAAACAGGGAACCCCATGCATTTCCGAAAAGAGGACACCCGTGGGAATCCGCAGAGGTATGATATGCCCAAATCGCCCCAGAATGTATTACCCTGACACCCCCGCAAAGTCTGAGATGTGGGGAAAAAAACGCATTTTCTGCACATTTCGCTCGGCTCACCCATCGAAACACGCCCCAACAACCCATGGCCTACCGTCCCGCGTTCCCACAGGTGTCCCGATGAAAACGGTACCTCACATGTGTGGGTGCACCTACCTGGCCACCAAGGGGAAAGCCTAAAACACAAGTAACCCGAAGTCTGTTTTCAGACCGGAATTTGAGACGCTCTGCCGACCGGCACAACATACAGATATGGGCCTCGGGTGTCCAAGCCACCGGGGAAAACATGGAACCACATGCATTTCCAAAAATAGGACACCTGTGGGAATCCGCAGAGGTATGATATGCCCAAATCGCCACAGAATGTATTACCCAGACACCTCCGCAAAGTCCGAAATGTGGGAAGAAAAATGCATTTTCCGCACATTTCGCTCGGCTCACCCATCGAAACACGCCCCAACAACACATGGCCTACCGTCCCGCGTTCCCACAGGTGTCCCGATGGAAACGGTACCTCACATGTGTGGGTGCACCTACCTGGCCGCCAAGGGGAAAGCCTAAAACACAAGTAACCCCAAGTCTGTTTTCAGACCGGAATTTGAGACGCTCTGCCGACCAGCACAACATACAGATATGGGCCACGGGTGTCCAAGCCACCGGGGAAAACAGGGAACCCCATGCATTTCCGAAAAGAGAACACCCGTGGGAATACGCATAGGTATGATATGCCCAAATCGCCCCAGAATTTATTACCCAGAGACCCCCGCAAAGTCTGAAATGTGGGGAAACAAATGCATTTTCTGCACATTTCGCTCGGCTCACCCATCGAAACACGCCCCCAACAATGCATGGCCTACCGTCCCTCGTTCCCACAGGTGTCCCGACGAAAACGGTACCTCACATGTGTGGATGCACCTACCAGGCCGTCAAGGGGAAAGCCTAAAACACAAGTAACCCCAAGTCTGTTTTCAGACCGGAATTTGAGACGCTCTGCCGACCAGCACAACATACAGATATGGGCCTCGGGTGTCCAAGCCACCGGGGAAAACAGGGAACCCCATGCATTTCCGAAAAGAGGACACCCGTGGGAATCCGCAGAGGTATGATATGCCCAAATCGCCCCAGAATGTATTACCCAGACACCCCCGCAAAGTCTGAGATGTGGGGAAAAAAACGCATTTTCTGCACATTTTGCTCGGCTCACCCATCGAAACACGCCCCAACAACACATGGCCTACCGTCCCGCGTTCCCACAGGTGTCCCGATGAAAACGGTACCTCACATGTGTGGGTGCACCTCCCTGGCCGCCAAGGGGAAAGCCTAAAACTCTAGTAACCCCAAGTCTGTTTTCAGACCGGAATTTGAGACGCTCTGCCGACCAGCACAACATACAGATATGGGCCACGGGTGTCCATGCCACCGGGGAAAACAGGGAACTTCATGCATTTCCGAAAAGAGGACACCCGTGGGAATCCGCAGAGGTATGATATGCCCAAATCGCCCCAGAATTTATTACCCTGACACCCCCGCAAAGTCTGAGATGTGGGGAAAAAAACGCATTTTCTGCACATTTCGCTCGGCTCACCCATCGAAACACGCCCCAACAACACATGGCCTACCGTCCCGCGTTCCGACAGGTGTCCCGATGAAAACGGTACCTCACATGTGTGGGTGCACCTACCAGGCCGCCAAGGGGAAAGCCTAAAACACAAGTAACCCCAAGTCTGTTTTCAGACCGGAATTTGAGACGCTCTGCCGACCAGCACAACATACAGATATGGGCCACGGGTGTCCAAGCCACCGGGGAAAACAGGGAACCCCATGCATTTCCGAAAAGAGGACACCCGTGGGAATCCGCAGAGGTATGATATGCCCAAATCGCCCCAGAATGTATACCCAGACACCCCCGCAAAGTCTGAGATGTGGGGAAAAAAATGCATTTTCTGCACATTTCGCTCGGCTCACCCATCGAAACACGCCCCAACAACACATGGCCTACCGTCCCGCGTTCCCACAGGTGTCCCGATGAAAACAGTACCTCACATGTGTGGGTGCACCTACCTGGCCGCAAAGGGGAAAGCCTAAAACACAAGTAACCCCAAGTCTGTTTTAAGACCGGAATGCCGACCAGCACAACATACAGATATGGGCCACGGGTGTCCAAGCCACCGAGGAAAACAGGAAACCCCATGCATTTCCGAAAAGAGGACACCCGTGGGAATCCACAGAAGTATGATATGTCCAAATCGCCCCGGAATATATTACCCAGACACCCGCGCAAAGTCCGAAATGTGGGAAAATAATGCATTTTCCGCACATTTCGCTCGGCTCACCCATCGAAACACGCCCCAACAACACATGGTCTACCGTCCCGCGTTCCCACAGGTGTCCTGATGGAAACGGTACCTCACATGTGTGGGTGCACCTACCTGGCCGCCAAGGGGAAAGCCTAAAACACAAGTAACCCCAAGTCTGTTTTCAGACCGGAATTTGAGACGCTCTGCCGACCAGCACAACATACAGATATGGGCCACCGGGGAAAACAGGGAACCCCATGCATTTCCGAAAAGAGAACACCCGTGGGAATACGCATAGGTATGATATGCCCAAATCGCCCCAGAATTTATTACCCAGAGACCCCCGCAAAGTCCGAAATGTGGGGAAACAAATGCATTTTCTGCACATTTCGCTCGGCTCACCCATCGAAACACGCCCCCAACAACGCATGGCCTACCGTCCCTCGTTCCCACAGGTGTCCCGACGAAAACGGTACCTCACATGTGTGGATGCACCTACCAGGCCGTCAAGGGGAAAGCCTAAAACACAAGTAACCCCAAGTCTGTTTTCAGACCGGAATTTGAGACGCTCTGCCGACCGGCACAACATACAGATATGGGCCTCGGGTGTCCAAGTCACCAAGGAAAACAGGGAACCCCATGCATTTCCAAAAAGAGGACACCCGTGGGAATCCGCAGAGGTATGATATGCCCAAATCTCCCCAGAATTTATTACCCAGACACCCCTGCAAAGTCTGAGATGTGGGGGAAAAAAAGCATTTTCTGCACATTTCACTCGGCTCACCCATCGAAACACGCCCCAACAACACATGGCCTACCGTCCCGCGTTCCCACAGGTGTCCCGATGAAAACGGTACCTCACATGTGTGGGTGCACCTCCCTGGCCGCCAAGGGGAAAGCCTAAAACTCAAGTAACCCCAAGTCTGTTTTCAGACCGGAATTTGAGACGCTCTGCCGACCAGCACAACATACAGATATGGGCCTATGGGTGTCCATGCCACCCGGGAAAACAGGGAACCCCATGCATTTCCGAAAAGAGGACACCCGTGGGAATCCGCAGAGGTATGATATGCCCAAATCGCCCCAGAATTTATTACCCTGACACCCCCGCAAAGTCTGAGATGTGGGAAAAAAACGCATTTTCTGCACATTTCGCTCGGCTCACCCATCGAAACACGCCCCACCAACACATGGCCTACCGTCCCGCGTTCCCACAGGTGTCCCGATGAAAACGGTACCTCACATGTGTGGGTGCACCTCCCTGGCCGCCAAGGGGAAAGCCTAAAACACAAGTAACCCGAAGTCTGTTTTCAGACCGTAATTTGAGACGCTCTGCCGACCGGCACAACATACAGATATGGGCCTCGGGTGTCCAAGCCACCGGGGAAAACATGGAACCACATGCATTTCCAAAAATAGGACACCCGTGGGAATCCGCAGAGGTATGATATGCCCAAATCGCCACAGAATGTATTACCCAGACATCTCCGCAAAGTCCGAAATTTGGGAAGAAAAATGCATTTTCCGCACATTTCGCTCGGCTCACCCATCGAAACACGCCCCAACAACACATGGCCTACCGTCCCGCGTTCCCACAGGTGTCCCGCTGGAAACGGTACCTCACATGTGTGGGTGCACCTACCTGGCCTCCAAGGGGAAAGCCGAAAACACAAGTAACCCCAAGTCTGTTTTCAGACCGGAATTTGAGACGCTCTGCCGACCAGCACAACATACAGATATGGGCCACGGGTGTCCAAGCCACCGGGGAAAACAGGGAACCCCATGCATTTCCGAAAAGAGAACACCCGTGGGAATACGCATAGGTATGATATGCCTAAAGCGCCCCAGAATTTATTACCCAGAGACCCCCGCAAAGTCCGAAATGTGGGGAAACAAATGCATTTTCTGCACATTTCGCTCGGCTCACCCATCGAAACACGCCCCCAACAACGCATGGCCTACCGTCCCTCGTTCCCACAGGTGTCCCGACGAAAACGGTACCTCACATGTGTGGATGCACCTACCAGGCCGTCAAGGGGAAAGCCTAAAACACAAGTAACCCCAAATCTTTTTTCAGACCGGAATTTGAGACGCTCTGCCGACCGGCACAACATACAGATATGGGCCTCGGGTGTCCAAGTCACCGAGGAAAACAGGGAACCCCATGCATTTCCAAAAAGAGGACACCCGTGGGAATCCGCAGAGGTATGATATGCCCAAATCTCCCCAGAATTTATGACCCTGACACCCCCGCAAAGTCTGAGATGTGGGGAAAAAAACGCATTTTCTGCACATTTCGCTCGGCTCACCCATCGAAACACGCCCCAACAACACATGGCCTACCGTCCCGCGTTCCCACAGGTGTCCCGATGAAAATGGTACCTCACATGTGTGGGTGCATCTACCTGGCCGCCAAGGGGAAAGCCTAAAACACAAGTAACCCCAAGTCTGTTTTCAGACCGGAATTTGAGACGCTCTGCCGACCAGCACAACATACAGATATGGGCCACGGGTGTCCAAGCCACCGGGGAAAACAGAGAACCCCATGCATTTCCGAAAAGAGGACACCCGTGGGAATCCGCAGAGGTATGATATGCCCAAATCGCCCCAGAATGTATTACCCAGACACCCCCGCAAAGTCTGAGATGTGGGGAAAAAAACGCATTTTCTGCACATTTCGCTCGGCTCACCCATCGAAACACGCCCCAACAACACATGGCCTACCGTCCAGCGTTCCCACAGGTGTCCCGATGAAAACAGTACCTCACATGTGTGGGTGCACCTACCTGGCCGCCAAGGGGAAAGCCTAAAACACAAGTAACCCCAAGTCTGTTTTCAGACCGGAATGCCGACCAGCACAACATACAGATATGGGCCACGGGTGTCCAAGCCACCGAGGAAAACAGGAAACCCCATGCATTTCCGAAAAGAGGACACCCGTGGGAATCCACAGAAGTATGATATGTCCAAATCGCCCCGGAGTATATTACCCAGACACCCGCGCAAAGTCCGAAATGTGGGAAAATAATGCATTTTCCGCACATTTCGCTCGGCTCACCCATCGAAATACGCCCCCAACAACACATGGCCTACTGTCCCGCGTTCCCACAGGTTTACCGATGAAAACGGTACCTCACATGTGTGGGTGCACCTACCTTGCCGCCAAGGGGAAAGCCTAAAACACAAGTAACCCGAAGTCTGTTTTCAGACCGGAATTTGAGACGCTCTGCCGACCGGCACAACATACAGATATGGGCCTCGGGTGTCCAAGCCACCGGGGAAAACATGGAACCACATGCATTTCCAAAAATAGGACACCCGTGGGAATCCGCAGAGGTATGATATGCCCAAATCGCCCCAGAATTTATTACCCACAGACCCCCGCAAAGTCCTAAATGTGGGGAAAAAAACGCATTTTCTGCACATTTCGCTCGGCTCACCCATCGAAACACGCCCCCAACAACACATGGCCTACTGTCCCGCGTTCCCACAGGTGTCCTGATGAAAAGGGTACCTCACATGTGTGGGTGCACCTACTTTGCCGCCAAGGGGAAAGCCTAAAACACAAGTAACCCCAAGTCTGTTTTCAGACCGGAATTTGAGACGCTCTGCCGACCGGCACAACATACAGATATGAGCCTCGGGTGTCCAAGCCACCGGGGAAAACATGGAACCACATGCATTTCCAAAAATAGGACACCCGTGGGAATCCGCAGAGGTATGATATGCCCAAATCTCCCCAGAATGTATTACCCAGACACCCCGCAAAGTCTGAAATGTGGGGAAAAAAACGCATTTTCCGCACATTTCGCTCAGCTCACCCATCGAAACACACCCCCAACAACACATGGACTACCGTCCCGCGTTCCCACAGGGGTCCCGATGAAAAAGGTACCTCACATTTGCGGGTGTACCTACCTGGCCGCCAAGCGGAAAGCCTAAAACACAAGTAACCCCAAGTCTGTTTTCAGACCGGAATTTGAGACGCTCTGCCGACTGGCACAACATACAGATATGGGCCTCGTGTGTCCAAGTCACTGAGGAAAACAGGGAACCCCATGCATTTCCGAAAAGAGGACACCCATGGGAATCCGCAGAGGTATGATATGCCCAAATCTCCCCAGAATTTATTACCCAGACACCCCCGCAAAGTCTGAAATGTGGGGAAAAAAACGCATTTTCCGCACATTTCGCTCAGCTCACCCATCGAAACACACCCCCAACAACACATGGACTACCGTCCCGCGTTCCCACAGGGGTCCCGATGAAAAAGGTACCTCACATGTGTGGGTGTACCTACCTGGCCGCCAAGCGGAAAGCCTAAAACACAAGTAACCCCAAGTCTGTTTTCAGACCGGAATTTGAGACGCTCTGCCAACCGGCACAACATACAGATTTGGGCCTCTGGTGTCCAAGCCACCTGGGAAAACAGGGAACCCCATGCATTTCTGAAAAGAGGATACCCGTGGGAATCCGCAGATGTATGATATGCCCAAATAGCCCCAGTATTTATTACCCAGACACCCCCGCAAATTCCGAAATGTGGAGAGAAAAAAACGCATTTTCTGCACATTTCGCTCGGCTCACCCATCGAAACACGCCGCCAACAACACATGGCCTACCGTCCCGTGTTCCCACAGGTTTCCCGATGGAAACGATTCCTCACATGTGTGGGTGCACCTACCTGGCCGCCAAGGGGAAAGCCTAAATCACAAGTAACCCCAAGTCTGTTTTCAGACCGGAATTTGAGACGCTCTACCGACCGGCACAACGTACAGATATGGGCCTCGTATGTTCAAGCCACCGGGGAAAACAGGGAACCCCATGCATTTCCGAAAAAAGAACACCCGTGGGAATACGCAAAGGTATGATATGCCCAAATCTCCCCAGAATTTATTACCCAGAAACCCCTGCAAAATCTGAGATGTGGGGGAAAAAACGCATTTTCTGCACATTTCACTCGGCTCACCCATCGAAACACGCCCCAACAACACATGGCCTACCATCCCGCGTTCCCACAGGTGTCCCGATGAAAATGGTACCTCACATGTGTGGGTGCACCTCCCTGGCCGCCAAGGGGAAAGCCTAAAACTCAAGTAACCCCAAGTCTGTTTTCAGACCGGAATTTGAGACGCTCTGCCGACCAGCACAACATACAGATATGGGCCACGGGTGTCCATGCCACTGGGGAAAACAGGGAACCCCATGCATTTCCGAAAAGAGGACACCCGTGGGAATCCACAGAGGTATGATATGCCCAAATCGCCCCAGAATGTATTACCCTGACACCCCCGCAAAGTCTGAGATGTGGGGAAAAAAACGCATTTTCTGCACATTTCGCTCGGCTCACCCATCGAAACACGCCCCAACAACCCATGGCCTACCGTCCCGCGTTCCCACAGGTGTCCCGATGAAAACGGTACCTCACATGTGTGGGTGCACCTACCTGGCCACCAAGGGGAAAGCCTAAAACACAAGTAACCCGAAGTCTGTTTTCAGACCGGAATTTGAGACGCTCTGCCGACCAGCACAACATACAGATATGGGCCACGGGTGTCCAAGCCACCGGGGAAAACAGGGAACCCCATGCATTTCCGAAAAGAGAACACCCGTGGGAATACGCATAGGTATGATATGCCCAAATCGCCCCAGAATTTATTACCCAGAGAACCCCGCAAAGTCTGAAATGTGGGGAAACAAATGCATTTTCTGCACATTTCGCTCGGCTCACCCATCGAAACACGCCCCCAACAACGCATGGCCTACCGTCCCTCGTTCCCACAGGTGTCCCGACGAAAACGGTACCTCACATGTGTGGATGCACCTACCAGGCCGTCAAGGGGAAAGCCTAAAACTCTAGTAACCCCAAGTCTGTTTTCAGACCGGAATTTGAGACGCTCTGCCGACCAGCACAACATACAGATATGGGCCACGGGTGTCCATGCCACCGGGGAAAACAGGGAACTTCATGTATTTCCGAAAAGAGGACACCCGTGGGAATCCGCAGAGGTATGATATGCCCAAATCGCCCCAGAATTTATTACCCTGACACCCCCGCAAAGTCTGAGATGTGGGGAAAAAAACGCATTTTCTGCACATTTCGCTCGGCTCACCCATCGAAACACGCCCCAACAACACATGGCCTACCGTCCCGCGTTCCGACAGGTGTCCCGATGAAAACGGTACCTCACATGTGTGGGTGCACCTCCCTGGCCGCCAAGGGGAAAGCCTAAAACTCAAGTAACCCCAAGTCTGTTTTCAGACCGGAATTTGAGACGCTCTGCCGACCAGCACAACATACAGATATGGGCCATGGGTGTCCATGCCACCGGGGAAAACAGGGAACCCCATGCATTTCCGAAAAGAGGACACCCGTGGGAATCCGCAGAGGTATGATATGCCAAAATCGCCCCAGAATTTATTACCCTGACACCCCCGCAAAGTCTGAGATGTGGGGAAAAAAACGCATTTTCTGCACATTTCGCTTGGCTCACCCATCGAAACACGCCCCAACAACACATGGCCTACCGTCCCGCGTTCCTACAGGTGTCCCGATGAAAACGGTACCTCACATGTGTGGGTGCACCTACCTGGCTGCCAAGGGGAAAGCCTTAAACACAAGTAACCCGAAGTCTGTTTTCAGACCGGAATTTGAGACGCTCTGCCGACCGGCACAACATACAGATATGGGCCTCGGGTGTCCAAGCCACCGGGGAAAACATGGAACCACATGCATTTCCAAAAATAGGACACCCGTGGGAATTCGCAGAGGTATGATATGCCCAAATTGCCAGAGAATGTATTACCCAGACACCTCCGCAAAGTCCGAAATGTGGGAAGAAAAATGCATTTTCCGCACATTTCGCTCGGCTCACCCATCGAAACACGCCCCAACAACACATGGCCTACCGTCCCGTGTTCCCACAGGTGTCCCGATGGAAACGGTACCTCACATGTGTGGGTGCACCTACCTGGCCGCCAAGGGGAAAGCCTAAAACACAAGTATCCCCAAGTCTGTTTTCAGACCGGAATTTGAGACGCTCTGCCGACCAGCACAACATACAGATATGGGCCACGGGTGTCCAAGCCACCGGGGAAAACAGGGAACCCCATGCATTTCCGAAAAGAGAACACCCGTGGGAATACGCATAGGTATGATATGCCCAAATCGCCCCAGAATTTATTACCCAGAGACCCCCGCAAAGTCCGAAATGTGGGGAAACAAATGCATTTTCTGCACATTTCGCTCGGCTCACCCATCGAAACACGCCCCCAACAACGCATGGCCTACCGACCCTCGTTCTCACAGGTGTCCCGACGAAAACGGTACCTCACATGTGTGGATGCACCTACCAGGCCGTCAAGGGGAAAGCCTAAAACACAAGTAACCCCAAGTGTGTTTTCAGACCGGAATTTGAGACGCTCTGCCGACCGGCACAACATACAGATATGGGCCTCGGGTGTCCAAGTCACCGAGGAAAACAGGGAACCCCATGCATTTCCAAAAAGAGGACACCCGTGGGAATCCGCAGAGGTATGATATGCCCAAATCTCCCCAGAATGTATTACCCAGAAACCCCTGCAAAATCTGAGATGTGGGGGAAAAAACGCATTTTCTGCACATTTCACTCGGCTCACCCATCGAAACACGCCCCAACAACACATGGCCTACCATCCCGCGTTCCCACAGGTGTCCCGATGAAAATGGTACCTCACATGTGTGGGTGCACCTCCCTGGCCGCCAAGGGGAAAGCCTAAAACTCAAGTAACCCCAAGTCTGTTTTCAGACCGGAATTTGAGACGCTCTGCCGACCAGCACAACATACAGATATGGGCCACGGGTGTCCATGCCACTGGGGAAAACAGGGAACCCCATGCATTTCCGAAAAGAGGACACCCGTGGGAATCCGCAGAGGTATGATATGCCCAAATTGCCCCAGAATGTATTACCCTGACACCCCCGCAAAGTCTGAGATGTGGGGAAAAAAACGCATTTTCTGCACATTTCGCTCGGCTCACCCATCGAAACACGCCCCAACAACCCATGGCCTACCGTCCCGCGTTCCCACAGGTGTCCCGATGAAAACGGTACCTCACATGTGTGGGTGCACCTACCTGGCCACCAAGGGGAAAGCCTAAAACACAAGTAACCCGAAGTCTGTTTTCAGACCGGAATTTGAGACGCTCTGCCGACCGGCACAACATACAGATATGGGCCTCGGGTGTCCAAGCCACCGGGGAAAACATGGAACCACATGCATTTCCAAAAATAGGACACCTGTGGGAATCCGCAGAGGTATGATATGCCCAAATCGCCACAGAATGTATTACCCAGACACCTCCGCAAAGTCCGAAATGTGGGAAGAAAAATGCATTTTCCGCACATTTCGCTCGGCTCACCCATCGAAACACGCCCCAACAACACATGGCCTACCGTCCCGCGTTCCCACAGGTGTCCCGATGGAAACGGTACCTCACATGTGTGGGTGCACCTACCTGGCCGCCAAGGGGAAAGCCTAAAACACAAGTAACCCCAAGTCTGTTTTCAGACCGGAATTTGAGACGCTCTGCCGACCAGCACAACATACAGATATGGGCCACGGGTGTCCAAGCCACCGGGGAAAACAGGGAACCCCATGCATTTCCGAAAAGAGAACACCCGTGGGAATACGCATAGGTATGATATGCCCAAATCGCCCCAGAATTTATTACCCAGAGACCCCCGCAAAGTCTGAAATGTGGGGAAACAAATGCATTTTCTGCACATTTCGCTCGGCTCACCCATCGAAACACGCCCCCAACAATGCATGGCCTACCGTCCCTCGTTCCCACAGGTGTCCCGACGAAAACGGTACCTCACATGTGTGGATGCACCTACCAGGCCGTCAAGGGGAAAGCCTAAAACACAAGTAACCCCAAGTCTGTTTTCAGACCGGAATTTGAGACGCTCTGCCGACCAGCACAACATACAGATATGGGCCTCGGGTGTCCAAGCCACCGGGGAAAACAGGGAACCCCATGCATTTCCGAAAAGAGGACACCCGTGGGAATCCGCAGAGGTATGATATGCCCAAATCGCCCCAGAATGTATTACCCAGACACCCCCGCAAAGTCTGAGATGTGGGGAAAAAAACGCATTTTCTGCACATTTTGCTCGGCTCACCCATCGAAACACGCCCCAACAACACATGGCCTACCGTCCCGCGTTCCCACACGTGTCCCGATGAAAACGGTACCTCACATGTGTGGGTGCACCTCCCTGGCCGCCAAGGGGAAAGCCTAAAACTCTAGTAACCCCAAGTCTGTTTTCAGACCGGAATTTGAGACGCTCTGCCGACCAGCACAACATACAGATATGGGCCACGGGTGTCCATGCCACCGGGGAAAACAGGGAACTTCATGCATTTCCGAAAAGAGGACACCCGTGGGAATCCGCAGAGGTATGATATGCCCAAATCGCCCCAGAATTTATTACCCTGACACCCCCGCAAAGTCTGAGATGTGGGGAAAAAAACGCATTTTCTGCACATTTCGCTCGGCTCACCCATCGAAACACGCCCCAACAACACATGGCCTACCGTCCCGCGTTCCGACAGGTGTCCCGATGAAAACGGTACCTCACATGTGTGGGTGCACCTACCAGGCCGCCAAGGGGAAAGCCTAAAACACAAGTAACCCCAAGTCTGTTTTCAGACCGGAATTTGAGACGCTCTGCCGACCAGCACAACATACAGATATGGGCCACGGGTGTCCAAGCCACCGGGGAAAACAGGGAACCCCATGCATTTCCGAAAAGAGGACACCCGTGGGAATCCGCAGAGGTATGATATGCCCAAATCGCCCCAGAATGTATACCCAGACACCCCCGCAAAGTCTGAGATGTGGGGAAAAAAACGCATTTTCTGCACATTTCGCTCGGCTCACCCATCGAAACACGCCCCAACAACACATGGCCTACCGTCCCGCGTTCCCACAGGTGTCCCGATGAAAACAGTACCTCACATGTGTGGGTGCACCTACCTGGCCGCAAAGGGGAAAGCCTAAAACACAAGTAACCCCAAGTCTGTTTTAAGACCGGAATGCCGACCAGCACAACATACAGATATGGGCCACGGGTGTCCAAGCCACCGAGGAAAACAGGAAACCCCATGCATTTCCGAAAAGAGGACACCCGTGGGAATCCACAGAAGTATGATATGTCCAAATCGCCCCGGAATATATTACCCAGACACCCGCGCAAAGTCCGAAATGTGGGAAAATAATGCATTTTCCGCACATTTCGCTCGGCTCACCCATCGAAACACGCCCCAACAACACATGGTCTACCGTCCCGCGTTCCCACAGGTGTCCTGATGGAAATGGTACCTCACATGTGTGGGTGCACCTACCTGGCCGCCAAGGGGAAAGCCTAAAACACAAGTAACCCCAAGTCTGTTTTCAGACCGGAATTTGAGACGCTCTGCCGACCAGCACAACATACAGATATGGGCCACGGGTGTCCAAGCCACCGGGGAAAACAGGGAACCCCATGCATTTCCGAAAAGAGAACACCCGTGGGAATACGCATAGGTATGATATGCCCAAATCGCCCCAGAATTTATTACCCAGAGACCCCCGCAAAGTCCGAAATGTGGGGAAACAAATGCATTTTCTGCACATTTCGCTCGGCTCACCCATCGAAACACGCCCCCAACAACGCATGGCCTACCGTCCCTCGTTCCCACAGGTGTCCCGACGAAAACGGTACCTCACATGTGTGGATGCACCTACCAGGCCGTCAAGGGGAAAGCCTAAAACACAAGTAACCCCAAGTCTGTTTTCAGACCGGAATTTGAGACGCTCTGCCGACCGGCACAACATACAGATATGGGCCTCGGGTGTCCAAGTCACCAAGGAAAACAGGGAACCCCATGCATTTCCAAAAAGAGGACACCCGTGGGAATCCGCAGAGGTATGATATGCCCAAATCTCCCCAGAATTTATTACCCAGACACCCCTGCAAAGTCTGAGATGTGGGGGAAAAAAAGCATTTTCTGCACATTTCACTCGGCTCGACCATCGAAACACGCCCCAACAACACATGGCCTACCGTCCCGCGTTCCCACAGGTGTCCCGATGAAAACGGTACCTCACATGTGTGGGTGCACCTCCCTGGCCGCCAAGGGGAAAGCCTAAAACTCAAGTAACCCCAAGTCTGTTTTCAGACCGGAATTTGAGACGCTCTGCCGACCAGCACAACATACAGATATGGGCCTATGGGTGTCCATGCCACCCGGGAAAACAGGGAACCCCATGCATTTCCGAAAAGAGGACACCCGTGGGAATCCGCAGAGGTATGATATGCCCAAATCGCCCCAGAATTTATTACCCTGACACCCCCGCAAAGTCTGAGATGTGGGAAAAAAACGCATTTTCTGCACATTTCGCTCGGCTCACCCATCGAAACACGCCCCACCAACACATGGCCTACCGTCCCGTGTTCCCACAGGTGTCCCGATGAAAACAGTACCTCACATGTGTGGGTGCACCTCCCTGGCCGCCAAGGGGAAAGCCTAAAACACAAGTAACCCGAAGTCTGTTTTCAGACCGTAATTTGAGACGCTCTGCCGACCGGCACAACATACAGATATGGGCCTCGGGTGTCCAAGCCACCGGGGAAAACATGGAACCACATGCATTTCCAAAAATAGGACACCCGTGGGAATCCGCAGAGGTATGATATGCCCAAATCGCCACAGAATGTATTACCCAGACATCTCCGCAAAGTCCGAAATTTGGGAAGAAAAATGCATTTTCCGCACATTTCGCTCGGCTCACCCATCGAAACACGCCCCAACAACACATGGCCTACCGTCCCGCGTTCCCACAGGTGTCCCGCTGGAAACGGTACCTCACATATGTGGGTGCACCTACCTGGCCTCCAAGGGGAAAGCCGAAAACACAAGTAACCCCAAGTCTGTTTTCAGACCGGAATTTGAGACGCTCTGCCGACCAGCACAACATACAGATATGGGCCTCGGGTGTCCAAGTCACCGAGGAAAACAGGGAACCCCATGCATTTCCGAAAAGAGAACACCCGTGGGAATACGCATAGGTATGATATGCCCAAATCGCCCCAGAATTTATTACCCAGAGACCCCCGCAAAGTCCGAAATGTGGGGAAACAAATGCATTTTCTGCACATTTCGCTCGGCTCACCCATCGAAACACGCCCCCAACAACGCATGGCCTACCGTCCCTCGTTCCCACAGGTGTCCCGACGAAAACGGTACCTCACATGTGTGGATGCACCTACCAGGCCGTCAAGGGGAAAGCCTAAAACACAAGTAACCCCAAGTCTTTTTTCAGACCGGAATTTGAGACGCTCTGCCGACCGGCACAACATACAGATATGGGCCTCGGGTGTCCAAGTCACCGAGGAAAACAGGGAACCCCATGCATTTCCGAAAAGAGAACACCCGTGGGAATACGCATAGGTATGATATGCCCAAATCGCCCCAGAATTTATTACCCAGAGACCCCCGCAAAGTCCGAAATGTGGGGAAACAAATGCATTTTCTGCACATTTCGCTCGGCTCACCCATCGAAACACGCCCCCAACAACGCATGGCCTACCGACCCTCGTTCTCACAGGTGTCCCGACGAAAACGGTACCTCACATGTGTGGATGCACCTACCAAGCCGTCAAGGGGAAAGCCTAAAACACAAGTAACCCCAAGTGTGTTTTCAGACCGGAATTTGAGACGCTCTGCCGACCGGCACAACATACAGATATGGGCCTCGGGTGTCCAAGTCACCGAGGAAAACAGGGAACCCCATGCATTTCCAAAAAGAGGACACCCGTGGGAATCCGCAGAGGTATGATATGCCCAAATCTCCCCAGAATTTATTACCCAGAAACCCCTGCAAAATCTGAGATGTGGGGGAAAAAACGCATTTTCTGCACATTTCACTCGGCTCACCCATCGAAACACGCCCCAACAACACATGGCCTACCATCCCGCGTTCCCACAGGTGTCCCGATGAAAATGGTACCTCACATGTGTGGGTGCACCTCCCTGGCCGCCAAGGGGAAAGCCTAAAACTCAAGTAACCCCAAGTCTGTTTTCAGACCGGAATTTGAGACGCTCTGCCGACCAGCACAACATACAGATATGGGCCACGGGTGTCCATGCCACTCGGGAAAACAGGGAACCCCATGCATTTCCGAAAAGAGGACACCCGTGGGAATCCGCAGAGGTATGATATGCCCAAATCGCCCCAGAATGTATTACCCTGACACCCCCGCAAAGTCTGAGATGTGGGGAAAAAAACGCATTTTCTGCACATTTCGCTCGGCTCACCCATCGAAACACGCCCCAACAACCCATGGCCTACCGTCCCGCGTTCCCACAGGTGTCCCGATGAAAACGGTACCTCACATGTGTGGGTGCACCTACCTGGCCACCAAGGGGAAAGCCTAAAACACAAGTAACCCGAAGTCTGTTTTCAGACCGGAATTTGAGACGCTCTGCCGACCGGCACAACATACAGATATGGGCCTCGGGTGTCCAAGCCACCGGGGAAAACATGGAACCACATGCATTTCCAAAAATAGGACACCTGTGGGAATCCGCAGAGGTATGATATGCCCAAATCGCCACAGAATGTATTACCCAGACACCTCCGCAAAGTCCGAAATGTGGGAAGAAAAATGCATTTTCCGCACATTTCGCTCGGCTCACCCATCGAAACACGCCCCAACAACACATGGCCTACCGTCCCGCGTTCCCACAGGTGTCCCGATGGAAACGGTACCTCACATGTGTGGGTGCACCTACCTGGCCGCCAAGGGGAAAGCCTAAAACACAAGTAACCCCAAGTCTGTTTTCAGACCGGAATTTGAGACGCTCTGCCGACCAGCACAACATACAGATATGGGCCACGGGTGTCCAAGCCACCGGGGAAAACAGGGAACCCCATGCATTTCCGAAAAGAGAACACCCGTGGGAATACGCATAGGTATGATATGCCCAAATCGCCCCAGAATTTATTACCCAGAGACCCCCGCAAAGTCTGAAATGTGGGGAAACAAATGCATTTTCTGCACATTTCGCTCGGCTCACCCATCGAAACACGCCCCCAACAAAGCATGGCCTACCGTCCCTCGTTCCCACAGGTGTCCCGACGAAAACGGTACCTCACATGTGTGGATGCACCTACCAGGCCGTCAAGGGGAAACCTAAAACACAAGTAACCCCAAGTCTGTTTTCAGACCGGAATTTGAGACGCTCTGCCGACCAGCACAACATACAGATATGGGCCTCGGGTGTCCAAGCCACCGGGGAAAACAGGGAACCCCATGCATTTCCGAAAAGAGGACACCCGTGGGAATCCGCAGAGGTATGATATGCCCAAATCGCCCCAGAATGTATTACCCAGACACCGCCGCAAAGTCTGAGATGTGGGGAAAAAAACGCATTTTCTGCACATTTTGCTCGGCTCACCCATCGAAACACGCCCCAACAACACATGGCCTACCGTCCCGCGTTCCCACAGGTGTCCCGATGAAAACGGTACCTCACATGTGTGGGTGCACCTCCCTGGCCGCCAAGGGGAAAGCCTAAAACTCTAGTAACCCCAAGTCTGTTTTCAGACCGGAATTTGAGACGCTCTGCCGACCAGCACAACATACATATATGGGCCACGGGTGTCCATGCCACCGGGGAAAACAGGGAACTTCATGCATTTCCGAAAAGAGGACACCCGTGGGAATCCGCAGAGGTATGATATGCCCAAATCGCCCCAGAATTTATTACCCTGAC
Organism: Ambystoma mexicanum; assembly: GCF_040938575.1. Classification (NCBI taxonomy): domain Eukaryota; kingdom Metazoa; phylum Chordata; class Amphibia; order Caudata; family Ambystomatidae; genus Ambystoma; species Ambystoma mexicanum. The sequence continues at coordinate 290,648,943 of NC_090936.1, read as the reverse complement.
ACCCCCGCAAAGTCTAGGATGTGGGGAAAAAAACGCATTTTCTGCACATTTCGCTCGGCTCACCCATCGAAACACGCCCCAACAACACATGGCCTACCGTCCCGCGTTCCGACAGGTGTCCCGATGAAAACGGTACCTCACATGTGTGGGTGCACCTACCAGGCCGCCAAGGGGAAAGCCTAAAACACAAGTAACCCCAAGTCTGTTTTCAGACCGGAATTTGAGACGCTCTGCCGACCAGCACAACATACAGATATGGGCCACGGGTGTCCAAGCCACCGGGGAAAACAGGGAACCCCATGCATTTCCGAAAAGAGGACACCCGTGGGAATCCGCAGAGGTATGATATGCCCAAATCGCCCCAGAATGTATACCCAGACACCCCCGCAAAGTCTGAGATGTGGGGAAAAAAACGCATTTTCTGCACATTTCGCTCGGCTCACCCATCGAAACACGCCCCAACAACACATGGCCTACCGTCCCGCGTTCCCACAGGTGTCCCGATGAAAACAGTAACTCACATGTGTGGGTGCACCTACCTGGCCGCCAAGGGGAAAGCCTAAAACACAAGTAACCCCAAGTCTGTTTTAAGACCGGAATGCCGACCAGCACAACATACAGATATGGGCCACGGGTGTCCAAGCCACCGAGGAAAACAGGAAACCCCATGCATTTCCGAAAAGAGGACACCCGTGGGAATCCACAGAAGTATGATATGTCCAAATCGCCCCGGAATATATTACCCAGACACCCGCGCAAAGTCCGAAATGTGTGAAAATAATGCATTTTCCGCACATTTCGCTCGGCTCACCCATCGAAACACGCCCCAACAACACATGGTCTACCGTCCCGCGTTCCCACAGGTGTCCTGATGGAAACGGTACCTCACATGTGTGGGTGCACCTACCTGGCCGCCAAGGGGAAAGCCTAAAACACAAGTAACCCCAAGTCTGTTTTCAGACCGGAATTTGAGACGCTCTGCCGACCAGCACAACATACAGATATGGGCCACCGGGGAAAACAGGGAACCCCATGCATTTCCGAAAAGAGAACACCCGTGGGAATACGCATAGGTATGATATGCCCAAATCGCCCCAGAATTTATTACCCAGAGACCCCCGCAAAGTACGAAATGTGGGGAAACAAATGCATTTTCTGCACATTTCGCTCGGCTCACCCATCGAAACACGCCCCCAACAACGCATGGCCTACCGTCCCTCGTTCCCACAGGTGTCCCGACGAAAACGGTACCTCACATGTGTGGATGCACCTACCAGGCCGTCAAGGGGAAAGCCTAAAACACAAGTAACCCCAAGTCTGTTTTCAGACCGGAATTTGAGACGCTCTGCCGACCGGCACAACATACAGATATGGGCCTCGGGTGTCCAAGTCACCAAGGAAAACAGGGAACCCCATGCATTTCCAAAAAGAGGACACCCGTGGGAATCCGCAGAGGTATGATATGCCCAAATCTCCCCAGAATTTATTACCCAGACACCCCTGCAAAGTCTGAGATGTGGGGGAAAAAAAGCATTTTCTGCACATTTCACTCGGCTCACCCATCGAAACACGCCCCAACAACACATGGCCTACCGTCCCGCGTTCCCACAGGTGTCCCGATGAAAACGGTACCTCACATGTGTGGGTGCACCTCCCTGGCCGCCAAGGGGAAAGCCTAAAACTCAAGTAACCCCAAGTCTGTTTTCAGACCGGAATTTGAGACGCTCTGCCGACCAGCACAACATACAGATATGGGCCTATGGGTGTCCATGCCACCCGGGAAAACAGGGAACCCCATGCATTTCCGAAAAGAGGACACCCGTGGGAATCCGCAGAGGTATGATATGCCCAAATCGCCCCAGAATTTATTACCCTGACACCCCCGCAAAGTCTGAGATGTGGGAAAAAAACGCATTTTCTGCACATTTCGCTCGGCTCACCCATCGAAACACGCCCCACCAACACATGGCCTACCGTCCCGCGTTCCCACAGGTGTCCCGATGAAAACGGTACCTCACATGTGTGGGTGCACCTCCCTGGCCGCCAAGGGGAAAGCCTAAAACACAAGTAACCCGAAGTCTGTTTTCAGACCGTAATTTGAGACGCTCTGCCGACCGGCACAACATACAGATATGGGCCTCGGGTGTCCAAGCCACCGGGGAAAACATGGAACCACATGCATTTCCAAAAATAGGACACCCGTGGGAATCCGCAGAGGTATGATATGCCCAAATCGCCACAGAATGTATTACCCAGACATCTCCGCAAAGTCCGAAATTTGGGAAGAAAAATGCATTTTCCGCACATTTCGCTCGGCTCACCCATCGAAACACGCCCCAACAACACATGGCCTACCGTCCCGCGTTCCCACAGGTGTCCCGCTGGAAACGGTACCTCACATGTGTGGGTGCACCTACCTGGCCTCCAAGGGGAAAGCCGAAAACACAAGTAACCCCAAGTCTGTTTTCAGACCGGAATTTGAGACGCTCTGCCGACCAGCACAACATACAGATATGGGCCACGGGTGTCCAAGCCACCGGGGAAAACAGGGAACCCCATGCATTTCCGAAAAGAGAACACCCGTGGGAATACGCATAGGTATGATATGCCTAAAGCGCCCCAGAATTTATTACCCAGAGACCCCCGCAAAGTCCGAAATGTGGGGAAACAAATACATTTTCTGCACATTTCGCTCGGCTCACCCATCGAAACACGCCCCCAACAACGCATGGCCTACCGTCCCTCGTTCCCACAGGTGTCCCGACGAAAACGGTACCTCACATGTGTGGATGCACCTACCAGGCCGTCAAGGGGAAAGCCTAAAACACAAGTAACCCCAAGTCTTTTTTCAGACCGGAATTTGAGACGCTCTGCCGACCGGCACAACATACAGATATGGGCCTCGGGTGTCCAAGTCACCGAGGAAAACAGGGAACCCCATGCATTTCCAAAAAGAGGACACCCGTGGGAATCCGCAGAGGTATGATATGCCCAAATCTCCCCAGAATTTATGACCCTGACACCCCCGCAAAGTCTGAGATGTGGGGAAAAAAACGCATTTTCTGCACATTTCGCTCGGCTCACCCATCGAAACACGCCCCAACAACACATGGCCTACCGTCCCGCGTTCCCACAGGTGTCCCGATGAAAATGGTACCTCACATGTGTGGGTGCATCTACCTGGCCGCCAAGGGGAAAGCCTAAAACACAAGTAACCCCAAGTCTGTTTTCAGACCGGAATTTGAGACGCTCTGCCGACCAGCACAACATACAGATATGGGCCACGGGTGTCCAAGCCACCGGGGAAAACAGAGAACCCCATGCATTTCCGAAAAGAGGACACCCGTGGGAATCCGCAGAGGTATGATATGCCCAAATCGCCCCAGAATGTATTACCCAGACACCCCCGCAAAGTCTGAGATGTGGGGAAAAAAACGCATTTTCTGCACATTTCGCTCGGCTCACCCATCGAAACACGCCCCAACAACACATGGCCTACCGTCCAGCGTTCCCACAGGTGTCCCGATGAAAACAGTACCTCACATGTGTGGGTGCACCTACCTGGCCGCCAAGGGGAAAGCCTAAAACACAAGTAACCCCAAGTCTGTTTTCAGACCGGAATGCCGACCAGCACAACATACAGATATGGGCCACGGGTGTCCAAGCCACCGAGGAAAACAGGAAACCCCATGCATTTCCGAAAAGAGGACACCCGTGGGAATCCACAGAAGTATGATATGTCCAAATCGCCCCGGAGTATATTACCCAGACACCCGCGCAAAGTCCGAAATGTGGGAAAATAATGCATTTTCCGCACATTTCGCTCGGCTCACCCATCGAAATACGCCCCCAACAACACATGGCCTACTGTCCCGCGTTCCCACAGGTTTACCGATGAAAACGGTACCTCACATGTGTGGGTGCACCTACCTTGCCGCCAAGGGGAAAGCCTAAAACACAAGTAACCCGAAGTCTGTTTTCAGACCGGAATTTGAGACGCTCTGCCGACCGGCACAACATACAGATATGGGCCTCGGGTGTCCAAGCCACCGGGGAAAACATGGAACCACATGCATTTCCAAAAATAGGACACCCGTGGGAATCCGCAGAGGTATGATATGCCCAAATCGCCCCAGAATTTATTACCCACAGACCCCCGCAAAGTCCTAAATGTGGGGAAAAAAACGCATTTTCTGCACATTTCGCTCGGCTCACCCATCGAAACACGCCCCCAACAACACATGGCCTACTGTCCCGCGTTCCCACAGGTGTCCTGATGAAAAGGGTACCTCACATGTGTGGGTGCACCTACTTTGCCGCCAAGGGGAAAGCCTAAAACACAAGTAACCCCAAGTCTGTTTTCAGACCGGAATTTGAGACGCTCTGCCGACCGGCACAACATACAGATATGAGCCTCGGGTGTCCAAGCCACCGGGGAAAACATGGAACCACATGCATTTCCAAAAATAGGACACCCGTGGGAATCCGCAGAGGTATGATATGCCCAAATCTCCCCAGAATGTATTACCCAGACACCCCGCAAAGTCTGAAATGTGGGGAAAAAAACGCATTTTCCGCACATTTCGCTCAGCTCACCCATCGAAACACACCCCCAACAACACATGGACTACCGTCCCGCGTTCCCACAGGGGTCCCGATGAAAAAGGTACCTCACATTTGTGGGTGTACCTACCTGGCCGCCAAGCGGAAAGCCTAAAACACAAGTAACCCCAAGTCTGTTTTCAGACCGGAATTTGAGACGCTCAGCCGACTGGCACAACATACAGATATGGGCCTCGTGTGTCCAAGTCACTGAGGAAAACAGGGAACCCCATGCATTTCCGAAAAGAGGACACCCATGGGAATCCGCAGAGGTATGATATGCCCAAATCTCCCCAGAATTTATTACCCAGACACCCCCGCAAAGTCTGAAATGTGGGGAAAAAAACGCATTTTCCGCACATTTCGCTCAGCTCACCCATCGAAACACACCCCCAACAACACATGGACTACCGTCCCGCGTTCCCACAGGGGTCCCGATGAAAAAGGTACCTCACATGTGTGGGTGTACCTACCTGGCCGCCAAGCGGAAAGCCTAAAACACAAGTAACCCCAAGTCTGTTTTCAGACCGGAATTTGAGACGCTCTGCCAACCGGCACAACATACAGATTTGGGCCTCTGGTGTCCAAGCCACCTGGGAAAACAGGGAACCCCATGCATTTCTGAAAAGAGGATACCCGTGGGAATCCGCAGATGTATGATATGCCCAAATAGCCCCAGTATTTATTACCCAGACACCCCTGCAAATTCCGAAATGTGGAGAGAAAAAAACGCATTTTCTGCACATTTCGCTCGGCTCACCCATCGAAACACGCCGCCAACAACACATGGCCTACCGTCCCGTGTTCCCACAGGTTTCCCGATGGAAACGATTCCTCACATGTGTGGGTGCACCTACCTGGCCGCCAAGGGGAAAGCCTAAATCACAAGTAACCCCAAGTCTGTTTTCAGACCGGAATTTGAGACGCTCTACCGACCGGCACAACGTACAGATATGGGCCTCGTATGTCCAAGCCACCGGGGAAAACAGGGAACCCCATGCATTTCCGAAAAAAGAACACCCGTGGGAATACGCAAAGGTATGATATGCCCAAATCTCCCCAGAATTTATTACCCAGAAACCCCTGCAAAATCTGAGATGTGGGGGAAAAAACGCATTTTCTGCACATTTCACTCGGCTCACCCATCGAAACACGCCCCAACAACACATGGCCTACCATCCCGCGTTCCCACAGGTGTCCCGATGAAAATGGTACCTCACATGTGTGGGTGCACCTCCCTGGCCGCCAAGGGGAAAGCCTAAAACTCAAGTAACGCCAAGTCTGTTTTCAGACCGGAATTTGAGACGCTCTGCCGACCAGCACAACATACAGATATGGGCCACGGGTGTCCATGCCACTGGGGAAAACAGGGAACCCCATGCATTTCCGAAAAGAGGACACCCGTGGGAATCCGCAGAGGTATGATATGCCCAAATCGCCCCAGAATGTATTACCCTGACACCCCCGCAAAGTCTGAGATGTGGGGAAAAAAACGCATTTTCTGCACATTTCGCTCAGCTCACCCATCGAAACACGCCCCAACAACCCATGGCCTACCGTCCCGCGTTCCCACAGGTGTCCCGATGAAAACGGTACCTCACATGTGTGGGTGCACCTACCTGGCCACCAAGGGGAAAGCCTAAAACACAAGTAACCCGAAGTCTGTTTTCAGACCGGAATTTGAGACGCTCTGCCGACCAGCACAACATACAGATATGGGCCACGGGTCTCCAAGCCACCGGGGAAAACAGGAAACCCCATGCATTTCCGAAAAGAGAACACCCGTGGGAATACGCATAGGTATGATATGCCCAAATCGCCCCAGAATTTATTACCCAGAGAACCCCGCAAAGTCTGAAATGTGGGGAAACAAATGCATTTTCTGCACATTTCGCTCGGCTCACCCATCGAAACACGCCCCCAACAACGCATGGCCTACCGTCCCTCGTTCCCACAGGTGTCCCGACGAAAACGGTACCTCACATGTGTGGATGCACCTACCAGGCCGTCAAGGGGAAAGCCTAAAACTCTAGTAACCCCAAGTCTGTTTTCAGACCGGAATTTGAGACGCTCTGCCGACCAGCACAACATACAGATATGGGCCACGGGTGTCCATGCCACCGGGGAAAACAGGGAACTTCATGTATTTCCGAAAAGAGGACACCCGTGGGAATCCGCAGAGGTATGATATGCCCAAATCGCCCCAGAATTTAATACCCTGACGCCCCCGCAAAGTCTGAGATGTGGGGAAAAAAACGCATTTTCTGCACATTTTGCTCGGCTCACCCATCGAAACACGCCCCAACAACACATGGCCTACCGTCCCGCGTTCCGACAGGTGTCCCGATGAAAACGGTACCTCACATGTGTGGGTGCACCTACCAGGCCACCAAGGGGAAAGCCTAAAACACAAGTAACCCCAAGTCTGTTTTCAGACCGGAATTTGAGACGCTCTGCCGACCAGCACAACATACAGATATGGGCCACGGGTGTCCAAGCCACCGGGGAAAACAGGGAACCCCATGCATTTCCGAAAAGAGGACACCCGTGGGAATCCGCAGAGGTATGATATGCCCAAATCGCCCCAGAATGTATACCCAGACACCCCCGCAAAGTCTGAGATGTGGGGAAAAAAACGCATTTTCTGCACATTTCGCTCGGCTCACCCATCGAAACACGCCCCAACAACACATGGCCTACCGTCCCGCGTTCCCACAGGTGTCCCGATGAAAACAGTACCTCACATGTGTGGGTGCACCTACCTGGCCGCCAAGGGGAAAGCCTAAAACACAAGTAACCCCAAGTCTGTTTTAAGACCGGAATGCCGACCAGCACAACATACAGATATGGGCCACGGGTGTCCAAGCCACCGAGGAAAACAGGAAACCCCATGCATTTCCGAAAAGAGGACACCCGTGGGAATCCACAGAAGTATGATATGTCCAAATCGCCCCGGAATATATTACCCAGACACCCGCGCAAAGTCCGAAAATGTGGGAAAATAATGCATTTTCCGCACATTTCGCTCGGCTCACCCATCGAAACACGCCCCAACAACACATGGTCTACCGTCCCGCGTTCCCACAGGTGTCCTGATGGAAACGGTACCTCACATGTGTGGGTGCACCTACCTGGCCGCCAAGGGGAAAGCCTAAAACACAAGTAACCCCAAGTCTGTTTTCAGACCGGAATTTGAGACGCTCTGCCGACCAGCACAACATACAGATATGGGCCACGGGTGTCCAAGCCACCGGGGAAAACAGGGAACCCCATGCATTTCCGAAAAGAGAACACCCGTGGGAATACGCATAGGTATGATATGCCCAAATCGCCCCAGAATTTATTACCCAGAGACCCCCGCAAAGTCCGAAATGTGGGGAAACAAATGCATTTTCTGCACATTTCGCTCGGCTCACCCATCGAAACACGCCCCCAACAACGCATGGCCTACCGTCCCTCGTTCCCACAGGTGTCCCGACGAAAACGGTACCTCACATGTGTGGATGCACCTACCAGGCCGTCAAGGGGAAAGCCTAAAACACAAGTAACCCCAAGTCTGTTTTCAGACCGGAATTTGAGACGCTCTGCCGACCGGCACAACATACAGATATGGGCCTCGGGTGTCCAAGTCACCAAGGAAAACAGGGAACCCCATGCATTTCCAAAAAGAGGACACCCGTGGGAATCCGCAGAGGTATGATATGCCCAAATCTCCCCAGAATTTATTACCCAGACACCCCTGCAAAGTCTGAGATGTGGGGGAAAAAAAGCATTTTCTGCACATTTCACTCGGCTCACCCATCGAAACACGCCCCAACAACACATGGCCTACCGTCCCGCGTTCCCACAGGTGTCCCGATGAAAACGGTACCTCACATGTGTGGGTGCACCTCCCTGGCCGCCAAGGGGAAAGCCTAAAACTCAAGTAACCCCAAGTCTGTTTTCAGACCGGAATTTGAGACGCTCTGCCGACCAGCACAACATACAGATATGGGCCTATGGGTGTCCATGCCACCCGGGAAAACAGGGAACCCCATGCATTTCCGAAAAGAGGACACCCGTGGGAATCCGCAGAGGTATGATATGCCCAAATCGCCCCAGAATTTATTACCCTGACACCCCCGCAAAGTCTGAGATGTGGGAAAAAAACGCATTTTCTGCACATTTCGCTCGGCTCACCCATCGAAACACGCTCCACCAACACATGGCCTACCGTCCCGCGTTCCCACAGGTGTCCCGATGAAAACGGTACCTCACATGTGTGGGTGCACCTCCCTGGCCGCCAAGGGGAAAGCCTAAAACACAAGTAACCCGAAGTCTGTTTTCAGACCGTAATTTGAGACGCTCTGCCGACCGGCACAACATACAGATATGGGCCTCGGGTGTCCAAGCCACCGGGGAAAACATGGAACCACATGCATTTCCAAAAATAGGACACCCGTGGGAATCCGCAGAGGTATGATATGCCCAAATCGCCACAGAATGTATTACCCAGACATCTCTGCAAAGTCCGAAATTTGGGAAGAAAAATGCATTTTCCGCACATTTCGCTCGGCTCATCCATCGAAACACGCCCCAACAACACATGGCCTACCGTCCCGCGTTCCCACAGGTGTCCCGCTGGAAACGGTACCTCACATGTGTGGGTGCACCTACCTGGCCTCCAAGGGGAAAGCCGAAAACACAAGTAACCCCAAGTCTGTTTTCAGACCGGAATTTGAGACGCTCTGCCGACCAGCACAACATACAGATATGGGCCACGGGTGTCCAAGCCACCGGGGAAAACAGGGAACCCCATGCATTTCCGAAAAGAGAACACCCGTGGGAATACGCATAGGTATGATATGCCTAAAGCGCCCCAGAATTTATTACCCAGAGACCCCCGCAAAGTCCGAAATGTGGGGAAACAAATGCATTTTCTGCACATTTCGCTCGGCTCACCCATCGAAACACGCCCCCAACAACGCATGGCCTACCGTCCCTCGTTCCCACAGGTGTCCCGACGAAAACGGTACCTCACATGTGTGGATGCACCTACCAGGCCGTCAAGGGGAAAGCCTAAAACACAAGTAACCCCAAGTCTTTTTTCAGACCGGAATTTGAGACGCTCTGCCGACCGGCACAACATACAGATATGGGCCTCGGGTGTCCAAGTCACCGAGGAAAACAGGGAACCCCATGCATTTCCAAAAAGAGGACACCCGTGGGAATCCGCAGAGGTATGATATGCCCAAATCTCCCCAGAATTTATGACCCTGACACCCCCGCAAAGTCTGAGATGTGGGGAAAAAAACGCATTTTCTGCACATTTCGCTCGGCTCACCCATCGAAACACGCCCCAACAACACATGGCCTACCGTCCCGCGTTCCCACAGGTGTCCCGATGAAAACGGTACCTCACATGTGTGGGTGCATCTACCTGGCCGCCAAGGGGAAAGCCTAAAACACAAGTAACCCCAAGTCTGTTTTCAGACCGGAATTCGAGACGCTCTGCCGACCAGCACAACATACAGATATGGGCCACGGGTGTCCAAGCCACCGGGGAAAACAGGGAACCCCATGCATTTCCGAAAAGAGGACACCCGTGGGAATCCGCAGAGGTATGATATGCCCAAATCGCCCCAGAATGTATTACCCAGACACCCCCGCAAAGTCTGAGATGTGGGGAAAAAAACGCATTTTCTGCACATTTCGCTCGGCTCACCCATCGAAACACGCCCCAACAACACATGGCCTACCGTCCAGCGTTCCCACAGGTGTCCCGATGAAAACAGTACCTCACATGTGTGGGTGCACCTACCTGGCCGCCAAGGGGAAAGCCTAAAACACAAGTAACCCCAAGTCTGTTTTCAGACCGGAATGCCTACCAGCACAACATACAGATATGGGCCACGGGTGTCCAAGCCACCGAGGAAAACAGGAAACCCCATGCATTTCCGAAAAGAGGACACCCGTGGGAATCCACAGAAGTATGATATGTCCAAATCGCCCCGGAGTATATTACCCAGACACCCGCGCAAAGTCCGAAATGTGGGAAAATAATGCATTTTCCGCACATTTCGCTCGGCTCACCCATCGAAATACGCCCCCAACAACACATGGCCTACTGTCCCGCGTTCCCACAGGTTTACCGATGAAAACGGTACCTCACATGTGTGGGTGCACCTACCTTGCCGCCAAGGGGAAAGCCTAAAACACAAGTAACCCGAAGTCTGTTTTCAGACCGGAATTTGAGACGCTCTGCCGACCGGCACAACATACAGATATGGGCCTCGGGTGTCCAAGCCACCGGGGAAAACATGGAACCACATGCATTTCCAAAAATAGGACACCCGTGGGAATCCGCAGAGGTATGATATGCCCAAATCGCCCCAGAATTTATTACCCACAGACCCCCGCAAAGTCCTAAATGTGGGGAAAAAAACGCATTTTCTGCACATTTCGCTCGGCTCACCCATCGAAACACGCCCCCAACAACACATGGCCTACTGTCCCGCGTTCCCACAGGTGTCCTGATGAAAAGGGTACCTCACATGTGTGGGTGCACCTACTTTGCCGCCAAGGGGAAAGCCTAAAACACAAGTAACCCCAAGTCTGTTTTCAGACCGGAATTTGAGACGCTCTGCCGACCGGCACAACATACAGATATGAGCCTCGGGTGTCCAAGCCACCGGGGAAAACATGGAACCACATGCATTTCCAAAAATAGGACACCCGTGGGAATCCGCAGAGGTATGATATGCCCAAATCTCCCCAGAATGTATTACCCAGACACCCCGCAAAGTCTGAAATGTGGGGAAAAAAACGCATTTTCCGCACATTTCGCTCAGCTCACCCATCGAAACACACCCCCAACAACACATGGACTACCGTCCCGCGTTCCCACAGGGGTCCCGATGAAAAAGGTACCTCACATTTGTGGGTGTACCTACCTGGCCGCCAAGCGGAAAGCCTAAAACACAAGTAACCCCAAGTCTGTTTTCAGACCGGAATTTGAGACGCTCTGCCGACTGGCACAACATACAGATATGGGCCTCGTGTGTCCAAGTCACTGAGGAAAACAGGGAACCCCATGCATTTCCGAAAAGAGGACACCCATGGGAATCCGCAGAGGTATGATATGCCCAAATCTCCCCAGAATTTATTACCCAGACACCCCCGCAAAGTCTGAAATGTGGGGAAAAAAACGCATTTTCCGCACATTTCGCTCAGCTCACCCATCGAAACACACCCCCAACAACACATGGACTACCGTCCCGCATTCCCACAGGGGTCCCGATGAAAAAGGTACCTCACATGTGTGGGTGTACCTACCTGGCCGCCAAGCGGAAAGCCTAAAACACAAGTAACCCCAAGTCTGTTTTCAGACCGGAATTTGAGACGCTCTGCCAACCGGCACAACATACAGATTTGGGCCTCTGGTGTCCAAGCCACCTGGGAAAACAGGGAACCCCATGCATTTCTGAAAAGAGGATACCCGTGGGAATCCGCAGATGTATGATATGCCCAAATAGCCCCAGTATTTATTACCCAGACACCCCCGCAAATTCCGAAATGTGGAGAGAAAAAAACGCATTTTCTGCACATTTCGCTCGGCTCACCCATCGAAACACGCCCCCAACAACACATGGCCTACCGTCCCGTGTTCCCACAGGTTTCCCGATGGAAACGATTCCTCACATGTGTGGGTGCACCTACCTGGCCGCCAAGGGGAAAGCCTAAATCACAAGTAACCCCAAGTCTGTTTTCAGACCGGAATTTGAGACGCTCTACCGACCGGCACAACGTACAGATATGGGCCTCGTATGTCCAAGCAACCGGGGAAAACAGGGAACCCCATGCATTTCCGAAAAAAGAACACCCGTGGGAATACGCAAAGGTATGATATGCCCAAATCGCCCCAGAATTTATTACCCAGAGACCCCGGCAAAGTCCGAAATGTGGGGAAACAAATGCATTTTCTGCACATTTCGCTCGGCTCACCCGTCGAAACACGCCCCCAACAACGCATGGCCTACCGTCCCTCGTTCCCACAGGTGTCACGATGAAAACAGTACCTCACATGTGTGGATGCACCTACCAGGCCGTCAAGGGGAAAGCCTAAAACACAAGTAACCCCAAGTCTGTTTTCAGACCGGAATTTGAGACGGTCTGCCGACCGGCAAAACCTACAGATATGGGCCTCGGGTGAAGAAGTCAGCAAGGGAAACAGGGAACCCCATGCATTTCCCAAAAGAGGACACCCATGGGAATCCACAGAGGTCTGCCTTGCGCAAATTGCCCCAGTTTTTATTAGCCACAATCCCCGACAAAGTGTGATATTTGGTGGGGAAAAAACACAATGTTCACTTTGTCTGGGGTTCTGGGTAATAAATTCTGGTCCGCTTCGTGCAAGTCAGACCTCGGTGCATTCGCACAGGTGTCTTCTTTTGGGAAATTCATGGGGTTCCCTGTTTTCCTTGCTGGCTTCGACACCCTTGCCCCAAATCTGTAGGTTTCCCACATGAACAAATTGTGCTGTAGCGAAAGGCTTGGGGTTACCAGCGGGTTACCCTTTTCCTTTTGCGCCCTAGGTAGGTGCACCCACACATGTGAGGTACCTTTTTCGTCGGGACACCTGTGGGAACGCGAGAAGGTATGATATCTGTTGTTGGTGACGTGTTTCGGTGAGTGGACACCGGGAAATGTCTCTGAAATTGGCTGGAAATGCAGACAATTCTCAGACATTTCGCTCTGGCCACCGACCGAAACACACCGTCAACAACACGTGGTCTACCTTCCCGCGTCCCCAAACGTGTCCCGATGAAAACGGTACCTCACTTGTGTGCGTGCACCTACCGGGGGCGCAAAAGGAAAAGGGTAACCCACTGGTAACCCCTAGCCTTTCGCCACTGCCCATTTTGTTCTTGTGGGCAACCTACAGATTTGGGCCTAGGGTGTCGAAGCCAGCAAGGAAAACAGGGAACCCCATGCATTTCCCAAAAGAGGACACCCGTGGGAATCCGTAGAGGTATGATATGCCCAAATCGCCCCAGAATTTATTACCCAGACACCCTCGCAAAGTCCGAAATGTGGAGAAAAAAAACGCATTTTCTGCACCTTTCGCTCAGCTCACCCATCGAAACACGCCCCCAACAACACATGGCCTACCGTCCCGTGTTCCCACAGGTTTCCCGATGAAAACGGTACCTCACATGTGTGGGTGCACCTATCTGGCCGCCAAGGGGAAAGCCTAAAACACAAGTAACCCCAAGTCTGTTTTCAGACAGGAATTTGAGACGCTCTGCCGACCGGCACATCATACAGATGTGGACCTCAGTAGTCCAAGCCACCGGGGAAAACAGGGAACCCCATGCATTTCTGAAAATAGGACACCCATGGGAATCCGCAGAGGTATGATATGCCCAAATTGCCGCAGAATTTATTACCCAGACACCCTGCAAAGTCTGAAATGTGAAAAAAAACACTTTTTCTGCACATTTTGTTCAGCTCACCCATCGAAACACCCCCCCAACAACACATGGCCTACCGTCCCGCGTTCCCACAGGTGTCCCGATGAAAAAAGTACCTCACATGTGTGGGTGCACCTACCTGGCCACCATGGGGAAAGCCTAAAACACAAGTAACCCCAAGTCTGTTTTCAGACCGGAATTTGAGACGGTCTGCCGACCGGCACAACATACAGATATGGGCCTCTGGTGTCCAAGCCACCTGGGAAAACAGGGAACCCCATGCATTTCTGAAAAGAGGACACCCGTGGGAATCCGCAGAGGTATGATATGCCCAAATCGCCCCAGAATTTTTTACCCAGACACCCCGCAAAGTCAGAAATGTGAAAAAAAAACACATTTTCCGCACATTTTGTTCAGGTCACCCATCGAAACACCCCCCCAACAACACATGGTCTACCGTCCCGTGTTCCCACAGGTGTCCCGATGAAAACGGTACCTCACATGTGTGGGTGCACCTACCTCGCCACCAAGGGGAAAGCCTAAAACACAAGTAACCCCAAGTCTGTTTTCAGACCGGAATTTGAGACGGTCTGCCGACCGGCACAACATACAGATATGGGCCTCTGGTGTCCAAGCCACCTGGGAAAACAGGGAACCCCATGCATTTCTGAAAAGAGGACACCCGTGGGAATCCGCAGAGGTATGATATGCCCAAATCGCCCCAGTATTTATTACCCAGACACCCATGCAAAGTCTGAGATGTGGGGGAAAAAATGAATTTTCTGCACATTTCACTCGGCTCACCCATCGAAACACGTCCCCAACAACGCATGACCTACCGTCCCTCGTTCCCACAGGTGTCCCGATGAAAACGGTACCTCATATGTGCGGGTGCACCTACCTGGCCGCCAAGGGGAAAGCCTAAAACACAAGTAACCCCAAGTCTGTTTTCAGACCGGAATTTGAGACGCTCTGCCGACCGGCACACCATACAGATATGGGCCTCGGGTGTCCAAGCCACAAGGGAAAACAGGGAACCCCATGCATTTCCAAAAAGAGGACACCAGTGGGAATCCGCAGAGGTATGATATGCCCAAATCTCCCCAGAATTTATTACGCAGACCCCCCCCGCAACGTCTGAAATGTGGGGAAAAAAACGCATTTTCCGCACATTTCACTCGGCTCACCCATCGAAACACACCCCCAACAACACATGGCCTACCGTCCCGCGTTCCCACAGCTGTCCCGATGAAAACGGTACCTCACATGGGTGGGTGCACCTACCTGGCCGCCAAGGGGAAAGCCTAAAACACAAGTAACCCCAAGTCTGTTTTCAGACCGGAATTTGAGACGCTCTGCCGACCAGCACAACATACAGATATGGGCCACGGGTGTCCAAGCCACCGGGGAAAACAGGGAACCCCATGCATTTCCGAAAAGAGGACACCCGTGGGAATCCACAGAAGTATGATATGCCCAAATCGCCCCAGAATTTATTACCCAGACACACCCGCAATGTCTGAGATGTGGGGGAAAAAAACGCATTTTCTGCACATTTCGCTCGGCTCACCCATCGAAACACGCCCCAACAACACATGGCCTACCGTCCCGCGTTCCCACAGGTGTCCCGATGAAAACGGTACCTCACATGTGTGGGTGCACCTACTTTGCCGCCAAGGGGAAAGCCTAAAACACAAGTAACCCCAAGTCTGTTTTCAGACCGGAATTTGAGACGCTCTGCCGACCGGCACAACATACAGATATGAGCCTCGGGTGTCCAAGCCACCGGGGAAAACATGGAACCACATGCATTTCCAAAAATAGGACACCCGTGGGAATCCGCAGAGGTATGATATGCCCAAATCGGCACAGAATGTATTACCCAGACACCTCCGCAAAGTCCGAAATGTGGGAAGAAAAATGCATTTTCCGCACATTTCGCTCGGCTCACCCATCGAAACACGCCCCAACAACACATGGCCTACCGTCCCGCGTTCCCACACGTGTCCCGATGAAAACGGTACCTCACATGTGTGGGTGCACCTACCTGGCAGCCAAGGGGAAAGCCTAAAACACAAGTAACCCCAAGTCTGTTTTCAGACCGGAATTTGAGACGCTCTGCCGACCAGCACAACATACAGATATGGGCCACGGGTGTCCAAGCCACCGGGGAAAACAGGGAACCCCATGCATTTCCGAAAAGAGAACACCCGTGGGAATCCGCAAAGGTATGATATGCCCAAATCGCCCCAGAATTTATTACCCAGAGACCCCCGCAAAGTCAGAAATGTGGGCAAACAAATGGATTTTCTGCACATTTCGCTCCGCTCACCCATCAAAAATCGCCCCCAACAATGCATGGCCTACCGTCCCTCGTTCCCACAGGTGTCCCGATGAAAACGGTACCTCACATGTGTGGATGCACCTACCAGGCTGTCAAGGGGAAAGCCTAAAACACAAGTAACCCCAAGTCTGTTTTCAGACCGGAATTTGAGACGCTCTGCCGACTGGCACAACATACCGATATGGGCCTCGTGTGTCCAAGTCACTGAGGAAAAAAGGGAACCCCATGCATTTCCGAAAAGAGGACACCCGTGGGAATCCGCAGAGGTATGATATGCCCAAATCTCCCCAGAATTTATTACCCAGACACCCCCGCAAAGTCTGAAATGTGGGGAAAAAAACGCATTTTCCGAACATTTCGCTCAGCTCACCCATCGAAACACACCCCCAACAACACATGGACTACCGTCCCGTGTTCCCACAGGGGTCCGGATGAAAAAGGTACCTCACATGTGTGGGTGCACCTACCTGGCAGCCAAGGGGAAAGCCTAAAACACAAGTAACCCCAAGTCTGTTTTCAGACCGGAATTTGAGACGCTCTGCCAACCGGCACAACATACAGATTTGGGCCTCTGGTGTCCAAGCCACCTGGGAAAACAGGGAACCCCATGCATTTCTGAAAAGAGGATACCCGTGGGAATCCGCAGATGTATGATATGCCCAAATCGCCCCAGTATTTATTACCCAGACACCCCCGCAAATTCCGAAATGTGGAGAGAAAAAAATGCATTTTCTGCACATTTCGCTCGGCTCACCCATCGAAACACGCCCCCAACAACACATGGCCTACCGTCCCGTGTTCCCACAGGTTTCCCGATGGAAACGATTCCTCACATGTGTGGGTGCACCTACCTGGCCGCCAAGGGGAAAGCCTAAAACACAAGTAACCCCAAGTCTGTTTTCAGACCGGAATTCGAGACGCTCTACCGACCGGCACAACGTACAGATATGGGCCTTGTATGTCCAAGCCACCGGGGAAAACAGGGAACCCCATGCATTTCCGAAAAAAGAACACCCGTGGGAATACGCAAAGGTATGATATGCCCAAATCGCCCCAGAATTTATTACCCAGAGACCCCGGCAAATTCCGAAATGTGGGGAAACAAATGCATTTTCTGCACATTTCGCTCGGCTCACCCGTCGAAACACGCCCCCAACAACGCATGGCCTACCGTCCCTCGTTCCCACAGGTGTCCCGATGAAAACGGTACCTCACATGTGTGGATGCACCTACCAGGCCGTCAAGGGGAAAGCCTAAAACACAAGTAACCCCAAGTCTGTTTTCAGACCGGAATTTGAGACGCTCTGCCGACCGGCACAACATACAGATATGGGCCTCGTGTGTCCAAGTCACCGAGGAAAACAGGGAACCCCATGCATTTCCAAAAAGAGGACACCCGTGGGAATCCGCAGAGGTATGATATGCCCAAATCTCCCCAGAATTTATTACCCAGACACCCCCGCAAATTCTGAAATGTGGGGAAAAAAACGCATTTTCCGCACATTTCGCTCAGCTCACCCATCGAAACACACCCCCAACAACACATGGACTACCGTCCCGCGTTCCCACAGGGGTCCCGATGAAAAAGGTACCTCACATGTGTGGATGCACCTACCAGGCCATCAAGGGGAAAGCCTAAAACACAAGTAACCCCAAGTCTGTTTTCAGACCGGAATTTGAGACGCTCTGCCGACCGGCACAACATACAGATATGGGCCTCGGGTGTCCAACCCACCGGGGAAAACATGGAACCACATGCATTTCCAAAAATAGGACACCCGTGGGAATCCGCAGAGGTATGATACGCCCAAATCGCCACAGAATGTATTACCCAGACACCTCCGCAAAGTCCGAAATGTGGGAAGAAAAATGCATTTTCCTCACATTTCGCTCGGCTCACCCATCGAAACACGCCCCAACAACACATGGCCTACCGTCCCGCGTTCCCACACGTGTCCCGATGAAAACGATTCCTCACATGTGTGGTTGCACCTACCTGGCCGCCAAGGGGAAAGCCTAAAACACAAGTAACCCCAAGTCTGTTTTCAGACCGGAATTTGAGACGCTCTACCGACCGGCACAACGTACAGATATGGGCCTCGTATGTCCAAGCCACCGGGGAAAACAGGGAACCCCATGCATTTCCGAAAAAAGAACACCTGTGGGAATACGCAAAGGTATGATATGCCCAAATCGCCCCAGAATTTATTACCCAGAGACCCCGGCAAAGTCCGAAATGTGGGGAAACAAATGCATTTTCTGCACATTTCGCTCGGCTCACCCGTCGAAACACGCCCCCAACAACGCATGGCCTACCGTCCCTCGTTCCCACAGGTGTCCCAATGAAAACGGTACCTTACATGTGTGGATGCACCTACCAGGCCGTCAAGGGGAAAGCCTAAAACACAAGTAACCCCAAGTCTGTTTTCAGACCGGAATTTGAGACGCTCTGCCGACCGGCACAACATACAGATATGGGCCTCGTGTGTCCAAGTCACCGAGGAAAACAGGGAACCCCATGCATTTCCAAAAAGAGGACACCCGTGGGAATCCGCAGAGGTATGATATGCCCAAATCTCCCCAGAATGTATTACCCAGACACCCCCGCAAATTCTAAAATGTGGGGAAATAAATGCATTTTCCGCACATTTCGCTCAGCTCACCCATCGAAACACACCCCCAACAACACCTGGACTACCGTCCCGCGTTCCCACAGGGGTCCCGATGAAAAAGGTACCTCACATGTGTGGATGCACCTACCAGGCCGTCAAGGGGAAAGCCTAAAACACAAGTAACCCCAAGTCTGTTTTCAGACCGGAATTTGAGACGCTCTGCCGACCGGCACAACATACAGATATGGGCCTCGGGTGTCCAACCCACCGGGGAAAACATGGAACCACATGCATTTCCAAAAATAGGACACCCGTGGGAATCCGCAGAGGTATGATATGCCCAAATCGCCACAGAATGTATTACCCAGACACCTCCGCAAAGTCCGAAATGTGGGAAGAAAAATGCATTTTCCGCACATTTCGCTCGGCTCACCCATCGAAACACGCCCCCAACAACACATGGCCTACCGTCCCGTGTTCCCACAGGTTTCCCGATGGAAACGATTCCTCACATGTGTGGGTGCACCTACCTGGCCACCAAGGGGAAAGCCTAAAACACAAGTAACCCCAAGTCTGTTTTCAGACCGGAATATGAGACGCTCTACCAACCGGCACAACGTACAGATATGGGCCTCGTATGTCCAAGCCACCGGGGAAAACAGGGAACCCCATGCATTTCCGAAAAAAGAACACCCGTGGGAATACGCAAAGGTATGATATGCCCAAATCGCCCCAGAATTTATTACCCAGAGACCCCCGCAAAGTCCGAAATGTGGGGAAACAAATGCATTTTCTGCACATTTCGCTCGGCTCACCCGTCGAAACACGCCCCCAACAACGCATGGCCTACCGTCCCTCGTTCCCACAGGTGTCCCGATGAAAACGGTACCTCACATGTGTGGATGCACCTACCAGGCCGTCAAGGGGAAAGCCTAAAACACAATTAACCCCAAGTCTGTTTTCAGACCGGAATTTGAGACGCTCTGCCGACCGGCACAACATACAGATATGGGCCTCGTGTGTCCAAGTCACCGAGGAAAACAGGGAACCCCATGCATTTCCGAAAAGAGGACACCCGTGGGAATCCGCAGAGGTATGATATGCCCAAATCGCCCCAGAATTTATTACCCTGACACCCCCGCAAAGTCTGAGATGTGGGGAAAAAACGCATTTTCCGCACATTTCGCTCGGCTCACCCATCGAAACACACCCCCAACAACACATGGACTACCGTCCCGCGTTCCCACAGGGGTCCCGATGAAAATGGTACCTCACATGTGTGGGTGCACCTACCTGGCCGCCAAGGGGAAAGCCTAAAACACAAGTAACCCCAAGTCTGTTTTCAGACCGGAATTTGAGACGCTCTGCCAACCGGCACAACATACAGATTTGGGCCTAGGGTGTCGAAGCCAGCAAGGAAAACAGGGAACCCCATGCATTTCCCAAAAGAGGATACCCGTGGGAATCCGCAGAGGTATGATATTCCCAAATCGCCCCAGTATTTATTACCCAGACACCCCCGCAAATTCCGAAATGTGGAGAGAAAAAAACGCATTTTCTGCACATTTCGCTCGGCTCACCCATCGAAACACGCCCCCAACAACACATGGCCTACCGTCCTGTGTTCCCACAGGTTTCCCGATGGAAACGATTCCTCACATGTGTGGGTGCACCTACCTGGCCGCCAAGGGGAAAGCCTTAAACACAAGTAACCCCAAGTCTGTTTTCAGACCGGAATTTGAGACGCTCTGGCGACCGGCACAACGTACAGATATGGGCCTCGGGTGTCCAAGCCACCGGGGAAAACAGCGAACCCCATGCATTTCCAAAAAGAGGACACCCGTGGGAATCCGCAGAGGTATGATATGCCCAAATCGCCCCAGAATGTATTACCCAGACACCCCCGCAAAGTCAGAAATGTGGAAAAAAATGCATTTTCCGCACATTTCGCTCGGCTCACCCATCCAAACACGGCCCCAACAACACATGGCCAACCGTTCCGCGTTCCCACAGGGGTCCCGATGAAAACAGTACCTCACATGTGTGGTTGCACCTACCTGTCCGCCAAGGGGAAAGCCTAGAACACAAGTAACCCCAAGTCTGTTTTCAGACCGGAATTTCAGACGGTCTGCAGACCGGCAAAACCTACAGATATGGGCCTCGGGTGAAGAAGTCAGCAAGGGAAATAGGGAACCCCATGCATTTCCCAAAAGAGTACACCCATGGGAATCCACAGAGGTCTGCCTTGCGCAAATTGCCCCAGTTTTTATTAGCCACAATCCCCGACAAAGTGTGATATTTGGTGGGGAAAAAACACAATGTTCACTTTGTCTGGGGTTCTGGGTAATAAATTCTGGTCCGCTTCGTGCAAGTCAGACCTCGGTGCATTCGCACAGGTGTCCTCTTTTGGGAAATGCATGGGGTTCCCTGTTTTCCTTGCTGGCTTCGACAGCCTAGGCCCAAATCTGTAGGTTTCCCACATGAACAAATTGTGCTGTAGCGAAAGGCTTGGGGTTACCAGCGGGTTACCCTTTTCCTTTTGCGCCCACGGTAGGTGCACCCACACATGTGAGGTACTTTTTTCGTCGGTACACCTGTGGAAACGCGAGAAGGTATGATATCTGTTGTTGGTGATGTGTTTCGGTGAGTGGACACAGGGAAATGTCTCTGAAATTGGCTGGAAATGCAGACAATTCTCAGACATTTCACTCTGGCCACCGATCGAAACACACCGTCAACAACACGTGGTCTACCTTCCCGCGACCCCAAACGTGTCCCGATGAAAACGGTACCTCACTTGTGTGCGTGCACCTACCGGGGGCGCAAAAGGAAAAGGGTAACCCACTGGTAACCCCTAGCCTTTCGCCACTGCCCATTTTGTTCTTGTGGGCAACCTACAGATTTGGGCCTAGGGTGTCGAAGCCAGCAAGGAAAACAGGGAACCCCATGCATTTCCCAAAAGAGGACACCCGTGGGAATCCGTAGAGGTATGATATGCCCAAATCGCCCCAGAATTTATTACCCAGACACCCCCGCAAAGTCCGAAATGTGGAGAAAAAAAACACATTTTCTGCACCTTTCGCTCAGCTCACCCATCGAAACACGCCCCCAACAACACATGGCCTACCGTCCCGCGTTCCCACACGTGTCCCGATGAAAACGATTCCTCACATGTGTGGTTGCACCTACCTGGCCGCCAAGGGGAAAGCCTAAAACACAAGTAACCCCAAGTCTGTTTTCAGACCGGAATTTGAGACGCTCTACCGACCGGCACAACGTACAGATATGGGCCTCGTATGTCCAAGCCACCGGGGAAAACAGGGAACCCCATGCATTTCCGAAAAAAGAACACCTGTGGGAATACGCAAAGGTATGATATGCCCAAATCGCCCCAGAATTTATTACCCAGAGACCCCGGCAAAGTCCGAAATGTGGGGAAACAAATGCATTTTCTGCACATTTCGCTCGGCTCACCCGTCGAAACACGCCCCCAACAACGCATGGCCTACCGTCCCTCGTTCCCACAGGTGTCCCAATGAAAACGGTACCTTACATGTGTGGATGCACCTACCAGGCCGTCAAGGGGAAAGCCTAAAACACAAGTAACCCCAAGTCTGTTTTCAGACCGGAATTTGAGACGCTCTGCCGACCGGCACAACATACAGATATGGGCCTCGTGTGTCCAAGTCACCGAGGAAAACAGGGAACCCCATGCATTTCCAAAAAGAGGACACCCGTGGGAATCCGCAGAGGTATGATATGCCCAAATCTCCCCAGAATGTATTACCCAGACACCCCCGCAAATTCTAAAATGTGGGGAAATAAATGCATTTTCCGCACATTTCGCTCAGCTCACCCATCGAAACACACCCCCAACAACACCTGGACTACCGTCCCGCGTTCCCACAGGGGTCCCGATGAAAAAGGTACCTCACATGTGTGGATGCACCTACCAGGCCGTCAAGGGGAAAGCCTAAAACACAAGTAACCCCAAGTCTGTTTTCAGACCGGAATTTGAGACGCTCTGCCGACCGGCACAACATACAGATATGGGCCTCGGGTGTCCAACCCACCGGGGAAAACATGGAACCACATGCATTTCCAAAAATAGGACACCCGTGGGAATCCGCAGAGGTATGATATGCCCAAATCGCCACAGAATGTATTACCCAGACACCTCCGCAAAGTCCGAAATGTGGGAAGAAAAATGCATTTTCCGCACATTTCGCTCGGCTCACCCATCGAAACACGCCCCCAACAACACATGGCCTACCGTCCCGTGTTCCCACAGGTTTCCCGATGGAAACGATTCCTCACATGTGTGGGTGCACCTACCTGGCCACCAAGGGGAAAGCCTAAAACACAAGTAACCCCAAGTCTGTTTTCAGACCGGAATATGAGACGCTCTACCAACCGGCACAACGTACAGATATGGGCCTCGTATGTCCAAGCCACCGGGGAAAACAGGGAACCCCATGCATTTCCGAAAAAAGAACACCCGTGGGAATACGCAAAGGTATGATATGCCCAAATCGCCCCAGAATTTATTACCCAGAGACCCCCGCAAAGTCCGAAATGTGGGGAAACAAATGCATTTTCTGCACATTTCGCTCGGCTCACCCGTCGAAACACGCCCCCAACAACGCATGGCCTACCGTCCCTCGTTCCCACAGGTGTCCCGATGAAAACGGTACCTCACATGTGTGGATGCACCTACCAGGCCGTCAAGGGGAAAGCCTAAAACACAATTAACCCCAAGTCTGTTTTCAGACCGGAATTTGAGACGCTCTGCCGACCGGCACAACATACAGATATGGGCCTCGTGTGTCCAAGTCACCGAGGAAAACAGGGAACCCCATGCATTTCCGAAAAGAGGACACCCGTGGGAATCCGCAGAGGTATGATATGCCCAAATCGCCCCAGAATTTATTACCCTGACACCCCCGCAAAGTCTGAGATGTGGGGAAAAAACGCATTTTCCGCACATTTCGCTCGGCTCACCCATCGAAACACACCCCCAACAACACATGGACTACCGTCCCGCGTTCCCACAGGGGTCCCGATGAAAATGGTACCTCACATGTGTGGGTGCACCTACCTGGCCGCCAAGGGGAAAGCCTAAAACACAAGTAACCCCAAGTCTGTTTTCAGACCGGAATTTGAGACGCTCTGCCAACCGGCACAACATACAGATTTGGGCCTAGGGTGTCGAAGCCAGCAAGGAAAACAGGGAACCCCATGCATTTCCCAAAAGAGGATACCCGTGGGAATCCGCAGAGGTATGATATTCCCAAATCGCCCCAGTATTTATTACCCAGACACCCCCGCAAATTCCGAAATGTGGAGAGAAAAAAACGCATTTTCTGCACATTTCGCTCGGCTCACCCATCGAAACACGCCCCCAACAACACATGGCCTACCGTCCTGTGTTCCCACAGGTTTCCCGATGGAAACGATTCCTCACATGTGTGGGTGCACCTACCTGGCCGCCAAGGGGAAAGCCTTAAACACAAGTAACCCCAAGTCTGTTTTCAGACCGGAATTTGAGACGCTCTGGCGACCGGCACAACGTACAGATATGGGCCTCGGGTGTCCAAGCCACCGGGGAAAACAGCGAACCCCATGCATTTCCAAAAAGAGGACACCCGTGGGAATCCGCAGAGGTATGATATGCCCAAATCGCCCCAGAATGTATTACCCAGACACCCCCGCAAAGTCAGAAATGTGGAAAAAAATGCATTTTCCGCACATTTCGCTCGGCTCACCCATCCAAACACGGCCCCAACAACACATGGCCAACCGTTCCGCGTTCCCACAGGGGTCCCGATGAAAACAGTACCTCACATGTGTGGTTGCACCTACCTGTCCGCCAAGGGGAAAGCCTAGAACACAAGTAACCCCAAGTCTGTTTTCAGACCGGAATTTCAGACGGTCTGCAGACCGGCAAAACCTACAGATATGGGCCTCGGGTGAAGAAGTCAGCAAGGGAAATAGGGAACCCCATGCATTTCCCAAAAGAGTACACCCATGGGAATCCACAGAGGTCTGCCTTGCGCAAATTGCCCCAGTTTTTATTAGCCACAATCCCCGACAAAGTGTGATATTTGGTGGGGAAAAAACACAATGTTCACTTTGTCTGGGGTTCTGGGTAATAAATTCTGGTCCGCTTCGTGCAAGTCAGACCTCGGTGCATTCGCACAGGTGTCCTCTTTTGGGAAATGCATGGGGTTCCCTGTTTTCCTTGCTGGCTTCGACAGCCTAGGCCCAAATCTGTAGGTTTCCCACATGAACAAATTGTGCTGTAGCGAAAGGCTTGGGGTTACCAGCGGGTTACCCTTTTCCTTTTGCGCCCACGGTAGGTGCACCCACACATGTGAGGTACTTTTTTCGTCGGTACACCTGTGGAAACGCGAGAAGGTATGATATCTGTTGTTGGTGATGTGTTTCGGTGAGTGGACACAGGGAAATGTCTCTGAAATTGGCTGGAAATGCAGACAATTCTCAGACATTTCACTCTGGCCACCGACCGAAACACACCGTCAACAACACGTGGTCTACCTTCCCGCGACCCCAAACGTGTCCCGATGAAAACGGTACCTCACTTGTGTGCGTGCACCTACCGGGGGCGCAAAAGGAAAAGGGTAACCCACTGGTAACCCCTAGCCTTTCGCCACTGCCCATTTTGTTCTTGTGGGCAACCTACAGATTTGGGCCTAGGGTGTCGAAGCCAGCAAGGAAAACAGGGAACCCCATGCATTTCCCAAAAGAGGACACCCGTGGGAATCCGTAGAGGTATGATATGCCCAAATCGCCCCAGAATTTATTACCCAGACACCCCCGCAAAGTCCGAAATGTGGAGAAAAAAAACACATTTTCTGCACCTTTCGCTCAGCTCACCCATCGAAACACGCCCCCAACAACACATGGCCTACCGTCCCATGTTCCCACAGGTGTCCCGATGAAAACAGTACCTCACATGTGTGGGTGCACCTACCTGGCCACCAAGGGGAAAGCCTAAAACACAAGTAACCCCAAGTCTGTTTTCCGACCGGAATTTGAGACGGTCTGCCGACCGGCACAACATACAGATATGGGCCTCTGGTGTCCAAGCCACCTGGGAAAACAGGGAACCCCATGCATTTCTGAAAAGAGGACACCCGTGGGAATCCGCAGAGGTATGATATGCCCAAATCGCCCCAGAATTTTTTACCCAGACACCCCGCAAAGTCAGAAATGTGAAAAAAAAACACATTTTCCGCACATTTTGTTCAGCTCACCCATTGAAACACCCCCCCAACAACACATGGTCTACCGTCCCATGTTCCCACAGGTGTCCCGATGAAAACGGTACCTCACATGTGTGGGTGCACCTACCTGGCCACCAAGGGGAAAGCCTAAAACACAAGTAACCCCAAGTCTGTTTTCCGACCGGAATTTGAGACGGTCTGCCGACCGGCACAACATACAGATATGGGCCTCTGGTGTCCAGGCCACCTAGGAAAACAGGGAACCCCATGCATTTCTGAAAAGAGGACACCCGTGGGAATCCGCAGAGGTATGATATGCCCAAATCGCCCCAGTATTTATTACCCAGACACCCACGCAAAGTCTGAGATGTGGGGGAAAAAATGAATTTTCTGCACATTTCACTCGGCTCACCCATCGAAACACGTCCCCAACAACGCATGACCTACCGTCCCTCGTTCCCACAGGTGTCCCGATGAAAACGGTACCTCATATGTGCGGGTGCACCTACCTGGCCGCCAAGGGGAAAGCCTAAAACACAAGTAACCCCAAGTCTGTTTTCAGACCGGAATTTGAGACGCTCTGCCGACCGGCACACCATACAGATATGGGCCTCGGGTGTCCAAGCCACCAGGGAAAAAAGGGAACCCCATGCATTTCCAAAAAGAGGACACCAGTGGGAATCCGCAGAGGTATGATATGCCCAAATCTCCCCAGAATTTATTACGCAGACCCCCCCGCAAAGTCTGAAATGTGGGGAAAAAAACGCATTTTCCGCACATTTCACTCGGCTCACCCATCGAAACACACCCCCAACAACACATGGCCTACCGTCCCGCGTTCCCACAGCTGTCCCGATGAAAACGGTACCTCACATGGGTGGGTGCACCTACCTGGCCGCCAAGGGGAAAGCCTAAAACACAAGTAACCCCAAGTCTGTTTTCAGACCGGAATTTGAGACGCTCTGCCGACCAGCACAACATACAGATATGGGCCACGGGTGTCCAAGCCACCGGGGAAAACAGGGAACCCCATGCATTTCCGAAAAGAGGACACCCGTGGGAATCCACAGAAGTATGATATGCCCAAATCGCCCCAGAATTTATTACCCAGACACCCCCGCAAAGTCTGAGATGTGGGGGAAAAAAACGCATTTTCTGCACATTTCGCTCGGCTCACCCATCGAAACACGCCCCAACAACACATGGCCTACCGTCCCGCGTTCCCACAGGGGTCCCGATGAAAACGGTACCTCACATGTGTGGGTGCACCTACTTTGCCGCCAAGGGGAAAGCCTAAAACACAAGTAACCCCAAGTCTGTTTTCAGACCGGAATTTGAGACGCTCTGCCGACCGGCACAACATACAGATATGAGCCTCGGGTGTCCAAGCCACCGGGGAAAACATGGAACCACATGCATTTCCAAAAATAGGACACCCGTGGGAATCCGCAGAGGTATGATATGCCCAAATCGGCACAGAATGTATTACCCAGACACCTCCGCAAAGTCCGAAATGTGGGAAGAAAAATGCATTTTCCGCACATTTCGCTCGGCTCACCCATCGAAACACGCCCCAACAACACATGGCCTACCGTCCCGCGTTCCCACACGTGTCCCGATGAAAACGGTACCTCACATGTGTGGGTGCACCTACCTGGCAGCCAAGGGGAAAGCCTAAAACACAAGTAACCCAAAGTCTGTTTTCAGACCGGAATTTGAGACGCTCTGCCGACCAGCACAACATACAGATATGGGCCACGGGTGTCCAAGCCACCGGGGAAAACAGGAAACCCCATGCATTTCCGAAAAGAGAACACCCGTGGGAATCCGCAAAGGTATGATATGCCCAAATCGCCCCAGAATTTATTACCCAGAGACCCCCGCAAAGTCAGAAATGTGGGCAAACAAATGCATTTTCTGCACATTTCGCTCGGCTCGCCCATCGAAAATCGCCCCCAACAACGCATGGCCTACCGTCCCTCGTTCCCACAGGTGTCCCGATGAAAACGGTACCTCACATGTGTGGATGCACCTACCAGGCCGTCAAGGGGAAAGCCTAAAACACAAGTAACCCCAAGTCTGTTTTCAGACCGGAATTTGAGAAGCTCTGCCGACTGGCACAACATACAGATATGGGCCTCGTGTGTCCAAGTCACCGAGGAAAACAGGGAACCCCATGCATTTCCGAAAAGAGGACACCCGTGGGAATCTGCAGAGGTATGATATGCCCAAATCTCCCCAGAATTTATTACCCAGACACCCCCGCAAAGTCTGAAATGTGGGGAAAAAAACGCATTTTCCGCACATTTCGCTCAGCTCACCCATCGAAACACACCCCCAACAACACATGGACTACCGTCCCGCGTTCCCACAGGGGTCCCGATGAAAAAGGTACCTCACATGTGTGGGTGCACCTACCTGGCAGCCAAGGGGAAAGCCTAAAACACAAGTAACCCCAAGTCTGTTTTCAGACCGGAATTTGAGACGCTCTGCCAACCGGCACAACATACAGATTTGGGCCTCTGGTGTCCAAGCCACCTGGGAAAACAGCGAACCCCATGCATTTCCAAAAATAGGACACCCGTGGGAATCCGCAGAGGTATGATATGCCCAAATCGCCACAGAATGTATTACCCAGACACCTCCGCAAAGTCCGAAATGTGGGAAGAAAAATGCATTTTCCGCACATTTCGCTCGGCTCACCCATCGAAACACGCCCCCAACAACACATGGCCTACCGTCCCGTGTTCCCACAGGTTTCCCGATGGAAACGATTCCTCACATGTGTGGGTGCACCTACCTGGCCGCCAAGGGGAAAGCCTAAAACACAAGTAACCCCAAGTCTGTTTTCAGACCGGAATTTGAGACGCTCTACCAACCGGCACAACGTACAGATATGGGCCTCGTATGTCCAAGCCACCGGGGAAAACAGGGAACCCCATGCATTTCCGAAAAAAGAACACCCGTGGGAATACGCAAAGGTATGATATGCCCAAATCGCCCCCGAATTTATTACCCAGAGACCCCCGCAAAGTCCGAAATGTGGGGAAACAAATGCATTTTCCGCACATTTCGCTCGGCTCACCCATCGAAACACGCCCCCAACAACACATGGCCTACCGTCCCTCGTTCCCACAGATGTCCCGATGAAAACGGTACCTCACATGTGTGGATGCACCTACCAGGCCGTCAAGGGGAAAGCCTAAAACACAAGTAACCCCAAGTCTGTTTTCAGACCGGAATTTGAGACGCTCTGCCAACCGGCACAACATACAGATTTGGGCCTCTGGTGTCCAAGCCACCTGGGAAAACAGGGAACCCCATGCATTTCTGAAAAGAGGATAGCCGTGGGAATCCGCAGAGGTATGATATTCCCAAATCGCCCCAGTATTTATTACCCAGACACCCCCACAAATTCCGAAATGTGGAGAGAAAAAAACGCATTTTCTGCACATTTCGCTCGGCTCACCCATCGAAACACGCCCCCAACAACACATGGCCTACCGTCCTGTGTTCCCACAGGTTTCCCGATGGAAACGATTCCTCACATGTGTGGGTGCACCTACCTGGCCGCCAAGGGGAAAGCCTAAAACACAAGTAACCCCAAGTCTGTTTTCAGACCGGAATTTGAGACGCTCTGGCGACCGGCACAACGTACAGATATGGGCCTCGGGTGTCCAAGCCACCGCGGAAAACAGCGAACCCCATGCATTTCCAAAAAGAGGACACCCGTGGGAATCCGCAGAGGTATGATATGCCCAAATCGCCCCAGAATGTATTACCCAGACACCCCCGCAAAGTCAGAAATGTGGAAAAAAATGCATTTTCCGCACATTTCGCTCGGCTCACCCATCCAAACACGGCCCCAACAACACATGGCCTACCGTCCCGCGTTCCCACAGGTGTCCCGATGAAAACAGTACCTCACATGTGTGGTTGCACCTACCTGGCCGCCAAGGGGAAAGCCTAAAACACAAGTAACCCCAAGTCTGTTTTCAGACCGGAATTTCAGACGGTCTGCCGACCGGCAAAACCTACAGATATGGGCCTCGGGTGAAGAAGTCAGCAAGGGAAATAGGGAACCCCATGCATTTCCCAAAAGAGTACACCCATGGGAATCCACAGAGGTCTGCCTTGCGCAAATTGCCCCAGTTTTTATTAGCCACAATCCCCGACAAAGTGTGATATTTGGTGGGAAAAAACACAATGTTCACTTTGTCTGGGGTTCTGGGTAATAAATTCTGGTCCGCTTCGTGCAAGTCAGACCTCGGTGCATTCGCACAGGTGTCCTCTTTTGGGAAATGCATGGGGTTCCCTGTTTTCCTTGCTGGCTTCGACACCCTAGGCCCAAATCTGTAGGTTTCCCACATGAACAAATTGTGCTGTAGCGAAAGGCTTGGGACTACCAGCGGGTTACCCTTTTCCTTTTGCGCCCACGGTAGGTGCACCCACACATGTGAGGTACTTTTTTCGTCGGGACACCTGTGGAAACGCGAGAAGGTATGATATCTGTTGTTGGTGATGTGTTTCGGTGAGTGGACACAGGGAAATGTCTCTGAAATTGGCTGGAAATGCAGACAATTCTCAGACATTTCGCTCTGGCCACTGACCGAAACACACCATCAACAACACGTGGTCTACCTTCCCGCGTCCCCAAACGTGTCCCGATGAAAACGGTACCTCACTTGTGTGCGTGCACCTACCGGGGGCGCAAAAGGAAAAGGGTAACCCACTGGTAACCCCTAGCCTTTCGCCACTGCCCATTTTGTTCATGTGGGCAACCTACAGATTTGGGCCTAGGGTGTCGAAGCCAGCAAGGAAAACAGGGAACCTCATGCATTTCCCAAAAGAGGACACCCGTGGGAATCCGCAGAGGTATGATATGCCCAAATCGCCCCAGAATTTATTAACCAGACACCCCTGCAAAGTCCGAAATGTGGAGAAAAAAAACGCATTTTCTGCACCTTTCGCTCAGCTCACCCATCGAAACACGCCCCCAACAACACATGGCCTACCGTCCCGTGTTCCCACAGGTTTCCCGATGAAAACGGTACCTCACATGTGTGGGTGCACCTATCTGGCCGCCAAGGGGAAAGCCTAAAACACAAGTAACCCCAAGTCTGTTTTCAGACAGGAATTTGAGACGCTCTGCCGACCGGCACATCATACAGATGTGGACCTCAGTAGTCCAAGCCACCGGGGAAAACAGGGAACCTCATGCATTTCTGAAAAGAGGACACCCGTGGGAATCCGCAGAGGTATGATATGCCAAATATGCCGCAGAATTTATTACCCAGACACCCCGCAAAGTCAGAAATGTGAAAAAAAACACATTTTCCGCACATTTTGTTCAGCTCACCCATCGAAACACCCCCCCCAACAACACATGGCCTACCGTCCCGCGTTCCCACAGGTGTCCCGATGAAAACAGTACCTCACATGTGTGGGTGCACCTACCTGGCCACCAAGGGGAAAGCCTAAAACACAAGTAACCCCAAGTCTGTTTTCAGACCGGAATTTGAGACGGTCTGCCGACCGGCATAACATACAGATATGGGCCTCTGGTGTCCAAGCCACCTGGGAAAACAGGGAACCCCATGCATTTCTGAAAAGAGGACACCCGTGGGAATCCGCAGAGGTATGATATGCCCAAATCGCCCCAGTATTTATTACCCAGACACCCCCGCAAAGTCTGAGATGTGGGGGAAAAAATGAATTTTCTGCACATTTCACTCGGCTCACCCATCGAAACACGTCCCCAACAACGCATGACCTACCGTCCCTCGTTCCCACAGGTGTCCCGATGAAAACGGTACCTCATATGTGTTGGTGCACCTACCTGGCCGCCAAGGGGAAAGCCTAAAACACAAGTAACCCCAAGTCTGTTTTCAGACCGGAATTTGAGACGCTCTGCCGACCGGCACAACATACAGATATGGGCCTCGGGTGTCCAAGCCACCAGGGAAAACAGGGAACCCCATGCATTTCCGAAAAGAGGACACCCGTGGGAATCCGCAGAGGTATGATATGCCCAAATTGCCCCAGAATTTATTACCCAGACACCCCCGCAAATTCTGAAATGTGGGCAAAAAACGCATTTTCTGCACATTTCGCTCGGCTCACCCATCGGCACATGCCGCAACAACACATGGCCTACCGTCCCGCGTTCTCAGAGGTGTCCCAATGAAAACGGTACCTCACATGTGTGGGTGCACCTACCTGGCCGCCAAGGGGAAAGCCTAAAACACAAGTAACCCAAATACTGTTTTCAGACCGGAATTTGAGACGCTCTGCCGACCGGCACAACATACAGATATGGGCCTCGGGTGTCCAAGCCACTGGGGAAAACAGAGAACCACATGCATTTCCGAAAAGAGGACACCCGTGGGAATCCGCAGAGTTATGATATGCCCAAATCACCCCAGAATGTATTACCCAGACACCCACGCAAAGTCCGAAATGTGGGGAAAAGAACACATTTTCCGCACATTTCGCTCGGCTCACCCATCGAAACATGCCCCCAACAACACATGGCCTACCGTCCCGCGTTCCCACTGGTGTCCCGATGAAAACAGTACCTCACATGTGTGAGTGCACCTACCTGGCCGCCAAAGAGAAAGCCTAAAACACAAGTAACCCCAAGTCTGTTTTCAGACCGGAATTTGAGACGCTCTGCCAACCGGCACAACGTACAGATAAGGGCCTCGGGTGTCCAAGCCACCGGGGAAAACAGGGAACCCATGCATTTCCGAAAAGAGGACACCCGTGGGAATTCGCAGCGGTCTGCCTTGCGCAAATTGCCCCAGTTTTTATTAGCCACAATCCCCGACAAAGTGTGATATTTGGTGGGGAAAAAACACAATGTTCACTTTGTCTGGGGTTCTGGGTAATAAATTCTGGGCCGCTTCGTGCAAGTCAGACCTCGGTGCATTCGCACGGGTGTCCTCTTTTGGGAAATGCTTGGGGTTCCCTGTTTTCCTTGCTGGCTTCGACACCCTAGGCCCAAATCTGTAGGTTTCCCACATAAACAAATTGTGCTGTAGCGAAAGGCTTGGGGTTACCAGCGGGTTACCCTTTTTCCTTTTGCGACCACGGTAGGTGCACCCGCACATGTGAGGGACCTTTTTCGTCGGGACACCTGTGGGAAAGCGAGAAGTTATGATATCTGTTGTTGGTGACGTGTTTCGGTGAGTGGACACAGGGAAATGTCTCTGAAATTGGCTGGAAATGCAGACAATTCTCAGACATTTCGCTCTGGCCACTCACCGGAACACACCGCCAACAACACATGGCCTACCTTCCCGCATCCCCACACGTGTCCCGATGAAAATGGCACCTCACTTGTGTGCGTGCACCTACCGGGGGCGCAAAAGGAAAAGGGTAACCCTCTGGTAACCCCAAGCCTTTCGCCACTGCCCATTTTGTTCATGTTGGCAACCTACAGATTTGGGCCTAGGGTGTCGAAGCAAGCAAGGAAAACAGGGAACCCCATGCATTTCCCAAAAGAGGACATCCGTGGGAATCCGCAGAGGTATGATATGCCCAAATCGCACCAGAATTTATTACCCAGATACCCCGCAAAGTCCGAAATGTGGAGAAAAAAAACGCATTTTCTGCACATTTCGCTCAGCTCACCCATCGAAACACGCCCCCAACAACACATGGCCAACCATCCCATGTTCCCACAGGTTTCCCGATGAAAACGATTCCTCACATGTGTGGGTGCACCTACCTGGCCGCCAAGGGGAAAACCTAAAACACAAGTAACCCCAAGTCTGTTTTCAGACCGGAATTTGAGACGCTCTACCGACCGGCACAACGTACAGATATGGGCCTCGTATGTCCAGGCCACCGGGGAAAACAGGGAACCCCATGCATTTCCAAAAAGAGGACACCCGTGGGAATCCGCAGAGGTATGATATGCCCAAATCGCCCCAGAATGTATTACCCAGACACCCCCGCAAAGTCAGAAATGTGGAAAGAAATGCATTTTCCGCACATTTCGCTCGGCTCACCCATCGAAACACGGCCCCAACAACACATGGCCTACCGTCCCGCGTTCCCACAGGTGTCCCGATGAAAACTGTACCTCACATGTGTGGGTGCATCTACCTGGCCGCCAAGGGGAAAGCCTAAAACACAAGTAACCCCGTCTGTTTTCAGACCGGAATTTGAGACGGTCTGCCGACCGGCAAAACATACAGATATGGGCCTCGGGTGTCGAAGCCAGCAAGGGAAACAGGGAACCCCATGCATTTCCCAAAAGAGGACACCCATGGGAATCCACAGAGGTCTGCCTTGCGCAAATTGCCCCAGTTTTTATTAGCCACAATCCCCGACAAAGTGTGATATTTGGTGGGGGAAAAAACACAATGTTCACTTTGTCTGGGGTTCTGGGTAATAAATTCTGGTCCGCTTCGTGCAAGTCAGACCTCGGTGCATTCGCACGGGTGTCCTCTTTTGGGGAATGCATGGGGTTCCCTGTTTTCCTTGCTGGCTTCGACACCCTAGGCCCAAATCTGTAGGTTTCCCACATGAACAAATTGTGCTGTAGCGAAAGGCTTGGGGTTACCAGCGGGTTACCCTTTTCCTTTTGCGCCCACGGTAGGTGCACCCACACATGTGAGGTACCTTTTTCGTCGGGACACCTGTGGGAACGCGAGAAGGTATGATATCTGTTGGTGGTGATGTGTTTCGGTGAGTGGACACAGGGAAATGTCTCTGAAATTGGCTGGAAATGCAGACAATTCCCAGACATTTCGCTCTGGCCACCGACCGAAACACACCGTCAACAACACGTGGCCTACCTTCCCACGTCCCCACACATGTCCCGATGAAAACGGTACCTCACTTGTGTGCGTGTACCTACCGGGGGCGCAAAGGAAAAGGGTAACCCACTGGTAACCCCAAGACTTTCGCCACTGCCCATTTTGTTCATGTGGGCAACCTACAGATTTGGGCCTAGGGTGTCGAAGCCAGCAAGGAAAACAGGGAACCCCATGCATTTCCCAAAAGAGGACACACGTGGGAATCCGCAGAGGTATGATATGCCTAAATTGCCCCAGAATTTATTACCCAGACACCCCCGCAAAGTCCGAAATGTGGAGAAAAAAAACGCATTTTCTGCACATTTCGCTCGGCTCACCCATCGAAACACGCCCCCAACAACACATGGCCTACCGTACCGTGTTCCCACAGGTTTCCCGATGAAAACGGCACCTCACATGTGTGGGTGCACCTACCTGGCCGCCAAGGGGAAAGCCTAAAACACAAGTAACCCCAAGTCTGTTTTCAGACAGGAATTTGAGAAGGTCTGCCGAACGGCACAACATACAGATATGGGCCTCGGGTGTCGAAGCCAGCAAGGGAAACGGGGAAACCAATGCATTTCCGAAAAGAGGACACCCGTGGGAATCTGCAGAGGTATGATATGCCCAAATCGCCGCAGAATTTATTACCCAGACACCCCCGCAAAGTCAGAAATGTGGAAAAAAAACACATTTTCCGCACATTTTGTTCGGCTCACCCATCTAAACACGCCCCCAACAACACATGGCCTACCGTCCCGCGTTCCCACAGGTGTCCCGATAAAAACGGTACCTCACATGTGTGGGTGCACCTACCTGGCCGCCAAGGGGAAAGCCTAAAACACAAGTAACTCTGTCTGTTTTCAGACCGGAATTTGAGACTGTCTGCCGACCGGCAAAACATACAGATATGGGCCTTGGGTGTCGAAGCCAGCAAGGGAAACAGGGAACCCCATGCATTTCCCAAAAGAGGACACCCATGGGAATCCACAGAGGTCTGCCTTGCGCAAATTGCCCCAGTTTTTATTAGCCACAATCCCCGACAAAGTGTGATATTTGGTGGGGAAAAAACACAATGTTCACTTTGTCTGGGGTTCTGGGTAATAAATTCTGGTCCGCTTCGTGCAAGTCAGACCTCGGTGCATTCGCATGGGTGTCCTCTTTTGGGAAATGCATGGGGTTCCCTGTTTTCCTTGCTGGCTTCGACACCCTAGGCCCAAATCTGTAGGTTTCCCACATGAACAAATTGTGCTGTAGCGAAAGGCTTGGGGTTACCAGCGGGTTACCCTTTTCCTTTTGCGCCCACGGTAGGTGCACCCACACATGTGAGGTACTCTTTTCGTCGGGACACCTGTGGAAACGCGAGAAGGTATGATATCTGTTGTTGGTGATGTGTTTCGGTGAGTGGACACAGGGAAATGTCTCTGAAATTGGCTGGAAATGCAGACAATTCTCAGACATTTCGCTCTGGCCACCGACCGAAACACACCGTCAACAACATGTGGCCTACCTTCCCGCGTCCCCACACGTGTCCCGATGAAAACGGTACCTCATTTGTGTGCGTGCACCTACCGGGGGCGCAAAAGGAAAAGGGTAACCCACTGGTAACCCCAAGCCTTTCGCCACTGCCCATTTTGTTCATGTGGGCAACCTACAGATTTGGGCCTAGGGTGTCGAAGCCAGCAAGGAAAACAGGGAACCCCATGCATTTCCCAAAAGAGGACACCCATGGGAATCCGCAGAGGTATGATATGCCCAAATCGCCCCAGAATTTATTACCCAGATACCCCCGCAAAGTCCGAAATGTGGAGAAAAAAAACGCATTTTCTGCACCTTTCGCTCGGATCACCCATCGAAACACTCCCCCAACAAAACATGGCCTACCGTCCCGTGTTCCCACAGGTTTCCCGATGAAAACGGCACCTCACATGTGTGGGTGCACCTACCTGGCCGCCTAGGGGAAAGCCTAAAACACAAGTAACCCCAAGTCTGTTTTCAGACCGGAATTTGAGACGGTCTGCCGAACGGCACAACATACAGATATGGGCCTTGGGTGTCAAAGCCAGCAAGGGAAACAGGGAACCCCAAGCATTTCCTAAAACAGGACACCCGTGGGAATCCACAGAGGTATGATATGCCCAAATCGCCGCAGAATTTATTACCCAGACACCCCCGCAAAGTCAGAAATGTGGAGAAAAAAAACACATTTTCCACACATTTTGTTCAGCTCACCCATCAAAACACACCCACAACAACACATGGCCTACCGTCCCGTGTTCCCACAGGTGTCCCGATGAAAACGGTACCTCACATGTGTGGGTGCACCTACCTGGCCACCAAGGGGAAAGCCTAAAACACAAGTAACCCCAAGTCTGTTTTCAGACCGGAATTTGAGACGGTCTGCCGACCGGCACAACATACAGATATGGGCCTCGGGTGTCGAAGCCAGCAAGGGAAACAGGGAACCCTAAGCATTTCCCAAAACAGGACACCCGTGGGAATCCACAGAGGTCTGCCTTGCGCAAATTGCCCCAGTTTTTATTAGCCACAATCCGCGACAAAGTGTGATATTTGGTGGGGAAAAAACACAATGTTCACTTTGTCTGGGGTTCTGGGTAATAAATTCTGGGCCGCTTTGTGCAAGTCAGACCTCGGTGCATTCCCACGGGTGTCCTCTTTTGGGAAATGCATGGGGTTTCCTGTTTTCCTTGCTGGCTTCGACACCCTAGGCCCAAATCTGTGGGTTGCCCACATGAACAAATTGTGCTGTAGCGAAAGGCTTGGGGTTACCAGCGGGTTACCCCTTTCCTTTTGCGCCCACGTAGGTGCACCCACATATGTGAGGTACCTTTTTCATCGGGACACCTGTGGGAACGCGAGAAGGTATGATATCTGTTGTTGGTGACGTGTTTCGGTGAGTGGACACAGGGAAATGTCTCTGAAATTGGCTGGAAATGCAGACAATTCTCAGACATTTCGCTCTGGCCACCCACCGAAACACCCCGCCAACAGCACGTGGCCTACCTTCCCGCGTCCCCACACGTGTCCCGATGAAAATGGTACCTCACTTGTGTGCATGCACCTACCGGGGGTGCAAAAGGAAAAGGGTAACCCACTGGTAACCCCAAGCCTTTCGCACACTGCCCATTTTGTTCATGTGGGCAACTTACAGATTTGGGCCTAGGGTGTTGAAGCCAGCAAGGAAAACAGGGAACCCCATGCATTTCCCAAAAGAAGACACCCGTGGGAATCCGCAGAGGTATGATATGCCCAAATCGCCCCAGAATTTATTACCCAGAACCCCAGACAAAGTGAACATTGTGTTTTTTCCCCACCAAATATCACACTTTGTCTGAAAACAGACGGGGTTATTTGTGTTTTAGGCTTTCCCCTTGGCGGCCAGGTAGGTGAACCCAAACATGTGAGGTACCGTTTTCATCGGGACACCTGTGGGAACGTGGGACGGTAGGCCATGTGTTGTTGGGGGCGTGTTTTGATGGGTGAGCCGAGCGAAATGTGCGGAAAATGTGTTGGGTAAACAAAGAAAATAATACAAAATCGTAGGCTGCTTTTTAGGGGGGCTGAGGGCCACCCTAAATTGGCAGCGAATGTTATACTGCAACGGGGGGTGGCACTCACCCCCCCACCCCAAATGGAGGGCCCCACCTCATGCAACCCTCTCTGGGGGGCAGATATCTGCTCCTAGGAAGGGGCATCTGACCCCAGGGAGGGATGCATGAGGTGGGGCCCCTCCTCTCTGACGCCAGGGAGGGATGCATGAGGTGGGGCCCACCATTTGGGGTGGGGGGGAGAGGGCCATCCCCCGTTACAGTAGAACATTTGCCGGCAATGTAGGGTGCCCCTCAGCCCCCCTAAAAAGCAGCCTACAATTTTGTATTATTTTCTTTGTTTACCCAAGTTCGCTTGGCGCAGATGGCCACATTAGTGTGCCAATCTGCCCCCAGGGTGCCCAAACCCTACTGCCCCATCTATTGGGGGTCCTGCCCCACCTTTTGTGGTGGCCCTCTCCTTACCAACATCGAACGGAGGGGGGGGCACATCATGCAGTCCTTACTAGGAGGCTCAGGGAGGGCTGCATGAGGTTCCCCCCCCAGCCATTTGGGGTGGGGGGGAGAGGGCCACCACAAAAGGTGGGGCAGGACCCCCAATAGATGGGGCAGTAGGGTTTGGGCACCCTGGGGCCAGATTGGCACACTAATGTGGCCATCTGCGCCAAGCGAAGTTGGGTAAACAAAGAAAATAATACAAAATCGTAGGCTGCTTTTTAGGGGGGGCTGAGGGGCACCCAAAATTGGCAGCGAATGTTGTACTGCAACAGGGGGCACTCTCCCCCCCACCCCAAATGGAGGTCCCCACCTCATGCATCCCTTCCTGGGGAGTGCCACCCCCTGTTGCAGAACAACATTCGCTGCCAATTTAGGGTGCCCTTCAGCCCCCCCTAAAATGCAGCCTACGATTTATGTTTTTGTTTACCCAAGTTTGCTTGGCGCAGATGGCCACATTAGTGTGGCAATCTGCCACCAGGGTGCCCAAATCCTACTGCCCCACCTTTTGTGGAGGCCTTCTCCTCACCCACACCGAACGGAGGGGGGGGGGCACATCATGCAGTCCTTCCTAGGAGGCTCAGGGAAGGCTGCATGAGGTGTCCCCCCAGCCATTTGGGGTGGGGGGGAGAGGGCCTCCACAAAAGGTGGAGCAGGACCCCCAATAGATGGGGCAGTAAGGTTTGGGCACCCTGGGGCCATATTGGCACACTAATGTGGCCATCTGCGCCAAGCGAAGTTGGGTAAACAAAGAAAATAAATACAAAATCGTAGGCTGCATTTTAGGGGGGGCTGAGGGGCACCCTAAATTGGCAGCAAATGTTGTACTGCAACGGGTGGGCACTCTCCCCCCGACCCCAAATGGAGGTCCCCACCTCATGCATCTCTCCCTGGCGTCAGATAGGGGAGGCCCCACCTCATGCATCCCTCCCTGGGTCAGAAGCCCGTTCCTAGGAGCAGATATCTGCCCCAGGGAGGGTTGTATGAGGTGGGGCCCTCCATTTGGGGAGGGGGGGTGAGTGCCACCCCCCATTGCAGTACAACATATGCTGCCAATTTAGGGTGCCCCTCAGCCCCCCCTAAAATGCAGCCTACGATTTTGTTTTTTTTTTTTGTTTACCCAAGTTCGCTTGGCGCAGATGGCCACATTAGTGTGCCAATCTGACCCCAGGGTGCCCAAACCCTACTGCTCCAGCTATTGGGGGTCCTGCCCCACCTTTTGTGGTGGCCCTCTCCTCACCCACACTGAACGGAAGGGGGGGGCACATCATGCAGTCATTCCTAGGAGGCTCAGGGAGGGCTGCATGAGGTGTCCCCCCCCAGCCATTTGGGGTGGGTGGGGAGAGGGTCACCACAAAAGGTGGGGCAGAACCCCCAATAGAAGGGGCAGTAGGGTTTGGGCACCCTGGGGCCAGATTGGCACACTAATGTGGCCATCGGCGCCAAGCGAAGTTGGGTAAACAAAAAAAATAATACTAAATCGTAGGCTGCTTTTTAGTGGGGGCTGAGGGGCACCCTAAATTGGCAGTGAATGTTGTACTGCATCAGGGGTGGCTCTCTCCCTCCCCCACCCCAAATGGAGGTCCCCACCTCATGCATCCCTCCCTGGCGTCAGATAGGGGAGGCCCCACCTCATGCATCCCTCCCTGGGGTCAAATGCCCCTTCCTAGGAGCAGATATCTGCCCCCAGGGAGGGTTAAAAGGCGTGCCCCCTTTCTACTTTGGTTGGGGGGAGTGCCACCCCCCCTTTCAATCAGTAAAAAAATCCATGGTGGCTAGTGGCCCCCACCCCCTCCTCACCCCTACCCCACCCCCTTTTCCCATCATTTTTATTTTTATTTTTTACATTCCCTGGGGGCAGATGGTCAGCCATCTGCCCCCAGGGTTCATGTGCATGTGCCCCCATGCTTTGGGGGCCGGGGGGAGAGGGCTGCTTACTTGAAGCAGCCCCCCTCCCCCCCAACTCACAAACAAATCAATGGTGGTCTAGTGGGTTGCTGGTCACAGATCAGCACTCTGCGTTGATCCATGACCAGCAATGCGTCATATCAGTGGTGTCCTTGGGACACCACTTTTTGTCATATCCCTGGTGGTCTAGTGGGCCCCAGGGCCCCAAACCCCCTCCCACCTCTCCCCATCCCTCGATTTTTTTGGGGATTTTTTTTCCACCCCTAGGGGCAGTGATCATCTGCCCCCAGGGGTCTCTGGCGCTGTGGCCCCATGCTTTGGGGCCACGGGGGGAAGGGAGCCGCTTACCTAGTAAGCATCCCCCCTCCCCCCGCGACACAAACGGATCTGTATTGATCCGGTGGCATTGCTGTCCGCAGATCGCGCGCCCTGCACCCGATCCACGGGCAACAATGCCACACAGTGGGTATCGTTGGAAAGGGGAGGATCTCACCTTTCCAACGATACCCGTTTCGATCTCCGGCTTGAAATACAGCCGGAGATCGAGGCGGACCAAGAAGGTCTCTTACCTTCTCTCTTCCCCGCAGCAGCCGAAAATGGCTGCTGCGGGGAATTTACTTTCAGTTTCACGCCGACGTGCGTTACGCACGCCGACATGAAACTGAAGGTAATCCTGCCCCCTGGCTGTGAGGGGGGACCTCCCCCTCACATAGCCCAGGGGTTGGATTACAGTTTTGCTCGATCCCTGCGTTGCCTAAACCGAGGCAAACAGGCAAAACCGAGGCAAAACAGAGTGCCTAAACCGACAAGCCGGCTCGTCGGTGGCAACCTGGAGCGCTTGCACTTAAGGGGTTAAGCTACAAGGATTTTGGAGGTCCAAAAGCCTACACAAAAAAAAAAATAACACCAAAACTCCCACACCGCCTACAACCACGAAAGTGGCAGAAGTGAGAGTGTTCCTCCTTTGGACCCGGAGTCAAAGGGGATCACAAAATGCTCCTGTTGCTACCAGGCAGAATGACCAACAGAGAAGCCCTCTCTCTAGTCCAAGTCGAGTGACCCTCAACCGTGTTCCAAAATACAGACCCTTCTGACACCAGTACATATATATGTCCATGGTTCATGAGTTCCAGACCCCTCATGGGCTACAGATACAATCCCACCAGAAGAGAGTGGGATTCCAAATCAGGGAACAGTTCCCCTGGGAAATCCTAATCGGAATACTTACCCTCCTAACCCACATTTCCAAAACAACTTTCATTTTCCTCCTAGATTGCAGGACAATAGATCCCAGAATCAAGGGGAGCAGAGACCCACAAATGAAGGTTACATTAGTTTTCAAAAATTACCCTTTCAGGGAACAACAAAGGTATTGAGTGGAAGGAGGGGATATTCTAGACCCCCGCTCCACTATTCCTGCTCTTCCTCGGTAGGCCCAGTCGCGGCTGCTTTGGGTCCAGGGCCCCGGCCCAAGGGCACTCGCACGGGAATACCTTTGGAACAGTCTCCCCCTTGTGTCATTCCCTCGAGTAACATAGAACTAGAGGAGGACAGGACGCCATTTTGTAAAGCACCGACTCCATTTTGTAATTCTAAAACAATTGTGTAATTCCAATGCAAGCCTGCAGCTCTCCCAGTCAGGCGCACACCACGAGCGAGAGCCTCCCCCCACCTCCATCCCTCCAATCGTTCAGTTCCCATGAGAAGACTGTCTGCGAGAATGCAACAAAATACACACTGTATCTTCTGCCTTCC
This sequence comes from Ambystoma mexicanum, assembly GCF_040938575.1. Classification (NCBI taxonomy): domain Eukaryota; kingdom Metazoa; phylum Chordata; class Amphibia; order Caudata; family Ambystomatidae; genus Ambystoma; species Ambystoma mexicanum. The sequence goes on along the minus strand of NC_090936.1, from coordinate 290,606,152 downwards.
GTCTTACTTCACTAGCCCAGATACAGCCCTGAGCAGGGGCCAGGGCAGGAGCTATTTGTCTCCATAAACTTGTTAATACCCCCATAGACACTGGCCATAAAAACATGATGCCCCTGGATAGAGTCAACAGATGAGAATGACCCCTGAGGCTTTGATCCATTACGATTGTAACATAAACAGAACCAGTACACCTTCTGCGAACATAAGTATGTAAATTTAACGCGGTCCAATGTGTATATGAGTAACCAACACAATATGCGTGCATAACCAGAAATGTTTGTGTTAAACCTTAATAAACAAATGTATAACATACACTAATACAGGATATAAGGGTACTCATGGAAATAATGTAAGATAATGCAATGCGCACCAACATGATTTTATGTATGCCAACACAGAGCTACCTCGTGTCCAGTAACCTATGAGTTTGAAGTGTAAATATATATGTGTCTTAGTTTATAAGAATATTGTAGTGGCAAGTTTTTCTAATAAGCCTTAGTGTGTGTAAGGAGTACACATGCAGATTGCAAGTAGCAAGCCATTTTTGTTTTCCTATAACTTGCAGAAGATGGACATTGAATTAAGGATGTGTTTCTAAACTTTGATGTTTCTTTGAGCAATAATAAGTACATTGAGTCAAACGAGTAACATTGTATGCTTTAATCTAGTATGACTTAAGTATAACTCAGCAAGCCACATTTAAAAAGTCTGAATGTACAATCGTGTTTTAAAGAGCCACTTTATATAATGTATTAGGGAAATTAGTTACGAGAAAGCCTCGACTCTCCCATGCCATTAGGGTGTCAAATGAGGTCAGCAAACGAGCTAAAGGTATTTGGAATTTTGATCATTGAACCCGTAACAAAAATGTAGATCCACAATGATATGTGCCTTTTGTGACCCAGCCCTTTTCCAGTCGTATATTCAACATTCCTTTCAGTGTTATCAGGTGGACACCCTAAACCCTGCAACGACCCCAAGGACCCTTTAGTCAGTATACCCTGAATAGTTCAAACAGATCATGCACAGTGTTTGGCGAGTGAAATCGAGTCCATGACCAGTAATAAATAATGTATCTTTGAACCATGTTTTGCAAGTATTAGGATACAGGCCGCTGAGGTCACCGGATGAACAAATCATGGTAGTGAATGGATGAGAATGTGTGGCCACAAGGGCAAAATGTTATTTGAGTCTTATGATACAAAGAATATAAACCTCGATCCATCATGCTAGACTGATGAGCCCAGCTAGCCGATTGACCCCGGACACCCCGTCGCCTCACCACGTGCCCTCGGACCAATCAGCCATCGCCGACCTTATAGCACCCATAGGTGCCTAACCTTAGTGTCCAATCTCAATCTTTCTTGTGCCCCCTAGGCCTTCCCACTGTGATGACGCTGTTTGTGAATATAATCAAAGTGTTACGTTTTTTCTGCAGAGCGCTCTCGGCGTTAGCAGAGTAGATTCTGCTTGCCCTAATTTTAGATAAAAGCCTTTAATATCACTTTCACTTGGTCTTGGTCTCATTCCCCCCTGGGATGTACTTTATTGATCTGTTGGGTGATTTACTAGTATTATTTGGGGGTCTCTCACTTTCAGTATGAACAGACACCTCCCTACAGCTTTTAGGGAGGAGAAAAGATCTCTCCACCTGAGCAATAGGTTAACCAATTGACAGAGAAAATTAGATGGATGTTGAGGGCCCAACGGAACCCTCAGATTGCCAGTTTTCCCCCCAAAACCCCAACGTCCAAGACAGGTGCCACTGCGGGACAGTGACAAGAGGAAAATAATTCTGATAACAGTTTCCTAGTGGAAGAGGAAAAAAGGGATATGGAAGAAAAGACATACCAAGCATTTGAAGAAGCTCCCTTTCTGATCCATAAAAAGACCCCCTAATGAAGTAAAGAAATGACAGAAAGTAATAGCGGCAACTGTTGCCATTGGTTAATAGAACCAAACGAACAGAGAAATATAGGGAAATTCCAAGAAAAAAATCATAAAATAGTCACCATTGAGAGTTAGAAGAACGCAGATGGTGTGACATATCCTACAGAAAAGTGTGTCAAAATAGAAGACCCTGAATTTTGAAAACATAAAACAAGAGACCAAGAAGACCAAGAAACCCTTAGATACTAAAGCCAATCTGTTAAAAGAAAAACTAGAAACCAAAAATGTCCCCAAACTGTAGAGGTACCCTCCCTCCTAAAGGAGAAGATTGTCCTCTGAAAAGAGAAGACAGTAAAGAGCTTGTTAAAAATGGGGATACACCTACTCTATATTTGATCTCCAAATGCATGTTTATTTCGACATGTTCCCAAGCCAACTCACATGTAACGAATCTCAAAGAAGGAAGTACGTGCATGGTAGCGAGCCAAGTTCAAGAAATATTTTATCTAAAGAAAATTCATGCTGCACTGTCAAACACTTTTTTTGTAAACTAGAGACTAAAGAAGCGAGATTCTATGCTTCTGTTCAGATGCAAGGTCAGTGTGATTTGTATGCCCTGGTAGACACAGGATCACAGAGAACCATGATTTCAAAAAACCTTTTGACCAACTCAAACTAGGAAGGGGAAAGATTCATTAAATTGCTCTCAAACCTTCAATGGGATTGCAGATCTGGAAATCAAAACTGGGTGACACAGACTGAAACATCCAGTGATTGTCGTGGCTACAGAGGGCTCACCCTGTTTGCTGGGGAACGATTTCCTTTGGAGGCTGCTCCTTCTGACTGATTTTGTAAACCAGGTTCTCTGGACCCAAACCAACTGTACCGAATATGTGTCAAAGAAATGTTGCCTATACCGAATTCGGCGCCTTTATGTCGTACTAAAATCCTGACCCCCCCCACTACTCTGACTAAGGTGAGCAGGGGTTGTAGGGTATTCCCTTCTCCCCTCAGTTGGAGTAATGGGGTTGAGGGTTGCAGGGGTGCCCCCCGCTTCCATTAAATGGTAGCGAGGGACAATAAAGACAAAAAAAGTTACAAAAAGAAAAAAAGGACTCTGCACCGCTAGTTATGACCCACGTTAGCGGGATAGAATTGACACCCCAGGGATACAAGAGAGACAGCAGAAAAAGTGTGCTGCTGAAAAGGTAAGTGGGTAGCGGGGAGGTAGGTAGAGGTATGAGGGGCACAGTGATATATGTGATCACTGCACCGCACCATAATGAAAGTTGACATTATGGGCGGCTCTACTAGCACATAGATACAACATATAATACCTAGCAGGTGCATCTTAAAAATTTCAATTGGTGTTACAGCTATTGAGCATAATTGGTGCATCGTTAGAGATGCCACTTCTGAATGTTATCTGGGTAGTGATATTCTCCATCGATTTGTAATCCATTCGGATTTTATTAATAATAAAGTTTGGTCAAGACTGGGGGGTAACCCAATGGACAATGTTGAAAAACCATTTCAGTCAGCTCAACTGTTACCCTATGCTGTGGAAGTCCAAGTAAAAGAAGAGGTTACTATCCCAGGACAGGTTTGACAATTTACGGTACCCATCAAAACAAACAGGATAAACCCTGATAAACCCTGATAAATAGAAGATGTTACCTGTGACATCTTGAAAGATGAAGTAGTATTTATAGTTAATAATAACTTTCTTGAATCCAGGGAATCCCTTGTCCAGGTAAACCCCCGTAAAAATAGATCTCTCTACCCAGCTGGAGGATACTTCTGAAATATCAAAGTCAGATGTATTTCCAGGTTTCTGGCAGATGGTCAAAGAACAGATAGGTCTGGCCGATGCCTGTGAGACGATGAATAACTACAACAACTGAAACAGGTATTCCTAGATTTCCAGAATATCTTCTATGTTGACTCCTACAATTGTGGGAATACAACTAGTCATTCAATAACAATACCTTCAAATCCAGAAATGGATCTGGTGTTTGTAAGACAAGACCGGTTGCCTGTCACATCCTTGGCGTCACTCACAGAGATGATCAGAATTCTGGAATCCAATGGAAATTTGTCTGATCCCCAGTACCTTTAACAAAACGATACTCAGAAGGGAGGAAGGATAGCTCAGGGGCAAAGCGTTTGTCTTGGAAGCAAGACAAGGCAGCACAACACAGGTTCGAATCCTGATCCCGCTGAGAAACTACTTGCTGGTATTAAGCGTGTTATATAAGAACAATTATAGCAATTATAACAATCCTAAAACAAGATGGACAATGGAAACTGTGCAGACCAAAAGGGACTTGAATAAATGGGTCCACATAGCAATGTGGCATCTTCGCTATATTGACCAAGGACTCGCACAGATCCAAGGATCAAAGGTGTACTCAGCCTCGACCTGAAAAATGGTTCTTGCCCACCACCCATCAATAGGGAAGATCAGTATAAACTTGCCTTTACATCTAGGGAGCAAAAATATACTTGGACCCATAAATCAATTCAGGAAATTAGTTCAACATTTTCCTTCACAAGGACATGCCTGATTCGAGTAAGAGAGAGGAAACTTGGCCTATGTAGAGGATCTGTTGATCAAAAGCTCAAATGTGGAAGAAAATCTGGTGGAAATCAGATATGTTCTTGCTCATTTGCAAAATGCTGGTGTGAAATTATCTTTCCAGAAAGCACAATGTTGCATAACTAGAGTGAATTTTCTGGGACATGAAATCACAGCTGAGTGTCTCAATTCCCAGAAAAGGAAGGTTGAGGCACTACTCAAATTAATGAACCTCAGAACTCTACATGAGTTGCAAACCCTCCTTGGACTGACTAATTATAGTCAAAAATTCATAGAGGATTATGCAGAGATCACTCGACCTTTGGTCCTTTTTTTGAAGGCCGGGGTAAAGTAGGAGTGGGTTGATGCACAATCTGAAGCACTAAAGCAATTGAAAAGAAGCCTGTCACAAGCTCCTTGTGTAACTTACCCCATCAAGCATCAAGAATAAAGCGTTTTTTTTAGAGACTGGTCTCTCAGACACCTGCTTGGCAGCAGTGTTATTCCCAAAACACGATAAAGTAAACAAGGTAATCTCCTACGCGATCAAAATGTTATCCTCCAGAGAAGAGAAATTCAATGATTGCGAGAAAGCACTCCTGGCAATGATTTAGGTGTTGGAACCTACCACCCGCTTATCCATGGTTAGCACATCATAGTAGACATCACTGTGGTAGGTCAGAAGAAGGAGACGGACTCTAATTAGACATTTCACTGGTATGTGTATTAAAGAATATAAATATAGTCTATCCCTATTGTAAAAGGCATGCCTACCTAACAAAAATAGCTAAGGTGCTCGTCAGTGAATGTCTATAAATGAAACCATCCACCGTATGACTCTAAACAAACTGACCCAACTACTATAAGAACTTAAAGTCAGAAGAATGTTTTCCTTCTCCTGACGTTGGTTGACTTGTCTCTCAGCCACTTTTCAATAAATGATCTTCACATAGTCTCTAGTGATGACTTCTATCAGTTCCTACCATTCAGTTATTATTGTCATGAACCTTTGTTTCTTTTCTTGTGTCCTTCTACAAGAGTTGGTCTTTTTCTCCTTGCCTGGTAAACTTAACCAATAAAGATCGTTTCCTTCTATGTAATTTCTTAGCTTCTTGAATAGTTCATAGTCTTTGATTTCCTTTTCCTCTTGGTTAGGAGGTTTCTTTTCAAAGTTCCACTTGTTCTCAGGTTTCACTTTTATAACCTTTTCTTTTCTTTCACTTATTCTTTCTTGGGTCATCCACCGAGTATTTCTCTTCCACTTCTTTTTGTACTAATACTCCTTTCTATACTGAGACTAGTAGGAGTATTCCAACAATGATTCTTATTTACTCTTGTTATGTGTTCTCTCTCTGGACTGTGACAAGTATGAGCACGCCAACAATGATTCTCCTTTACCTTCGTTATATTTTCTGTCTCTTGATTGTGAAGAGTATGAGCATTCCAATAATGATTTTCATTCACTTTCTTTATGTTTTCTCTCTCTGCACTATGACAAGTATGAGCATTCTAATAATGATTCTGATCCCTGCCCGGGTCTCCCATTATCCCTGTTACCTTTCTTTTTTAGGGTTAATATCACCAGGGTTCTCGTTTGTTGAGGATCGGCTTCCTATCCTCTGAAGCTGGTGTCTTGGGTCTTCTTGCCCTCTTCTCATCTCTTTGTTTGTCGTGGATGGTGTTCCGGTCTCTCTGGTACTGGCTTATTTTGAATCTGCTCTGGCAGAACAATTTCAGCATCTTTCTGAGGACCTCCTGGCCACATGGTTGCGTTACCAATCTCCTGCTTTGCTTCAGTTCGCCTGACTCTCCTGCTACTGATGGTAGCACAGCTGTTACCTCTTGGTCTTCTCTGACTGCAGGATGCTGTGTGTGTCACCTCTGCTGCTCTCTGGAGTCAGCGTGTGTCTCTCTTTGAAACTCACAGGCTCTATGTTTATTTCCCCAGGCTACTGTCTTTTCTATATTGACGTAGATGTGGGGCTTCCCCTGCACAAGTAGCTGTTTTGTTTTCTCTTTCGGTTGTGGACCCTCTTCTACTCTCCACATCCTCTTCTTCATCCCAGTAGAATTAGAGGTTAAGAGGAGGTTTTCCGTTTCATCTTGGAAATAACACATATTCTCTTCACAGATGTTGTTACCAGGAAGATTAAAAGATGTTACTTTGGAAAGCTCTCTAGGGAGTTCCTCTTGAGAACAGGAGTCCTTGTCCCCAAAGGGGGAGTCTCTCCTGTTGAGGTCATATTTGCTTCTATCCCTATGGACGGTATTGGAGAGCATGCTCAGCTCCCTAGCCTCACAGAGTGGGGCTCCCCCTTGGGGAGAATAGACTAATTCCCGCGATTTGTCATACCTCCCACCAACTGTAACAATATCACCAAAGTGATAGAATATGGGCTAGGAATGTCTCAAATTCAAGAATTACTTTTTGGATTCTGTAAATGCCGGGGTTTTCTGTGGAGGTCAGGTATGGCCAAAGTAAGAAGAGAACAATAGCTCTAGGTTTGGAAGACTTACATGATTGTGCTGAAGAACAACTGACTTGAGGATGAAAGTCTAATAGCCACTGATAATATGGAGGCATACCTGGCATCCCCATACAAGGTATATGAAGAAAGCAATTTTCAGAGGATACCCACGTTTATGTGGATGAATGTTTCTATCATATTACTAAAGATGGGGAGAAAGAATTAGCTGCTAGCATTGGGAACGCGTGGGAGAATGATCTTCTTGACCCGCTGCTGGTTACAAAATAGGAACCAGAGAAGTCAGGCAGCAGAGCTGATGGCAATTTATCAAACTGTCCACACAGCCATAAAACACAAACTCAAAGATCTGTTCATTATCACTGACTCTGATTATTTGCAAAAGGGGTTTGTGGAACACTTGACTATTTGGAAAAAAGGGGCATTCTTTGTGCAAATTACAAACCATTAAAACATGGTAGATTGATCCAGACTAGTGATGATCTGGTGATGTCTAATGTAATGACCTTCTACTGCAAAAAGATCAAAGGTCATTCCAATATAGAGGGTCCTGATGAGAATGGAAATGGTTTGGTTGCCCAATTGGCCAAAATAGAAGCTCTATAGGGGGACTTCATAGAGATCGAACATCTCCTGAAAGAAATCGAGGTCACAGTGGTGACCAGATCAAAAACACCCACTGACGGTGAACTTTATGGCTGCTCAGTGGAGCAAGGATGCCCTGATGCAGACTTGAGTTCTGCTCAAAAAGGTCATACCATCATAGGGACATTTTATCAATATTTAAACGATCCAATCAGTTTTCCTCTGACAGAACCAAGCAAAGGAAGATCTCTGCATTTTGAAGAAATTTCAAAAAATGTTCACGATTCAAGATGTACCGTTGGTGAGGAAACCCCAATTTGGGTATGACAGTGGATGGTACCTACCTCATTCCAAAGTCTGATTATAAACCATGCACAACTACAACCAATCATAGGGGATTTCAAAAGACTTTAGAGATACTGTGATAAGTCTTAAGTCTTTAAATATACTAGTGTTTAATTATTAGTATTGTTATTAGTAATTGAACGGATGTCTCATGTGTGCTCAGTTCCAACCGAGTTCTCCCACATAAATAGCCCTTCTACAGAAAAGAGGAATGACATTACCATGGTGTGATTAATAAGTAGATTTCATTGGACCAGTCCCTCGTTCTTCCGGAGGAAACAAATAAATGTTAACTGTGACATGCCTCTTCACAAAGTGGATTTAGTGCGTTCCTGCCAAAACTGTAAGGCAGAGACCTGCGCCACTTTGATGATCAACCATATCTTTTCTCGTTTCGCTCTTCCTCTAGGAACTGTGTCTCACAGAGGAAGTCATTTAACCAGTGAGGTGATGTGGGAAATTTTAGGAGTGAATAGAAAACTCCACATCACCGACTGCCCAGCATCGAGCAGCAGTGTGTATTGATACACCATAACAAATGTATCTTGAAGACATTTGTAGTTGATTGTGGACCAAGTTTGGACATCAGATTGCTGGTTGTCCTGATGACCCTCACATCTATATCTTCTTCTGCCACCAAGATATCTCCATTTGAATTAATGACTTGATGAAAAATGGTATTACCTCAAAATCTGGTTTTCCGAACTCAGGTGCAGACATTGATAAATGCCCTTTAACTACTCATGAATGCATTAAGAATTTGAGGAATCATCTACAGCATGCTTTTGCCTATTCCGAACACAATCTGGAGATGTCTGCTGAAGGGATGAGGGTGTACTATAACCTCAAAAAACAAAAAGGAAATACAAGGTAGGTGACAGGGTTTATCTCTATAATATTCAAAGAACCCAATCCCAGGAGAAGATGTTTTGACCTTCTTGACAAGGTGATTTTGAGATCATTAATAAGATTCCTCTTGTCACTTATAAGACCTGCATCCCAAAAGGTGATCTGATTGATATGAACCCATTTTTTCTCAATCAGTTAAAAAAGCTGTCACCCTCGACCAGAGATTGATTGACGAGCCATCTAAGGTTGGGTGTGGAGGGTCAGAACGAGGAGAAAAACTAGATTCATCCATTCTCAAGATGATTTTATTTAAATAATATGAAAGCTGCCTCACTTTCTCTATACTATGGGTTTCTGCACCTAACAAAACTAACCGGGGTGCTTGTCAGTCAGTTGTGAACTCCAGCCAACCAAACCTACTCTGAGCATACCACTAATGCAAAACAACTAAAGTTTAGGAGAATGACTCCCTTCTCCTGGGGCTGGGTTCTCAGCATCCATCAATATAGAATATTTAAATAGTTCTTGGCTATCACTTGGATAAGTTTGTTTAATTATTCCCTTAGATGATTCTTCCGATTTCTTGTCCTCTCTTCTCTTTTCAAAATCCTCTTAAAAGGTGTTTATTTACCTAGAACTTCTTTCACTCTGACTTTATCACATAAACGTGAAAGTCTCTCTTTATCTGACATCTAACTTGTAATTTGAGTACTATGAGCAATCTTACTCTTCTCAGTGTTATTAATACTTTTATCACTTTGCTTTTCACTGGGACAAGTATGATGAACCCAGTGATGATTCTCTCTCTTTTTATTACTGTGCTTCTCACTGGGATGAGTATGATTGACCCAGTGATGTTTCTCACTTGTCTGGTTACTTTGTATCTCACTGGAGCAAGTATGATTGGCCCACTGATTCCTTTCGTTCTTCTTCTCACTGCGATGAGTATGATTGACCCATTGCTGATTCGCACTATTCTGGTTACTAGCGTCTCACTGGGACGAGCATGAGTATAGCATTTGTTACTCTCCTTAAAGGCCATTCTTTTCCTAGAACTTCTTTCACTCAGACTTTATCAAATAACTTGAAGGTCTCTGTTTATCTGGCAATGAATTTGAATCTTGAATACTATGAGCAATCGTTCTCAATCCTCTTATTTATTGTATATATTTTCCGTTTACAAAGCACGCTCAACCCTCTAACATCAAGGCGCTTTTGCGCTACATGTTAGACATAGAAAACAGGTGGGGGCATTAGAGCCGGTGTTTCCCCTACAACTCAAGCACTGAGCAACGTTATCAGTGCTTTCCTGAAGGTCCAATAAGACTGCTCCAAACACAAGACTAGGGGCAAAGAGTTCAGATGCTTTGCTGCAATTGTGGGGAAGCTAGACCCTCCTACTTTGGATCTTTTGAATTTCAGTCGGACCAGATGGTGTGCATAGGCTGGTCTTGTTTGGTCTTGTGGATTGAACATTCTGGAACTTGTCTGCAAGATACGGTGGCACAACATTAGAGGGGCATCTGTGAGTTATTGAGTGGGTCTTGAAGACAATCTGACCCTGGATAGGGAGCCAGTGAGCCTTCCTTCTTTTTGCAGAGATGTGTTCTACTTCAGGAATTTTAAGGACTGCTCGCAGAGCATTGTTTTGGACTACTTGCATTTTTTGGATGTTGGAAGATGCGGTGCCTGCAAACATCGCATTAAAGTAGTTCAGTCTCGACCCGATGACTGCCCTGGCAATAGTAAGTCAGTTGTCTGGAGATAGAAAGGGTCTTGATGCATTAATATGTTTTGTGGAGTGGGCCGCAGAAGAGGCAATAGCATTCCCCTGCGTAGAGAGGGAGAGCGTTGCATCCAAGTAGACTCCTCGAATCTACACCGAAGGGGAAACTGTGATCGTGTTGCCATCAATGTTAAAAGAAGAATATTGGGGAGTGAGTTTCTTGATCACTGCCTGCGGGCCGACCAGCAGGAGCTCAGTCTTATTGTCATTCAAACATAGACAATGCGTGGCTATCCATTCCTGAATAGTCGAGTAGACGGTGCTGAACCTGGCGGCAGCGTCAGTGTAATTGCCAGAGAGGGGAAGGAGGATTTGCGTATCATCGACATAGTTAGTGTAAGAAATGCTGATGGAGTCCAAAAAGTTGAAAAGGGGTTTAGTGAAGACATTGTAGAGTGGGCAGGAGACGCACGCGCCTTGAGGTATGCCACATGTGATAGGGGACGGGGGGCACTGGTGTTCTCTGAAAATACTCTGATGTTCCTTTCAGTCAAAAAAGAGGCAATACAGGTTGAGGCTCCAGGGGATAAGTTTATGGTCCACCAAATCAAAGGCGGCTGGGAGATCCAGGAGTAACAATAGGGCTTGTTTCCCTTGGTCCCTAAGCTCATGCAGCAGTTCTTTTAGGTCTAACAAGGCAGATTTCGTTCCATGACATGGGCGGGAGGCTGATTGTTGTGCCACGGATATTATAGGCTTGTGTGAGAAACCTGAAGGTGTCTCACCCGCTGGTTCCCAGAGATCTGTTATCCAGGTGGCCAGGACACGGCCATTGCTATTGGATCCAGTTCCTGGGGGTGGACCAGTGGGGGAGGATCACCTAGATGAGGGGTCTTCAGGGAGTGGAAGTGGAACACCAACGGGTGAGACATGGTACCCCTTTCCCTGTAACACCTTTTCGCCATCCTACCCTGTAGGATATTTAGAAGCTCACCTCCCCTTTCTGATACAAACACTTTTACACAGTGAAAGACTACAGTGTATTGACATAGCGCCTTGTCCTTGGTCCAATCACTTTTTTGTGCATTTTTAAATTTCCCGCATTTCTAAGCATAGAAGTTACAAGGACCGCAGGACCTGGGTTAAATGTAGGAACATTCACAAGCTTATGCCAACTCCCCTAGAACTATTCATTTCCCCTATACTTAAGGAGCTACCTGACCTCACTAGTGCCAATGAGCTGGCCGAAGCCTATCGCAATATGCTCACTAAGGCAATTAACGAACTGGCACCTGAAAAAACGTGCCTTTCCAAAACCAACATTTCCAAAGCTTGGTTCTCCAATGAGATTCATAAACATAGGTGCCTTAAGAAAAAAGCTTTCCAGCACTGGAAGAATGAGCCATCTATGGCCAACAAATTGGGCTATTCTAATGCTGCCAAAGAGCAGAAGATTGCCATCTACAATGCAAAAAGACAGTTACGCGATGATAGAGTTACCGAAGCACCCTCCAATACTATGGAACTGTTTAGGATCCTTAAGAAACTCGAGACCCCATGTCCCATCACAACAGAAAAACAGAGGGTTCCCAAAACACACTGCGCCAAAAATGCAAGAATTGAAATACAGTCTGGTATTTATTTAGAATGGTCGATCAGCCTGACATGTGTTTCGAACTTAACGGGCTCTTCATCTGAGGCTTGTATTTGAAGTAGTGATTTCAATTCATGAGGGCATACATTTCTTATAAGTGCTCTAATGCTTTGCAGATGCGGTAGAGGCTGAGTAAAGGACGAGAAGCAACAGGAATGGGCCCATTCCTGTTGCTTCTCGTCCTTTACTCAGCACTCTACCGCAGGCTAATTAAGCTCAAAATACGTGTCAGGCTGATCGACCATTCTAAATAAATACCAGACTGTATTTCAATTCTTGCATTTTCGGCGCAGTGTGTTTTGGGAACCCTCTGTTTTATTTTATTGTTCTTGTAATGTGGTAGTATACTGGCAGTATACCCACACTCCCTAGACACCCGCCGCCTGGTTGCTACTTGATATAACTTGTACAAGCGCTGTGGACACGCTTGACTTATTCTGCCAATTGTATTTCTATCACAACATAAGTTGTGAAAGATACCAACTGGTGCACTAGTATTCAGGAGACAATGAGGGGTACAAATGAAAAGATCAGAGCAAATACTGCGATCAATAACACTATCTTAGACTCTTGGCAAGACCCCATGCTCTATGTTCTCCCCACACATATTGCTGCTCCTTTTTCTTTACAGAGGTAACAGAAACCGAAATGGCGGCCATCCTGGCTAGTCTGAAGCCTACCACAAGGGAATATCTGCCCAGCATTGACGGTTAAAGCCTGTGCGGCCAATTATTGCCTATAATAATCAAGTTTGTCAACTGCTCCTTTCATGAGGACGATGTACCTGGGTCTATTAAACAGGCGTGGACTCCCCTCATCCCCTTCTGAAGATGCCATCTCTCGACCCAGCCCTGCCGGAGAACTAGCGTCGCATTACCAAAATAACCTTTTCTTCTCAAAATCTTAGACAGAGTGGCATATATTGAGATTCAAGGCTTTCTGGAAACACACAACCTTCTTGTACATAAACAGTCAGGTTTCCGAAAATCACACAGCACTCTATTGGATTGCAAATCTAATGTCCTGCAGTGTTTTGAGGAAGGCAGTACAGTTATGCTCATGCTACTTGATCTGTCTTCTGCGTTTGATGTAGTGACCATGACATACTGATACAGAGACTCCGTGATACTGCGCTTTTCTCCCCTAACGCAGCTAAATGGGTCAAATCATTTCTCTCTGGCCATGGGCAAGAGTTATTTGGTGACATTCAGGGTGCCACCGTGGGCGTGCATCTTTCCCAACTCTGTTTAACATCTATACCACTCCCCTCTTTAACATGCTGGATAGGGAGGACACCCTGTATGCTAACTATGCTGATGACACCCAGTGTCTGATCCGCCTTACTGGGGACTACATCAAGGAGACCATCTCTGCCAACTATGTGTTCAGTCTCATTGAATCCTGGATGAAGGATAATGGGCTAGCACAAAATGCCAAGAAGTCTGAGCTGATGATCGCTGCCACTGCTGACCATGAAGGGGCCCCTAGGGGATCCTCGCGTATGGAAACAAGGCACAATCACCACACACGAACTGATACAACAGACACGAGGTTGTATTCCCAAAAGCTAGGGTTTATTGCAAAGCAAATAGTCTCAGTTGGCCAACTGGGTCTCACGCCCCAGGGGACGCAAGAGCCAGAGAGAATCATGCAACAGTTACATATATACAAAGCGAGCATCTTACAATCAGTGGTGACACATTCAATACCGCCCATAATGTATCTCCTTTGAATTGGGTTCGATGATTGACAATTGTGAAGAGTATGACACCTTCAGACATTTATTTAGCAACAGTTTGCAATTTCATGAGCCTGCAGACACAATTCTTTGTTTTAAGAACACACTGCTTCTGTTCTCTGCAAGCAAGCTGCATGCAGGGGAGAGACACATTCCAGGCCTCGCTATCTCCTAGTTTCTATTCGTGTACTGAGTATCAACTCGCTCTCCAGGGCTCTACAGGGCTCAGAAAATGGGGGCCGCAAAGAAGAGTATAATTCAAGCCATTAAATGTTTGTTTCTAACATTTCTACTGCATTAGTGAGACTAGCTGGCACCTGTGTAATGATTAAATGCCTTCTTGCTTACTTTCACGGATTTGTGTGGGAGGATACCGGGCATTTCTGTCTGGGTCACTGCGTTATGTTTCAACAAGTCTCTCGCGGCCTTGCTCTATGCATGAACGATAATGTACTAGTGGAGCAGAATAAGTTTTCAGCAAAGCAGTTTTAACAGAAGGCAAGAGGCAAAGGTTAGAAAACAAAATGGCGATTTCAATCACTTCAAAATGGCCGCACTTCAGTCAAGTTTATGGCAATGTATTTCTAATACTAAACACATGAGGCGGTTGGTCTTCGGCCAACAGAATACATTGCCTCAATCATTGAGGGGTGTCTACTTTTTCTGGAGTGACAAACCCTCCTTTTGGCCGTATGCCAAACGCCTCATCCGTACATTGCATCCTCTTCCGACCAAGTATCTGATTCTGAATCTTGCATACTACTAATCTCCTCCTCGTTGTCATTGTCATCAATATTGATTAACATGAATTCTTTCACTGTCTTCAATTCATCATTTTCCTGAGTACTTGATTTAGAAGTGCTCTTTTTTTCCACCATCTGTACACACTCCTCACATATTTCAGTACACACTATAGGTAAGCAGTGTATACAACAACATGTCATGAATATTCCTAGCACTGCTACTAGGATCGCAAATAATTTCCATCCCCATGAGCGTAATACCTCCCAGAACCAGGAGCTTAAGTTTCAATTCCCAACTTCCTTCAGGGGGGTGTAGGTCAGAGCTTAAAACGTGCAACTTTCTTATTGCTTTGAAAATCGTAGGGGAGGAGTCGCTTACAAATACGCAACACGCTGATCCCACGATTTTACAAACTCCCCCACAATCAACCAAGATTACATCAAGAGCCATCCTATATTGGAGTGTCATTAATCTAATTCCTTTTTCCTCTAATGTCATATTGTATAATATATCTGTTGTTCCATTTATTGTTTTCTCTAATATTCTGGACAATTGTCTTATATTATAGGAGTTTATTGCTTGGCCCCAAAATGGTATGAATGATTTTGCTATGACTTCCGCGATCAAACCTCCTTCCTTATTTCGCCGTGGTCTTGACCTGGCCAATTTGGCTATATCTGCTGTTCTTGAAAGGAATACCTCTGGGAACAAAAGTCCCAAGTAACAAGTACCTCCCCAGTTTCTAGGTAACCAGGGATACGCTTTTTCTCCACATATGAAATATACGGGGTCACCTACATAAACTGGCTCTACCTCTCTATCAAGGAATGCTATATTCATGCATCTAGTAAATGTCCCCACCAAATAGGGACCCTTTTTTCTCAGGCAAAAGGGGACAGAGCGTGGATTGTAATTTACTGTATCGGAGGAGGGCACTGTATCTTTGTTTCCTTCTGGGTTTATATGGAACGTGATTACAGATGATTTATAGGGCACAAATAATCTGTCTTTTGGTATCACTACTGATGTGATCTGTTGTGCTTTGTGAAATATAGAACAACCTACAGGTTTCATAATAATCTAATTGACCGGTTTCACTTTCGTTCCATTTCCCATAATATAACGCCCTCAAGGATGCGTAACATGCAGAACTCAATGGCAACGGCTGCACATACCAACTAATTCCCTTACCACCATGCTGCGGCAAGTGGTCACATATCCAGCAATTATTTTTTCTCAATATTGAATAAGTCATATTCATTATTAGCAGTAATGTCTTATTCCCATAACCTTCCATGTGTCTTTCTTCCATCGGGGAAAGAGTGTAAGTAATCACATGGACCGGGCTTTCAGTAGTGGAGATGTTTCCAACAGGCAAGAGTACTTCCAAGGGGTGTATTTCTTCTAAGTACCATAATACCAATACTGTCATTATTGGGTCTAATATACTCATTACACACATGACTATCGTTAAGATCAGCATACACATTTTTCGGCAATTCCTTTTTTGTAACCTTCCAGTCTCTATAGTTAACTCATTATCAGTAGTGGTGTAGGAGGGGGCAAAAGCTGGTTCCGGCATTTTTCTCTCGCTGTTCTTCTTCTCCAACAATGTTCATCGAGAATGTCTCTTATCGTTGCACCAGTTCGATTGTCAATAAGTCCGGAAAATGTCAACAGTTTGTTCTGCCAGTTCTTAGCAGCCTGGATTGCTATACATTGGGCAAGATTTCTGTGCATCTGCACATTGCTCAAAGAACTCCAGAGCAGTTATCAATTGCCTTCGTACCATGTGAGCCCCTCTTGTCCGTAAGGGGTGATCTGCACATGGATTTTTTTTAGCAACGAGGAGCCTCGCTCTTGGGCTGTCCGATTTCTACAACTCTCACGCCGCTCTCCTCTAGGCCTCCGGTTCCTACTTCATCCGTGATAGGAAACAGAGGCAACAAAGATCAACAAAAATGAAGATTTGATCACTCCTTCTTCCGAGGCCGTAAATTATACCGCCTGGCTCCTGGTATCGTGTGATCAATGAATAGTGTGGACGTACTTCCAGACTCAAGCTCGGAGTCAGCCTGTGGCGCAATGGCAGATGGTGGGCGCCAAAGTGGTACACGTTTTGTGTCAGCCAGCAATGATCAGATTCTGCTGGACAACGTTGGGGCACTCTTTGCCCTTTTCCCTTTATAGCAATTTTTTCAGGCTTCGTTTCAAGCTTTATTTCGAGATCAGGCAGATTTTGTGGCAAAGAACTGGCAACAGCTTCTTTCTTTTCTGGGGCCACTGTCTCTTTCTGGTCGTCTCGATCAGGCAGTTTTTCAGACAGCGATGGGACCTTTTTGGCATGCGTTGCATGTAACCACGTTTTCCTTCTGTCCACGCGGATTACAGTCTGGGTTGTCAAAAGTATCTGGTAGGGTCCACACCATCTGGGTGCAAGTGATGACTTCCTCTCAAAATGTTTCACTAGAACCTACTATCTGGGTTCCAGTGAATGCCCAGGGCCAGTGTACCTGATGGGTAGAGCCTCCTGCACCTGCTGATGAATCAAACGCAATTTTTGAATTAACAGATTACAGTAAATGCTGAGCACGGGATATTCAATCTCATTTAGCTGCCTCGGCTGCGGTGCACACCAAACATTTGCCGGCCTCCCCATCACTATCTCGTATGGGGAGAGCCCAGTTCTTGTCTGCACAGATGTGAGCATGCACAGTAACGCTAGTGGTAATGCGTCCACCCAGCTCAATTTGTTCCCTGCACAAATTTTACTTATTTTGGCCTTTAAAATGCCGTTGTGATGTTCAATAAGACCGGCACTCATGGGGGTGCCTAGAACAATGGAATCTCTTGTCAATCTGGAGACCTGTGGAAATCTGTAATATCACTGCGCCCACAAAATGTGGGCCATTATCTGACCATATGACACGAGGCAGACCAAACCGGAGAAATACTCCTTCAACATTACTTTTGCAGTGCTTATCGCGGTGCAGTCTTTTAATAGATATGCTTCCACCCAATTACTGAATGCACATATAACCACTAAAACGTACTTCAAGTTTTGGCACCTCTCCATCTCTATGAAATCAAAATGGATTACCTCAAATGGCATAGAGGGAGGGCCAAAACTGCCTGTTGGAGTCACCGTTCCCTTCCCCACATTGTTTTGTAGGCACGTGATACAATTTTGGACTAGCCTCTCAGCATTCTTTTTATGTGTGTGTTCTCCCATACCGTGGCTAGATGCTGGACTATCTTCTTAGCACAAATGTGTGTAGGGCTGTGGGCCATCGTGACCATTGCAGTTACATAGGAGTTGGGCAGCATCCAGTTTTTACTTTTCTTGTCTACCCAGCAACCTTCTAGATCTAATTCTGCAGAGCCCTCAGCCCATCCTTTTATCTCGTCTGCAGTAGCTTCTGCCTGAAACTCTTTGACAGTGGCAATTCCATTTTCTATCATGCAGGGCACTTCCTCAGACTGTACTGTCAACATTTTAGTATTCAAATCAGTGGCAGTTTGCTTTGCAATTCTGTCTGCAAATGTGTTTTCCTCTCCCACTTTACATGTTACCTTTTTATGCGCCTCGCATTTCACTATTGCTAGTGTCATGATGCCCGCTCCCGGGGAGCCGGTTCAAGCCCTGCGTCCCCGAAAGCGGACATCCAGTCCCCAAGGAAGGACCCAGCAACCCCATATAGGGGCCCTTTGGACAGTGTCCTGGCGCCTATGGTGCCAGGCTCATAAAAGACATCAGTCCTGGTGCCATAGGCGCCAGGCTGATTATGGGAGTGCTTGGGTGCACTTACCTGATGCAGACCATGCTGCAGGATCCCGGCCTCCTTGAGGCCTGAAAGGAACTACTTTACCTGTGGGACTAATTTACCATCCGGGCGTGGTCGGGGAAGGATACATACCTGATTGGAGGAAGGATACATACCTGGAACTTCTTCCAAGGCTATTTAAACCCCACCCGAACAGCCACACGTGCTTCGCGTTGTTCTGCATCTAGCAGCTGGACGCTCACCGTGTCTGCTCCTGCATCCTGACTTCTGCCACGCCTGCCAGCATCCTGGATCACCTGCAAAGGAAGAGAAGAAGAGAACAGAAGAAGGAAAAGTCCTTACCTGCTAAATCCGCATCCCGGAGACATCTCGCCGACAATCCTGAAAAGGAAGACTTTTATTTAAAAGCTCATCGCGTCGATCGCTGCAGCGCCGCATTCCACTCACCTTTTCAGGGCGCATCCATGTTCAGCAGCGATCATCCGGATTCGCAGTCACGCCCCAGCGCCTAGGGAGAAAAAGACCAGAACAAAAGGTGAGAGAGAGAAGGGAATAAAGAAAGCTAAATCTCCATGTTAAAACTTACCAGTTGATTCATTCCCTCTTCATTTCGGGTCCGCGCCGCATCCTGGCATTTCCGGACCCGGGCCCCTAAGGGGAAAAAGAGACATCAGCGTTAATGAGCGAATGAAAAGACATTACCAAAAAACGCTCATTAAAGACTTACCTGATTTCTACAAGGATTTCACCTCTCATCTCGGGTCGGTGCCTGTTCCCCGGCATTCCGTACCCCGGCCCCTATGGGGAAAAAGACACTAGCATTAGTACATTAATGCATGGACACAAGGGGAACCTTTTATCAAAAAACTTACCTGGAAGCCAAGCAAGTTTGGTTCTCACCAATCTGAAAATCCAGTGAAGTAACTGGATACCAACACGCCCCTGCATCAGAAGCAGGATGGAGAGCTCGTCCTTCCAGACCCTAAGGTGAGACGCTACGAGGAATCACAGAAGGGTTTCGAGGAGGGTGAGAGGGGAAAGTGGGAGGCCGATTGCATTACCCCGCAGACAGTTAATCCCCTATTTTCGCCTACAGAAGGATACTTCTGCGAGCCACAGAAGCCAGATTTGGGGGCCCGGTCCAGTCCGTCTTCTGAACCCTGCGCATCACCTTAGAAGAGGTCACAGCAGCGCGAACCAGGCCAGCGCCTCCGTGGGAGTCAGGTGAGTGTTACAGAACGCGAAGCCTTCCTACAAATTCCCACCCAGGCGCTATGGAAAGTTCTGAGACTGATCAGTTGGCCCAATTACTGGGGGAATTACGGGCCGAAGTACATGCCGCTCGTCAAGAGACTAATGCCCTCAGGAGGGAATTAATAATATCAAAGGAAAGAACTGATGACCTGGCCAGACAGCATTTGCAAGGTCAAGCTGGGCAAACTCCTCTACCCGGTTCCGGAGGGAACCCCGCTCCTGTGGTTTCCAGTAACCCTGTGCAGATCCATCTACCTGGAAACATGCCGCTGGCCCCACCCGAACGCTTTGCTGGGGACCCCAAACGATTTGCCGTATTCATGAATCAGTGTTGTTTGCACTTCCTATGCAGACCTTGGGCCTTCCCTAATGATCAGACCAAGGTAGCCTTTGTATTGTCATATCTCAGCGGCTGCGCTGCCGATTGGTCAGTTCCACTGGTTACTCAAGATGACCCGATTCTCCGTGATTTTCAAGGGTTTCAAGCAAGCATGGAAAGGTTATTTGCTCGACACTCTCAGGGGCAGGCTCTGGATGACGAACTTCTATCCCTGCGACAGGGCAATCAGGACCTCCTATCCTATATTGCAACCTTTAATAGACTAATTGTGGAAACGGGATGGCCAGAGGATAAAAGAGTCACGTTGTTTTATCGAGGCCTACGCGTAGAGCTTAACGATGTCTTGGCCCAAGTTGTAAATCCGCCCCAAGAATGCACAGAGTATATAGACTTAGTGGTCCAATTGGATCACAGACTTCAAAACAGAAAAGCAGATCGGTCCAGGTTTGAGACCCGGGTGTTGGTCAAGACCCATGCCAATCCCAAGGGAGTTGATGTCTCTGAGCCTATGCAAATTGGAGGGGTTAAAGGACCCTTAACTCAAAAGGAATGT
This sequence comes from Ambystoma mexicanum, assembly GCF_040938575.1. Lineage (NCBI taxonomy): Eukaryota > Metazoa > Chordata > Amphibia > Caudata > Ambystomatidae > Ambystoma > Ambystoma mexicanum. Next base: position 290,585,625 of record NC_090936.1, on the reverse strand, counting down.
GACAGGAGGCGGCAGTTAAAATTATGTCTTTATTGTGGGAATTCTGGACACTTTCTACGAGATTGCCCGGCAAAACCGCCCCGAAAGGCGGTAGGAGCCGCTGATAAAAACCATGAAGACTCTGTTTCGGGAAACGACTCCGCCCGACAAGTGTAGGGGTCAGCTTGCCGAGCTTGAAAACTAACTCTCAGACCTCGCATTTCATTGTGCCAATGGTTCTCGTAGATCCAGAACAGCCTAAGCGGTTGCATGCAATAAAGGCATATATCGATAGTGGGGCTATTGGAAACTATGTGGATCGTGAGTTGGTCTCTAGGATTAACCTCCCTCTCCGTCCTAAAACCAGCAAAGATGTCATCACCACAGTCGATGGAACTGAAATTGCCTCTGGACCGGTAACACATTCCACTACTGAGGTGACTCTTATTGGTCCCGACGGCCATCGGGAGCGTGTTGTGTTTGATGTAATCAAGGCCCCACAGTTTCAGGTTATTCTTGGAATCCCTTGGTTAGAGACACATAATCCTCGAATTGATTGGCGAGCTAAGAGAATAACCTTCCCGGATTGTACACAAACCTGCTACCCAGAAAACCTGAAGATTAATCTAGCATCTGTAACCTCTGCCACCATGCAACTACCTCCGGAATACCAAGACTTTCAGGACGTATTCCAAAAGGAACAGGACAACACATTACCTCCTCACAGATCGTACGATTGCCAAATCGATCTGGTGCCAAATCGATCTCGTCAAAGTCCCCGGCATCCTCGGCTTTGTTCTTCGTGCCCAAAAAAGAAGGCGACCTTAGAACTTGTATCGATTACCGCGCATTGAACCAGATAACGGTTAAAAACCGTTATCCTCTGCCTCTGATCCCTGAACTCCTTGAACAGGTGAAGGACGCTTGCATATACACCAAGTTAGATCTCCGGGGTGCTTATCATCTGGTACGAGTTAAAGAAGGCGACGAATGGAAAACTGCCTTCCGTACTAAATACGGATTATTCGAGTACCAGGTGATGCCTTTCGGATTGTGTAACGCGCCGGCTGCCTTCCAATACTTCATGAATGATGTCCTTCGGGAACTCATCGATGTTTGTGTTGTCGTATATATCGATGACATTCTGGTGTACTCCTCTTCGGAATCTCATTACAGAAAACACGTCAGGGCAGTACTTGAAAAACTGCGCCAACACAAACTATTTGCTAAATTGTAGAAATGTGTTTTCCATACCACAGAAGTCGAGTTTCTAGGTTTCATCCTGACACCCAAAGGAGTCCGAATGGACTCAAGAAAAGTGGATGCCATCCTCAAATGGCCATCACCTAGCTCTGTAAAAGGGGTTCAAAGCATGCTCAGCTTTGCCAATTTCTATCCCATGTTTATCCCGGAATTTTCACGCGTGGTACAACCCATTACTGCACTCTTGAGGAAAGATAAACGTTTTGAATGGTCTGAAGAAGCCGAGCAGGCCTTTCAGGATTTAAAAGCTAAGTTTACCTCTGCACCTATATTGAAACACCCGCGTCCAGATCTCCCTTATGTCGTCGAGACTGACGCATCCAGCCTAGCCATGGGAGCTGTCCTGTCCCAAAGAGATCCCGAAACCAACCAACTGCATCCTGTAGCATTTTGGTCCGAAAATTCTCGGCACCCGAGGTTAATTATGCAATCACGGACAAAGAACTGTTAGCCATTAAGTCCGCTTTTAAAGCCTGGCGGCATTATCTGCTTGGAGCTCGACATACCATCACAGTGATCACTGATCACCGGAATTTACAGTATTTGAAAACCGCCAAGACTCAGTCATCACGGCAGCTCCGATGGGCTTTGTTTTTTGCTGAATTTGATTTCGTGATTACCTATCGACCTGGCTGCAAGAATGGCAAAGCAGACGCCTTATCCCGAATTGGAATGGGAGAATCTGATACAAACTCAGAACCAGTACCGATAATTCCCGAACAGAGGATTCTAGGTATGACTTTGTTACAGACGCTTGAAGACATTCAAGCCAGAGTGAAACAACTCCTGGACCCTACAACCTTACAGGATTGGATACAAAAGGGATCAGACTTTACCATAGATAATGGTTTACCTTATTTCCAAGGACGCTTATTCCTGCCACATAAGGAATTACACGAACTAGTTATTTCCGGTTATCATGATACATTAATAGAGGGACACCCCGGTATTGCCAAGACAGAGGAAAAGTTGAAACGACAATTTTGGTGGCCCTCTTGGCGAAAAGATGTTAAATCTTTTGTGATGTCCTGTGGTGTTTGCGCCCAAAATAAAAGTCAAAAGAAAAGACCAGCCGGTCTCCTTCAACCTCTAGACATACCGCCAGCACCCTGGCACACCCTATCAATGGATTTTATTATGGACCTGCCTCCTTGTTCGGGGTACAATACTATTCTGGTAATTGTGGATTTGTTTTCCAAAATGGCCCACTTTATTCCTTTGAAAGGTTTACCTTCAGCTTCTGTTCTAGCCAAAGAACTCCTCGAAAATATTGTTCGGCTACATGGTTTCCCATCTATACTAATCTCTGACCCGGGAAGCCAATTCATTTCCCACTTCTGGCGCAAATGTTGTCAAATGGCGCAGATCGAGGTAAGATTATCGACCAGTCACCACCCTCAGACCGATGGTCAGACCGAGAGGACAAATCAGACCCTTGAGCAGTACTTACGTGTATGTTACAGCAATCTGAAAGCAACTGGAAAGACATTCTGTGGATAGCCGAATACGCATATAATAATTCGGTACACTCTGGAACTGGCCACAGTCCTTTTTATACTTTGTTTGGGCATCACCCTCGAACCTCAAACCTTGACTCACCTCAGAACCTCGGAATGCCTGCAGTAGAACATCTGCATTCTACAATTACCCAAGCCTTCAAAGAGGCAACTACGCATTTACAACCAGCTAAGAGAAAATACAAGGAGAATGCTGATCTACATCGGAGTGAAGCACCTCCGTATCAGATTGGGGATCAAGTGTGGTTAGCTACCAGACATTTACCACTCAAAGGGCCTCAAACTTTTAACCCAAAATATCTGGGACCTTATTCTATTACGGCAATAATTAACCCAGTGGCTGTTAAACTTGATTTACCAGCTAGTATGCAAATTCATCCTGTTTTTCATGTGTCACTTCTGAAACCAGTGGTACCCGGAACCCGACTACTCAAACCTCCAGAACCTATTCTAATAGATGGGGAGCCCGAATTCGAAGTGAAGAACATTTTAGACTCAAAAATGTTTAGGTCAAAACTGTTCTACCTAATTGATTGGAAGGGGTACGGACCTCAGGAGAGGTCGTGGGAACCCAGCGACCATGTTCATGCACCTCGATTAGTCAGGAAATTCCACCAACTCTTCCCAGACAAACCAAAACCCCTGGAGGGAACAACCTTGGGAGGGGCTTTGGGGGGGAGTGCTGTCATGATGCCCGCTCCCGGGGAGCCGGTTCAAGCCCTGCGTCCCCGAAAGCAGACATCCAGTCCCCAAGGAAGGACCCAGCAACCCCATATAGGGCCCCTTTGGACAGTGTCCTGACGCCTATGGCGCCAGGCTCATAAAAGACATCAGTCCTGGCGCCATAGATGCCAGGCTCATTATGGGAGTGCTTGGGTGCACTTACCTGATGCAGACCATGCTGCAGGATCCCGGCCTCCTTGAGGCCTGAAAGGAACTACTTTACCTGTGGGACTAATTTACCATCCGGGCGTGGTCGGGGAAGGATACATACCTGATTGGAGGAAGGATACATACCTGGAACTTCTTCCAAGGCTATTTAAACCCCACCCGGACAGCTACACGTGCTTCGCGTTGTTCTGCATCTAGCAGCTGGACGCTCACCGTGTCTGCTCCTGCATCCTGACTTCTGCCACGCCTGTCAGCATCCTGGATCACCTGCAAAGGAAGAGAAGAAGAGAACAGAAGAAGGAAAAGTCCTTACCTGCTAAATCCGCATCCCGGAGACATCTCGCCGACAATCCTGAAAGGAAGACTTTTATTTAAAAGCTCATCGCGTCGATCGCTGCAGCGCCGCATTCCACTCACCTTTTCAGGGCGCATCCATGTTCAGCAGCGATCACCCAGATTCGCAGTCACGCCCCAGCGCCTAGGGAGAAAAAGACCAGAACAAAAGGTGAGAGAGAGAAGGGAATAAGGAAAGCTAAATCTCCATGTTAAGACTTACCAGTTGATTCATTCCCTCTTCATTTCGGGTCCGCGCCGCATCCTGGCATTTCCGGACCCCGGCCCCTAAGGGGAAAAAGAGACATCAGCGTTAATGAGCGAATGAAAAGACATTACCAAAAAACGCTCATTAAAGACTTACCTGATTTCTACAAGGATTTCACCTCTCATCTCGGGTCGGTGCCTGTTCCCCGGAATTCCGTACCCCTGCCCCTATGGGGAAAAAGACACTAGCATTAGTACATTAATGCATGGACACAAGGGGAACCTCTTATCAAAAAACTTACCTGGAAGCCAAGCAAGTTTGGTTCTCACCAATCCGAAAATCTAGTGAAGTAACTGGATACCAACGCACCCCTGCATCAGAAGCAGGATGGAGAGCTCGTCCTTCCAGACCCTAAGGTGAGACGCTACGAGGAATCACAGAAGGGTTTCGAGGAGGGTGAGAGGGAAAAGTGGGAGGCCGATTGCATTACCCCGCAGACAGTTAATCCCCTATTTTCGCCTACAGAAGGATACTTCTGCGAGCCAGACAAGCCAGATTTGGGGGCCCGATCCAGTCCGTCTTCTGAACCCTGCGCATCACCTTAGAAGAGGTCACAGCAGCGCGAACCAGGCCAGCACCTCCGTGGGAGTCAGGTGAGCGTTACAGCTAGGTTCTTTGGACACGTAAGTGCAGACAGTAATCGTACAATCAAAGGGCCATGTTGAATTCTGGCTCCATGTGATGTCAAGAAACCCCTCTCAGCCCAGAGTCAGCCAAAGTTATGAACCGCGCCAAAGGCGTATTGGCTGTCAGTATATATGTTTACACTCAGGTTTTCAGAAATCTCATCAAAGCTATTATCTCTGCGGCTTGTGCGGAGTTGTAGGGGATTCTTTTTGTCTCCACAATTCTTTGCATTGTAGTGATAGCATAGGCAGCAGTTGATGTGCCATCAGGTAATTTAAAACAGAAGCCGTCACAAAACAGTTCTCCATCTGGCTCTTTTTGTGGGGCATCTGTTAAATCAATTCTTCCTTTCGTTTCTTCCTCAGTAACCATTAAGCAATCATGGGGAGGTGATGCATTTTCACCTAATTCTTCAATGGGTGGTGGCATTCATTCTGCAGGAATCAATCCGCTACACCTCATAATTTGGATGTGTGGTGCAAACAGGACAATTTCGTAATTAGTCCATCTAGCAGAGGTGAGGTGTTGCGTCTGCGTTCTATTTAATAGAATGTCTATGGCATGTGGCACCATCAAAATCAAGGTGTGCCCCAACACCATTCCTTCGGTTTGTTTCACTGACGTAGCAGCCGCTGCAACAGCTCGCAAACAACGTAGTGATAGCCGCATGGCCTATTTCTTCCACCTTGTTCCTGTGTCAAAACAGCCAACACGCAGCCCTCACTTTCATGTACAAACAACCTGAAAATGTTTTCATAATTTGGTGTGCCCAAAACTGGAGCGGAACACAATGCAGTTTTGAGCAGATCAAATGCTCTCTGACATTCTTCATTCCACTGCAAAGGCATCACAGTATCCTTTCTTGTCAATGCCACCATTGGCTTCACAATCAATGCAAAATTCACAATCCACTGCCGGCAATAAGAAGCCATGCCTATTATAGCTCTGACTCCTTTCTGTGTTTTTGGAATAGGCATACCAGAAATACTCTCTATCCTTTCCGGGGTCAATCTTCTCCCCTCTCTCGAAAGTAGGTAGCCCAAATAACCCACCTCCTTTCGACAATATTGGAATTTTTTCAAGCTCAATTTATGGCCATGTGCTGCTAAATGTGACAATAGTAAAACAGTACTTTTTTTTACAAATCTCTTCTGTATCAGCAGCAAGCAATAGATCGTCTATATATTGTAACAATACACATCCAGTCGGTAATTCTAGCTTATCTAGTTGTTCTTTCAATGCCCTACTGTAAATACTCGGACTCTCTGTGTAGCCCTGTGGAATGCGCGTGAATGTAAATGATCGTCCTCCTAATGTGAAGGCAAACAAATATCTACTTTCCTTATGTACTGGAATACTGAAGAAGGCATTCTTCAAGTCTATAAGACTAAAGTACTTTGCCGTGGCGGGAATCATTGTCAAAATCGTGGTGACGTCTGGGACCAACGGGAATTGAGGGTCAACTACTTTGTTTAATGCGAGCAGATCAATTATGAAACAATATGGTACCTCATTACCTCCTTTCTTGTATACCGGGAGAATGGGGCTGTTGCATGTACTGCCTGTAATCTCTTCGATTACCCCCAGTTTTACCAAATCTGAAACAATACTCTTCAATCCTTTCTCTCCTTCTGCTGAAATGTTATACTGTGGAATACGCGGTAGCCTTACTCCTTCTTTTAAAGCAATCTTTACTGGCTCTATTTTCAAACATCCCACATCATTGTCATTCATCGCCCATACGCAAGTTGGCACTTTACTCAATTCTCCTGGCAAAGGTTTGGACAAAAATTCAGACACTGGTACATTCTGTGGCGAAATTGTCAAGAACACTCCATCAGGAGTGCAATGGATAACTGCACTCAGTTTTTTCAATAGATTTAAGCCCAAAAGGTTTTCCCCACAATTTTCTGTTAAGAGAAATGGACAATATTCAGTGAATGGACCTAATGTCACTGCTACTGGTTGGGACACTGGATTGATCACTGGGGTACATGCAAACCCTACTGAAATATTTCCTTGCCCTGACAGTGGTATTTCCTTGAACCAAGTGATGGTCTATCGAACATTTTTGCGCTCCTCTATCTACGAGAAAGCTATGCTCTCTATTCCCAACTTTCATTTCTATGTAGGGTCCTTTTTGATTCACGGGAATAGGCACTGGTTTCGACCCCTGTCTTGGGCTGTCCTATTGAGGGAACAGTACATCATCCGATGTGTAATCATTACTATAATACGTATTTGGTTGTGTATCAAAAATGTTCCCGCCCCTCCCTCTATTTCCATTTTGCGTCTTCGGTTGTCTCTGATTTTGGCTAAAAGCAGTCTGATTTTGAGCTTGGTTCTGATTCTGGGTAACATTGCCTTGATTATTTTGGTGCTGCTGCATATTGTTTCTATTCTGCCCATTTGTTTCTGGGTGCCCCCTATGCTGTCTTCTCTGTCCATATCCATTTCTACTTTGCAAATGTGGACATTGCGCTCGCCAATGGCCTTCCTCTCTGCAGTACGCACATTGATTTAATCCCAGAGGCCCTCCATGCATGTTCGAATTACTTCTGCCTTGTGCGTTTCCTCTCCCTATATTGTGTCCCGTCACTTGCTGAGGTAACACTTCAACCATTGTCTGCAGCACTTTTCTTTTCATTGGCAAGGGGTATTCATCAAATATCTCATGTATTTCCATTGTGGGAATATTAGGATCTGTAATCCATTTTAACGCCTCTCGTATACATACTTTTAATTTATCACCCATTTGTCTTGACGACGAAAGAAATCACTGCTGCACATATGGTATCGCCACCTCCCCCCTGTCTCTCCTTATATCCTTTTCCCTACACCCTGGTATGGCAAACATTTCAGCATATTCATCATCAAGTTCATTCTTAAATTCAAAAAGCCTGTCTACATGTTCCTTTATTTCTTCATCTCTCTCTCTACATCGTGCCAACGCATTCAAATCCAGCAACTGCTGTGGCAGTACCCTCCCAATCAACTGCTTCCATTTCCCCTTTAAATATTCCCCCATGCATTCCAACACTACCTGTTTTTCATTGCTCCTCCTGAAATCATACATCAAAGCCAGCGTCGACGTTTCATCATTCCTGTCTATAAACATCTCGGCCTGGTTTTGCAGCTCCCGTTTTCTCTCCTTGCTAATGGCGCTACGGGTCACTCTGTCACGCTCACCTGGATTCCACGGGGGCGCCGAACGAAGCTGGACTGCTGTGGTCTCCACCAGTGTGTCTCGTAGCGAAGTGTTGATCGACTGCACTTGCCCACTCAGTTTCGTCTGCCTGGCCCGCAAGAGGATTTTCCTAGAAGCAGTAAAGGGAATTAGCCACCCGTGGTAGAGGGGTTAACACTAACACTATCTTCCCGAAAACTTCTAGTATTCCCCTTCGTAAAGTCTCACCTTATAGTTAGGAAGGATTAACTCTCCATCCTGCGTTTGGAGTGCAGGGGCACGTAGAACTTCAGTTACTTCACTGATCCAAAGGTATTTGGCAGAGTTGCAGACAAATAATGACTCCGTGGTAAGTTGCATGTAAACCAAATGAATAGTTCTTTTAGAGTTCAAATGTCTGTTTATTCACTCATGCTCCTTTCATACCTTTCCCCATGCAGCGTGGTTCGAGGAGCGAGTTTGCTTCGATGGATGAAGGTAGCGCCTTGGTAAGTGTCGGTTTGCACCAAGCACTGTTTAGCAAGTAATATTGTTCCAAGTGTGATTAACCAATAGTTCTTTATCATCGTTGCAGGTGCGGCGCCTTTGCGTAAATGTCAAGCGTAGAATGGTGACCAGCGCTGCATCGAGCGGTAATATGCCAAGTAAGTATCTTGCGGTAAGTAAGTGAATGCCTTTGGCGAAACCCCGCTCACCTTTTGTTTGTTCTTGTTTATTCAGATGCTGATGTTGCGAGCAGCGATTCAACGGGCAGCGTGCTGGGTCGTGAAGATGCTCTAATGATAGGTGAGTATGGCGCGGAGCTGCAGGTGGCAATGCGACGTGGTTGTTTTAAATGTTTTTTCCCTTTCGCATAGGTGCAGCTGCTCCAGGAGAAGATGATGACCAAATGGGAATCTTCCTGTTATAACCTTCTCTTCTTTTTTCCTTTTCTTTAGGATCGGCTCCGGACACAAACGCGTGTAGCTTTAGACTGAATACTGGATTGCAGACATGGTGAGCGTTACGCTGCTGAGATGCAGAATAACGTGAAGCGTGTGCTGCTCTTTGGGCGTGGTTTAAATACCATCAAAAAAGTAGTTCCCGGGTAAAGAGTTCCAGTAGCACACCCAAGTAGTAAAATAGTTCCTAAAGGAAACTAGTCCCTTCATGGCCTCATGATGGCCTGTATGTGAGTTCTTTGCAGGATGCAATATGAGCCTGTCGCCTACGGCGCCAGGACTGAACCCATTTAGCCCCTAGACAGGGTTTTTGGAATTCCTGGGTCTTCATGGATGCCTGTTCCATGGATAGATGGATCTGTTCCGGATGTCTGGGGGCAGGCATTGTGACAGCACTTCCCCCCAAGGCCCCTCCTAAGGCGGTTCTCCTTACAGGCCCCGGCTTGTCAGGGAAATTCTGGTGGAACCTTTTCACCAGTCGAGGTGCATGAACATTGTCACTTGGTTCCCATGACCTTTTTTGTGGACCATAACCTTTCCAGTCAATCAGATAAAAAAGTCTTGATTTGACTATTTTTGAGTCCAAAATATTTTTAACTTCAAATTCTGGTTCTCCGTCTATTAGGATGGGATTAGGTGGTTTGGTTAGTCTTGTCCCTGGCTGTACTGGCTTTAAAAGTGAAACATGAAAGACTGGATAAATTCGCATATTTGACGGTAACTCCAATCTGACAGCCACGGGATTAATAATGGCTTTAATAGTGTAAGGTCCCAAATACTTGGGGTTAAAGGTGCGAGTCCCCTTTAAAGGTATGTGTCTTGAAGCTAACCAAACTTGTTCTCCTATCTGGTATTTCGGAGCTTCGCTTCTATGTTGATCTGCGGTTTTCTTGTATCTCTATTTAGCCTGTTTCAGATGTTCGGTTGCACTTTTAAAGGCCTGTGTTATAGTGGCTTGTAGGTTGCTCACAGCGGGCATCTCTAAGTGTTGAGGTGGGTCGAGTTCAGAGGTTCGAGGATGCTGTCCATATATAGTGTAAAATGGACTCTGTCCTGTTCCTGAGTGCAATGAGTTGTTGTAGGCATACTCGGATATCCACAAAATTTCCTTCCAATTGCCTTCGGTTTGATGTAACATGCACCGTAAATATTGCTCTAGTGTTTGATTGGTCCTCTCAGTTTGACCATCGGTTTGAGGATGGTGGCTAGTTGATAGTCTTACATCGATTTGGGCCAATTGACAGCATTTACTCCAAAATTGAGAAATGAACTGACTTCCCCCGTCTGAAACCAGTACGGAGGGGAATCCATGTATTCAGACAATATGTTCTAGAAATTATTTGGCCAAGGTCGAGGCTGAAGGTAGACCCTTTAATGGAATGAAATGGCCCCTTTTGGAAAAAAGATCCACTATTACTAGGAAGGTGTTGTACCCTTTACATGGGGGAAGGTCAATAATGAAGTCAAGGGATAAGGTATGCCAAGGCGTAGGTGGAATGTCCAAAGGTTGTAATAGACCTGCTGTTTTTTTCTTCTGGGTCTTATTTTGGGCACAAATACCACAAGACAGTATAAATGACTTAATGGGCCTCATTAGGACCCTGGCGGATTTCGCGGTGCTAAATGCACCGCGAAGCACGGCGGAAAGCCGTCGATAGCGCCATGGGGGTTGGCGGATTTACCGCCCCATTCCGACCTTGGCGGAGCGGTAAATCCCCAATCCCCATTCTGCCCTTCCCCATTCCCATTCTTGCCCCATAGGGTATAATGGGAGTGGGGAAGGAGTTAATTACGCCACCGTAAAATACGGTGGCGTAATTAACAACGAGGTCCCGTAGCGCCATGGTTTTCTCCGCCTGGTAAAACCAGGCGGAGAAAACCTCCATGGCGCTAAGGGAACTCGTAGTACGGCGGACGGGTCCGCCGCGATTAGCGCTGGCGGAAACCCACTCCGCCAGGGTCCTAATGAGGCCCAATGTCTTTCCGCCAAGTAGGCCACCAGAATTGTCTTTTGATCTTGGCCTCAATTTTAGCGATCCCAGGATGCCCTTCTACCAAAGACTCATGATAATTGGAGATAACATGTTCTTGTAGTTCTTTACTTGGTAGGTAAAGACATCCTTGATAGTATGGTAGGTGATCGATGACTGAATAATCTGTGCCTTTGTTTAACCAGCTTTGTAAGGCTGCAGGGTCTAAAAGCTGCTGAATCTCTTTATGGACGTCGTCCAGAGTCTGTAGAGTAGTTATTCCAAGAATTCTTCTCTCTGAGATTATGGGTACTCTTCTTTCAGTGAGTTCAAGTTCAATAATTGACGGTGCGGATGGGACAACAACAATCTCTTAGGAGGGAGGTGCGGATGGGACAACGGGAAAGGGAAGTAACTGCTGCGGCATTGGCTGGCTAATGGGAGGCGCTGATTGTATGGTTTGTGGTTGTGCTGGGATCTGAACAATAGGGAGGGGCTGAGCAGCTGGAGGGGGCTGAGCAATAGTCACTGGTGTGGTCTTCTTAGACTCTTGTTGGACGCTCTCGCCTTGTTTCAGTTAGTATCTTGCTTATTAACTCATCTGACGAATGCAGCTCTTGTTGTGGATATATCTTGTCTATACTCAACTGATCACGTCTGTTTGATTTTCTCAAACTATCATCCAACTCCTCCTCCTCCTTTTCTTTCACTCTTTCTGCTTTCGACTTATGCCTATGCGCGCTCTACTCTCTACTGTTCAAACAAAGCATAGCTTCCTTTCTCCAGTCCCTAAGGATATCAAATGCCGCAGGACGTGTTTTCTTTTTCAACAACACCTTTTCCAAATAATCTAATCTCAGAATCTCAAAACTCCCGTGATTCGGCCATTGCAAATCTTCCTCTTTTCTGGTTTGCCTATGCCAAATCTCACAAAACATTATCGCCCCTACACCATACTTCACATACATCTCATACGCCGGCAACCCCACGGGTGGCGCGACCTGGCCAGTTTCCAAAGATTGTCTACCGCAGTGGAAAAATCCCGCTAAGGTGGACAATACCCCAGGCATGGTTTAACCTTACCTTCCGCTAATCAACCTTACACTGGGTGTTTGATTTTGCAAAGTCAACTCTCAACCAATATCAGGGTTACTTTGAATCGGGGCACGACTCACCTGATCAATCAAGTCGTCTTTCAAGACGCGATTCGTCCGTATACTGACGCAACCAATAATCGTTGTGTCTGCGTATCTTGTCTCACTCTGCCTCGTTTCGGGACCCTCGCCTCCTTGTTCTCTGGCCGGGCACGTCGATCAGGGATCAGTTGTGTGCAGATCTGCAAAAGAGTCTCTCATCACTTTCACAGGGGCGCCCCGAATACCTCTTGATCCCGGCTCGATCGTCCCGTCCTTCCCGTTCTCTCCGCCTTCCTTATTTTACAACGTACACGATGAAACAGGTGGGGGAGGGTGCCTATTCGGGCACCATCTTGAAGAGGCCCTTAGGGGACCCTCACGTATGGAAACAAGGCACAATCCCCACACACAAACTGATACGACAGACACGAGGTTGTATTCCCAAAAGCTAGGATTTATTGCAAAGCAAATAGTCTCAGTTGGCCAACTGGGTCTCACGCCCTGTGACGTGTGTTTCCAGACCCCGGGGGACGCAAGAGCCAGAGAGAATGGTAAACAGTTACATATATACAAAGCGGGCATCTTACATCAGTGGTGACACATTCAATACCACCCATAATGTATCTCCTTTGAATTGGGTTCGATGATTGACAATTGTGACGAGTATGACACCTTCAGACATTTGTTTAGCAACAGTTTGCAATTTCATGAGCCTGCAGACTCAATTCTTTGTTTTAAGAACACACTGCTTCTGTTCTCTGCAAGCAAGCTGCGTGCAGGGGAGAGACACATTCCAGGCCTCGCTATCTCCTAGTTTCTATTCGTGTACTGAGGGTCAACTCGCTCTCCAGGGCTCTACAGGGCTCAGAAAAGGGGGCCGCAAAGAAGAGCATAATTCAAGCCATTAAATGTTCGTTTCTAACATTTCTAATGGCTTCTTGCTCACTTTCAAGGATTTATGCGGGAGGAGACCGGGCATTTCTGTCTGGGTCGCTGCGTTATGTTTCAACAAGTCTCTCGCGGCCTTGCTCTATGCATGAACGATAATGTACTAGTGGAGCAGAATAAGTTTTTAGCAAAGTAGTTTTAACAGAAGGCAAGAGGTAAAGGTTAGAAAACAAAATGCTGATTTCAATCACTTCAAAATGGCTGCACTTAAGTCAAGCTTATGGCTATGTATTTCTAATACTAAACACATGAGACGGTTGGTTTTCGGCCAACAGAATACATTGCCTCCATCATTGAGGGGTGTCTACTTTTTCTGGACTAACAACCAGACAAGGAAACTTGGGGATGAATACCAAGCTTTTGACATCGCAGGCTGTGAAATTAAGACAGTCAATGAAGTGAAGACCTTGGGGGTGGTACTGGATCACAAGCTTTCCATGAAAGTGCATATCAGTGGTCTGGTATCTAGTACAGGCTAATACTTGAAATTGCTGGCCCAAATTAGACCTTTCCTTGGTAGACCCAACTGTGCAGCGATCGCAAGAGTGATTATTGGGGCCCGCATTGACTACTGCTCCAGCCTTCCTCAGGGCGTTGGAAAAGGGGAACTATCAAGACTTCAGGTCATTCAAAATAACGCGATGAGAGTGGTTGAGGTTCTTAAACAATCTCTCCACTGCCAGACAACATTTCCACTGGCTCCCACTGGAAAAGAGAGTGGTCTTTTGGACACTCAGTATTACACACCAATGCATCCAAAGAAATGTCCCTAGATATCTCGCTCACAGACTGATCTGGATGCCAGAGGGAAGGATCCTGAGATCAAACAACTCTAATCTTCTGCTCATACCCAAGGCAAGACTGCCTATGGTTACTTGACAGCTTGTAAAAGATTTCTGAAATTCAAACAGGTACTCAAGACACTCCTTTTCTGCTAGATACTTCTGCCCACACTTGCCCTATCTCTTTGTTCTAAACTGTTTTTGTTTTATCTGTGTGTCCTTGCACTCTTATGCCTATGGGCTCTGTCGATGCGCATTACAAATAAAATAAATAAATAAAACAGACTAACACCAGAGCTGTTTACCTGACATGTCACAATACAAGGGTCAGGCCGAGACGGGCAATTGACAGTAACCACGCACACCTGACAGCCCTTTACCTTCCCCACAGGGATAAAAGGTGGAGCATGAGAGCACACTAGAAGCAAGGCGGAATGCACGAGGAAGCAGATATTCCCGGACCGGCAGTTTAAGTGGAGGAGAAAAGCTGCGAGATCTGAAAGGAAGACAAGTAGCCCCTTGCCCATTTCAACTCAAGCCTGCAACGTCTCGGAAAAGGGAATCACAAGACCGGAGAGTATAGCTGGTGTGTGGTTTGACAAATGGCAACAGTGCACGGGGGCCTCCTGCGTTGATAACACAGGTGAGGAGGCATGCAGGCTACCGTGGTACCATCCTTGAATCAAGAGAAAAGACAAACTAACGGGTTCTGCACAGCCGAGGAGTCAGAGAAAGTTGATAACAAACCGAACTGTGATGAGAAAAAGGTTGCAATTGGCAACATTATGTCAACGCGAGACACTTGTGAACAAAGAACTTAAGTGTGTTTGAACTTTTTTGTAAGCCCAGAGAAGGGTCAGCTGGAGAGTGGTCAAGTGCCACAGGGGTGCTCATTAGAAGGACTCTGGCTGGCCCCTTTTGTTTGGAATTGAACTACAAGTACCAGAAAGCCCTAGGAGAGGGCAGCATGAGGTGTCAGACTGCTCCTACAAGGGTTACGTTAAATCCCTTGTACAATCGAAAGTCTCTGACCCATTGCCAAGAGAAAGCAAGGGGAAGGGAATCTCTGCTTTCCAACAACATTAAGAACTGTGTTAATGATGGCTATGTGAACCCGACGGAGGGAGGCCAAAGGGAAAGCTAATGAGAGTGAATTATGCATAGTGATATTCAGAGTGAAAAGCTGTAGTGAACCCGAGGGAGGGAGGCTCAATCGGGAAGAAGGATCCGAGCCCGGCAGAGGGAAATCCAAGGTGCGAAGAGCAATTGCCCAAGGTGCAAGATCACCAAAGGAACTTTTTGTTTGTTTGTTTTTTAGGTCAAGCAGGCCTTCTAAAACAAGAGACTTTGTAGAAAAGAGACTTCACCTCTGAAGAGCCTGGTATCCTTGAATAGAATAGTGAACCTAGTGCTGGCGAGGCCCAGGAGTGTGCTGTGCTCAAAAGTCCCACCTTGTCCCGTGCTAAAAACATTGGGAAGGGAGACCCCAGCCATTCCATCCTGACATCATTTTGAGAACACTTCTTTCTTTTCTGGTGAACATTATCCCGCACCCGTTTGTAACTTAGTGGTAAGGATTGGCAATCGTTTTTTTTTTGCCTAGGCCCATTGTATATGACAAAATGCCACTTGGACTGCCTTATTCTTATTTGATGGTTGTAGGTTGCTCCCATCTTAGATTTATGTATAGATTAGGTATTTATCTCACCCATTATAAAGTTCAATAAACACCCTTGAACTGTGATCACTTGTGCCTGTCTTTACTGTTGCCACCATGAGTTCCTTACACTTCCAAGAACTGTTGTATCTGAATGCAAGCCGCTCTGTCTAAAGTTTTCAGCGTGAACAGGACTTTAGTGAATGGCAGTAGTTATTTGGGACAGAAGGGTTGGGTTTTTTGATAAGAGGGAGTATCCAGGCTTCCATGAGAGAGGTAGGAACTAGACCCGTAGAGAAGGAGGTATTAATGAAGGTGGCAAGGAAAGGGGCTAAGGTTTCTGAGCAGTCATTGATGATGGTGGCATATGTCACCTTTGCATCTCGTAGGTTTTAGCCCTTTCATGATTGGGATGACTTCTGCTTCTGTGACATTAGCGAAATAAAAAAAAAGTGGACTGTATTTGGACAGCACAGACGGGGGATGGGAGGAGGATTGTTGGGCTGCTTTGAGCAGGGCTTGCTGGTGGCGGATTTTGGTGTGTAAAGTGTCCATTTTGTAAAGCATGACATTTTATATGTTGATGCATCATGCCTTGTCTTTAGTGAAGGTGGGAGGTGGGGTGGAAGGGGCTCCCAATTCCAGGAGGATAGTGAAAATCTCACAAGTATCAGATTTGGCGTTCGAAATTCTTGCATTGCAGGTGGAAGATTTGGCGAGCTATATGGCTTTTTTGTAGTGTTTTGCAGCTCTGGTATATTTATTTATTTGTACATTTATAGGGTAGCGGACCAATCCAACGGCCTATCCAACAGCATCTAGGCAATGGTTTCAGAAGAAGAGGGGGGGAGGAAGCTAGCCGGGCTATCAGGGGAGTAGCGCAAGTGCTGATTGTCAGTTGCACAAGTGTGATTTAATGTTCTTCCTGAAGCGATTGTAGCAAGGTTCTTGTCGCAAGTGAGGGGCAGTGCATTCCAGAGAGTGGATGCTGGGACTGGGAAGCAGGCACCCCCTGCTTTCTTTCCGGTAGAATCTGGGAGTAGTGATGCTATGAATGTAAGCAAATCTTACTGGTCTAGTGGTCGCAGATTTCTTGATTTTCTGGGAGAGGTAGGGAGGAGTGTCATTCGACAGGCATCGGTGGGTGACAGACAAAATCTTGAACTGGATTCTATCTTTAACCAGGAGCCAGTGGGCAGATATCTTGCCGGCAATATGTATTCTTGTTTGCTGATGTCTAGGGTAGCCTGGACTCTTCATTAATATGCCCAATGAGTACAAAGAGGATGTTTCAGAGTGATATAATTTTTTGGAACTCTGTCTAATCACGTGCACTTACCAATCAGATTAGACAAAGTGTACCAATTTCTAAAGGGAGTGGTTTCTGCTCTATAAAAGTCCAAACCCATAGATAGATTTGTGAGGGGAAAATCTCACTTGCTTCCTCGCTGATTGACAGAAGAGAACGGAGAATTGATAATAACAGAAAAGAGTATGGAACAGATTGCTTTCCTTTGGACATTTCTTTTGACTACCTGCAGTACACTGTAAGAGAGGCAGCCTACCTGGACGTTATGTCCTAGGCCTTTTTCAGTGAGAGAAACAGCAGCCAGACCCAATTACAGAAAGAGGGGGACAAAGCTGTTTAGGGAAGCTGACACCATCTTGCTGACTAATGCCTACCTGTTCCGGAGGGGGAGAATCGAATCAGCCATAAGAGGGTGCCAACCTCTCTGTGAAACAGCCAAAAGACATTCATATGTGAGTAAAATATTAACGGGAAATAATCCTGATGGGAGCCACACTCTAGCAGGGAATAGTTTAAACCCTGGTCCCTATCATTTTTAAGCACTGAGGGGTGGCAGGTATATAAAATGACTGTTCATCCTGAGAGGTTAGGGAATATTTCAGAAGTGCATGTGCTTCTGGAATTAAATATTTTATAGAATAGATCCAATTGTGTGTATATTGTGATATCTCTTGACTCCATCGCTATATAATGATAAAACACAGAAGAAGTTTTCTGGGAGTTAAAAGGCTATTTCTGTGTGTGCATACTTAAAAGAATTAGGTAATTGAAGTCATTTTCTGGGTACATCTCCAAGCACAATCCTGTTATAAGTGCTGAACCACTCAAGATAAAAAGAAAAGTGTTATTAACTGCAACCCATTCCCCATCTTTAAGTTGCCCATTAAAAATGGCAAATGTTCACTTTTACATGGTAATGCAATAGAAACACTGCTGAAGGAAATCTGGCCAACACATACTTTCATGCAAGTGTCTAACATGCACAAATGTTAAGTAGCTTGTCTTACAATTCAATTTTCTAGAACATTGCTTGAAATTCTGAAATGTCCATTGAGTAAGGGGAGGTATCTACTGTTAATAAAGTGGAGGTAAAGAGACTTAGATAGGCAGGGATATTCTGATTAATTTTGTTTTTCATCAAATGAAAGCTTTATCCTCACTCATTTTTTTCAGTCCATAGTGGGTGGGTGTTCAGGGTAAACCAAATGTATATATGGTAATGGGTGAGTTCAGTATATTCAAGTAAATGTAGCATAGGAAAGTTATGCGACTAGAGTATTAATCATACTTCATTGAATTTGGAATTTCATAGATGGCTTATTTGTTTATATCTAAATTGATTCAATTATTTCTATGTATTAATAAATAAACCTTCTTTGTAACCCTATATGTTTTTTGTCCCAATAATGGGAGGAGGGGGCTGTAAGGAATCAATATTGTTAAGTTGGGTAAACCAAGTTCATTAAAAGAACGTTACTAAATAAATGAAAATGATTTGGGGTGTATGAAAAATTCCCCTGATCTAGTTGGCGGCTAGAAACACTTGTGTACAGGTGCGTTATAAATACCAAATCATGTCAAATCATTTCATTGTTGTCGCCTGATTAAAACATCCTACAAGTGAGTGTGTATGCATTCAATGACATCAACTTGCAATAGGGTGAGTACCTGATCATTAGATGTCAGCTCCTGAAAATGGCATGTGTACCTGGGGATTTAATGTCAAAACCTGAAAATAGTGTGAGTGTCTGTACAATTTTAATAGTGCTACTATGAGTTCCTCCGCATTTGATGGCCACAACAGTCAGCACAAAAATCATACCAACACTCAAAAGTCAAAACTGTCTACTTTGTCAGTGCTATTTTATATATGGTGCTTTTATGTATGCCTTTTCCAAGAATCTGGAATGCGTTTTCTGTTAACAAATAATGTGGCATTATGTAACCGTTCCACGGGCAACACCGGGGGGGTAACGGCCCGTGGCCCCAGTTAACTGCCCAAGTGAAGCAAGGGCCATTAACATGGGCCAAGGGCCGTTACCCCCCAGTGTTGCCCATGGAACTGGTACATAAGCCCATTAGCACCCCGGGTTACAAAAGCAGCAACCCAGGGTGCTAAGAAAAAGGATGTTCCTTCGTACAACGGGACACCGCGCGTGTCCCGTTGTAGGAAGGAAAATCCTTTACCAACATGGCCACCATGGAAACGGAAGGCAGCCTCCCTCTTCCTTTTTCATGGCGGCCATGGGAAGCTGCGAGGAAGGTGCGGTTGCAGCCGAAATAATGTAAGTGGGAGGGGCTAAGAAAAATAAAACAGGGACAGAGTGTGGGGGTTTGATGGCGGTGGCGGTAGCTGGCCGTCTGGTGGCTTGAAACACAGGCTTACACCAGTGGTTTAAGCATGCATTCCTAGACACCTGACTGGCTGGCTTCCCCCTCCCAGGGTGCTAATAAACATGAAATGAGTAAAATACTATGGAGTGCCGGGCTATAATCTCTGCCATCAATTCATCAGCAGGCATGATGTCAGCTCCCAGTGCATGCGTGGCAGGGTCAGGGTCTTAACCTTGTCATGTGGGATCAAAAACCACACTTAGAGGTATGGTGAGTGGGTTGAAGGGTCCTCAGCCCCTGTCCCCTGATTGTGCTATATATAGGAGTGCTGGTACCACTGTCCCTTCTGCAATGCGTTATTCTCTCTTCCGGCAGGAGGTCTTTTTGTTTTTATTCAGAACTGCAACTCTCAAAATGCATATGGCGCAACCATGAACACATGGACTTGTACCAGCAGATTGGAATCGAGAAAAGTATTGGAATGGGCTACGATTTGTCCTAACAAACAATGAGGAGACACTCAAGACCAGACTGCCCGAAGGGAATGCTGAGGCAGCATAACACAGATGGATAGTGAGAAGGAGGAGCAGGGGAGCCACATAACTCCTACCCAAATTCAATTGGAAACACAAGGGATAAAGTGATGTCCAGGAGACTTCAGGTAAGTTTCATTTAAAGTCGATGGAATGTACATCTTAAGTTACATCTTCTTAGGTTGCAGTGGAGCAGGACCCAATGTAGCCCACCACCAAAGCTACGCCCTTCCAACTGACAAACCAGGAACACTTTGATTGGAACACCTGAGTCACAACATTCTACACATTCCACATACCATTCATGACATCACTCATCCATAGAAGCAAGACACAACACACCTCCCTTCTTTGCACACAACAGACACAAAAATAAAACACTTCCTTCCCTCCCACATGAACAGAATACAACACCAACATAACACATTACCATTTGTGAGGTATTGTGAGTAAGACTCAGACACAGAGGCAAAGGTTTGCACCCTTCTCATGCAAACACACATACGTACTCATACCCACACACACAACACACCCATAACACACCCCCACCCACACCCTCAACAAACCCCCAACATAAACAAACCCCACTTACCCTTTTCTTCACACTGGGTCCCTGCGGCACCAGTTCCCTTTCCCTTACATGATCGGGAGCCGGCGCCGCAGGGTCCTTTTCTTTTTCTTTTTTTACGGAAAGCTGTGGGGGTGTCCCCGGCAACTCCCACTCACTATACTACAAAGTATAGTGAGCGGGGCGATGTGGGGGACACTCCCACAGCCCCATTTTTTTGTTGTTGAACGGAAGGCTGCAGGGCTGTACCCCGCAACCCCCGTCACTATACTGTAAAGTATAGTGTGGGTGGAGCGATGCGGAGGACACCCCTGCAGCCCCCTTTTTTTGTTTTACAATGCTACCACCAAAGGATCGAACTTTTGGTGTTCGAACCTTTGATGGTAGCATTTTTAGACCTAATGGTTCATGCGAACCATTAGTTTCGGTCAAAACGACCAATACCTATGCATCCGTGTTGTTTCCATGAATACTTTCAGTGGAGGTTCGAAATATATAATGCAGGCCATCTCGCAGTCATTTGAACCTTCCATCACAATCCCTTACAACAGGATTTTTATTTAATTGCCCACCAGAATCAGGTGAATACTCTTAACCGGCTCTTGCAATACCATGCCATTCCTGTCGATAATGTTATAAAGTGATGTCCAGGAGGCTTTCTTAACTTTCCATGAAAGTAGGTTTAGTGTACAACTACTTAGGTTGCAATGGAACAGGAGCCACTGGTGCCCACCATCCAGATTACATCCTTCCAAATGACAAAACTGTACCTGAGTAACTACATTCTACACATTCCACATGCCATTCATGATATCACTCATCCACACAAGCAAGATACAACACAAACTTACCAGTGCATGAAGAAAGCCATAAGGAAAACAAACAGCCTGAGCACATGGCTGCCACCCTGAAAGTGAAGATTGAAAAGAGGATGGGTCCAAAGGCCTTCTTAAAGCCTTCCAGGGAATGCCCCAATCCCCAGAGGGGTAGATTAGCCCGAGCCTGGCAAAGGGGGGCATGTGATCAGGGAGACCAGTGGGGGCCTGCAGGAGTGTTGGAAGTGGGCAGGCTGAGCTATAAAAGCCCAGCCAGCAAAGAGGAGATTGAAAGGTGTTCAGCTGAGATTTGGTGGATCGGTGGAAGATCAACATACCAGGCGGAGGACGGATGGTGGAGCGGAGTGCTGAGTAAATTGAGGCATTTTTTGTGAGTGTGCATGTGAGGTATTGTGTGGGAGAGAGTGGTACTAGTTATGTGTAGTGTAAGGAGGGGTGTGTGTGAAAGGAGAGTAAAAGACAGACAGATGGGGAGAAAGCGTAGAGAGGTAATTAGAGAGAGTGCGAGTAAGAGAGTGTATGGTGAGAAGGTCTGGATAGAGTGCAAGATGGTTGTGCGAGCAGTGAAGAGGGCAGAGTGAAGCAGGAGGGGGAGTGCTTTGGAAGAGACAGGCAGAGGATGTGATAAGATAAGGACACAGAGATGAAGATAGGGGTTTGAGAGTAGGAAGGGAGGAGTGAAAGAAAGTGAGCAGCATAGAGAGAAGAGGACATTGGGAGAGCAGCGAAGGCAGGTAAAGAAGAGGGTATAAGTGGTACTCAAGAGGTGGGAGGGGGAGAGTAGGAAGCTCACAGAGGCAGGGGTGCAGGGATATAGAGGGGAAAACAGGTAGAAAGTGTGAGAGAGTGTGCGAGGGGGAAAACTGGCAGAGAAACCCGGGTGGAATTAGTCTGCTGACAAAAGGCAGATGATCGTTTAGAAATTCACTTAGGGTGCTGGAGAGAAAAGGCGACAGACTTTAGGTTTTCCATCCAAATTAGACCTAGCCAGTATGGATACTGTGTTTTAATATACGTCGGGGAGCTTTCTTGGGGCTAGGCATGCCTAGGTTAGGGTGGAGGGAGCACACAGGGAGGTCAAGAGTGCTGCAGGGACCCCCTTAGTTTTAACCGTCAATGTCTTCCCTGACCAGTTGCTTAACAGTTTAATTAAGCACTGTACAACTACTCTCTTTGTGTTAATGGCAGGGCTTACCTTACATGCCTTGGACTGTGTTCTGGAGAATAAGGGTTGTACCTCTGCAGAAGCCACCCTGTTGTTAGAGAGATACTACCACCAAGATGACCCTGAGAGAAGGAGACCAACCCGGTAAAAAAAACTGAATGGCAAAAACCTTCATATTCCAGTAGAGATTAATCAGTGAGCTTCAAGACGTCATTCACAAAGGCTGGCTGTAGGGAAAAGATGAGTCCAGAGGAAGAATTGAGTCTTTGGGCAGTGAAAAACCAGGCAAGCACCTACCAGAGGGCACAGCTAAGAAGGTAATGGAAAAAAGGAGAAACATCAATTGATAAATATGTTCAGAAATAACATGATGAGGGGGAAGCTAATGGAGGAGTCAGGAATGTCCACAGGCGAGGAAGGGTCATTTCCAGCACAAAAAATACAGTGGTCAGCACACGCTCAATAAGGCACATGGAGTTCGAATTTTGGATGCCTTTTATGAGATCGACTTGCCGAGTCACTGCTACAACTAACCCCCAAAGTAACATTCTGATATCTTTACAAGGGTGGAAACTGGGAGCGGCTGTTCCCATGTTGGACAGGGAATCCCTGCTGTACATCTCCACTGCTGTTGCGGAGATCGTAGGCGAGCCGGCGTCGAGCTGGTAGGAGCCTACGGTTTTTCCCCACCCTCTAACGCAGCCAAGACAACAGGTATGATGCAAGGTTTATAGTGATAAAATCGAAAAATAAAATCTCGAAAAAAAAGGTCGAAAAAACAAAAGGTCGAAAAAAAAGTCGACATTTTTTTTTATGCCGTTTTTTATTCGAAATGGGGGGGGGCCGCCCCCACAAGCCTCCTTTTTTTTTTACCCATTTTTTTTTAATCCCGGACCCCAAAATATATATATAATTAAAAAAAGAGTAATTCGACTTTTTTTTTCGAGATTTTTTTTTCGACCTTATTGTCATTCGAGATTTTTTTTCGAGATTTTGACCGACCACCATGATTGCAACACAGTGTTTATTGATTTTCAAAGCCATCTGTAACACGTGCCTTGGGCCTGGGCTAATACAGATTTCTTGTTACAGTTCTCAACACGCTCTATAATATCAGATGCATTGCTATTTATTTCCTTGCTTTTCTACTTTGGGATAATATAATAGCCAAATCAGGTTTGGTTATGTGATTTAAAGTATATATTACACCTGCCATTGAATCCTGATCAAAAGATAGAGTAATGTCATCCAAACACTCGTCATGTAGTTCTGTTTGTTCTGACATTTGTGCATTGAGAGTTTTTTCATTAGGTGAATTTTCTTAGTAAGTAGCTCTTTTAGGGATCTACCATCCCTTGAATATAACAAGTTTGATTTCTTGCCTGGAATTGCTTTTCTAGAACAGTAAATGATTGCAATTTTTGTGAAACCAAATGATTATGTTGGCCTAATTGGCAATAATGTCATAACCTTTCAGCTAATCGTCCCACTGTTATTAAGCCTTTGTTAATTTCACTTAAAACCCTTCTCACAAATATACATACATATTTTAGTTCCTCTCAACTGATTTTAGGACCCATTTTCACTGCAGATATGAATTATTGGGGCATGTGTCTCTTCTGGCATGCTTGTACTCAAACTCCACAAAAGGGTGCAAAATTGGGCAATGTGAGAGATTTACCATGGCATCATAGACAGTTGCATCTTGACCTGATTTAGTCTCAAGTTCTTTAAATGTCACGTTGTCTAGGAAGCATCTCAAATACACAGGCCATTGTTTTCTAGAGAATATATTCTGTGAAAAGCCATAGAGCCACACAGACTTCAGTTGCTATGGCCATCTCTTGTTTCATGTGCTTTCCTCGCCCAGAGGTATATTGGAGGTCATTACGACCCAGGCGGTAAGGGTTAACGCCGTCGTTAACCCTTAACGCCTGATTTCAATTTTAACGGCTGCTTTTAGCAGGCGTTAAAATCCATGGCGCTAAACCGCCTTGGTGCTAATTACGGCACCGTAATTTACGGGGCCGTAATTAGCGCCTTCCCCACTCCCATTATGCCCTATGGGGCAAAAATGGGAATGGGGAAGGGTAAATGGGAAATGGGGATTTACCGCCCCACTCACCTTGGAATGGGGCGGTGAATCCGCCATCCACCATGGTGTAAACGTAGTTTACACCATGGTGGTAAAGTTGGTGTACTTACCGCCTGGGTCGTAATGACCTCCATTGTCTTCCTTTCCTAAAAGATTCTACTGATCATTGCCTACATACAGGGCCTCATTACAACTCAGGCGTTAAGGGTTAACGCCACCGTTAACCCTTAACGCCTGATTCTGATTTTAACGCCTGCTTTTAGCAGGCGTTAAAATCCATGGCGCTAACCTGCCATGGTGCTAATTACGCCGCCGTAATTTACGGGGCCGTAATTAGCGCCTTCCCCACTCCCATTATGCCCTATGGGGCAAAAATGGGAATGGGGAAGGGTAAATGGGAAATGGGGATTTACCGCCCCACTCACCTTGGAATGGGGCGGTGAATCCGCCATCCACCATGGTGTAAACGTAGTTTACACCATGGTGGTAAAGTTGGTGTACTTACCGCCTGGGTCGTAATGACCTCCATTGTCTTCCTTTCCTAAAAGATTCTACTGATCATTGCCTACATACAGGGCCTCATTACAACTCAGGCGTTAAGGGTTAACGCCACCGTTAACCCTTAACGCCTGATTCTGATTTTAACGCCTGCTTTTAGCAGGCGTTAAAATCCATGGCGCTAACCTGCCATGGTGCTAATTACGCCGCCGTAATTTACGGCGGCGTAATTAGCGCCTTCCTCACTCCCATTATGCCCTATGGGGCAAAAATGGGAATGGGGAAGGGAAAATGGGAAATGGGGATTTACCGCCCCACTCACCTTGGAATGGGGCGGTAAATCCGCCATCCACCATGGTGTAAACGGAGTTTACACCATGGTGGTAAAGTTGGTGCACTTAGCACCAAGGTTGTATCCCTCTTGAATGTCTTCATGCATTGGCCATAGTAGCTCATTTATTTAGTTAGCATTGGACAATCCTAATTTTCTTTTGCTGCTTAAGTTCCTAAGAGACTAGGGCCTCATTACGACCCAGGCGGAAAACCATGGTGCTAATAGCACCATGGTCCATGCCGGTAATTTACCGACTCCGCCATGGAGAAAGGGGGAATTACCACCCCATTACAAGGTTGGCGGGGTGGTAATTCTCCCTTCCTCCATGGCCCTTCCCCATTCCCATTTTTGCCCTATAGGGCTCAATGGGAATGGGGAAGGCGCTAAGTACGGTACCGCAAATTGCGGTACCGTACTTAGCACCAAGGTCCCTTTGCGGGTCCCTACTTTAACGGCTGGCGTAGACCAGCCGTTAAGGTCGGGTCCCTCAAAGGGACCTCATAATCAGGCGCTAATGGGTTAACGGCGCCGCAGCCTTTTACGGCGCTGTTAACCCATTAGCGCCAGGGTCATAATGAGGCCCTCTCTCTCTATACCAAAAACTTGTTTGTTCTATGCTCATAAGCCTCCACTGTTGAAGGGCTAAGTACACTACCAATTTGAATCAGTTTAGTATTAGATACCTTGGGTGTTGGCGTCTTGTCTTAATTTATTGTGCAAATATATGCCCCTTGTCTCACTGATGCCATTTAAATAGTAACTATTCAATTATAGGCAAGTGTTCTCACTGTTTCACACAGGCACTCTGTCACACACCCAGGTTCTCTCTCATAGGTTATATTCGTCACAGGCCTTCACCCTCCTACACTATCTTATCCTCTGCCCTTGCACTCCATGGTTAGCAGTTCTCCGAATCCCTCCTGAGACTGACAGCCAGTTATGATGTATTTTCCCTACCACGCAATAGCTGGGAAGAGTTTCATTGTTTCTCCCTATAATTCATCTAAATGCAGACGCTCATAGAGAAAGTGGGAACCACCCACTGACAGAGGAGCTGATGTAATGGAGGTCGTTTTCAACCATCAGTGCTTGTCACTTCAATATCAGGGTTCATAACATTTTAATGTACACATAATTTGAGTGTGATAAACAGCATTGTAGTCAATATATTATGGCTGTTTAACTTTGTGAGTGAACCACTGTCAGGGCCCCTCATTGCTGAGGCAAAACAAAGCAGTTACCCTGGAGTTCAAGGGATTTGGGTGTGCACAGATCTTACTCTCCAGATTTAAGCATATGTGCACATTAATGCATTTTCCTGTGCAAAAATGCAAACATAGCTTTGCAAATCTTCCACTAATTCACAATTGACAGAAAATTGGCCATTAAACGTTATGTTTTATCCATAAAACATGTTAGTAACATGGCCCCGCAATGTATAAAAAACGGATTCCATCAAAAGTAATAAAAGTGACTGTTTTTATCCAGAGTATTTTTCCTTTAACTAACAGGCTATCAAGAAGTGGGCTCCAAATGTGTGAGACCATTCAGAGGCTGATTTCCCTGTGTACCCTTTTGTATCATGGTGCCATCACATATTATATAAACCTTAATGATTACGTCCCTCCAAGACAGTATTTTAGTAAGGCTGTCCATATCTGGTGCAGCCAATTTAAAATGGGCGAGGTTTGACCACATGCAGGTGTCCATGCAACTGCTTACCCCTGAATTATGTACCTTTTTAAGTTTACCCAGTAATTGCAATAATATACCCAGAAAGAGTGAAGTGTTGCAGTTGAGTCTGGAGACAATAGTAGTTCCGGTAATGGTCACTCAATCCCTTGCTTTGGATAACGTTTGCATTTAGACAAATGTTTCATGGAACTCTAGTTACATTGGGCCTCATTACGACCCAGGCGGTAAGGGATTACCGGCACCGGTAAGGGATTACCGGTACCGGTAAGGGTGCCGGTAATCCCTTACCGCCCAATTACGAGGTCCCTTTGCGGGACCCGCAAAGGGACCTTGGAGGTAATTACGGTACCGCAATTTGCAGTACCGTAATTACCGCCTTCCCCATTCCCATTGAGCCCTATGGGGCAAACATGGGAATGGGGAAGGGCAATTGGTGAATGGGGAATTACCGCCCTGCCAACCTTGGAATGGGGCGGTAATTCCGCCATTCACCATGGCGGATTCCGGTGTCAACCATGGCGCTAATAGCGCCATGGTTAATGCCTGAGTCGTAATGACCCCCATAGTCAACATATGAATAAATAATGAGGCCCTGATCAAATATTACCCTTTTTTCTATCAAACATCAATACATGTTTTATCCACTTCACCAGAGGTAAATCCAGTGTTTCTCATAGAGATTGAATTGTTGGGGTTCATCATTATTTCATTTCCATTCAAGGAGGACCCATTCTCATCCAGTTCAGACACAGGCCTCATTATAAATTTGGTGGTATCCTGCCAGTAAATCCAGCAGGCTACCACCAAACGGTAATAACATTCCAGTCACTTGGTCTGCCGAAATTACTGGCAGATTACAAGTGGCGGGAAGGCTGGGAATTCCCCATTCCATGGAGTCCTAAAGGACTCCATGGTGGGCATTGCCGATATTACTGGCACTTATAATACTAGTACCGGTAATACTGGCATTTTCCGGTGGTGGGGTGCCGGAATTACTGGCAGCTCAGAGCTCCATTTAAATCTGGCTATCCCACCACCAAGCGTGTAGTTTGCTGATCCGGAAACGTGCTGGTAAGTGGAATTACCAGCATGTTAATTTCAGACCTGCAAATTTATAATGAGGTTTATCTCGGAATGGTTGTTAAAGCTTTCATAGTGCCAGTGGCATGAAAAGGGCTAGGTGTTATTGGAGCATTTAAAACAGGCACCGTTCTCAATCAGCATGTGATGTAACTTGGTCAGGTATGCATTAAACAAAAAAGACAACGGAGGAATAGGGAAATTCAAAGTCAACTGGTATTTTAGGTGCAATGAATTTGCATACCTAGGAGATTAACTCAACTACTCTATGTCACTCTCTGAGGCTTCAGATAATTCCCTCAGGTATATCAGTAATGTCATTTAATTTACAATGCCAAACAGAACTGACGGCTTAAGCGCCATGAACAAGATTATCTCTTGTCAACCATTAGCTGTTGTTACTGCCTAACATCCAGGAAGGAAATCGTGATGCGTTTGTGTGGCTGAACCTATTTTGGCACACAACTTTAATAAACAGTATTCAGATTTCAATCAACGTATAATTGATACAATAGCACTATTTTCTGCAGTTAAAACGCTTATTAATTTGGAATGAAATATATTTGTAAATAAAATAACTGATCAAACACAACATTAAGGTATGAAATATCAAGTAAACGTAACATCTAACCAGTTTATATCTTCATTTGTTCGCCCAGTCTCAGTCTGTTTATGTTTGCATGACTGCTGAAATGCATAGATGTACGTATTTGTAAGGTACATGCCATTCCTATTCCAAATTTAATTATAAATAAACAGAATACAGTCCTTTCAATTTTTCTGAATATGCTATTCAAAAAAGAATAGAAAATCAATACGAGTAAAACCGTTTTATATCTAATATTACCTAAAGGGACTCAAGGGGTGGAGTTAGGATGAAGGGCAGAGTAGATTCTATGTAAAACCAATTTGGAAGTGTGCACTTAAGAGAAGTAATGCTACTTGTCAAAATTGATCATTACAATTTGGGACTAAATGAAACCATCACTAGCCAATATCCTTGCTGTTTAGAACTCTGATCAAGAAGAACAGCAGCTGAACATTTCTCCCACAACATAGGGAGAAGAGTATTGCAAAGTTTAAGAGACACTTTGAAACCTTTGTTCTATTACATATTAAGGGACCATTTGGTGTACCAAATAACATTTGTCTTTGGTTGCCTAAACTATACTGTAGACAGAAAAAGTTAACTTCTAAAGGCTTGTATGCATTTTCAAAAAGTTCTGAGAAAAAATCTCGAATTTGTTAATCTTTTTTAATTAAACTTACCAAGACCAATAATAAATAACATTGCCTCAAAAAAATGTGAACTGCATTGCACCCTGTGAGGGCGACTGGAATAATTTAAATGAAGATGCTTGGGGTGACTTCTGATCTTGTCCGATTGAAAAGGGAAAACTGAAGTCATCTTTTGCATCTCCAAATGTTTCAGAGGACTCAGTTGGAAAGGAAAATGCAAATCCATCCTCCCCATCCATTTTCCCAAACAAGGTTCCAATATCTTTTTGTGGGGATGGTGTAGGATTTATATTTGAATCTGAAAAACTTTCACTAGTTTGATCTGGTGAATTTGGTGTTCCAAATAAGGAGGACTCAAACAAATTATATCTAGGTGTTTTGGGAGTTGAAGTCATGAGAAAAGAAAATGAAGGTGATTTCGCTGCAGCAACTTCATGTCCAGGATTATGATCGTTTTCAAACGTACAGGTTTTAGAGAACTGTCCTTTGTTCTGAATTAGTTCAGTCGTTTTTAAAAATGAAGCAATCGCAGGCTTCTGCTGACCTTCAGAAGGATCCGATGTTCGCGAAAACAGTGGTGGCTCAGGTGTTCTAGGAAATACAGACGTCTTAGAAAGCAGGAGAGGTTCAGGAATTCTGGAAAACATCTCACTGTAATCTTCTGTCTTTCCTGTTTTATTTTCGGTGGATTTAAAAAATGTTGTGAGACCATCCTGGGGGTCATATGCTGAATCTTTTGATTTGCTTGTACTGTCACTGGTTTCAGTAGTCCTTTTTTCTGTTGCCCCGTGATCAAAGCACTGTTTTTTATTTGTTTGCTTTTGAGGCACAGACAACCAGAATTGCATTTGAGATTGCAGTTTTATTGTTGGGACTTGTGAATATTTTGATCGTTTATTGTCTGTGGTGTCAATGCTTTTCTGCATTGCAGAGGCCTGAGTTAGAGGTTGGTTTGAGTGAATGCTTTTGGTGATTGACTGCTCGTTGTGGTTTTTGTTTTCTTCTATATTTGTTCCTGAGAACTGCAGGGGCAACTTGAAACCCTGAAGAGGACGAACTGATTTATAGGGAATGCTGGGAAGAAGCATGTGCTGTGGCTGTTTCTGATTTACTAAAGGTGAATAGCCTTTATCTTCAAAAAGACTTACTGCATTTTGATCGTCTCCAGCTACAATTTCAGAAAGCGTTTCCTCTTGAGAATGCACCTCAAACTGTTTAGAACTTATATTAGTCGTCAATTGTACCACCTCTTTTTCCATCTTAGATGTTTTATGTATAAGGAATACAGCACTTTTCAAGACTTCTTCTGTTTTGTGCCTGAGAGAAACAACCTTTAACGCCCATTCAACATAAGACTTAAGCGAAGGTAGCTCCACAAGTTCCTCAAGGGATCTTTCCTTCGAGGTAAGTTGCTCCCTACATATCAAAACTTTATTTTCAATGCTGTCAAGTTCATCTTTTTTCTTGTAATACTCTCGTGCAAGAGGACCATCTTTGTAGTGCAATCGACGTTGCCTCAGAATTTCACGAAACTGAGTCACATATTCTTGATACATTTTGTTGTCTCTGTCAGTGTCTACTTGGCACTTTTGGAGTTGACCATTCAGATAGTCTTCATGTTTGTTCAAAACCATGCACGCTGGCTTCCAGGCACTGCAGTTACCTTTGCTGTAGGTGCAGTGTTTCTGCAAATTGAACAGCTCTTCGTCAGTCTTGCTGATGTTTTCGCGTACTAAACGGATCTGCTCCTTTCTTTCCAAAACCTTTGCTGTATAAAGCTGAATTTGCTCTTTTGCATGTTCTCTAGAGTGAGCATCTTGTTCTGATTGGAAAACAAGCTCAAGTAGTAGTTTGTCCAAAGCGCTCAGTAGGCATGTATCATTCATTGTTTTAGCACACTGTCATATATGCCGCAGCGGCGGAGCTCAAAGTCAAGGAAAACCGAGAAGGGAATGGCACATGCAGTTCAAAGCGAATGAGCGGTATTTCAATGAAACCGCGCTTCAATTGAACGGGAATCGATTTCTCGGAGAGCAAAGCTCAGAAAGAGCTGTACTGCAGCCCCTTCACCACAAACGGCAATCTCCTAATGCCTTCAATAAAATATAATCCTTGGGATCACACCAGTGCGGCTACGTTTCCACACAAACGTCGACCGGAAGCTGGGCCGGACAGGAAGCGCGAGCAAGTAAATGTTTCCTGCTCGACAACGAGAGGTGAGGTAGAGTAGAGCCTTAGCATACGCAGGTTCTCTTGTAGCGAGTCCCGCGTGACCGTTAACAGCTGCTTTTACGTATCCTTTCACTGACTCTCCGATGATTACTTTGCAAAATGTTTAGAACTTATGAAAAAACAGCGCCTTATTAAGTGAGCTATTCGGAATGTACTACAAAAAGACGGAAAGGACTGGGGGGGGGGGCGCTGGAGGGAGGCTAGGTGTTATTTTTTCCACGACCGTAGATCCGTGTCCGTGGTCCAGCTACACCTTCCAAGAAGCAAACGCCTTACGCTGACTTCAGTGGGACCTCCCACTCCCCATGTAAATCACCAAGAATTGCCAATTTAGTTTTGAGTTCACTGGGATAACCCACCAAAAACACCTGCCTTGCAGTCTCAAGGTGTTGAACTGAATGAAATAAAAATACAAGGGAGCTTGCAGGTTGAACTGATAGTATTTTTTTTCAATTATTATGTTTTATTGCACTTATTGATCATGATGGACTATTAATGAGGCACCATGCACATATTCACGGGTCCAAGAGTGTTTACTTAGAGTGCATATTGTTTCATACATCCCAACATTCTGTGACCAAAAACCTGTAGGAATCTTAAAGTTTTAAAAATATTGACAAAAATCTGTATTTGTTGCCACTAAATCGGTAGGCTGTAGGACTGCTTAAAAAGTGGTATTCTACCACCTAAGTCGGTAGGGTTGGCAAGTATGTAGCTGGTGCTGGAGAGAGGGGTGCTGCGTTGTGCAGCTAAGCTGAAGAAATAGCATATTGCACTTGCAGGTGGGTGGAAGTGGCAAGGCTCACGCAGGGCGGGGCTGAAACGTGTGGTTCCCCCAGCTCCTGGCGCAAGCTCACGCCTGCCAGGACTCAATAGGAGGAGTGGCCTGCCATTGCTTCAGCGGCTCACCGCAGCATGTAGATGACTGGCACTGGGGAGCTAAGGTACAGTGAACCATGTGGCTGTTGATATCGAGAAGTGCTGGAGCGGATCTCACGGGCGCATCTGACAATCTGGGGAGGTTGCACTGGTGCACTGGTCTGCTAACTGCTGCCAGTAAGAACACACCATTATAAAAGCAGCATCTTGGACACATCCCCACTGAAGAACGTTCCTTGGATTCTGTGTACTTGCGCACCCTGCAACCATGGCTGAACAGGCTGCTAAATCCAGGCCAAAAAAAAAAATTATTATTATTTTTTTTTAATCAGTATTTGTTGCCACTAAATCGGTAGGTGGTAGCACTGCTTAAAAAGCGGTATCCTACTGTCTAAATCGGTAGGGTTGGCAAGTATGATGTTTTAATGCATTTCTTGGTCAAGGTATGGGTGTGATGTGATGTTGCACAGGTGTACATGTACATACTGGTGCTCTGCTCCGAGAGCAGTTTCAAGGCAATATTGCGCCCAGGGGATACACCAGAATACGCCCCCTCAGACCTATGTTGCACCTCTACCCCTACCCTGTACTCCAAAATCATGAAATCATTACAATATTCAGTTTTATCATTTGTACTTTAAATTAATAAGCAAACTATGTATGCAACAGTATTTTAAACAGGAATTCATTTTCTCTCATGTTTTGTTCATTGTCTAAATGAAGGGCACTCTCCTAGATGATGATGCCACAAAAGCACCTATTACTGCAGCGTGATCTATTTTTCTGCATTTTTGTCTCAATTGAAAGTGTAGCAAGAGCAAATAGCTCACTTCAGTTGGTGAACACATCACTCATAGGCCATCAAAATGCTCCAGAAGAAGAATGGAAGATGGATGTAAAATATATTGAAAGAGGCAGTGGTGAAAAATGAGTCAGTTCCCACCTATATTAAGTAAGGTTAGGTTACAAAGAGTTCCTTGCAGCTACTTCAAATGTCGGATCAGCTCGGGATTCCTCCATACTACCCTGGTGCCACTTACAACGGTCCGGCCCGCCTGAAGATTCTCTCAACAACATGCTTGGTCTCCTCCAACCCCATCTGCGAGTACCTACTCCCTCTGACTCTAGCGGTTCCTGCAGGTCATCTCTCAACACTGGTCCTGTGGAATCAGAAAAAATACAATATTACGGCTGTTACACCGAGTAAAGGAAAATACACCGACACGGGCTTATAAAGATTCCCAGAATCTTTATTACAAAACTAAACAGTATTCAACAAAGTACACACATAGCTATTTGGCCGTCAATGCATCACAGAGACCACCAGCAGGGTTGAATGTGAGGAGTGAGAGAGTTTCCTAGCTGGACATCGATGCATTTATACAATTTGAAAAATGATGTCCAGCCCCCTTACAGGTTAATCATGCACTGGGCTAGGGTCGCGCCAGGTTCACTTTCCTAATTTACATATCTCGTGCATGCGGTTTACTTTTCAATACATTTACTAACACACACCATTATTCTTTAATTTAACATTTACACTCTTTACATATTGTTTTAATACAGACCAAACAATGTTTCGCATATTATATTCGGATAGCATTACTGTTCTTGTATACTTGTAGTTTAACATTGCTAATTCAAGTAATCCCCTGCTCCCGAAGTCAACAAAGGACAAGGTCTACATGACCCTAACATGTAGCCTGAGGGCAGGTTGGACATTAACTCCCCTACAGAGGTTGGAGAGGTTAAGGCAAGAACAAGGACACACGAGACGGCCATTTTAGATTACAGGGTGACTTTGTATAAAACCCCAAAATGGCGGTTTCTAACCTAAAATGGAGGCTTGATTCAAGATGGCGCCTTACATCAATTTCTAAGGTCAAGACCTTGCCGCAGAGAGTTATTCGCATACAATTTTTAAGCAACTGGGCGTAGGCCAATATACATACAAATCGTTTCTAATAAGAGGCATAATTTAATATCTGGTTTGACAGTCCCGCTACCACCTGGGAGCAGCCCAATATTTCCACCCCATTTTCCTGCCTCAAGCACCTAGACCCCTCCAACTGCAGTCTCTAGTGCATAATCCCTCGAACGCTTTCAGCTCCTTCCGGGCTACCTCTCATCACTGGCCCCGAGCCCACCTTTAGCACCATCCTGTGCATGGACTACTCCAGCTTCTATTCCAAGTAACCCCCTCCTGTCATTTTCCACTCCCCCCTTCTACTCCTACTCCTACAGTGCCCACCGCCCCCCCTTCTGTAACTGTCACACTGGTCTCTACCTCACACATTCCTAATTCCTACAACTGCAGCTCTTCTCTACTTGTCCTCCACGTCCATTGGTATGCGATCCTCCATAACCCCCTTCTGCCTCACTCTCCCAACCTCTCTCAACCCTTCCACCTTCCCCTTTCCCTCCTTCTCTCCTCTCTCCTCCTAGTCCAGAAGCCCAATATTCTTCATCATCATCACCCCTACCCCTCCAGTAACCCTCCTTCCTTCACTAACCGCCCTAACCTTCTCTACCCCCCACTACCAACCACCCTGCCCTCTTGAACACTGCTCTCTGGAACGCCAGATCCATCTGTGATAAAACTGCAGCTACCCTTGATTTATTCTTTCGCCTCAACCCTTATTTCCTCTGTTTTACTGAAACCTGGATTCCCCCTCACAACATCTCTGTCCCGCCTCTTTGACGACCTCTTCTTCCTCCTTCATTCACACCCCTGCCCCTCTGGCCATGGTGGAGGTATTGGTCTCCTGTACCACCCCAAATATAGCTCCTCTTCCTCTCCAACTCTCCCCTCTTTCCCTTCCTTTGAATTCCTGTACAATTCTTTCTCCTCTCCCCACCCTATCTCCTTCCTGATCATTTATCGCCCCCTGGGCCTCTCTCTTCCGTCTATGAAGACCTTGATCACCTCCTCTCACTTATCTCTCCCTCCCCCTCTCCTCTTGCTGTACTTGGTGACTTTATTATCCATCTTCCTCCTCCCCCTTAATCTTCCTCCCTCCTTTCCATCCTTGACTCCTACCTCCTCACCTCTCTTCCCTCTTCCCCCACTCACTCCTCTGGCTCCACTCTTGACCCCATCTTTAATTCTTCATATCCCTCCTCCCCGGTCTCTTCTCTTCCTGTTTATCTCTCAGACCATGCCTTACTCACATTCTCCCTATCCCCTCTCTTACACTCCACTACTGCTAATCCCTCCCCTCCAATTTACTCGCGTTGTGACCTTCGGGACTTCGATGCTACCCTCTTTTCTGACACCTGTTCAGCTTCTCTTCCATCTCCCCATGATTTTGCTCTACTCTCTGCAGATGATGCTCTCTCTTCCCTATCCTCTTCCATCTCCACTGCCCTAGATCAACTCTACCCTCTTTCTCTCTTTCGTCCTACTCAGAAGCCTTCTCAACCCTGGCTTACCCCTCATCTCTCTTCTATGCGGCGCCTTCTCTGGTGGTTAGAGAAACTCTGGCTCAAATCTCCCTCGCTATCTAATCAAACCTCTTACTTTTCTTACCATGCAATTTACAACTCCTGTCTTGCAGCAGCCAAATCCTCCTACTACTCTAACCTTCTCCAGTCTCAAGCCTCCCACCCTCGTCGGATTTTCCAACCTCTCACCCGTCTTTTCTCTCCTCCTACGCCTGATTCCTCAACCAATTCCACACTCTCTCCTTCTGACTTTGCCAACTTCTTCTCCTCCAAAATCCTCACTCTCTGGCAAAAAATGAACTCCCTTTCTGACTCCCCCTCTCCTCCTCCCTCCTCTCCTCCCTCGTCTACTATGTCCATCTTCTCTCCTGTTTCCCCTTCTGAAGTCTCCTCCCTTCTTTCCAAAGCCCACCCCACGTCCGCCCCCTCTGATCCTCTCCCCTCCGTTCTTATCCCCAAGATCTACCCTCTTCTTATCCCTTACCTTACCACCTTCTTCAACTCTTGCCTCTCCTCATCAATCTTTCCCTCTGCGTTCAACCATGCAACGATTATTCCTATTCTAAAGAAGCCCTCTGCTGATCCACTGCTCACTGCTAACTACAGACCTATTTCTCTTATACCTTTCCTCTCTAAGCTTCTTGAGCGCCTCGCCTACTCTCAACTCTCATCCTTTCTTACTTCTTCCTCTCTCCTTCCTCCCTTCCAATCTGGCTTCCGTCCCAAACATTCCACTGAAACTGCTCTCACCTCTATCCTTAACTCACTCCTCTCTGCTCGACATGCTAAGCAATCCTCTATCCTTATTCTACTTGATCTCTCCGCAGCGTTTGACACTGTCGATCACCCACTCCTGCTTCATACTCTTTCCTCCTTCGGGTTTAACGGCCCTGTTCTAAAATGGCTATCCTCCTACCTCTCCTCCCGTTCCTTTGCTGTATCGTGGGGGAGGCCAGTCCTCTCCTTCCTTCCCTCTTAACTAGGGTGTTCCTCAAGGTTCTGTACTTGGTCCTTTCCTTTTCTCTCTTTACACCTCTCTCATTGCCACCTGTCATCTCTTCGTTTGGCATTTCTCAACAATTTTATGCTGACGATACTCAACTCTTTCTTTCTTTCTCCTCCTTCTTGCCTGACCTCCACCTTAAACTCCCCTCCTGTCTCACTGCTATCAAGAACTGGATGTCCTCCCGCTTACTCTCTCTTAACACTGATAACACCAAAGTCCTTTTCTTCCCCTCTAACTCTCTTCCCCCTCCCTCCCCACCTCCTTTCATTCACTATCCTCCCTCCAATCTCCCTATCTCCCCCCAAGCTCGTAATCTAGGCGTTCTCTTTGACTCCTCTCTCACCTTCTCACAACACATTTCACTCACCTCCCGCTCCTGCCGATACCACCTCTACAATATACAGAAAATCCGTCCCTCCCTCACATTCTACTCCACCAAACTCCTAGTTTCCTCTCTCATCTTTTCCCGCCTCTTCTACTGCTCCTCTCTAATCTTTGGACTTCCCGCATCTCAGCTTACCCCTCTAAAATCCATATACCACTCTGCTGTCCGTACCCTTTGTCTCCTTACCTCCCGTGACTCCAGCTCTTCCTCGCTCTCTCACCTTCGCTGGCTACCTTTCCCCTCACAGCTAAAGTTCTACTTTCTCTGCCTTGTCTTCAAATCCTCCCATGGTCTTGCTCCTCCTTATCTCTCCTCCCTCCTCTCCTTCTACTCCCCCTTCCGCTCCCTTCGCTCCGCTGACCATTTCCTTCTCACTGTTCCTCCTTCCCCTTGCGCTTCCTCCCGTTTCCGCTCATTCCAACGCCTTGCACCCCTGCATTGGAACTCGCTCCTCTTACAATCCGCTCTACCACAACCTTCACCTCATTTCGCACTTCCCTTATATCCCTCCTCCTCCATTCTCCTCCTTGAAAACTTCTCCTCAGCCCTCTTCACTTCCCCCCTCTTCTTACCCTCATCTGATTCCTCTCTCCCCTCTCCTACTCCTCTCTTTTCCCCTTCCATTCTCCCTCGCCCTGTCCATCTCCTACTCCCCCCACCTCTTCCCTCTCCCCTTTCCACCACCCCACCTAAGTTAATTGCTCTTTGCACTGTTTTGTTGAATGATTCATGATGTAAATTTTGCTCTCATTGTTAAATGTTGTTGTTATTTTGTATTATGTTGTTCCACTGTACAGCGCCTTGGTATAAAGCGCGATATAAATAAATCAATCAATCAGTCAAGTAAATAGGCTATGAGATGAAGCAGTAATGTTGCCATATGATCTGAGTACCTAGACCATGGGCCTCATTACACGGATGGCGGTAAGGATTTAACGGTACCGGTAAAATACCGGTACCGGTAAATCCTTACCGCCTTACTACGAGGTCCCTTTGCGGGTTGGGGGATTTAACGCCTGATTTTTGCAGGCGTTAAAAACCAACCCGCAAAGGGACCCAGGGAGCTAATTACGGTACCGCAATCTGCGGTACCGTAATTAGCGGCTTCCCCATTCCCATTATGCCCTATGGGGCAAAAATGGGAATGGGGAAGGGCAATGGTGGAAGGGGGAATTACCGCCCCGCCAACCTTGGAATGGGGTGGTAATTCCCCTTTCCGCCAAGGCGGTGCCGGTATTTTCCCGGCATGAACCATGGCGCTAATAGCGCCATGGTTCTCCGCCACCCGTGTAATGAGGCCCCATGACCTAGACCATGTATAACAATACATGCCAAATGGTGTGACTGCATGAGCATCTAATGGGAAAACCTGGTATATTGTGGGAGTACCTGAGTATAGGATGGCAATGAAAGGTAGTCCAACTTACAGGAGTACACCTTTAATTATCACGCTCACACCAGATTAAAGTTCACCCCTCTAGGGAATTAAGGGCAAGAGTATTTATCTTGCAACAATAACAAATGTATCTGTACAGAAAAGATAATGGGGCGAAGAACTCTGCTCCTGAATGGTATATTCTGTCCCTCAACCGCTCCCAGCTCCTGTAGACTGGTACCAAGGAGGAGCCTTATATACTGCAGAAAGGTCCTGGTTACCTTGCAGTTATAGATAGTATTTGACCCTTGTGAATAAAAAGGATCTCATGCAGATTGCTGTGTTTCATTGTGTGGTTTTATTATCCATGTTATAGATACTTGGGGTCTCATCACGAGTTTGGCGGTAACCCTTAAATTATATGATATATGATATGATATGGCATTTGTAATGCGCCTATACACAAGTGTTTCAAGGAGCGGTAGCGCTGTTACTGCGGGATTTAAGGGTCCGCCAAATCAGGGCTTTGGAGGATTTCACCCCAGCTCTGAGCTGGGGGGAAATCCGCTGAACATTCGTGCTCATACCGTCGGCGGGAAATCCGCCGGCGGTATGAGTGTGAAATTTCCCCATTGAGCCCAATGGGGAATGGGGCATTCCCGAATGGGCTCAATGTGGAATGGGGATTTCCAAATCCGCCAAACCCGTTATCCGGCGCTAATAGCGCCGGTGGGTTTGGTGGTAGGGCAGATAGCGCCAGCGCTATTAGCGCCGGCGTTACCGGCCAACTCGTGATAAGGCCCTTGGTCTAGAGAGGATGGTCAGCCGACACGTGTTACAACCCCGAAGGGTCTTTATCAAGGCTGATAGTTATACAATATCGGTCAGAAGTGCCACATTTTTGTATCACAAATATCGTGTAGTGACAATGGTGGCCAAACTAAACAATTGGTGACATAGGTGACACAGTGCAAGTGAATTAAAAACAAAAAAGCAGTGTGAATTAGCAGTATGGTTGAATTTGGTACACAAAAATAATAATAATTGAAGCCAGTGGGCAACATGGTACATTAGTTTGTGGGAACTACATGATTGCATATAATACATTGCGGAATAAGGTGGGGAAGAAGTGGAGAGAAAAAAGAGAAAGCAGAAGCAAATTAGTTGTATGCACTTAGTGGAATGTGCAATGTGAACATGGAAGTAGGACCTGATAAGCTTACCAGGTACGTATGATCTATGGGAAGCTTCCCAAGTTGTTCAAAAATGTCGTGTGGCAATTTCTAAGATCCTCGGTGGGTAGGTGGATAGGGGCCCCAACTTCTTTCTTCATTTGAACACCTAGATTGTGCACCACCTCGATGACGTGGGATAGTGACCCATTCTCAGCATCCTGCGGGAGTATAGAAGTGCAACAGCTGCTTGTACCCCAGGAGCCAAAAAAGATGACAAGAAAGTCTCTGCTGAGCTAAAAAGCTGATACTTGTCAGGTATTCCTCTGAGCAGTGTGGAAGAGTCTTTTGAGACAGTTTGAGCTCTTCTTTCTTCCCTGCCATTGAAATCGTCCTTTTCCTGGCAACATACCAAATTCTTGTGTGATCTGCAAGCTTCTTTCTGCTTCTTTAGGTGCTAGAGTGGCTGTTGGCACCTCGACAGGCATTTCTTCTTCCTTCAGGTGTTCTTCCAGGATTACTAGTAGCACTGAGTGCGGGGTGGCAAGTGAACGTTTGCCCCTCCATGAGGGTGGGAGGTGCAACTAGGCTTGTTGGCCACAAACCCAGGAGTAATCCATCACCACTGCCATACCTTTCGTCATATCAGGGATCAGAAGAGGGTGGTTGCACTGTGTGTTTGCGCCAACAGGAACTGTTCTTTCATTGCTTCTCCATTATTGCATCCATGTCAGCCTTGTGATGTGTTGGGACCATATTTACCCACACTTAGTCTCTATTTGGGATACTGTTTATCCGCTGTACTTGGTCAGTCCATCTGCCGGGCATCTCACTGTGGTGCCCTGCCATTTGTTGTTGCCATTTGCGTACACTTGCAAGGAAACATATGGTACTTGTAGACACTGGCGGTATTTTGTGCTGCCATTGCATAACCCTGGGTCTAGATGAATGCTTCTCACCTGCACGCTGTGTGCCTTTATCCATTATAGTGCAAGATGTACCAGGCATTGTGCCTCTGTGATTGGGACTGGATGTGGAACTAAAACCTTAGGAGCCCAGGTGCATGCGGGTTAAGTGCACACATGTAACAGTTTTCATTGATTATATTCCTTCCTTCAATGCGCATATCAGAGTACCAGTTATTGGAGGATTCTGGGTACTCGATATCAGAAATGATGTCAAAGCCCATCCCCTTATATAAATCATACATCATTCGTACTTCCTGTTTCATTCGTCTAAGAAAACCTGTAGGGGTGGCCGGCAAAAAGTGAGCCATTTTGAATTTTCCTTTTTTATAGACATATACGCATTATTTTCCAGATGTCCACACCTGCACCCCTTTATATGGCCACCCCCTACAACAGACATACCTTCATCCACTCCAACAACCACAACCAGCGTCATACAAAACAATGTAATACTAAAAAGATGCACATCATAATTTCTAGAACAAATGTAATGTATCTTAACTTTATCCCTACATAACAGTGAGGTTTGAACATGTTGGTGTCAGCCAGCCTGGCTTATTCCTGCAGAGGAGAAAAAAGGTTATCAAGAAAGAGAGAGTAAAAGAGAGAGAGAGAGAGAGAGAGAGAGAGAGAGCGAGACAGGAAGAGAGAAAAAGAGAGAGGGAGAGAGGGGATAGAAAGACAGACCCTTTTGCCACCAGGGTCTGAACCTTCAAAAAATTGAAAAATCAAAACATTGAAAAAGATAGGAAAGAATAAACAAGAAAAAATGAAAAAAGAAAAGAAAGTAAAAAGACAAAAATCAGGCGTGTGTGTTAGGGAGAATTCTAATAAATGGCTAATTTCCCTTACCTAATGAGTCCCTCAGGAGCTTTGCTGGATTTCTAGGATTTATTTTTTTCACCTGGTAAGAGTATGAGACTTTTTCCCACTCGTACATGTGTTTTGCTGTGTGTGTTTTTACCATTTGTGTGATCTTGTGCTCTGGAGCCTCACCTACTCCATGAGCATCATTTTATGTGTGTGACAAAGCACATTCAGTGCAGTGACCCGGGGTTGTCTTTTAGACTTCCCACTGACTCAATTTTTCTGGGACTGACTACTGTCTCCCAGAAAAATGTAAAGTTGCCATTAACTTTATGTAGTCTCTTTAAACTACAGACCCAGTACACCCATTCTTACATGAAGTATTGGAAAGGATTCATTCCTATTCCTTTTTGTCTGTGTCTCTTGGAGCACTGTTTCACTCCCTTTACATCAAGAATTGGCTGGTGGCAGTGGTAACTACCCTAACTTTTCTACCACGGTTATCTTATATAAGCATGGTATTGTTTTAGGCTATTATATTAGCCACAAACATAAACCTGCTTGACCAAATACATTTTATTTTGGCCCCGGCTGGGTTTATTCGCCATTTCTTTTTGTTAAAGTCTTTCTTGTGTTGTTCTCTGCGCGCCAAACTGGGGTTGATTCCATTGTTCGCCGTCTTTTCGCGGGCTTCAGCACAGAAGCCCTCCTTAAGGTGCCTGAAAGTCTGGTTAGGCAGGATGTGAAGGAGGGGTCTTCGGACCCCTGCCATGGGTTCCCTTGGTAACCCAAGTCACACTCCTGTTTGATTGGCTAAGGGGATTGTCCTTGCCAGTATAGCCACCCTGCTGTGTGATTGACAGCCAGGCTGTATGAATGGGGGGAAACTGCATAAAAAGCAGGTCTCTGGGACTGGAAAGGCAGAGTCGCCACTGGAACGATAGAACCAACAAGGAGCTGATGAAAGAGGACCCCTTCAACGACTGAACCACCCGGTGGAGCCCTTCTGTCCGAATCTTCAGAATCCGAAAACAGAGAAGATAGTCCAGGAAACTTCTTCCCTTGAGCTGGTGGGACCAACCAGTTTGCCCAAACTGCAAGCCAGGACCCCTCCTCTGGTCGAGTTCGCTGTACAGAGCTACAGTGGGCCGGATAGCCAGGAAGGTCGGACCATGCTTCGGTTTTAAGGAGCGCACCTTTTATTTGTTGCTTTGCTCTACTGCTGGTTTCTTCCCTGGGTAGTGCAGGACCCTCCAGTCTTACTACTTCGTGTCAGTCCGACAGTCGCTTCAGGCACCGTGAGCCTGCAGGAACTACCAGGAACGTCCGCCTTAGCTACAGCTTCCTCTCAGTTTTAAGGTACTGTGCAAACCCGGTTGCTCATGTCGTTCATCCGCGGGGAAGGTGTGTGAAATCTATCTCCGATCCGAGGGCTTGTCCTTCTCTTCTCTTTGAACTAACTTTTCTACCAGCCAACCTCGCCTGAAATCTGTGGCACGAACTTTACCGCAAACTACCCTGAACTTTGTGATCTTGAGCAAAGGACTTTTGTCCTATTGACTTTGGCCCTAAGCCTTTTCTACCTGATTCTATCACTGTAGTTCCTCTTGCTCTATTGCCCTGAGTACTTACCTGTTGGTGTGGTTCATTTTTATTAACTTTGTCTTTCCCTCCCTTTTAAATTGCTAGAGTGCCATTTTGCTCCCACTTCATTTTGTGAGCTTAACATGTCTGGAATTTAAGGGAAGTGGTGTGGTGTATTAAGAATGTGTTTTTTAAACTGCTTATAATGGTGTAATGTTATACAACTGAAGAGTGAAATAATGTATATTATTTTACTTGAAAACCTTGAGTCAGTGTTTCCTGAATCATAGTAATTGCTGTCCTTTGTGTAACTATTTGATACTGCTCACTTACTCTTGAGATAAGTCTGGCTGCTCAGCCATTGCTACCACTTTACTGTGTGGTACAGGCTTGTACCAAAGGTGAATTTGTACTGTCACTTGTAGTCTTAATTGTGTGTGGTGTTCCCAAAGGGTACTGCATATAATTCTGCCTAACAGTGTGCCACTGCAATCCCCCTGGCATGGATAATTTATCTTACTCTGTTGTTTGAGCTTTGCATTGTCTCAGGTGCTCTTCTGACATCCAAGAGATGCAATCAATATCTAACTCCTTCATACGGACGGCGAGAGGAGTACAGATCACCACCTCATATGGACCTTCAAACCTGGGGCTGATAAATTTGCACGCTTTCTACAGGGTGGTCACTATTTCCCCCCTTTACCGCAAGCCACTACCGCCCCTGTGTGCCTCCGTCCCCTAATCAATTATTTATGACCCATCAACATATAGTATGTCTCCTTCCGTCAATGCATGAGCCGTTCATCAGAGTGGGAAAATAAATAAAACTCCTGCATACAATCCAGAGTTGCTAAAACAGTGGCCGTGCAAATAGCTCCTTTTAGGTCCTGAATATGTGTAGTCATTTTGTCAGTCCATTCCAGTTTACTTTTAAGTCCTCTTTCCTTCCCTGAGACTTTGTAACAGTGGCCTTGTGTAGACTGCGTAGTCTAGGATCCATGCTCTACAATAATTACGTAAGCCTAAAAAACTTCTACATTTCCTTCACAGTACTGGGCCTAGGGGTGGTGTGTACTGCCGCCGCCCTATCTGGTAATATTTTTTCCGGTTTACAAAAATTAGTTGTCCCAAGTATAGTCCCTCTTGTTGGCAGTATTGTAGCTTCTTTTTATCTGCTTTGTACCCTTTGCAAGCCAGCATTTGCACCAATGCAATAGAATCCCTCCTGCACTGATGTTAATTTGCACTACATACCAACTGATCATCCACATACTGAATGATTGTGCTAAGCACCTGACTTCAATGTACTCTGTACTGGGGTCACATCTCTCAGTAACCCAACATCATGTGGATTAACAGTACATAATTGTGCTGGCACATATCGCATGTCTTCTCTTCAAAAATAAAAACAGCTGGGTTAGCACTGCCAACAGGGGGCACTGTACATTCCTATGCTGCACAAGGGATGCAGATTTTCAAAAAAATCTCCCCATTCTGCTCACTGTCCTCAAATAACTCCTCATCAATCATTTCCTTAAATTGTACTATCAGATCTGTACATAATACTGTAGCCACTCACATCCAATCTGGTCTGTTCCAATCAGGACTACTCTTGTCTGACACTACTAGTCCTTGTAAATCTAGTGACAATATTGTCCCTGCCACCATCTCAGGTGGCACCATGGGTTGGAGTAAAAGGTGTATTCCCTAGTCGCCTCATGAAAAAAAAAACATCTATGCAATCTCTCTCCTCCATGCCTTGTAAAATGGTACAAGCTGCATTAGATAGCTATCTGCTCGACCTGCCCGTACCATGTAAAGCTATATCCAGAATGGTATTAGCATCTATCCCCAGATCACTGCCCCTCTGTTATCCTAAGCAATAGTCAA
The DNA here is from genome assembly GCF_040938575.1 of Ambystoma mexicanum. Classification (NCBI taxonomy): domain Eukaryota; kingdom Metazoa; phylum Chordata; class Amphibia; order Caudata; family Ambystomatidae; genus Ambystoma; species Ambystoma mexicanum. Next base: position 290,540,698 of record NC_090936.1, on the reverse strand, counting down.
AAGCGTCCTTGTAGAACAAGGCATCATCAATATTATGGTTTCATACGTTTACCAGCAGGACATCTACCTGGTTAAGGTTATCATGTACGATAACATAGTGGTCCTGCGTGTCAGCCTTGACATTTAGTGGGTGGAAGTGTTGCAATCTATGCACTTGGGTCATCAGGCCTTTGGCCCAGGAAGAGTACGATGTGAAGTATCTGTGATTCCCCCAGCCCTTAGCAAAGGTGCTAGCCTGAGCAGCAAGTGCATGTGTCTCCTGCACAAATAATAATTGGGCCACATGCATTTGCACAAATGCCAGTATTTTGCAGGCCTTAATCGGGTTAACCAACACCCATACATTCCAAATCATGAAAGTAGCTCACACAGCCTCTTTACTTGACAATGCCAAGGAGTACATCCCAGATACATATCAGTAATACGTTAAGTCAACCCAAGCTGAGCGTCATTTCGGCGTACCCATCCATCAAGTGTTATATTTGATTTGTAACCCCTGAATACAAAACCCACCCTCTCCCACTCTCACCTGAGCCCAAACTTTAGCAGTGTACTGAGTCCCACCCAACAATAGAAAACAACACCAAACCAATGCATTTTCATGGGGGCTAACTGTGTGTGGGCTTCCTGACAGTTGCCTATATATACAAATATAAACTATCAAGAAACAGATGAGGCATAGGACCCGCTTCAGACAACTGAACTTCTGAAAGGGATCCACTGGGCCGCCACAGAACAGAGTGTGACTACACAGTATATGTGACCTGAGGACCTTGGAGTCGGATCCTTTAACTCTGAATGAGACTGCAGCATGTGGTACTGTAAAAAAGAATGTTTTATTCTCAAAGTGGATCCGGAGTCGGGCAGGGAAAAGCATTGCATATTGACCATCTCTTTCTCTGAGCATATTTGACTCAGTGATTCGAGCGTTTGTTAGTTCCACACCTCGTGCACCACCAGCAAAGGCATGGGGATGTCCGTAACAGGGCCAACATTCCCCGCAGCCACCGCCACGGCTGACAGTCTGGGCCCATCCCTTCTTGTTGTTACCGCTGTACTCAAAATTTGATCAATTGAGCCTTGCCTTGCAGTGCCTTGCAATGAATCGAACCAGTGCAACCAGTGGAGAACTGTCACTTTACTGTCGCTTTTAATCAAACTCATCCTTATAGGGCTGGGAGGTGCAATTGATGACTTTTCCAATAGGTTTGGGAGAAAGCTGGTTAGCCCGGCCTTAATGGTTTATTCTTATATGGAACAGAACTGTAGTAGACTGGTAACATTACACCTTTGGTAAGAGCTTATAATGCAATACTGAAAGGATTAGTGGGTGTGACAAATTCAGGGAATTTGTCCCCCCTCACCTATGGGGAGCCCCCCTTTGGGACTAGGGATATGAGCCTGCTAAGCATAAAACCGCCTAGGGGACAGGGCAGGCTAAATCCCACTGGGGGTGACCCCACCTAAAAGTACAGGCAATGCTCAAACATGGATGTATGTTATTGTTCCTTATCTGATAGATTTGTGAGTTATATGGCAGTTACACTGTATAATGACTACTCAATTCGTACAGAAATGGATGGTATGACTTCTGATCTCTTTGGGTGTACCTTCCACACCTAAGAAGATAGAACACATAATAGACCTATCCCCTGCTTGTGTGGAGGATAAAGACCCACTCAATATTGGTGCATGAGAGGGGAGGAGTCTGAAGTGCGGCAGAGGCAGAAATACCTCCTCCTGGGAGGTGTGGCAAGGAGTTAGCCAGTGCAAGCCCAACATAGGGGATTAAATTGCAATCAAGCCACAGAATGCTTGGCAACCCTGCCGAGACACCGTCCAGTGAAACCTGGCGCACAAGCATCCCAAGCAGTGGAGAACACCAAAGCATCAAGCGAGTGGTGTGATCAGGAACTGACTCCGAAGCCTCACTGGAAGTGTGCGCAAAGGGAGCGTCAGATGGGAACCAGCCTGAAGAGGTAAGCTGCATTGGCCTATTGGAACACCAGCCCGTAGGAGCACTACCCAGAGACAGAGGGTACACAGCCACTGCATGGAACCTGGAGAAGGGTGGAAATGCCCAGCCAGACCCTAAGGTAGGGTGAGACACTAGAAACATCTAGGTGGGGTAGGATAGAAACTGAAGACCAAAAGGAGGGGTAAAAGAAATGAAACCTCAAGACAAGGTGAGAGAAAACCGACCCCAAGGTGGGGTGAGAGAGACCATACCCCAAGGCTGTATGAGAGACATCAGAAGTCAAGAAGGGGTGAGAAAAACTGGACCCCAAGGCGGGGTGAGAGAAACCAGATGCCAAGGTGGGATGCGAGCAAACAGACCCCAAGGTGGGTGACAGGTATCAGACCCAAAGGCGGGCAGAGCGAAGTCTGACCCCAAGATTGGGTGAAAAAAATCCAGGCCCTAAAGCTACAACAAACCCCACGGTGGGGTGTGAGACCCGAGGCCCCGCGCAGGGTTAAATCCCAGGAGATAATTCACTGGAGAAAGTAACACGAAGTTCCTTTGTGTTGAAAGCAAGATGAATTCCTGGTGTGAACTTAGGAAACAGGCGGTGACCAATGGTAGAAGAAAACAAGAAACAGAGGCAAAAGTGTCTGACCAAACAAAAGAACAAAAGACTAAACTTATTCTGATATGCACCACGAGGAAGGGTAGCTTGAAGAGAAATGTGGTCTTCCGATTTAAACTGTGTTATGGGGCAAGGGTCCCCTTTATTTTGATAAAGAAAACATCAGGCTGGGGTCAGAAACTGGCCACCATTCCTTTCTATTGGGCAGAGGTCCTTTTTCTACTTTTGCTAAAGCTAGGTTATTTTTGCTCTCATTGATAGGGATAGGAATACTCTTAGAATAGTTTTAATGGACGGTGGACTTTATAAAGGCACCCAAAGACTAGACCCAGTATCTATCCATAGAAAGGAGCTCCACTGGCTCCCAGTGGATGTTAGAATACAAACAGCCCAATACCTGCAGGAAAGATTGTCATTGGAGCATATTGCCAAAACTACCAGGTCAAAAGATTCTATGCGTCTGGCCCATCCAAGATGTAAAAGAACCAGAGGAAATGGACAAGCCTTTGCCACGCCGGCTGCAACAATGTGGAACCAACTACCACTGAAACTCCGTTGTGAAGCAAATAGCACCATGTTCAGGAAAAACCTTAAAACCTTTTTATTTGCATAGGTATTAGGTGCCACTATCGTGTCTGGTTCTGTTGTTGATTATGTGTGTGTGCCCTGAAGCCTGCGGGCTCCGACGTAATATAAGCAAACAAATATAAACAAACATAAACATACATTGTAGGAGATCCTGACAAGCACTCTTTAGTCTTCTTTCTTTTCTTTAGACATATGGTCAATAAACTTGGGGACACCTTCGATTTTGGGTGTTTTAATAAAGAACCTTTTAACTCAAAGTGCCACCTGGCCCATCATCTGATTTGGATTTACCACTTAAGACTGACACATAGATCTGGGCTGTAGAGACATCTATTTCGGAGGTTTCCTAAAGCCTTTACACAATTGGGTCACACTTAATGCCTACACTGATCAAATATTGTGAAGCTTTAATTGATGTGATCAATAACCCTGTTTCCTCCTTATTAACATGGATGAAGGGGAAATGGTAGAGGGCAAAGCTTTTAGGGTTAATGCTTCTTTGGGACATCACAGAGAATTATGGTGCATTTACCAAATTATTTGGGAAAATTGCTTTCAAGTAATTGGTGTTAATTGAATTGATCAATCACTGTGTCAAATCTACCTCAGTGAGAGATTATTCACAGTATAAACATACTCTACGATTATAACATTATTTACATGTGATAGAACTATCTTACTTGAGAGTAATTACATAACACGTAGTGTTTGGCTGATTGCCTTTGTGTGCATTTACACAATTATGGTATAGATGAATGAATGATCACTGCACTTATTGCTGAGGCATAAAGATGTGTCTCACTTATTTTTTATTTATGTGTCCTTCCTACATGTTGCTGAGTTTTTTTTAGAATTTGAGAGACCAATACTGAATATTTTGATAGTCCGGTCAATTGTGAAGGCACACTGGGTCAGTCGATCCACTAACAACAGTCAGGTTCTGTTTGCTGTTATACAATATCTGCAGAAGTGTGGAGTCGAAGCGCAGTCAGCTATAGTCTGCATTAGGATGTGGTGGGGCTGTATGCTTCCAAGCATAACTGTTCCATGTTTTGGGTAAGAGTATTTGCGTTCTTTTGGTTTGTGTCCTATCTTTACATCTGCCATTACAAGTAACGTTGTAAATAAAGGTACCCTGAGCTTGTGGTTTTACCATTTTCTGCTCACCCCAAATATAACCTCTGCAGTACTATGGCACAACCTTCTTCTTTGTCTACATCTTCCCCTCCTTTCTCTACTCCGTTGTATGTGATTACTACCTCTGAATCTGTGATCCTCAAATCACTTTTAAGTAGCAAAGAGTTGCTCATTCCTGAAACTTCCAGTAAGAAGCCTGCACGGAAAATTACTGACTTTTTCCAACATAAAGAGGATACTTGTATGCCTCTGTAGGCCGAAGTCAACAAAAGCATCTACAACCCTCCATTAAATAATCCATCTGTTTTTTTTGTAATATTTTCTTCCTCAGACTTTGCATTGATCTATGTGGGGAAGTGAGTGCATACTCGTGGAGGGCCTTATAGTCCACCCAAGCAAGCGACATGGTCAATAGAGTGGACCGTCAGAACATGCACAATCCTTCCATAACATACAAGCTTAGGATCATTTTAATGACTAATATTTAGATGCTCAATACCTGGATACTTTGGGCCCAGTGGTGGACTGGCCTAAAGGGAACTCTAGAGATTTCCCAGTAGGCCTCTGCACCCTGGGCCCTTTTTGTGTATTAACCTACTTTTTATACCAATGTTCTCATAGGAATACGGTTGGGCTTGCTGAAAATGTGTAATATAGGACCACTTTGAACATTATTTCCAGGGCCTCTTTGGTTCCCAGTGCACCCCTATTTGGGCCAATCATCAACCTCTACATTGCATCTTGTTTTACAGTCTATTGTGAGGCTATATGGTAACATTTAAAACACTGTTCAGTTTAATTCAACTTTTTTTTACTAAAATCAGTTTAAATCATTTCAGAACAACACTCAGAAGAAAGGTGATGTTAAATCCGGATGGTACTACTATCGATTCCGTTAAACAGGGAAGACAATCCGAAAATTCTAGTTTACGTACAAGGGTGCACACCAGGGGAGCTCAGAAAATCCCTAATATCGATAGTAGACTTTCCTTGACTTCAGATATTTTTTGCTTGGTTGGCCAAGTCTTATAAGATGCATCCAGTGAAGAAGCAACCTTAGTATAGAAAGGGATTCTCCTGTCAAAAGTAAGTCTCACATTGCGGAAGACAATATCACAACACAATGTAAACATGTTTTGTTCCCCTTATGATATGATATGATATGGCATTTGTAATGCGCCTATACACAAGTGTTTCCCTTAGCCCGGTTCCTGAATTTCAGTTTTAAGAATACTAGGAAATTAAAAGAGTTTTACTGATGAGAAAGATTAACAATTTGAGGTTAATAGAAGGACCGTAGTTCAGAGGCTATCTGAATTGACGTGTGTGTTGGGATTTTAAGCCATTCCCCATGAATTTATCAAACATTTTAGAAATGTGTTCACATATACCTATGCTCAGACTGATGAATTCATATGATACCGACTACGTGATGTTTCTAGATTACAAGGGTAATTCGGCTGTCATGCATTTTTATTCTAATTTAATTGTTAACCTGGTTTGGGAGCAGGCAGACCAATTCAGGTCACTAGGCCTAGATGTTTTTGTGCCTTTGGTGGGAGCCTCCAATAAGCCATCCAAGACCCCTAACATTTTAGACTCGCAGAATAGGTTACATTATGTTGCTCCCCTCTCCATTAAATATGATTCAGGTGTGGTTGGTAGCGGAAGTGTTACATGTAATAACGAAATGGGAATGGAGGGCTTCTCTCCACTCGACAGGGTCTGGTTACCCAAAATTCTGTCTTGCTTCAATCCAAGAATTCCCAACATTAGTAGGTGTCTTTAGTTTGTTTGATTTAACTGCTCTTTTATGCAACTGCCGTGATCATGGAAATATTTTAAATAAGCAAAATCCCTTAAATGTAATGAATTTGGCTTTATACTTTTGCAAGAGATCTGGCTCACCTCCCCCCTTCACTTGACTGGATATGTCACATAAGCCAAGTTTGCTAAACAAGGTGCCAAGGGTAGAGTGTGTGTAGTTTTAGTCGTTGCAATTAGCATCAACTTGGGAGTCACAGGCACCATTATTAAACATCTTACGAGGGCATCCTTGCAGTAAGTCTAACTACGGATAGCTCAAAAATGGAACCCGAGCTTCTCCTAAATATTTATTGCGATCCGTTTGACCCTAACCATAGTACAACACTAAAGGAAGTGAGCAATATGAACCGTAATTGGCTTGGAAATTGAAATACAAATGCCATTATCTTGACAAGGGATTTCAATTGCCTTTGTCTTTTTGACAATGACCCCTATGCTAATATTTGGACTAGGGGTCAATACGACCAGGTTAGGCAGAGAAAGGAAAGGAGTCTTTCTTGGTTCGAACATATGCATATGTAGGGGATGGTTATGCTAACCCTGGATCCTAATAAATGTCTAGGTAAATTTGCGCCCCAGAGAAGAGGAAAGTCGGTCTCTTTGTGTTTTCGTTTCTTCTTCTCTGTTTATCCAATGCTCTAGTGTTAATATGACTTTTACTGACACAGGTGATTATGCTTGTTTATCATTTGGCATAAGAACTGAGTGTCCCGTTCTGGCTAGGTGCACCCTCTTGGCTTTTAAGTCTATTGGAAATAGAGGCACATAGATGAGTTGGAATCAATCAGCTTTAAAGAAATGTTAAAGATTAGTGAGAAATATATTTCTTAATTCCAGTATCTTTTGAATTAATTAACAATTTGGCATTAATTTAATTAACGCAACTGTGGCTAAATGTATTAATTATTTAACATCAAAAGGATATTGCCACAGCCAAACCAAAATGTCTCATGCATATGACACATGTATTGTGGAAGCCAACAGGGGGGAAATAGCAAAAATAAAGGTAATTTGCTGAAAAACATCTAATCGGTCAAGTATATCGTAATTGGACTAAAAGATATATGGGGTCATTACATTTTGCCGGTCTGGGGAAATTGCTGGGAGCACCGGCAACTTTCCCAGACCGGCAAAATACAAGTTTGCTGGTGGGGGCACTGATGTACCTCCAGCCAAGAGCTGGAGGTTAATCAGGGCCCCATTGGCAAATAAATGCCGGAATTACCTGCACTGGTATTACTGGTGCCGGTAATTCCGGCAATCCCCTCCTTAGAGTCCTATGGGACTCCATAGAATGGGGATTTACCACTGTTGGCGGCACATAGAATAACCCGGTAATACTGTGGTATCAGGCGGCGATAATGGTATTGTCAGTTTCCTGATATCCCGCTGGAATTACCGGCAGGATACAGGGAAACGTTTAATGAGCCCCATAGATTTCAATTGTCTGTCCGAGACAGTCAAATGGCACTCAGTCTTTATGCCACTAATAATGTGTCCCGATTTTGGGAGCTTTTAAACGGTTCTAAAAGCCGCGGATAGAGAAGGAGCTTGTCTGGTGCTTGATGAAGCAACTTGGGTCACTTTTTATACCTCTATTTTTGCTCGACTGGTTAATAATGTGCAGTTGCCTCCAATCTGTAGTAATTCACTAAGCAATTAAGGGGTACCTTCACTAGAGATGACATTCTGGAAGTGATTAAAAAGACTAAAAACTCCACAGCACCTGGCCCTGACATGCTAGCCCCATCACTATGAAGCATGATCCAGAATTGTGGGTGGACATTCTGGAAACATTATTTAGGGAGATCATCGAGATAGAGGTTTGTTGGACTCTTGGCATACCTCTTATTTGATCCCTTTATTTAAAAAGTGTGGCCAATTACCGCCCAATAGCTATTCTGGATTCATCTAGAAATGTGTTTGCCACTTTCCTATTGAAAGAATTGGACTCTGGTTGAATACGTTTTAAAAAATGTCCAGGTTTTAAATTGGCTTTAGAAAAAACATGCAAACGTCTTTAAATGGGCTAATTGTGTCTTTGTTACTTGCTCGTAGCTGAGCTAAATATGTTAATGCTATATGTAGCTAGTATGGACCTTTTCAGCGCATTTGATAGAGTTTGTAGAGACGTGTTATGGTATAAACATCTACAATGTTCTTTCCTGGAAGGTTTACTGAAACGTATTATGCTGCTTTATGCTGAGACAAAAATCCATGTCAGAATGACTAAGGAAGGGGTCTAAACCTAACAATGTGTTCGTATGATTTTAGCAAGGGTGCATTTTGGCACCTTCGCTTTTTAATCTTCATTTCTATGACATCAATGATTGATGCACTAAGGTGATGATTTGCCATCTGTCAAGGGTGTGAAAGCCCTTGCTTTTTTGATTTTTATTAAATATTAAAATGATGTGGCTAGTTCCATCTCTGAAAGCGAAATCTGCTAATCAGATGTCCCTTTCATAAACTCCATGCCATAAGCATAGTGTGTACTTGTGCCTTGCTGTATCCTGATTTGCAGCGCCTGCTATACCAGTGGTGCAGAGCAGATTTAGAGGCCATAGATGACTTCCTGACAGCTGCAGTGACACCCAAGTCTCTGCAGCGCTGGGGCTGCATTTAAAATGCGTACCCCTGCTAAAAAAACGACATAACCCTGAAGATGGTGTCCTGGTGGCACATACACATGTAAATGTAAGCCATACCTGAGTTAGAGTTTGGTAGTCAGGATCTTTCATAGTTATCCCAGCCACATTAAATTGATCTTGCACAGGTGTCAGCCCTGTGGGCCCAGTTCCCCTGTGGTAAGATTATGTGTATATCTCCCAGACAAGCCCCTCTCATCCCCCCTCCCGTTTACGACAGGGCTAGCATTGGGGGATTTCTTCTCTTTGTTCCTTTGTAAGGGTAGGTAACACCCTTTCTCCCTGGGACAGCTGCTTCAAATGACGCTGGCCTGGGAACAGGAATCAAAGGGCACACCCTATCACACAGAGCCAAGCCTAACACCAGGGGCAGCATTTCTAAAGACCTTTGTTTCTATTGAGAAGGGAAGGAGGCGAGGTTGGTCCCTTAAAGTGGGTTTACTTTAATACAATTGCCTGTGGTTTTTCACCTTTAAAAGAGGGGCTCACACACCTCTTCCCTGAATCATATGGAATCATCTTGAACTATCTTGAAGATTTTGTTGAGGGAGCAGTCCTCTCTAAGGTCCGCCAGTTGTGAGGTGGAAGCAGGGGTTCCAGGGCAGAGACCAGCTCATGTCCCTTAAATGCTGGTTTAACTCCATGAAGGGGGCAGAGTTAAGAGTAGTTATAGGGACTCTGTTCAAGAGACGGAAACTTCCACCATTTTGAATCTCTTTGCCTCTCTTTCTCTTTCTTGTCCCCTCCTCTTCCTGTAGCACAAAGCACTTTGTGTATGATGTTAGGAAGGCAAAGTCCACTCATTTCAAGAGTAGGGATTGGGCCCTTTAAGCTGGCTAGCTTTAGTCCAATCACCTGTGGGCTTTCGCCGTTAATGATTTTTGGAATCTTCTTGAACCATCCTGAAGGTTTCATTGGACCGTGCTAAGAGAGCAGTCCTCTCTATAGTCCTCCAGTTGTGTGGTGGAGGCAGGTGTTTCAAGGCAGAGACCGGCACTGTCAGCTAACCATCCCCAGGAACCATTGGGGGTGATCTTCTGCAGGAACAGGACCTTCCTGTCTGCCAGCCATATTGGTACCCAGGACCTCACTGTGTTGGAGGACCCCTGCAGTTGTGTGTCAGCCTCCCCGTGTTTGGGATCGCAAGAACAAGGACCCATCTCGTCCCTGAGTCCCTGGAGTGGGACTCACAGCAACCTAAGTAGTGACCTTCTGCTGGAGCAAGGCCGTCTCTCTGCCAGCCACAGCTGTATCCAGGAACTCACCATGTTGGAGGACCCCTGCAGTTGCGCACTAACCTCCCTTGTGTTTGGAAGCATGAGAAAAAGACTCATCCTGACCCCGAAACACTAGATTGGGACTTAGAGCACCCTGAGAGCCAAAACAGACAGGATCCTAGTGTTTTTCACGATTGAAGTGCTTGGATCATGTTTCAAGAACTCTCCAGCACATTTTAAACAGCAGGACACTCACTTGCTGAATTTCACTATCTCTTGATCTTCAAACAGTGCCTAGAAGTCTTGTTCGGCGCTGTTAAACTGCCAAGAACTGCAAACAAGAACTGTTGACTGCTAACGGCCCCCTTGGTCCATTTCAGGGCTCTAGAGACTTGTCAGTTCACTTTGAGCCCTATTGTTCACAAGTAAATAACATTCTACAAGAACATTGTTGCTTTTGCTTGCCTTTCACCCCTGATTCATTACCCAGAGTGGTGCAACTACTATTTTTGCTTATTCTGTGATCTTTCCTCGTGGGTGGGTTTTGTGTAGTGTTTTTCTAGTTAGTTAATATTGTATATGGTGTGTTTAATTAAAGCGTATATATTTTTATAGAACCTTGATTGGACATTATTTTATTTTATACTGTTATAGTTTGCTGTTAGGTGTACTACTGAACCACATTCACACCTCTCTTAAGAGTATAGCCTTCCCTCGGCCAACTTTACCACAAAAGGCAAAGGAGGTATATCTCTTGACTGTGCCTGTTTACCTTTATGACTGTGTTGGCTGTTGGTTTGAATAAGTGTGAGGGCTGAGTGGGCGTTTTAGCCTCTACTCATTTCAAAGGTCGGGAAATGCAAGACAGACACAAAGGTATTGTTTTTTCAAAAGTTGCCATTTTATTGAATAAAAAGGGGTCAGATAAATGCATATCTTTCCCTAAACCTAACAAGGATGACCCTGACTAGCAAACTGGGACTAAAGAAAAAAGTCTTTAGTGGTTTAGTCTTCCAACCACTGTGTCTTTCCCAGGGACACAGTGGGCCTCATTACGAGTCCGGCGGTATCCGTGCCTGAAATTCCGGCAGGTTACCGCCATACTCGTATTACCATTCCGCCTCTGAGATTCACGGAATTACCAGGGCATTACGACCTCTGTGACCTGGGAATTCCGGAGGCGGAATTCGGTAAATCCCAATTCGCATTGAGTCCCATAGGACTCAATGGGAATGGGGAAGTGGACACGCCGGCACCATCTTGTGATGGTGCTGGTGTGTCCACGTCCGCCTGCAGGCGAGTGGTGTTAAACCCGCCAGGTCAGACCTGACGGGAATGACACTCCCCGCCTGCAGAACTCAACATCACCCGGTCCGGAAACAACGTGGCGGTGTGTTTATCACCACTGTTATTTCCAGACCGGGTGACTCGTAATGAGGCCCAGTAAATGTCTTTTCCACAAATGATTATTCAGAATTCAAACCAACTGATGTTTTCCATAATATCCTTCTTTTAAAGGTAAATGTCTTTCTTCCATAAGATCAAAACCAAAGCAATTGTTCTTTAAAAAAATGTTCAACAATGATTAGCTGATTACACCTTCTTCAAATAAACTACTTTTGTCAGGATAGTACAACAATTTCTCTTGGCAATCTTTCTTCCAATAAACTACTTTTGTCAGGCTAGCACAGTTAGTCAAAGAAATTATAAGGTTAATAGTTCTTTGCTTCAACCAAGTTCTTTTCACCACATCATTTTACTACCATCTTGTTTCCTGGTATACTTGCCTGCCAGGACTAACTACTATGATCCCTTTCCTGGTATACTCGCCTGCCAGGAAGAAAACTCCTACAACTACATTACATTTTGATGGCAATATTGAGTCCAAGATTCTCCACACCACGTGTGACTGCTGAACAGAGAGGAATCCCTTTGTTTATTGTAGTTTTCTCACAGGCTGTTGGCAATACTGGTTGTAAGCTTTCCACAATTGTAGTCCCCTATGAGAGAACTCACATTCTTGCTATTTTTGGTCTGCTTCTTTAATTGTTTGGTATTTACAAATATGAAGTTTCTTCTTTCTTTCATTAATTGTTTGGTATTCAAAATTACTTGATTTCAGCTTTGATTAATTATTCGGCATTCAAAATTCTTTAATTTCTGCTTTCTTTCATTAACCGTTCGGTATTCAAAATCATTCAACTTCAATGACTTTCTTATACAGAGCGCCTCAGGGTCAGCATTGACAGCTAGCCAACTCACTGGCTTTCTTCTGCAGCTCTGTCTCACGGTCAGGTTTTGCGGCAGGTATTCAGTCTCTTGTCCACCTTCTCTTCTGCTTGCACATACCTTTGGTGAGTTACACATTGGTCTCTGGGAGCTCTGACAGCTCTGTTAATCTTCCACTGCTTCTCTCTCAACGACACGCCATATGCTGAGCTTGGAGCACGTCTCTTCCTCAGCTGAGCCTCTTCTTCACACGCCGATTCCCGCTGTGCATACTCTGCACTTCTTCTCACCTTCACCCTTCATGACGACTTCCAATGGTGTTATTCTTTCCATAGTTGCTCCTGCACCACAGACGCCTCCTGCACGGCCTTCAACATCGCCTTCATCCTCTTTATTCACTCTCTCCAGCTGGGCCTTATTTTGGAATTTTAATGTCCAGCTGAGGTGCTTTGGTCTATAACAACTAGTCCGCACCATTTAATTTTGAATCCTCATTGCCTCTGGACCCTTCTTCCTCGTCTCAGTACCAAGAGCTTTATAGTTAATGAAGTGTATATGAGATAATGTGATATTAGTTTGTTCAGTTTTACAATAAGCCATCAACATTTTAGGGAGTATACGGGAGTCATGAGATAAGGAGGTCACCAATTCCCCTTGGCATGAGTCCCCACCCATGTGATCCTCCCACATGATACCCCTCTCCCCCAGGATCAGGATCAGGTAGTGCTTGCCTTACCCTGGCCACATGAGACAAGGCCCATACTTGGGTTCTAGTTATGATGTCATTAGATTTATCACATCATCCTTGTATTTGTGCAAGACAGAAGTCAATTCGTCACAACTAACCACAACTGTCTCCAGCTAAAATAGGTTATTTGGCATTACATTAGCTAGCGTTTGCTGAAGATCTTATCTTCTTCGATTTGACTGTGGTGGGTCTGCAAAGGAAGTGAGATGTATCTTCTACTTATGTGGGAATAAATACTCTCCAGGTTAATGCCACCAAATCAAAAATGTTAATCTTCACAAAATCTAGAAACCCAAAGATTATGGGCTGGGCGGTTTCTGGGAAAAAACTGTAGTGTATAATAATTATACTTAGGATTTACTCTATCAATTTCTGTTCTATCTTTTAAAGAAGGATAATTGCCTCTTTTAAAAGCAAAGCTAAAAGGTGATTACCCCAGTTGAAGAGAGTCCATAATAAGTTATTAACATTTTCCCTTATTCCAACTATAAAATATTATCGGATGAAAATTGTTTAGATTCTTCTTTATGGCCTTGAGTTTTATTTATTCGATTTGGGGCTTTATTTTGACACTCTGGAGGGTTATATTTGGAAATATCCTCTTTGACTTCCCTCTTCTCTCCTAACATTGTTATTGAAAAAGAATTGGCACTTCAATAGGAATAAATGCAAGTTGGACAAATGAAATCTTTATTTCAAACCCGCCGTTAGATTTTCTTTTTGTGGACCATAAACGTTATCTTAACGAGGGAAATATTGTTGCATTGAACAGGTTCATTGAGCTGAATGAGGACTTGGTAAGGGAACTAGGTTTACATTTCAGTGGCCTAATTGTAAACCCATTAATGTACAAAACAAAGTTGTTTGAAATAGACTGGAGAAATGACTCAGTGAAAATTAGTTTTAATGTGCTCTATAAGGAATATTCTTCTAACCTCAGATGTAGGCACTCTTTGCCTAAATATTTGCTGTGCTTACCTGCAAGTTCAGAAAGGTACTTCTATCTCAGATTCAACCCGGTTTCCTGCATTAGAAGTTCTGTGACCGAGGGCAGGCATTCCTAGACAGGCCAGGTTTTGTAGGCTTTGTAAAGATGCCTCGGCCGTTGAAACTATGAAGCACCTTTTGATGTCATGTGGCGCTTTGAATGATCTCAGAAATGTGCACTTTATAAACTGTGTTAGCATATCATCAAATTATGCATCAGTGACCTTGTGGAAAAGTTTTATGATAGGACAACAAATGTCAATGATTTTATCTCTTGCACGTTTTTAAACCTGGGCAAGTCGTCACGCCCATTGTCTGACCGCACTGAGTCAGGGAACCCAAACGTTGCAAATATGTCCTTTAGCACCAGGACAACTGACTGGGCCGCTGTGGAGTCCACGAACTGCACTTCCGGGAACTGTGAGAACGCGTCCAGCAAGGAAATGCTGTGACAGGAGGACAATGCCAAAATCCAGGCTGAGCGCCTTCTGCGGTGCTTCAGCTCGTTCCATTGATGCAATCGGGGGCCCTTGGTCAGCGGTCTCGCCACTTGAAACCACATGCATGTGGCGATGGTGTCCTCCACCTTTCGCTCCAACTCTGCGAACCACACTTTCTCATGCAGACACGCAATCATCTTACTGATCCCTTGGTGGTCAGCGTGCACCAGCGTTAGTACCTCCTCCTGAAGTGCAAAGGGAATCACTAGTTGTGTTCCTTGGAGTAGAACTTGTTCATGTCCCAGGGCCAGTTCATTCCTTACTCTCTTGAGGAATGCTTTGGCTTCCGGTGTTCTGTTTTGGGTCATGGTCAGAAACCCTTTCCACTGCCCCATCTGCAGCTGCTCTATCAGTTCCTGAATTCCAGTGTCCTGGTGAATGGCCCTCGCATATCGGAAACCGACATGCAGCGCGGGACAGTGGCCTCTTAACATCGTCACTTACCCATCTGTGCCGTCTGTGCAAGTCTGGTCAGGGAGACCCTGCTGTCTCAGGTGGCGCGACAAGTAGTCCACTGGATTGTCCACCCCTGCCTTGAATACTAGAGTTACTGCGTACTCCTGCAGTTGAAGGAGCCAGTGCTCGAGCCTGATGGGTGACCTGGGTGCTGACCTGCCTAGAATTGGTTACCAGGGGTTTGTGATCATTGACCACTGCGACCAGGTGCCCATATAAGTGGAAGTGCTTGCACTCCCACAGGACTTCTAATACCTCCCTCTCGATCTGCAAGTATCTGGGGTGATCGCCTTGCTTGCATACGCGACTGGTTTCGTTTCGCCTGTCACAGTGATTTGCAGCAGTACCGCTCCCAGCCCCACCTGGGCTTGCATCAACCATAACCTCTGATTCTCTGGCCGGATCAAAGTAAGCCATTGCGGTTTCAGCTGTTGGTGCTTCCTTGGTAGCCTCAAACGCATCCTGCTCAGCCTTCCCCCACCGCCAGTCCTGGACCTTCTTTGTTAAGAGGCGCAGCGGCTCTGTGATGGTGCCTAGATTCTGGATGAACCTCCCTCAAAGGTTCACCATGCCAAGGTAGCTGTGGACTTCCTACTGGGATGTAGGCGGCGGTTCTGCTTTAATGTCCTCCACCTTTTTGGGGTCTGCTGATAGCCCTCCTTCGTGGAAGACAAAACCAAAGAAATCCACTTTGGCCTCCATGAAACAGCACTTCCTCTGGTTCAGGGTGAGACCCTGTTGACAAAAACTTTTGAGCACAGCTGAGCGCCTGGAAATGTGTTCCCTGGTAGATTGTGAGTAGACCAGCACGTCATCGCTCACGTTGAGGACACCCGGTAGTCCGGACAGCACATCTCTTCAGCCGCCGAAGATACGCCTAAGCTCAGGCGCTTATACCAGAACAAGCTAATGTGCGATGATAAGGTTGTGATGGCCCTGGAGTCTGCATGCATGAGAATCTGGTGGTATCTGGCTTTGAGGTCCAGCGTCGAGGAGGAGAGCTTGGCTGTCCGAAGGTCGGCATAGGGTATCTCTCCATTTTGATTGCGCGGTTGGGCAGCCTCATATCAATGCAAATGCCCACCTACTCGGGGCA
This sequence comes from Ambystoma mexicanum, assembly GCF_040938575.1. Lineage (NCBI taxonomy): Eukaryota > Metazoa > Chordata > Amphibia > Caudata > Ambystomatidae > Ambystoma > Ambystoma mexicanum. The sequence continues at coordinate 290,524,677 of NC_090936.1, read as the reverse complement.
CTTGGGTTTCACCGCCACCATTATTGATGACACCCACGGCGTCGGCCCTACCACTTTTTCAATGATATCAGTTCCTTCCAGTTTTAGGATCTCTTCTTTCACTTTCTTTCGTAGGTGCAGCGGCACGCACCTGTGGAGCAGTGCGACTGGCTTGATGGTCGGTTCTATTTGAAGCTGGACCTCCTGATCTCTGAGGTAGCCCACCCCTTTGAAAAAACCATGGAAACTTTCCAGCAGGCTCTCAATGTCCTGGCGGTATATCTGAAACACAGAGTGCACCAGGCCTAGCTCCTCTGCAGTTGGTGGGCAGCTTAGCAAAGAGTCAGTGGCCACCAAGGTGACATAGAATGTAGCATCGGCTTTAGCCCCCCTCGTTGATCACCGCGGTAATGAATGCGCCGTCCAGGGGCAGAGACGGCACCCCCTCCATATGTGAAGATCCGGATTTTAGGCCTTTGCAGCTTGGGGACAGGGCTGAGCTTCCTTAAATTTTCCGCAGGCATAACATTGACAGAGGTACCTGTGCCTACAAGAATGGACATTTCTGTATTCAGAATGACGATGGAGCTGCATGGCCTTCTTCTCTGCCTTCTTACCTAGGCAAATGGCCGAAATTAAGAACGCTTCTTCAATGTCACCGACACCATCCACCCTTGACATGACAGATCTGCTTAATTGTTGGCCCTCCTCCACGGCTGCGACCTGCCGCTACCTGGGTTTTGGTGGCCTCGGTAGTGGTCGGGAGAACTGCGTCAACCTGCCAGGGGGTGCTGCACATCCGTGCATAGTGGTTGAGTTTACCATATCGGCCACACACAGCTCCTACCGCTGTGCAGGCTTGATCATGAGGTGCCAGCCCTCTGCATGCGTTGCAGGACCTCTGTCGTTCCTCAGGTGGCCTTGGCGTGTTTTGGCTGACCTGCTTGCTGCACCTCCCTCAGGATCTTTATGGCCCCCTCGCCATGACTGCTTGCACCAGCTCTGGCCTACCACCTTTCAACACCTCTTCCATATGCGCTGCTCGAGACGCTGACAGTTCCTGCGTCCGGCAAAGTTCCAGTATCCTGTTCCCAGGAATGTCTGGTTCTTTCATTATTTGATGTCCCAGCTCCACAGACAAGCAGTGCTGTATAATTTAACTAATCTGTTTCATCATTGAGCCGGCAAGTCATGGGCAGTCGACCCAGTCATGCATGATATGCGTTAAGCGACTCAGACTGCTGTTGATGGGCCTGCCGCAGGTGAAAACGCTCAGAGTTGCGATTGACCAGTGGACGGAAGTACTCTTCTAGGGTTTCTTTGGCTGAATCATACCAGTCATACTGAGGTGTTAGTGTTTTGAATAGCTGATGCACCTCACTGCCAGCATAGAAAAGCAACATGGCTCTCATAGCTTTTTCATCGGTCTCCTTGGTGGTGGCGAAAAACATTTGTAGCCTTTCCACCCATATGTCCCATCTTGGACCCAGAGTTGTGGGTGCTCCCGTGATGTCAAGCTCAGGTATGTGGCAGCCTGTTAAACTCTTGTGAGTGTCGCGGTGTGCACTACTGTTTCTTCGACCCTCACTCCTAGATGTTCAGAGAGAAATTCTGGAGGATACAGGACCACCCACCTCGTCCTGCTGATCTGTGTCCCCCATGATGGTGGAGACGTCCTTGCTCTGAGTATGTGTTCCACCTGGCGATGAGCCAGGCGCTGCTGCAGCAAAACCTGCTTCTTCAGCCACACAAGCACCCCCTTCCATTCTCAGAGAGGGCCACTAGCCCTGGCCTGGTCTCTCCACCCTGTCCCTCAATACTGCAGGGCCTTCAACTCCGACTTTGTCACAAGGCCACTCACTCCGACCAGCAGCATGAGCACCCTGGCACAGGGCTGCTTACTGGTTCAGCACTCCTCCGGGATCTTTCAGTGGGGGCCAAGCAGACCACGCAGGACCTGCTCAGGACGTGGATCTTGCTTCCAGCACTCAGCGTTCAGGTGGCCCCCTGTCACCTCCTCACGGGTGACAAAGACAAGAAGAAGGAGAAGGAAAAAAAAACATTTTCTTTTGTGATTCTCCGCACGCCAATGCGTGGACTCACCTGTAAAGTCCCTGCTCAGAGCGCTGCCGGAGATCGTAGAGACTAATAAGCAGTCCCGCGCTGCAGGGTGGGGGTGGCCCTGGTCGCCAGTTTTTTATGTTGGCCGGGGCACCGGGGGTCATATAATAAAGACGCAACACGTTTCTTTTGTTACTGGGAGTGTCTAACCCCACGGGCGGGAAGACCTCCCCTTTTATTGAAGTGATGGCGTGGGTGTCACCTGACCTCGTGGCGGCATGCGCCGTAACACATTATTTCTTCATGATATATTTCACAATTGTACAGTTTCATATGAAGTGATATTTAGTTGACTTACCTTTTCGCCTTTTCGAAATGAAAACGTACCTGTTTGTGTGTTTCATTTTCAGCCACTGTTCATTTCGTGTTCGCATGCACTTTTCCCTTGTTTGCTGTCCGTTAGCCGTATATTAACCTGCTTAATCAAGGAGGTGGACATTAAAAAAGCTTATCTCGTTTAATTTGACTTTCTGATGTCCTGTTGTTGCATGATCTGTTGCAAAATTTTGTAAAAATGAAACCAACACAAAGAACGACATACCAAATGTAAGTATACATGCGTATACTCATTGCATTGTGTTTTTGATATTCAAAACACTCCTAAATGTATTCAATTTAAGCAATCCTTTGTGCATAACGTCTTCCAAATTAAAAAAAAGCGGGACGTGACATTTTCGACAATTCAAAGCTTTTGACTTTGCTCAATTCTGCTGCGTTCTTTTTCACCACAATACTTTCACATAGATCCTCTTCTTCAGCTCTCCTCGCTCCTTTCACCAGCCTTCTTCAAAGTAGCTCCTTCTCTGTCTCTATACATCAATGAATTAACTCCTGACTTTTAAAACAACTGTAGCCTCATTCTTAAAATCCGTTGCAATTTTTTAGTAGCATGACTCCTACTCTTGGGATGTCCTTTTCTGATTGGGCACTGTTTTGTTTGGGCTATTGGGGCTGTGTTAGGATTTGCTCGATCCTCTAAGCCCTTGTGTTTGTTTAACTCGACCCTCAGGGTGTGCCCTCCTACTAGGTTCTGGTGTGTATTTTAGGTTTGGAGAACTTGGAATTTGTAATTCTTTGTGAGTGGCCTAGGTTCTTCTTTCTTCTGCCTTGGCTTCACCCCCTTGGTCAGATATCGTGGTTCTAGGCTGGTCTTTCCATGTCAGGTATACTGATTATAGATGGAGGTTTCCAATAGTGCAGACCATTGCTATATAAACCCAGTCTGCCATCTTGGACTAGCATATGTTACTTGGTCAGTCATGCACGCAAGTGCCAGACCTGCATGGCAGAGACGTATCCACTTCCATGGTACTGCCATGATGGTGATAAGGTCCAGTATACTCTAACCAGTGTAGTATCTGTATGAGTGTTTTACAAGTGTTCCTCTACCCACAGTGTCCAAGTAACAGGGTCAATGGTAATCTTATTACTTAGTTCAGGGTTTCTCAAATGACCTGGTGGTCTTAAAGGTCCAGTCCCACGTGTCTGGCTCCAGTGAAACTGCAAGGACAGTGTGAAAGGGGAAAAGGGGATTCTTCACGTACCTCCCTGGGTCGACCATCATGCAGATGTTAGAGGCCCATGGTCCTTTGGGTCACTCACAAACACTCACCCCAGGATTACACAGACACTTTGTTTCAATACCCATAATTCCAAGGGCATATTTTTGATTATGTCTGCAAGATATGGTGAGTCCAGCTCAGTATGTACTATATAGGAAGGAGCTAAATGTGAAACTCCCAAAGAGGTGTTTCATATATATATGTTTTTTTTATTTGCAGCTTAACCACTGAAACTGGTCCGCAAACTGTGGTTCATGGGTTGTGGTAGGAATAGTTTTTGCACTATGCATGTTAGACAAAATCCCTATTGATTATCTTTTCAACTTCAAATCCCATCTCAAAATGGCCCTGTTCACTTGGCTCATGTTTTGTGGCAATGTATTTCAAATTTGGGGACCAATCCAATTTCCCAGAAATGTCTGCACTCTGCCATTTTCCTCGACCCCTGTGAAGCCTAACAAAACTGGCAGAAAATGTGCCTAGACGCAGAATGCTAGATTTTGAGTTCATCGGATGATCTTATCCTTTCTCAATTAAAGTCAAACAAAAAAATGTTCGAACTAGACTGGGTTCACAACAGAGCCAGGATTCTTGAATACCGTCTTTTGTATCACTCGACTTATAATATAAGACCTTTTATTGTATTATCGCCTTATTTATGGAACCACCCTTTTTAGAGTGAAGTTTTTAAGATTTAGGTTTAATTTGTTTTTAGCTAATGAAGCGTCAGGTGTGAGAATGGGGATAGCCAGACCGGAGAGGTTGTGTAGATTCTGCCAGCTTGAGGTGGAAACATTAAAACACTTGGTGGTGGTATGTGAAACTCTAATATCACTAAGAAAGCAAATGTTTACTAGATGTATGAATCATGAAGCACTGTTTTTACAAGATTATTTATTGAATCGGATATTGAATTCTAAAGAAATCTCATTAAGTACTACAGTTTTAAACGTGATTGATGTTATTTTAAAACCTGTTCAAATGTGTTGATTGAATTAATTGTAGTGTATACATATGCTGTGCAAAAGGTTATGTGTTAACCATAATGCAATAAAGAAAAAGAAAAAGAAAGAAAAAGAGTTTGGTTTTACTCCTTTTTTGCCCATGTATGCCATACATACTGGAATTAGTTTTAGTAAGGCCCAAGTGCTCTAGCCATTAGAACGGCATCATAGGCATAAACACTTTCCATCTATGTGACCACAGATAAGGTAAATCAGGCATTGTCTAACAGTGCTGAATCCTTCCTTAAACAATTCTGGTTGTCAGACAGAACCTTAGCTGTTAACAACTAAGCCTGGACCCTATCAAGGGTAATCTTATAGTAAAGATTGGAAGACCTGCCCAGTAATGAAATAGGGCAATACGATTTGATTCTGTTAGGGTCACCTTTCTCTAAAAGGAAACTATTGTACCTTCTGTTCAAGTTGCAGGAAATTCTGCTAGCGATCAAATGAGGTACAACCACAAGCAAAAGTGGGCCCAAAGGTCCACTAAATATTTAAAAAAGATCTTGGGCACTTGGGTGGGACCAGGACTTTTGTGAGCCAGTAGTAAGGACAGAATAGCAGGAGCACTGTTCAACAAAAATGGAGACAGTATATTCAGGCCTACTCAACCTCTCTATGGAAGTGATGTTTTGAGTGCAGGCCCTATATAAGCAGTCCTCAATGCCACCCTTTGGACAATATGGGCAAAGCAAAGGCTGCACATCAAAATGAATAAGAGAAATAAAAATGGTGGTGAACGCTGGGTTATGGACGGCCATGTGACCTAACATAACTAGGATAAAGATTAATGTTGATCTCACGTTGATTCAACACTAATGCTTATTTAGGCTGCACTGGTTGCCAGCAAGGATGCTCATTTGTGGTTTTACGGATAACTATACTTGTTTAGTGAATGTGATATGTTGGTTGGTTCTGGAGAGATACATGGGCTCGAATGGAGTTGACTCTCAGATATCTGTATCCATTAGATTTAGTCCTTGGTCAGGTGTTGTTGAAAGAGCCATGTTTTCATAGATATGCGATGCTCGAGAATTGTGGGAGAATTCTGAGCCTATTTTTATATTGTTATTTATAACGTGCTTAATACCCAAAGGTTTCTAAGCGTGGACCCGGGGCTCGAACCTGTGTTGCTTGCAACATCTTGCTTCCAAGGTGAGCGTCTTGCCCCTGAGCTATCCTCCGGATCCTACACCGGGAATGAGTTCCGGGGGGTGGGTGCATGGCAAGAGAAGGATTGTTTGCGGGTCCTCTCTTTGTGGACGAGTTTTGATTCAAGCCGGTTGGTTGTTTTGCTTCACATGGAGTGTGTGCCACCAGATATCTGGAGCTTAGCCTCCAGGTACGCTGGTGTGCTACTCGTGACTGCTTTGTAGATGATACATGTAGTCTTGAACAGTATCCTGGCTTGAAGTTGAAGCCAATGTACTTTGCGTAGGATGGTGGTGATTCAGTTAAATTTCCATGCTCCCATAATAAGATGAGCTGCAGCGTGGTGGACTGCTTTCAGGGGAGCCAAATGAAGAGCTGGGAGCCCTGTCAGAAGAGCATTTCCCCCATTGATGTGCAAGATGACAACGGCCTGCATTACTGTCTGGAAGTCTTGCGGCGGGATGAAGGGTTTGATTTATCAAAGGGTAGAGATTCTGAGCCAGGCTATTTGGGCCTTCTTGGCTATGTGCTTCTGGAAGGACAGGCTACTGTCAATGGTGAAGCCTCTGGATGTTGCTGAGTCTGAGAGATGCGGATCAAATCCTTTTAGGTGCATATCATTGAGCCATGGTTTTTTAAAAGGGGTCGTATGAGATCAGTCTTGAGGGTATTCTGGAATTACCCTTTTGTGAGGGAGGCATTGATGATGCTGAGGAGCGCATTGAGCACCGGGCCTGTCAATTGTTTAATGATGGAGGCTGGGATTATATTATTAGAGTAAGGAGGCAATCATTTTTAGGAGATCCATGTTAGAATTCGGTCCATAGAGGCAGTGTGTGTGCCGGGGTGAAGGGGATGCAAATGCTGTGAGAGGTTGATTCAATGGTCTCTCAGATTTATTTTTTCAATATAAATGTGTTGATTCAATCACATTTGTCCTGAGTTGCTGGTACCTCCGGTCAGGTGAGGGTTTGGTACAATGCTTTACTACTTAAAAGAGGTCTTTGCTCCCATTAGAGGCTACCGCAATGGTGGTGGAGTAGTAAGTAGCTTTGGCCTTGGTAATCAGAATCCTATGGTTTGCGCTGAGAGATTTGAGGTTGGTGAGGTTTCCCGGGTTATAGTTTTTGTGCCACCATTTCCCTAGGGTTCTGATTGAGTATTTGTTGTAGGCTAGCTTGGGGTGTACCATGGGGTGGATGGGTTGGTCTTAGACCGGCTGTATTTTTGGGGGGTGTGAGTGTCCACCAGTTTCATAGCAGAGTTGCTGAATAATTCCAGAAGGCCTGGGGAATTGCCTGTGGTGGGGATGTTTGCACATTCTTCTTCTAGCTAATAGACTGTGAAGGTTTTGAATGATCTGTGTTGAGTGAGGGGGCATTTAGCCTGACCTTTGTGGGCCATAGTCGAGTGGGTGACTGATAATTGGATGGCGGCTTGGTCAGACAAGTCAAGTGGGATAGGGTCTGCACAGGTGGTGCAGGGGGATGATGTGAAGAGTCTAGGGTGTTGCCTTTGTTGTGCATGGCAGAGAGCACAATTTGCTTAAGATCCATTAAAGTGGTCAGTGTGAAAAACGTGCTTTGTGTGCGATTGTTAGCCTGGTACTCAGGGAAGTTAAAATCACAGAAAAATACATTATTAGAATGTGCTAATTGGCAGAGGATATAAGCTGGATATATCTGCAATGAAACTTCACTCCTGTGAGGTGTTCTGTAGATGAGGTGGAAGGTGATGGATTCCTTGTGTGATAGAGGGAACCAGCAGGTGAGTGATTGGCAAAAGTCGTTCATTATCCTCTAGCGTAGTGAGAATCTACATTACTTGGGATCGAAGGAACACGAATTCCCTGGGGCAGTACATGTTAGGAAGAGGAATAATGACAGCATAAAGCTTGTGAAATCTACCAACATCCTCCCGGTGAGTTTGTCATCTTTCCCTAACTCAATATACATCAGCAATACTATGAGTACAACATAGGAGATCAGTCTTCAAATGGATAATTTCTGGCAGTGATTCCAATCGCGCCAACCCTTATGGTCTTTAATGTATGATTAAATTCATTCTGATCTCTGCTCAACCTCACAAGTGGGTAAGTGGGTACAAGCGAGTAGCTGACTTCTGGAACTCTGGCAAACTTGCATAACTATGCTGCCTCTCAAAGGCATGCATCGCAGCAGGTATGCATGCTGCTTTTTTATTAAAACAGGTTTTTGTGTTTCACTGCTTCCCTTACACTTCTTACATATCCATAGAGGTTTCCCATTAGCAGGTCTTATTTTGCACACAATGCTACATATTGTTTAGGGAAACTGGGTAATCCCCTTTATACCTACTCCAGGACCTCCATCTTGGAGTAGGTATGAGTCCACAGCCCCCATCGTCATCTCAGACACATCACTTAGCCTCCTGCACGTGACTTTGAAACATATTTTTAAGAAAAGTGCCCTGCTTTTGTTTAGGATCATTCTGATTGGAGATGTTTTAACTCAGTATATTCACAACAACATGATGGGAAATTGCATTGTTATTTGTCAAATAGTCTGACTAAGCTAGCAAGAGCTTGTGATGACTTTATGAATATGCTTCACCTTATAGATCTCTGAGGAACTGCCAGAATGCCTCACATTTCACTTTTTATTCACATCTGCACAATACATATGCCAGACTTGATGGTTTTTGCCAGCACATCTCAAAATCGTGTATGTTCATGCAAGGTTCCCCAAATAAGTGTCCGACCATGCCTCAGTGCTCCTTGAACTTAAGTTTTCAGATGGCCGTCGCCACCTTCCAAAATAGTAATTGAAGTTAGCAGTTTTGGAATATATTGATATTGTTTAGTGTTTGCAGTGAGCTTTTGAAGAGCTTTGCGTCTCAAATACGAACCATGAAGTGTGCGTTATGGTTTGCTGGGATTCATTGTAAGGAGATATATACGTAAGAAAAGGATGCAAAGAAAAACACTGTATTTAAAAATAAACATTTCAACTGCGTCCTGCAGAAAGCATTTGAAAAAGACATGTGCAAGGAAGTATGGTGAAGTCAGCAACCCATCTACAAAAAGAATGTATTTCTTCACATTAAATGACAATGCACACAAAGGCATCTTTTCAGTTGCATGAAAGTTTCTGGCAACCTTTGTGGAAGTGAAAACAGTGCAATCTGGTATGAAAAGCACATTATTTTATAGAAACGTAAAAAAAGACTCATTTAGAGCATGCATTGTTTATGGTTTCCTTTACAAGAATGAGAATCAGGTTTGTATCAACAAACCTGCAGAGAAATTAAATGTAAAATTTTGACTGGAGTCTGATTGCAAAGAAAATGTTATAATGTTACCCTGTTGAAAGTGACAATTACAATCTGGAAATGTATAAAAACATATGACTGTAAATGCTGCATTGTAAATAAAAGAACGTTGGCTTAGGAACTAACATGACAATTCCTCCCCCAAAAGCTAAATGACAGGGTGGGGTGACTTTCCCAAGAGAAATTAATCTAGAGGCCTTTGAAAATGGCCTATACAACTTTTATATTCTTCATTCAGCTAAGGGCCATATATCTGCTTTTCTTCTCAGAAACCAGACCTTGGAAGCAAAACAACATTAATACTCTCCATCTGTCAGTGAGACTACCAATAAGTCCCGAAATATACACGAAATGGATTCTGAGCACCGGTCTTCCCCCAAAGAATCAAATCTTCCCACCAGCCAGGTCCTTCCAAGAGGATGCCAAATCACAGCTTTGGAGAACAGGAGTCTGACACATGAGACATACAGATGGTGAAATCACCCAACGGGGCAGGACTTGGTAAATAAATGGTCCTGGGAAGCCTAATTTCAAAGAGCCTTCTGGCACTGTTCCCATGACAACCACATTCTCAGGAGTCATACATGGCCAGCTCTGAGCTTCCAAGAGAATGGCATTAGATGTTCTGTTCGCATATCAGAAGGCTGGGTAGAAAACCAAGCCACACAGTCGCTCTCCATTCGATCCCAACAGGGATGTTTAACTTCAGAGTCTCATACTTTCAATTATTATTATAAGTTCGAAAATGTAGTATCTAGGTTTTGTAAATCATCACAAATAAGTTCTTAGTGAGGAAGCAGTCAATAAATCCTTAAAATATATAGACTCGGTTTGCCAATGCATTTCGGAGATTGTCTCCTTCTTCAGGACCAGTCTAATACTTAAATACATGAAATATACATGAATCAATATACCAATTTTGTATAAAAAAGTAAAAATAATACAAAATACCAATTGTGGTAATTTCTGTTGTTGTCAGAAGGAAATGGCGAAAAGAAAATGGTGAAAGAAGCAAACTGGTGTAATGAAAAAATGCAGTGTGCAAGAATGGGGTTATATGTGTATACAAACGTTAACTGGAGGATATATGACCTTGCGTAAATCAGGAAAATTCCTGAAGTATAACATGTAAAAGTTACAGAATTCTTGCTTTCAGCCACCCTGGGCTGGCGTTAAATGGTGGCTTTCCGATGTCTAATGGACAGAAAAGTAATGATATCATCTGTAAGTATGGTAGGGTTGTCACTATGTTTAACAGGAAAAAAATGCTATGTGAAACGTACCAAGCGGTGACGATGTTGCCTCTTGTTAGCATACGGCAGAAAGCTGAGTGCATTAGTGAAGCCGAAGGCTTCCTTGTTAGGGCGTTACCAGGGCACCTGAACAGCTGTTGTTTGAATGCTTCCGCGTCCCGCTCCAAGTAAGATTTATTTGGTAAATATGCTAATTAGAGAATTCTTTTGAAACCATCTTTACTTTCAACCCAAAAGGATTACAATTAAGTGGTGCCCACTCATTTTGCCTTTTTTCCTTTCTCCCCCTTTGTGAGACACACAACAGTGGAGGCACACAGTTCAAAAATTGCAAGTTTTTATTACATTTCAAACACTAAACCAATATGTCATTTGAAGACATTGAAGGACTTTCTACTAAATGCGCAGAGACCTTAGGGTTTTCCTCAGAGGAAGCTTCAGCCATTCTTGAATTAATTAGCGAAACATAAATAGGCACACACGGTATCACAACTAAAGACCCAGCTCAACGAATCAAACAACTGGAATACTTAATATGCAAGGAGATTAATAGGAAACTCCATGCAATCACATTGGGCTGCTACTTTAAAAACCAACGAATTCCCAAAGGACTAGAATACAGCTTCGCCCTACATTGTGCAAAGAGAGCAAAGAGTTAATTCGCAAATGGGAGGCCATTTTGAATAAATGCTCCCTGGAATTGATTTTGTTAACCATCTAAGAACTTTAAAAAAATCTGGTGTCCCTAAATACCGAAATCAACGACATTGAAAAAGAACTGGTAGGATCACTGGGGAAAGAACAATATGATATAATTCTAGCGGAGATCAACACCAAATTAGAGGATTATAAGACAGAATTAGAGCAAAAGAAAATTAAGAAGTTTAAACGTGACACCTACGATTACATCAACGAAGAGGTGTACACATGGATGGATAGATATGGACCAACGGCACCAAAAAAGCTTTATAAATATACATCGGACAATACATCCAGTTCCGACTCGGAGGCACAGAAAGATTCTGAATCCACTGTAGACCAAACAACAGACATTGCAAGACGGACAGACAGCCCATCAACTCAAACACCCTCGACTTCAGCTTTTTTAGGCGCACGCCCAAAAGAACCTGCAAGTGGAGGAGGCAGTCAAAGAAACAAACCCCACACATGACTACAACTAAGGATAACCTAGTGATTAACATTTGACAAAGAACGCTAAGCAGATCAGAGGAGGAGACATTACAGAAGGGACTTAGTTTTGTACCCACATACGGAACTACAGTATTTGACACCAAGATCGAACTATATAGGTTTGTCAGGAAACTCAAACTCAAGGTTTTCTTTGATGAATTGGACACACAAGAACGTTCTACAACAAGCGTTTCTGATTATAAAGAATTTCGTGCTAAAAGTGGATTTATACCTCCCATCATGGTATCATCGATAGATATATTTCAGAAGCTAGTTACTTAGCTAGTTGTAGATCAAGGATCCTTACAGCAACAGAAACATCACGATACACTACAAAGGGGGTGCATTGGTCATCATGAATACCACTGACTATGAGGCAGAATGTACTAGACAACTATATGATCACACAATTTATGCGCCGTTGGATTCTGATCCCACTATGTCCATCAAGCTCAATCTGGAAACACTATTGGATAGAGCCATGGAACTTGATTGGATTAATGAACACACACGCAAATACCTTAATAACCAACATCCAAGGATGCCTAACTTTTATACCATACCTAAAATTCACAAGGACCTAATCAATCCACCTGGAAGGCCAATTGTGGCAGGCATGAACAGTATCAATCAACCATTAGGGATTTATATCGATTTGTTTTTACAGCCATTGATACAAAACACAGATACTTACATCCGGGACACCACGCATTTCTTGCAGAAATTGAATACCATACCTTTCTATCATGAGCATCTGATGTTTACCATTGACGTTAAGAGCCTGTATACGTCAATACCCCACAGTCTAGGAATGGAATCAGTAGAATGGATATTACTTCAAGCACCAGACATTCAAGCAAAAAAATAATTCATACTTACCCTCTTACAATTCATATCTGAGAATTCATATTTCCAGTACAAAGATCAGTTTTTCTTACAAATCTCAGGCACATCAATGGGCGCCATCATGGCACCTATCTATGCAAACTGTTTTATGCATAAATATGAAACGGATCACGTACTTTCCCAGACACAGGCGGAAGCACCTGGAATTATACAAGAGAAGGAACATGGTATGCAAGAGAGAAAGAAAAGGAGCATATCTGGTGTGCAGCTTGTAGGGGAGTGCAAGCCCAGGCTAGGATAACAGTGAAACCTGGTCCTGTGGTGGGCCTCTGAGCACCTGAATCTAGTGGGCTCTTGTGAATGCTGAGCCTGTAGTGGGCATCTCGGCTAGTGAGAACCCTGAGCCTGTAGTGGGCTATGGAGATACCTGAGACTGTGGTGGGCTTCTCGGAACCTGAACCTGTAATGGACTCCTGAGCCCCTGCGCCTGTGGTGGGCTCCTGAAAACCCTGAACGTGTGGCAAGAGCATGAAATCCCTGAGCCTGTGGTTTGTTCCTGAAAACCCTGAACCTGTGGTTGGCTCTACACCAGCCCCTCCGAACGCACAGGAGTGCGCAACACACAGGATCGAGCAGGAGCTCTCCCATCCTTTACCCGCGCTGCAGGAGCAGTTTGGAATCCCTCGACGCTGCCAGGTAAGCCCTCGGGCTACTTTGGTCATAAGGGAAAAAATCAACTGCAACTTCCCATAATTGCCTGCCATGACCTGCAAAGTGATTTAAAAGTTCACATTTTAATTGGTATCCAGCGCCATCTCCCACATGCTGCCTTTGTGCTCTGTGCACATATAGCTTTGATCCCTCTGCAATGGTGCCGTGCGCGTCCCACTGAAACCCACCCACCATCTTGGAAAGCTCATCGGCATCACTGATTGGTGCCTGCTGCCTTTTCCTGCCCACCAGCTGACTGGTAGGCGGAAGCCGGCACCCAACGCTAAGGCACCTCGCATAAGGCGCCTGTCCTGAGCCGTCTTCTCACTTACACCAGCCCCTCCGAACGCACAGGAGTGCGCAACACACAGGATCGAGCAGGAGCTCTCCCATCCTTTACCCGTGCTGCCGGAGCAGTATGGAGTCCCTCGGCGCTGCCAGGTAAGCCCTCGGGCTACTTTGGTCATGAGGGAAAAAATCAACTGCAACTTCCCATAATTGCCTGCCACGACCTACGAAGTGATTTAAAAGTTCACATTTTAATTGGTATCCAGGGCCATCTCCCACATGCTGCCTTTGTGCTCTGTGCACATATAGCTTTGATCCCTCTGCAATGGCGCCGTGCGCGTCCCACTGAAACCCACCCACCATCTTGTAAAGCTCATCGGCTCGTCAGCATCAGATTTGTGCCTGCTGCCTTTTCCTGCCCACCAGCTGACCGGTAGGCGGAAGCCGGCACCCAACGCTAAGGCACCTCGCATAAGGCGCCTGTCCTGAGCCTGTCATGAGCTGACTGAGCCTGGGCCAGGAACTCTGCCTGTTACCCCGGGGACTACCTTACGGGCCGTATTCACACTTGGTTCACTGCTTCTGGGTAAGCCTTCTAACTATATTACACGCCTCTAAGACTTTCCACATATCAATTCGATCAACACTGAACTATCCTCTATTACATACCTGACAAGCGGTAAGAAGCTTTCACTGAGATTCTCCCAACCATGCTCGGTCACTGCATGCTGTGTTCCCTGCGCTATCTCGACTTCTATCACTACCTATCTGCTTCCCTCCACCCGCTGTGGCTGCCCTCCTCGACGTGCGAGAGTCATTCTGCATGCTCTCTCAACACGTTCTCGTTGCTACAGTGATTTGCTCTGCCACTGAACTGTAATACAGCAATCATATCTGATAAGAATCATTTCTAAACCTATTTACCTGTTAGGTGATTCCTCATGCTGCATACTTTATTTTAGTCCTCTTCATGCAACGCAGGTTTCTAGGCGAACACCTGCACAAGCTAGAAAAATGCCATTCAAGTTATCATTGTGATCTCTCGAATCTAGGTAGCCTAGCGCTCAGATACATTTTTCTGATAAATGCCATGCAAGCCCTTATTGAAATTGTTCTAATTCACGGTCACTTGGTGACTACTGCGAAACTGTGTTGTGCCTTATGGTCGCTTAGAGACTACTGCTAAATTATGTCGTGCCTTATGGTCGCTTAGAGACTACTGTGAAACTGTGTTGTGCCTTATGGTCACTTAGAGACTACTGTGAAACTGTGTTGTGCCTTATGGTCGCTTAGAGACTACTGCGAAACTGTGTTGTGCCTTATGGTCGCTTAGAGACTACTGTGAAACTGTGTTGTGCCTTATGGTTGCTTAGAGACTACTGTGAAACTGTGTTGTGCCTTATGGTCACTTAGAGACTACTGCGAAACTGTGTCGTGCCTTATGGTCGCTTAGAGACTACTGTGAAACTGTGTTGTGCCATATGGTCGCTTAGAGACTACTGTGAAACTGTATTGTGCCTTATGGTCGCTTAGAGACTACTGTGAAACTGTGTTGTGCCTTATGGTCGCTTAGAGACTACTGTGAAACTGTGTTGTGCCCAGTTGCTACTCTAACTAGTTTGTTTGCTCCATTTACAAGTGACTTTGGCAGCTTATACAAAACTCGAATTTAGCTGCTGCGCTCACGCCCTAACATTGCGATCGAACTATGCCAGCTTGGCTCATCCTCATCATGTTCCCCTTCTGTGTCATGCCCAATCATACGCCATGTAGTAGAAGTAGCTACATCCCATTTAGTAATGGTCTAGCCAAGCTTGGCTGCCCTAGACACCACCCCATTTCCTGCCCTACACCCTTCCTGCCCACCCTGCCTCCCTTCCCCCGTAGTGCACCTACAGACCACACTGCTAAAATAAGCTTCACTCTAGGTAACCCTCCACCCAACTTCACTGACCTCGCCAAAGATGCCCACTCTGACACTCACCAGAACTCACTCAAAATAACAGAACATCGCCCCACAGCCTACCCCAACATCACTACCCGTAACAACAGACTAGGCTGTAGATTTCTCGGCTTACCAAGTAAAATACACTCTACTCCCATGACTAAAGACTCCAATAAAAATACTGAAGCTAACACCGGATCGCTCAAAGGAGCCTTACTTAACGTCAGATCCCTTGTTGCTCACCCTACTGAAATCGCCGACCTCATCCGTTCAGAAGACCTGGACTTCCTTGCCACCACAGAAACCTGGCTTCATGCTGCAGCTGGTCCCTTTCTAACCCTTGCGATTCCTGATAACTACTCCATCCTTAGGGCTGACAGATCTAATGCTCGCGGAGGAGGTGTAGCTCTCATATTCAAATCCTCGCTTGATATTAGATCTGTTACCTCCCCCCTACTGAATACATGCAAACACTTGTCCATTAAAATACAAACGACCCCTAAGACTACTATCACCCTGGAATTAATATACAGACCCCCTGGACCCACAGGTACCTTTGAGGAAGATATAACCTCCCTCATAGCAGAGAAATCTAAACCTCTCTCACAAAACATTATCCTAGGTGACTTTAACCTGGGATACAATGATCCTCACGACACCCCAGCATCTTCCCTTCCCAATGTCCTCGGCGAACACAACTACACTCAACTTATCACCCTACCCACGCATCAGAAAGGCAGAACCTTAGACTGGCTCGCTGCCCATAACTGTAACATCATCTGCAAGGGCCCCCAACCACTCACATGGACCGATCATCTCCTACTTTTATTGGACATCAGCACTAACAACCCGAACAACACTCAGTGCCCCCCTGCACCAGCATGTCTGACTAGAAATAAGCGTAACATCACTGTAGAAGCCCTCATCCCACTGGTTCTACCTACCCTAAACATGCTCCCCGACACTTTGGACCTTAACCTACTAGTAGACACCTACAATGACGCCATGACTAAAGCTATTGACATCATTGCCCCCCTAAAACTATGTAAAGGTAAACCTAGAGCCCATCTTAACTCCTGGGACACACCGGAACTTAAAATACTAAGAAATAAGAAAACTAAAATGGAAACCCTTTGGAAAATGAATCCTTCTGAGGAACACAAAATCAATCTCACCAATGCTTCCTCCCTCTATAAAAAAAAGAAATAATCTGTACTAAAAAGGAAGCTTACAATGTAAGAATAAATAATGCTAGCTCCAGTGCTAAAGAACTATTCACTATCTTGAAGGAGCTAGAAAACCCTAATCCACCGAAGGACGTGTCCGTGAAGGACCAACTATGGTGCACAAGCATCCAAAATGTCCTTGCGAATAAAATCACCGGCCTGCAAACCAAAATTGAAAACAAAAGACTACAACTTTTCAATAGTAAACCCCCACCCCCAGTTCACCCACTACTTCCAATACCAACCTTGCCTTCACCTTCAAAAAGGTAACTGCACTAGAGGTACAAAACATTATAAATTCTCTCAAACCGTCAAACTGCAAAGGGGACAGCTGCCCCGCACAGATTATAAAAGATGCAGCAAAAGACCTCTCCCCATTAATTTCCAAACTTATAAACGTTTCATTCTCTACCAATTCAGTACCCAATAATTTGAAACAGTCGTGGGTCCTCCCTCTTCTAAAAAAACAGACCCTGGACCCAACTATTCCTACTAATTACAGGCCCATCACCACCGTTCCCTTCCTGCTAAAAATCCTGGACAGAGTTGCTTACTTGCAAATCCAGAATCACTTAGAGTCCAACCAATTACTTGGATTACGTCAGTCTGGCTTTCGACCTAAACATGGAACAGAAACCGCCCTTGTTGATCTCAAAAGTCAGATTGACGACATTAAAGATAAGGGTAAGGCTGCTAACCTACTCCTCCTAGACCTTTCAGCAGCCTTCGACTTGGTCGACCATAAAATACTTTGTAACCACCTCTCTTCTGCCGCCCATTTCTCCCCCTCTGCTGTCACGTGGATACAGTCCTTCTTGGCCAACAGAACCATGAGGGTCTTTTCCCCTGTGGCAGCAGCAGACCCTATCCTCATCACCTGTGGTGTCCCACAGGGCTCATGTGTTTCCCCCACCCTATATAATATCTTTACAAAGCCTCTCTTTGATAAATTGGATCGCCTGGGTGTCACCTAATCAAACTACGCGGATGACACCCAGATACTCCTCACTATCTCTGCCAATTACAATACTGATGTTACCAGTATCAATGAAATCTTCTCCGTCATTCAGGCATGGATGGCCACACATGACCTCTGCCTGAATGACGAGAAGACTGAATTGCTCATTGTTGGTTCACCGAACAACTTACAAAAATTGAGCCCCAACTACTCCAAAATCATTATCGATGGCAACACCATCCCTGTCGCCAAAAATGTGAAAACACTTGGCTTCTATCTTGATGCCAATACCAACCTCACCAAGCAAGTCAACTCGACTGCCTCAGCCACCGCTTATACAGGAAAACTAATTTGAGCTTGCAGACCATTTCTCTCCACCAACAGCTGCCTTACGCTAGCTAGAGCTCTATACAATCTAAGCTAGACTACTGCAACAGCCTCTACCTAGGTGCCAACCAAGCTATAATTAGTAAACTTCAAGTCCTTCAAAATAATGTGCTACGAATAGCACTAAACATTCTTAGGCAAGAGCATATCTCTGTTACCAGAATCACATGCAAATGGCTTACCATTCAACAAAAAATTGACCTAAAAACTCTCTGCCTCACCTACAAAGCTCTCAACCACCTAGCCCCCCCACCTCACCAACAAATTCACCATGAAGCAGTCCATTAGAACTACTAGATCCTCCAACACCTTATGTCTCACGGTGCCCAGATTTACTTTTAAAAGAGCCGGAGGCTCGCGCTTCACTGTCCTCGCCTCCCTACTCTGGAACTCCCTACCCCTGAACATCAACTCGGCCAAATCCTTCCAGTACTTCAGGAAACTTGCCATTGGATGGCTACTGACAAAAAGTCAACATTAAGCCAGACATAGCTACAATTTGTATATACTGTACATGCCTCATTTATGTCATTACTGGATGTTTTTTTATTGCCACTGTTTGTATATTCTGTATATAACCCCTGCTATAGAGTATCACTGTTAATAACCATGTATTGTGCTTTGTAACCTGTACTAGCGCCCTTTTACTCCCGGGTCCGGAGCGCTTTATAAATAAATAAAACAAACAAACAAACAAACAAACAAACTTAACAAAAATGAATGGAGCAAGGACATCCACCTGTGGGTACGCTATATTGATGATATTTTTGGTGTCTGGACGGGTACCGAATCAGAATTCAACACTTTTTTCGAGTACCTCAACAATATTCACAGAAGAATACCATTCACTAAAGAAACATCCAATAGCAAAATCATGTTGCTTGATGTCCAAATAGAGAAGAATTCAAAAGGTTACAAAACTACTCTTTTTCGCAAACTCGCAGACCGTGACAATTTGTTACATCGCTTGAGTTTCCATCAACCGAGCTTACTTAGAAACTTAGCATACAGTCAGTTATTACGAGTTAAAAAAAATGTCAGTGATCCCGAAGATTATCTAGTACAACAGACTGAAATGAAAGATAAGTTCTTGGCACGAGGATATAAGGGAGAAGAACTGGATTCAGCCACAGAAAGAGTGAACACTTTGGACCGAAGTACTTTGATAGTAAGCATTCGGAAAATCAAGAGAGAACTCAAATCGCCTGTTTATGTATCTAAATTTTCTGTCCAAAGTAACAAAATGAAAAATATCACCAAGAAACACTGGGGTATTTTTAAGAATGACATTAGAGTACAGAATTTTTTTGATGAATTACCAATTTTTGCATACCAAAGAAGCCGGAACCTAAGGGACGAGCTAGTGAAAACAAGACCACCAGTGAAAGAATCTATCACAAAGCGAACTGGAACATATCCTTGTCTCCATTGCACTAATTGCAATTTCATCATTAAAGGCAATGGCCCTCATTACGACCCTGGCGGAAAGTGACTGACCGGACCGCCACAGTGTAAATAGCGTTTCCGCCATTGCACGATGGAGCAAAGTGCGGCTCATTCCGACCCATCGGGCACGAGCACCACGCCATGGCGGAAGTGCAAAGTCCGCGATGGCGGAAATGACCCCAAAACGGCCCACACCGCCGCCGTACGGCGCCCTAGGTGCAATACCGCCACCCATCTTAGCGGACACCGCAGTGAGCGCCAACCGGAAAGTATGGTGACCGTAAATATACGGAAACGGAAGTAAAAGCATGGTCCCGGAACGGGAAACATCACGCCGTACACCTATAAAACCACAAAATCCACACAACCATTAAAAATACTACCCTGAGACACATCCCAACCCGTCATCCACCATAGTGAAACCAAGAAAAATGGGAAAAGTAGCGAAGAAAGCGTGCGACCGCAAGCGGCAGGTCCACTTCTCCCGTGAGGAACTCACCGTACTCACAGAGACCCTCCAGGAGAATGCTGCCGTCGTCTTCTCCACGCAAATGACCAGGATGGCACTTGCGAACAAGAAGGCCATATGGGCCCTGGTGGCACAGCGGGTAAGTGCGGTGGGGACCGCACCCCGCAACCCACAGCAATGCAGAAAGCGATGGGACGACCTGCGGATACGCGTCCGTAGCATACTTTCTGCCAACCGCAACATTGCCACAGCCACCGGGGGAGGATCGGAATCACCCATCAAGTTGACCCCCTGGGAAGAAATCTGTGCCTCCACCATAGGAATGGAGAGCATAGAGGGAGTCGGAGGGATGGAGAAAGGAGTGCAGACATCCGAAGAATCAGGTAGGTGGCCCAAATAAAACAATGCCAAAACCACAATGTCCAATCATGTGAAGTACCACGTGCCCACATAGTGCAACAGTAACACATGTCCAGGAGAACGTCCACATACATAGGCCTGATAGCACACTTCAAAACTCACATCAAATACATAAATAATTTAAAATCCTAAAAACACCCTCTACACGTGCAGCAGGCACACCCTAACTGCAGGCTGCCAAACAACTGCACCCTCACTCCACACACAAATGAAACCACCTCCAAGGCCCCGACCCAAATCACCCTCAGGTACCACCCCAATGCATGTGATACATTGCCATTCCAATTCCCACAGACCCATTAATAACGCTCGCCCTCCTTTACTCCACCACAGGGTCCGATCCAAACGACGAGCTCAAGGACACCCCTACCAGCACACCTGCAAAGAGGGCCAAGACCAACGGCCAAAGACCCTCCACCTCAGCTGCACGCATCAAGACACGGCAGCAGCACGAATCAAGTGGCAGCACAGAGGAGGGAACTCCCAACAGGCACCCCAGCAGCCAGCATGCCCACACCACCACCACCACAGGTCCCCCCAATGGATGCCACAGTAGGCACTGCTTCTGGTGGCAGCAGCACCATAGGTGACACTGCATTAATGGCAGCATGCTCCGACACAGAAAACGGGGATGTCGAAGTCAGATCCATCCATGACCTGTCCCAATCCCCCTGTCTGTTCCATCCCGTACACCATGAGGATACCACGCAGGGGCACCCACAAGACGACGACTGGCCATCCCCCACAAGCCCTGTGGCAGGGCAACATGAGGCGAACAGCCACTCTGTGACACCACCGCAAATGGCCATGGCCCAGAAGAGGCAACAGTCCCTCGACCAGTTAATCGTGCAACAGCAGCAACTGGCCACGCTCCTCAAGGACCATGCCGATGAATGTGGGGGCACTAAGGCAGACATAGAAACATCAACTGAGACACTTAGGGCAGAAATGGAGAGAAGTACAGAGACACTAAGGGCACAAATGGAGAGTAGCACCGAGAGCCTGAGAGTCCAAATGGAGAGTAGCACCGAGAGCCTGAGAGTACAAATGGAGAGAAGCACCGAGAGCCTGAGGGGGGAACTGCATGCGACGTCCAAAGACGTATGTGCCGAACTTGCCGCAGTGCGCCGTGTGCTCACTGAGCTCTCACAAACCCTTAGGGACATGCATGGACGTGAGCAGGCAGAGACATCATCCGTTGCAAGTTCCGTCCAGGGCAGCCCCCAACGTAGATCTGGGAGGAACCTGCGCTCCACAGGCAGGGGTGCCCCTGATACCCGCAGAGGGGGCTTGCAATAGCGACTGCCCACTGACAATGAGCATCTTTGGACACTGGTGTTCGGGGGGGAGGTAGGAGGGTGGAGGGGGGGTGTTGGGCTCACTTGGGTGGCGGGTCGATAGGGTGTTTAACATGATATCACATATGCCATAAACAATGCACGATCAACCAATGAGATGTGTGGACATTGATCTTTGTGTACGAGGCCATTATAGGCGTACAGTCCATATTGTGCATGTACCAGACACACACAGTGCCACGAGGCCCGTGTCCATGTATCAGCCACCAGGCGTGAGTGCTAGAAGCATGCATCTATGAGATGCTGACGAATGTCACGGCCCTCCTGTGCCTCGCAGACTCCTTGAGGTGCTGCCACATCCCCACCCTCATCATGACCATCTTCAGGTGCTTGCAGGTCTGCGTCAGGGGGCATGGGCACATTTCTACGTACGCACATGTTGTGTAGCATGACACATGCCATCACCATCTTCGCAACCTTCACATGGCGGTACAGGAGTGCCCCGCCAGACCTGCTGAGGCACCGGAAACGAGTCTTCAGTAGGCCGAATGCCTGTTCTATGACTACACGGGTACGTGAGTGGGCATGGTTGTAGTCCTCCTCATGCTGGTCCCGTGGGTTCCGGACTGGTGTGAGGAGCCATCTCTTCAGTGGATATCCGGCATCACCTGTATGTGGACGATAAACGGATTATGTGGAATGCCATTGCTACGTACGCACCCCCCCCCTTCCTGCCAGGTCATTGCCGCATCACATACCCCACATCATCATGCATGAAATGAGACTCACCGAGTAGCCAGGATCTGTTCCCTGCGTGTCGCTCCATGTAGCGTGGTATTGTAGAGTTACTCAAGACCATAGAATCATGGGTTGATCCAGGGAATCGGGCACAACAATGTGTAATGATCCTGTTGGAGTCACACACCATTTGTACATTCAGAGAATGAAATTGTTTCCGGTTGCGGTACTGGGCCTCCATGGCATGTGGGACGACCAATTCCACATGGGTGCAGTCGATGGCACCAATGCAACCCGGTATGCCGGCAAGTACATGGAATCCCACTTTTGTGTTGGTAATTTCCTGCTCCGAGCGTGGTAGAGAGATGTAGTCGTCTGCGTGCTGCAGGAGGGCATCGAGCACTTGCAATAGTGTCCGTGAGAACAGTGGTTGTGAAATGCCATGCAACTGTCCGACTGTGTGCTGGTAGGTGCCTGTGGCCAGGAAGTGGAGTACAGACACCACCTTCAGTAGGGGTGGGATGGCGGTTGGGCTATCTATCATGCTGACAAGGTCAGCCTGTGTCATGTCCACAATGGCGGTTATGGTGTCCCGGTCCAAACGGTAGAGGGTGTGGATCTGCTCAGCAGTGAGGTTGAACGGATGTGCTCGGAGGCGTGGGATTGCGGGCTGCCTGCGTGGTGGTAGTGGCTGTGCTGGCGGCCCTTGCTGGCCCTGCCTTGCCCTCCTCCTCCTCCTGCGTCTCCTCCGTGCGGCCGGTTGTAGTTGGTGTTCGTCTTCTTCTTGAAGTTGGAGTACTTGCAGTGCTATCAGGTCCCCCAGGGCCAACATAGCTAGTCCTGCCGGTAGCATTTCGGAGTGGGTGTGGTTGTGGGAGGAGACTGGGTGTGCAATTTATGTGTTTTCAGGCTGTATGGCCTCCACCTGTGGTGATTCATTCCACCTGTGCAAGCTGCTCTCCCCTTTGGGCGAGCACGTCCCACACACAACGCTGCAATTCGACGAATGGCATCTTGCTATTGCAATCATGTATTTGTACCCGATGGCAGTGTAACATTGGTTGATATGTTCATTCGGCTATGGTCCCATTGTTTCACATACTATCTTTGCAGTCGCGAACAGACTTGTGAAGGGTCAGTGGAACGTAGTACTCGAGTAACGGTGGACCCTCATGCATCACTGTACCGAGGTTCAACGACGGGCGGGGCGTCCCATTTGTGAGTGAAGGCAGTTGCCATTTTCACACACAGCCGCACTAGATGGATTAATTTGTGATTTCAAGCGGCCACAGATGCCTTTTCGACGTGATGTTGCAAATGAGGAATTCGAAGGGCGGCGCTTTCGGTTTTCAGCTAGCGGCGAGGAGATGCCCACGGTCTGACTGCAAATATAACGTTCTATTGTTCAATGTCCTTGGGACAGGGGCCATGGCGAGGATGCAATGATTGATATGAATAGTTTGGGATGCGCAATGGCGAAGTGGACGATGAGGCCGGACGTTCCCAAATACATGTTACTTCACAACACTGGAATTACGGGCTGGGGCACAGTGGATTTTGCAGGCTGCATAACGCACAGACTCAATGGAAATTTCACATGTTATGTGAGTATGGAAACAGGCGTTTTCATTACGGGATGAGGGAATGATGAATGGATGCATGGACAGATGATTTGATACAGAGTTTGCCATGTACAGGGCTTCTTGGAATCTGTCCGCCTCCCCTGCGCTATGTGATGCAGGGCTGCCATAGTGGGACCATCGTCTATCTGGCCTTGTTGAGCCCTCCCTGTCTCGACGCGCCTTCAGACACTTGTGTCTATGCACGTTACCAATCCCATCTGATGGATTCTGTTTTAACAGACGCATGCACAGGTACACTCGTTTGTGATGGTGTTTTCACCTCGATATAGATAGTTATGATTCGCAAGTGGTTTTTGGGTGGTGATGATCCTTTGGAGTGGGCTAGCATGCATATGGCTGTGGATTTGGTGTGATCATTGAAGTGAGTAATTCAAATGTATTTCTGATGGCCATACTATTCTTTTTCATTTCATTTGGTTGACAGGTATCTCCTCCCCTTTTGCCACTGCCATCTGTATGCCACTCCTGCAGATGGATTTTACTCCCGACACCTGCTGCTTCGTGTTAATCAGTGGAGCAGCATTACGATCTTATGGGACGATCGCCAATGGGCCACATGCCCTTACGCAGTACTAGTGGCTAGGAGCAACATTTCGGCCTTTCAGCTGGACTAGTGCCTCCCTATTGGGACGGCCCTGCGGTTCTAGGCGCTTCCATGTTGCCTTTTCGTACGAGAATGTAGCCCCTGTGTACCATGAAGGAACAGGGCGTCACACAAGAAGTAGCTGGTCATTTATTGCGGATGCAGCCCACAATGGTGAAATGTGTTTTGGAGTTCATGGCCTAATGGCTGTATGGGCTTGGTGAATTTGTTGTGCATTCAATTTCTATTCTGATATGGACCGTGTAGCGTTCTTCTTTGCAAGTGATGTGGCATATTCCTATTTGGGGAGCGATGTATTGTGAGGAGATCTGCATTGGGTTCCAGCTTCGGAGTATAGTTGCGTGGTACTGTGCTGGGCGCGTTTGCCTACGAAGCCCAGTGAGGTCAGGGATAAGGGCTGCCAATATGACTGTTTTAATGATGTCATGCTCAGGGGCGGGGGATTAGCTTTTGTGTAACAGATGCCGGTCAGCCAGGTGGATTGGTGGAATGATGTGATTTTCGGAATGTTGCTGGTCACAGGTGCCTGTGTTTGCGTGCGTTTCTTGGTGGGAGACTGAGGTCATGTCCATTGGGATAGCTTCTGTATTCGTGCCATCTGTGCCCTGCAGCTCCCATTGGCCCCTCTTGAGATTCATTTGTTCGTTGGCAGGCATGGATGACTAGTACATTTCACTGGTTGCATTGTGTGACTTCATTGCACCTACGCGGAGTTGTACAATGTGGCCAGGGAGCGGTGTACAGGCACTCAGTGGGGCCGTTTACGGTTGGTTCGCGATGCCGTACTTCTCACCATGGCGGAATGGTACTTTCCGCCGTGCTTGATGGCGTTAGGTGCATGTCCGCTAGGGTCAGAATTCGCGTACCGTTGCGCCATGGTGGTAATTACGGTTTGGCATGGCGCGCGCGCGCGTACTTGGTGCAGTTAGCGTTGGCGTTCACTACGGTGTCGCTAATGGCATCGTACTTTGCGGTGACGGGTCATAATCGCACCGAGCGCTATTCGATGGCGGTATTGCATTTCCGCCATCGTTTTTCGATTTCCGCCAGGGTCGTAATGAGGCCCAATGTCATATATCATCCCCGTACAGGCAAGAAAATCCTTCTTAAATCATATGGTACTTGTGATAGTGCCAAAATCATTTATGGAATCAAGTACCCATGCGGTAAGTATTAGGTGGGGCAATCGACAAGAACAGCTAAAACACGTTGTAATGAACATCGCTTGTGCATTCGCAATGCGAACATGGGTTCAGCAGTGCCTCGACACTGGGTGAACAAAGGTCATAACTTAACACAAATAAGATTTCTGATTCTACAAGCTTTGACCAAGAACAATGCACATGAGGACTTGAGTTTACGACTCAATAGAAGGGAAACATTCTGGATCGATAAACTGGGGAGCCTCACTCCCAATGGTCTCAACGAAGAGATAAATTACCATTGCTTTATTTGAACATTGTTTCATTTGAACACATGATTGGTTCAGCTAATTTTAGTGCTGCTGATCACAACATATAAATCACAAGGACAATACCATGTCCTGAGAAGAATGTGTCACAATTGATTGTTTTGTCTATTGAGATACAGTGTTGATTAACACACATTCTAAATGTGCTGTATACCTTTGAATCACAAGCACCACGGACAGCCTTCCCGGACTGCCATCTGGGACCCAAGGTGCCGCCTAGGCGACACCACCAGTGTCCTGTGGTGCTTACACATGAACAGATTTGTTTCTTATTTTCCTGCATCTATCTGTTTTCTTACCATGAACATGTACCATATTATCATGTATGCTTTTTGATGTTTTATGTATTTATTTATGGTTACATATTTGCTTATCATCGATGCTTAGCATCAATGTTCAGTATCGACATCAGTATTTCTTCTATGTCTATTCCCATTTATTTTAATTATTCTTTCTTCTTTTTATTTATTCATTATTCCATTCACACATTTTACACCACTCTATTAATCCGTTAGTCACATACAGGCTCAGCATTATTTTCCAAAGCTCCGCGTGATTTCTTCATGCGGAACGGCAACGCACCAGACGAAGTAGTTCCATCTCCTTGGTAACGCCCAAACAAGCAAGCCTTTGGCTCCATGTACGTGATTAGCTTGCCATGGTACGCTCACGAGAGGTAGAATTTGCACTTTCCACATACTTAAAAGTGCTTTCATTGAACTGAGAATTTCTATTCTAGCACATATAAATCAATTGCACCCGTGCAGCGGGTATCCTGCATGGGAAGCGGAAGCATTCAAACAAAAGCTGTTCAGTTGCCCTGGTAACACCCTAACAAGGAAGCCTTCGGCTTCACTAACGCACTCAGCTTTCTGCCGTATGCTATCAGGAGGCAACATCGTTACCGCTTGGTACATTTCACATAGCATTTTTTTCCTGTTAAACATAGTGACAACCCTACCATACTTACAGATCATATCATTACTTTTGTGTCCATTACACATCAGCAAGCCGCCATTTACCGCCAGCCCAGGGTGGTTGAAAGCAAGAATTCTGTAACTTTTACACATTACACTTCAGGAATTTTCCTGATTCACGCAAGGTCATATATCCTCCAGGTAACTTTTGTATATACATTTAACCCCATTCTTGCACACTGTATTTTTTTATTAAACTAATTTGCTTCTTTCACCATTTTCTTTTCGCCATTTCCTTCTGAAAACAACTAAAATGACCACAATTGGTATGTTGTATTATTTTTACTTTCTTTTTTCAAAATTGGTATATTGATTCATGTATATTTCAAGTATTAGACTGGCCCTGAAGAAGGAGACAATCTCCGAAATGCATTGGCAAACCGAGTCTATATATCTTAAGGATGTATTCACCGCTTCCTCACTAAGAAGTCATTAGTGACCACTTTTTGAAAATTCACTTTGTGTATATAAATTTGTCACAAAACGAAAAGGAACAGACTTATTTGTGATGATTTACAAAACCTAGATACTACATTTTTGAACTTATAACTAATAATTGAAAGTATGAGACTCTGAAGTTAAACATCCCTGTTGGGATCGAATGGAGAGAGACTGTGTGGCTTGGTTTTCTACCCAGCCTTCTGCGATGTGTGTAAATTTGGAGTCACGGTGTGTCTCCAGACTCTTCACGGTTAGCTCCCAGTAAGATTTTTGTGGTAAATATGCTAATTAGAGAATTCTTTTGAAACCATCTTTACTTTCAACTCAAAAGGATTACAATTAAGTGGTGCCCACTCATTTTGCCTTTTTTTTTAAAATCAGATGTTCTGTTGTCAGGAAGGAGTTTGTGTGACATTTAATATTGTGATTTATCATCCCATTGCATGTAAATGAAAAAAAGTGCAGTTTAACTGTTTAAATATTACATATGGAATCATATTTTTGAGAATAACATTTGAAAGATAGGTTGTAGAAACTTACTTTTTTAAATTGTACAAGGTGAAAAGCTCAATCAGCTGAATGTAAAACAATATGTTTTTGATCTTTGTTTAATTATGCAAATTAGACACATGTAGCTATTCACTGTCACATATTTATATATCATGGAGTCTGTAAGGGGAAACTGTTACTCGGAAATTGA
Source organism: Ambystoma mexicanum (assembly GCF_040938575.1). NCBI lineage: Eukaryota > Metazoa > Chordata > Amphibia > Caudata > Ambystomatidae > Ambystoma > Ambystoma mexicanum. The sequence continues at coordinate 290,496,535 of NC_090936.1, read as the reverse complement.
AACGTGATTTTTGTGTGAACGTATCAGAGTGTAAAACATCAAAAGCATATAACATGTTATGCCAAAATCAGACTAGCATCATTGGATACACCTAAGTGAGGGAAATCTGACAAACGGATTAGTGACATGGTCGCATGCAAAGAACATACTATTTTAGAAAAAACAATTGTATAATGTAGAAATATCAAAGATCACATCAAGTGGGAGGGAAGCTGGATTTTGAGGCTACTCACATTAGACTTCCCTTGTCATTAATATGGCCCAATGAGCACCAAGGGGGCGGTTTAATCCGATGTAATTTTTGGAACATTATCCAATCACATACACTTACCAATTAGGTTAAAAAAATGATACTCACCTCTAAAGCAAGGGTTTCCAATCAATAAAAGTCAAACCCGTAGGTTCTGGGAACTCACACTGGCTCACTCACTGGGCCTCATCACGACTTGGGCAGTAACGGTAATGCTATTAGCGCGGGCGGTGTTAGCCCTACCGCCGAACTGCCCGCCGCTAATAGCGAGTTCGGCAGTAATGTAAGTCCCCATTCCCCACTGAGCCCATTCGGGAATGCCCCATTCCCCATTAGGCTCAATGGGAAATCTTCATGCTAATACCGCCGGCAGATTTCCCGCCGGCAGTAATAGCGCAAATTTTCAGCGGATTTCCCCCCAGCTCAGAGCTGGGACGAAATCCGCTGAATCCCTGATTCGGCAGACCCTTAAATCCGGCGGTAATAGCGCTACTGCCGGATTTAAGGGTTACCGCCGAAGTCGTGATGAGGCCCACTGTCTGGTATGGACTTATTGACAGACTGACATGAAGAAGGAGAGAAAGGAGAATTGACAACAACAGAAAAGAGAATGGAATGTATTGCTTTCTTTGAATCCATCTTTAATTACCAGCAGTGCACTGTAAGAAAGGCCCACCTGGAATTAAAAACCGAGGTGTTCTTCAGTGGAAAAAACAGCAGACACGCCCATTACAGAAGAAGAGAAACCAAGATGTGGTGGGATAATGACTGCATCTTGCTGACTGTTGCCCACCTGTTAACTGAGGGGGAGAATGGAACCAGCCCTTAAGACAGTACCCAACAGTTTGTGAGACAGCCAAAATACATGGACCCAGGCAACAGAAGGTGGGAGAAATAGCCCAGATAACTATCATCCCATTTTGTTGCTTGATGCAATGGGAAAACGTTTTGGGAAGCTCATCCTCAATAGACTAGTTGATTGGGTAGCAGAATCCCACTGCATCAGTAACTTACAAGCAGTTTTAAGAAAGGCATTAGCACCACAGATCAGACCTTTATACTGGGATTTATTGTTTTTAATTTTTTTAAAATTTGTTTATGGTTTATTAAAACTTTTACAAAAATAAACATTCTTACACATATTATACTATCATAATGCATATTAATTCATAGAGTTTTTCCTATCTTTTATCATTCCAAGTTCAAAGAAAGTACAATTTTACTGTTGCTATTTCTATCCTTGTGCTTTTTGCCAAAAGAATCCACAACAAAAGCAATTGTGCCGTAAATATTATATAGTCTTCAAATAGATGTCTGAAATATAGATTTCTCCTATCTTGAAGTTTATGGCACTCAGATAGCAAATGTTGAAGTGTTTCTATTTGGCTAGAGCCACACTCAAACCTACAACCACTGTCCTCTATTTTAATTTGCTTCCTTCTTATTTGTGTTTCTCTATTATAGATTATATTTAACCGGAAACGTAAAATGGTTTGTCTAAAGTCTGGGCTTGGAGATTTGAGCAGGTAGCTTTCCATTGTTTTTATCCTCTTCTCAAGTAATAGGTCAACATGGCTAAATGTATATATCTTTGCCCTATCCATAGTTACTATCTAGTCTTGTTGGTGCATTTTCATTTTTGCACATGACGGATTCTGCAGAAGTAAATTCTATGTTATGTCTGCATCTTGAAGAGCCTGCTTAATAAACTTTCTCCAGTTCTGTGAAAAGGGCTGATCTTCTTTATTTATACATTCAGCTAATAAAGACAGAACAGTTACCTTTGTTTCTACTTCAAGGAACTTCCTGTGCATTGGGCAGAGCTTCCACTTAATACATCCTGTGTAATGATGGGATCATTACATAGCTCAGCCTCACCATTGGAACTGATTTCTGAAGATTTAAGACAGATTTCCAATAATGGCCTTCAATTTAAATTCAGAAAATCTCTTTCTTTACTGGCTTAGTGTACATACAGGACAATTGGCACTGTTTAATGAAGGTAGTATGTGATTGCGGGTTGAATTGAAAATTTCCCATACTTGTGCAAGATGATTTTTGTCTGAGAGATAGCTGTGTTTACTTTAGCTCAGCTGTCATCATAATATGGTTTGTCCTGACTGCAATTGTTGATGTTTACCCCTAAGTATTTGTATACATTGACAACCTCCAAAACTTTGGTATCCAAGTACCACCTAATATTTTTCTTTTTCTTTAAAACTTTAGAAGGATGTATACACAAGACTTTTCTTTTCTGTACATTTATCTCCTAGTCATTCTTTCTGGCATATTTTTCTAAGGTATAAGGAGATTTTGTAAGCCAATCGGGTTCTTGGACATCAGAATCAGGTCATCCGTGTAGAATAACAACATTATCCTAGCTGATCCTAATCGAGGTGCATCAGATAATGTACTCTCCAGTTCTCTCATCATGTTCGATATGAAGAAATTAAGGAGAGTCAATGCCATCAAGCAGCCTTGCTTCAATCCTCTATTTGTACAGATCGGTTCTGTCAGGCGATCCCTCTTGTGTTAATCTTATTTGTATTATGGTATTTTGATGTAACTGGTGGATGTAGTATAATAAATTATTGACACAGCCAGCATTATTAAGCTTATTCATCAGTTTGTTTCGTGAAACTGAATTGAATTCTGCCTTGAAATCAACATAGGCCATATACAGTGATTGCTTGGTATTAATCATTTTTGTTCGTATTGCCGATAGGATCATGAGCTTTACTGAGGTACCCATGCCTTTAGTGAATCCTGTTTGATATGGGTCATATAGATCTTTATCTCTCAGCCACTGCTTGAAATCTCTCATGATCAAACTCGTAAATAGTTTTCCAGGGGCATCCAACAAGGATATAGGCCTGTAATTATTTGGATCTTGTCTATTGCCTTTTTTAAATCAAGGAATAATTATGGATTTTTGCCATGGCATTGGAATCTTTTGTGTGGTAATCACTTTTTCAATTTTTTCAAAGATGACGCCAGCCCATTCTTCTGGTTGTTGCTCGAGTATATAATCTATAAGTCCGTCAGAGCCGGAGCTCTTGATTTACTTAATTTGGAGATCAAGAATTGAATATCATGTACATCATATTTTAACACATCTCTGTCCAATATTCCTACTTAACATTCATACTGCCCATCTTCTATAGATGCATATAGATTTGAGAAATGTTTCCTCCAAAGGGTTTCTGACACTGCGTTCAATTGTATCGGCATATGTGCATTATGAGTACTGTAATTTATTAGCTCCCATATCTCTTTTGAGGTTTTTTTTGCTAGTGATTACAACATGGCTTGGCTGTCTTTTTGATATATCAAGGCCCTCCTGCTAATCATCCAGTTCTTATATTTGCTTTTTAGTTTTCTTGTAAATGCCAGCTTTTCCTTTGTAGGTAATAAACAAGCGTTTCATATTTCTCTCCTTAAAGGAATGGTTCGGTCAGAAATTTTTATTGTCCCTACGGGTCGGCCATGTGTTTTTAAGCCTAAATCGGTCGATCGTTGAAAAATTTCCTATGGACCTTACCTGAGTTTACGTCTACTAAACACACGCGCAAACAGGAAGCAGGGCGCTGCCATTTTGTGATAATCTTATCACTTGCCCCATCGCCCTGGGTGACCTGCTTTTGCTGCACTAAATCATATGCCACGCCCCTGAGCCTGTCATCAGCAGACGCGAACCGCCCATTTCCCAACGCCAAAGCACGTCTCGTGTCAACAATCGCTGCTCTTCAGCTAATGACGTGTCGCCATGGAAATGGCAGGACACCTCTTTACTCAATAAGTATAAACAGACCGTTTGACAACACACAGCAGCAGATTTTTGATTCCATTCCTCTCTCTGTGTTACTTTGAGTATTGTATGACACGTTTCTGTGCTCTGGTCAGCTACCTTCGCCGCTTGTAGCCCATGTGAACAGATACCTGTACCATCGCTATAAATTATTTTAGTTTGTTTACCACACAATGGCTACAATAATGCCCTACATGTATGAGCATGAGTATACCGAGGAGGAACTACTGGAAATGGAAACATGCGAAAACGATGGGGCTTCGGACGGCAGTTGGCAGGACGAATCAACGGATGAAGACCCTGGACCTTGTCGCATGAACGGTGTTTCCACCTGGTGTACATGGAATCGGTGCAAGCTAATGCCAACCGAGGACGAGAACTGTTGCTGCTGTGAAAACTCTGGATGTGTGGCCTACATTTCGGAAGGCGAGCCACGGCCGCTATGCATCACCGAGCTGCCAGACTTCAGGGCAGCCTGCCTCACACGGTCCGTGTTGAGGATGATGGTGCTTATGCACAAACTTCGCGCAACTGTTCGTCCTCGTAATCCGAGTAACGAGTAAGTATACTCTGGTTGTGATGTCACTACTATTTTATGGTTGTCTCCTATATTCAAAATTACATCTACATATCATTGTAACGCATGGAAGTCGTTAGTGTGCAGTGTCTAGATAGCATTTGTCCGAGCAGAATGCCATTAGTTACAAGAATTGTCATTGACAACAAAGGTTTAATAAACTTATCATTCTTTTTCACAGGTGGTATAGGCTGGTGGCTTATCGTTCCTTTACATGGTGGCTTCACGGGGGGCTTGGACACCGCGTTGCAAGGATAATACCCGCCTGTGTCGTTGGTGCCATAAAACAAACCTTCCCCAGTGACAGCGGTCAGTACAGGGGATTTTCGCTCGCTGTACTGCAACCTGACCTGTACAATGTGTAAAGTTCAGTATTTTTGTGCCATCAAAATAAGAAACAAAATAAAACACAACATATACTTTAACAACGGTTGTTTTGATTTTTTAAATTAATAAAGTGTGTCTCCATTCAGCAGTGTTCCGGTGCCTTGTCTGCACTCCCCCTGGCCCATCCATCCCACCCCCCTCTATCAAAGGCAGTTCACGCCGGTGGATGTGCGCTGCCAGGGTGTGCTGTCAGGGGCGCAAACGTCCAAGGTGCCAAACAGCATGTACACTTCAAAAGGTATCCCACGCCCAGGGGCCATTGTTCACATGGCCTCCTCAGACCCCGTGTCTCCGGCCAGGATCCACCCTCACGCTGGCCGCCCCCCCTGCAAACCACATAATACCACGTCATATACATGTCATTCATTCACAAACACACCCCTGTTTCTAATACTTTATAAACCACTTCATATGTCTCCTGAGAACATATTTGTGCTTTGCAAGTCAACTCCTGAACGTGCTACCTGAGAACCACTGAGATCGATGCTAATCTGCTCGTCGTCGTGCTATCTGTGAACTTCTGTGACCGCTTCGAGCAAACTCGTCAGTGTGCTACCTGTGGCCATCTACCTGTTCTCCTGCCACAAACTACGGCTTGCTGAATCTAACTGTTTGTTGGTCAAGGTAAGGCCATGTATCACAGTCATATTTCGTTCATTTTCAAATTTCTATCTATTTGCGAGTAGAGTACTCAATAGTGCTATCTTCATTGGTCTCATTGCTATTGACTTGAGTTTCAATTGTTATTCTATCAATAGATCTATTTATTTTCATCTGTGTCAATTGTCATTGAATTGCATCCGTCGCGGGTCCTGTCTATAATATAAGCATGTTTCCTTTTCGTGCAAGACAGTACATCCAAGGGACGAGTCACATGTTCAGAGTTTAGTCACATCATTTATTAATATGTGAAAGTTATGCAAATACTAAACCGCACATGATGAACTGGTATAGTTCCGGCGACCAAAACAAACCTTGCATTGAACATTGTATGGTTTATTTTTCATTTACTTTTTTATCATATTTTTATTCATCAAGAATTTATAATAATGTTGATATTTACTTTTCAGAATTTTCAACAATGCCTGCCTGTTCGATGATTAGCAGTTGCCCTTCGAAGACCCATGATAAATCTGAAGGCACTACAATGCATGTATTCCCTAACACTGTAGATCGGATAAGAGTCTTTGAGGACAAGAGGGGTGATCTATACCGTATCTGCAGCCGGCACTTTCCCTCGAACATGTACGCCACATCCTGGGTAACAAAGAAGAATAAACGGCGAACAACATGAAAATTGCTTGCAAGCGCTATTCCCACTCTATTCGTCCACATTCCGCCACTGGTGAGTCAAGTGTCCGGATTTAGCTTTAGGCCTTGCGGTAGTGTATAGGTAGCCGAATGGATTAATTGATATTTTAGGTGTTGTGTTCCTTGTAATACTTTCGATATTGATATGATTGTATAGCTTTTTGAATAATGACATTTAGCAATAAATTATTTTTCGATTTTTTTATAACCCTCAAAGGAAATCTATTTATGGGCACAGGGAACTGTGCTATATTGCGCATTTTCAATAGCATCATTCTCAAGTATTCTTTCGGCTTACATGGCACTTTTTAATATTGGCATTTCACTATCAAACAATAATTTACCTTTACAACTTCTTGACTATCCACTGAATATGAAGCAACAAAATTCTCCATCCGTGTCGTGCCAGCAATTATCAACGACTTCTAGCGCGTATCAGGTAATCTTACTTAGCTATTCCGCCACAGACTTGTTTTATGCATGTCAAGTAACAGTTTTTATGTATTGTGTAATTATTTTAACCAAATGTTTGATTAGTGCTTTCAAATTGATATACACCTTAGTTGTCATCCCCTAGTGTTTGTTTTCAGTTATAATTATTGTTATCCATACTAATGCAAGTACTGTCTTTCAGGGAGATGCTGAAACGTCCACCACATTGACAACATCCCTAGATGTTCTTCAGCAGCACGAGGTATGGATACTGACAGTTCCATCGAACGAGATCATCAGATCTTGTATACTTGTCGTTTGATTGTTCTATACAATGTTTCATTCGTGGTTAGCCATTGATATGTACCTGTGTCGTCGACCCCAAGTGTGTGTTATGTTTTCAATATTGCAATCCTTACTAATGCAAGTACTATGTTTCAGGCAGTAGATGGAGCGTCAAATCCTGCACTTGATGCGGAGCCTGACAATCAAGTAATTCCAGACGAAGTTGAAGCAGGAGCATGCATATACGATTTGGTGCAACAGTTTTCGGAAAGTGCGCACTACATTTTCAACATCCCTATATATTCTTCAGCAGCACGAGGTATGGATAGTGACAGTTCCATCGAGCGAGATCATATAACGTGATTCCATTTGCTATACTTTCTTCCTTATTAACGAAAGTACTGTGTTTCAGGGAGACGACGGAGCTTCCTCTACAATCACAACATCCCTTGTAGTTGATGCAGATGTAAATAAATCGGAGAAATAAGTCGAGAAAATTGGATCATATTTAGATATCCATTGATTCTTTTAGACAATGGATCATTTGTGGTTATCTATTTATATGTACCTGTGCCGTCGACCCCAAGTGTGTGTTATGTTTACAATATTGAAAACCATACTAACGCAAGTACTGTGTTTCAGGGAGTTGCTGAAGCATCCACCACATTGACAACATCCCTAGATGTTCTTCAGCAGCACGAGGTATGGATACTGACAGTTCCATCGAACGAGATCATCAGATCTTGTATACTTGTCCTTTGATTGTTCTACACAATGTTTCATTCATGGTTAGCCATTGATATGTACCTGTGTCATCGACCCCAAGTGTGTGTTATGTTTTCAATATTGTAATCCTTACTAATGCAAGTACTATGTTTCAGGGAGTAGATGGAGTGTCAAATCCTGCACTTGATGCAGAGCCTGACAAACAAGTAATTCCAGACGAAGTTGAAGCGGGAGCATGCATATACGATTTGGTGCAACAGCTTTTGGAAAGTGCGCACTACATTTTCAACATCCCTATCTATTCTTCAGCAGCACGAGGTATGGATAGTGACAGTTCCATCGAGCGAGATCATATAATGTGATTCCATTTGCTATACTTTCTTCCTTATTAACGAAAGTACTGTGTTTCAGGGAGACGAGAGAGCTTCCTCTACAATCACAACATCCCTTGTAGTTGATGCAGATGTAAATAAATCGGAGAAATAAGTCGCGAAAATCGGATCATATTTAGATATCCATTGATTCTTTTAGACAATGGATCATTTGTGGTTATCTATTTATATGTACCTGTGCCGTCGACCCCAAGTGTGTGTTATGTATACAATATTGAAAACCGTACTAACGCAAGTACTGTGTTTCAGGGAGTTGCTGAAGCGTCCACCACATTGACAACATCCCTAGATGTTCTTCAGCAGCACGAGGTATGGATACTGACAGTTCCATCGAACGAGATCATCAGATCTTGTATACTTGTCCTTTGATTGTTCTACACAATGTTTCATTCATGGTTAGCCATTCATATGTACCTGTGTCAGAAATTATATTCGTTGCAGCACAAGAGGAAGGGGAGACATGCAGATACGAATCGGAGTGACAGCGTGCAGATGTTGAAGTTTGAGTCAAGAAAGTTGCAAAGAAAAGAAAAAAAAATAAGTTTAGTTACAAACAGTATATATTTTTAGAAATTGTTTTGTGCTGGGGACTATATTATGGGTTTTTTTTCTGTCAATTGCACAATACTGTATCTTTGGTTTAAACTGAACATCTCTTTTCCAATCTGTTCTCTAGTTGCCCGTGGGTGTACAAACTATACATACACAGACAGTGAAACAAATGAGAGATGTTGCTTGCCAAACCATTTACACTATGGAGGAACTAGTAATTGAGGCGCCGCGTGTTCATACTCGAGATGCATTTGTCCAATGGCCAGAACATGAATTGAAAGTGTCCGGAGAATCCAGCAAAGTTTTATTGGACCTTTGCTACAGTGCGACTGCACCACCACAAGAAGACGATACTGAATGTATTCAAGATAGCTCTGAAGTAGTCGCATGTCAATTCACACAATCTACACCCGCCAAAAAAATGCCACCCAAAAAGCTGTCGACATTGTTGTGTTCTCCCATCAATGTTCAAGTAACAGATGTTGAAATGACAGAGAATGAACCAGCAGCACTATTCACCGACGCACCAGAACATGATATCACTGATATTAGTTTCAATTCGGGTGATATGTCCACAACGGTACAGTCCGAAACAACTGTGATGCAGGATGACAGTCTAATGAAAGAGGGCAAATACATAGTATTCGACAGTTGTTTGATGGATATTATAAGTATGCTGAAATGTGGGCATTCAGTTAGAGGGCAAGTATGTGGCAAGCCATTGATGAATGTGACTCGTGAAACACAGGGCAGTAACGTCAAAATACATGCCACCTGTAAATTACATCATACGTTCTCATGGTCTGCACAACCAATGCTGGGGAAACTGCCAGCAGGCAATCTACTGTGTGCAGCTGCCTCACTTTTTAGTGGGTCCAGTTTTAGAAAGTTACAGTCTTTCTTTCAGTTTGTGGGACTCCATTTCGTTTCTAAAACACAGTGCTACTAATTCCAACATGATTATCTATTTCCGGCCATTAGTGATGCTTGCAAAATTGAACAATTGTCTATAGAAAGTACATTCAAAGGCAAAAGGTTCAGGCTAGCCGGCGATGGACAATGCTATAGCCCTGGATTTTTATCCAAGTACTTCACCTACCACTTTCAGGACATGGATAGTAAGAAAATTGTGAGTTTGGTGGTCGTGCAGGTGTCCCAATGTAAATCCTCAGTGGCCATGGAGAAACTAGGATTTATAAAATCATTGGAATATCTACAATCGAGGGGAATGCACATCAACCTCATAGCCACGGACAGACACGTTTCAATAGCCAAGACAATGAGAGAGCAGTTCCCACATATTAAACACCAATTTGACGTATGGCATCTTGCTAAATCAATCAATAAGAAAATCTCGGCTGCAGGGGGAAAAAAAGGTTTGGAAAGTATTTCACAGTCGTCCCAATCTATCAGCAACCATCTTTGGTGGAGCTCCAAAACTTGTGAAGGGTCAGTGGAAATTCTACTTGAAAAATGGCGGTCACTAATGCACCACTGTACCAACGTTCACCGCTGGACAGAAAACCAACATTTCCACCAATGTGAACATGGCCCTTTGTCCCCAGAGGAGGCACGGAAGAAGTGGTTGATTCCATCTTCACCTACACACAAAGCCATTGAGAAGATTGTGTTTGATAAAACTCTATGAAGAGATTTGAGGGGACTGACAGAATTCTGTCACACAGGAGGTTTGGAGGTGTTCCACAATATGTGCCTAAAGTACAGGCAAAAGCGATTGCATTTCGGCATAGAGGGCATGAAACATAGGACTCTACTAGCGGTCTTGGCACATAACGAGAATGTGTGCCGTGAACAATCTAGGACTATGGGAAATGTAGGGATGCTTGGCTACACTACGGCCTTTACAAAACTAAGTAAAAAATGGGTGGTCAAACCAGTATATGAGGAAATGGAATTCGACTTTGTTAAAGGCCTTATTGTTAATGCACTAGAGATGCACACACATGGAATTTTGAGCGATTCTGTGCACAGGACAGATATATTGCCACCAAACATTGCCACTGTGCCATGTCCACCCAAAGCAGAGCTCGTTGAGAAGTACAAATCCTGGTATAAATGATTATAATCCAATAGTCTTTTTGAAAAAAAATTTATTGTACAGTTTACATATATGCTAACCCTAACCACTCCCTTCACAATCCTGAGAGGCGAACAACCTGGGTGTCATCTTTGACTTCTCTCTCTATTCACCTCATACCGCTGACCTTTTCAATATGTGTATGTATATATTTTTGTTGTTGTAACTAAGCTTCGCAATCTCGTGTAAATGCTGCGCACTGTTACCTGAGGGGAGGCTTACGCATTACAAATAATAAAACAAACAAACAATAAATCTCACTTTCAGATCAACTCCTCAGGTACTTTATACTTTTCTTCACCTTCCCCCAAAAAGTAAATGTCTCCAAAGTTATGGTTCTCCTGGGCTGCAAAGCTTGCGGACAACGAGGACAAAATTGGGGGCCTAGGAACGCACCAAGCGAGGCGTTGCAGATGGGAGAGAAGCCAGTTCGCATTAGCACAGTGAGGCCTAGTACTAAGATGGAGTCCAAAATTCAAGTTCTCACGGATGGCTTTACACCGGATGTTGCAAAGTAGGAATGTATGCTCATTCAGAATGAAGGTCACAAGCTTTGATTTTTTGCTCACAGGCTGGAGAGGCCCACGACTCGCACTGGCAGTATAAGGTTCTATTATTTTTTGACCTTGAGAGACAGGGACTATGCCCAAAGGACTTCATTTGAAGGAGGAGTGCAATAACGCAAGAGACGATAAGGCTGAAAATTCTGAAACTAGACCGAGTTTCATGTTAGTTCAGTATATGAAAAATCGTTGGCACACACAGAGTGGGATTTACGAACTGCATTACGCGGAGACAATGGAAATGGCAAATATAATGTAAGTAACTCTTTAGACGATTTTATACCGGAATATAATACCAATAGCGTACCATTAAAGCCAGGTTAAGTTGTACTTGTTTGTTCTGTGTGGCATGTTACAATGAGGAGAAAGTAAAAAATGTGTGGGATCGTCTTTCTACCGGGCACATGGGCATGCATGTCCCCATTTGACACGCATGTAGACAGTCATTTCTCAGTAGTTCAATGCTAATAAATCATTACATTGTGTGTTATCCTCGATTTCTTTCATCAGTTTTCGCATTGCTTTTAGAGCCGAACATACTCCATTGCACTATCCTCGCAAGCAAATAGTTTCACCTCGGCCCTAATAAATAAAATAATAGTAATAAAGATTGTCTGGTGAGACTAATTTCAATTTTTATGTTTTCAAAACCAGTACATCCTACCGTACTGTGACTGCCACCTATTCCAGACCCCGGTCGACGAATTCTTCAATCGCCAGCTGCAGCTTCTTGTAAACAACTGCACTACCTTGAATATTTTATGGGACGATTGCCAAGGGCCCATATGCCCTTACGCAGTACTAGCGGCTAGAAGCAACATATCAACCTTTACGGTGGCCTAGAGCCTAGTTGATGGAACAGCCTTGCGATTCACTGTGCGACCAAAGTGCTTCTTTTAACGAAAACCAACACCCTGTGTACCATAAAGGAACAGCGCGTGACACACGATAAACTGTAGCGGATTTGCAGATCGAGAGCAAAGAAAAATATGTCCATTCCGATTTAATATGACGAATGCTGAATATTCTCTAAACATTTAATGTCAAATAAATGTACTTTACCAAATGTACAATCTTGCTGTTTGATTTTAAACTACAGTTTCATATTCCGAATTGTGGCGCGATGTGTTGTGAGATGATCTGTGTTGGTTTCCGGGTTCTGTGTGAAGTCACGTAGAAGACGACTGGGCGCGTTTGGCTACGCAGCACAGTAACATCACGGAGAGAGGTGGGGAATATGAATGCTTTGTTGATGTCAGGCTCAGGGGCGGGGGATGTGATTTAGTGCCGCAAAAGCAGGTCACCAAGGGCGATGGGGCAAGTGATAAGATTATCACAAAATGGCTGCGCCCTGCTGCCTGTTTTCGCGTGTGTTTAGTAGACGAAAACTCGGGTAAGGTCCATAGGAAATTTTTCTACGATCGACCGATTTAGGCTTAAAAACACATGGCCGACCCGTAGGGATAATAAAAATTTCGGACCGAACCATTCCTTTAAACATCGCTTTTGAAGTTGAATTTCACTATCAAAGACATGTTTGCTCTTAAAGCTCGGTTTAGATTTATTCCCGGCTCCCTGTTTGAACAATTGCAGAGCCCTTGCACAGTCTGATTCTCCCATACTTCTACTTTCCGATTGTTTCTTAATGTAGTTGGTTGCGTCCCCCAGAAACTGTAATTTTCTGCTTATATTTTTCCCATTGATGATATATATCTAGACATGGCCAGAACCATTTAAGTACAAGTTTATTATGGTCGCTAGAATCCTGGTGTATAACTTCAAAAGATTTGATGCTTGATAGCAACTGCTTATCCGTATAAATATAGTCTATGATGCCTCTTTGACTATTCCTCTTCCACGTGGCGGCCGCTGGAACATCTGTTTCTATTGTTCCATTTAATATAATGAAACATCTTTTTTCCATTAAAGCCATCCAAATTCAAGTTTCTACTGTTTTCTTTTTTTTGTTCCTGCTTGGACAGTGTATATTTAAATCACCAATAATAATGGTTGCATAAATCGTTGGCTCTAGGGCAATCGTGTCCAATAGTTTCTCTATTGAATCAAGGAAATCGTAGTCTAGATAGCTTTGTGATTCCAGTACTTATTAATTACAGCGATGGTTCTGTCCAAAATATGTATTTTAAGTGGCTGTGTATATTCATTAGGTTGTTCCCATTTTTCAATTCTACATCCTGAAGAGATCTTTGCGGCAGCCAACAAACCAGCCATGTGCCGGCCCATCTTTTTTCTTAAAGCGGGCACACATAGCACTACAAAATCATTCCAGACAGGAGCTTCTACTAGCCATGATATCCTGGGTATCAGTGGTCGGGCCCTGGCGTGGCTGCCCCCTTTCCTCTCCAATCGACCCTCCCAGGTCCAACTGGGGTCCTTCCTCTCTGACATCTTTTTCTCTACCTGTGGTGTCCCCCAGGGATCTAACCTCTCTCCCTGGCTGTTCAACCAGTATCTTTCACTCCTTGCCCACCGCATCGCTGCTCTCTGCCCCAACTTTCAGTGCTATGCGGATGATACCCAGATCATTTTCAGGCTACCCTCAGCCTCCTCTTCTCCTTCCCTCATCTCTGACTGTCTTTCTGCTATACATGAATGGTGTGCCATCAATGACCTCTGACTTAATGCCAGTAAGACTGAGATTCTACCCATCAGCACACCCATTCCCTCCTTCCCTGCAGCTCTCTGGCCGGCCTCTATTGGCCCTCTTCCTGCTCCTACCTGCAAGGCAAAAAACCTTGGGGTCATCTTCGACTCCACACTCTCCTTCTCTCCTCACATTTCTGATGTTTCTAAGAAGTCGCACTACCAGCTGCACCTCTTCAGAGGTATCCTTCCTTTCCTCTCCTTCCCCCAGAAGCTCACTGTCTCCAGAGCCCTGGTTCTCTCGAAGCTGGACTACTGTAACAGCCTCTATCTAAATCTGCCTGCCTCTACTCTCCACCCTCTGCAACTCATCCAGAACAGGACTGCGAGACTTGTCCTTGGCCTCAAGCCCAGGGACCATATCTCTCCAGGACTGAAATCGCTACACTGGCTCCCAGTGGCTGTGAGGATTAAGTTCAAAAGCCTCTGCATTGTCCACAAGGTCTTCTGGGGCCTGGAGCCAAAATACCTTCAACTCTCTCTTTTTAAATATCTTCCTTCTCGAGCTCTTCGCTCATCCGCCTCCAACTCCCTCAGGGTCAGTCGCTTCTCCAAGCAACGAGTTGGGGGGAGATCTCTCTCCGCAGCAGGGGCCTCCCTCTGGAACAGCCTTCCTGCCTCCCTGAAACTTGAGGAGAACCATCTCTGGTTCCAGAAGCACCTCTTTGCTTCTGTTTTCTCTCCCCCTCTCCCCTGCTAATCACTGAAACTGCACTGAATCTGCAACTGGGCCACTCACCAATCTCAGTCCTTGGCCCAGCCACTCTCCCCTGCACTGCCTCCCTGGCAACCCCTGCACTGAGGGACTGTCTCTGTAACTCTACAGCCCCCCTTCCCAGCACTTGTCTGCACTTATCTTGCACTTGCCACTAGCTGGCCCTTATTATTTATCTTGTATTTTACTAACCCTGTACTGCACTTTCCCCTCTCCCTTTCCCCCTTGCACTTTTCCCTTCCCCTCTACCCATGCACTTGTGCGATCTGAATGACACCTGGCCTAGTAGGATCGTTGTCTGTCTCCCCTTGTACCCCCATCCCTGCCTCGTCGCGCCTTGATACACTTGTGTATAGGTGCGTTACAAATGCCATATCATATCATATCATATCATGCCTCTTGTAAGAGTACAATATCACTTTGATATATATTGTTACTTGTAGAGTTTATCAAATGTTTATGGACACAAGTGTTCCAGTTGGTAAGGGTAAAGCACTGTGTTGTTGGCCGTTACAGATTCTCACCGGATCATTTCTAAGGAAAATTTCTATTTTTAGTTTGGTCCTTCGTCTTTTGTTGCTCACTCATCAGCACATTATATTTTGTTATTCTGATGTTTAGTCTTCCATTGGACTCTAATATGCTGTACTCCTATTGGTTTCTCTCAGTCGATTGCATTCTTTGTGTTTCATAGCTAGATACGAGAACCTTGTCCTCTCTTTGTACATATTAGTGCTGTTCTGCCGGAATAATATCAAAATACGGATTAAATAGATTCCTTTTGGCAAGCCAAATAGTATTGAGGACTATTCCTGATCTAATATGTAATTTTACTGCAGCGAAGGCAGAGTCTTGAAGAAACTCCACGCAGTTGATGTCTGATGAATTTAAGTCCTCTAGCTCTTGCACCTCTCCGAATATGTTTAGGACCGATTCCCTATTAAGATGGTATAAGGGGAATCCTCCACCTCTACATTGCATAATAATTTTGTGAAATTGTTCTTCCACTTTGACTTTTTAATTTGTTTCCCTTTGTGGTAAATCCCTTAAGTCCTCCTTTTGATAATTATTAATTCGTAGGGGATTTATTTTGTTCTCAGGAAGTTCCTTAACTTGTGTGTGTATTCATCTTCTTTATTTGTGTTCCTCTGAGAGTTGTGTGCAGTGTACATATATTGTTGTACTGACTTTTCCAGCTCGTTTCTCCTTTGTTCCAAAGTAACCACTGTTTCACCGGGCTTGTCCTGCTCTCTGTTTTTAATTTCTCAATCTTCACTTTTTGTTCTCTGTGTTTTTCTTAAGGATATGTTTCATTTTTTGTTTCACAGCAGATTTTTACAACTCTCTCTCCTTTAAGAAGTTGTCCAAGGGCTCTTACAAGTTTTGGTTTTAATGTACCTTTATTTTTAACATGATTTTTTAACCTGATTTTTTAATTGCGCTCTTTTGCTATATTTTTCTGTTATTGCAGTTAGAGACTCAGCTTTCGCTGGTTTTGAAATTTTCAAGGCTTTGAAAAATTGTCTAGTTTGATGTTTGATCACTCACTAATTTTTGAAGCAAGGTATTCTGATCATTCATCTTCTGGTCAATTACTTCGTACAGTTTAATCAACGTTGTCGCTGAATTCATTGCCACAAGTTTGATTTCCACTAAATTGGGTTGTATAGCAAATTATTGATTCATAGGCTGTAGTTTCTTTATTCCCTTTTTGTCTTTCTGGTGTTTGATTACCAAAGGAAATTGATAGAACAGATGCATTTTGTATTGACTGTACATTAGTGGAGATTCAGATAAATTGGAATGTTTTTTCTTTAATGATTTTGCTTATTTGTGTTGGAGTTTGAATTTTCTTAACAGCCTTGTGTGCCGCCCTACTGTGTAATCTCCCATATGTGTGTATTTTATCTTGATTTGGCACAGTTTCCTTTAACTGTGATACTTCTTTTGTTGTTTTCACTACTCTCAATTCTTCTTATGTCATTTGAACTACAACTTTAAATGTCTGCTTTTCTCCTTTCTTTGCTTTGTCTTGCTCTTCCTTAGTTAGTCTTTTATTGGCCTCTACAAGTTCATCACATTCACTTAAATGATCCATATTGTGGCCCAAATCAACAGCCTCCAACGTTAAGTCACTGAGGCTTTCTGTTAGAATCGGAGACGCTAAATCGATTAAGGCAATCATTGGTTGTAATAATATCTGTTTGAATCACATTTAATCCAACCAGCTCTTGTAAGTCCTTTGTCACTGTGGGGGCTTTAGTTCTTGGGTCTATTTTTCTCCCCTTGTCTTTTGTAGGATCTATAACATAAAATGTTCTAATGTCTGCTGACAATGAGGCTGCTGAAGTTCGAGTTAATAATAATTTTCAACTCTCAAGAATAGTATTTATTTTGATTGGTGTATGCTTCATTTTTTCTATTAGTTCTATTGTCTCCACATTTGAGGGCATTCGAATCTCAACGTATAGATGGGAGCCAGGTTGTAACAATCTGTGGAAAAAACACTCCTCTAGCAACCTATTCTTGTAAAGTTCAACATTTTATGAAATTGCAGGTATATGATCCTCTTCGCTGTGCTGCCACAATAATATTCCTTGCAACACGTTGCAAGTGAATTAACTTCGGCTCTTCTCAAATGTTAGCCAGTTTTCTATTTTGGCTAATCACCGTTGTAACTTCGAACTAATGCAGCTGCTTGGAGCTCAAAGGCTTGCTTACCAACAGTCACTCCAACAGATCATTCAAAGGCCTATTTTGGAAGGATAGGAACAACGTTGAAAAGATTTAGGGTCTCTACTTTGGAGGGCATCCCGAATTTCAACGCATAGATGGGAGCCAGGTTGTAACAATCTGTGGAAAAAACACTCCTCTAGCAACCTATTGTTGTAAAGTTCAACATTTTATGAAATTGCAGGTTTACGGGGTATGATCCTCTTCGCTGTGCTGCCACAATAATACTCCTTGCAACACGTTGCAAGTGAATTAACTTCAACTCTTCTCAAATGTTAGCCAGTTTTCTATTTTGGCTCATCACCGTTGTTACTTTGGGACTAATGCAGCTGCTTGGAGCTCAAAGGCTTACTTACCAACAGTCACTCCAACAGATCATTCAAAGGCCTATTTTCGAAGGATTTGAACAACGCTGGATAGATTTAGGGTGGGCGGAGCTGCTTGGGGCTCAAAGGTTCAATTGCCGACAGCCTCAGCGGGTTATTCGGAAGACTTTGATCAGCGGATACAAACAAAAATGCACTAGACAGTTTTGTATTGGTGTGTACGAGGAGGGACTAAAATGACAAAACACCTTAAATCTTTTTCTTCTTTCAGGCAGCGCCTGTTTTTACGTGGTGCCTAGTCAATTACAAATAAACATTTCTCCTCTCAAAATGAATTGCTTTTGCGCATGCCATACTGTGCATCCGCTTTGCTTAATGAAATTATCCACTGGATAGTGAAGCGATCATCACCACCTCCCTAATACTCTGCTTGACTCTGCGCCGCTCCGCTGGGGAACAGAGTCTTTAACCAGATCACTCATCCTCGTTTAATGAAGCTGGTAGAGATACTCTCCTCACAGTAGAAATCCTGGCAGATCAGGAATACTCTCCTCGCACTGCTCACTCCACAAGATTCTGCTTGACTCCCGGATTGATTGTAGACAAGTGTGTCCTATTGAAGCCATGTATGTTATACCTACTTTTTGTCGATATCAAAATGGCTTTTGGCAGTATCCCCCACTCTGAACTATGGAAAACATTGAAAAGAAAGAACATTCCCAACTCCCTACTGAGAGCCATCTTGCTGGTATACACTAGCAACTCTGCCTGATGTGGGAGTGGGGGATAGCACACAGGACAGTTCCTTGGGGAAAAGGGCATAAGAAAGGGGTGCATCTTGGCACCCATGCTCTTTTCTATTTACTTTGATGACATTGTGAACTACCTATCGCTTGACTATGCTGATTCCCCAAATATGGGTGGGTCAAAAATCAATATCCTCATGTTTGCAGATGGCATAGTTATTTTCTCCCGATTACCAACTAGCCTCTCTAGACCAGCAAGCTAGTTTGTTAAATTCTGTGATGATAAAGGTCTAACAGTTAATCAATGTAAAACAAAATGTATGCGATGTGGGAAGAAGATGAGAAGGCACTAGTCTATTTCTGGCGATAGATGACACCACAATATATGAAGTCACATCATTTAATTATTTGGGTTTCAGACTGAGTAATAACAGCAAATGGGACAAACACATTGAAAAGCCAGTTTAACTTTATCGAAAAGATACATGGCCATATCAAATTTTGCTAAGAAGTTTGTTAATAATGCTGCCATTCCTATATTAAAAGTATACGATCCCAGGCTGTGGTCGTGGCCAAGTATGTTGCTGAACTCTGGGGCAACAGAAAATCAACCCAATTAACCACCACAGAAAATATTTTGTTAAAAAATCTACTTATGCTCCCTAGAAGCGCACCTAATCAGCTTGTACACCTGCAAGTAGACCTGACAACTGTAGCTCAAATAATTGCACTGGAGCCAGTTATATTGGTTTAAGCTATGGTCAAAAAGCGAACTGAGGGGCTATAGGGAGGCTGGATCTTATGGGTTGTTAATGGGCTACTAGACTCCCATTGCTAGTTTACATTAGGCCAACGCTCTACCAACTTGATTTGGGCCATCTCTGGCTGAACCCAATGTCGATGTCAAGGTAGGCAAACAGCAAAACTACCATTAAGGATGCTTATAACGAACTGATCCTTGCTAATAAGGTTGGAAATTGTCTGTCTTTGGCTGACCTATTTGTCGGAAAAAGCATCACCCAAATGTGAGAACTATCTAATGGATATCAAATCACCATATGCCTGCTCACTCTTCACAAAATTGAGACTGAATATCCTTCCATTGGCAACTCTTACGAACATATGGTACACAACAGGGAATTATTGTTGTCCCTTTTGTGCTAGGGTTGCTGGATCTTTACAACATTTTGTATTTATCTGTCCTGGATACAAGCGAATCCACCAATGCAACCTAAAACTCTGCCTAAAAAATCATGATGAAATGAAAAAATTAAATAGTGCAGAAACATTGGGCCTCATTACGAGGTTGGAGGCAGCCTTGGTGCTATTAGCGTCATGGCTGCCTCCAAACTTGTTCCGACTCTGCCCTGGTGAATGGAGCAATTACCGGTCCATTCCAAGGTTGGCGGGACCGGTAATTCCCCATTCACCAGGCCCTTCCCCATTCCCATTTGAGCCCCCGTAGGGCTCAATGGGAATGGGGAAGGCGCTAATAACGGTACCGCAAATTGCGGTACCGTTATTGGCTCTAGAGTCCCTTTGCGGGTCCCGTCCTTAACGCCTGAAAAAAACAGGCGTTAAGGAAGGACCCGCAAAGGGAACTCGTAGTAGGGCGGTAAGGGATTACCGGCACCGGTGCCCTTACCGGTGCCAGTAATCCCTTACCGCCCACCTCGTTATGAGGCCCATTGTTTAAGAGCTCTACCTATTCAGACGTCGCGTTTGCCACTTCAAACTATTTATCGAGGGCATGGAGAAGGAGGAAACTTAAGCTGAATCTGCTGACCAAATGAGTTTTAAAGGTTTTTAACCTTGGATCAGGCAAATATATCAACTGTCATGTTTTACTGGGCTCTTTTATGTTCATTATGCTGATGAATGAATGAATGAATTGCTTTTTCTGTTTACTTATTTTTATGGCCTTGTACTCCAATAAACAGCCTCTTTATGAGTTTGGTGGTACCTCAGCAGTAAATTTAGTATTGATTACGCTTTTCTGAGCTCCCACTGCACGATCCTGCTTACAAGCACCCCAGGCACCTCCGAACTGTCCAAGTTCCATCAAGAACCGCTAACTAATTCCACCTGAATACTGCTCATGGGTTATCAGCCGCGTTCGGGTCATCATGGCCTTCCGCCTACACATGCTCTAAGGCGGTGGAGCTCATCTGCGTTCCATTGCTCCTGTGTCCAAGAGCTGATACTGACAGCGGATTGCCCGTGTCGCACTGGCAGGGGCTGCTGGGCCCCCTGCTCCTGACATCCACTGCAGTGAGTGCAGCCATGTTCCTCATCTTCACTGGCTCATCTCCAGGCACGCTCAGGCCCCACCAGTGTGACATTCGTTTGAGTGCCGCGGCTATCAGCTCCCAGCTGGCTCTCACCTCCCTGAGCCTGCAACCTGAGCCTGCAGGCAGCTGGCCCCCACCTCCCTGTGCCTGCAGTGCGCTCATCATCTGACAGCTAGTCACCGTGGCACTCTGGCCTGGGCTGCCGGCCCCTTCTGCTCCTGACAGTCATCGAAGCGGATTACACCCATGCTCCACATCTCCCGGGGCTCAACTCCAGGTCCACTCTAGACTTACCAGCGTGATGTTCGCTTGTGTGTCACGGCTGTCTGCACCCAGCTGGCCCCGCCTCCTTGAGCCTTCATCCTGCACCCCATGCCTGAGCGTGCACCCAGATGGCCACTGCCTCCCTAAGCCTGCTCCATGCCCAACATCTGACTGCTAGTCACCGTGGCGCACTGGCCCGGGCTGCTGGGCACCCCCACTTCCGACTTCCATCGTAGCAGATTTCACCCATGCTCCACATCTCCAGAGGCTCACCTTCTGGCCTGCTCAGGTACTGACAGTGTAGCGTTTGTCTACATGTCACCCTGCTAGCCCCCACCTCTCTGAGCCTGCACCGCGCTCTGGTTATAACATCGGGTCACCACGGCGCTCCGGCCTGGACTACTGGGCTCCCTCTGCTCCTGACATCTGATGTTGCGGAGTGCATCCGCACCCACTCCAGGACTGGATGTCTGGGCCTCCAGGCCCAGGACTCCAGGACTTAACTCCAGGCCTCCTCTACTCCAACTGTCTGCCCTGCTCCCTCCCTCCCTCCTGTTACAAGAGGGACTTAACTCTAGGCGCTGCACTCCATGACTTACCTCCAGGCCTCCTCCCTTCCAACTGTCTGCCCTGCTCCCTCCCTCGCTCCCTCCTGTTACAAGAGGAACTTACCTCCAGGTGTGGCACTCCAGGACTTAGGCCTCCTCCCTTCCAACTGTCTGCCCTGCTCCCTCCCTCGCTCTTGCTACAATCTCCTGCCAGCACCTTTCCTACACCTCCTGTCTACTCCCACTCGGACCGGATCCCTACTCCTCACTCCCTCCACTCCCCCCTCCGCGCACCATCCCTTGAAATCCACCCTTATGCACCTCAGCGTCCTCACTCCGAGTGCCACCTCTCTTATCTCCTCTGTCCAAGCTTCCACCCCACCCACCCCATTTTAATCTCACTCTCTTCATCTACGCCTCCACCTGCTCATTTTGCTCCCCAGGGCATGTGAGACCCCACCTACCACTTCCCTCCACTTTCTTATCCTCCTTTCTCTCGTCCCTTCCCCCATTCCACCTCCCTGCCCTTTCTCAACTCCCTCTGCCTCATCATTATGACCATCTCCACACTCAACCTCCCCTCCCCATCCCTGTTTGTCCCAATACCCAACCACCCCAACTCACCACCCCAACCTTATCTACCCCACCCCCCATCGTCGAACCCTCCAGCATCATCAACATCACCCTTTGGAATGCAAAATCTTTGTGTAACAAAACTGCTGCTGTACTGTACCTGTTTTTCCGGGTAAATCTTCAATTCCTATGTATTACCGAAACCTGGATCCCTCCCTTCAACTCTACTGTACCTGCTTCTCTCACTTCCTCCTCCTCCTCCTTTACTCATGTCTCCCCCTCTACTGGCCGCGGTGGTGGCATTGGTCTTCTCTTTCACCCTAAATGCCTGTCTAGCCCCTGTCCTACTTGTCTCCCTGTCTTTCCCTCTTTTGAATACTTGTACAAATCCTTCACCTCCCCCCATGCTATATCCTTTCTAATTATTTACTACCTACCTGGCCCCCTTACCTCCTTCTATGATGTCGTGGACCACTTCATCTCCCTCATCTCTTCCACCCCTTCACCTCTAACTGTACTTGGTGACTTTAACCTTCATCTCTCCTCATCCCACCAAACCCCCCCTCTTTTCTCTATTCTCGACTCCTATCTTCTTACTCCTCTCCCTACCTCACCCACACACTCTTCTGGCTCCATTCTTGATCTTATATTTGTCTCTTCCTTCTCCCCCTCCCCTGTCTCCACCCTCCCCAACTATCTCTCTGACCATGCTTTACTCTCATTCTCCCTCACTCCCCCTGTCTCTCCGCCTCCTCCTTCCTCCATCTCTTTCTCTCGACGGGACCTCCGCAACTTTAACCCCTCTCACTTCTATAATACCTGTACCTCCTCCCTCCTCCCTCCCCCTCACTTTTCTTCTCTCTCTGCTAATGAAGCCTTATCCACTCTATCTTCCTCCCTCCACTCCAGTCTTGATCAACTACACCCTCTCTCCCCCTTCCGCCATCCCGCAAACCCACCCAACCCTGGTTTTCCCCTCACCTTCTGTCTAGACGTCGCTTTCTCCGACACCTTGAAAAATGTTGGCTTAAACACCGCTCACCAGCCAACCAAGCCTCCTATTTCTCTTACCACTCTCTCTATGACTCCTGCCTTAGCTCAGCCAAACGATCCTACTTCTCCAACCTTCTCCACTCTCAATCCTCTCACCCTTGTCATATCTTCCAAACCCTAAGCCGTCTTCTTCTCCCCTCCCACTCCTGACCACTCTACCACCTCTGCTCTTTCTCCCTCTGACTTCACAGACCTCTTTTCCTCTAAGATACTCACTTTACGACAAAACATTCTACACTCCCCCTCTTACTCCCTCCACCCCATCCTCCTGCATGTCCAATTTCACCCCTGTCACTCACTCTGACGTCTCCCTCCTCCTATCAAAAACTCATCCTACTGCTGCCCCCTCTGATCCATTTCCCAGCCCTCTAATTCCCAAAATCTACCCTCTCCTCATACCTTACCTCACCTCTTTCTTCAACATCTGTATTACCAGCGCTACCTTCCCACCAGCTTTCAAACATGCTACTATCATCCCCATCCTGAAAAACCCTCTGCCAGCCCCCTTCTGGCTTCCAGCTTTCGTCCCATCTCTCTCTTACCTTTCCTCTCTATACTCCTGGAACGTCTCGTCTACTCCCAACTCTCAGCATTTGCCTCCATCCTCTCTCTCCTTCCCCTTACCCAATCTGGATTTCTCCCTTTCATCCCACTGAAACTGCTCTCATCTCCGTTCTCAACTCCCTCCTCACTGCTCGCTACTCCAAACACTCTTCCATTCTCATTCTCCTTGACCTTTGACACTGTCGATCACCCCTTACTCCTCAACACTCTCTCTTCCTTTGGTCTCAAAGGCTTTGTCCTCAATTGGTTTTCCTCCTACCTTTCCAACCGCTTCTTTACTGTCTCTTGGGGTGGCCGCTCCTCCCCTAATCAATCCTTTGACTTTGGTGTTCCCCAAGGCTCTGTGCTTGGCCCTTTCCTTTTCTCACTTTACACCTCCTTTCTAGCCCCCATCATCTCTTCGTTTGGTATCTCTTACCATTTCTATGCTGATGACACCCAGCTTTTTCTCTCTTCTTCCTTCACTCCTGACATCCACCTCAAACTCTCTTCCTGTCTCACTGCTATCAAAAATTGGATGTCTTCCCACTTTCTCACCCTAAACACAGACCAAACTGAAGTTTTATTCCTTCCTGCCAACATCATTCAGCCCCCTTCTCCCCTCCTTATATCCTCTTTCCTCTAGCTCATCTCCCCTTCTCTACCTCTAACCCGTAATTTAGGCCTCCACTTTGACTCCAACCTCTCCTTTACTCACCATATCTCTCTTACCTCCTGTGCTTGTCGCTACCACCTCTACAATGCTTGCAAAATCCAATCCTACCTCACTTTCCATGCCACCAAACTCTTAATTCTTCCTTTATCTTTTCTTGTCTCTTCTACTGTTCAGCTCTCCTCTTTGGCCTCCCTGCCTGTCATCTGGCCCCTCTCAAATACCTCTACCATTCTGAAATCTGCACTCTTTGCTCTCTGTCTTCTTATGACTCCATCTCCTCTTCACTTTCTTCTCTTGGCTGGCTTTCCTTTCAATCTCAACTCAAATTGAACTTCCACTGTCTTGTCTTTAAATCTCTTTATGATCTTGCCTCTCCCTACCTTTCCTCCCTCCTCTCTTTCTACTCTCCCTCACGCCCCCTCTGTTCTGCCGACCACTTCTTACTCATTGTCCCACCACCTCCTTTTGCCCCTTCCTGCTTCCGTTCTTTCCAGCTCCTTGTCCCTCTCCATTGGAACTCTTTATCTCTCTCTATCCATTCTATCTCGTCATACTCTTCCTTCTGCTCCTCCTTAAAGTCCCACCTACTTCATCCTCCCTCCTGACAATTCTTTACTACTTCCTCCCTTGCTTTTCCCCTACCCAGGTTCTTAATCTCATGATCTTGACAAATTGCTCTACTTACTGTTCTCGATGATTTGACTCATGACATGTACTTATTGCTTCTATTATTTTCATGTTGTTTTTTGTGAAGCGCTTTGGTTTAAAGTACTATGTAAAATGTAATAAATACAAATAAATTGGCTGAGATACCACCAAACTGTATTACTGTTACCACCACCTGGTCTGGCGGAATTACTACCGGATTACAAGTGGTCGTAGGTTGTGTTAGTCCCCTCTATTTGGAGTACATAGGACTGCATGGGGATTTCAGTCGGATTACTGCTGAATTG
Source organism: Ambystoma mexicanum (assembly GCF_040938575.1). NCBI lineage: Eukaryota > Metazoa > Chordata > Amphibia > Caudata > Ambystomatidae > Ambystoma > Ambystoma mexicanum. Next base: position 290,471,069 of record NC_090936.1, on the reverse strand, counting down.
GCCTTTTGTGGGAGGTAAGGCAGAGGAATTACCTCCAGATTACCTCCAAAACTGTTGTCCAGTGGTGTGGTAATGTGGCAGTAATGCAGTGGTAATTGCATTACCACGGTTTTTGATCACACCACCAAACTCCTAATGCATGACTGACAAAATAAATGTTTATGTAATTATACTCTAGTGGGAATCAAGTCCAGCTCTTTAGCTCTTTTCATTTGTGAAAGTATTAAGTGGCGGGTATATAAATTGACTGTAAATCCTGGGAATTTAGGAAATATTTAAAAAGTGTATGTCCTTATGGAATTATAGATTTGATAATAGGTTGTATGCTGTGTGTATTGGGAGGTCAACTGACTCTGTGTCTGTATAATGCACAAGCACAGAAGAATTAGTTTTGGAGTCAAAATGATATCTCACCATTTACATTCCTAGAAAAATAATGTAATGGAAGTAATTCACTGGTACACCAACACGGAAAGTCCTGTTACTACTCCTGATCCCCTCAAGACAAAGGGGAACGGGTTAGTAACCGATACCCATTTTCCCACCTTTACGTGCGTGGCCCCTTGTAAACAACAAATGTGCACTTTCATACAATAATACAATAAACATGTATCTCTGCAGTACTGTGGTCAGAACGCCTAGTGATATATATATACAATACTGAGATTTTTTAGGACATGGTAAGGAATCTGTCTTAGTCTGAGAAATGAGAAATCCAGTATAACATTGTACAAAGTGTTTCTCTGTTTCCTTACAGTCTGGCGTCTATGGGCATGTAAATTAATCCGGACTGTTGGATAAGCTGCTCCATTCAACGAACACTTTGGTACCAATTCTGGACATGATAGCTGGTTGCAGATGAGACTGCTCCCCCACACCCTTGATATTTTGTGAATGGGCCCCGCTTCCATCCACAGATGTGATCCAGTCAACGTTAACTCGTACTGCTTTATTTGCTACTAGGAAGGCTTTTGTATCTATGGGTAAAGCGTCAGGCCATCTAGACACATACCAGTGAGACCTTCTCTATCTAGTCTGTGCTCAATGAAACAGACGGGGTTTAGGAAAAATGGCACCCAGACAGTGCAAATACACTTTGGATGGTTTATGAACAATTCATAAGGTAAGGTAATGAGCATTAGGGAGCATGCAGGGACCTATTTGACTCCATATTGCAAAGAGCTCGTTCTTGGCCCATTCTGAGCAAACTAGCTCACTGGCTGCTTTTAAATGATGGTAATATTTAAAAGCTGAGTTCACAAAGATATGTTAAAGAAAATGGTAGCAAAACGGACATAGCTTCATCAGAAATGATTTGATATTCTTATTTTACTAGAAGAAAAATAAACTCAGGTGGCACATTGATAACGTTTGTTGGAAACTGTTGGAAACTGGTTGTTCATGTGGAGTGGGATCGTCCAGCGCCTTTCTCTACCTAAGAGCCGTTTTAGTGAGGTTTCTACAAGTGCCACAAAGGGATTGCGATTTTATTAATAGCCATCAGTCACAGATTTGTCAAAATAATGCACTGTTTTCCTGAGCCCTGAACAAATATTACCTGAGCCCTAATCAAATGGTTCTTAGTAATTTTAAAAGTTTAATTTAGTTATATTTATCCACATTTTATATTTACTTAAATATCACGAGTGATCCATGCTTTATTTCCTCATGCTATAATGGCAATTTTATTTTACATCCAAGTTAGTAAGGATTCATTGGGACCTCGCATTTTGTGGTTTAATTCATTTAGGTGTTCGAAAACAGCTGTGTTATAAGCAGGCTCATCAACCAAACATTTGTATGAAGCATTTTTATATAATATGATTCGTCAATAATTCTATAATTTAAAGTGTATGAACAGTCTTGACAAAGTGTTTCCTCAAGACAGCTAGTGTACTTCAGTGTGAAGAAGTAGAGAATGATATTCAGCTCTCATTTATTCAGAAATAATGGAAAACAGCTTTTAATTGGACTTGCTTTGTGATCTCTTTTGATTAATCAGTTTGTAAAGGAAAAACCTCCGCAATTTTATATTTTCTCATTGATAATAAATCAACAGACGTATCAAAAATACGCCTTTTATTAGCTTCGGGGGAAAGTGGTACGTTGCTTGCTTCCTTTGCTTCCTCATATAATTTCAAAATTCATACTGTTTCTTTGCATGGCAAAAGTGTTTTGCTGATAGTATGATTTGTTGTCATGCAAGCAGCTCATTAGGCCACATGGTAACATACTTCTAAGGCACGGTTGGAAACTTTAGTTCTCGTTTAATGACTTACTTTGTTTATCGTTGTGATTTTGCGTCCACTTAAAATAAATAATGTGCTTACTTGTGTAGATAAGATGTTTCAAAGAAACGTAATGCTTCAAGATTGTGTGTACAATATCTTCTTTTAAGAATTCCTCTCCATAAACGTGACATACAGTTTTAGGAGGTCTAGATTCAGAACAAAATGGAAACCGAACATGGGATACAATTCCGGTTACTGCCACTGACGGTTTTGCTTTTGGCTGCATATGCACATGTATCATAAGGGCTCCTTTTAGGATACAGGTGTAGTCGCTTTAAGCAGAGAATATAAGTGTAGTAATCTGTGCCTGCATATGGGAAAATATATCTTTTAGGTGTAACTGATGTATCTTATTTTTCCTTCATTTCAAGGGGCTCTGCTCTAGCTCAGCCCAGTCACCACCCGTTTTATCTACGAAAATAAGTCTATCTCTGCGAATGGTACTAAAATGTGCTCTCCCAGCACCTTGTGAAGGCAGTAGCATATCACAAGATGTATGTACCGAACAGTGGGATCTTGGGCAAGGGAATCCTGAGACATGATGAAAGGGGGGTCTGCTACCAAACAAAACCTATTGTTTGGCCACTGGACATTGGGCTGACATATTTATGATTGCATCAGGGGTGGTGTCTGTTATTCCTGTATGTTTACTAGCTGAGCACATTGCAGATTGGGTGGCCTACCTTCTGTTTTTCTGTACAATTAGGTTTTCCTGGGAGGAAAATAGTAGAGCAGAGTACCCCTTCATGCTGACTCCTGCTTCCGGGGGGAGAGTGGGCCCTGATAACATATGTTTTCTCCATTTCCAGTCTCTTTTATTATTTGGTGAAAGGACAGTTAAGATTCCATTTGGTGGTGTATAGGTTCCAGAAGAACCAAGTCTGACAAATTCTTCTGATGATAATTTTCCTAGCAGCATACAAGACAACTGAAAAGATAAGGCAACAATCATCCAATGAATTGGTAGTGCACTCAACAAAAAACATCTTTGGCTGGGCTAGGCTTGGGTGCAGGAGTACACAGCATCAGAAACTCTCATAAAAAGCCAGACTATTGAGGGGACTTCTGAGATAGGAGCTGTTGGGCAGTGGGACCGACCGTCCCAGGCTCCCAAGAAATTAAGAGCGAGGCTTAGGCCTTGAAGTGTGCTGTAGCTGCCCAGGGAGACTATATGGGACATGCGTGTGTCAATAGAAGATGTTTTATGGGCGAGTTAGTGCATGTGTGGGTATAAAGTGCAGTGGGAGTGAAACACCATTTTAGACATAGTAGCCATAATGAAATTGGAGACTATCACTGCGCTGCAGTCAGGGCAGTAGGTCCAGGCCACGATCCTAGAAGTAAGCATGTGCATGCAGGAATAGTTTGTAACATGGTCAACAGTGAGAAAGGCCAGAGCTGCAGAGAATCATAAACCTTCCATTGTCTCATACTGCCAGCATTCGTATATCAGGAGGAATGTGCCCGACAAGGTCATGAGGGGACTGAGAGCTCCATGCAAAAAAGCTATCCAAAGAGAAGGAGACCTTTCCCAGCAACAGTGTTAAAATATAGTGTTTAAATGCCCCTGTCCCAAGAACTGAGAATTCCACGTTATCAGCCACTGACCATAAAACTCTTAGATCATCAATCGATCTGAAGAGATCAGAAAGCAGGGGCAGCTGTCCCCACCACTAAGTCATGTGTTTTGTGCTGCGAGGTGCAGGGAGGGGCAAAACAACAAACCTAAAACCGGGGTGGGGAACTTTGGGAAGCCACCAACGCATCTGGGATCAGGCTGGGCTTTGTAAATTATAGGGACCTCAAAAGTATCCTTCGACCCTATGCTTGCAGAACCAGGTGCACATTAGGTTAGAGAATGCATTGTTTTTTGTTCCTAATTGGCAATTAGTTGTACCTTCATGCCCGTTGATGCACCAGAAGGTGCCCACGTGGAAGAAGACAGACAGAAGAGGCTAGGACAAAGGCATGTCATCCCTTATGGAAATGGTAGCCTATGTATAGGGTCACACCAACCAGCCATTCGGATTCATAACCTATGTTACTTATGTCCTGTGTGCCCTTTTAATGTGTTGCTTGCCTTGATTTTGCCAGAGCGCTCTGTAGCAACAGAGTTCTTTGCTGGCGTGTCTTTATTTTTGTGGAAATAAAACTTTTTCTCCTTGCAAACCGTGTGCCGGCCTTTTTCCCTAGAGGGTTGTATTTTTTCTGGTGTTCGCGTTGAGGGGTTTCTCTACATTTCTGATGACCCCAACATGATCCCAGGTTTTCCCCACAGACCGAGGCTTCCAAGCCACATCTCTGGCAGGGTCCTGCCCACCTGCAGTGACCAGTCCCAAGCGTGCAACCCACAGTGGTGTACATGAGCCGTTTTTACAAAATTCCTGTCTGCATTTTGGAGTGGGGCACAGCTCCTAGGAAGGTGCAGGCCATTATTGGGAACACATGATGGAGGAGCCTGGGTGAACACGCAGATGTAAGTACACCTCTTGCGAGTGACAACAACAGAGGGAGATGTGTTATCATTGAGTGAAAAGAGAGTACAAAAGACCACGTGGCCGTTTTCTTTTTTTTCCATTATTGTTGTAAGGATAATGAGTAGAAAAACAGGAGTGTGGGATCCTTTCTGGGTTAGGCGAGAAGGTGGTGCCATATTTCTATTGTGATAAGGGGATACAAAAGTAGCTCTGTATAATTAGAGGGCTTGGATTCCTGTGCCCAATATAGTGCTGTACCCCCTCACTACCCGCCCAGCCACGGGCTATACCAACCCGACACATATGCCCTCACCCGCCACTTCCCCACCCCCATATCGACCAACAACTAACACTACAACACTGTGGGATAACAAATCACAGAAAGGGTTGGAGGAGGCATTGGAAACGAAGCAGGCAGAGTTGGAAGGGTTGAGGGAAGTAAGGGAAGGAGAGAGCAAACTGGGGTGTGGGTTGTACGAGCGGAGGGCAGGAGACATTTTGTTTAGATTAGACAGCACAGCAAGAAAGGATGTGCATATTGAGAAGGAGAAAAGTGGCAATTGTAGCTTGGAAAGTGTAGGTTATGGTACAGTGAGGTTTGACAGGGATGCAAACTAAAAAAACTACGACTGTGGATTTGGGCTTTGGTAAAACATGGAAAATTGCAGAGCATACAAATTGTGAAACAAGTAATGTTATTTACTTAATCAAATGTCCCTGTCAACTTATATACATAGAAAAAACAAGCAGAAAATGTAAAACAAGGATGATCGAGCATAGAAGTTGCATTAGGAACAGTATTGAACAAGCACCCTTGGTGAAACATTTTATGGAAAAGAAACATACTAGCAACGAATTTGAATGGGTGATCCTGAAACAAATCAAAGGGGAGACACAAGAATTGATTAACAAAAAGTTACTGCAATTAGAACAGAAATTGATCTTCCTGTCTAGAAGCCACATCCATGGTTTGAACGAAGGGGTAGAGTGGCACAATGCCTAGACAACTTACTTTGACTCGATCATCGATGTTGAAAATAGGATTTTGGATAAATGTAACCATATTATTGCCAGAGTACCCAACTAATTTCCAACCGACTACACATGGGTATTTTGGAGATGCCATTTGAGAGTGAGATCTGTATAAAGTAAGGATGTAGAACCCTACTGCCAGAGTACCCAACTAATTTCCAACTGACTACACATGGGTATATTGGAGATGCCATTTGAGAGTGAGATCTGTATAAAGTATGGATGTAGGATTCTAGAATACACTGATATGTCCATTCAGGTGGTTTAGAATATATGAATATGTTTGCCAATTGGCTGTGAGCTTCTATGTGAAATATCCTCGTGAAACTCTGTGAATACATGCCATGTCAGATCGAACTGTATATTTGAACAAATGATATATTGGTGCGGGTATTTGGAAACGTACGGGGTTATCCATTCCTCCCCTTTTCAGACTGCATCCACAGCGTAATAGAATTATTGCTCTACTGCTATAATATGGATTGGATATAGTGAAGGAATGGCAGTTATTGTTAAAATTCGAGTGCCCACATGTCAGTTGTTTTCAGTATCTGATACAGGCATACATGAGGTGCTCCCCGCACTACATGACCCATAAGAAATGAGTAGTCCGGGTCCACGCGCGTGCGACGGCGTGATGACGTCATCGCGTTACGTTGCGTATGCGCCGACGGGATGACGTCATCACGTCTCCCTCGAAAATGATTCCGGGATCCAAACACTAAAAACAGACCCATCTAGAGGCACATCGTGCTATAGGATTACCTTGAGACCGACCGAGTGAGTAACTTTACATCATTACACATCCTCCTCATGATTGAAAGACTAGCGGTCTTCATGAGATATTTGTCATTTTACAGCTACTAAAGTAAAGAAGACAACCCATTTAGTGAGGGCCTGGATGGGAAGGGACAACCGAGCCATTGGGCAGGATACATTGGAGATAAAAAACATCCTTTCAAATACAGATACATAAGTAAGTGGATGTTTTTAATGAATTTTTTCAGCATTTTTCACTTAGTATTAAATAAGCGGATAAACTTCTGAGGGCTTTTCTGTTCCCAACTTTATATCTTTCAGGGAACAGATAGCCTTTTGGAAATTTGAATAATTTTGAGAAGTTGGAACATAACATGAGTTGATGGAATGACGATGTGGCCATAAGTCTATAACAACAGGGTAAGATCCATTTTTTAGGAAAACAAAATATGATAATACATTATATCAGGCCAATATGAGTCTAATGTCGACATGTGTTGTATACTAGGACAGAAGATAAAGGAAACAAGGCATCAAGTTCTAAAACAATTGGAATTTTGCCGTCAAATTAACCATTCATGGTTAGAAAACACTCCAGCATAGTGAACCCTCGAGTCAGAGAGGTATGTAATTAACAACATACTTTTCACCTTTATGGGGATAAGGGTTTCACAGCTATTTTATTTATAGGACCAGAACTGTGATATGAGAGAGTAATATAGTGCCTCCTTTATTTTAACAGGGTACATCGTCTTTACAAGAAGACGGAGGTTTGATAATATGGTTTCATCTTGAATAGAATCGACACAAGATACTACACACCCCTGAAGAATGTCCTACATTGTTGTGTGAATGGGACAGAAACTTGTACAAGTTGGGAATCTGAAAAATCAAAATATGCAATAGCCATAATGACATCACAGGCTAAGGGAACTCAGTGTGACTAGACCACACGGGTTTGACCAGAGATTGAATTGAATCTTAGAATTGACTTAGGCTGTTTTCACTTGTGTGGGTTTTAGAACAGATTGATTGTTTTATGTGATATGATCATTTTTAATGATGTTTTTGAGTAATGAACTTTGTTTAACTAATAAAAGTTGTATTTTTTGAGTATCATACTGCTACTTGATTGCGAGACAGGATACCCATGTGGGTTTGGCACCTTTTAGTAATTTGAACTTCTTTTTGTAGATAACTTGACAGGGATGCATTCATATTAGCGGGAAGGAGAATGGGATACTATGGAAGAGTTTAAGAATGAGGAGGAAGCACAGGAGGCACCAGAAATACATCAAGAGGCGAGAGCTGCAGAAACAGATTTGGGTGGATAGCAGTGGCTAGGAAAAAGGGAAGTGACGGAATGAAAGCGAAGTGAGGCACACAGTAGCCGTTATTACACAAAGGCACTGGGAGGGCGCATTATGTCCCCTGGGCCCAAATGGACAAAAACAACCTGATCAAAGTGCTCCCATCCCCTTACTGCGGGGGTGGGGAATTGGATATATGCATTTGAGAAACAGACAGTTGGGATCCCTCTAGCTGTGGGTGACATGAAGAGCCTGCTTGTTACAATTGTGGGAGATCAGCCTGGGGAGGTGTGGGTTAAGGCTGGGTATCCGGGAGTGAAGTTAGATGATGATGTGCATAATGAGGCACTATTTAAAAATATCAGAGCACAGGTGGGGCACGCGCTGTGGCGGGTATATCCCAACATACCAGACTTAGGGCCTCATTACGATTTTGGTGGTAGCCATGCCGCTATTGGTGGCATGGCTGCCGCCAAAATCGGGTCCGGGTTCCCAGAACGGGGAATTACCGGGCCATTCCGAGTTCGGAGGGCCCGGTAATTCCTCTCTCCAGGAACCCAGGCCCGGACCTTCCCCATTCCAATTTCAGCCCCCATAGGGCTGAATGGGAATGGGGGAGGGAGCTAACAACAGACCGATTACGACCGGCCCGTTGTTAGCTCCCTCTTCCCCTCGCTGGACCCGCTAAAACCAGACGTGCAGAGCGGGTCCCGCGAGGGGACCTTGTAATGTGGCAGAATGGTGTTAACGGGTCCGCATCCTTTTGCGGCACCCGTTAACCCATTCCGCCACTCTCGTAATGAGGCCCTTACAGTCTATAATGCAGTACACCAATTTGACCTATTTATTTGGGGGGGGGGTTTTGGTTGGAAATGTGTGGGGAGACCACTCTGCAACTCCCCCACTCACTTCCCTCCATCTTAACCTATTCCCTTACCCCTCCACATATATTTATGTAATTTAATTTGACTGAAAAAACAATTAAAAAAATGCAGTCAAATCAAAAAGGTCAAATGTTTTTCGATCAAGTATGCTAATACCCCAGAGACGGGAGACAAATGGGACCGATCAGTTCTATTTTGTTATTAAAAGGGGATTGCCCAAAGAGTTGCAGAAGGCACTCAGGAAGATAGTGGGTATCGAAGCAAAGGGGGTGGGCATAGATACAGACTATAATTATAGGCCACTGTAAGCGGATAAAAGAGTGACAGAAGGAAACAGCACAGACTGCAGGCTGAGGAAGCTAAACTGGTAGAGAAAAAGTTGGTGAAAATAGCAGTTGAAGGAGCAGCAGTTACAGTTTCTCAGACAGAGCCAGTGGAGCAGGTAGCGGTGCAAGCAGAGGCGAGAATAGCATCACTTTGGCAACGAGCAGGACAGGGGCAATGGATCGGTGGACGTCAGCCCCAGTATTCCAAGTGGCACAAGTGGCCTGTGGTAGCTGTGGAGACCTCTTGAGCTGCTGACGTTTGTGCTTCCTTGCTTTTGAAAGCTTTTGAAAGCTATTACTGCATTTTGCAACTTGTAATGTTGCTGCCTGCTGCAAGGTGCTGCTGTCCTTTAATTGGAGACCTTGTGACTGAGTGAGGAGGATGAGGCTGTTGAACCACTTAAAAACTACTTCCTGCGTGGAGCGCGTGCGCAATTGTGCACAAGTGGTCTGTGGTGGCTGTGGAGATCTCTTGAGATGCTGACTTTTGTCCTTTCCTGCTTTTGAAAGATTTTGAAAGCTATTAAAGTGTTTTGCAACATGTAACGCTGCTGCCTGCTGCAAGGTGCTGCTGCCCCTTTAATTGGAGACCAGGTAACTGAGTGAGGAGGAGGAGGGCTCTGAACCACATAAAAACTGCTTCCTGCGTGGAGCATGCAGGTGAGTGTGCGCAAGTGGTGGTTCGTGGGGGAGCTGTGAGGAGCATTGGTGGTGAGGAACTGATTCCAGTAAGCTGCTGGCTTTTCGGTTCCTGAATCATGACAACAGTGGGCCCCCACACTCGCCAACAACTGAAACTACAGTACACGGCCATGCCAATGAGAAAACAGGTAAACCCTCCCCTCCACCTAAACCCCTTTACTAACATCGAAATGGAGGCAGCAGTAAATATATCATTTTCGGACTTGCAGTCAGTGCTGGTCACGGGGACGTGGGGGTGCGGGAAGCAAGATTGAGTATAGAGAGGGATGAAATCACCCTTGAGCAGATGAACATTGGCTCAAAGTCCAGTTCCACCTTGCTCCCAGACCAGCCTGACGAAGGACCTTGAATTCCAGGGGCTACCCAGGAAGTGAAATACCTATTACCCTGGGTAACAGCAGGGATATAAGTTTGCCCACAAGCCTGCATCAATCTCCAACTTCCACCAAGGAAGAAATCATAAATCAAGGGATGGAAGGTGGGAGTGAAAGGACCGAGAGTAATGATAGCAAGCTACAGGCTAAAGACCTGGGTCAAAACAGCATCCCGCCTCAGCAGCGGACCCTGTATAACTTGACCTTGAAGCGAAGTGTTAAAAAAATTACTTCTAATGGTCTGACAGAAACTGATGTATTTGACGAAAGCTCCCAATGCCCCAATCCTCAACCATTGCTAATTAAGAAACTCAATAGGGACCCAAATTAAAAACGAGCATCACATTAATGAAAACAAATACAAAAACAAACAAAAATGCTCCAAAAATGATTTAGAAAGTGTCCATGACCCTTGAAGAGAAGGAGATTAGAATCACCTGAACCATCAGTGATTCTACAACATACAAATGTAAATATGGAGAGAGAAGTCAGGGCTCTGCAGCGTGACAGGAGAAACCATTACAAAAGGACTTTGGCCCTAAGTGCCGAAAGATATATACAGAGGTGAGAGGAAAGCCTAGAAGACTCCCCAGTAAGAGAAATGACATTTGGGGACCTTTCTAATCTGGAATCCTCGAGAAACCCGCTAGCAGACACTTCTGCACAGGGATCTGGATTGAATTTAGAAGCGCAATTAACATCAGCCACGATTAAGGCCTTACAGGATAATTTAATTGATGTGTTAACAAACGGGGAAACCTGTTTATTGCTCGAGGCCGCATACTACAGAACAACATAATGACTTCTTTGACAATCTCATTGGTCCCATTCTGCAAACTGTGCGAATCATTAAATGATGCAGTCAAAGATCAATCAACTCTGCTAGCCAATGTGTATTCCAAAATGATATTTTTGGAAACACTGATAAACACAGTCCAATCAAGAATTGAAAAGGAAGCAGAGAATTCATCAAAATGGCAAGAAAGATTGTGCGATGTGGCAAGAAGTGAAACAGCAGACAACAACCTGATGATAGAAGTGCTGCTAGCATTTTGCAAATGGATGAGGACTCAATCTAAGAACACGGCAACAACAACGGAAGTGATCAAGACGCAGGATTAAGAGGAGTTAATCAACCCGAGGCTACCTATCAGAGAAGTATCCACCTAAAAAACAGGACAAAAGTGGTCAAGGAAACCCTCGACCAAGGGAAATGGGGAAAAACGATGGAAATACAAATAAACACGTCCGAAGTGACAGGACAGGCCCATACAAGAACCGCTGAGGGAGACCATGCAAGTCTTGGATCGGGATGCAGGCATAGAGGCTCCCAATGTCATGAGTGAAGAGGTGACTGTGCCACTCGGGGCACTGTGAGCGTCATCGGAAATGCAACCGACAATGCAAGAACCCAAAGATAAAACCTTCAACTGCCCTGATGGAAATGGCAGGAGATTTCCTTCCTTTAGGATTCGAGCTGTGTGAACCTGTGGACCTAGCCTCGAAAAGATTTAAACCAGAACAAAGCGCTTGTCAGAAAGATTCCCATAAACTAAATTAAAAAAGGATCTATGAATCTGACGAAAAAACAAGGAAACCTTTGAATTTATCTCCCTTGAGGGTTGTGGTGAACTCAGAAAACTACAAACGCCAAGTTCTAAAGAAAGAAAGCACCACAAGGGAGGATATACAAAGAACCAAATAATGGTCATGGCTGGCAGCTGCCTTGGCCCCGCCCAGAGAATTTAACACCAAGACCTTCCAAAGGGATACTACCTTAGGATAGCATCCCGGAACACCATAGGATTTGTGCATTTATTCAACAACGATAAGCTGGGATTGGGGAAGTACGACATTCTCTGCCTTCAAGAAACTTGTATAAGAGCAAACCCTTTGTGTGACGGGTATACTCGCTACCTGAACCTGACCAGAAAGGGCATCACAGACAGACCATATTAGGGCTTACTGGCATTGGTAAGGGTAGGAATTGGCCTTACCTCGACTCTACCCTGACACTTTCAAGACAGGTTAATACCACTGCCTCTGCCTCGGCCTACACCACTAAACTAATAACGGCCTGTAGACCTTTCCTATCTACACCAAGCTGTATCATACTAGCAAGAGCATTGATACTGTCCAAACTTGATTACTGCAATTCCCTATATTTAGGTACCAGTAAGCAAAACTTCCACAAACTCCCAATTGTGCAAAATAACGCCCTAAGAGCAGCCCTCAACATCCCATGCTCTGACCACATATCCCATGCAGACAGCCATTTGGCTCCCCATGAAAGACAGAATCACCTTCAGAAACCTTATGATCACCTCTAAATGCCTCAACAACACAATTCCAAAATACCTTATCGACAAAGACATCATCTGGACCCACCAGAGCCAACTACGCTCTGCCTCAACATCCCCAAATACAGACAAAAAAAATCAGGCGGTACCAGTTTCCTAGTTCTAGCGGAAAAAAACATGGAACTCTATGCCCCCAGCGCTAAGAGATGAACCCTCCTCCCTTGCCTTCCGTTTCAAAGTGAAAACATGGCTCTTCGCCACAATCCTTTCCAACTAAATTAACACTTAAGAAACAACCTTGTATATAGTTGGCAACATTGCCTAACTCAACCCTTCAATTTGTAAATTCCTGTATAATCCTGTAAAGTTTGTTTTGTATTCTTTTACTGCCTCTACTGTACTATCCTGTAAATTATTTTATAATTGTACTAAGTATGTATGTGTAACTAGCCCATTAAATATGCCTGTACATTTCTGTATTTTTGTAACTATACCTATATGTAACCGTCTCCACAAGATTAAGTGCCTAGCTACTTCAGTGTTCAACGCGCTATATAAGCAAATAAAACAAACAAACAAAACAAACCGTAAGGAAAGTGCTGGATCCATCGCCCTATATTCAGGTCATCATGTTAGAGGACGAGAAAAAGGAAATTCTGATCATTTTTAATTTGTATTGGCACACTGCAAAGAGGGGTAACAGTCTAATCCAGCATAGGATAACAAGTTTATTGGACGAAATCCACCTAACATGGGGAAACCTTTGTATAATGTTATGCAGCGACTTGAACGTCGGATGTCTGAACACCCAGGGGCTCCCTATGTGTCCACTGTTCCTCTCACAGAGGGCACGAGAATGGACGCAGACCATCACCGATAGAGGCCTAATGATGCTGAATGGGCAAATAAAGGGTGACATTCAGGGATGAACCACGTGGTCCGAGGAGAGCTAAAATCCTACCTAGACTATTGGTTTGTATCACGCAACATGTGGCTCCAAGTAGAGAGCTTAATAGGGCTGGACATGGGTTGCAAAGATCATAAACTCCTAGAAATAAAATATATAAGATCAATAGGAACGCAACCACAAACATTGGTGGTTCGAACCTAGTTTCCCAAGGAACAAACCAACTAAGAGTAAAACCCACTGATGTTCCACAGATCACAAATAATCTTGTCCATCATCTTGACACTGATGGAATTGGAATTGGAATTGAATACGCATGACTCCTATCCAAATTCGAGTCAACTAACTCAAGTCTGACAGGGGAGACTTCAGGCAATTACACAAATACAATTGAGGGACATTGTTCGAGTCCCACTGTTTTATTTAGTTTCGTTCCATAAAATGCAATAAAAACAACTTTAAAAAAAAAGAAGTGCGAGGGAGGGTGAGGGGGATATGTGTGCCCAGTCCAGCAGGGGTCAGGGTTAAGTGCAGAGTGGGTGCCATTCATGGAATGTATTCCGAGTGCAGTAATGCAAGGCAGAGTGTGGAGGCCCGGAGGCAAGTAGGACTGGCAGCAGAGCCTGGGACCTGTAAGGCTCTGGAGATGCACCAAGCGACCAGTCAACTGACTGAACAGGTTGGGGATGAGAATGAAGGAGGGAAGCAGGAGAGAGGAGAACAGAGGTTAGCAAGAAAGAGGAAGAGAAGAGGAAAGTCTTGAGGAGTTTCAGGAACTTAAGGAGGCTCAAGATGGAGGGAGGCAGGTAGGCTGTTCCAGAGCGAGGCACCTGAAGAAGAAAAGGATTTACACCCAAATCTCTGTTTAGAAAAATGGCTCACCCGCAGAGAGTTGGAGGAGGCCGACTGGAGGGCAGGGCTCTGGAAGGAGAGTATGTAGGAAGAGAACAAGTATTTAGGAAGAGAACGTTGTAGATAGTAGGGGCCTCCTGGCCCCAGAAAGCTTTGTGGACTATGCAGAGGGTCTTGAACTTGATTATTGCAGCCACGGGGAGCCAGTAGAGGCATTTCAGTGCCACAGAGATGCAGTCACTGGGCTTCAGGCCAAGGATAAGTCTTGTGGTTCTGTTTTGGATAAGTTGAAGAGGTCAAAGAGTAGAGGTGGGAAGATTGAGAAAGAGAGTGTTGCAGTAGTCCAGTCTGGAGAGAACCAGGGCTCTGGAGACAGTGAGCCTCTGGGGGAGGGTGAGAAAGGGGAGAATACCTCTGAGGAGGTGTAGCTGGTACTGGGACATTTTGGACATGTCCGAGATGTGAGAAGAGAAGGAGAGAGTAGAGTTGAAGATTACCCCCAGATTGTTTGCCTCACTAGTGGGTCTCGGTGCAGGACCAAGGGTGGACGGCCAGAGTGAACATGGGAAAACGGGAGCAGGGGTCTCTATGAGGATGATCTCTGTCTTACTGGCAAAAAGGCAGAGATCATTGCCAGCGCACCAGGACTGAATTGGGGACAGACAGCTAAAAAGGATCCAAAATGTTCTGGTCAGCTACATACTGACGCAGCTCTGGTGAAGAGGCTTCAGATAAATGCTCAAAAAACAAAAGGTGAGATAATTCAACAAACTTTTTCACTTTGTACCCATCAATCCACCCCATCATGTTCATGTGCGCTGCACTCACCCAGTCAATCCAAGACACATTCTCTCGTTTCTTAAAATCAATGAACCGTTTAGGGTATTGGGTCGGTGTCTTGCCAAACTTGGCAATTAAAGCAGACTTCATGCACTCATACTGACCCCTTTCTTCCACACTTAGTTTCAGAATACAGTCATACCCAGTTTGAGGCACTCCACTTAACAAACACCTAGCCCAATTTCTCTTATCAACATCAAGAATTGCGCAAGCCATCTCAAACACTTCAATCCGTTGGAGGATATCAGAACTCTCTGCATACACACCAACCAAATCCTTCATAAACTTGGTTTCTGGGGACCTGACACTCTCAAATGGTATTGCTGAAGTCTCCACTCGAGATTTCTCTAGCTCGATTCGCTGACATTCAGTGTCTTTGTCTTTCAGTTCAAGATCCCTATTCTTGAGTTCCACTTGTGTGCCAACTCCTCTTTCTTAAGCTCAGCATCTATTTCCAACTTGCAATATTCAAAGGCCAATTTCATCCTTAATAACTCAAGCTCCAAGGAAGTGCTGGGGTTTGGAACAGAGGCAGCAGGAATGGAGGCATTCCCAGAATCAGATTCGGCGACAACCCTCGTGGTAGAGTCCTCATTGGTTGCATCCTCCCCCTTCAAGAGTTTTACAATCAGTCTGGTAGTCCAACAGGGCAGCTATCAGCTCAGCCCTAGACTTATCCACAAAGTCTAACTCCCTGGCTTCACAAGCACTCTGGAGAGCCTCTAAGCGCATCCGAGTCAATTTACCATTCACAATAGATTCCATTGCTTGTAATGCAGTTATCTTGTACACAACTAGACCTTAATTTAACAAAGTGCAGATATCCTTGTAAGTGGCATGGTTATACACCGATTCTTAAAACCATAAGCATCCCACCGCTGCCACCAGTGTAAAGACCGGTGGGGGGTGACTGTACTTCCGCTCTCTATATGGTAGATGAGAGGCACAGAAGACCCCAGCCAAGATTCTCTATTATTGGTAACGCAGTCCAGCAATCAAGGCCTAGCTTCTCAGGAGGTGATGCAGGCTGGTTCTTAAGTACAGTGTAGTTCCCAATCCCCCACAAAGGAATGTCCACACACTGTATTAGTTAAAACACAGTCGTTATATAATTAATATTCAAGGTTATGTACACTATCACAATAACTCACTTTGTGCTCAGAAAATCAATAATGTTAAATATATACAGTTCTACAGTGGTACCACAAATATTATCAGATCTCATTAAAGTGCATCAACTCAACTATGCTGTCAAAATGTCACACAGATCAATAAAGAGGAAACCAGCAGTAGAGAGAGGAAGGAAAGCAAGATGGTTGAACAATTGGCAGAATACTGGTCGCTACCGTTAAACACAGCTATGTGTGGAGATCCCCCCACCTGGGCAACCTGTAGAATAAAGATACAAGCCCAGTCCATATATTGTTCACAATAGACTTCCCAATAGTTCTGCAACCCCAAAGTACCTGACGTTGTAGCGTTCCTCGGCGGGGAATCAACAGCCCTTCTTGAGTGCTCTCCCTTTAAGGGCAGGAGGCACGGGTCGTCGAACGTCCGACGGAGAACAGGGTGAGCTACAACGGTGAAGTGGCAGCTTTGTTCCTAGCGGTGCTCGTTGATGGGGAAGCGTAAACGTCCTGCAAGGAAGAGGTGTGCGGGGCACCTCGGTGTCGATAGTTCTGGACCACAAAGAGTTTGAAGAACTGTGGCCCAGCAAGGGCGTCGAGTCGTCGGCGTCTATGTGGTCCTTGGGTGGCAGTAAACCCACCGGCGGATGCTCCTCGGTGCGCCGACAGTCAGGCCTTCTCCAGCAGCATACAGCGGCGACGATGCGGACAAGAGCGTCCTTGGATCAAATGAAGTTCTTAGGCAAACGGGAGCATGGCGGCTCCAGTCGACGACAGCAGTCGTCGACAGTGGCCGACAACAGCCTGGCTGCTTCTCCTTGGGATTCTGCAGCAGTCCCCATATCGGGTCGGCAGCCTGTTGAAGGTCTGTCTACCAGGGAGCTTTGGCAAAGATCAGCTGGTGCACAATGGTCCCTCGTAGCTCGGGAATAGGGCGCCTTACCAGGTCCTCTCTGGGTCAGTTCTTGGAGGCACAGCAGCTTTCAGATTGTGAAGGAGAGCAACAGCAATTCTATTCCAGCAGGGTTTCAAGGTGAAGCTTCAGTTTCAACTCCAGTTTCTCTTCAGCTTAGGAACATGAATTCTAGCAGTGAGAGGCCCCCAGATATACTAGTTGATGTCCCATTCATTCTGCTGGGTCACACTCAGGCAACCAATCTGTCAGAAGGGCATTCATGCAGGCAGGCATCCAATCAGGTGCATAGTGCATTCAGGCCATTCACTCCTCTCCAGACACTCACAACAAGTTATGTGTATTGGGACAAGTACCCAGCCATTCGACACTCCACACTGCATTCATACCAGCTTCGGGCAGGGCTGTCTCAGTCATTGTGTCAACCACCAGATACTAGACACCCACAAAACAGAATGCGTATTCGTCACACACTCCATTCACCCAGGTCCCACCCACAGGGTGTACCCACAACATACAGTCACTGGGAAAGCTCCAGCCAGTCTGGCCTGGACTTCACAACAACACCATATATGGAACTTCCACCCAACAGCCGGTCAGGGGGAAGGGACAGAGTCAGGGCATTCCAGGACTTTGGGAAAACAAGGTAATAGGCAATAGAAAGCAAGAGGCCACAGGGGCCATCTTGTTTCCTATCAGGAATCAACTGATTCCAATGGCAGGGCCTGGGTATCCCAAAATGGAGGATACTCAGGGCACCTGTCAAATTCAGCATGGAGCTGCCACCAGCCCATACCCTGCTCTTTGGGCCACACACAGGTGCCTAAAAACATACAGTAGGGGCACAGGGTTGTACCCCCACCCATGGGTGCCATAAGGGTATCCCATGGGCCTGTACACCAAACCAAAAGAGAGAGCTGCACCGCCAGGAGTCCCACATGAACTCCTGCGTGGAACACACGACAGAAGACACGATAAAAAGCAGTAAAGGACAAGGATACGGAGACCCTGTCTCTCCGATGCATTTCCAGCATCACACTAATGTCACAGGAAACTCCACTTTTGGAGGCTCAATGTCTGGTCCATCTGACGTTATGAAGGCTGCAGAGCACTTTTCAAGCGCAGAGCATATGACTCGAGATGATGGATCCATACGAATTGCAGTGTGCTCGGACGGAATCCCAGGAGCATACAGTGCCATACATAAAGATAGAAGAGGTGAAGTTTGTGGCAAACAGGTGTTAGGAGACTACAATGAGCTGTATGGCAGGAGGCCTTGTGTGATTCGGTGAACAAGTTATCAAAAGGGCGAACAATGTGTGCCAAGGGTATTGGAATGAGCATGTGGCAAAACTCACATGGAGTGAGGTGATGGAAAAGCCAGTGAAGGTGCAAAAGCAGGAAGAATACGAACTGTGTTTATATAATGAGGGAAGTGTCTTTGTAGGGGCCAACAGTAAGTGCAACACGACATTATACATCCCAGACCTCAAGAAAGGGACAGCCGCTTTGCTGTATAACTACTGGGTCTGTAGCCAGCAAGCGTTTCTGCACCTCCCGCCACTATGGAGGGGCACGTTATTGCTGGCCATGTTTAACTCAGCTCTCCTCATGGTCCCCGAAGAACATCTAATAGTGGATCCCCAGGGCTTCATTACCCCAACAGCAGCACCGGTGACAGACGTGTACGCAATGATCTCACCACAACCCCCAATATTCCACATTCTGCCAGAGAAAAGCCAGGAGGAACTGTTGCGCTGAAAATGGAGATCAAATTATCTGTCCCAAGACTCATCACAGTTGCTGAAAGAAATACCTGATCAATGTAGACTGTATAGCAAGGAGGAGACATTCTTTGCTTTTTTGCTAGTGCCCAGAATACAAGCAGCCACAAATGCCAAATGGCTCCAGATTGTACGCTGGGAAGTGATACAGTTGGCGAATGACACTGAGCAGGGTCTCAACGCTATCAAGGCTGAGATGCGGGCAATCAGGATGATGACCCTGCAGAACCTATATGTGCTGGATTTACTAACAGTGGTGGAAGCAAACATGTGCCAGCAAAATTGGAAATTCATGCTGCACTTAACGTACTTTCCAAATGGTGCAGATATTGGGTCCCTAATGCGAATAATGGGGGCCCTGCACACTGTCGGCACCCACATGCAGACAGAAGCTGGCATCCAAAACAGCGATTGGTACGACAACCTTTTTTCCTGGGCACCATCGTGGACAAAGGCCATTGTGAATATACTGGTACCAGTGATCGTGTTCGTACTAGTGATCTTCTGCACCTGCCAACTGGGACTTCGATGTTGTGCTAAAGTGATGCTTACCAGTACAATGATAATGGTTTCAATTAGGGTAAATGGGACACCATGTGGTACAAAAGACAGTGCAGTACAAACAAATGAGCCTGACAAGCCCTGCATGGTTGCCATAGAAAAACACCTACACCCCCCGGTACCATTGCTGCTCCCCACCTGACCATGAGAACTATGTACAGCACTGAGTTGATTTAGCAGGGGGTATGGGGTATGTGTACATTATGTGCACCACAGAACAGTATGCACAAGCAGGGGAAAGTTTACAGTCAGTCTGCAGAGCATGGGTAGCAAAGGAGTGGACACCGCCATGTTTTTAAGCTGAGAGATTGGAGAGTGAAACAATAGAGAAGGAGGAGAAGGAGAGGCTTACATGGGAATTTGTTAATGTGGAAATAACGAAAGGGTGAATTTTGGGACGCAGCGGTGATCCTTCCAGGCTCCCAAGAGGTTCAGGGTGAGGCAGAAGCCACAAGGTGTGTGTCATGATGCCTGCCCCCGGAAGACCAGACCAGGCCCATCAGCCCCGGAAGCAGGCATCATGCCACTTGGAGCATGCCCAAAAGCCCCAGTTAGGGGCTCTTTGGGTGCAGTCCTGGCGCCTTTGGCGCCAGGCTCATAAAGATAATGTCAGTCCTGGCGCCATGGGCACCAGGCTCATTATTGATAACTTACCTGAAGCAGACCATGCTGCATACTCACCTGAGGCAGACCATGCTGCATGAAGACTCAAGCCAAATGAGGCTTAGGAGGGACTATTTTACTGAAGGGACTATTTTGTTACTTGGGTGGGGCTGTGGAAGAATACTTACCTGGATCTTCTTCCAAGGCTATTAAAACCACGCCCGGACAGCCACACGTGCTTCGCGTTATTCTGCTTGCTGCAGCGTAACACTCACCGTGTTTTCAGCAGTTCCAGTCTTCAGCCACCCCCGCTTCAGTCCTGGGACTCCTGAAACAAGAAGAAAAGAAGGATAAATGTTAGAACAGGAGTTTTAACTTTAATCTTTACCTGAATCCTGATCCATTTCGCCACGGAGCTGAATGACAGAAGTCTTTGAAGCATCGCTTCGCATTCCTACGGCGCCGCGCTGAACTCACCTGCTTGGCGGTACTTCAGCATTCCATCAGGCTCTCTCCATCTCGCGGCCGCCCTCCTACACCTAAGGAGACAAAGACAGCAAGGTGAGCAAGGGGACTCTCTAAGGCTATACAAGCTACCCCCAAGGACTTACCTGATTTACCACGGGGGGTACTCACCTCATCTCGGGTCGGCGCAGTCAACTCTGCTTCATCGCCGTACCCCGGCCCCTAAGGGGAAAACCACAATAGACTTACCTGAATCTTACCAATGCCATTTGGAAATCTTCGAGTGGATTAATCGGCAACCTGCAAGGAATCAGACAGAGTGAAGATCAGACATTTGAACTCTTATGAACAATTGGACTTTAGAGTCAATACTGGAACTCACCAATTCCTCTACGCCAGTGAAGTAACTGGTCATCAACGCGCCCCTGCGGTCGACGCAGGATGGAGAGCTCATCCTTCCGAACCATCAGGTGAGACTAAGGAGGGGACATCAAGAGTGATCTGTGGGAAGACAACGGGAGTGGGGAAGGTGGGTTGACACTCAATTCCACGGGTGGTTAATTCCTCTTCTCCTTTGCAGAAGAATATTCCTGTGAGCCAGACAAACTAGGCTGAGCGGGCCAGTCCAGTCAGTCATCTCGGCGCTACACGTCACGCTGGTGGAAACAACAGCGGCCCAGTTCCGGTCGACGCCCCCGTGGGAACCAGGTGAGCGTAACAGAACGCGAAGCCTACCCACAAATACCCACCTGGGCGTCATGGAGACCTCGGAAACTGATCAGTTGGCCCAATTATTAGGGGAATTAAGGGCCGAAGTGCATTCCGCCCGCCAAGAAACCAATGCCCTCAGGAGGGAACTGATAGTGTCAAAAGAACGAACTGATGAGTTGGCCAGACAACTATTACAGAGCCAGGCTGGACAAACACCTCTACCAGGACTTGGGGCAAGTCCAGCTCCTGTACCATCGAGTAACCCGGTGCAGATAAATTTACCTGGAGCCGTTCCTTTGGCTCCGCCTGAACGCTTTGCCGGAGACCCAAAAGGGTTTGCAACATTCATGAATCAATGCCGCTTGCACTTTTTATGTAGACCTGGAGCTTTCCCAAACGATCAGGCCAAGGTAGCCTTTGTACTGTCATATCTCAGCGGCAGTGCGGCGGATTGGTCCATTCCACTAGTTAACCAGGATGACCCGATTCTTCGAGATTTCCAGGGTTTTCGAACAAGCATGGAAAGACTATTCGCCCGACACTCCCGAGGACAGGCTTTGGACAACGAACTTTTATCCCTACGTCAAGGTAACCAGGATCTTTTATCTTACATTGCAACTTTCAATAGATTAGTAGTGGAAACCGAATGGCCTGAAGCCAAGCGAATCACATTATTCCATCGAGGACTTCAGGGAGAACTCAAAGATGTTTTGGCCCAAATCGTGAACCAGCCTCAAGACTGTGCTGAATATATAGATCTAGTGGTCCAGCTCGATCACAGACTTCAAACCAGGAAGGCTGACCGAACCAAGTTTGAGAACAGGGTGTTGGTTAAAACCCATGTAAGCTCCAAGGGAGTAGATGTCTCAGAACCTATGCAAATCTGGGGGGTTAAAGGACCCTTAACCCAGAAGGAAAGAGATGGAAAGAGACGGCAACTGCAATTATGTTTATATTGCGGAACTACTGGTCATTTTTTATTCGGAACTGCCCTGTAAAACCACCCAAGAAAGTTATAGGAGCAGCAGACGAATACCATGTGAAATCTGACGCGGGAAAAGACCACGCCCGGCAAGCGTAGAGGTCCGCTTGCCGAGCTTAAAGAAGGACACTCTGACCTCGCATTTCACCATACCCATGGTCCTTGTAGATCCAGAGCAGCCATCACGCATGCACGCGGTAAAGGCGTACGTAGACAGTGGAGCCATAGGAAATTACTTGGACTGGGAATTGGCTACCAGGATGAATCTATCTCTCACCCGCAAGACCACGGCCGATGTTGTCACCACTGTAGATGGAACGGAAATTGCCTCTGGACCCGTAACTCATTCCACTGCAGAGATGACATTGCTGAGTCAAGATGGGCATCGAGAGGCTATGGTGTTTGACTTAATCAAGGCCCCACAGTTTCAGCTGATACTGGGGATACCTTGGTTGGAAAAACATAATCCCTGTATTGATTGGCGAGAGAAGAGACTAACCTTCCCAGAATGTGCTCACACCTGCTACCCAAGGAAAACTCAAAACTCAGTCCTGGCCCCAGTAGTTCCAGTAGCCATACAATTACCTGTTGAATACCAAGACTTTCAGGATGTCTTTCAAAAGGAACAGGCAAACACCTTACCACCTCACAGATCGTATGATTGTCAAATAGATCTTGTACCTGGAGCACAACCACCTTGCAGCAGAATCTATGCCCTTACGGAACCCGAAAATCTCCATTTGCGCCAGTACCTAGACCAGTACCTTGCTAATGGCTTCATTCGCCCGTCCAAGTCCCCTTCATCTTCAGCTTTGTTCTTCGTCCCGAAAAAGGAAGGCAACCTTAGAACATGTATAAACTACCGCGCACTGAATCAGATAACCATCAAGAATCGATACCCACTGCCTTTGATCCCAGAACTACTAGACCAGGTGAAGGACGCTTGTATATACACGAAACTAGACCTTCGGGGGGCATATCATCTGTTACGTGTCAAAGAGGGTGACGAATGGAAGACTGCTTTTCGCACCAAGTACGGACTATTTGAGTACCAGGTGATGCCCTTCGGACTATGCAATGCACCAGCAGCCTTCCAGTTCGTCATGAACGATGTCCTCCGAGAGCTTATCGACGTTTGTGTGGTCGTTTACATCGACGACATCTTAGTATACTCTTTATCAGAATCTGAGCATGTAAAACACGTCCGAGCAGTCCTAGAGAAGTTACGCCATCATAAATTATATGCTAAACTGGAAAAGTGCATCTTCCACACTACGGAAGTGGAATTCCTTGGATTTATTCTGACCCCGAGAGGAATCCGCATGGATACACGAAAAGTGGATGCCTTTCTTAATTGGCCTTCGCCAAGTTCAATCAAAGGAGTTCAAAGCATGCTTGGCTTTGCCAATTTCTACCGCAGGTTTATCCCAGACTTCTCGCACATTGTACATCCCATTACGAAACTATTGCGAAAAAACAAACGCTTTGTGTGGACAGAGGAAGCCGAGAACGCCTTCCAAGAGTTAAAAGCTAAATTCACATCTGCTCCCATATTAAGACACCCGTGCCCCGAGCTTCCCTACATAGTGGAAACAGATGCCTCCAGTTCAGCCATGGGAGCAGTCCTTTCCCAAAAGGATCCCGAAACTAACCAGCTTCACCCAGTGGCGTTTTGGTCAAGAAAATGTTCAGCCCCCGAATTAAACTATGCCATAACCGACAAGGAGCTGCTGGCCATCAAGTCCGCCTTCAAGGCTTGGCGGCACTAACTACTGGGTGCCAGACATACCATCACGGTCATCACCGATCACCGCAACTTACAATACCTAAAGACAGCCAAAGCCCAATCTTCGCGCCAACTCCGTTGGGCATTGTTCTTCGCCGAGTTTGATTTTGTAATAACCTATCGACCAGGTTGTAAGAATGGTAAAACAGACGCCTTGTCCCGGATTGGAATGGGAGAAGCAGAAATAACTTTAGAACCTGTACCCATAATTCCAGAACAGAGAATCCTTGGCCTGACATCCATAAAGACACTGGAGGACATTCAAAACAAGATCCACCAACTCTTTGATTCCGTTGCCCTATAGGACTGGGCAAAGAAAGGTCCAGAGTACTCTGTCATCGATGATTTACCTTATTACCAAGGCCGGCTATTTTTACCGCAAAAAGAACTACAGGAACTTGTCATTTCCCATTACCATGACACCTTAATAGAAGGGCATCCGGGTATTGCAAAAACCAAAGCTAAAATTAGGAAGCAATTTTGGTTGCGAAAGGATGTCAAGTCATTTGTCATGTCTTGTGGCATTTGTGCACAAAATAAAGGGCAAAAGAAAAAACCTGCTGGATTATTGCAACCATTAGACATACCACCTACCCCTTGGCATACCTTGTCATTAAACTTTATCACGGATTTACCCCCGTACCAAGGTTACAATACCATTCTAGTTATTGTAGATCTTTTTTCTAAAATGGCCCACTTCATTCCTTTAAAAGGGATACCTTCAGCTTCAATCCTGGCCAAGGGATTCCTTGAAAATGTTGTCCGCCTGCATGGCTTTCCTTCAGTGTTAATTTCAGATCGGGGCAGTCAATTCATTTCACATTTTTGGAGGAAATGCTGCCAACTGGCACAAATTGATGTTAGGCTTTCGACCAGTCACCACCCTCAGACCGACGGTCAAACGGAGAGGACCAACCAGACTCTTGAACAGTACCTCCGTTGTATGCTACATCAGTCTTAGGGGAATTGGAAAGACATTCTGTGGATTGCAGAGTATGCGTACAATAATTCCGTACACTCAGGAACTGGACAAAGTCCTTTTTTTACCATTTATGGGCACCATCCTCGAACCTCGGATTTGGACTCACCCCAGCATTTAGAGATGCCCGCAGTGGACCATCTCCACGCTGTTATTACACAAGCCTTTAAAGAAGCAACCATCCATTTGCAAAAGGCTAAGGAAAAATACAAAAAGGATGCGGATCAGCACAGAAGTGAAGCTCCTCAATACCAAATAGGGGACCAAGTAAGGTTAGCCACTAAGCACTTACCACTCAAGGGGACTCGGACCTTTAACCCCAGGTATTTGGGACCTTTTTCTGTCAAGGCAATTATTAACCCAGTGGCCGTCAAGTTGGACCTACCTGCTCATATGCGAATCCATCCCGTCTTCCACGCGTCTCTTTTGAAGCCAGTGCAACCAAGAACTAGGCTAACCACTCCACCTGAACCTATCCTCATAGACGGGGAGCCCGAGTTCGAAGAGAAGAGTGAGATCAAAACTCTTTTACCTAATTGACTGGAAAGGTTATGGTCCGCAGGAAAGGTCTTGGGAACCTAGTGACCATGTGCATGCACCTCGTTTAGTGAAGAGGTTCCATCGGGAATTTCCAGACAAACCACGGCCAAGGGGGAGAACGACTTTAGGAGGGGCCTTGAGGGGCGGTGCTGTCATGATGCCTGTCCCCGGAAGACCAGACCAGGCCCAGCAGCCCCGGAAACAGGCATAATGCCACTTTGAGCATGCCCAAAAGCCCCAGTTAGGGGCTCTTTGGGTGCAGTCCTGGCGCCTTTGGCGCCAGGCTCATAAAGATAAAGTCAGTCCTGGCGCCATGGGCGCCAGGCTCATTATTGATAACTTACCTGAAGCAGACCATGCTGCATACTCACCTGAGGCAGACCATGCTGCATGAAGACTCAAGCCAAATGAGGCTTAGGAAGGACTATTTTACTGAAGGGACTATTTTGTTACTTGGGTGGGGCTGTGGAAGAATACTTACCTGGATCTTCTTCCAAGGCTATTTAAACCACGCCCGGAAAGCCACACGTGCTTTGCGTTATTCTGCTTGCTGCAGCGTAACGCTCACCGTGTTTTCAGCAGCTCCAGTCTTCAGCCACGCCCTCTTCAGTCCTGGGACTCCTGAAACAAGAAGAAAAGAAGGATAAAGGTTAGAACAGGAGTTTTAACTTTAATCCTTACCTGAATCCTGATCCATTTCACCACGGAGCTGAAAGACAGAAGTCTTTATTTTATTTTTATTTTATTACATTTGTTATACGCCCAGACCCGGGGGTATCATGGCGTAGTTACAGACAATGGGATAATGCAATCTTAGAAAGAACATAGAGGTGTAAAGGTATAACAATCAAAAATGTACAATAATAGGAATCAAATAATATACACTAATATACAAAGCAGTCAGGTAAAATAGTTGATTGGAGGGCATTAGTGCACTGGTTCAGTTAGAACTTGTTGAAGAGCCAAGTCTTCAAAAGGCTTTTGAATTTGGGGAATGAGGTTTCATTCATAATGTGGGTAGGTAGCGCATTCCAATGTCTAGGGGCCAGTGTTTTGAAGCTGCTGCCCCCTGCTTTCTCTCTTTTGTATCTGGGGGTTTCAAGGAATGCGTTTTTGTTGGACCTGAGGAGTCTGGTCTGGGGCTTCATCATGACTGTGTTGTTGAGGTATTTGGGCGCTTTGTTAGCCCTGCATTTGTGGGTGATGCTCAGGGTTTTAAATAGAATTCTGGCTTGTATGGGGAGCCAGTGGTGGTCTCTTCTGGTGTTGGATATATGTTCAGATTTTTTGATGCCTAGAGCTGCTCTGAGGGCTTTGTTTTGCATGAGTGGAAGTTTAGCTATGTTGGCTTTGGAGGTGCCAAGGAATAGGATATTACAATAGTCTAGCTTAGACAGTATGAGTGCTCTGGCTAGAGTAACACAGTTGTTGGTAGAGAGGAATTTACGGCTGAGGGAGATGAGTTTAGAGGTGTAGGAAGTGGATGAGGCTAATGTGTTTACTTGTTTAGACATGGATAGTGTGGCATCTAAGTACACGCCGAGGGTCTTGACTTGTTTAAGAACAGGGATTATGGTTCCATCGATGGTGAATGATTTAAAGGCGGGCTCAAGGGTATTGATTTTGCTGGAGGAGCCTAGTATGAGGAGCTTGGTTTTGTCGTCGTTGAGACATAGGCTGTTGTTAGCCATCCAGTTTTGGATGAGTGAGTAGATTTGGTTAACCAGGAGGGAGTCTTGTTCATGGTTGCCTGTGAGAGGAATGAGGATTTGGGTGTCATCGGCGAAGTTAGTATAGATGACACCCAGGGCATCCAAGGCTGCAAATAATAGCTTGGTGTAGGCATTATACAGAGTGGGGGATAGGCAGGAGCCTTGCGGCACACCTGCAGGGACAGACACTGGGTCTGCTGATTCTTTGCCGATGGATACTCTGGAAGTCCTGTCAGCCAAGAAGGATTTGATCCAGTTGGTAGCGTTCTGAGCTAGGTTGAAGTTGTTTGCTAGAGTGTTACAGAGTTTGTCGTGGTCAACCAGATCGAAGGCCGCTGAGAGGTCCAAGAGCATCAGAAGGCAGAGTTTACCTGCTTCTCTGGTGGCATTCAATTGAATCTTCAGATCAAGGAGGGCTGTCTCTGTGCTATGGTTGGGACGGAAACCTGAATGGCGGTCTCCTAGTAGGTGATGTTGTTCCAAGTGGTTCTGAATTTGGCAGTAGGCTATTTTGTCAATTATTTTTAGGAGAAATGGGACCGTTGTAATGGGTCGGTAGTTAGTGGGTATTGTTGGGTCCAGGGAAGGTTTTTTTTAGAAGTGGTGTCACCCAAGCTTTTTTGATACTGGTGGGGACTGTGTTTGTGAGGAAGGAGGCGTTAATGAATTCAGTGATGATAGGTGTGAGAGTGGGGGCGCATAGTTTCACTAGATGGGATGGGAATTGGTCTTCCTTGCAGTTGGAGGCTTTGAGTTTCATTATAGTGTCGAAAACTTCTTTGTTAGTCACTGGTGAGAATTGGAATGGGGGACCAGTAGTGGCGTTTGAGATGGTCGTTGATATGGTGGGTGGAGTTTTGTCAGCTAGGAGTGTTTTTTTACTATCGATTTTGTTTTGTAGTAGGAGGATTTTGGATGAGAGTGCGTTTTGAATGGTAGTGCACCAGTCTTTGCTAGCGTTTGAAGGTGCTGAGATTTGACGGGGGTTTTCGAGCTCTCTAAGAATGGTAAAGAGTTCTTTGCTGTCTGAGGACGCGTTAGCAATGCGGAGGTTGAAGGCATTGGCTTTTTGAGTGATTATTGCTGATTTGTAAGTTTTGTTGGCTTCAGCGAAGGCTGATGCCGATTCTGGGGTGTTGTTTTTCTTATGGCAGTGTTCAAGTGATCTTTTAGTGCGTCTTAAGGCTATAAGTTCTTCATTAAACCAAAAGCAGGAGCGTTTATCAGGTCTACGGGTTTTAGTGGTGATGGGTGCAAGTAGGTCGATAGTTTGGGTGAGGCATTGTTGCTATTGTTCTGCTAGATAGGAGGGGTTGTTGGTGCCTAGAACCATATGGGCAAAGGAGACACTGAGGGCTGGAGTGAGTTTGTCGGAAGAGAGCTTTTTGATATTTCTAGTCTCAAATGTTTCTGGTTTTTTAGGGGTGATGTGTTTGGTAATGGTAATTGTCTATGGTGAAGCTAATTGCATAGTGGTCTGACCAATTGACTGGGAGGATGGAGTCAATGGTGACTAGAGAGTTAAGAGTGAGAAGCCACAGGGGCGTGGCCAACATGCAAGCGCAGAGGACGTGAGCTCCGTGAGCTCCTCTTGCCGCCGACAACATCCTGAGGAAATTATCCTGTTTGGTGGGGCGATACGATTTGCAACTTCAGGATTAGCTGCATGAATGCCAGAAGAAGCGCCGTGTGCATTCTCACCCTAAGAACCCTGCTCTGGGCGAAGGAGAACGGCAGAGAAGATTCGGCGCGCAGGGCGCGAATAGCTGACTTCAAAATGGCCGCCGCGGCCCGATCCCTGTGTTAGACCGAACTCCTGAAGGGGGAGGAACCCTCGGCTGCCTAGCCCGGAGCGGTGTGCCATGCTGTGTCCCGACACCCGGTCGCTGGGAAAAGGAGAGTTGTGAGACTGTCGGAGCTGTCCCCGAGAGCGAAGGGACCCGGTGGCGCCTTGTGAGCGGGAAGGACGCTCGACTGACGGAGGTCGGGCTGTCCGCACGCACCGGCGAGGAAGACCCACGGGGCTAGATCACACGAGAAGCTAGAACAGGCACCTTCTGGCTGGTCTCCTGCACACAGGCACCCCAGCAACCGGTGCTTACGTAACTTGGAGGGCTAATCACTGCGGACAATTGGCGGCCCTGGTCCAGGATGGCCTGCGGTGCCCGGTGACGCCGTACGTAGGGGACCCCGCGTGAGGAGTGTGCCTGCATCGGAAAGCGCCCTCTGGAGCAGCAAGCAAGTAAGTGGGACTTTCCCACCCCAACCACCCCATCTATCCCGGGGAGCGCCTGGGGTCTCGCAAGCCAACAAAGGGGAAGGGACTACACCGAGCACTCTCCGCCGGACCCCCGGGGCACTGGCCCTTCCCTGCGGAGCCACGGAACAGAGCATAACTGGGGTAAGAATCACCGAGGTGAAGCACACCGCCGGCGCCCTGCCCCGCCAGGTTTTCGCCGTTGGGCCTAGTGGGAGACGCGGTCTTCGACGCACGGCACGATGGGGAAGGACAGGCAGAGAAAAGCATCTACCCAAAGCAGTATGGATCAGTTTGCGATAGCCACGGCCCCGGCTCCCGCGGCGTCAACAACACGAGCGCTCCCTCAACCAGAGGATGAACCTCTCTCACTGCGGGACATTATGGCGGCTATTGCTAGCTCGCGCTCCTCCATGGAGATTAAGATGGATAGTATAGCAGCAGATGTCTCCTTCCTGCGGCACGACCTACAAAAGTTAACTTCCAGAACGAGTGAGGCCGAGCACCGTATCTCAACAGTAGAAGATAACGTCACTGGGATCAACAGGCAGATGTCCCAGGCACTGGCCCGCCTGAAGTCCCTAGAGGCCAAGGTCGATGAGGGGGAGGGAAGGTCTCGTCGCAATAATGTTCGCATCCTCGGCCTCCCCGAGGGGGAAGAGGGGCAGTGCATGGAACTGTTTCTAGAACAATGGCTCACTGACATTTTCGAACCCTACTCTTTCTCAAAGTTTTTCTCGGTAGAGAGGGCACACAGAATGCCCTCGGGCAGACCGATACCGGGCACTCCGCCCCGAACAATAATTGCCAGGCTGCTGAACTATCGTGACAGAGATGCACTCCTGCAATTGTCCCGCTCCCAAGGGTCGATTACACATAATGGGTCGCGAATAGCCTTTTTCCCAGACTACACCCGAGAGGTGCAACGCGCAAGGCAATCCTTCGAGCCTCTCAAAAGACAGTTGGCGCAGTTGAAGGTGAAATACGGCCTTCTCTTTCCGGCCCAACTAAAGATTCACCATAAGGGGACGACAGTGCATTTTACAGACCCACAGGAAGCCTGGAAATGGGCCGAGGCACACATTGAAGGGGATTGGTCCACGAGACCACGACGACAGAGGGGCAGGGTCCGACCCGGGTCACGGCAAATCTCCCCGAGGAGAGCTCCGGAACGAGGGGAGCAGGAAGCTCCGGAGCAACAAGCAGAGCAGGACGCACACTGAAAACGCTCAAAGCCGGCAGCGAAGAGAAAGAGCGTTCAAACGCAGCATACGACTGAGCCACGGGAGACACCCCACCATACAAAACACCAACATACGGCACAAGAAGGAGAGCCCCCCTGGGTAGGTCCCTTCTTGGAGTTTCTCTTAAACTTAAAGTCAAGCCACACCCGCGTTACAGGTAGACACCTGTACCGTTAAGGTAGTTTGTTTCATGTGAGTTGTCCAGTTGACAACTTGGTTTCTCATGTTCGGGCGACAGATGCTTCTAGTTGGGAGGAGTATAGGGTGGGTAGTTATGGGTTTGTTATGTTTAGTTATGAATGGGGCCAGACAAGCAGGGGAGATACGAAAGTTCAAGATAGGGGCAGCACTAAACAAACACACGGAATCCCGGCGCCAGGCGTCGCCACCAGTGGCATATACCTTCTCGTCTACAAATAGTCATGGCCTCCAATAGCTTTGGGACCAGCAAGACCAAGTCACTTAACCTCATGACCTGGAACGTCAACGGACTCGGCAATGTAATCAAACGCCGACTGGTAGGGCAATACTTGAAAAGGCACACGCCAGATATAGTTTTTCTGGTAGAAACACACCTCGCAGGCACAGAATGCTCTTTTTTCAAACGCACTAACTACAGACTTGCACTCCATGCGGGCTTCACAATGGGTTCACGAGGTGTCCTGATCCTGATACATAAAAACCTCCCCTTCCATCTGAATACGGTGACTCAAGACACCGGAGGCAGGTACATACACACGACAGGCACGCTCTGGGGAAACTCCATCACATTGCTCGCTGCCTACGCACCACCAACTTTGCTAACACCACTACTCACCGACATTTCCCCCATGATTACGGAGGATAACTCCGACATCACGATACTTGGAGGTGACTTTAATGAAGTCATGAACCCAACCCTAGACCGCTCACACTTACGCAATAGAAACCCTGAGACACGTACCAAACTCGCCACGTTCACGAACGCCCTAGGCTTGTGTGACGTGTGGAGAGAGCTCCACCCCGACTCCAGGGAATATTCCTTCCACTCTGGGGCGCATGCCTCGCTCTCCAGACTGGATTATTTCTTCATTCCTTCAACAGACCTTCATAGAGCACAAGAAGCTTACCTATTACCCAGGGGAATCTCTGACCACTCCCCAGTGGTGCTGAAAATTATGACCTCTAGACCGACACCCCCGCCAAGTTGGCGCCTGAATAATTATTATTTGGGAAACCCAGACCTGGTAGAAAAACTCCAAGGGGCGACCGAAACGTATTTTGAGCTAAACACGGAGTCTGCAGCAGATCCAGGGTTACTGTGGGAGGCATATAAAGTAGTTCTAAGGGGGGAACTCATTTCATGGACTTCCGCACATAAGAAGAAACACCTCCTCAAAGTACACGAGGCAGAACAACAAGTTAAATTGGCAGAGGAAGCCCACATTGCCCAGGACACGCCTGAGACGAACCGAGCCCTACTCCGAGCACAGAAGCTGCTCCAGAACACAGCACTTGACAACGCCAAACAAGCACACACAGCAATGAGGGCACGTGTTTATGAAACAGGCGATAAAGCTGGCAAATTGCTAGCGTGGCTGGAGCGTAAGGAGCAGGGGAGCAGGCACGTGCATCAGTTACAGGGGGGGAGTGCAGGGCCACTATTATCGGATCAAGCCATTTCACAAGGGTTCGCTGACTACTACGCTGATCTCTACAAAGAGCCCACAACCTGCATGAACACGTCAATAATAGATGAAATTAACCTTCCCACTTTGGACGAGACCCAACAAGAACTATTGGACAGGGATATAACGGAAGAGGAAGTGGCTTGTGCGATGTCCGCCCTCCAATCTGGCAAATCCCCAGGCCCAAATGGCTTTCCGATCGAACTATGGCGGAAGGTGGGGACCAACGTAATTGCCCCACATCTCCTGAGAATGTACCAGCATGCAAAAGAACGGGGTACCCTATCCCCAGACCTGAGAGAAGCCACGATAATAGTATTGCCCAAACCGGACAAGCCCCCGGACAGCTGCAATTCGTACCGGCCAATTTCACTCATAAACAGCGAAGCGAAAATTCTAGCTAAGCTGCTAGCGGACCGTTTACAGCAGGTGATAACAGCGCTGATCCATCCGGACCAGTGTGGGTTCATGCCCCAGAGATCGACGCGCATGAACCTCCACAGACTGCATGCGGCACTGGAAAAAACTGACAGCATTCAAGGGCCGCTGGCCTTACTATCAATCGACTTTGAGAAGGCCTTCGATTCAGTGAGATGGGAGGCCATCTGGGACATAATGAGACGCATGGGGTTTGGAGAAAACTTCATGAGCTGGGTGCAGTTGCTGTACAGCGGGCCGGTGGCCAGGACTAAGGTTAACGGTTGGCAATCTGATCCGTTTAGTCTGGGCAGAGGCACAAGACAGGGCTGCCCCCTGTCAGCAATGATCTTCGCAGTAGCCATAGAACCCTTGGCTATCCTCCTACGTGAAACGCTGCTCTGGGAAGGGTTCCGCTGGTCGGAGACATGGGAAGACAGAGTATCTCTCTATGCGGATGACCTGCTGATATATTTGAAAGACCCGTGCAACTCCTGCCACCGCGTCACACAGATGTTGAAGGAATACGGAGACTTCAGTGGCTTGCGGGTAAACTGGTCAAAATCCACCCTTTTTCCCATCAGCAACGTGGCAGCTGCTAGCCCCGCGGATTGCCCTTACCAGGTCGTGACAGATCAGATTAAATACCTGGGGGTAATCATCACGAAGAACCTGATGGACTACACATCGCTGAACCTACACCCGGTTGTGACAAGGTTTGCGGAGGACACTCGCCACTGGTCTTCCCTGCCACTAACGCTGATGGGCAGAGCAGCCCTATTCAAGATGATTGCACTCCCAAAGTTTCTGTACATCTTGCAAAACGCTCCACTACACATCCCACACCAGGAATTCCTGAAGATAGACCGCATCCTCAGAAAGCTGTTGTGGAGCGGGGGTCATCCGCGGATTGCCCTCTCTACCCTGCAAAGGTCCATCTGGGAAGGGGGGATTGGGCTGCCCAGACTGCAAACTTATTACTGGGCCAGCCAGATGGCGGTGGTGAACGACGTGCTCCATGGGGACAGGAATTTGCCGCACATCAAAAGGATCAACTCCCAGAGTGGAGCTGCCCCCTTGGAACTTCTGTATCGCGGCCGGGGCCGCAGACCAGCTCTAGATATGGACACTAGCATCACAAGCATCTGGTCGGAAGCGCATCGCCACATAGGATGGGACGCGAAACTGACTCTAGCCCAACCTCTGTGGCACAACAAATTTCTCCCCGAAATGTTAAAACTCCCCAAATGGCACGCATGGGCCAGTAGAGGTATCACCAAAATTGGAGACGTAATAAGGGAGGAGACACTGGTCACATTTGAAACACTATGTTCTGAATTCGCCCTCCCTCCTTCTGAGGAATACCACTATACCCAACTGAAACACGCACTGCACGTCCACCGTCACACCATCAGCGATATCCCGGAATGCACCCCGATAGAACGAAACATTGTCCAAGACCGTATACAGCGCAAAGTCACCTCAACCATGTACAACGTGATCACATCCTTTGCTACGCCTGAATTGCTCAGCCTGAAAGCCAGATGGGAGCGCGACGTGGGCTCGCTCCAACCTGAGGACTGGACAGAAGCACTGATGTATCCCCGGGAAGTGGCCATCTCATCGAGACTCCGGCTGGTGCAACTTAAAATCCTACACCGCATCTACTATCCCAGAGTGGCACTTTTCCGCTGGGGCAGAATCCCGGACGCGCGTTGCCTACGCTGTAAACGGGAAGAGGGCACCTTCTTCCACATTATATGGGAATGTGACAAAATACAGCAATTTTGGAGGAAATGCTGTGACAAGCTATCCAGAGCCATGGGCAAACCAGTGCAAAGGGGACCAAAACAACTCCTGTTAGGGATCTCCGACGAAAGTGATCTGACCCGCTACGAGAAATTGCTCTGGTCGACCGCAACAGCAGTCCTCAGAAGGAACATTGCGCAGCTATGGGGATCCGAGAGAACACCCTGTTATGACCAGTGGGTCACAGATGTGGACATTTGCGTGATAATGGAACGCAGGGTGTATGCTGCAAGGGGGTGCCCGCAGAAAGCAGACAAGATATGGCAGAGATGGGAAGAGGATGACTGAGTCCCAGACGAGATGTAACGAGTGTAACGAGTGTAACGAGACATATCGGCGGGCGACGCCAGGCTAGCGAACCTGGAACGCACAAACTGCCTCACGAGCCTCCTCACCGCAGAATTAATGACCCCGAGAATTAAAGCCCCATTCTTTGTTTTCTTTGCTTTCTTTTCCTTTTCCCTTTCCCTGGAGCTATTTAGCCCCTCTCCTCCCCCCCCCTCCCCCTTCTTTGTTATGATGGGATACTTGTAATGTTATATGCATGTTTTCAAAACCAAATAAAGTTTTTGATTAAAAAAAAAAAGAGTGAGAAGCCAGTCTAAGGTTCTTCCTTTTGAGTGGGTGGGTTTATCTACCAGTTGTATGAAGTTCATCTCTGACATGGCTGTATAAAATGTAGATGCTTCTGAGTCGAGGGGGTCATTGTATCCTAGGTTAAAGTCACCGAGGACTATGCATTTGGTTTTAGGCTTGAAGAGGGGTGTTAGGAGTAGTGGGATGTCCAAGTCAGGGTGTGTGTTTTTGTTGGGTGATCTGTACACCACTAGTAGGTTGGTGGTGCTTTTGGGGTTGGAGGTATACTTGACTAGTAGGAGTTCATAACCTTGTATCTGTTCTATTGGGCATGCTCTGATTTCCAGGGTGGTTTTGGCTATTATGGCAACTCCGCCTCCTTGGGTATTTGTCCTGTCTGTTCTCAGGATGCTGAATCCTGGGGGAATAGCAAGGGCTAGAAGTGGTCCTGCTGCTGGGTGAAGCCAGGTTTCAGTGACCACCAGCATATCAAGGTGTTGGTCTACAATGAGGTCATGGATATCTATAGCATGGGCACCTAGTGAGCGGGCATTGATGAGTGTAGTTTTGAGGATGAAGGTAGGGGCAGGGGGTGGTGTGTTACCTTTGATGGGGGAAGAGTCAGTGGTTTTGTTATTGGTTA
Source organism: Ambystoma mexicanum (assembly GCF_040938575.1). Taxonomy (NCBI): domain Eukaryota; kingdom Metazoa; phylum Chordata; class Amphibia; order Caudata; family Ambystomatidae; genus Ambystoma; species Ambystoma mexicanum. The sequence continues at coordinate 290,435,239 of NC_090936.1, read as the reverse complement.
GGTGTTTGAGTGGTGCGTTGTGGAATCTTTTGTGTTGGAAGTTAGTGGGCGTGGTGTTTAGTTTGGTCAGTGTATTGGGTGAATTGGTGAGTGAGTTAGCTCGTAGGGACATTTTGGTTCTAGACATGAGTCTATTGAGTCTTTCAATGCCCAGGATGGGTGTGGTTGTGTCATTAATGCAGATGGGTATGGTGTGATTGTATGTAGGCGGGTTGGGACTAAGGCACGGGATGTCTGAGGTTGCTGCCTTCTTGATGGTGATGGGCGTAGTGTAGGCCTGAGGAGATGGTATGGGGAAAGGGGGGAGTGTGGGGAGGAAAGGGGTGGGGCAGGGGATGGGGAAGTGGCGTGGACAACCTGGTCTAACTAATCCATCGCCAACCTTGATGAAGTGTCCTCTGGTGCATGGTGTAACATTAGGGACTATACAAAAAGGGAACATGATGATGGTGAGGAGTGCTAGCATTATATTAGTGGGTGCTGGGTGGGTAGAGCTAGAGTTCAGTGAGCTGTCTAGGCACCTGGACTGGGAGCAATAATCCAGTGCAGGCAGGCAGTGCTCTAATGCAAACACAGCATCAGCCTGGGTAGCTAGTAGGGTGCACGGGCAGTGGGTCAGCTAAATTTGATTATAGTAATCAGGGCGCAAGAGTAAAGGTCGCTAGCGGGGTGCACAGGCAGTGGGTCACCTAAAATTGATATTGGCAATCAGGCAGAGAAGCATAGGTCACTAGCAGTATGCACAGGCAATGGGTCGCCTAAGTTCGATATTGGCGATTCAAGGCACAAAACATAGCAGGGTGCACAGGCAGTGGGTCACCTAAATTCGATATTGGCGATTCAAGGCACAAAACATAGCAGGGTGCACAGGCAGAAGGTCACCTAGATTTGATTTTAGTAATTCAGGGCACAAAGCATAGCAAGGTACATAGGCAATGGGTCACCCAGATTCAATATTGGCAATCAGAACAGAGGAGCATAGGTCACTCACAGGGTGCACAGGCAATGGGACACCTAAATTAGATATTGGCGATTCAAGGCACAAAACATAGCAGGGTGCACAGGCAGTAGGTCACCTAAATTCGATAGTGGCGATTCAAGGCACAAAACATAGCAGGGTGCACAGGCAGTGGGTCACCTAAATTCGATATTGGCGATTCAAGGCACAAAACATAGCAGGGTGCACAGGCAGAAGGTCACCTAGATTTGATTTTAGTAATTCAGGGCACAAAGCATAGCAAGGTACATAGGCAATGGGTCACCCAGATTCAATATTGGCAATCAGAACAGAGGAGCTTAGGTCACTCACAGGGTGCACAGGCAATGGGACACCTAAATTCGATATTGGCGATTCAAGGCACAAAACATAGCAGGGTGCACAGGCAGTGGGTCACCTAAATTCGATATTGGCGAATCAAGGCACAAAACAGCAGGGTGCACAGGCAGAAGGTCACCTAGATTTGATTTTAGTAATTCAGGGCACAAAACATAGCAGGGTGCACAGGCAGAAGGTCACCTAGATTTGATTTTAGTAATTCAGGGCACAAAACATAGCAAGGTACACAGGCAGAAGGTCACCTAGATTTGATTTTAGTAATTCAGGGCACAAAACATAGCAAGGTACACAGGCAATGGGTCACTAGCAGAATGCACAGGGGGTGAATGAGTAACCTAGAGTCGAATTTAGTTAGTATAGTGAGGAGTTGCATTATATAGCAAACTGGGGATTGTGCTTTGCTAGAGGAGGGGCTGTGTGTGGGAACATGGAGGTATAGAGTTCCAACTAATAGTCGATTATGCGGCACGGTAGCAGTAGTAGCTTACCTAGAGCAGGGAGGGCAGAGGTGCGGGTCCCATGCTCCTTTTGTGCTGAACCAAGGCTGATTTTCCACACTGTCGGGAGTGGGGCTGGTTCCAGGAGCGCCACAGAGCGCAAACAGGAGCAAACAGGCTCGACTGGCCTTAAGAGGCCTTCGGGTGGCCGCCGGCTCTTCCGCCTGCCGGCGGATGTTTGTATTTTAATATGAATACAAACACGCGTTGCCTAGCAATGTGGAGGCGTCTCAGCCTCGTTTCCGTGCCGCATCGCGCCCGACATTTTGGAAAAGGTAAATGTCGGCGCGTGCGGTCTTAGGGAGAAATTGGGGGCTAGGGGTGCCGTGGAGATGATGGGGTGCCCAGGCAGGGCTGGATGCAGCATCTGTTGGTGGCTGCAAGCGGGGAGGGCAGGCTGCTGCGTGGGTGCAGCGTGCTCCGTGCGGGGACCTCCTCGCTGGGTCCTCGTCGCTGGATCCTCGTTCCTGGTGGGTGGGTGTGGGGGCTCCTGCCCTCTCCACTGGTGGGGAAGTAGATGGGGAGCAAACAGGCTCGACTGGCCTTAAGAGGCCTTCGGGTGGCCGCCGGCTCTTCCGCCTGCCGGCGGATGTTTGTATTTTAATATGAATACAAACACGCATTGCCTAGCAACGTGGAGGCGTCTCAGCCTCGTTTCCGTGCCGCATCGCGCCCGACATCTTTGAAGCATCGCTTCGCATTCCTACGGCGCCGCGCTGAACTCACCTGCTTGGCGGTACTTCAGCATTCCATCACGCTCTCTCCATCTCACGGCCGCCCTCCGACACCTAAGGAGACAAAGACAGCAAGGTGAGCAAGGGGGCTTCTCTAAGGCTATACGAGCTACCCCCAAGGACTTACCTGATTTACCACGGGGGGTACTCACCTCATCTCGGGTCGGCGCAGTCAACTCTGCTTCATCGCCGTACCCCGGCCCCTAAGGGGAAAACCACAATAGACTTACCTGAATCTTACCAATTGCCATTTGGAAATCTTCGAGTGGATTAATCGGCAACCTGCAAGGAATCGGACAGAGTGAAGATCAGACATTTGAACTCTTATGAACAATTGGACTTTAGAGTCAATACTGGAACTCACCAATTCCTTTACGCCAGTGAAGTAACTGGTCATCAACGCGCCCCTGCGGTCGACGCAGAATGGAGAGCTCATCCTTCCGAACCATCAGGTGAGACTAAGGAGGGGACATCAAGAGTGATCTGTGGGAAGACAACGGGAGTGGGGAAGGTGGGTTGACACTCAATTCCACGGGTGGTTAATTCCTCTTCTCCTTTGCAGAAGAATATTCCTGCGAGCCAGACAAACTAGGCTGAGCGGGCCAGTCCAGTCAGTCATGTCGGCGCTACACGTCACGCTGGTGGAAACAACAGCGGCCCAGTTCCGGTCGACGCCCCCGTGGGAACCAGGTGAGCGTAACAGTGTGCTTTAGATGCCTGGGTAGACTATGGGGGGCAGGGGCTGTCAGCAGAAGCTAAATTATGGGTGAGTAGGTGCATGTTTGTGTATAAAGTGCAGTGGGAGTGAAACGCCATTTTAAAAATAGCAGCCGTATTGAAATTGAAGACTAACACTGCGCTGCAGCCACGATCATAGAAGTAAGCATGTGCATGCAGGAATAGGTTGTAACATGGGCAGTGGTGAGAAAGGCCACAGCCACAGAGATTCATAAACTTTCCATTGTCTCCTACTGCCAGCATTCGTATCCCAGGAGGAATGTTCTGACATGGCAATGAGGGGGCTGAGAGCTCCATGCGAAAAATGTATCCCAAGAGAACGAGGGCACGAGCCTCTGACCATAAAACTGTTAGATACCCAATCAATCAAAAAAGATCAGAAACAGGGGCAGCTGCCCCCACCATTAAGCCATGTGATTTGTGCTGCGAGGTGCTGGGAGGGGCAAAACAACAAACTTAAAACTAGGATGGGGAGCTTTGGGAAGGCACCATCGCATCCGGGATAAGGCTAGGGTTTGTAAGTTATAGTGACCTCAAAAGTATACTTTGAGCCCATGTCTGCAGAACCAGGTGCACATTAGGTTAGAGATAGAGAATGCATTGTTTTTAGTTCCTAATTGGCAATTAGTTGTAGCTTCACGCCCAATGATGCACCAGAAGTAGACGGGCAGAAGAGGCTGGGACCAATGGCCTGGCATCCCTTATGGAGCAGGTAACCTATGTATTGGGTTACACCAACCAGCCATTCGGATTTGTAACCTATGTAATTTACGCCACTAATTATGCTGTTCCCCCTTTTAATGTGTTACTTGCTTTGATATTGCGAGAGCGCTCCATGGCAGCAGAGTTCTTTGCTGGCACGTCTTTATTTTTGTAGAAATAAAACTTGTTCTCCTTGCAAGAGGTGTAACTGGCCTTTTTCCCTATTGGGTTGTATTTTTTGTGGTGCGAGGGTTGAGGGGTTTTTCTACAAAGCAAAGAAGTAATAGGAAAGGGCTTAGAGCAGAGTGAGCATAGCCAAGTTTCTGTGTGGCACTTTCCTAAAGTAAAAGGAGGAGCACAATGTACATTTCTTCACACATTGGTGGTGCAGCTTGTATTGTTGCTCTAAAGGTTCTAGGCTGTTATGCTTTGGCTTATAACTTTGCCTTCATCTTGTGTCTTGGTGGAAATGACTAAGGGAATGCTGCAACACAGAACAGCAGACAGTAAAAGCTGGCAAAGTTGACAAGAAAGTGAACACCAATGGCACGCACATAAATTTGCATTATACCTTCCCACTCCTCAAATCTTTCCTCTGGTGTCCACTCAGCTATGCCCCCATTATGACCGTGCCTTTTCTTCACACACAGCAAGCATGCAAAATCCTCTTTACACTCCCATGGCTCTTTTCTCACAAACACCCCCATTGCGTATTCCGCTAACGATGGGTATGTCCGATATCCCCACATTGTTTGTACACCATCCTAAATAAATTAAAAGTTCTGGCATCTACTTTTTACCAACAATTCTATTTATCACTCTGAGGTGTGACTCTACATTAAGTAACATGCACACCATAAAAAGTCCTCTAAGTCATACACTCCTCCTGCTATTTTGGGCCATCATAATAATGACTTGTATCAACTCCACACCCTGCCCGCTGCAGGAGAGAAACTCCCGACTCCGAGCAAGACTGCCACAGATCTACGATCCCAGGATCATAAGAATCAGACCCCAAATTTCCGAGCACAACCTCTGTGCCACTGATCCTAACCTTTCTGCTCTAACTCATGAAGTAATGCAAAAAACTCAGACCCATCGCACCACCTATTCTCTTCATAACCAAAAGCGAACCAAGCATCCTAAAATAAGACCTATCCAAGAGCGGAACAAAAAAAATACCATATCAGGAGCCCTCATCAACGCAAGATCTATTATTGTGCACTCCACTGAAATTGCTGACTTACTGACTTCTGACGACCTAGAGCTTATGGCTGTCACTGAGTTCTGGCTTCACGATGCTGCAGGACCTGCACTCATGATCGCTATACCTGACGACTACCATATACTCAGAGTTGATAGACCCAACTCTAGAGGAGGTGGCCTTGCAATCATAGCCAAAACTAAACTGGCATTAAGGCTAACAACTCCCCCTGATATTAAATCCTGCGAACTACTAGCAGCTAAATTACCCATCTCCAATAATAGTACACTAACTATTCTCCTAGTGTATAGACCACCTGGACCATTAGGCACCTTTGAGGAAGACCTCTCCAGCCTCCTTACTAACAATATAAAGGATTCCACACAGCTCTTATTACTAGGTGATTTTAATCTGAGCTTTAATTATGCAGAGGACAAACAAGCCCAGTCCATTGAAACTATCTTAGTTGAACACGGCCTGACCCAAAACGTCTTCGCTCCCACGCACATAAAAGGGCGCACACTAGACTAGGTAGCTAATCTAAACTGTTCTATCACTATCTCGAAAATAACCCCTCAAGATTGGACTGATCCCCATCTTATTAACTTCTCATCCACTATTGAGCTCCAAAAGCTGACAAACCTCGAAACAGTACCTCCACTCCCAACCAGAAGCAAAAAAGAAATTACGGCTGAAAAATTACTTCCTCTCCTCTTATCAGCCCTGTCAGTCAACACTAATCATTCTGACCCTAATGCGCTAGTTGAGACCTTTAATAACACCATGTCCATGGCCTTAGACATTATAGCCCCAGTCAAACTGCGCAAAAGCAAACAAAATTCCCATCTCAATACATTGTTCACTCCCCACCTCAAAGAACTACGTTTACAAAAAAGGAAACTCCAAGCCATCTGGAGACACTCACCCACGGATGAGAATAAAACATTACTATCTAACCTCGCCAACAAATATAAGAAAGAAACGGCCACCCTTCACCTTATCTACAGGCCCCCAGGGCCGGCACCCACCTTTGTCAGTGAAATTTCCACTCTTCTTCTTGACAAAACAAAACACAACTCCCAAACAATAATCTTAGGTGACTTCAATCTAGGTCGCGGCGACCCTAAGGATCCTGTAGCAACTGATCTGGAGTATTCTCTTACTGACCTTGGCCTCACCTTGTACATACAAGAACTGACCCATATCAAAGGCAGGACCATCGATTGGTTAGCCGGTTCCAACTGCAACATCCAGGTCCTCAATAACTCCCCATGCTTATGGTCTGACCATCACATCATAACATTTAACATTGAAGCTACCCCGCGAGCCCCAACACCCATAGCCCCATCCCTCCCCACCCGCAATAAAAAAAAATATAACAAGAGAACAATTCCTCCCACTGTTACTCCCCTCTCTTAATGCGGCGACCAACGCCTGCTCTGACCCCACCTCCCTAGCAGACATCTACAACCAAACGATGCTCACGGCTATTGACACTATAGCACCAATTAAACCTAGGAAGGCTAAACCACGAGCACATCTCAACTCATGGTTCACTCCACAGCTAAGAATCCTCCGCAAAGCAAAACGCTGCGCAGAAAACCGTTGAAAAAGCCACCCATCTGATGAGCATAAAGACGGCTTCCTCCTCGCCTCCCTCACTTATAAAGACGCCATCATCATTGCTAAAAAAGAATCGCTTAATAATCGTATCATGCAAGCCGACTCTAATTCCAAGGAACTCTTTAGAGTCCTAAAAGAGCTTGAAACCCCAGTCTCCCCGCCAGACACTTGCACGAAAGCCAGCAAATAGTGTGCTAACATTCAAGCAGCCCTCCTAAACAAAATCTCTATGCTCCAATCTAAAATAAAAGAAAAGCAGGACTGCCTGAGGCGTGACAACCGCTCATTCTCCCCTACTAGGCCCACCCTCTCCAACTCTGCCAACATCAAACCTTTCACCTTCGCACCGCTCACTGTCACCGAAGTAGAAAACATCATCCTCAGGATGAAACCATCCAACTGCCAAGGTGACCCGTGCCCAGCTCCCATCATTAAGGACTCCGCCCATGACCTAGCCCCATTCATTACAGCCTTCATAAACTCATACTTTGATACAGGTATTGTCCCGGACAACCTTAAAGATGCCTGGGTGATCCCGCTACTAAAAAAACCTTCCCTTGACCCAAGCATACCCACGAACTTCCGACCTATTACTACAGTACCATTTCTGCTGAAGATATTGGACCGTGCAGCTTACCTGCAGATCCAAAACTACCTTGAATCAAACAATCTGTTAGGTCTACGACAATCCGGATTCGGGCCCAGACATGGGACCGAAACAGCTCTATTAGACCTAAAAACCCAGATCAAAGTCCTGAAGGACAAGGGCAAATTAGCAATGCTATTAATCCTCGACCTTTCCGTCGCATTTGATTTGGTTAACCACCAGATCCTTTGCAGGCACCTCCACTCTGCTGCCAACTTCTCTCCCTCCGCAGCGGCCTGGATCAAATCCTTCCTGAGTAACAGATCTATGAGGGTCTTTGCACCTTCCGCTGCCGCAGTTCCCTCCCCTATTCATTGCGGTGTTCCTCAGGGTTCTTGTGTGTCACCTACTCTTTACAATATCTTTACGAAACCACTCTTTCATGTGCTTGATTATCTGGGTGTCTCCTACACCAACTATGCGGACGACACCCAGATACTCATTCCCATCTCTGGTGATTATCTTGCTGACACCAAGGCCCCCAATGACGTCTACTTGGTCATCCAAGCCTGGATGGCCCAGCACCAGCTATGTCTGAACGACGATAAGACGGAGCTACTTATCCTGGGTACATCGCAACGCCTGAGCAAACTTGAGCCATCCTATCAGTCATTCATCATAGACGGCAACTCCATACAAGTCTCGAAAGACACTAAAACACTAGGCTTTTACCTGGATTCCACCTTATCCTTGTCAAGACAAACTAATGCAGTCAGGTCCACCTCCGCCTACACGTGCAAACTCATTTCAGCCTGCAGACCAGTCCTCACCACCCACAATAGCGTCACACTGGCGAGAACACTTATCATGGCAAAAATAGATTACTGCAGTGCTCTATATTTAGGCACCAGCCAAGAAAACCTGTCCAAACTCCAAACCACCCAGAACAATGCAATTCGAGCGGCCCTGAACATCCCTCGTAACCACCACATCTCAGAAGCCAGAACTAGCCTAAAGTGGTTACCCGTGAAGCAGAGAATTTCCCTAAAAATGCTCGCCCTCAAGCACAAATGCCTAGCCAACAAGGCTCCGATCTATCTCTGCAGTCGGCTTTCGCGCCACTCCACTGCCCGTCCACTAAGAATTGCTCAGACTCACTGCCTTACTATCCCTAGGTTTAAGCTCCAAAAAGCGGGAGGCACTAGCTTCCCTGTCCTAGCCTCCAAACTTTGGAACACCCTCCCCGCTGCCATCAGAGCTGAAGACTCCTTCAACACCTTCAATAATAAAACCAAATCTTGGCTCTTTGACCAGCAATAGTTGTGTTAGACATCTGTCCTACTTACCCAGCCCGCCTGTTCCCCTGCACGATTTCCAGTCTGCTACCTTCCCAACTACCTCAGGGATACTTCCTCTGCGGAGCCTAGGGACACTGTACCATGTGTAATATTTGTAATTATTAAGATTGTTACTATGCTGTATTGGTATACTTTTATTGTAATCTATCTCCCTGTATGTTCTTTTCTTGCAGCCCTGTACAAATTGCGCCCTGATGCCCCCGGGCCTGATGGTCTGCGCGTTATAAATAAACAAATACAAATACAAATACAAATAATCCAGACCAAAAAGAACTCATTTAACGACAGAATCACTAAGGCCAATTCCAACTCCAAGGAGCTTTTCACCATCCTCCGGGAAATGGAACATCCTACTGTATCATCAGATAATGTCCCGAAAGATAAACAATGGTTTACAAGCAGCCAAAATGCCTTAGCCAATAAAATAGTAACTCTGCAGACTAAATTAGCGAACAAAAAAACTTCCTTGCGCTCCATAGAGACACCCACTACCCCATTGCTTCATACACCACCTACCGACAAACCCTTCAGGTTCACCAATATCTCCATACTGGAAACAGAAGAATTATATTCTACCTTTCCTCTGCTTCCTGTATATATATATTTGTAATGTATGTGTTGTAATAACCACCTGCTGCAACTAAGCTCTAAATATTCTTGTAACTGCTGCGCCCTGCTACCTGAGGGTTTGCTGTGCATTATCAAATAAATAAACAAACAAACAAACAAAATACATGAAGAGCCATGTAAATAGCATATTAACAAGGGGGGTCGTGGGAGTCCCTCTGCCAGACATTAGTCCTGGTTTCAAGAGCCTTACCCAGATTCTTTAGATCTATATCTTCACAGATGAGAAATATCTAAAACATATCGGTCTTTGTCCTGCCCAGGGGTAGTCCAGCACCAAAATGCTAGGCAATTCTCCTCTGAACAAGAGTACCAACAGCAACCCAAGACACGTGTTTCGGTCTGGTTGGACCTCATCAGTAGGGTGGAGCTGTGCCTCTCAAAGAATAGTGAGCAAGGGCTCCATGTCTGGATTCCCCTAGTAACTTAGGGTGTAAATAGCATAGCCCACACACATAGGCATCACAATGTCATTATGCAACACATTAACCTGCCATGTCACAAACTCCCACACGTACGCAGTGTCAATGCAAGTGAAGGGTAGCATGAAAGCAGCCATGGACATGTGTGGAAGGTCTAAATACCACATGCAGTGCATGGTGCATAGCGCCTGCTTGTTACACGAGCATCTGACTGGCATAGTTCAGTCACCAACATCACTGATGCAAATACACATATACCACGTAGCATAGCCATGCCTGAACTGTTGAACTGCATGAGATGGAACTTGCTGACTACTGTCCCTTAGCCATGTACAATGGATGTGACATGACATGACATGTAATTCACAAACTCAATACACACACGTTTCACAAGGTGCTTCGATGCATGGGTGGTCAAGCCAGACACACCCTTCCCATGAGGCCAGGTCACATTGACATCACGCGAGTGAATAGGCACGGTGAAGGTGAGACCTGGGGTTGGAAGTGAGAGTGGCCAGTGCAGTACATGGGAACCGCATACAAATAAAATACAACTACATAATCAGCAATGAAAATGCGGCGGGCTGGTGGAAGTGGAAGTGCAGGCATCAGGTGTCAATTGCTGCTAGAGGGGTGTAGGGATACGGTTAACAGTCACCGAGTGTGGGGGATGGCAGGGAGGCAGTGTATGGGTTCAACTGGTGGCTAAGATGGCCGTGTCAGAGTTAAGAGTGTGGGCAGGTGACTAGTGCATTCTCTCAGTCATCCAGGACTCCAGCAGGGGAGAGGAGGAGACAAAGCACAACACACGAGTAAGCATCAGAAGGGCCTCCAGACCCAGAGAAGGTTCATCTCCAGTTCCATTGAGGGAGGGAGGCTGTACCAGAGGGAGGCCCCAGCTGAAGTTAGACATTAACACCAGCTAATTGCTATGAGAAGTAACTGACCCTGAGGGAGTAGGAAAGGGATGATCAAAGACCATGAGAAGGAAGCGAATTTGGAAGATGGAGTTAGCGAACTGCTGACCCAGGACCCATAAGGCCTTGTGGACAATGCACAGGGATTGAAAATGAACAGTCATAGCCACTGGGAGCGAGTGCCATCATCATAGTCCTATGGAAATACAATACCTGGCCTGAGACAAAAGGACAATTCTCACAGTCCAGTTCTGGATGAGTTGCAGAGGGAAATGAGTCGAAGCACCAGTCCTCTGGAGACAGTGAGCTGCTGGGGGAAGGAGAGGAAAGGAAGAATACTCCTGAGTATGTGCAGCTGGCAGGGTAACCTCTCAGAGACGTCAGAGATGTGTGGAGAGAAGGCGAATGTGGAGTGCAAGATTGTCACAGGCTATACGCCATCACAGGTTGGAGCAGGAAGAGGGCCAAGAGAGGCTGGACAGAGAGTGACATGGAAGGAGCGAGCAGGTGTGGTGATGGGGTATGTCACAGTGTGCAGCACATCATGCGTATGCAGTCTGCAGGACAACAAGCACGTGTCAGTCCACCATGACATGGTTCACCCATGGCAGTCTTGTAAATGCAGGCAGAACTTCCAGACAATCATTACACTTAATCCAAGCAACATACACATATCCTGGACACACACACATCACCACTCACCAGACATTCCCTCATAAATTGGCAGGTCTCCCACGCCTTGGATCTGCTCCACATCAATCATAGCACCTATGATCACCTCATGTGGAGTGAGTTCTTCGTCCTCTCGTGGTGAAAGGTGGTGACCTCCAGTCACCAGAGTAGAGGTGTAGTTGGCACCCAGCTTATCTTTGGCTCGGTGCCGGAGGTCATTCCGACGCTTCACTGCCTCAGAAGCTGTGCGCCTCTTATGGCGCAAAGCGTTCATACGATCAGATACACACTGCCAGTGGGCCATACGCTGGGCAGGCGTATGTGTGCTCCCTGCCCGCACAAGCATGTTGTATTTGTGTTCCTGCACGTAGTCCACGAGGATCTGGAGTTCCTCATCACTAAAGCTCCTCTTCCTCGATGTGTGGATCTCCTGTGCCATGCCTTGGGGCTGAGCCTGTGCGCCTACTGCACGCTTTGCATTCTTGCAAGGTCGTGCAGACCCTGAGTGTCTGGGACCACTTGGGTCAGTAGGAGCTGGAGCACTGGTAGACTGGGCTGTGGCATCACCCACTGATGCTCTGACAGTAGGTAGCCTTGCAGGCATGTGTACCTGTGTACTGGTGGCTGGACCTTTGTCTGCACCTCTCTTGCCCTTGGAGACACAGACATCCACCCCTGGGTCTCTGCGGGCCTGGGCCGGGACCACAACAGGCCTGGCTGGGTGACCTTGAGCCTGGGTGGTGGTTACTGCAGCTGCCCCTGCATCTACCTTACCCTGCCTGGTGTGGACAGCAGATGGCAATGCTGCCCCAGGGCCCTGGGTGCTGGTGGCTGGACCTTTGTACGCACGCCTCCTGCCCTTGGAGACAAGGGCATCCGCCGCTTGGTTTCTGTGGGCCTGGCCCAGGACCACTACAGCCTGGCTGGGTGTCCCTGACCCTGGGTGGTGGTTGCTGCAGCTGCCCCTGCAGCTACCTCACCTTGCCTGGTGTGGACAGCTGATGGCAATGCTGCCCCAGGACCCCGGGTGATGGGGACGTCAGCATCAGCTGCATCTCCCTGACCCTGTTGGGTGGAGCGCATGGCTCTCCCAGCATGGCCCCGGACACCTTGTCCACCTTGGCCACCTCCGCCACCTTGTCCGCCTTTGCCTCCCTTCCCACTTGTTGCCCTCCCAGTCATGGCTCTGATGGATTAGTGCAATGGGAGGTGCAGTTATCAATTGTCCTGGGCAATTTGAGTGAGGTGGCAGTGTACGTGTTGTTAAACGTACCAGTGTGCCGCAGCAAGGCTCAATGTAATCCCTGGGGAAAAATAAACAGACTGTGTAATGCACAGGCACCCAAGAAATGAAAAACACGTGTAGGCGACCCCTCGGTAGCCCACGTGTAAAGGAAAAACGTAACACAGTACACTGTGGCACCCAGCAACACAAAAAATACATACGCGAAGAACACGTAAGCTACTGTGATGTTAAATAAGGGGTTATGTGACACACAGGGGCACCCACAGAATGCAAAATGCATACGCAAATCACTGTCTGCCTCAAAAGTACACGCACATGTGCGCAGAGGCAATCCCCCACCAAAACAAGAGGCTTGCACGGTTGCAGTAGTGAACAGATCGTGTGGAAACAAAGTCCACACGTCCGTCCACTATAACTCGCGCAAGCATGTGATGGTCTCCTATGGACTACTTTATCCCGATCCTGAACGCCACGCCCAACATTCAGCGCGTGTTACGTAATTTACGCGCTTAGGACCCTTTCTCTGATTTCACGCTGATGCACACTTTCTGCACGTGCAGAGTCACTCTGTTTCCAGCTGCCCACGCGAGTAACATGGAAGACCCACGCTCCTACCTACCAGCCAATTTACCTGCCTTCAAGTGCCTCCTACGAGCCATCTGCTGCTGCCTGCCCACTCTGTGTGCCTGCTGCCCATGTGCCCTGCAATTTTGGTGCCTGCTGTACAGCCATTGCCAATGCTCCTGTCGTCGGACCTGTGACCACCTCTGCTGATCCAGAAGACTCCTGAAGTGCCAGACCACCGCTCCACAGCCCAGCCGCGGGACCACCTTGCTGACCCACACCTGCCTTGGGGGTTTCCATGTCTGAAGCAACATCATCGGAGGCAAGTGGCAACCCCCCCCCCCCGGCAGCAAGGCAGAGGGCTGTCAGCTTCTCAGTCAGGGAAGTTGATATCCTGGTGGAGCAAGTCCTGCATCATTATGATGCCTTCTTCCATGGACCAACGCAAGTTGGCAAGGATGGACGGAGGAAGATCTGGGCGGACATTGTGGGTGCCATCAACGCGGAGGGGGTGGCATCCCGGAACTACCACCATGTCCACAAGCGCTGGGAGGACTACAAAGCCAGGACCCACAACAAGGCCCGGTGCTTCCTCCAGGCTGGTGAGAAAGAACCAAGGGGGGTTCCGGGGCAGTTTGAGCACCGACAGCATGCAGGTCCTGGAGCAGTTCTACCCAGCGCTGCACGCCGAGGTCATGGAATTGCAGCTCCGTCTGGAGTCGACTGGCAAGTGTCCATGTGTTGTTGTCCTCCACAGTGCATGTGCATGTTGATGTGTGGTTTGAGTGTGAACCTTGACCCTGTGTCAGGCATGCCTCTTGAACGGATGTCTGTGTGCATGTCCCATACAGTGCTGCATATTTGTCCATTCAAGCATGTGTGACATCAACGGTGTGTCAGTTACAATGTGTGATGCGCTGCAGCCTGTAACGACGTGCACTTGGTTGCATACATGTGTATGGACATGGCCGTGTGAGAGGTGTGACACATGGGTGCTGTCGGCAACATCATGGACATGCATGGTGTACATGTGCATGTGTCTGAGAAGGGACTGTGTGACTGGCCAACAATCCTGGATCGATGTTACCGGAGCATTTGAATGTGTGCTTAACTCTTGCTCGCTAATTGACATTGAGTGGACTCTGATGTGATGGCTCCATGCCCTGCCTCAGGACTGTCAGGTGATGTGTGTGAATTACATGTGTATGTCCCATTATGCATGTGAGGGGCATGCGCAATTTGTAGGTGCTGACAGTTCCTTGTCCAAGGATGTAATTGACGGTTGTGAAGACAGTCATGTATGTGCTTGTGTGTTAATGGCAAGTACCAGTGTGTTGTGGAGGGTGATGATGTTTGTGGACTTTTCCAGTGCAATTCATGTGCATATGTTTTGTGCCATACACACAAATGTACATTGCCCTGATGTATTTGTTTCTATGTCTCCCTATCCACAGCGACGTTGGAAGAAGAGGGCGGAGAAGGTGCTGTGGAGCAAGGCAGTGGGGATGCCTCCACCAGGCACAGACGCAAAGCCCAGTCTCGCTCCCAGATTATTTCATCTTTGGAGAGCGACGAGACTGGTGCCACGTCCGAGACAACAGCCGCAGCTGCTGAGGGGAGGTCCAACAGGGCGAAGGTGGTTGTGGTCTCCTCGGCAGTGGGAGGGACAGGTGAGGTCGCAGAGGGGCAATCCGATGCGGAAGAGGGTAGGGAGGCATCCAAGTTGGTGGGGGAGGAGGAGGAGGCCGCATCAGCCCAGTCCATGGGGTGATGAGGTGGGTATGACTGGTGCAGTCCAGACTTCGGGGCAGGAGGCAGTGCAGGACATGGTGGAGGGGCTTGTGCCTAATCCTGTCTCTGGGACTGCGACTGCGCCAGTATGCACATGCGGGTATGCCCAGGCCAAACCCATCCGCAGGTGGCAGATGTTTCCACACAAACGGAAACACCAATACCTGCAGATGTCGCCATTCGGGACAGGATGGAACCATTGCTAGCTGGTAGCATGAGGCGTACAGGCACCATTCGTGATGATGTGCAGGTTTCCAATTTGGGGCTTGCACATAATCACAATGAGGTTGTGCATCTCGTGAACTGGCTAGCACATTTCCTTGTCTCGAATTGGGTGCGTGGGCCGGCCAAGATACCACTAGGGCCCCCTGTTAACCTGTCCCAACCCCGGCGGCCATTCTGGTGGAGATCTCATCCCTGCCAGAGTCGGGAGTTGAAGTTGGATCAGCCGAGGTGGTCACCACACAGATCCAGCCGGCGAAAGGAGCTTTGGCAATGGAGGGAGAGCAGGCACAAAGGAGCAGGGCACATGCACACCAGCCCCGGGGGCCCAGGGGGTGTCATCATCCCGGAGGCTGTCCTTAAGGAGCAGGTACTGGGCTATTCGGCAGCAGCAGGCTTGGCATAGAAGGCTACATTACTCGGGGCCTACCAACTCAGGGAGGAGGGTATCGGCCATCAGGCAGGAGGCAAACGTGGACCTTACACAAAGGATGTCTTCCGTGTTGGAGTGTTTTGGGGAGCAGATTGGGGCAGAGCGGCAGCGGGCAAGGGAGGCATGACTCTCCATGGCCAGGGTGGAGATGTCACTGCGTCGGGCAGAGAGGCGGGCTGAGGTCCTCGAGGAGACTTGCAGGGAGTGGGAGAGCATCATGTTGGAGCCCCTGCAAGCACTCGAGGTGAGAGCGGAGGCCCGCCTAGGGGAATTGGACACAGTGTTCGATGATGCCCTGGCAGAGACATTGAGGGAGCATGGTGAGGAGGAAGACTAGCCCACTGCCCTTGTAAATAGTTCTTTAGTGACAAGTTTAATTAATCATTTTTTTATGATTTGGAGTTTTTGGATTCCACTCCACTATTTTTGTACGTAGTTGTTTGTGAGTGATTTACCTTTTGTTTTCTTTATGATTTGTAGTGCTAATTGGGTGATTTTTTTATAAAAATTTATTGGCATGGACCTATTGTGAAAATGTTCATTTTTTTATGTACATAGTGGGAATTTTAGTTTTGACTTTTGAATATTTACTTTGTTTCAAATGTACATATTTGTATTTATGTTTTGCAGTTTGTATGACATTAATACAACTGTTTAATATATTTTGATTTCATTACTCACAGTAATGGCTTCTTTGACTTTTATTTCTATATTGTACTGATTTGTTTTTCTGTTTGGTGTCCCAGGTAAGGACCATTGTTGGTCGTGTGTGCTTACTTGCATGCATGTGTCATGTTTGCTATCCATTTGCATATTGCAGCTACACATGTGCATGACCACTGGATGTGTTTGAAGGGTGAGTTTCGGTATTCACAGGGAAGTTTCATTTGCTATTGCATGTGTACCATCACTGTGTTTTGGTCCTCATTGTGTTGGGAGGGGTTGGGGTAATGATTGGAGTGTGAAATATTCACAATATTTGTCCAGGAAATTGCTTGATGCAGTGTAACGCAAATGGCATGCTTTGACTTTCACAAGCATGTGTTTGTGCTGTTTTCATTGTCTGTGCTGTGGTTCAGCATCTTGCACTGGCAGTCACTTTTGGCAATTCTCTGTTTTTGCATTTTCCACCCAAATGCAGCAGTCTCAGTGGGTAGTGCCCTTTCTGATTGCCATGTAGTCATTCAGTACTTGAGTCACTCCTCTTTGCTTGTGCTTTTGGTACTCCTCTGACCTGCTGAACTTGTGTCGGAACCTGCAATGGCCACGTGGCTGTCCTCTGAACTTGGGCAAAGGTCCCCTTGCACGCCACTGTTAGGCAGAATCACATGCAGTACCCTTTGGGAATACTACACACAATTAAGACTACAAGTGTACGTACAATTTCACCTTTGATACAAGCCTGTACTACACAGTAATGTGGTAGCAGTGGCTGAGCAGCCAGACTTATCTCAAGAGTAAAGTGAGCAGTACAAGAGGTTATACAAAGGGCTAGCAATCACAGTGCTTCAAACAAACACTTAATCAAGGTTTCTTGGTAAAAGAATATACATTTATTTACACAGTCAGTTGGAAAGCATTTCACTAGTAAGAGCAGCTCAATATCACAAGCTAATATACTACAATACACAGCCAATCAGTTTCCTGAACAAGTTCAGCTCCCCTGAAGTGGGAGCAAAATGGCACTTCAATTACTTTAAAAAGGAGGTAAAAAGACAAGGTTAAAAGAATTAAAGCACAAATACTTTCAGAGGTAGGGCAAATAGTTTCACTTCACTACAACCAGCAAGTCAATTCAATAGGCCTGGGCCAAAGTCAATGGTTCAGAGTCTTGGATAGGATAGCACAGTTCTGGTAGTAAACGGTTAAGTACTTCCCACTGTTTTTTAGGAGTTGTTGGTCAGATGAAAAGTTATATGTCGTTTAGGGAAGGACAAGCCATCAAAGTTGGGAAAGTTTCACGAACTTCCACCGTGGCAGAAAGGATTTCTTGACCACACTTGCACAGTACCTTTTAAATGAAGAAGATCTGTAGCTGAGGCAGTTGTTCCTAGCAGGTCCTGCAGATCTCGCTGTTCCTGAGCTTCAGTCATGGGGACAAGAAGGAGGACATCGGGAGGTTCCTGCACTGCCCAGAGAAGAGGCCACAAGCTTGGCTAAACGTCGGTTTAAGGTCTGGGTGCCTTAAAGACCACAAACTGGTATCCTTCTCACTGACTATCCGGTTCTCAACAGCACAAATTCAACAAGTATAGAGACGGTGTCCAGGTGAATTGCAAGTTGGTTGTTCCCACCAAACTCAAGGGAAGAAGTTAACCTTGAAGGGCTTCTCTGTCGATGGAGTTTCAGGCAATTCAGACATGCAGCAGGGCTTACCGGGGGACCCGGAGTTGCAGCAGTCGTCTTCCGTCAGCTCGTCTTCGGTTCTCTAGTTCCAATGGTGGACTCTGCTTTACAAGTCCCAGAGGCCTGCTTTTAAACAAACAGTTTTCCGCCATTCATTCCAGCCTAGCTGTCACTTACCCAGCCGGACAGCCAGCCGGCCAATCACGCCAGAGTGCACTCAGGTCTCCTAGGAGACTAAGCACAGGGAGTTTCGGGCACCAACCTCACCTCCTGTCCACCCCAGACACTCAGACGCCAAAGGAGGGCTTCAGCACTAAAGCCTGCCAAAGGCCAACAAACAAAGGGACAAAACCTGGTTTGGCGCGCAGAGACAAACACTAGAAGGACCTTTCCTAAAAGAAATGGCAAAAAAAGTTGACCAGAGTCTGTTTATACAGATAGGTCTTGGGCGCCATATTGAAAAACATGGCGGACCCGATTTTTAGCTACCAGTGTTCGCGGTTGGGAAAAATGATAGCAATTTGTTCTAAAACCACTGCCACCAGCCATTTCAAGAGGAAAGGGTAACATTCAACTGTTACATGAGTGTTTAGACACTGGGGATGCTAAGCAACCCCTCCAGCACTCTATAGGAAGATAGTGTCTGGGGCGTCCCTTGTTGTATTTCTGCCTGCAGGGTATGTTCACGGGTTAAGGGGGCAGCGGGGGTCCCATGTGGTGTGGGCTGCCTGCAGCGTGTGGTCATGGGTGATGGGGTGTCCTTTGTGGTGAGGGCTGCCTGCAGGGTGTGGTCACATGTGATGGGGGCTCCCTTGTGGTGTGGGCTGCCTGTGGGGTGTGGTCATGGGTGATGGGGCTGGGGGGGTCCCATGTGGTGAGGGCTCCCTGCAGGATGTGGTCACAGGTGATTGGGGCATCCCTTATGGTGTGTGCTGCCTGCAGGATGTGGTCACGGGTGATGGGGGCATCTCTTGTGGTGTGGCCTTCCTGCAGGGTGTGGTCACAGGTGATGGGGCATCCCTTGTGGTGTGGGCTGCCTGCAGGGTGTGGTCACGGGTGATGGAGGAGTCCCTTGTGGTGTGTGCTGCCTGCAGGGTGTGGTCACAGGTGATGGGGGCTGGCGGGTCCCCTTGTGGTGTGGGCTGCATGCGGAGTGTGGTCACGGGTGATGGGGGCTGGGGGATCCCATATGGTGTGGGCTGCCTGCAGGGTGTGGTCACAGGTGATGGGGGCATCCCTTGTGATGTGGGCTGTCTGCAGGGTGTGGTCACAGGTGATGAGGCGTCCCCTGTGGTGTGGACTGCCTGCAGGGTGTGGTCACGGGTGATGGGGCATCCCTTGTGGTGTGGGCGGCCTGCAGGGTGTGGTCACAGGTGATGGGGCGTCTCTTGTGGTGTGGGCTGCCTGCAGGGTGTGGCTACAGGTGAGGGGGCATCCCTTGTGGTGTGGGCAGCCTGCATGGCGTGGTCACAGGTGATGCGGGCTGGGTGTCCCATGTGGTGTGGGCTACCTGCAGGGTGTGGTCACGGATGAAGGGGGCATGCCTTGTGGAGAGGGCTGCCTGCAGGGAGTGCTCACAGGTGATGGGGGTAGGGCAGCCCTTGTGGTGTGGGCTGCCTGCGGGGTGTGGTCACAGGTGATGTGGCATCCCTTGTGGCATGGGCTGCCTGTAGGGTGTGGTCACGGGTGATGGGGAATCCCTTGTGGTATGGGCTGCCTACAGGGTGTGGTCATGGGTCATGGGGCATCCCTTGTGGTGTGGGCTGCCTGCAGGCTGTGGTCACGGGTGATGGATAGGCGTCCCTTGTGGTGCGGGCTGCCTGCATAGTTTGGGCATGGGTGATGGGGCTGGTGGGTCCCATGTGGTGTGGGCTGCCTGCCTGCGGGGTGGCGTCACAGTTGATGGGGCATCATTTGTGGTGTGGGCTACCTGCAGGGTGTGGTCACGGGTGATGGGGGCTGTGGTGTGGCTGTCCCATCAGGAGGGGTCTTCATCGAGTAGATTTGTGCATGTATTGCGGGGTACGTGCAGGAGTTTCAATGCGATTGGGCTGGGGTGCATCTGGGGTACGCGAGGAGATTCAACGTGATTTGGCTAGGATGCGTCCGGGTTACACGCGGGAGTTTCCTTGCAATTTGGCTGGGGTGCATCTGGGGTACGCGCAGGAGTTTCCACGCGATTTGGCTGGGGTGCGTCCGGGTTTTGCGCAGGACTTACACAAAATTGGGCTGGGGTGCATCCGGGGTATGAGCAGAAGTTTCTACGCGATTGCTCTGGGGTGAGTCTGGAGTATGCGCAGGAGTCCTGGTTACACGTGGGAGTTTCCACTCGATTAGGCTGGGGTGTGTCAGGGGTACGAGAATCCAATTTTTGTATTGCCTAGCGCACACCTAGATTAAAGATAATTACAGAATTTGTAGAAAATTAGCAGGGTGCCGGGGAGAATAACAACCTTGACACTGGGTTGTTTTAACCTATGTAAAACTAACAGATTGTCCACAAACTTGTGGAACTCTGGTCCCCTGCACACCCTTTAAACTATATAGACAGTCAAGATTTTTACACAATGGTAATAGTGAGTTTCTTTAAGAAAAGAGAAATTTGTGAGAAAAAACAATTTTCGACATTGTTAGTGTAAAACAGAGTGATGGAGACCATCAATTTTAATTTAGTTTTAAATTGTCTGTTATAGATATGAATTTCAATTCATTCATCATCCGGTCTTAACGAACATGATAACATAAACGTATTCATTTTGAAGTCACATTCAATAATATAATTCGTGGGCATATAATGTGTTTATCACACTTTCTACAAAATTAACTTTTCACATGTAATATCCATAGGAAGTGATAATAAATGTTTTCTCAACGTGTTTCGGGGTGTCCCCTTCTTCAGGATTTGTTAGCCCTCTTCATTACCGTTAATCTTTGGGTCGCCTACAATATATGATACAGTAATCATATTTTAGGTTCTCACTGATAACTGTCATTTAACTCTTGAGAGAAAACTTTTTACAATAATCACCTGGATGTCCAATGTGGAATATCCTGACTGGATTTATTATTAACAGTAATGTCAACCCAATAGTTGTTGAATATCTCAGTTGCTATACAACCTGTAGATGTGATAGAAAAACAGTAGAAAAGGCTCAGTTAAAAGAGAGATCTGAATTCGTGAAGGAAAATCTAGTCATGTCTATCTGAGAGTAAAAATATTACCTTTCGGTATTTTTGTAAAAAGCTACTTCTTCATTGGAACAAGTAGCTGTAGTACGAAGAGAGAGTCAGGATATTCCACATTGGACATCCAGGTGATTATTGTAAAAAGTTTTCTCTCAAGAGTTAAATGACAGTTATCAATGAGAACCGAAAATCTGATTACTGTATCATATATTGTAGGCGAACCAAAGATTAACGGTAATGAAGAGGGCTAACAAATCCTGAAAAAGGGGACACCCCGAAACGCGTCGAGAAAACATTTATTATCACTTCCTATGGATATTACATGTGAAAAGTTAATTTTGTAGAAAGTGTGATAAACACATTCTGCCCACGAATTATATTATTGAATGTGACTTCAAAATGAATATGTTTATGTAATCATGTTCATTAAGACCGGATGATGAATGAATTGAAATTCATATATATAACAGATAATTTAAAACTAAATTAAAATTGATGGTCTCCATCACTCTGTTATACACTAACAGTGTCGAAAATTGGTTTTTCTCACAAATTTCTCTTTTCTTAAAGAAACTCACTATTACCATTGCGTAAAAATCTTGACTGTCTATACAGTTTAAAGGGTGTGCAGGGGACGGGAGAGTTCCACAAGTTTGTGGACAATCTGTTGGTTTTACGTGTGTCCGGGGTACGCACAGGAGTTTCCACGCGATTTGGCTGGGGTATGTCCGGGTACGCATGGGAGTTTCCACACGATTTGACTGGGGTGCATCCAGGGTACGCGCAGGAGTTTCCATGCGATTGGGCTGGGGTGCATCCGGGGTACGCGCAGGAGTTTCCATGCGATTTGGCTGGGGTGTGTCCGTGGTACATGCAGGCGTTTGCACGCGATTGGGCTGGGATGCGTACGGGGTACACACAGGAGTTTCCACACGATTGGGCTTGGGTGCGTCCGGGGCATGCGTGGGCGTTTCCACATGATTGTGCTGGGGTGCGGACAGTGTACGCGCTGAGTTTTCACACAATTACGCTAGGGTACGGATGGGGGACGCACAGGGTTTTCACATGATTTTGCTACAAGGGCTTTATGCTGGACCAGGGATGGTACAGGGGGCTTGCGCCGTGTTAGGCATTTCACTAGCATTTTACTGCATGTGGGGGCGTGTTGGGGGCATTACTAGCGCTGCTTGATGTTCCTTGCGCCACAGCTAGTGATGCCTCGTGAAATCCATGAATACAAGTGCCGCGCAATTGTTTCTTTGCGCCACGGCTGGCGCACGCGTGGTGCAAGCTCCTTCTCAGCACGATGCGCTTTTGCCTTTTCTGCGCTGGATTCTATGAATCGGGCCTTTAGACTTGTTCCAAGGACCCGTTGGAGGCTAACTAGAGACAGAAAGTCTATTCTTGGCACAACAGAGCTCAATTAACCAGAGAGACCATTTGATCCACAACAGACATGAAGATGGGTGAGTGTTCTTAGTACATGTTTTCACCCCTTTACCTTTCCTGTTGCAAAGCACTCTGGTTATGACCTCATGCATAACAGAAGATTGTTGATGGGGACCCAGGTTTGGTTCATTAAGGTAGGCTTAGCTACACCAATCACTGGTACCCATTTGGCTTTAAAAGAGGGTTGAGCCCCTCTTTTTGCCGATCATCTGAAGACTTTGCAAGGTGTAACAGAAAGGACTGATTTGGACCCTGGCTGAAAGCTGAAGCTACCATCTGCCTTACAGCTTCCACCAGTGACGTAAGGCCAGGATTTCTAAGAGGAAAGCAAGATCCCTCCCCTAAACATCTCCTAGGGAACAGAGGGAGATACAAGCAGCTCCAGAACCATCACCCAGCCAGCACACATTATGCCCTGCTAGGCTCTGCAAGCAAATTTCCTAGGTGGGAAGTGCCAGAGAGTCTCTGAACCGAAAGAAGGACAAGGCCATTGCCTGCAACACTCTCCTCAGCTTTGGGCCGTCTGACTTTGAAGGACGACACAAGCCCAGCAAATAAGCTAGGAGGATTGTATCAACAAGCATCAACCAGCGTCCACCTTAAGGACATTTTTCGAGACAGTCAAGCCCCTCGGGCTGCAACCGACTGCACCGCTGAGTGTTGTCATGCTGCAATTGCTAAGGCCGCCCGATACACCTCAAACAGTGCTTCAGACTTGTCAACCAGCACAGTGACAACGATTCCTGACCTTGAACCACCATGTAGGCCAGCGTGCAGCCATTCGTCCAGCCTCGCTCACCAAACTGCCTGCCACCTGATACCTGCAGCTATTTCCCAGCTTGAATTCTGTCGCAGAATCTGCAAAGCGCCCTGAAACTGACTCGACCATATCGAGCACCAAGAGCTTCTACAAGCACAAGATACATTGTGGTTCTGTCCCCCTGGGCCTTCTCCAAAGGCCCCTGGTGGCATTGTATGACCCATTGCTCCCCTAGTGCTGAAACCAAGTATCCTTGAACTATTGAGATTACTTTACAGTCTACCCTCCTGTCAGTATCCAGAGAGCATCCCCTTTCCTTCTTGAAATTGTCTGTCCTCTGCATTCCTTCACAGGGTGGGTTGTATTTTGTAGTGTGCTAGAACTGTCTGTTGTGATAATAATAAAGTAGATATTTTTATACAACCTTGACTGGACATTCCCTTTTATATTGGTAATAATTGTATTTTCGCTGTGTTGCCGCTAACCAACGATCCACGACCTTGCAGAGATAAGCCCGCCTTTCCTTCCACGTTACCAAAATTGGACAAGGAGGTTTATAATTGACTTATGTTTCCAATCTGTCCGGTTTTGAAACCGATATTCATCCCTGGACCACTGGTGCCCTGGAAGTTGATTAGTCACAGGTGTATAGGCGCGTTACAAATGCCATATCATATCATATCATATAGTGCTCTTTACTAGCTTCAACAATCTCAATAGTATTCTTGGACTGGCACTTGCAGGCTTCTGTCCCCTGGTCCTTCACAGGCCTCCTGCCTTATCCTGAACTTTCACCTGGTTACATGACCTGTATGTTTTGCAGGAGCTGATCCCTTCTGGCCCTTTGGCTCTGCTCTCAGTTGACCCTTCTACTTCTTCCACTCAGGCTCTTGACCTCCTCCTCCAGTTGTTACTCCTGCTCTTATTTCCCCACATTCCCTTGCTCCAATTGTTGCTCCTGCTCCTCACCCCGTGCTCACTCCAGCATCTCTTCTACCTTTCACACTTGTTCCTCCTCTTGCTCTTTCTCTCCTTTCTCCAACCTCTCCCTTTCTCTCCTCCTCCCATTTCTCTACAGCTCTACTCTCACTCTTAATACCAGTTCTCGGGAACATCATGTTCTCTCCTCCCAAAGCTAGTGGAGTTATGGTCCCTGTTATTTTTTCGGTTCATATATTGGATAATGTACCGCCTACCATACGTTATAAGCATATTGCAAGTCACAAAGGAGATTTGTGACCAAATAAAGGGACAAGGCCTAAGACCCAGTTCCTTTATAAGGTCAGAGAACTCCAAGGTGACTTGCAATATCCATTTTATGCATGGTAGGGGGGTATTTTATTCTTTATAATACATGACCACACACTGTCATTCCCTTTAATATCTCGCCTCTTGGATAATATAATGTAAGAGATCTTCCATTTTCTGAAACCAAAATAGAATCTGTTTGGATTTTTAAAAAAAACAAATGTGTTGCAGAAAAATTGTTCAAGCAGTTTAGTAAAATCTATCAAAAAAGGTTTTAACTTTGTACTTTAAAATAAGTAATAACATAACGATTATTGCTCACATGTGCTGAAGCACTGCACAAATTAAACATTCTAACACAAATAGTTCCTTATCAGTTAATAGCTGTAAAGGGACACCGAAAACTATTCTTAAAGCAAGTATTTGGCTCAAGCAGCAGGCATTGTGATGTCATAACGTAAGTGTAACAACTGATAACTGGTCAAGTTTTATGTCAGAACTAGCCTGTAATAAGAGAATTGTTCCCAGGATTTTATACAGACATTACAGGCTGCCATGTATTATAAGGTGATTAAGGCCTTAAGTGTCCTTATTTGCTTGCTGACTACCTCCTGGGTCTCCCTGGTCTTGAATATCCCTGCCCCTGTGTGCTCATCTCCTGGGAACAGCCTCCCACTCCTTAACTCCACATAAGAGGAGTTTTCTAATGCCCTGCCTGGACCATCATGTTAGGGTCAGGCAGGTGTGTCATTGATGACTCCTGACCCATTGTTCTGCCTGCAAGGTTTATGGGGAACTAGCTCTCCCAGGCTGGCAAGGAGTCTGGAAAGTTCTCAGGGAAAGGACTTTCCTCTCAACTGAATGTTGGAGTTACCAATAGCGTGTGCAGTGTGAACGTCTGATTTCGGTCTCTGCTTTAGGTGTTGCTTAATGGACTGATCCATGACTGACTTTTTCCCGTAGGATCAAGACACACCGGGACTCTGACTGCGTGCATGTGCTTGCACACCTCGCACACACGAGGGGTGTATGTGTATGTTTCTATCTCTTGTTCTCTGGTGTGTGTTTCTATGGCTTCTCTGCCAGCTGTTTGTAGTAGCCATATGGGCTTTAGGCCTATTTTACCACCCAGGGGGGACTGGACGAGCTCTGGTAGACCCCCCATTTCCCAGAGTTGCATAGCAGAGTGGGTGGCTCCTCTCTAACCATAAGGTGCTCCCGTTTCCCTTCTCTGTCAACCATTGACAGTCACAGCACTCCTGGGCCCCGACTTACTGAAGCAGGGTAGTGGTGATTGCACATGTTTGCAGTTAGCTTCTTCAATTCCTAGTCAAGAAGGCGAGCTTAAATTAGGAATGTCGCACTATGCTATGCTGGTGTCAGCCACTTCACACATACGAGGTGGCCAAAAATGAAACAGTAAAGTAATAATGGGAAAATAGGTGGAAACTTAGTAATGCTCTATACCTTTTCTCCAGTGCACCAGACTGTAACAAGCTTCCAATTAATGTTCAAGGGCAGCATGGGGAGTATAAACAAGCATATATCAAATGCGAGAAAGTGAGCGATATGTGATATCACTGACCAAAATAAAGGGCATATTGCACTCGCAGCTGATTAGCCTGGTGCTCCTAGTACCACCTTGCAGCCCACCAATATTCCATGAAACTCCCACTGCGGATCACTCCAGTTCAGTCATACGCCCTGTAAGGGACTTCAATCAGGCACACACCAAAGTCTCACCCAGCGTGTAGTGCGCAAAGGAAACCCTTATTTATTTGTGTCTATAAATTCAATATTCTGAATGATATACCACTCACGCCTGGGGACCAATTCCGTTGGTGACGGTGCACGGTACAAATACCTTTAACATTTAACATTTAACATATCACACCCTTCTCAAAATCCCCCCTCTCCCCCCCCCGGTCACACTGAACCAGGAATCAGGCTACTTTGTAACGGTAAATATTTATTTATGGATTGAGAATTTAAAACACAATGGGCTTCATTACGAGTCCGGCGGTAACCGAGGCAGTAAAACCGCCTTGTTACCGCTGGACTCGTATTACCATTCCGCCTCCGTGACTCCCGGAAATACCAGGGCATTACGACCCTGGTGTCCCGGGAATTCCAGAGGCGGAATTCGGTAAATCCCCATTCCCATTGAGACCCATAGGACTCAATGGGAATGGGGAAGTGGAAACACTGGCACCATCTCGTGATGGTGCTGGTGTTTCCACGTCTGCCTGCAGGCGGGTGGTGTTAAACCCGCCAGGTCAGACCTGGAGGGAACATCACCTCCCGCATGCAGGAGTCGGTATCGGGCGGTCCGGAATTAACAATGGCGCGGGTTTACCGCCACTGTTATTTCCAGACCGCCCGACCTGTAATGAGGCCCAATATATTTTTAATAAGTAACAACTATCACCAAGGGGTGACAAGGACAATGAATAATATCTTTAATTCACTGGGAATTAGGTAATGAACACAAAAAGAATGCAGTAAAGAAAAGAATACTTTTGGATTGGTTTGGAACAGATAGCACTGTGGTTAGAGGTTGCCCCTGCGACACCCCTCGACCCACCAATAAGCAATTTAAATAAATGTGAGGAGAGAGCAGGTACTCAGGAATAATACAGACCAAACAGAATATCTCCCCCACCTTCCCCCTTAAACACAAGAGAAAAACGGATTTGACTTTTCAACTGTCAGGATGGCTTTGAAACTGGCTGAGCAAAAACACTAAATGTGGTCAAAAATGCTTAAATTATCATAAATTTCTACGGGAGCCGCTTTGAACAGATGCAAGCAATCAGAATCAATGATTTAATCAAAAGAAAACAATTGGAATCTCAAAGGCAAAGTGGGAAATAATTTAAAGACAATTATCACGTGTAAAACTTTTGAAAAATGTATTTTCGCGGCAAACTTTTACTATGTGATTTATGATAAGAACGGGTCAAGTACTCTGTTTTGCAATACAGTTGTGGATGTAGCTAAGGGTGTTAGGTATCAGTAGGAGTTGAAATTTCGTTTCTATCTTTAAAACTGAGGGAGTTATGGAGGCTTTAGTGGGAGGTGCTTTTCAAAAATAAAGACACGAATTTGGACAAGAATTTCAGTTTAAAACCAGGAATTATGGATTATGCTTTTACTCAAGACTAGAGCATGCAGGCTAGACAACCAGGTTGGGACGAAGTAAGCCCTGAGACTGATTCATGACTTCAGTAACAGATCCCCAGTGTCTTTCCCGGCGGAACCAGTCCAAACACTGTAAGTGGGATTTTTAGATCAGAGTTACACAAATAAAAATGACTATGAAAATTACGTTTTAGCAAATAGACAGAATAAGATATCACTAAAGATTTTGACACTGTTACTGGTTATCAAATAAAGGATAGTTCACATATTAGGGTGGAACAAGATAAGGCAAGGTATACAATAGTTCTCTAGCGTCCTGTTAATATTCACAATCCACTGGGATTTAAGATTTTTAGCCCGTCAAGATTCTGGTCAATGGATCGGGTCTATCAGGGAAGGACAGCACATCAGCTAGGATCAGCTAGGCCAGTCACCAGAACTGCACGGGATCTGCCCTTCTTGTTTCTGGATAGTTCAGATCAGTGGGATGGCGAGTTCATCAGGCAAGCATTATGGTAGCAAGCCAGACAATTTCAGGATGCTTCCCTACACCACAGCGCTTCACTGGGTTGTAAGGATTAGTTGAGGATTAATTGAGGATTGAGGCCTAGCTGAAAATGGTTCAGCTACTGCTTGGCCTGGTGATTGGCATCTGGATCTGGAAGGATGTTAAAGGCTGAATGTTGGATGCTGGATCAGAGTGCTTCACTGGAATCAGAAGAGAGAGTGTGTATGTGTTCTCAGATGTCTCTATTTATCCTTTCAAATGACATCACAAAAACGGGTGTATGGGCTGGCTTAACTAAACTTGCCCCTGTGAACTGGGATTGGATCAGAGCCTCATCTCCACCTTGCATCCGAGTGATTGAATCAAAGACAGATGATGTCAAGTTTATGGTTTAGTTTTTACAATCCTTAGAAACCTCCCCTAGCCATTAGTATCAAAATCCAATTTAGTCCTAAATACATATTTATATATTTGTAACCTCTACAAAAATCACATACAAGGATTACATATTTTATGGAGTATCTGTTCATCAAAATCCCACAGCTGTGAGACCTTGTTTCGCCTTTTTGCAGAATTTTGTACATTTCGCCGTGAACACATTTTTCAAACTTTCTCCAAATTTACACACATATGCGTGTTTACCATAGGAATGTGTGTGCAAAGTTTAACAATTCTAGCATAAATACAGTTCCCATAAAACCACATATATTGCCATTCCTGTTCAGAAAATGCTACACAGTTCCACCACGTTTTGAAATATAGGGCCAAAAATTAGATTAACAAATCTGCCCTTTTTATATTTTTCACCACATCTGATAGCGAGTTTATAAGTCTCTAAAAAATGTTCATTACATATTCTTAGCAGCAAATGGTCAGCCTTTTGTCTGTCTTTGGAGGCAAGGAGCAGCCCCCACCTTTGGGATTTCCTTCTGCAAGCCTAATTTATGACCTCTTCACACGTCCATTTCCTGGCCTGAAGAATCTGCCATTGTTCAGTCCTTGGTAGCAGACAAATGTCTGGCCTACCCCACAATTATCATGTGTCAGTGAGCATCTGCCGAGTGAGATCAATGCCCTCCCCTTGGGTGGAAACCTGTTTTTCAACATCTTGCAGGCCCAGTCAGCCTAAGTTAATTTTTAATTTCTTGACTTGAAATCCAGCATAAAACAAACTTGTTGCATCAGATGCCATAGATAAATTACATTCTTAAGTTTAAACCTGTGGGATCAAAACAACTGAGATCTGTGTTCCTTTCAGCAACAGTCCTTTTATATTTGCTAATCCGGCAGATCTTTAGTTTTAGACAACTTTAAAGTTTAATCAGGAGAGCCCATTTGACAGGGAATGTCACTCACAGGTGGTCCAGTGTGGCTGCACACAGATTTTTGACAGGAATTGTCATTCACAGGCAATCCAGTTTTGCTGAGAAAATGTTTTGCTCTTAACATTTCAGGTCTTTGTACATTCACAGTGCTTCATTAGATTAACTGAATTTTAGGGCCAAGCAAGATTTTGAGTGTTGGAAAGTGTTATGTACATGCATTTTGAAGTTTCAGCAGCAAATAAATGTCATTTACAGGCACATTTTGGAATTTCACTTGCACAGCCCTGCTTCTCCCTCTGTACTCCAGGTTTACTTGTCATGGAGCCCACTGGCTCTTTTTCTGCAGGGTGTGATCTGTTCCACCACACATGCACCATAGGTGGCAGATTGTGCAGCCATCTTTTTGTGTGTTGAAAAAACATGGTTTTGGAGGTTTTGGTGCGCACAAGGGTTTTGCCGCCATTTTGCTGTTTTTCGCACCATAGATAGTAGTGAGGCCGCATAGTATAGCAGAGTGGGTCAATACATCCCACAGCCCATTTTCTTGATGGCAGACTCCAGGGCCTATTCATGGACTAACCACAATCATTCCCATCTTGAAAGACACACCCGGGAAAGTGGTAGTTATGCAATTCAGAAAAGCATATTGACACTTATGTATTGTATGTTGGAGGTCTCCTCCACAAATTAAGACAATCCCAATGAGTTTTACAAGGGAGAACACCTTACTCCTGGGACATAATTTGGCACCTGTTCCCAGAACCAATGATAACTGTAGGTTTGAGGCACCAACTCGTCTGACTGAGATCTTTATGTACCATCCAACTGAACACGTCTGTCAGTTTAAGGCCTGTCATTTGTACAGCCACTTGTCACTCAGTTTCCTGCTTACAACACTACCCTATGTGGTAATGGCACTCCACGCAACACAGGCAGGCTAACCAATTAAACCCCACTGATGTGATGCCACAGCCTAGGTCTAGGATGTTAGGAGAGTGACCCCTTCCAAGCAGCTCACAGCTGCCAAAGGCACACATGCAGTGACACATTTAAATCAAGCATTGACAATGCCAGCAGTTTGGGCTTTTCTGTAGGCATGGGAAAGGCACTTGCCAGGCACTGCCATAGTGACATTAACTGCCCATTGATGTGAGCAGGTGACAAAATGATGCGAGTACCTGAGCATCTAATAGCAGTGCCTGGCAAATACCTATATATAAGCCAAAACTGTTGGCTTTACCAATGCTTGTTTTTAACAGGACTTCTGTGAAGGACACACAGTGTGCTTATACATCGAGTGGCTGAAGGCAGACATTGTAAGACATTTTTATTACACTAGTAGCAGGTTTACAAATTCAATTCAGTCCTAGGGCCTCATTACAAGTTGTGCAGAATGCGTTTAACAGCGCCGGTAATGGTGCCAGCGCCGCTAAACGCATTCTGCACTATTACGAGGTCCCTTCGCGGGATCCGCTATGGACGTCTGGTTTATCCAGACGTCCATAGCGGGTCCCGCGAGGGGACAAGGGAGCTAACAACGGGCCCTCTTGTAATGGGCCTGTTGTTAGCTCCCTCCCCATTCCCATTGAGGCCTATGGGGGCTCAAATGGGGAAGGTCCGGGTTCCCTGAATGAGGAAATACCGGGCCCTCCATACTCGGAATGGCCCGGTATTTCCCCATTCAGGGAAGTCGGACCCAGACACGGTTTTGGAGGCAGCCCTGGTGCCAATCGCGCCATGGCTACCTCCAAAGTCGTAATGAAGCCCATTAACTCTCAGAAGATTGCTTTGAAAAACCACTGGCAGGCACTTCCAGGACACAGTTTGAT
This sequence comes from Ambystoma mexicanum, assembly GCF_040938575.1. NCBI lineage: Eukaryota > Metazoa > Chordata > Amphibia > Caudata > Ambystomatidae > Ambystoma > Ambystoma mexicanum. Next base: position 290,403,775 of record NC_090936.1, on the reverse strand, counting down.
GGTAAGGTTTAAATAAAGCGAGCTCAAAGAGATCCCATGAGGAGGTGTTTTGGGCAGACAAGGGCAGAAACTAGGTGGGAATAGCCGTAGGGTTTAGCATGGCCATGGGAAGTCAATGGGTGGGCAAATAACCAAACAACTCCTACATGCTGTGTCCCTTCTCATATGCCATTTTTCCCTATCTGTACTCTAATGCAATACCTTTGGCTTAAATAGCCCAAAGTAAACAGTCTGCGACTGTCACCAACATGAGCAGCGTGTTAAACAAGTATCCACTGCTCCATATATCCCACACCGGAGAATGTATTGTTTGTGCCCTAATCAACGCACGCTGCAGTTTATGAGGACAGAAAAAGGATTCACTGGGTTGAGACCCTCTCGCCTGTAACAAATACTTTACTTATCTCGCTTTGTTCATGCGAGCCGGCCATTCCAAGATGGCGGCCTGCACATCGAGCACCGGAGTTCCTGATTCTGCAGCGCTGATTGGGTGAGGCTCCTTACATCATCAGCCTATCGGATAGCCGGCAGGCTTGGCCGGCCCTCCTCTCAAGGCCCACTCCTGGCCTGGCCTCCTTCCACTTTACAACTTATCAGTGCCTCCTCAGCACGGCAGCAGCTGTTCCAGCAGTGCCTCTCCCTGCACATCGGGAGCCTCCCTGCGCTCTCGGCACATCAACGGATCTTAGGTAAGCCCCCTGGGCTTTTACATCAATGCGCACATTCACACGTTACCTGCATAGAAATTTATTTCTTGTGCCCTAATCAACGCACTCTGCAGTTTCTGAGGACAGAAAAAGGATTTACTGGTTTGAGACCTTCTTGCCTGCAACACATACTTTACTTCACTCACTTTGTTCATGAGAGCCAGCCATTCCAAGATGGCAGCCAGCACATGAAGCACCAGAGTGCCAGATGATGTGGCCCTGCTTGGGTGAGTGCCCTTACATCATTGGCTAATCGGAAAGCCGGCAGGCTTGGTTGGCCCTTCTCCTAAGGTCCCTGTCTGCTCCCTGTCTGCTGCTGGGAAGCTGTGCAAGGACTTCCTGCACCCCCTGGAGCACTCAGGATGTCGCTACCACACTTGTCAGTGGAGCCTGAGTTTCCATGACTTGTTCACCTCCATAACAATGGGTTAGTCCCCTTGTTAGGCAAAATTGTATGCAGTACCCTTAGGGTGCACTACAACAACTCTGACTACAGGTAATAAGAAACCCAAACTTTGGTATAAGCTTGTACTACACAGTTCTGGTAGTGTTGAGCAGCTAGACTTATCACAAGAGGGGTCAATGTGAGCTGTAGGGGAGTTACACAGAGATTCACAGTGACAAGTATTCAAATAAACACTTACACACAAGGTTTCTTGAATAAACAATTATTAATGTATTTATCAGTCAGAGTAAGCCTTCTTCAGAAGAGAGCAATATAAAAGTAACACTCAACTACTCTTCAGAACACACACTCTAAATATTCTAAAATCAGTGAAGACCCTTTTGGGATGGCCCACAGACACAACATACATCCTCAGGTGACTTCAATAGATAGCGTTCTGGGGACATTAATATCTTACTCCTAGCATTTAGAATACTGTTAGAAGTTGGTAAAAGGAAAAAGGTTATTAGAACAAACAAGAGACCACAAGAGCACAGCAACTCCAACAGTCAATATACAAACCCATAGAACCCAGTCACACCAACATTCCAGGTTCCATTTGACATTGCACCATCCTGCATTCACACACAGATGCCCATTACAACACTTCTCCCTCCCTAATAATCAACACAAGGAGAAAATCCACAACACTAACAATCAATTCTCGCACAATCCATGTGTGTCTAGCACGAAGACCAATTATGACCACCACACCACCATAACAAGTCACCGTAAAAGTCTCACACACACACATGATGAGCCCATGAAAACCCTGTCACGCTATGGCCGCCTAAACATGCACATGTTCCAGCAAGAGAAAACTGGAACATGCCTTGATGGCAACAACAAAACCTGTTAACAGGAATGGCGAAACAAACCTGAACATGCCCAAGCTCAAAAGAAAAATTGAGAACTGGAACCAGTGGGCCTGGATGTGAAAACACCAAAACCAAACGGAAGTTCCTAAAGAAAATGAAACCCAACTCCAGCACCAATCACCAACTCCAGCTCCAACTACCGAAACACGTGAAACCCAACCACACCAACCTTTTGGAATTCCAACCAATCTGAACTCACCAACTCACAACTCACCAACTCCAACCAATCAGAACTCACAACTCACCAACTCACAAATCACCAACTCCACTCCCTCCTTTAACACTTCGCCAACACACACCCACACCCATAAAGTCCAATACACAAAGCAGAACCCCACAATGCGACTCCCAGTAAGCAGGCAAACAATAGAGCATGTTAGATGCTAAGTACAACACAATCCAAACAAGTCCATGACCTGAGCCTGATGTCTGGCAAAGAAAGAGGAGCCATTGCCTGATGCAAAGCACAAAATACTAACCCGGTAGCACCTCACTGCAAAACACTCAAGACCCACACGGCCATCCTGAACCCAGCTGCACCACACTGCAAAAACATCCAGGACCCACCCGGCCATCCAGAACCAGAAGCACCTCACTGCAAAACCACTCAGGACCCACCCGGCCATCCCGAGAAATGCAAAAAAATCACCAGGGGAAAATCCCCTACGAACAACACACAAGAGATAAAATCATGCAACTACACGTAATGTGCTTCACCCCAAAACACGGAACCAAAAGATGTGGAACTCACATCTCGAGTTCCAGCACCTGAGTTACAGCACTTAAGTCCCATCACTTACCCTGCACCCTCATGTCCAAAGTGGTTAAAACAAAACAGAGGTCCTGCAAAGCCTTTGCATCTCCACACCCACATGGCCATATAATACCTAACAAGTCCTGTACATCCCCGCACCCACGTGCCCAGATAGCCCCCTAGAAAGGAAAAGCAATGACACAATATAAAAATCACAATGGAAACCAAAAGTAAAGTGGCCCAATCTCTCAGTGCACCCCCGCACCCACGAGTCCAGAGGGTACATATACAGTATCCTGTGTGCTCCCCCACACCAGAAAATATGTCCTAAACAGAGAAGGTCACAAACATGAACACAACAACATTTTTAAGATGACAGGCCACAGACGCTAACATTCGCCCAAAACCCAACCAACTGACTCTAATATTCCCGAGACCACAAAGCTGACAACAATTGTAAAAAGAGACAGGCCTCATTCTGCACAACTATTCCTCATCTGTAATGCTGAGATCCTAAAGCTGCATGTAGAAGTTTCATAATTCTGGGTCAAATTCTTTCAGATTGCCCACAAATCCTTTGCAGGGTGAGAAAATGTGACTCCTGTGCAGAGCCTTCACTGCGCACAGAATCCACTCCTAGAAAACATCATCCTGGCCCTCCACAAGGCAAATCTTTGCTGTGCTTAGACCACTGATGTCAGCATGGGCACAGTGCATCTTGCCCCACAATGCAAACAACAACATACCTTTATTAGAGGTCTGAGGCTTACAGCAAACTTCTGTGGGCGTGATGGTCTTCCGAGGCATAGGGCAAAACTCTGTGCCCGTAACAGTCCCCGTCATCTGCTCTTGATGCACAACCTGAAATACATCTCCAGACCCCTTACGCCAATCTGAAATGTTTCCTTGACGTGCCTCCACAATCTCCCCAGAACTCCCGCTCCGTTGTCTACTGCATGCCCGACTTGCGATACAAGATTCTGCGGAGCACTCACCATAACCGCCACCAGTCAGCTAATCGGAACGCCAACTGCGTGTGAATGTTACTGAACCAGCTGATGTCATCTGTGAGACTCTGCCGCTGACCGAGCAACACCTCCAGGGTTCTGTAAATCCTCCACATCCACTACCAGCTCAAGGTTGCCCAGCCTGGGCATCACCCCGCGCAACTGCTGCTCCTGCACCACCCAGCCTGCAGGATTGTCCGAACCAACTCCTTCTGGCTCACAGGGAACTGGCACCTTCCTGGATGGATGTCACACCTGGAGGGCAGTACTTCATCCCCTGCTGATCCCTAACAGCAGCCAAGACATCCTTGTTGCCAGTGAAGTAATGGGGTTCTTGAGCTCACACACCATGCTGGAGTCTGGAGGTAAGTTGTCAGGTAAGTTTATTCCCTTACTGTGAGCACAGGGAAGATAGATGGACAGAAATAATGGGACATCCACCCCATCCAGCACAGCAACTCCAACTGTCACTGTAAGAACCCATAGAACCCATTCACACTAAGACTCCAGGTTCCATGTGACATTCCAAAATCCTGCATCCACACACAGATGCCCATTACAACATATATCCTTTCAAACATCACATTTTATTGTAACCTTGAAAATTATGTATGCACGTACGATTTATCAAATATCGATATAGGGACTTTTCTTCCTTAACATATCTATGTATGTTTGAGATAATCTGTGCATAATCTAGGGCGCTGACCAGCATTTGAGCACGCACACAATGCTCACTTCTAGCAGTCGTTCTTGCTGACATCCTAATGCCACAGTAACCAATTTCCGATTGGGCGAGAGAGAGAGAGAGAGAGAGAGAGAGACAGAGTGAGAGAAAGAGAGAGAGGGATAGAGTCAAGGGTTCTGGGCATGTTTTCCTGTCTCTGGCTGTAATTGACTCTTAAATCTGATGATCTGGGATCGAGAATATTGTAACCAGCAACTTTCATGTGCGATAGTCTAACAGCAGCCAGTATCTCCCATGGTATAGCTTTTGGCTGCAACCTAATGCAGCACTAGGCTGAGCAGCAGGGGGGAAACAGAGAAAGAGTTCAAGGAAACCTGAACCACAGTCACAGGAAGTACAACAGTGGCCACACACAAGCAACAGGGAATTTCAAAGTTGTATGTCAGACACACAAAAGCCTATGAGAAATATCGGTAAAAACCTGCATATTATTCATGATTTCCAAACGGCCCTTCTTCCTAGCCAGTTCTTGAAGTTTTTATATCGAAGCTATGGCTGTCAGTGCAAACATTTGTCAATCTTCTACTGGTACACTTAAAATGGCCCCTGGTTGTTGATTTCTGATGACGGTACAACTGTGCAGGTCTGCAAGACCACTTTCCCTAGATGATAAATCACAGCGCAATTTACAGGGTAATTCATAGAATTTCGCTGAAAAGTGTTGCAAGCGGCTGGCGCAGAGTGTCCGCGTGCGATTGACTGCGCCAGGCACGTGCGCTAAAACCGATTTCCGCGCACAGCGTATTCATGGATTTCATGCTCCCAAACCAGCCGTGGCGCAGAGTATCGCAGCGACCCTGCAGCAGCGCCAGTAACGCCCCCAAGAACGCCCTCGCGCAAGGAAAAGCCATCAAAATCGCTAAATCATCGCAAAGGGCTGCGCTAACCCTGGACCAGTTTACAGGGCTGCCAAACAAGGAACGCAAAGCGGGTAACGTGCATATCAGGGGTACGCGTGAAGTCATACACGCGATTAGCCAGGGTACGTGTATTACAGGGGTACGCGGGAAGTTTAACACGCGATTGGCCAGGGTACGTGTATTACAGGGGTACGCGGGAAGTTTAACACGCGATTAGCCAGGGTAAGTGTATTACAGGGGTACGCGGGAAGTTTAACACGCGATTAGCCAGGGTACGTGTATTACAGGGGTACGCGGGAAGTTTAACACGCGATTGGCCAGGGTACGTGTATTACAGGGGTACGCGGGAAGTTTAACACGCGATTAGCCAGGGTAAGTGTATTACAGGGGTACGCGGGAAGTTTAACACGCGATTAGCCAGGGTACGTGTATTACAGGGGTACGCGGGAAGTTTAACACGCGATTGGCCAGGGTACGTGTATTACAGGGGTACGCGTGAAGTTATACACGCGATTAGCCAGGGTACGTGTATTACAGGGGTACGCGGGAAGTTTAACACGCGATTGGCCAGGGTACGTGTATTACAGGGGTGCGTGGGAATCATCACACGCGATTAGGCTGGGTGGGTCCTCACAGGTGTTCCCTGTACACCCTCCACGGCCCCTGCAGGCAGCCTACAAAACAGGGGACTACCCTGCACACCTGCTCATGTCCCCCTGCACCCCCACCCCCCAGCAGTGCAGGGGCAGCCTCCACCAGGCCCCCACTCATGTCTCCCACCACCCCCACCCTCCCGCCACCAGGGGCAGCCTCCACCAGGCCCCCACCCATGTCTCCCACCACCCCCACCCCCCCCACCAGGGGCACTCTCCACCAAGCCCCCACCCATGTCTCCCACCACCCCCACCAGTGCAGGGGCACCCTCCACCAGGCCCCCACCCATGTCTCCCAACACCCCCACCCACCAGCACTGTGGGGCACGTGGCCAGCAGGCAGTCAGGCAGCAGCAGATGGCAGGTGGGAGCGTGCTCAGGGCTCTGGGGGGCAGTAATTTGGCCTCCTGGCCAGGAGCGTGGTCTCTCGTGTGTGAACGCGTGGACATCCTGATAGGGAGTGAAATCCCACACGTCAGCAAAGGCCCTTAGCGCGTAAACCCGTCAACAGCATATGCGCGCCTATAGTCACCTGCACGTGCAGGAAATTGTTGCGTGACACGTCCCAGTGTCAAAGCGTGTGATTGGTGAAAATGGATGTACACGTAGAAGTGACAAAGCGTGTGATTGGTGAAAATGGATCTACACGCAGAAGTGACAAAGCGTGTGAATGGTGAAAATGGATCTACACGCAGAAGTGACAAAGCGTGTGATTGGTGAAAATGGATCTACACGCAGGAGTGACAAAGCGTGTGATTGGTGAACGTACACGCCGCGTAAGTGACGCTGTACGTGTGGGCCTGTATATAAGGTACATGTAGAACACCATTTCCTTGTACGTGCTTTTCGTGGAGAGCGAGTGGGTGAATTCTGTACTTCTTGTCGTTTCACACGCGATTTACTTCACGGCGTTTCCAGTTCGTATTCCCTGTTACCTCTGACAGCTTTTTCTCTTTTTTCTCTTTTACTGGTTTACCTGGGCCTGTTCCCTCAAACAGTGTCCCCTTCTACTGTTGTCCTGTCTTCTCAGACAGCCTACACATCTTCTTTTGGCGGGGGTTTAGCCAGCCAAACGCGCTCATTCTTCACGCTCTTTTACCTGGCAGACGGTGAGTCACGCACGTATCCAACTTCTGTGCTTGCCCCGTGTGTAGCCTACCCCTTCAGAGGTCATTCTAGGCTGCGTGTGACACGCATACGTTCATTCTTGTGTTACTGGGTGCCACAGCGTAGTGCAGGTTTTTCTTTCTGCACACGTGGTCTAGGAGGGGTTGCGTGCACGTCATCTCCCTTTTTTGGGCCTCCTGTGCGTTGCGTGACCCGTCATCTTTCCCCAGGGGTTACAATCAGCCGTGCTAGAGCACTAGGGTACAATTACCATCTGGTACCCAACCCCTTTGACCCCCAATTGCCCAGGACAATTGTCTACAGCCACTCCCATACGCACATTAATATCAGTGCCATGGCTGGGAGGCGAGGATTCCGTAAGGGTGGCAAAGGTGGAAGAGCCACAAGTGGTGGCCGTGGTGGATCCGGTAGGGGACGTGGTCGTAACTTGCAGGGTGAGCCTGTCCCCCCATGTGTGGAGGACCAGTCAAGGGCACCCATCATCCCCCCCTCCCCCTCTCCCCCCCTCCCGTTGAGGCTGAAGTGGCTGACACCATCCATGCTCAGCCCTTGTTGGACCAGCCCATTGTGGCACCAGACCTGGCTGACTCCATGGCTGACTTCCAGGTCAGCAGGGCTACGACACGTGCGCTGGTGCACGTTGATGCCATCATGCCAAGTGGATCTGGGGCAGCAAGGTCATCTGCTGCACCAAGGAGGCAGGGCGGAGTGGCTGCAGGGGCAGCTGCGGCTCCATCCACCCCAGCCCTCACACACCCAGCCAGGACAGTGTCGGTCCTAGTCCATGCTGCTGACATTCCCCCTGACACCATCACACTAGAGCCAATGCCTGCACCAACTCCCATGCTGAGTGTGCAATCCCACACTCCTGATACAGAGTCCACCAGGGCTCCTGCCCCTAGTGTCCAGAGCGGCGCAGGACACTCAGGATCACCACCACCTTCCAAGCGGAAGAGGAAGAGTGCTCGTCCGGCACAGGCTGATGCCCCAGACACGGCTACACAGTCCGGCCCGTCCAGGAAGCCCAGCTTCACGGATGACGAACTGAATGCACTTGTCGAGTATGTGTCCGGACATGACAACGAGATGGTCATTGTTGCAGGATCCAAGACCACACCTGCACAACGCCAGGCACACTGGCAGACCGTTGCGGACATCGTAAGTGCCCTTGGAATCGTGAGGCGCACAGCCAATGATTGCTATAAGCGCTGGAATGACCTAAAGCGCAGGGCAAAGAGTAAGCTGGCCTCAAGTCATGCCGCAACTCTAGTGACTGGAGGTGGGTCTCCAGTAGTAGACATGGAACTCACTCCACATGAGTCAGTCGCTGGGACCTACGTCACGGAGGAACAGATCCAAGGCGTGGGAGATCTGGCTGATTACGAGGCATTGTCCGGTGAGTGCACATGCATGTGTGTGTCATCCATGTGCATGGTGTGTGTGTGAGGGCTTCTGTTTGGGTGCCAGGTGAGAGTGTGTGCGCCTCAGTCGTATGGGTCAGCCATGTGCTTCATGCAATACTTCCTGCGCAGCTGCATTTGGCCATAGCAGTATCCCTTCTGCCAACAGTAGACATCTAGCACAACTGCACGCCAGTTGCCCTTGAAGTGTCACCTTGACACAACATATTTGCTTATTTTTCACTGTTCATTCAGTCAGTTTGTTTGCATTCCACCACTTTCACTAGGCATGTCGCTGTCCACTAGTCACATGTCTGACATGGGTATGGTAAAGTGGAGTGACTTTGTTACCTGGATATCATTTGTACACACATGTCCCTGTGCAATTGGACCATTTCAGACTGGCAGCTCCAGGTGAAAAATCTGACCTGTTAGAATCAGAAAAGCTATTACATGCGGGAACTGGACTGAATGAATAGGTGCTGCCCTCCTCTCCATCTTCACTCAATAGCAATGGTACATGCCATCTGTGTGATGGCATGTGTGTTTCACCTGCCAATCACAGGCCAATGTGTGATGCCACTGCCAGGCAGCATGCAGAAAATTTGTTCATCTTCCATCTTGGTGTCATCAGTGTGTGCCATTTGCCTGCACTTCATACGCAGTGAGGGTGCATGCATGGGAGGGTTTTAGTCATGTGGGACATGTGTCAATCAAGTACTGGTTCTCTTGCTTCTCAGCCCTCAATGTGTGCCATGGTGCTAATGCCTGTTTCCATTACTTTGTTTTCATGTCTTTGCAGGGGAAGACGCACCTGATACTGCTGGGGTTGTGGAGATGGTGCAGACCCAGGAGGTGTCCCAGGGCCGACCAACCACCAGTGAGGGACGTGGTGTGGTGGTGGGGGAGAACCCACAAGTGCTGCAGGTCGTGCTCTCAAGGGGTGTCTCTGGCTGCACCTCCCCCGAGCTGTACTCAGATGTTGATTCGGATGAGACCTACGTGCCGTCGCTGGTGAGTGTTCCAGGGAGGGATTCTGTTCTGTCTCACCCACCTGCACCAGGGTCAGTACCCTCCATGGGGATGTCAGTGTTGGCAGCTACGCCTTCGGTGGTTACGGATGCAGGGTCACACTCCGCGACATCTGATCCTGTTCCTGGGCCAGCAGATCAGAGGGGGAATGCAGTCCTGCAGCCTTAGGCAGTGCCGGCACAGCAAGGCGCAGTTCGCCTTGCCCCAGACAGGTGTGGTGCCCGCCGACGTGGTGGCCGTATGCCACCCGGCAATACCGCATGGGAGCAATCCATTTACGGTATGGCTACCCAACAGGCTGCATCATCCGAGGTGATGGCTCAGGCCATGGATAGGGTGGCCACTTCCATTGTCCCCACAGAAAGGCTGATGGAGCGACTAGAGCAGGCAACCGACTCCATCTGCCAGTCACACAGGGAGGACATGTTGGGGTCCAACAGGGACAGGCGGGCGGCACTGGCGACTCTGCAGGAGGCCATCTCCATTGAGTCCCAGGGCCACAGGGAAGCCCTGAGGCAGGAGCTCCTACACCTCAGGACGACTCTTGTTGAGCTTGAGGCTTCAACACACCAAAGGACAGAACAGCAGCTGGAGCGTCTCACCCGTACGCTCTCAGCTGAGATGCAGGCAACGAGGGCGGAGGTCCGGGCATCCCGTGAGTTGTTGCATGGGGACCTCCGCACACTCATCCTCCAGAACCAGACCTACCACACCCGCATGCTTGCAGCCATGGAGGAGCAGACTAGGGCCTTGCGTGGGCTGCCTCCCATAGTGCAACCACCTCCGGATGCAGCTGCACAGGGTGATAATAGCGACAGCAGTGATACTCCCACAATAGGGTAGCCGTGTGGGCCATGAGCCCATGGAGGTGTTTTATCTTCCCAGGATCCACGCAGGTGGGTTCTGGTGTGCATCCTGTCCTCGGACCTCCTGGGTGGCCTCCCCAACCCCCCCGGGCCCATCAATGGCCATTTTTGATTGTTTCTTATTTTTATTTTTTTTTTTATTTCTTTTATTCCCAATTTTTTTGGGACGATCTGTTGGCTCCGATCTGTTGGCTCTGATCTGTTGGCTCCGATCTGTTGGCTCCGATCTGTTGGCTCCGATCTGTTGGCTCCGATGTGTTGGCTCCGATGTGTTGGCTTCGATGTGTTGGCTTCCGTGGTTCCTGTGGGCATACGCTGCATTGTGGCTGGGCACATGCAGGCTTGTAATGTATTTGGTTCAGATGCTTGGGTTTGAGTCACACACACCCCTCCTGCTTCCCGTTTCCATGGGCTTGCAAAGGGTGTGCCCAAGTGACAGTGAATTACACAGTGACGTTGGACTCCCATGAGCTGTGTGGCCAGTCTGTAGTCAATACTGTGTATACATTCATAGTGCATATTGCTGTTGTGTTGTACACTGCATGTTGCATTGATGTGTAACTCTTCTTCTGTGTCTACCTCCCAATTTGCAGGTCCCTTCCTCAAGTCCACACAAGGACCTCTAGTCTGGCGATGGGGACCATGTTGGCAGCAGTGCACCTACAACTCTACATGGCGCCAACACTGCACAGTTGGTAGTGGTGGGAGTGCAGGCATTTCCAGGTGGTGAGACTACTAATATGTAACATTTTTGATGTCATGTTAATGGTACTACGTGCTCAAGTATGTTGTTGGTCCGGCATTGCTGTGAGCATTTCAGGTGTTGCAGGTTTCTAATAGTGCCACTGTACATAGTGAGAGTGATGTCATGTTGTGGGGATTACTTTGTTTACCTGCAATTAGCATGACATGGCACGGTGTGTCGTGTGGCAGTGCTGGGGTTGGGTTGGCTGACATGGCACTGTCCTCTTGTTGCATTTTGCGAGTGGGTATTCATTTTAGCTGCTTCAATGTGTAACTTCACAAAACTGCATTGGTGGTGTCTGTGTGGGTAGGGATGCACACATTGTGACACTTCCAGGTGAACAATCTCAGGCTGACATGGAATTCCCGGTTCATTCTCCACACATTCAGGATCAGTGTCAGGTTGAGTCATCATTGATTGTCAGATGGAATGTGCCAGGGCAGTGTGCACTCCACAGGGGTGTGATTTCTATGTGAAGTAATTAGCCACTAGCTGTGTACGGGCTGCCTCCCCCGTGCCCTTTCCCCTCCCATGCGCAGCGGCTGTGCATGTGGTTGGGGATGTGGGGCCACCACCATGTCCACGGCCAGGCCCCGGCGTGTTGCAACGTTGTTCAGGACACATGCTGCCACTATGATCCTGCACACTACTGGGGGAGCGTATAACAGCTGCCCGCCAGAACGGTCAAGGGAGCGAAAGCGTGACTTCAGCACTCCGAATGTGCGCTCCACTATGCCCCTGGTTGTAATGTGGGCTGTGTTAAATCTTACCTGGGGTGGCGTGGTGGGGTTCCGAATTGGCGTCATCATGTGGGGGCTGAGAGGGTAGGCACTGTCCCCTGTGGAGGTGGGGATTGGTATCATTGGTGAGGTTGTGACCTTGCTCAGTATCCAACATGCATGCATGTGCAGTGGCATACATACTCACCAAGCAGCCATGTATCGCCATGCCGCCCAGCTTCTAGGTCCCGGCTTAGGGTGGACATTCGGTAAATGAAGCTGTCGTGGGTGGAGCCGGGATAGTTGGCATATACTGAGGTGATGATTCCCTTGGCATTACATGCTACCTGCACGTTGATGGAATGCCAGTGCTTGCGGTTCCTATAGATGTGCTCAGATGCCCTGGGGGGACGTAGAGCCACATGGGTGCAGTCGATGGCACCTAGCACTTTGGGGAATCGTGCCACTGCGTAAAAATCCAGGGCGGCAGCATGCCTTTCTGCAGGTGTTCTGGGCAGGTATATGTGCCTGCGGACTGATGGGCGTGCAGTCATGATGTTCAAGACCTGGTGTAGGCAGCGTGACTGGGTGGCCTGTGACACCCCACCCACTATGGCACTTGTCCGCTGAAATGATCCAGTGGCTAAGAAGTGCAGTACATTGAGGACCTTCTCCAGGGGGCTGAGTGCTTGGGAGCACAGGGTGGGTGATGTGAGGTCATCCTCCCACTCACTCACCAGGTCCAGTATGATGTGTGGTGGAAACCTGTACCTCCCATACACCTGGTCATCAGGCATCCCGAAAAGGCTGGTTCTGGGTGTGAATATTCTGGCCCTGACTATCCTCCTCCTCCTCCTTTGGTAGCCCACTGCCACTGCTGCTAGGAACGGTATGTTCATCCTGGCGTCTGAGCTTGTTATTGTTAAAGTCCGCAATTTATGCTTAGCGCGTGTTCTAGGCGAGCGTGTGACCCGCGCACCCCTGGAATCCAGTTCCCAGTCCAATAGCGTGTGGAAATTCACACGCACCACGGGATACAGCGTGTGACCCGCGCACCCCTGGAATCCAGTTCCCAGTCCAATAGCGTGTGGAAATTCACACGCACCACGGGATACAGCGTGGGACCCGCGCACCCCTGGAATCCAGTGCCCAGTCCAATAGCGTGCGGAAATTCACACGCACCACGGGATACAGCGTGGGACCCGCGCACCCCTGGAATCCAGTTCCCAGTCCAATAGCGTGCGGAAATTCACACGCACCACGTGATACAGGTTCGCTGACGTACTTGCGTGTGTAAGTGGCCGCGCACCCATTAAATACACGTACATAGGCCAATCGCGTGTACGCGCACTTTTGTCCAATTACACGCGATGACACTCTGACGTGCAGTATCTCCACGTGTGCCCCGTCATCACGTGCTGAGTGGGGAACACCCGTGCGGGTCACGTCACAGACGCGCTTACGCGCTGAGGGACTCTGGTCCAATAGAATCGTGTATGCGTGCTGACGCGCTTACGCGCTAAGGGCCTTTCCTCGGATTTCACGCTGACGTGCAGGATTTTCACGTGCCAAATCACTCCGTATCAAGCTGGCCACGCGAAAACACACGGAAGCCCACGCTCCTGCCCAGAAGGCCGAGTTACTGCCCCCCAGTGCCCCGAGCAGCCTCCCACGTGCCATCTGCTGCTGCCTGCCTGCCTGCCTGCCTGCTGCCACCGTGCCCTGCCATTTGGTGCCTGCACATCAGCCATCTGCAGGGGTCCAGTTGCTGTGTCCACCCCTGCTGGAACTGAAGACTCCCGACTGGTATTACATCGCTCCACAGCCCAGCCCCAGGACCCAGTTGCCCACCCACACCTGCCTCTGGGGTTGCCATGTCGGGCACTTCCACATCTGGCACCAGTGGCAACCCCAGGCCAGAGGGGCAGAGGGGCACCAGCTTCACTGTCACCGAAGTTGGTGTCCTGGTGGAGCATGTCCTGGGGCAGTATGATGCCCTCTTTGGATCGTCCCGCGCCAGCAAGGAAGGACGGCAGAGGATCTGGGCCGACTGTGTGGTTGCCATCAACGCGGAGGGGGTGGCAACCCGCGACGTCCTGAAGATCAAGAAGCGCTGGGAGGACTTGAGGTCCAGGACCCTTGTGAAGGCCCGGCGCCTCGTGGAGGGGGGCCGGGGCCGCATGAGTTCCATCCAGATGAGGGTCCTGGAACGCGTACGCCCAGCGCTCCACGCCCAGATCCTTGAGAGGGAGGCCCGTCTGGAGTTGAGCGGTAAGTGTCCATGCATTACTGTGTGAGACAGGGCATGTTGCGGTGTGCTGGTTCTATGATACTTGCCTGTATGTGTGCCATAGGCCATGTATGCATGTATGTGTGCAGGGACATCATGGTAATGCATGTGCGACCAGTGATGTGTGATGCACATGGTTGTTGCATGTGTTGAAATGCCGCATGGGGAGCCCTATTCAGATTTTGAACATGAGAGCATGCCAGTCTCTGTACCTGGACATGGGTGGGGGTGAGGGATGGGTGCTGATGCCAGGTACATATATGGTAGCCATGTCTGTGTGCCTGACCTGCGTGTCTGTGACTTGTGCATGCCATGGATGCATGACACATGTGTGTGACAATGCAGAGATTCAGTAAAGCAGCCAAATTACCCTTGTAACCGCTGTGTTTGGTGTGTTTGGGGCCAGATGGATGTGACTGAGGTGAAGTGTGTGCATGTGATGGGCATGAGGCATGATGCATGTGAGTTACATATCATTGAATGTTTCAAGAGTCCATTGGACATGCATGGAAATGTCCATGGCATGCACCATGCCTGTTACTGTGTGTGTTTTGCCTGGACTGACCCATGTGTTGTGGAGGGACATGATGGAAGTGTACTTTGACAGTGGTGCTCATCTGCTATTGCTTCCTGTCTAGGGGACCATTGTACAGTGCCCTGATGCTTGTGTTCTTTGTCTCCCTCTACGCAGCGGCTAGTGAAGAAGAGGGCGGAGACGGCGCTGTGGAGCAAGGTGGCGGGGATGCCCCCACGGCTGCAGCGGAAGGGGTGGGTGAGCCCCCACAGGGGCCTGCTACGGTGGGAGACGGTGAGGAGCCATCCAGGTTGGTGGTTTGCACAGAGGAGGAGGAGGCCGCCACTGGGGCACACATGGGGCCTGGTGGGGGCATCCCTGCTGGTGCAAGTGGTGCAGTCCAGGGCCAGGGGCAGGAGGCAGCACAGGTCACCGTGGAGGGGCCTGTGCATGTCGCTGTCCCTGACCCTGTGAGTGCACCACCATGCACCAGCAGGGATGCCCCGTCCCAGGCCTGTCCGCAGGTAGAGGGGATGTCCATGTCACCTGACTCCCCTCCACCTGCGGACGTGGGAACCCCTGGCCGTGCGGAGAAGGTCCTGATTGGGGTCGCGATGCGCACGGCTGTGATTCGTGATGCCGTGCGTGCTTCCCGGGAGGAGCACGCACGTCATCACGAAGTGCACCGTGCCGACGTGGCCCAATTGGGATCGGCCATGTTCGGGGGTTTCCTGCATGTGTTGGCCAATGTGGCGGCCCTCTCCTCCTCTGTGCAGGCTATCCACCAGTCGTTCTCCTTGCCGTCTTCCAGCCCAGATGCCACCAGGGCCCCCTGTGGACCTGCCCCGACCAATGCAGCCAGCTCGGTGGGGATCCCATCCCTGCCACAGTCGGGAGTCAGAGATCCAGCAGGGGTGGACACCAGACCAACTGGACCCCAGCAGATGGAGGATGTGACGGCATCATCGGGCAGGGCACGTGCACGACGGCGTCGGTGGTTTCCATCAGCCTGGATGCCGTCGTGCTGGCACAGGCAGTTGCGTCGGAGGCAGCAGCAGGCTCAACGTGGGAGGCATCATGGCTCGGGGCCATCAACATCAGGGGTGCAGGCATCGGCCGGAGGGCAGGAGAACCCTGGAATGGGAGTGGCTTCCGTGTGGGAGAGGTTGTGCCAGCGGATAGGTGCGGAGCGGCAGCGGGCAGAGGAGGAACGGCTCACGATGGTCAGGGCGGAGGACTCCATGCGGAGGGCGCTGAGGCGGGCTGAGTGCCTCGAGGGTCTTCGCAGGGAGTTTGAGCTGGACACTGCGTTATCCCTGCGGGACCTCGGGGCCAGGGAACATGCCCGCCTCCAAGCCATTGACCAGGAGTTCGATGATGCCCTGGCCCATGACAACAACCAGTGAGCCGTCCGAATAGCCCGCTGCCTTTGTATATAGTTGTATAGTTAGGGTTAGGTTTCCTTTGTTTTTTTGATTTTTTTTTGGTTGCGATTGGACAATGCACCACTTTTTTGTATATAGTTCACTTTTTAGTTAGTAGTCAGTTAGGTTTAATTTGGTAGGGCTCATGGACCCAGGATGATCTTCTTAATTGGCTTATTTTAATTTTTCAGAATTTTTTCTTGGACATTCATCTTGTTTTGTTTGATTTGCTTTGTGTTTTTTCTTATTTGCTGTTCAATACATATTATTTTTTTAATCTTCAATGTGTCGTATCATCTCATTGCTTTCAGGCATGTCATGTTGGGTGTTTTGTCATTCACTTGCAGCCATTGTGTGTGACAGACATGTGTTAAATTGCATTATTTACATTGGGGGTGTAACATGTAATTGCCTTTGATATGTGGGTGGGTGTGATAGTTGGTTGGGCCTTTTGGCAGGGGAGGATGGGCATTACGGACATGATTGGGGAATGTTGGGACCCAGGTGCATGGGGGCATGGATTGGACATGGGTGGGGGCCTGCTGGCAGGTGCCCCACAGTGCTGGGGGGTGGGGGTGGTGGGAGACATGAGTGGGGGCCTGGTGGAGGGTGACCCTGCACTGCTGGGGGGTGGGGGTGGTGGGAGACATGAGTGGGGGCCTGGTGGAGGGTGAACCTGCACTGCTGGGGGGTGGGGGTGGTGGGTGACATGAGTGGGGGCCTGGTGGAGGGTGCCCCTGGTGGCTGGGGGGTGAGGGTGGTGGTAGACATGAGTGGGGGCCTGGTGGAGGGTGACCCTGCACTGCTGGGGGGTGGGGGTGGTGGGTGACATGAGTGGGGGCCTGGTGGAGGGTGACCCTGGTGGCTGGGGGGTGGGGTGGTGGTAGACATGAGTGGGGGCCTGGTGGAGGGTGACCCTGGTGCCTGGGGGGTGGGGGTGGTGGGAGACATGAGTTGGACATGGGTGGGGGCCTGCTGGCAGGTGCCCCACAGTGCTGGGGTGTGGGGGTGGTGGGAGACATGAGTTGGACATGGGTGGGGGCCTGCTGGCAGGTGCCCCACAGTGCTGGGGGGTGGGGGTGGTGGGAGACATGAGTTGGACATGGGTGGGGGCCTGCTGGCAGGTGCCCCACAGTGCTGGGGGGTGGGGGGGGTGGGGGACATGAGTTGGACATGGGTGGGGGCCTGCTGGCAGGTGCCCCACAGTGCTGGGGGGTGGGGGTGGTGGTAGACATGAGTGGGGGCCTGGTGGAGGGTGACCCTGGTGCCTGGGGGGTGGGGGTGGTGGGAGACATGAGTTGGACATGGGTGGGGGCCTGCTGGCAGGTGCCCCACAGTGCTGGGGGGTGGGGGTGGTGGGAGACATGAGTTGGACATGGGTGGGGGCCTGCTGGCAGGTGCCCCACAGTGCTGGGGGGTGGGGGGGGGTGGGGGACATGAGTTGGACATGGGTGGGGGCCTGCTGGCAGGTGCCCCACAGTGCTGGGGGGTGGGGGGGGTGGGGGACATGAGTTGGACATGGGTGGGGGCCTGCTGGCAGGTGCCCCACAGTGCTGGGGGGTGGGGGTGCAAGGGGACATGAGTTGGTGTTCATTAGTTCAAGGAGACATGTGCCTTTGCTGGGGGGCATGCCCATGGTGGGTGGGCTGCCTGCGGGACATGACCAGGGATGCAGGGTAGTCCCCTGTGGTGTGGGCTGCCTGCAGGGGCCGTGGAGGGTGTACAGGGTACACCTGGGAGGACCCACACTGTCAAATCACATGTGGAACTTCCCGCGCACCCCTGAAATACACGCGCCCAGGCTGTTCGCGTGTGGAACTTCCCGCGCACCCCTGAAATACACGCGCCCAGGCTGTTCGCGTGTGGAACTTCCCGCGCACCCCTGGAATACACGCGCCCAGGCTGTTCGCGTGTGGAACTTCCCGCGCACCCCTGGAATACACGCGCCCAGGCTGTTCGCGTGTGGAACTTCCCGCGCACCCCTGAAATACACGCGCCCAGGCTGTTCGCGTGTGGAACTTCCCGCGCACCCCTGAAATACACGCGCCCAGGCTGTTCGCGTGTGGAACTTCCCGCGCACCCCTGAAATACACGCGCCCAGGCTGTTCGCGTGTGGAACTTCCCGCGCACCCCTGAAATACACGCGCCCAGGCTGTTCGCGTGTGGAACTTCCCGCGCACCCCTGGAATACACGCGCCCAGGCTGTTCGCGTGTGGAACTTCCCGCGCACCCCTGGAATACACGCGCCCAGGCTGTTCGCGTGTGGAACTTCCCGCGCACCCCTGGAATACACGCGCCCAGGCTGTTCGCGTGTGGAACTTCCCGCGCACCCCTGAAATACACGCGCCCAGGCTGTTCGCGTGTGGAACTTCCCGCGCACCCCTGAAATACACGCGCCCAGGCTGTTCGCGTGTGGAACTTCCCGCGCACCCCTGAAATACACGCGCCCAGGCTGTTCGCGTGTGGAACTTCCCGCACCCCTGAAATACACGCGCCCAGGCTATTCGCGTGTGGAACTTCCCGCGCACCCCTGAAATACACGTAGCCCGCTCCCCCAGACCCGATCGCGTGTGAAACTTCACGCGAACCCCTGTGATGCACGTACCCTGCTGAAATCGCGTGTTAGACTTCCCGCGCACCCCGGTATACACGCACACGTATTTTTTGTCAGCGGGTGTCCGTGTTTGTGGGTACCCCTTTGCACGTCTTTTTTCCTGGAGGGCCACAGTATGGGACATTCATCATGGCAGTATATAGGTGCGATTTGTTGGCGCACCTTTTGGCGCACATTTCTTACAGCCGCAGAGACGCTACCGCCTGCTTTCTTGTGGCGGTCGTGTTTGTGCCTGTGCGCTGGTTTGAGCGTGCGCTTTTTTCCCCTATTCTATTCCATGAATACGTGTTGTAGGCGAGCGTGTGGGCGTTCCGCGCACTTGTGCCCTGTACTTCCCCCGTGACGCCCACGTTTTGGCAAGTTGTTCCCCATTCCGAGTGTTACGCCCGTGTTCCGCCTACTTTTGTTGCGTGCGCCGCGCTATGTGCGATTTTCGCTGTGGCCTGTGCGATTTTCGCAGTGACCTGGCGCACGCTGTTAGATGGCCTGTGCGCCAACGTGCGCCGCGCACTTTTTATCGCACATCCGCTGGTTTTCTCGCGCACGGCCTTCCATGAATCGACGTGCGCTGCTTTTCGTGTGATTTTCGCAATTGCACTGCGATTTTCGCTATTCCACTGCGATTCGCACGTTTTTGCCCACTTGCGCCGCGCTAATTATTCCATGAATCGGCCTCTTAATGTTGTAGCGTCCTCTTTCTATGCCCATCAATCAGGGCGAGAGGATCTGTCCTCTTTTCATGTTAAGCATGAGGCGCACGTTCAGAGGCGGGCTTACCAACACAGCTCCCGTCTCTGCGTCTTTATTGAATTTGCTGCCTTCATTGTTGATGCTTACTATAACATTGGCAACAAGGTAAAAGCTTATGCGCGTGACGGGACATCTGTTTTCATCATACAGCACTGATTCCTGTGGATTTTTGCTTTCTCAGGCGCAGAGCCCACCGGCGCTCACACGAGGGTGCCAAAACCTGCAGGGTGACTGCAGCCTACAGTGGATTCCCGGAGACCCGCACGTTTTGCCTAATTCTGATACACAGAGACACAAGTAAGGTCTGGCTGCCTTTTCACACTGCAGCTGTGGATTTTCACTCCTGCATATTGTTTCTACATGCTGCCCTACAACACTGCTCTTACATATCTGTAAGAAGGCCGGCGCCCAATCTGTGAGCCCATTACCGTGCACTAGAAAACCAGCACCATGACAGGGATGACAGAGGCCATGCGTCCCTTCAACTACAGGCGGCCTCATCTTTTGATATCGCAGACACTAGCAGTCTGATGCCCAGATGGAACAGATGGCTCCAAGGGTGGTCAGTCATAATTTCGACAGTAAAAATGTCGACAGTCAAAATTTCAAAAAATAAATGTCGAAAAAAATAATGTCGACAAACAATAATGTAGACATTTTTTTAATATTTTTTCGAAATTTTCTATTTATTGTATAATTAAATAAATAAATATATATATAACTAAAATGTGTTGAGTATGAGGGGTGAGAGGGTGGTGTGGGTGTGGGTGGGTGGCAGGGGGTGTTGGGTGAGGGGGGTTGGGGGGGACACCCCATAGTAAATGATACTCTTTTTATTATTTAATTATTGAATAAATAAATAAATAAATAATTACTATGTGTTGAGAATGAGGGGTGAGAGGGTGGTGGGGGGGGTGGCAGGGGGTGTTGGGTGAGGGGGGTCAGAGGGGGCCCCCCCGGGGTGTTGGGTGAGGGGGGTCGGGGGGGACCCCCCCATAGTAAATGATACTCTTTTTGTTTATTTATTTATTGAAAAAATAAATAAATAAATATATAATTAGAATGTGTTCAGTATGAGGGGTGAGAGGGTGGTGCGGTGTGTGGGGGGGGGGTGGCAGGGGGGTGTTGGGTGAGGTGTTGATAGTTCTAAATGACATTTTTTTGTCGACATTTTTTTTTCTAAAAAATGACTTTTTACATTATATGTATAGGATGTCGACATTATTGTTTTCTACATTTTTTTTCGACATTTTTGTTTGTCGACATTTTTGTTTCGACATTATGACTATAAACCGGCTCCAAGAACTGCACATGTACATTGATGCAAAGGGGGGGGAGAGGAACGCCGCCTTATAGGAATCCTAATGCATTCACTACAACCTGTAGCGCGTGACATCGTCTTTGAAATGCCAGAGAGTAAAACCACATTTCAGGACATCATTGACTGTCTAAACAATTATTTTGCACCACTACGAATCGTGGACTATGAACAACATATCTTCCAAACATCCACACAGGATAAAGGTAAAACGCTACACCTTTTCATGATGAGACTCTGCAAAAACATGAAATATTGTGACTTTGAACACTAACCAACAGAAGAGGCACTTAAATCCCAAACAATTGCCAGCTGTGAATCAGCCATATTTCGCAAGAAGTTATTGCAGAGAACAAAATCTCTAGAAGAAACATTACAACTGGCCAGAGTTGACATGGCACTTTCCATGCAAACAGAATCCCTAGGAAACATCAAAATCACCAGACATCGCCCACAGTGTCTTTATGCTAGGTCTGAGCATCTGAGAGGAAATAGAGCAAAGACCAGAACAAATGTTACAGGTGTGGTTATAATTTTCCCCATATTGGCCCATGCTCTGCTGTCGGTCACAATTGTGATAAGTGCAGAGGAGAGAACCATTTTCAGTCGGTGGGCAAGAACGTGAAATATTTCCAAAGGCCCAACAACCACATTGACCAAAAGTAGAAGGAGAGACAGCTCTCTCTCGAGGCAGACAAGATCTCCCGTGAGCAGTCGATGGTCAACCAGCAGAAGGAGGGAATCCCCCCATCGATCTAGGCATGCACGGGAAAGAAAAGAGGACCCTTGACGAAGGAGCTTGCCTGAAGACACAAAGAGAAGTTCGACAAGACACATGGTGCGATACATAGAGACCTCACTGCCACGCTGAAATGCCTCTGACTCCTCGTCATCCAGTGGTGACCGCAAGCAAGGTTATGTACATGCAACAGAATACAGCCCAACATTATTGTTGCATTTGAACGGCTGTCCCTCGGAATTCCTGATCGACACAGGAGCAACCGTAAATGTAGTTAATGAGGAAACTTACCAAGGCCTCACATGCAAAATAGAGCTGAAACCGGCTGATATTGACATATACCCATATGGCGCAAAAATGCCCCTCCAATGCAAAGGCACGTTCAAAGACACATGCTTGCACAAAGACAAGACAGCAAAAATAATGATATACAAGGTTAAAGGTGAGGTGCCAGGTGGCAGCATCCTCAGCTTCAAGTCTGCCATACAAATTGGACTAGTACATATCATGTATCAAATCATGACAGTCTATACCACCAGCCCAAAAGACATGATGATCAAAATGTTTCCGACCCTCTTTAAAGGACTAGGACGTCTCAAAGGCAAACAAGTCAAATTACACATCAACCCCGACATTTAACCAGTTGTACAGCATTATAGAGGAATTCCACTAAACATCCAGAAGCAAGAGGAGGATGATTGCACTCACTCCTAGATCAAGACATCATAGAACAAGCCACCGGGCCCACACCCTAGTGTCACCCATTGTCCCAGTCCTGAAAAAGGAGAATGTGTAAAGCATTTGCATCTGCGTAGACATGAGGGTGCCCAACATGGCCATTGAAAGATAGAGAAACGTGTCACCAAGAATGACTGACATGATGCATCTGCTACATGGAACAAAAGTATTTTCAAAATTAGACATCAACAAAGGCTACCTTCAGCTCGAACTACACCCTGAGTCCCGCTATATAATTACAATCACCACACACATAGGTATTTTTCGCTACAAGCGACTCAGCTTTAGGGTGTCATCCACAGCAGAAATCTTCAAACAAGAAATACATCAGATAATCCAGCATATCCCGCAATGCCTTAACTATAGCAAAGACATTTCAGTATTCAGTGTGACTCAAGAAGCCCATGACGATGCACTGCGCCGAGTATGTATGGCATTGTAAGAAGCCAACCTGATACTGAATGTCGACAAGTGCGAACTGAGCAAAACGACACTCAAGTTTTTTGGACATATTTGTTCACACAAAGGACTGCCACCAGACCCTGACAAAGTTCAAACACTCATTGAGGCGCCCACTCCAGAACAATATCCACTCTCCTGTCATTCTTTGGCATGGCCAGCTACTGTACACGGTACATACAGGACTTCACATCCCTCAGCACGCCCTTTTGACATCTCACAGGAAAAAGACAAGATTTCAGTTGGTGAAATGAGTGTGAGGAGGCCTTCCAAGAAATCAAAAGTCGGATTGCATCAGCCTCATGCATGGCATACTATGACCCAGAACTTGAAACAGAACTAACCATCGATGCAAACCCAGTTGGCTTAGGAGCGATTCTTGCCCAATTCAAACCTGGCTCACCATCATTGTCATCACATAGCATTGTAGCCTACGCAAGTTGCAGCCTGTCACCTACGGAGTGTACATACTCCCAGCCCGAAAAATAAAGTCTAGCGGTGGTTAGGACATGTGAGCCCTACCATCTATTCCTCTACGGGTGCAAATTCACAATTGTCACAGACCATCAGGCCCTCACAACCATCTATGGAAACACAACTGCAAAAATGCCTCCTCGCACTACTCGATGGGGACTTTGCCTACAAGAATATTAATTTGTAATAGTGCATCATCCTGGAAAGGACAACAACCCAGCAGACTTCCTGTCAAGGTATTCCCTTCCTGCACAAGAGGAAGCACAGTCCTGCAAGGCAGACCAGTACATCAGTTACCTTGCCAGTAACGCACTGCCCAAGTCCCTCACCATCACTGAAATACTTGACAGCATGCGCCAGGACCGAGTACTTGCAATCATCAAAAAGAGAGTATCCTCCGGGAGATGGCATGAACGACACCAGAAGAGGAAACCATCCCTGATTAGGAAGGAAAATACTACAAACGTTACATCTGAAATGTAGCCCAACTTACAGGGGTACTCCTTAAGTATACGGGTACCTCTGATCACGCTCACACCAGATTAAAGTTCACCCTTCTAGGGAATTAAGGCCAAGAGTCTTTATCTTGCAAGACTAACAAATTTAATCTGTACAGAAATGAGGATTAGGGGCCAAAGAACTTCCTGGTGGGCATTCTGTCCCTCTTTCGTGGCTGGCTCCTACACACTGGTGCCAAGGAGGAGCCTTATATACTGTTTAATTTGGATACTGGATACTGGCAGGGCTCACCCAAAACTGTCCTTCTTCCCTTACAAGGGATGCTGCAGTCTTCCCTCCTGCATGACCGGGTTTCCATTTAGGACAACCTACTTAGCATACTGCCAGCTATGCAAGAATACATTGTAGATCCTGTTAGACACAATTTTGCTGCATTATGAACATTTATATATAAACACCTTTTTCCGTCATACTCTCCATACTTCACTCAATGTACTCATATTTTATCTGGTCCAGTAATTCCCCTTAAAACCTTATTTTCCCATACTTTTACATGTGTACAAGAGCCCCAGCCTGCCTGGGTGTTTTGATGGACAGGAAACAGCTGCTAAATTACGTGCTGGCCTGCCAGCGCTAGCGGGGCACCACGGCAATGCCTGTAGTCTATTTTTAGCACAGGCTGCATTCCTATTGGAACAGAGCATTCTGCTCTTTACTGTGCTTCGAGAAAAACTAAATATAATTTAACATTTTTACGAATTCATTCAGCTAATAGTTATTTACACCTTATATTTAAATACTAACTATCTTTGTTTAGTGCCTAGCCACGTCTGTGTGTGAATATTTTTGCATGAAAAAAGCTTTCTTAGTGCTCTAGTGCTTAGAGAAGTCTTGCCTAATTGTAAAGTGCTTGGGGGTGCAGGAAGGCGTTAGCTCCTTCCCAACACAACTTCTCAAGCATTGTCCCATCACTGGAAGGCCTGCTGCTAAAAGAGGATTGAATCATAATTCCAGAGGTGCTATAAGACAGAGTGATCAACATGGCACACAGCAGACACAGAGGAATTGTTCCCACCAAACAACAACTGCGAACAAAGGTGTGGTTCCTCCAGATGGATGCAAAAGTCGAGAAGATTCTAGGAAACTGCAAAACATACAAAGCTGTCGCACTGCACACATTTCCAGAACGCCTCAAAATTACAGTAATACAGTAATACCTCAAGTGCGGTCAGAAGTAGCAGTCGACATGTTTGGACCCCTGTCCAATGGCAAGTACATCCTAGTCGTTATAGATGAAATGTCCAGGTTTCCAGAGATACACTTAATACGCTGTACAGCGGCGCACACTGTCATCCCTGCACTGACATTTGCGGACTATGGCATTTCAAACATTGGAAAGTCTGACAATGGACCACCCTTTAGCGGACATGACTTCAGAATATTTGCCGATCACCTTGGATTCGAGCACAGGCAAATTACTCCCTTATGGCCACAGGCAAATGGCACGGTTGTACTATTTATGGCAAACCTAAAGCACACTCTACAAGTGTGCTCCATCATGAATGGCTCTTTTATGCAAGCCATCTGCACTCTCCTCAGTGACTATCGAAACACCTCCCACAGCTCCACAGGAGTTTGCTCCTCCGAACCCATGTTTGGCAGATTTGTAAGAACGACCATCCCACATCTGCCCACCAGTGAGGTGTCCGCAGATGCAGAACTGAAGGCAAGAGAAAAAGACAAAGAAAGCAAAGAAAGAATGAAAGTGTACGCAGACTCAAGGAGAAAGGCACATGAGGCAGAGATGCACATAAGGGACCAAGTACTGGTACATCAGAAACAAGGGTCGAAGGAAACACCAACTTTCAACCCACATCCCATGACGGTCACCCACGTCAATGGATCCAGGGTGACAGCAGCAAGCCCAAATGGCACCATCATCAGAAACTCCTCATTCTTCAAATAATTAGGTGATGAAGCAATCCAACAAAGTGAAGAGAGTGACTCATCTGATGACCATTCAGACAGTTGCGTGGACCTTATGGATGGTGACCTCAACACTGACAACAGTGACAGTGAGAGACATGATCACCCTCAGGTCACTCGCAGCCCATCGAAAAGAACCATTCATCGTCCCACCAGATGGATAGAAGAAATTAACTGAAAGAAGACTTTCTCAGTTAAGTAAGGGGGAGATGCAGCATACTCTTTCTATGCCCATGAATCAGGGCGAGAGGATCTGTCCTCTTTTATTGTTAAGCATGAGGCACGTGTTTGGAGGCAGGCTTACCGTCAAAGTAGATCAGATAATGATTATGATTAAAGGAGATAAGGCACAGCTCCCATTTCTGCATCTTTATTAAATTTGCTGCCTTCATTGTTAATGTTTACTACAACAAATACCTTCTTGTTTTTCTTCCTAATTCAATTAACTACTCAAAAGGGGGAAATAAAACGATTATCGCATAGCTCTCCAAGAGATAGCTCTGCTGCACTGTTTAGATTTCTTGACAGAAAGCCGATTTTTCATTCAAGTGTAAAGCTTCTCACGGTTTTTGTGCTTACTTTTTTTTTGTGTTAATGGTGTTATTCGCCTTTTCAAATCTATCTACTTAGTAGTCATTTCTTTCTTTCTGATCATTTAAAAAATCCATAAAAGATGCATCATACAAAACCATTACACAAAAACATTTTCCAAACTTTAAAAAGCAAAGTGCAACAATTAATTTACAAGATCACATGCATTATACAATTTAACACTCATAAACAGTCTCTAAAACTAATATTAGCCTTAATAGCCATAAGACATATGAAATAAACTCATCTAGTATTCATCACTCCTTCCTACAGTTGCATGCCCTTCTGTTTGTCCCCTTTCTCGTGTTCGCCAGGCTTTTCTAATAAATAGGATACATTGCAAGCAATAGCTGGCGAGGCTGCATTCAGAAGATAATAAAGAGCAGGCTTGTGCTGGGTGAAGCCTCTACCCACAAACAAGTTTATCAAGTACCTTTTCCTTAGGTAACAGTAAGCTGGACAAAAAAAATAGAAAGTGTGCTAGGTCTTTGTGCCCAGCTTGACACATTGGGCATATACATTCAAAATCCCTGCCCGATCTCCAGCTTAGAACCTTGCCCAGCTAGCCAATGAAATTGTCATGTTGGAATATGTTTTGTGATTAGTCATGAATTTTACAGCTGATATCATTTATCTAAATCATAAATGATAAATTTACGTTTCTTTTTGTTTCGTCTTCTCCTCTTTTTCCAGTCTCTTCTTTCTTTGCTTATTGTTAAGTACATTTTGGCAAGTTAATTTTTGGTAACCAAATCTATGATTCCATCTGTGATCCTATGTTGAATATTCGACTTTGATTGTCTTGTAACTTTTGTTTATGTAAAATAAAGTGTTGAATCAGAACCTCACCCATCTTCTCATTCATTGTCTGTTCATTGGTTCCAACAGTTCCTGTGTCTCTCTGGCATCATTTACCCTCTCTAAAATGTCCTTTAAAAATGGCACATATTATTATACAATGATAAGGGATTGGTGATCATACCACTGACATTCACATTCCCCAACATTTTCTTTATGTTTGCTAACCAACCGATTTTATCAGCACCTTTTTTCCCCAATATATTGTGTGGGAGTGATGGGCCATCAGGCCCCTCGTCTCCTCTACTTCTCAGTACGAAACTCGGACCAAGTGCCTCCAGTAGTGGGTTCGCCCCTTGCCCTTATGCGATGTTAACCTTGGTTGACTTTCACGTAGATGGGACCACTGAGCAGGACACGGGGCATCCATTTTTGTACCCCCTTTCGACTCCATCTTGGTGACTAGGCCTCACTGAGATAGTACAAAAAGCTTCTCTTCCCTTTTCTCGCAGAAGCCCGGTCAGGCGTGCAGGGCACAGGCCCCGACCCCACTCTCACTCTGACTGGAAATCTTCGCAGGTCCATTCTCATGCTGAAGCCAGAGATGCTCGCAACACAATAATAAATGTAACACATCTCTCTTCCTCTGAGATCACTGTCCTGCATGTGAACCAGCATGAGCTAAGCACATAGCGCATCCATCTCCACAAATGTATCGTTGCCCCTCCCGCACCCTCACCAGTGGAAACTTACTGCTATTGTGACCTTGTGTCCCTGCAAGATATTCCTTTCATGTGCCAGACCACTGACCATGGCATGATGCCCACCCAGCAGATCCGTAACTAACATTAGACCCCTGCCGCAATATATCGTCGCCTACCACTAACAAATGCCACATACCAGAGATTCTTATATGTACGGACCCTAACTTCAACCAGTGTATTATAGCGGTCAAGACCCCTAACCTAAGACTTGTATAATCCTATGTTATTGATAGTATAGATATATGTGTGACTTTTATAGAGATATGATAAACTACTGAAGGTCTTTTGAACAATTATTATTTAGTGCATGCATTCTTTGAGAATATATTATGTTAGCTTAGATAGTGACCATCCTACCTCCGAGCGACCTGACCTTCACCCATGCGGAGAGCAGATGACTGACGTCAATCCTCCCGCCAACCAAGCGACCAACCCGGATGAAGAGATGCCACCCCACCTGAGACATCGATTGAACTGACCAATCCGGGACCAACGTAGTATCCTATGTTAGTTGCATCATTTACCCTATAAAACGTAATGTAATGATAACTTGTGCAGAGCGCTCTCAGATATCTCTTGAATACTTTTCACCAGAGATAAAATCTTTTCTTGAACTCTCACAGCCTGCTCTCTTTGCCTTATTCCCCGTCAGGGGTGTGTTGTTTTATTCTTTTGCACGTCAAAGACGGGGAGGGCACAAATATTTTGTGACCCCGACGTGATTTGGAGAGGTGCCTCAAGGCCCAAACCGAGCGGCGAGATCCGGGTAGCCCCCCAGCAAAACCATTGCCTCTGCGACTGACCAGCCTGTGCACACTACAAGAAAGGGTCAAGGGTTCCTGGTTGACGAATACCCGACTGAAAAGCTGCTTGCCGAGGTGGGCCATGGCTTGGTTGGGGTGTGGACCTGACTGGGGTCAGACCGAGAACGGTGACCCTCGGAGTACCTGACCGAACACGTGAGTGCCGTTTGCAAAGGTTTCAAAGGAAAGGTAAGGGGGAAAAATACAGGAACGAGGGAACAGGTGATAGTGGGTTAAAAGCCAGAAGTAGGGACTGTGAGAGTGATGTTGAGGCTTTTCTGATCTGTCCTTTATATGGCCATTAGGTTTTGTGAAAAAGTGAGAAGAAAAGGAGAAGAGGTATCCTAGCCCGAACGGGGTAGAATGCGGCATCGCATAGCATTGTCTCGTCCAGTGCAGATAAATAAGTGAAGATAAAGAGAAAATAGTAGGGGTCTCGTATACTGAGTAGACTCGGAGTAGTTATTTAGAATATTCTTTTTCTGTGTAAGCAAGGTCTATTTGGGAACAAGTAAGAGGGGGTAAGAGGTGTGGAGTGAATGAGAAGAGTAGGTAAAACTGGGAAGGGGAAGAGGTGTTCAGTAACGGGAACAAGGGAGAAATAGAAGCGCGCAGGTAGTGCATGTGCATGTTATGTGTTATATGTTTTTGCTTTTTGTCCATTTTTGGGTCGCATATGCTGAAATATTGCAAGTGATTGGTTGGTAAAAAGTCATACATGCTAAAAGTGAACTATTGAAGTTAGAAATGCAATAGGTACACGGGTAACATTGAATATTGGTACACAATAATTGCCCATAATTGAGAAACACTTGACATTGCTGATCTCTACAAGTGGACCAGTGGTTGGAGGGGAGGTGATTAGAAGGGAGGCTCAGGTGCAAGTGCACGTGCAAGTGAAGGGAGAAATATCATTATGGGAGGAATAACACCACTAGCCCATATTTGCCAACACCTCCCGCTATATAGTGATAGAATACAAAAATACCACGATCAGTGGGTGACGGAGATAAAAGGGGACAGCGTGACACCAATTTGGCCAGAGGGCGGGTCGTTCAAAAAACGGGTGTTAGATTTAGTGTCCACGCACTTATTGGCAAGGGTTACCAGTCAAATGGTCGAAAACATTTGGTCGACAGACAATTTGGTCGACACCATTTGGTCGAATGCCAAATGGTCGAATTTTTTTTTTTTTTTTTTTTACCCATTTTTTGGTTTTTTTTGGGGGGGTCCCCCCCAACCCCCTTTTTTTCTTTTTTATTTTTTTCCCCCACACGAAAACCCACAAAACACATATATATAAAAAAAAAAAAAATTCGACCATTTGGCATTCGACCAAATGGTGTCGACCAAATTGCAGTCGACCAAATTGCAGTCGACCAGTTGACTGGACACCATTGGCAAGATATAAGGGAAAACAGTTGCGGAACAGAAGGGAAGTGCTAGATCTGTGGCGAATGTTTGAGGAAATAGCCCCCACAGTAGACGTAAGTACAGGGAAGGCGATTGAAAAGGAGAAAACGTAGGAAGAGGTAAGCGGAACACCAAGGGTGAATGCACAACGACCACAGCTGAGAATGACACAACCAAAATATACCCCTTAATGACAAGGCCAGAAGTAGGATATAGCGAGCCTCTGTACATACGGCCATGCCCCACCCCCACTCCCTCTAACGGAGCAATAGCCACCACACCACCGCCATATGACAAAGGATGCCTGTATGGCCCTACGAGCACGCTCCTGGTAAAGTTAGCACGATTAACTGGAGATCTAGACTGCCAGCTAGCACATGCACGGATGGAAATAACACGGCTGAGAGCATTGTGTGATAAGGGCCAAATGCTGCCGGGGGGAGGGGAAGCACCACCATTATCTGTAGCAGATCTTACACCCTCATTAAGCGCAACAGGGGAATTGGCAGCAGCAACATCAGAACCAGCACGATCCATATCATCTCATGGAACACATATGTCACAGGGGCGGGAAAAAGAATGGCGGTCAGGAGAATTTGTGTTCCATCTGAATGACAAACGAGTGAAAATTATACGCCCAGCCACCCCAGAAAGTCAGCGAGGGGAAGGATACGAAGAGAATGGCGAGCAAGAAGAGGACGTAGAAGAGGTATGGAGTGATCTAGATGAGTATGAAGAGGGAGCAGCAGCTGTGGGGTCCCCATTACCATCTCAGCTCGATGATTTTGACGAACCATCGCCACCACGATGGCAGGGTAGATTAAGGCAGCGAGTAGGGAACATGTTGGTGAGTAAGATAAAGAATGGACGGTAAGTAAGACAGGGAAGAAACATAAGTTGCAGATGCCGCTGATACATGAGGGAGCAGGTAGGCCACACTACATTCCATGGGCCCAAATGGACAAAAACAACCTGTTGAAGCTCCTCCCCCCACTTGCGGGAGGGGCAAGGAAATGGATACATGCATTTGAGAAAAACACAGCAGGAGTTCCGTTAGCGATAGGTGACGTAAAGAGTTTGCTAGTGTCCGCTGTCGGCGATCAGGCAGACACTGTGTGGGAAAAAGCAGGGTTCCCAGGAGTGACAATGAGTTGTGTCCGCCACGATGGATCGCCGTTCAACAATGTTCGAGCGCAAGTATGGGACGCATTGCGGCGCACGTTTCCAGATATTCCAGATTTACATTTAGTGATGCAATGTACAATGGAGGAGAATGAGGATCCTATGCAATTCATACTGCGAGTGCAAGATTTGTGGAGAAGCGAAACTGGCACGGCGTGGAATCAATCCACTGCCCTGTTCTACTTTATTATCAAAAAAGGGCTCTCAAAGGAGGTACAGAAGGCATTGGATAAAATAGCTGGGATAGAAGCCAAGGGTTGGCCAGAAATTCAGAGTATAATTGTACACTACTGTAGGAGGATCAAAGAGAGAGAAAAGGAGATAGCACAAAAAAGGTTGGCAGACGAAGCGAAACTAGTACAGAACAAATTGGTGAAGGTCGCCCCCATAAACGCCAGCATAACTGCTGATAGAGAGAACGAGGGAGACGAAAGTGTGGGAAAATAGACCAGTTGGAATAGCAGCGCTGTTGGCTGCAGGAGAACAAAGACAGTGGAACGGAGAAGAACCACAGAGAGGACCGCAGTGGCATGAAAGACCAAGCAGAGGAAGAGGTGGGTACCGCGGCCAGAGAGGGGGGGGTTCGTAGGTATGGGAAACAGAGGTTTTGGTGGGCAAGGGATGAAAGGGGGACAGCAAGGGTCATGTTGGAATTGTGGAAGATGGGGACACTATTCAAGAGATTGCAGAATGAGGCCGTCAGGGTACTTTCAAGGGCAACCACCCATGGACAATGAACAGGTATGGGGCTGCCCACACCCAGGTAGTCCATATGGACTACCAATGGGGCGTGGAAGACCACAGGACCAGTGTTATAACGAACCCCAAATGCAACAAGACAGCCACATCACAGTGCATCACAGCCCATGGCACGACAAAACACTGTAGGGAACGCCAGCAATAACAGCTTTACAACGGCTGCAAACGGTGCACCTGCCCCATTCCGTGGTGTAACAGTAGTCAGAGATAGTGGGCCTCATTACAAATCAGGTGGTCCGGAAATAACGGTGGCGGTAAACCCGCCGCCACGTTGTTTCCGGACCGCCTGATCCCGACTCCTGCAGGTGGGAGGCGACGTTCCCGCCAGGTTTGACCTGGCGGGTTTAACACCGCCCCCCTGCAGGCGGACGAGGAAACACCGGCAGCATTACGAGATGCTGCCGGTGTTTCCATAATCCCCATTCCCATTGAGTCCCATAGTCCCATAGGACTCAATGGGAATGGGGATTAACAACATTCCGCCTCCGTGATTCCCGGAAAACCGGGGTTGTAATGCCCCGGTAATTCCGGGAATCATGGAGGTGGAATGGTTTTACCACCTCGGTTACCGCCAGACTCGTAATGAGGCCCAATGTCTTTTCAGTGTCAGGACAAGAAAGGTACGCAGATTAGGACAGCCCACAGGAAGCACATGCGTGCCCAGTCCTATCTACCACCCTACGTGCAGAAGAGGACCCACTAGTGGGGGCAGAGATAGGAAACAAGCAGTTTATCTTCATGGTAGACTCAGGAGCAGAAAAATCATGTCTTATGGAAGGGTGGTTTCCGGTCTTAGGCAGGAATTTGGAAACGCAGGGGTTCTCTGGGGCTATTTTAAAAGTTCCTTACACGAAAGATCTTGATATAATGGTGGAGCACCTGTTGCACATTTGTGCCATCCGAAGATGCAGATAACGGGACACTCTCACATGGGATAACAGCAGTCCACAATCTAGGAGAGAAGATGAGAACAGAGGGCGGAGCGGGAGAAAGTACATGGTTTGACAACTTGTTCAGCTGGATACCATCATGGGTCAATGTGATGATGAAAATACTAGTTCCTGTCATCGTCTTTGTGTTACTATTCTTCTGCGTGTGCCAACTGGGACTTCGGTGTTGTGAAAAAAGTATGCCTACCTCGACTATGATGATGGTAACAATGGGCCGACCGACAACGGTAACAACCATGATAGACGCCCTAATACAAACAGGGGAATATAACCCTCCAAAGTACAGGCTGACTGCCATCTACAGGCAATACGGGGACAGGGTCGATAATTTATACCACACCACAATAAAGGAACCAACAGAATTGCAATGGTATAACGAGGTATGGGTAGACTTAGACGGGGATGGTGGGATATACCTAACATGCACTCCAGATGAATATGCAAGAAGAGGGAATAGTTTGAGAAGTGTATGCAGAGCATGGATGCCAATAAAGGGTACCCCAGCCTGGGAAGAAGCAGTGGCTGAAGCTGAGTACTACCAAAGGGAGAATGAAAAGAATAAAGTGTCATAATTCGTTACTTTAGATGTAACGAAAGGGGGGAATGTGTGGGAGCGATGGGCCATCAGGCCCCTCGCGTCCTCTACTTCTCAGTACGGAACTCGGACCAAGTGCCTCCAGTAGTGGGTTCGCTCCTTGCCCTTATGCGATGTTAACCTTGTTTGACTTTTGTGTAGATGGGACCACTGAGCAGGACACGGGGCATCCATTTTTGTTCCCCCTTTTGACTCCATCTTGGTGACTAGGCCTCACTGCAATAGTACAAAAACGCTTCTCTTCCCTTTTCTCGTAGAAGCCCGGCCAGGCGCGCAGGGCACAGGCCCCCACCCCCGTTCTCAC
This sequence comes from Ambystoma mexicanum, assembly GCF_040938575.1. Classification (NCBI taxonomy): domain Eukaryota; kingdom Metazoa; phylum Chordata; class Amphibia; order Caudata; family Ambystomatidae; genus Ambystoma; species Ambystoma mexicanum. The sequence goes on along the minus strand of NC_090936.1, from coordinate 290,369,909 downwards.
TCTGACTGGAAAACTTTGCAGGTCCATTCTCACGCTGAAGCCGGAGATGCTCGCAACACAATAATAAATGTAACACATCGCTCTTCCTCTGAGATCACTGTCCTGCATGTGAACCAGCATGAGCTAAGCACATAGCTCATCCATCTCCACAAATGTGTCGTTGCCCCTCCCACACCCTCACCAGTGGAAACTTACTGCTATTGTGACCCTGTGTCCCTGCAAGATATTCCTTTCATGTGCCAGACCACTGACCATGCCATGATGCCCACCCAGCAGATCCCCAACTAACATTAGACCCCTGCCACAATATATTGTTGCCTACCACTAACAAATGCCACATACCAGAGATTCTTATATGTACGGACCATAACTTCAACCAGTGTTTTATAGCGGTCAAGACCCCTAACCTAAGACTTGTATAATCCTATGTTATTGATAGTATAGATATATGTGTGACTTTTATAGAGATATGATAAACTACTGAAGGTCTTTTGAAGAATTATTATTTAGTGCATGCATTCTTTGAGAATATATTATGTTAGCTTAGATAGTGACCATCCTACCTCCCAGCGACCTGACCTTCACCCATGCGGAGCACAGATGACTGACGTCAATCCTCCCGCCAACCAAGCGACCAACCCGGATGAAGAGATGCCACCCCACCTGAGACATCGAGTGAACTGACCAATCCGGGACCAACGTAGTATCCTATGTTAGCTGCATCATTTACCCTATAAAACGTAATGTTATGATAACTTGTGCAGAGCGCTCTCAGATATCTCTTGAATACTATTCACCAGAGATAAAATCTTTTCTTGAACTCTCGCAGCCTGCCCTCTTTGCCTTATTCCCCATCAGGGGTGTGTTGTTTTATTCTTTTGCACGTCAAAGACGGGGACGGCATAATATATCTATTATCATTTTCTGTGTGAGCCTTGCCCTCGAGTTAGACAAGACACACAGCCATAACATACTTTGCTCTAGAGCCAATAGATCTTCAAGAAAGGGCAGGCCTATCCTTCCATGTGATGCAAAATTTGGAGCTAACACGGATTAACCCAGAAGCGATTTCACAAAACAGTTTTCCTCTTTTTGCAGTAGACCATTATCCCCATACCCCCAGATCACAGCACCATATTTGATTGCCCCTACAATGGGTGCATTATAGATCTTTTTTTACAATGCAAAGCGGTTGCTGCTTGTGCTGTTACATGAATCTGTAGATAGCACCAAAAAATTGTTTCGTAACTAGGACCTGTTTCAGGATATGTGCATTCCCAGTGAAATTCTCATTGAAACGAACCCCAAGAAAATCAAATTAATTCACTCCTGGGATCACTAACCCATCACAGCAAATTTTGGGAAATGTGCACAATGTTTAATTTCCCATAAGCAAACCATTACAGCAGATTTGTTAGTATTAACATGCAAGTCCAAGTCTCTCTTGTAAGCAGAAAATGTATTGACCAAGATCTGCAATCCTCTTGGGGTCCATGCAATGAGGACTGTGTCATCGGCATACATTAAAGCTGGGATTAACATATTACCCAGCCTATGTACATCAGTATTACACTCCAACAGGTTTCCCAATAGATTATTAATATACAGGGGGAAGAGCAAGGCTGCCAGTTCACACCCCTGTGTGACACCTGAATTAATCAAGAACCAAGTTGTGCAATGGCCCTCACTACTAGATCAAATACAGGCCTCATTTTCTCTATGCAAGACATCGAAGATATCCAAGATGACAACTGGGAAATTACATGATCTGAGCACATGCCATAGTTTGTTCCGATTTACTTTATGGAAAGCAGTGCTCAGGGTCCATACATGCAAGATAGATTGGCTCTTGTTTAATGTTCAAGGAATGGGAAATTATCAAGTATAAATTTAGACATTTCTACATTTTCCCCATTTTGGGCCTAAAGCCCAATTGAATCGGGGATAGAATCTCATTGTTTGTGACCCACTTTTCCAATCTGAATAGTAGACACTTTCCAAACATCTCAAAACGGTATAGCATTCTTTTCGTCAACAGTCATTTTTATGACTGTTTTTTTACGAGTACACTTTGCCGAAATAATTCATCAACATTTTGTGGGGGTGTGGGTGGGAAAGGGCATATAAGGGGTTGGGCGTGTCGGGAATAGTTAGAAAATTGTGGATCAGTGAGGTAGGGGTGCCTTTGGTGGGCAACCCCCCAAAAAATTTAAAGTAAACATTTTGACCACTTATTTCGGCAAAATGTATTCATAAAAGTACCAATCGTAAAATTGACTGTAGATGAAATGACATAAAACCCTTAAAACTAGTGTTTAGGAGGGATATTGGGCGATACAATTGCGGGCATTTTCTACAGCATTTTTTTATAAACGGGAACGATATTCGCTCTTAACCATTCCCTTGGTGCAGATTTTGAACTCAATATCGCATTAAACAGGATTGTTACAACTGGGCCCCACATTTCACTATTATCTTGATGGTACTCAACCGATAGCCCATCATTAGTGGGATTACGATTATATTTTGCACTTTGAATAGATTTAAGCACCTCTTCAAGCGATAGACAGACTTCACCATGTGCATTATCCACATGCCTCAAATTTGACAAAGAATCAAGCTCCACATTGTTCTCCCCTGTTTGAGCTTGGTATACTTTGCTAAAGTGGTCTACCCATATATGATCTTGGATACTACATTCCAACCCTGCTAATTGCTATATATATATGGGGCTGCCATTGACTTCTTTCCAAAAATGTTGTGAGCCATTATTTTTGCTCACTATCTCCAGCCTATTCCAGGCTTGATTATCCAACGTTATCTTCCGTTTTCTAATATGTTCTTTGTAGTTGGCCCTAGCACGAACAATCTCACCCTTAGGAGTCTCTTCATTTTTTAATAAAGTTAATAAATTTGCCCTGGCCAATCTAAAATGTTTGTCAAACCATCCACCCTGGGGCCTTTTTTCACCTTGGACAAACGTCTCTCCATAAATCCATCTCGGATATTTTGCATCAGCTGCATAAAAGTTTGAACTATTACAACTGGATTATTGGCAGGATTTAACAATGCCTGGAACAGAACCATGTAATTTTTCATAATATTTATCCCCAGAGCGGCTTATGTTGAATCATTCCATCTTAATTATTTGGAAGTATTAACATCACAAACAATCTCTGTAATATGGGCTCGCGCCATGAAACACTTGTGTATAGATGCGTTATAAATGCCATATCATATTATATCATATCAGGATCAAATTGATTACCTTTTGGATTGGCACCAAGCCATTTTATAGCTAAATTGATAGCGTAGTGATCACTTTATAGCTCTTCCCTTACTTGAAAATTCTTAACCAGACTCCACATGTTGACAGATACAAAATAAAAGTCTATGGTTGAACTTCTTCTCATACTTGTGAGTGTGGGCCACAAGAAACAAAGTAAAACATGGGTATACTAGCCTGAGGAGCAGCAGAGAAGGTGCCTGAACGCAGAAGGGCAAGAAGCAGTGGGTAAGCAGAGCATGTGAAAGCACGAGCTGCAATGGATAGACCGGCACAAGAGAATGGACATAAAATGTTCTTTTGGTAAAGTGCTTGATATAAATAGTTTTAGCAGGCATTAGAAAATACTTAGTTCATCTGTTCTCTAATTCTCTTAACCAGACTCCACATGTTGACAGATACAAAATAAAAGTCTATGGTTGAACTTCATCTGTTCTCTAATTTATTAATGTTAAAGGCTACCAGTTGGGAAAAAAGTTTGAAATCCAATAAGAAAAGAAAATGAAACAAAAGTAAACTCCAAAGCAACGCATCTCAAGCAACAACAAGTATCCTTTTAAAGACTTTGGCATTTTTTTTTTTTGTGTTAAGAAATTTCCTTAATCCAAAGTGAACTGGGGACTTCCAGCCCTTTAAAATGAGTAGCAATACTCTGGAGATGGATGGGGATGCAGATTTTAATCCAACATCAATAATTCAGATGACACAAATAGCTTGGTAAAAGGTTTGTCTATATACGTAAGTAAAATGGAGTACAACGAACATCAGCAATCGCTCGAGACTCAACTCTCAATTATTTCAGAAAAAAGCTGGGTTCTTAAACCCTAAAATGGTCATAGCTGACGTATTGACCTGCATCATTACCAATGTCATCCTACGTGGCAAACTTCTAAAACCTATCTGGAAGCGGGATTGGCTCTAAGCGAGTAACTAAACATAGGTGTTATATCTGTATAGAGTAAAGAAAAGAAATAATTGGATACTTCACATCAGGTGTGGCAACTAAGCCCTCCCTTCAAAATGGCCACTATAAACATCACTAAATGTACTGTACAACGTCCCATTGGCTACACAAACGATAGGACTCCAACTACGTGGTCCTCTACAATTGGTCGGCTTCTAACCCCCGTCAATAGCTTTCCACCAATGTGAGCAGCATGCAGACTGAACATCCAGGTGTGGGTGAGCTTGTCTTGATACTAGCTTCCCGCCAATTAAAAGAACACTCAATCATCACCTCAATGTTTTAGTGTCATTTAGTGTTTGAAGTTGGCCTTGAGTCTGTACTCTTCTCTGGGATTTTTTAAGGAGTATATGTACTGTCTGGCATCCGAACGTAGGTGTAATCCTCTCATGCGTCCAACTTTCTTCCATCACGTGATTGGACACCATGAATTGAGCCTTTTCTTGTATTTGATTTTATTTCCCACTAGTCCTCTGATGTCTTTTGTTTTCACTTGACCTTCTTGAACAGGAGCTTCTGTTCTTTCATGTTATTTGTTTCTAATGTCAGCCAATTTTAGTACTGATGAGACCTTGGCTCTTTGGCTCATCCAACTCTTTAACTGAAATATATTCTGTTTAATTCAATTGCTTTTGTAACTGCAACACTGAATTGAGGCCTTTCTCGTTGCTCAAGACTGCTATATACGTAGTGGAACATTCATTCTTTAGTCAATACATATGTATCTATGAGGTAGATATTTGTATGTTGGCGATTGCCGCGATCTATTCACTATAAGCATTTGGCTAGCTTCATGATTGCTTTGCTGCTTGCTTTTCATTGCATCTGTACACGTTTAAGATAACTACACATCTTTATTATGCTTATGGCATAAGTCTCTTTAAATTGATCTCAAGATGTCACTTCTCCTTGGCACTTCTTCTTCATAAATCGTCTGCCTCTCTGGTCTGATTATCTTCTGTACTGGGTCGATTCAGTTTCATATGACGTCACCATTCATCCTGGTCATTCAGTTTCTTTGTTTCATCAGGAATCGTATTCAAATGGCCATCATATTGTCTTGGATGTAGTTATGGTTTCCTTAATGGATACTTTACTTCCCATATTCTCTTCGGTATAGGTATTCTTATGGGTACCGCACAGAGATGTTGCTCTTCTTCCTGCTTTCGGATTGGTGTAGTATACGTCACATACTTTGGTTCATACTTCTCAGGTAATGTAGGCGGGGTAGGTGGAGTGGGGGTACTTGGCTGCTCCTCTACACTCCTCCCTCTGGGTGATTTATCAACCACTCTCACATCGTCCTCTAGTCCTAGACATCCTGGTCTAAAGAAGTCAGTCTTAGGGATCCATATGTTTATGACCCCCTTCAGGCATCCAGCTGATTTCACATGCTCATCTTTGTTCCATGTCATGAGCGTGCACTGTCCAATTGGACTGCAGTAGATCCATCTTCCCACATATCTTCTGTGGTCCTTTGGATACAGGAACTTCGTTCCCTCGGGTGCATGGATGCTAGACTTCAAAAAGTCTCTTATCTCTTCATCAGTCAAGTCCTTAGGCTTCCATCCTGGTTCAACATCGATCATGATCTTCATACCTATGGCTTTCTTTGCTGTCTTCTTACAATGCAAGATTATTATCTTAATTACCCAAAATCCAAGCATCACTAATAATAGCAAGGCTCCAAGAAATTGGAACATATCTGCCATCCATTGTGGAATCCATGAAAAATATTTCCAAACCAGCTGTTATCAACAATATCCTCTACTTCTTCTATCATCTGGCCATGGAGTTTCGTCAGCATGTTTATGGCTTCTGTCAAAGTTCCATTTTCCTCATCGTGAGAAGGTATAAATGTGCAACGTGATTCTCCAATTTCAGCACAAACACCTCCATCCATGCCTCTAATCATGTACAGGACATATCTGTTCTGGAGAGCCATTAGTCTTTCAGCTCTCAATTCTTCTCTGATTGCATTAAATCCTTTTATAGTTGTGTTAATTGTCTGCAGCAATTCCCATCTGGTGATTTGGAACCACTTTGTATTTGCTCCAATCTGGATTCTGGGCATAAAGATCATTGTGGACACTGGTGAAGTCTGGCTGAACAGCCTGTGTTCATACAGGATGGTATCAAAGGCTTCTATTGATTTAACAGAGAAGTAGTTCTCTCTCTTTGTTGTACTTCTCAGTTCCACAGATCTCCTCTTCCTTAGATGAACATCTGCTTTTGGAAAACTGTCAATGTTCAGGTCACCTTTAGGAATCACCAACACAGGAACATGGACATAAACTATTGTGCAAATTCCTCCCCAGTCTTTAGGCAGTCTGATGTAGGCTTTTGATCCACAAGCCCAATAATGATCCATGATTACTGCTGTTCCATGCATAATTCCTGGTGCCTCAAATATTCATCCACAGTTCTGATTTTCCCCCATTTTTCTTGTACCTTTGTTACTGAAGCAAAACTTAGAACTTTCTAATGGTACTATCTGCAATGCTCCTCCCCTGTATTCGACTCATGTCAGTAGTTTAGCAAGTCTTGGCCATAATGGCTTGCATCCATTCTGTACTATATCAATAGTAGGTTGGTAACAGCCAATAACTACCCATGCTCTGCAGATCACCACTCGTTTTTCCCATCCGTCTGGTGATAGTACTGCTCCCCAAATTTGCATTTGTCCTCTGTTATTCCATCTGCGAGATTCTTCTGCAGATTTTCCTTTAACCTCAAGTTTTTTGTTTACTTCCCATCTAATGCCAGCTCCTTTCACTCCTGGCTTCTAATATCTGAACATGTGATTTCTCTTATGGGCTCTGTTTCTTGTCTTCATATCTTGTATGTAGTCATCTTCATCAGGATCTGTCTTTTCAGTTGCCCATTTAAGAGAAGCACCGCTTCCAATAAATTGAACTTTTGCAAAGTGCTATGTGTGACAGACAATGAGCTGTCTGGACATCAATTTCAATTGCTATAAAGATCTTTGACTTACCCATGCTGTATGGCAGGAGTGCACATACGAAGCAGTCTTCATCTGACGTTTGTCTTCCAACTTCTTTCATGTGTTGGTACCATATGTTATTTCCCAAGTGTGCTGTGCTGTCCAGATAATCATTCAGTTCATGATTGTCTTCTTGGGTGCTTATTTTAATTCTCAAAGTCTTCCTGTGTTGTTTTCTAAAACCACATCTCTGAATACATCGGTATAACTTCTTCTGGCTGGTTGATTTGCAGGAGCATCCATCTGGGCTATCTGTGTAGAAGAAAGTTCAGCAAGTCTATCTTTATGTCTGTGTCTTTTTCTGGCAATCGCTATGAAAGGCCATATTGATTCTGCTATCATCTCTGCACGTGATTGTCTTGTGGGACTTGTGCTTGGGCTTCTTGTTACTGGATCAGGTGTGTCTGCATGCATTATCTGTGTGGGCCCAAACTTTGTCAATCCCTTCTTCTGCTTGTTTCGCCGACCCTGTCTCCGGCGTTCAAAGGTAGTGTTTGAAACAAGTGTTGTGTGTGATGCATTATTAATAACATCCATTTCAATATCAGGTATCTGTCCATTTTTTCTAGGGACGGGAATGACAATGAATGGCCTGGATTGTCTTGTAGTTGCCACATTTACCTTTTCCTTCTGCTCAGACACATATATAGGAACCTTTGCATCATTTGCTCCTATATAGAAAGCAGTTCTAACTGTCAGTGAAAGCAATATTCGTATGAATACAATACATGTGTAAACTATACAGTGGTAGGTGAGCCTGCAGCACCTGCTACTAGGGCAATGTGACCGTCTGTCCCCGTGGTGCAGCACGAAATTGCTGCTCTGGTTGCCTATCTTGATCATTTGATGCTGAGGAAAGAAAAATATCTTTATTCGCATTGCATTTTTGGATTGTTTCTGGAAACTTGTCGTCTTCTGCAGCATTCGTCCTCGATCAACTTAGCTGTTTTCTGGAACAATTTCTTCACCAGTCGCGGTGCAAATGTTCCTTTATCATGAAAAAAGATGATTTCTGCGAGCTGCTATGAACTCAGCTTCATTAACCAGTTCCCAATCGATACCTCGAATCTGCTTTAGACCTGACGACATTGTAACTTCCATGTCAGCATGAACAAAGTTTTTAGGTTTTATCACCTCCTCGATCTGTCCCTCGGCAGAAGGTTTCTATACCACTCTGTAGTTTCTTTCAGAATAGATTGCTACCTTGATTATGATGCCTTCCAGGATCACATTCAAATTTGCAGTATTTCTTGTATTTCTTGGGTCTCTAAGAAATGACACCACATCTGTGTGTATTCCAATGAGATGCGGGTAGTCTGAAATTAAATGAAAGTACGCCACACACCAGTCTATCTGCTTTGTCGGGTGATAGGGGCATTTGTGTTTTCCTCACTGAACTCAGGCAATTTCAAAAACTCTTCAGTGATGATTATGAGCAGTCTTCTAACAATCTTTTCTTTGTCAGTATTACCAAGAAAATCTGGAATGCGACAAGTTCTTCACACCAGTGATTGATACGTACGTAATACCAACTCAAAGTACGCAAGTATATGCCTAGAAAAGTAATCACTGGGTAACACCATGAGTAACTCCGAACAAGAGCTCTGTATAGAACGAATCTGGATACTGTATTCTTTTCCAATTTCTGTGTCCACGATCAAAGTTTGGCATATCCTTATTCTGATCAAGGCTTAAGTGTGCCTCAGTCCAAATTTAATAACCTTTTTCACGTTTTCTTATCAAGGCTTTAAACATTCCTCAGTCCAAAGTTAATAACCTACTGTGGCTTTCAGGAATGCAAATCTTCCTTTACTCTGCAACTAAGATGCACAGAGTGTTCGAATTTATCCTTTTACCCTTTTGTATATAGCTGAAAAAGGGAGTGTCCAATTAAGCCACAGTCCAACTAAAAGTTTTTCTTTCTTTCCACTTGTCGGGTTATGTGTCCTTCTTCCTCGTCATGGATCTCGTCTGCACGTGCTGTGGTTCTTGCAGAGTCGTCTCTCTGGTGTAAATCTTTGTGTCACCCAGGAAGATCCAAGCTCGCCTACCCTGCACTCTGACAACAGATGTCGTGACGTCCTCGACAGTGAAAGGACTGTGAAAGCGGGGCTCTTCCCACTTTTTCTTTGTGTGATTACGAATCAGGATCTTGTCACCTGAGTAAATTCTTGGACGTATACATTCAGGGGTTTGGATTGTTGAAGCATCTCCTTCTGTTTTCTGTACTGCTGTAAACTTTTGTCTCTGCAATTGTCCTGAAATCACAGAAAAACTAGATGTTAAACAGTTCAAGTAGTTTTGCAATTCAAGTTCTAATACTTCTGATGTTGGCTGAGCATCACTTATAACTCGGATGGAGGCATTATAGGTATTCTTATGGGTACTGCACAGGCATGTTGCTCTTCTTCCTACTTTTTGATTGGTGTAGTATACGTCAAATACTTTGGTTCATACTTCTCAGGTAATGTAGGCGGGGTAGGTGGAGTGGGGGTACTTGGCTCCTCCTCTACAAAAGCACATGAGAGAAGAGACTCTTTTATGAAGGTCATGTGAAGCAAGATATTCTGAAATAGATCAAAAAAGGTACCAGGTGCTCCTCTCCAGATATAGAAATAGAACCTCGATAAGGACAACAGAAGAAGAAAAGGTAACATGGTCAAAATAGACAAGTACATCTTTTTCCTCAAGGCTTCAGCTGAGGAAGCACAGGTATAAAAGGAACATTGGGGGTGAGTGAGTGAGCACTTGGGGTTTAGGAGTAGCTAAAATTCAGTGCAACTCATTTTATGTTTCTTCTTCTACAGGAGAGCAGCAAGTTCAAAGAACTTGAGCCTGTGATTTTTTATTTTATCCACACTTCCCCTTTCCCTCCGAGGTGATCAGTCTCTAGCTGTACTTTTAGAGTATCTGGGGCTGAACAGTGGGGTTCAGCAGCTCCTGTGGAAAGTCAAGAACAGACCTGAGTGCTTCTTGGCCTTTTGCTTCTGGACCATGTGCTCTTCTAAACTATGTACTTATGTGTGGGTTGGCGTGAGTGGTCTTAATACTTATGGACACAAAGGGCCTCATTACAACCCTGGCGTTAAGGGGTTAACGGCGCTGTAAAAGGCTGCGGCGCCGTTAAACCCTTAACGCCAGATTCACACTTTAACGCCTGCTTTTTTCAGGCGTTAAAGTCCAAGGCGCTAAGCGACCTTGGTGCTAATTACGGCACCGTAATTTACGGTGCCGTAATTAGCGCCTTCCCCATTCCCATTGTGCCCTATGTGCCAAAAATGGGAATGGGGAAGGGGCCATGGTGAATGGGGATTTACTGCCCCGCCAACCTTGGAATGGGGTGGTAAATCCGCCATCCACCATGGCGGAATCCGGCATGGACCATGGTGCGAATAGCACCATGGTCCAACGCCAGGGTTGTAATGAGGCCCAAAAAATGTTAATGGGTGTGAAGGTGTTTTATGCATTCCTTATTATATTCCCTATATTACTGAATGAACTCCTTGCTTCTATAATCATGAATACTTATTTCTTTGTTTTCTTGGTTGGAGTGCTCATGTTGCTCAGTATTTGTGATTCCACTTCTAGGTGGATGTTTTCCTACAGAGGGCAGTTGGTGTCTTTCGCCTGGTTGACTTTGTCTTGTGCACACTTCTGCACAGTATCTCATTTTCACTGACCTGTGGCCTTTGTCTTGTTAGTTTTTAAAGAAATGAGTATGCACATTATTTGTTATATGTTTCACTTGTTTCATGCTTTGTAACCGGTTGCACCTCCTGCTGCTAGCCAATCCCTGTGCATCTTTTACTCCTTTCCTCATGGGGCCTGCTCAAAGATGCAACATTTTATTTAATCACTGCTTCCTGTTCAAAGCCTGGGAATGAGCTGTGCCTCTCTGTCCTGACCAATCACAGTGCGTCCTTACACAGTGTCTTCCGGGGCCACTGACCTTGTATTTTTGTCTCTCTAAGATTAACCTAACTCTAATCCATGCGTTTCTGAGGCCTATGCATTCTTAATGGCCTACTCACTGTTGGTGAAACAGTTTCCATGAAGCAAGTTCTTTACTGGATCAGGCTTTGGCATATTGAGGGCCTGGAAATATATTGTGAGGCACTGATTCACCTAATTTCCTTGGAGGGTGGTAATGTTTAAGATGGGTTTAACATGTAAATCGTTTTTTATCTGTTTCGGAGGAAGGTGGACCCCCAGGATTTAGATGGCCAACCACTCATTAAGGTAAAAAAAAAGGCTGGGGACCGATCCAACGATCGTAGAAAAGGTGAGTAGATGGAAATTGGGCCCTGTGTATCACCCTTGAAACCTATTTAGACATTACTGTGCCAACCATTTGAAAGGTTGTTCTTTGTTCACCACAGATTGGGGATTTTCACATTAGCCTCCATTACTATGTCCTGGAATACCATGGGCAATAGTAAATGCCCCCTGTGTGGGGGTGAAAGGGAAAAGAGTGATTCATTGTTTTAATTTTATCTGTGCTACGACAATTAAATTGTGACGATTCTCTCTGAGACCAATTGTTAGGATGGCTGGGATGTACACCACCTGTGACGTATATATGGTAGGTCATGCCCAAAATAATTTTTTGTTATTGGGGGGACTGTGTTATAAAAGGGCAAATCTTATATGAAATAGGAAATTAAACATAGGCTACCCCTGCCTCCTGTTTGTTTATCAATCTCTTAGCCCCACGCTCTCTGACATATATTCTTATGTCATTCTCTCATCACTCTGAACCTACCCGACTCAAAGTTCCTACTCATACATCAGATATACATTTTTTATTTTATCACATTGATTTTTCTTAACATTTTATACAAACAACATCACATCAATAACATAGCTACAAAATCTTAATTTCAAGGGTTATTTCTAAACATAATTCATCTTTGTCTAATCACACTTTCCCATTAATTTATGCAAAGTTGTAAAAATGCAAACAAGTTGTTCCTCAAATTAATATATCTGCGGGATGTAGTGTCAGCGCATTTCGGCCTATAACCGTAGAATAAACCCCATCATACAGAAGGACAGATGATTAGCTTCAGGTTGCTAAAGGATCTTCAAACCCTTATTTCTTCCTAGCCTTGTTCTAGTAGAAAATCAACAGGGACAGCTTTCTGAAGGTTTCTTTGACTTGAGCCATATAGATTTTCTAACATTCACAATGGCCCTCATTACGACCCTGGCGGAAATCGAAAAACGATGGCGGAAATGCAATACCGCCATGGAATAGCGCTCGGTGCGATTTTGACCCGTCACCGTAAAGTACGATGCCATTAGCGACACCGTAGTGAACGCCAACGCTAACTGCACCAAGTACGCGCGCGCGCGCCATGCCAAACCGTAATTAGCACCATGGCGCAAGGGTACGCGAATTCCGACCCTAGCGGACATGTACTTAACGCCATCAAGCACGGCGGAAAGTACCATTCCGCCATGGTGAGAAGTACGGCATCGCGAATCAACCGTAAACGGCCCCACTGAGTGCCTGTACACCGCTCCCTGGCCACATAGTACAACTCCCCGTAGGTGCAACGAAGTCACAATGCAACCAGTGAAATGTACAAGTCACCCATGCATGCCAACGAACAAAAGAATCACAAGAGGGGCCAATGGGAGCTGCAGGGCACAGATGGCACGAATACAGAAGCTATACCAATGGACATGACCTCAGTCTCCCACCAAGAAACGCACGCAAACACAGGCACCTGTGACCAGCAATATTCCGATAATCACATCATTCCACCAATCCACCTGGCTGACCGGCATCTGTTACACAAAACCTAATCCCCCGCCCCTGAGCATGACATCATTCAAACAGTCATATTGGCAGCCCTCACCCCTGACCTCACTGGGCTTCGTAGGCAAACGCGCCCAGCACAGTACCACGCAACTATACTCCGAAGCTGGAACCCAATGCAGATCTCCTCACAATACATCGCTCCCCAAATAGGAATATGCCACATCACTTGCAAAGAAGAACGCTACACGGCCCATATCAGAATAGAAATTTAATGCACAACAAATTCACCAAGCCCATACAGCCATTAGGCCATGAACTCCAAAACACATTTCACCATTGTGGGCTGCATCCGCAATAAATGACCAGCTACTTCTTGTGTGACGCCCTGTTCCTTCATGGTACACAGGGGCTACATTCTCGTACGAAAAGGCAACATCGAAGCGCCTAGAACCGCAGGGCCGTCCCAATAGGGAGGCACTAGTCCAGCTGAAAGGCCGAAATGTTGCTCCGAGCCACTAGTACTGCGTAAGGGCATGTGGCCCATTGGCGATCGTCCCATAAGATCGTAATGCTGCTCCACTGATTAACACGAAGCAGCAGGTGTCGGGAGTAAAACCCATCTGCAGGAGTGGCATACAGATGGCAGTGGCAAAAGGGGAGGAGATACCTGTCAACCAAAAGAAAAGAAAAAGAATAGAATGGCCATCAGAACTACATTCGAACAACTCACTTCAATGATCACACTAAATCCACAGCCATATGCATGCTAGCCCACTCCAAAGGATCATCACCACCCCAAAACCACTTGCGACTCATAACTATCCATATCGAGGTGAAAACACCATCACAAACGAGTGTACCTGTGCATGCGTCTGTGAAAACAGAATCCATCAGATGGGATTGGTAACGTGCATGGACACAAGTGTCTGAAGGCGCGTCGAGACAGGGAGGGCTCAACAAGGCCAGATAGACGATGGTCCCACTATGGCAGCCCTGCATCACATAGCGCAGGGGAGGCGGACAGATTCCAAGAAGCCCTGTACATGGCAAACACCGTATCAAATCATCTGTCCATGCATCCATTCATCATTCCCTCATCCCGTAATGATAACGCCTGTTTCCATACTCACATAACATGTGAGAATTCCATTGAGTCTGTGCGTTATGCAGCCTGCAAAATCCACTGTGCCCCAGCCCGTAATTCCAGTGTTGTGAAGTAACATGTATTTGGGAACGTCCGGCCTCATCATCCACTTCGCTATTGCGCATCCCAAACTATTCATATCAATCATTGCATCCTCGCCATGGCCCCTGTCCCAAGGACACTGAACAATAGAACGTTATATTTGCAGTCAGACCTGTGGGCATCTCCTCGCCGCTAGCTGAAGACCGAAAGCGCCGCCCTTCGAATTCCTCATTTGCAACATCACGTCGAAAAGGCATCTGTGGCCGCTTGAAATCACAAATTAATCCATCTAGTGCGGCTGTGTGTGAAAATGGCAACTGCCTTCACTCACAAATGGGACGCCCCGCCCGTCGGTGAACCTCGGTACAGTGATGCATGAGGGTCCACCGTTACTCGAGTACTACGTTCCACTGACCCTTCACAAGTCTGTTCGCGACTGCAAAGAATGCATGTGAAACAATGGGACCATAGCCGAATGAACATATCAACCAATGTTACACGGCCATCGGGTACTAATACATAATTGTAATAGCAAGATGCCATTCCTCGAATTGCAGCGTTGTGTGCGGGACGTGCTCGCCCAAAGGGGAGAGCAGCTTGCACAGGTGGAATGAATCACCACAGGTGGAGGCCATACAGCCTGAAAACACATAAATTGCACACCCAGTCTCCTCCCACAACCACACCCACTCCGAAATGCTACCGGCAGGACTCGCGATGTTGGCCCTGGGGGACCTGATAGCACTGCAAGTACTCCAACTCCAAGAAGAAGACGAACACCAACTACAACCGGCCGCACGGAGGAGATGCAGGAGGAGGAGGAGGGCAAGGCAGGGCCAGCAAGGGCTGCCAGCACAGCCACTACCACCACGCAGGCAGCCCGCAATCCCACGCCTCCGAGCACATCCGTTCAACCTCACTGATGAGCAGATCCACACCCTCTACCGTTTGGACCGGGACACCATAGCCGCCATTGTGGACATGACACAGGCTGACCTTGTCAGCATGATAGATAGCCCAACCGCCATCCCACCCCTACTGAAGGTGGTGTCTGTACTCCACTTCCTGGCCACATGCACCTACCAGCACACAGTCGGACAGTTGCATGGCATTTCTCAGCCACTGTTCTCACGGACACTATTGCAAGTGCTCGATGCCCTCCTGCAGCACGCAGACGACTACATCTCTCTACCACGCTCGGAGCAGGAAATTACCAACACAAAAGTGGGATTTCATGCACTTGGCGGCATACCGGGTTGCCTTGGTGCCATCGACTGCACCCATGTGGAATTGGTCGTCCCACATGCCATGGAGGCCCAGTACCGCAACCGAAAACAATTTCATTCTCTGAATGTACAAATGGTGTGTGACTCCAACAGGATCATTACACATTGTTGTGCCCGATTCCCTGGATCAACCCATGATTCTATGGTCTTGAGGAACTCAACAATACCACGCTACATGGAGCGACACGCAGGGAACAGATCCTGGCTACTCGGTGAGTCTCATTTCATGCATGATGATGTGGGGTATGTGATGCGGCAATGACCTGGCAGGAAGGGGGGGGTGCGTACGTAGCAATGGCATTCCACATAATTCGTTTATCGTCCACATACAGGTGATGCCGGATATCCACTGAAGAGATGGCTCCTCACACCAGTCCGGAACCCACGGGACCAGCATGAGGAGGACTACAACCATGCCCACTCACGTACCCGTGTAGTCATTGAACAGGCATTCGGCCTACTGAAGACCCGTTTCCGGTGCCTCAGCAGGTCTGGCGGGGCACTCCTGTACCGCCATGAGAAGGTTGCAAAGATGGTGATGGCATGTGTCATGCTACACAACATGTGCGTACGTAGAAATGTGCCCATGCCCCCTGACGCAGAACTGCAAGCACCTGAAGATGGTCATGATGAGGGTGGGGATGTGGCAGCACCTCAAGGAGTCTGCGAGGCACAGGAGGGCCGTGAAATTCGTCAGCATCTCATAGATGCATGCTTCTAGCACTCACGCCTGGTGGCTGATACATGGACACGGGACTCGTGGCACTGTGTGTGTCTGGTACATGCACAATATGGACTGTACGCCTATGATGGCCTAGTACACAAAGATCATTGTCCACACATCTCATTGGTTGATCGTGCATTGTTTATGGCATATGTGATATCATGTTGAACACCCTATCGACCCGCCACCCAAGTGAGCCCAACACACCCCCTCCACCCTCCTACCTCCCCCCCGAACACCAGTGTCCAAAGATGCTCATTGTCAGTGGGCAGTCGCTATTGCAAGCCCCCTCTGCGGGTATCAGGGGCACCCCTGCCTGTGGAGCGCAGGTTCCTCCCAGATCTACGTTGGGGGCTGCCCTGGACGGAACTTGCAACGGATGATGTCTCTGCCTGCTCACGTCCATGCATGTCCCTAAGGGTTTGTGAGAGCTCAGTGAGCACACGGCGCACTGCGGCAAGTTCGGCACATACGTCTTTGGACGTCGCATGCAGTTCCCCCCTGAGGCTCTCGGTGCTTCTCTCCATTTGGACTCTCAGGCTCTCGGTGCTACTCTCCATTTGGACTCTCAGGCTCTCGGTGCTACTCTCCATTTGTGCCCTAAGTGTCTCAGTTGATGTTTCTATGTCTGCCTTAGTGCCCCCACATCCATCGGCATGGTCCTTGAGGAGCGTGGCCAGTTGCTGCTGTTGCACGATTAACTGGTCGAGGGACTGTTGCCTGTGCTGTGCCATGGCCATTTGCGGTGGTGTCACAGAGGGGCTGTTCGCCTCATGTTGCCCTGCCACAGGGCTTGTGGGGGATGGCCAGTCGTCGTCTTGTGGGTGCCCCTGCGTGGTATCCTCATGGTGTACGGGATGGAACAGACAGGGGGATTGGGACAGGTCATGGATGGATCTGACTTCGACATCCCCGTCTTCTGTGTCGGAGCATGCTGCCATTAATGGGGTGTCACCTATGGTGCTGCTGCCACCAGAGGCAGTACCTTCTGTGGCATCCATTGGGGGGACCTGTGGTGGTGCTGTTGTGGGCATGCTGGCTGCTGGGGTGCCTGTTGATGTTCCCTCCTGTGTGTTGCCACTTGATATGTGCTGCTGCCGTGTCTTGATGCGTGCAGCTGAGGTGGAGGGTCTTTGGCCGTCGGTCTTGGCCCTCTTTGCAGGTGTGCTGGTAGGGGTGTCCTGGAGCTCGTCGTTTGGATCGGACCCTGTGGTGGAGTAAAGGAGGGCGAGCGTTATTAATGGGTCTGTGGGAATTGGAATGGCAATGTATCACATGCATTGGGGTGGTACCTGAGGGTGATTTGGGTCGGGGCCTTGGAGGTGCTTTCATTTGTGTGTGGAGTGAGGGTGCAGTTGTTTGGCAGCCTGCAGTTAGGGTGTGCCTGCTGCACGTGTAGTGGGTGTTTTTGGGGTTTTTACTTATTTATGTATTTATTGTGAGTTTTAAAGTGCGCTATCAGGCCAATGTGTGTGGACGTTCTCCTGGCCATGTGTTGCTGTTGCGCTATGTGGACACATGTGAATCACATGATTGGACATTGTGGATTTGGCATGGTTTTATTTGGGCCACCTACCTGATTCTCCGGATGTCTGCACTCCTTTCTCCATCCCTCCGACTCCCTCTATGCTCTCCATTCCAATGGTGGAGGCACAGATTTCTTCCCAGGGGGTCAACTTGATGGGTGATTCCGATCCTCCCCCGGTGGCTGTGGCAATGTTGCGGTTGGCAGAAAGTATGCTACGGGCGCGTATCCGCAGGTCGTCCCACCGCTTCCTGCATTGCTGTGGGTTGCGGGGTGCGGTCCCCACCGCACTTACCCGCTGTGCCACCAGGGCCCATATGGCCTTCTTGTTCGCAAGTGCCGTCCTGGTCATTTGCGTGGAGAAGACGGCGGCGGCATTCTCCTGGAGGGTCTCTGTAAGCACGGTGAGTTCCTCACGGGAGAAGTGGACCTGCCGCTTGCGGTCGCACGCTTTCTTCGCTACTTTTCCCATTTTTCTTGGTTTCACTA
Source organism: Ambystoma mexicanum (assembly GCF_040938575.1). Classification (NCBI taxonomy): domain Eukaryota; kingdom Metazoa; phylum Chordata; class Amphibia; order Caudata; family Ambystomatidae; genus Ambystoma; species Ambystoma mexicanum. Next base: position 290,351,678 of record NC_090936.1, on the reverse strand, counting down.
GGGTGGATGACGGGTTGGGATGTGTCTCAGGGTGGTGTTTTTAGTGGTTGTGTGTATTTTGTGGTTTTATAGGTGTACGGCGTGTTGTTTCCCGTTCCGGGCCCATGTTTTTACTTCCGTTTCCGTATATTTACGGTCACCGTACTTTCCGGTTGGCGCTCACTGCGGTGTCCGCTATGATGGGTGGCTGTATTGCACCTAGGGCGCCGTACGGCGGCGGTGTGGGCCGTTTTGGGGTCATTTCCGCCATCGCGGACTTTGCACTTCCGCCATGCCGTGGTGCTCGTGCCCGATGGGTCGGAATGGGCCGCACTTTGCTCCATCGTGCAATGGCGGAAACGCTATTTACGCTGTGGCGGTCCGGTCAGTCACTTTCCGCCAGGGTCGTAATGAGGGCCAATATGTATTGTTTATGTTGGGACCTTTCGCAGATGTAACTCCCAATGAATTCCTTCTATCTAGTTGCGTGTTCTAATCCTCGACTTCATGCGGGCATAGTGTCTCCTGGCGTGCGCAAAGCTGAATGAATTAGAGCTTGTGTCTCATTAACGCAAAACTGCATGAAATAGCTGTTTGTTTTCACATGACTCGTGAAGCCATGAATTTTCTAACATACCCTTTGGCGCTGAACGTAGTGTTTGTAACTGCATGCTACTTACATAGAGCGTGGATGTTAAGAAAAAGAGCCATAGCATGGCTTGAAAAGCGAGGACAGGGGTAGTGTATACCATTAAGATGTGTATATTTTACATGTATTCCTCTTAACAATTTGGTATCTTTTTTCTGAGCAAGGCTGCGAGCTTGCTCTCCTTGAAAATGTATATGTGCTCTGTACACTGTTAATTTTAAACCCAGTTTTTATGAAATATTCTATAGTATCTTGTTTATCATTGTTTACTGTTTTGTCTCATCTAATTTTGTATCTTTCTGTGGCTCTTTATAATTCGTTTTTGAGCCTGAAACAATAATGAAGTGAATTCTTTATTGTGTATTTTATTATACTTAAAAGTTGTATACCGAGTATAAGTTGTTTGACTGAATCTTAATGCCCTATGAATCTGCTTTCACCCTGAGGCCTACTCTATTGGTTAAACAACTAATGAAAGTCAGAAGTGCTCATATTATGTTTTTGTAATTACCACCTTCAGTGTTTCTAATGAAAGCTCCCATTGCTGCTTGGGGTACTCACTGTGCCTTTATCCTGCTTACTTATGTGTGCTCAAACCTAATGCTCTGTTTCACATTATTGGCCTCTGACATTATTCTACGTGTCCTATATTCTGAATTTGTGTATGTGTGTGTGTGTGTTTGTGTCTGCTGTATGTTGCTGTCTACATTTCTTCATGGGAGGCTTTCAGAAATGTATCTATTCCTTTGTCAGCTTAGCCTAAGGCCCATGTGTTGTACATATTGGCTTGGTGTCTGGCCTTCTGTGTACTTTCTGTCTCTTGTCTTAGGGACTTCCTTATCTTGTATTTTCTCTCGCGTTTGGGGCGTTGGACGTTCATCCCAACAGTTATGATAAACGCGCAAGTCAATATCAGAATTAAGACGATAGAATATATAGTTATCATTTCCTCCTGCCCACATAGGCCAGTCACAGATAAACACAATTTACTGCTTACTCCCAAGAACTCTAAAGCTGTGTATTTGTACTCGTCCCTTTGTCTGTCCCCTCAAGTTACATGTATGGCATCTCTCTTTTGCTGCCTTTCATGTCATATTGTTTGGCCTGTCTCTTCTCTGTGTTGGCTAAATTATCAATATATTGTATACCACCTGTTTGCTCACAGGTCCAAATGGTACTGTAAAGAAAGAATTGTAACAGCTTCTTTCCAAAATCATCACAGGTACTTCATTAAGAACTGAACCGAATAGAACAATTCAAAAATAACCAGATGCGAAAAGTTTAACAATTTGTTCACCAAAATAGTCCAACGTAGTCATAAATAAACAGCTCATGCTTTAATTTTGATCAGGTTCTTCAATGTGTTAATGCCTCTTAAAGTAATTTATTAAGATGTCAATAGCCTATGTTCATATTATAAATGGGCTATTCATTTAAAGATGGCATAAGATGCCCCATGCTTCAGTAACCCAAAGATTAGTCAACATTTCAAACGATCAACTTGTCAAAATGCCTATTTCACGAGGTATTTTTGTATTCTATGGAATTTCAAAAGCTAATGTATGTAATATGAGTGGTCTTGTTAAGCACCCATCGGCCACTATTGGTGGCCTCGCTGCGTTTAAAAAGCAAATACGTATCTTACACATATTTACTAAAAAATGCTATAGTAAATATATGATCTAATAGTTTCAAAAAGCGTGGCCCGTGTTGGGTCTCCTGACCCACGTTTGGACTATTATGCTGCAACATTTGGTGCTGTGGGCTTAGAAAATCCAAGATGGCCGAAAAAGCCCACATTGCGCCAGGATCCAGGAAAATCACACATTTTTTGCGCACGCCAAAATGGTCGCCTGACCTACCACCCACCAGTGCGAGCATGATGGGCCAGGAGTACCATGGGTGAAATGTGTGCCAAAGGAAAAACAGCAGAGCCGGTGGCTCAAAAAGCGCTTTGAAATCACCTTTGTTTCTCTGAAATGCAAGCTAAAAATGCCTATTTTCAACATTGCAAGATATTCAAAAATCTCAATGAACACCAGCAGACATTTGGCAGAATGTAGTCTTGTGTGCATACAAAATCTGGAAAGATGAAGAGTCCTAAACAATGTTTATAACAAAACTGGCTGAGCTCTGGATGTCAGCAGCTGAAGTGAAATTGGACTGAAAGACACTAAAATCTAAATGTTTAAAATAAAGGAGTGACCTACTGTTGAGTGTCACATAGTTTGCAACTGTTAAATTTCATAGTTTTGAACTTAGAATCAGCGTTCTAGCTGCATGTGTAAAAATTGTAAGTTTGATTTGGATGAAGAAAAACTGGGAACAAAAGTGACATTTGGCTGAAGCCTGGCTTGAAGAGAGTGAATTCTGCCCGGCAACTACCCCCGACAGGAGTTGAAACTTGCTAAGCCACTCTTCCCAGGCCTGGCTGCATTCTGCTGCCCCCACCAAAGGGAGATGACACCTCTCTGATTGGATTAGGGGAGGAGCAGATGGGGACTGCAGGAAACTGAACAATGAGCCTTCCTGGGCTCAGGCAAATGATAAATTAGGGGGGGTCATAAATGGCTTCCTCTTGAGAGAAACGGGGAGGGGCAGTGCCTCTGTGAGCAACTTGAGTTGGAGGAAGTGGACAAACCAGAAATTCCACCATGTGCTTTGGGAAACCACACCCCTCTGGGCCAGAGCATAATTTTAAAAAGATGGATAATTCATAGTACAGTCTTGTCAAAATTATGTAATTAATATCATTATTCTTGTGATTTTTCTGTGCACATTTTAAGAGGTGTTAGAACTCTGTACCATGTTCTGAGGCAAAACCCCATGAATTATGGAGATTGCAGACACGGGGTTCACGCTAGAAAAATGAACATTTACTTGAATATGTGTAGAGAGGTGGGGTACATCTGTGTCATTTTTGGTAAAAATCCAATATTGGTAAACCAACCAAAAAGCGCAAAATGTTGTCATTTCTTAATCCAAGCTCTCAGAAACATCAGAGTTGGAACAAAAACGACCTTATGTGATATATGATGTGTATATGTAATGTCAACTACTTGTGTATCTGGTAAATGTATTTAGTTATGAAAATGATTTTCTAAGGTAAAAGCAAAGGGGAGTGTTCTTTCTGTATACCATAAAGATGACACCTGATGACTCACTGCTCCCTTCTCAAATCAGGTCAAAGAGAAATCCTTGACCTATCAAATCGTGAGTGGGTTGGGCAAAGAAAGTTAGCATCCACACCCATTTTCAAAAGACATAAAAAGAGCCACTGGAAGCCAGACAGGGAGATTCATTTTCCAACCTTCAAATGAATTCCTGCGCAGCACTCTGACGGGGAACTCCAGAATCCAGAACTTCCCTCCAGAACTTAAAGCAGAGAGGCTTGGACCACCAGCTAAATCCTTTTTCAGCAAGCCTTCAGAATCCAGCAATCCAACCAAACTATTCTACAGCCGGGCGAGCTGTTGGATTCTTTGCCAAGAACTTTTGCCAGAACCGGTAGCAGACCCAGAAAGCAGTGCTGTATCCAGAGAGACCAGACCAGATCGCTGTGAGCAGAAGCAGAGATCCAGACCAGACCAGCAGAGCAGAGCTGACCCAGATAGCTGTGACTTCAGAACCAACCGCCTGGAGTCCAGTCCCAACCTGACCAGACCCTGACGGCCTATTTCACATTCATAGTGTGAGTACCCAGCTAGAACTGTGCAGAACCCATCTCTTAGCTTAAAATAATCTGATTCAAAACATTTAACCTGTCCAAAACTGCATCATAGAATTATGTGTCCCTTCTCCGATTTTAAACCTGTAAAAGTGTCATTTTGCCATTTTGAATCATTATTTAATTTCTGAAAATTTACCTTCACGAAATCGTCCGTATCTCTTGAACCGTTTGTGCTAGAAGCGGGATTTAACTTTCATTTTAAAGCTAAGATTCTACGATTTCCAACAAAGCCAGAAACGACTTTCTATTCATTATACTTTTTCCGTAATCGCACTCGACGCACTCGGAAAAAGTGCCGCGATTTGGGTCAAATTTCTTCACTTGTCAAGATAGCAGCTTCTTGCTATCTTTTGCTGAAATTCGTTTGCAACCTGACAATCATTCATAGAGCATTGATAAAGTGATCCTGAACTAATATTAAGTATCTCTCACAAACCCTGAACCTCTAGAGGGAATCAAAATCATTTTTAGCATATCTTTCCCTTCTTTGCAAACCACATTTAAAGTATTTTGCCTGTGTTTCAAAATCACCCCTGGTGCTATAAACTTGCTAGGGGGGAACTGAATTCGTATTGTACTGTGATTGTATTCCTGTGATTGTATTCCTGAAGACTGTGTGTGTTACTTCCATCTCCTTACATTGCATAGGAGGGCAGTGAACTGTCAGAGAAAAAGTGATCATATTATCTTTTGCTGAAATCATATCAAGTTAATTTCTGTACTGCATTTTATTCATCTTTGCATCTCCTTGAAACCATAAAGCATTCTCAGCTACCTTGTTCTTTCCATACCAACTCCATAAAATAAGTGTGCTAGTGTAGGATTATCCATTGTTGATCAACATCATATTCTTAAGTGTGATATCAAATATTAATTTATTATAAAAGTGTGATATATATCTATTGTTTAATTTTTCAAATAAACCTTTTTAATTTGCAAAACAAACCTACTTCTTGGCTCAATGGGGTCGGGGGATTCTAAGAGAGGGGCGTTATACAAGGGTTCATCATCCAGATTATAACTTGTCATAAAAACATATAAATAAGGGCTTCCCTTGAGCAATCCCAGACAAGGCACTGACTTAGTGGGAATGCTTGATTGGAGTCATTAACAGAGTGGGGGCTCGATTAGGTCTATCACTTGTGCAGATTAATACAGTGTGCTATCTGACAGGATATATAAATTCTGTTGGATCACCACGCCGTGTTACACTGTAAAAACACCCCTCAAAGGAACGCTCTAAGGAAACGGTCTGTTTTGCAAAATAAAATAAAAACTTCTGTAAGTCAGGAAGGAAATCAAGTTCCAGAATGACGACCTTGGTAGATACCAAAATAGCCAGAGAACACCTCTTACATAAGCTATTTGTGAGAGGTGAGTGGGCTCATCAGGACCAGGCGGTCTGGTTGCAGGCAATCGCAACCCAGATCGCTGAAACAGGGTCAGATATATGCAGAGATCAGGGTCCCTTACATGTGGCCCTGAGTGAACTATATATGGCCCCTAAGACCAAGGATGAGCACAACAAGATTGCCAGGGTAGCAGCATATTTATATTTACATATGGGAGCCATACAGGACAAATGTGCTGAAGGCCAAGATCTGGCAAATAGGCAACTGATGGCATTAGAGAAGGCCCAATCTGACCTGGTCTCTTCTGAGCAGAGGCTGCAGAGGAGCCAGGAGTCAGAAAATGATAGTAGGCAGTATATTATTAAAATAAAGGAGGATATGGATATCCTGCAACAGGAAAAGGCTGACCAGGATATCAGATTTCTGGACTTGCAGAAGGAGTACCAAGAAGGTTTGGACTCCCTACTGCAGAGCCAGAAAAAGCTAGAGCAACAACTAGACTTTAACAGAGCATGCACAGAGCAGGTAGCCACCCTGCAAATCCAACTAGACAGAGAGAAAGAGGAAAGCAATACATTGATTTTGAAAGACCTGGATACCCAGGCAGAGTTTGATCAAGAATGCCAGAAAGCTGGTGCCTTTCAAAGGCAGAGGGACGACCTGGTGGCACAGATGCAGGCTCTGAGACAGGAAAGGGACACCTTAGGCCAGGAAGTCTGCCAATTAAAAGAAAAAATTGAAGTAAATTACCTGGCCCTCCAGGGACTGGGTGACCTCCAAAAAGAGCATCAGGACTTGCTAGAGCACACCAGGAGGGTGGAAGATGCTCTGGCAAGCAAGGAGCAGGCCAGTAGGGATGGTACCCAGGAGGTAACCACCCTGCAGCAAAGACTAGCCCAGCATTCCAGGACCAATCAGGTGGCACAGAGAGAGAATGAGGCTCTCTGTCAGCACAATGATGGGCTCCAGCAACAGGTTGCCATGCAGGAGAGACTGATAGAGTCTAGTAAGGCCTTAACTGAGGAACTGAAAGCGCAGGCTCTTGCATTGCAACAGGGAGCAGGGGCTGATAGAGATGAAGTTCGCTGGGAAAGGGAAACACCTGAGCATAACCTCGGGAGCCCTAGTACCAGAGGCCTTCATCTCTCCCAGTCCTTGGACTCTGCCACCCCCATGTCCCCTGGCGCACATAAGCACAGGGCCACAGGGAGGGCAGATTACTATCCGGCCAAAAGTATGGGGTTCATAGGCCAGTACCTCCCATGAATGGATGGGCGGGCATCCGGGTATAGGCACCTAAGCACAGTGCTATTTAGTGGGGAACCCCAGGAGAGTAGGCCCACTAAGGGCATCCTGAAAACCTCTGCCCAGTTAGGTCAGTGGGGGGGTGGACCCAACAAATCCTGGCAGCAAAGAGGGGTCTGAAGACTCCTCTGAGCGGCCCAGGACACAGGAGACCAGGTCCCCACATTCTGCCAGCCATTCCCAGGCTCGCAGAATCCGGGAGAGCCTGGAAGATCAGACGGGAACCTCTGGGAGCAGTGCTTCTGAGTCAGAGGATGAATGGACCAGGGTTACCCGAACCAAAAAGGCCAATATGGCAAAAAGGACCTTGCTTAAGGACCCCTTACAGCAGATCAAGGCAATCAGGAGTGTCATCACGCCATATCACAAGAATGCCAAGTATTCTGTTTGGGAACACTCGGAGCTCTATGAGCAAATGATGGAGACTTTCCATTTGAAGGACAGCAGTAGCTGCATTCAGTATGTCAAATGGACATTTTCTCCCCAGAATACTCCAGTTTCTTTACGGGGTTGGAGGACCAAAACCATTCAAGATGGTCCACATATAGGGCGGCCATCTTGAAACATTTTTCTGTTCACCGGAATCCCCAAGAGGCTCGCAAGGCAGCCTACAATTTGCAATGTGGGGAGGATCAGGCCCCACAAAAATTTGTGCAAGAATTGAAGCGTGCCTTTGCGCAGACCATCAGAAGGGTGCGCACGGACAGCAGAGAATTCATCAACACATTTTTCCATGCTCTCCCCAAATACATAATGACCCAGCTCGTGAGAGATTTTCACGAGAAAAGATCTTTAGACTGGGTCATTGAGCAAGCCACCCACATCTATGAAGTGCAGAAACTGGTGGAAAATAAGAATCAGCCCAAAAAAACCAAAATCAAAAGCACCCCTGCTGCTGCCAAGGTGGCAGAGGTAAAGGTTGCCCCCATTTTAGATTTGGAGATGGGGGGCCTAAAAACCTGCCTGCACTGAACAATTCACAGCCCAGAAGGCCCTCGGGCCAGTCACAGAGAGGGAGTAAAGGAGGTAATCCCACAAATGGGGTCCCTCGCTCCCCTGACTATGTAAGTCCCCGCTACAAGGGAAACAGACCAATCCTGGGTTATGTGTAGACTCCTCCAGCCCAAGGGGGGATCCAGCCAAGCACCAGACCCAGGGAACTTCCCTCCTAACTTCCCACAGGGGGGCATAAATTCACCAAATCCTGGGCTGAACTTGTTCCCCAGGTATCCACCCAACTTCCAGCCCCAAAATCATCCATCCTTCTTTCCCCAATTCCCTGAGCCAGACAACCGAATCCGGGAGAGGGGAGGCCAAGGGTGGAGGGGTACCCAAATCTTCCAACCCAGGGTATTACCAGAGAAGGGATAGCTACCCTTCCCGGGATCAGCCCAGAGGAGAAAACAGAACCCCGTATCAGCCTGAGCGGGTTTCCCAACTTGAGCGCCAGGTCCAAAATATGGCCCGGGATCTGGGTCACATGCTGAGGGCTCAACAGAACCCTCAGATGTGCATGCCACCTCAGAATGCCCCAAACTCTGGGCATGGTGCTCCAGAACAATGACGGGGGCAGCACCCCGATAACCCACCGGTTCCCAGGGAGGAGGCACAAGGGAAAGGGGGGTGTAAAGCCTTGGAGGAAGCTTCCTTCCCTACTTGTAAACAGCCCCTGGAAACCCAGGAACCGGAAACAAAATCTCCTACCCCTGAAAGTCTGCCACCCAAGGAGCAAAGAGGAGGTAGGAGAAACAAAGGACCCAAACAGACCCATTTTGTGGAGGGGGTACAGGTCTTCCAATTTGAGGGAGAGGGATCCTCAGAGGATCCTGGGAAAAGGATCTTCTCCTTCAGAGATGGGGGAACTCCTCCCAAGGAAAAATGGGTCCCAAGGGATTCCAACCCAGACTGGGTAGATGTGGGGATTGAGCTGTCGCCGCCCATCATTCTATCCCAGAACCAACAATGCCGAAAACCCCTGGTTCAAACCCATCCTGGTGACTGCCTCCAAAAAGGGGGGGGCGGCCCAGAACTGGAACCAGGGGAACCTAAAACCGCATCCATAGACTGGGTAGATGTGGGGTGAGCTGTCGCCGCCCATCATTCTATCCCAGAACCAACAATACCGAAATCCCCTGGGTCAAACCCATCCTGATGACTGCCTCCAAAAAGCGGGGGGCGGCCCAGAACCGGAACCAGGGGAACCCAAAACCATTTCAAGTTGGCAACTTTTTCTTGCAGATTCCCCTGACTCTCCACAGAATTCTGCCCAAATCTCTTCTCTCCCAATGTCCAAAACCAGAAAATTAGCCCACCAGTTGTCCAACAATGTGCATTATCTGTGCCCCCTTGAGGAGAAGGAGGGAAGATACTATGCCCCGGTACAAGTAGAGGGGCAGGGTACAATTTTGGCACTGGTGGACACTGGATCCCAAGCTAGTCTTCTGTCCAAAAGGGCCTTTGAGGAACTAAATGCAGGAAGGGGGGAGAATTACCGTATTCCTCTCACCTCTCTTCCTGGACAACTCCAGAACTTTGACGGGAAGGAAATTCCCGTCGAGGGGACTGCAGATTTGGACATCAAAATTGGGCGACACAAGGTGAAACACCCGGTCATAGTGGTGACTCCAGAGGGCACCCCTTGTTTACTAGGGAATGACCTCCTGAGAAGGTTTTCACCCCTAATAGATTGCATAAACAAGGTCCTCTGGACTCAGACTAGCCGACCAATAAAATTAAAACAGAGTGTCAACCATATTAGTTTAAACGGCACATGCCACATGGTTGAACAAAAATCTGACCAAGTAGAATTTCACTTCCAGAACAACCAAATTCCAGATGTGACAGTAATAGTAGTAGGACATCAGACTGGTGATGGGGGTCCTCTCTATTTCTGAAAATCAACCTTCCCTCCAGTTTAAGGTGGTATTCCACACTGGAAGGAAACACTCTGAAATTCTTTACTAATCCACAATCAGACATTCCCACTCCGATAGTCCAGAAAGATGTGAAATCAGCTCAGAGCCTGGCTGATATTCAGCAAATTGGAGAGCAGTTGTTCATCCCTGTTCAGTTAAATGATGGGAAGGACTCTGTTCTCGCTCGAGTGTGTGTGAACAACGGTAAGAGCTTCATCAGCGAAGCCATGTTCTGCCAACTCCCAAAAGATCCAGCCATTCCCACATTCAAACTGATAGACAAATGGGAAATGGACCTGGAAGCACCCAATTCCAAACATCTCCTGCCAATCAGGTGTATGCTCAAAATCTCCACTGGCAACAAGAGCATAGTCTCCATAATTGTTGGGTCGTGCGAGACGTCACTGCCGCCTTTTACTTAGGCAGTGACATTCTCAATCGCTTTGCCATTAGTTTGGACCTAATAAACTTCAAAGCTTGGTCCCGATTAGCGGATAATCCCATGGGCTTTGATGATCCAGAAAAAGCATTTAGGTCAGCTCAATTGCTACCTTATACAGTCGAAATTCAGGTTAAAGAGGAAGTCACCATCCCAGAAAGGACCCGACAATTCTCCCTGGAAGTGAAAGTTAAAAGAGGACAAAAATTGAAAAACCCTGATGCTTATATTCATATAAATGCTTCTCTCCAACAGCAAGGTTTGGGGGTAAATCCAACACCATTAGTCAACATAGAACATGACACCATTCCAATAGAGGTGGATAACAGTGACTTAAAGAGTATTACTCTAGCCGCAGGCACCATTATTGGAATGGCGGTTGATGACCAACATTTCTCCATTGATTTAGGAAATGTACTGTTAGGACCAATCCCCAAGGACTGTTTTGACAGTGACAGTGATGACAATACAACACCAGACAGGATCTTTACCTGGCATGGGGGGAACTTCCTGGTGTACACTTCCTGCCCTTATGGCAAGGAAAACGTGACTTGTGACTTCAGAAGGGATGAGGTGATTTTCCAGGTCCATGAGGGCTGCCTTTCCCACCTGAATCCTCCAGTCCAAATCAGCACTCTGACCAGTGACTTCTCCACCCAGCTGGAGGAGGCCGCTGAGATAGCAAAACCAGAAGTCTTTCCAGGCTTCAGGCAGATGGTGGAAGAGAGAGTCAACCTAGCCGATGCCTGCGTGACTCTGGAACAGAAGCAAAAGTTGAAACAAGTTTTCTTGGATTTCCAAGATCTCTTTGCGGTAGACTCATATGACTGTGGTCGCACCGACATCCACACAACAACAATTACCACAGACCGTGGCATGACTCCAGTGTTTGTGAAGCAATATCATTTGCCTCTCGCATCCATGGAGTCCCTTACTGAAATAATGAAGAACCTTGAGTCCCGGGGAATAATCCGTCCAGTACACAGCACCTTCAATAATCCAGTGCTGGGAATATTGAAGCCAAACGGCCAGTGGAGACTCTGCGCCGACCTTGGGGAGCTCAACAAACGGGTCCATACTTCCCGATGGCCCCTTCCCTACATTGACCAAGGGCTGGCCCAGATCCAGGGTTCACAGGTATTCACTGCAATAGACCTGACCAATGGATACTGGACCGTGCCTGTCAGTAGGGAGGACCAATACAAACTGGCTTTTACCTTTGGGGGCCAGCAGTACACATGGACCCGGACTCCCTTCGGATATCTCAACTCCGGCAATGAATTGAACATTTTCCTACACAAGGCCATGCCCGACCTGGGTACCAGGGGTAACCTGGCATATGTAGATGATGTCCTCATCAAAAGTTCATCTGTGGAGGAACACATAGCGGAGATCTGTTATGTTCTGACACAGTTGAGGGCCGCCGGAGCAAAACTTTCCTTTCAGAAAGCACAGTGGTGTAGAACCCGTGTTAATTTCTTGGGGCATGGGATTACTCCTCAAGGTCTCTGTCCCCAGGAAAAGAAAGTGGAAGCACTTCAGAAACTGAAAGACCCCACAACTCTGCGGGAACTAAGGAGACTCCTTGGACTGACTAATTACAGCAGAAAGTTCATTGAGGGCTATGCAGCGATCACCAGACCCCTGATTCATCTCTTGAAGGGGGGGTCAAGTGGGAATGGGGTTTAGAACAATCCGAGGCAGTAAGACAACTCAAAAGAAGCCTCTCACAAGCACCTTGCTTAGCTTACCCTGTCAGAAACATGGAGTTATTCCTGGAGACAGGGTTCTCTAATACGTGCTTGACAGCAGTATTATACCAAAAGCATGACAAGGTCAATAAAGTAATCTCCTATGTGAGCAAAAACGTTATCCTCTGTGGAGGAAAAATTCAATGATTGTGAGAAGGCACTCTTGGCAACGGTGTGGGCATTGAAGAATTACCGCCCGTTCATCCAGGGGGAACACATCATAGTGGAGACTCCACACCAGCCTCTGCAATATCTCCAAAGTGACAGAATCTGGGCCGGAAATGTGAGTAATTCCCAAATTACTTCCTGGATTTTGTCAATGCAAGGCTTTCCTGTGGAGGTCAGGTATGGCCAAAACAAGAAGAGTCCGCTCGCGCAAGGTCTGGCTGACTTGCATGATTGTGCCAGAGAAAACTGTCTCGAGGATGAAAGTCTAAAAACCAAGGACAACATGGAGGCATACCTCAAGTCCCCACACAAAGTCTTTGAAGAGGACAAGAGTGAGGGAATGCCCACTGTCTATGTGGATGAATGCTCTTACCATGTTGACAACAACGGGGAAAAAGAACTGGTGGCCGGCGTAGGGAAAGCATGGGTGAATGAGTCCCCAGAACCCTCCGCTGGGTACAAAATTGGTCCCCTAAGTAGCCAGGTGGCAGAGTTGATGGCTGTGCATCAAGCCATCCTCACTGCTTTCCAACATCAACTCCACGAACTGGTCATAATCACAGATTCAGATTATGTACGGAACGGGTTTGTGGAGCACCTAGTTGATTGGAAAACCAGAGGCATGTTATGTGCTAATAACAAACCCTTGAAACATGGGAAGTTAATCCAAAACATTGATGTTCTGGTCACCTCGAATGGGATGACCATATACTAGAAAAAGATCAAGGGTCATTCCAAAGTGGAGGGGCCAGACAAAACTGGAAATGACTTAGCTGATCAGCTGGCTAAAACCGGGGCCATCCAAGGGGATCTAATAGAAATAGAGTCCCTGTTGGGGGAAATCCAAGTCACTGCTATCACTAGGTCCCAGACAAATGCTCGCAATGATCTTTCAACTGCACAATGGAGTAAGGAAACCCCTGATGCTGATTTAATTACGGCTCAGAGGGGGGATCCAATAATTGGTAAGTTTTACCAACACATTGAGGACCCTGAGAACTTTCCCCTGACGGATACCAACTACATTGGGAGAGGACCTAAGAGTGTTGATGAAATGTCCAAAAAGGTTCCGAATCCAAGACGGTTTGTTGGTAAGGAAATCCCAAGCTGGCCATGATCAGTGGGTGGTTCCTACCTCATTCCGAAGCCTGATGTTAAGTCACGCCCATGATGTGGCCACCACGGGTCATAGGGGGTTTCACACAACACTGGAAATCTTAAGAGAGGTTGCTTACTGGCCACACATGGGGCAGGACCTCGACCAATACTTGAAGGGGTGTCTTGTGTGTGCACAATTTCAGCCAACATCCCTCACACACCGGGCGCCTCTCCAAAAGAGGGGATGACACTGCCATGGTCAGATTTGCAAATCGTCTTCGTAGGCCCTGTGATTCGCTCGTCTAGGGGAAATCAGTACATGTTGACGGTCACATGCTTGTTTACCAAGTGGGTGGAATGTCTCCCGGCCCCAAACTGCAAGGCAGAAACAGAAGCTGCCCTGATGATTAACCACATCTTTTCCCGTTTTGGTCTACCTCAAAGGACTGAATCAGACAGAGGTATTCATTTCACCAGCGAGGTAGTGACAAAGATGTGGGAGATACTGGGGGTCAAAAGGAAGCTACATATTGCTTACCGGCCAGCCTATTCTGGTGCAGTGGATAGATACAACAGAACCATTGTGAGCATATTAAAAAAGTTTGCGGCAGATTCTGGGCCAAGTTGGGATATCCGATTACCTCTGGTCCTAATGGCCATCAGATCTACCCCTTCATCTGCAACCAAAATGTCACCATTTGAGTTGATGACTGGACGCAAGATGGTGCTTCCGCAGCATTTGCTCTACAGGACCCAAGAGCAGACACTAATAAATGCCCCCACAACTCATGAGTGCTTGTTTACCAAGTGGGTGGAATGTCTCCCGGCCCCAAACTGCAAGGCAGAAACAGAAGCTGCCCTGATGATTAACAACATCTTTTCCCGTTTTGGTCTACCTCAAAGGATTGAATCAGACAGAGGTAGCCACTTCACCAGTGAAGTAATGACAAAGATGTGGGAGATACTGGGGGTCAAGAGAAAGCTACACATTGCTTACAGGCCAGCTTCTTCTGGAGCAGTGGAGAGATACAACCGAACCATTGTGAGCATATTAAAGAAGTTTGTGGCAGATTCTGGGCCAAGTTGGGATATCCGATTACCTCTGGTCCTAATGGCCATCAGATCTACACCTTCATCTGCAACCAAAATGTCACCATTTGAGTTGATGTCTGGACGCAAGATGGTGCTTCCCCGGCATTTGCTCTACAGGACCCAAGAGCAGACGTTGATCAATGCTTCCACAACTCATGAGTATGTGGAGAATTTGAGGAAACACCTCCAACATGCTTTTGCCTATGCTCAGCGGAATCTAGAAAGATCAGCTGATAGCATGAAAACTCACTATGATTTGAAAACCACCAGGAAGGAATATAAGGTGGGGGACCGGGCCTATCTATACAATTTCCAAAGGAACCAGGCCAAACAGCGAAAATGTTTGCCTACATCGAAGGGACCCTTTGAAATTATAGACCAGATCTCCACCGTTGCATACAAGAACCACCTCCCCAAAGGCAGTTTGGCAGAGGGGGAAGACAAGTGGGTCCACATCAATCAGCTAAAGTGTTGCCATCCCAGGCACACTCTGCAGCAACTGGAGGAGTCCTCTGCAATCCCAGAGGGGGCCGCTCCAGAGTAATTCAGTTCCAACCCTAAAATATCCCACATATGGTTTCTAAAATATCATGATTCTTGAAGGAAAATGTCTCCTGATTATATCTTGTTTTTAAAATAAGACTGCAAAATGTATCTTGATGTATACAATGTATATGTTCACCAAACCATTAATAGTGGTGGAAAAATGTCTAGGAATGTGTATTGCCACTTTGCTTTATCATCCTAGGAGAGATGAAACCATTGAGACTGACCAAGGAGGATGACCCGGGGACCGGAAGCAAAGATCTGAGGGGCCCGGGGTACCGCCCAACATTCCCATCAGGACTGGCGAGGAGAACCGATCGATCCAACTGGATTGAGGAAAAGATGCTGAACTGTGCCAGATACGGAATTGGAAGAAGATGATGCGGACATACCAGCACGTGGATCAATACATCCTTTGCACCCGACTCCCCCTCGACTCAAAATCAAAGCGCAGTCAGGCGGGGGGGCTTGTTGGGTGTCTTGACCCACGTTTGGACTATTATGCTGCAACATTTGGTGCTGTGGGCTTAGAAAATCCAAGATGGCCGAAAAAGCCCACATTGCGCCAGGATCCAGGAAAACCGTGCAGTTTTTGCACACACCAAAATGGTCGCCTGACCTACCACCCACCAGTGCGAGCGTGATGGGCTAGGAGTGCCATGGGTGAAATGTGTGCCAAAGGAAAAACAGCAGTGCCGGTGGCTCAAAAAGCGCTTTGAAATCACCTTTGTTTCTCTGAAATGCAAGCTAAAAATGCCTATTTTAAACATTGCAAGATATTCAAAAATCTCAATGAACACCAGCAGACATTTGGCAGAATGTAGTCTTGTGTACATACAAAATCTGGAAAGATGAAGAGCCCTAAACAATGTTTATAACAAAACTGGCTGAGCTGTGGATGTCAGCAGCTGAAGTGAAATCCGACTGAAAAACACTAAAATCTAAATGTTTAAAATAAATGAGTGACCTACTGTTGAGTGTCACATAGTTTGCAACTGTTAAATGTCATAGTTTTGAACTTAGAATCAGCGTTCTAGCTGCATGTGTAAAAATTGTAAGTTTGATTTGGATGAAGAAAAACTAGGAACAAAAGTGACATTTGGCTGAAGCCTGGCTTGAAGACAGGGAATTCTGCCCGGCAACTACCCCCGACAGGAGTTGAAACTTGCTCAGCCACTCTTCCCAGGCCTGGATGCATTCTGCTGTCCCCACCAAAGGGAGATGACACATCTCTGATTGGATTAGGGGAGGAGCAGCTGGGGACTGCAGGAAACTGAACAATGAGCCTTCCTGGGCTCAGGCAAATGTTAAATTAGCGGGGGTCGTAAATGGCTTCCTCTTGAGAGAAACGGGGAGGGGCAGTGCCTCTGTGAGCAACTTGAGTTGGAGGAAGTGGACAAACCAGAAATTCCACCATGTGCTTTGGGAAACCACACCCCTCTGGGCCAGAGCATAATTTTAAAAAGATGGATAATTCATAGTACGGACTTGTCAAAATTATATAATTAATATCATTATTCTTGTGATTTGTCTGTGCACATTTTAAGAGGTGTTAGAACTCTAGACCATGTTCTGAGGCAAAACCCCATGAATTATGGATATTGCAGACACGGGGTTCACGCTAGAAAAATGAAAATTTATTGGAATATGTGTAGAGAGGCGCGGTACATCTGTGTCATTTTTGGTAAAAATCCAATATTGGTAAACCAACCAAAAAGCGCAAAATGTTGTCATTTCTTAATCCAAGCTCTTAGAAACATCAGAGTTGGAACAGAAACTACCTTATGTGATATATGATGTGTATATGTAATGTCAACCACTTGTGTATCTGGGAAATGTTTTTAGTTATGAAAATGATTTTCTAAGGTAAAAGCAAAGGGGAGTGTTCTTTCTGTATGCCATAAAGATGACACCTGATGACTCACTGCTCCCTTCTCAAATCAGGTCAAAGAGAAATCCTTAGCCTATCAAATCGTGAGTGGGTTGGGCAAAGAAAGTTACCATCCACACCCATTTTCAAAAGACATAAAAAGAGCCACTGGAAGCCAGACAGGGAGATTCATTTTCCAACCTTCAACTGAATTCCTGCGCAGCACTCTGACGGAGAACTCCAGAATGCAGAACTTCACTCCAGAACTTACAGCAGAGAGGCCTGGACCACCAGCTAAATCCTTTTTCAGCAGGCCTTCAGAATCCAGCAATCCAACCAAACTATTCTACAGCCGGGCGAGCTGTTGGATTCTTTGCCAAGAACTTTTGCCAGAACCGGTAGCAGACCCAGAAAGCAGTGCTGTATCCAGAGAAACCAGACCAGATCGCTGTCAGCAGAACCAGATATCCAGACCAGACCAGCAGAGCAGAGCAGACCCAGATAGCTGTGACTTCAGAACCAACCGCCTGGAGTCCAGTCCCAACCTGACCAGACCCTGACAGCCTATTTCACATTCATAGTGTGAGTACCCAGCTAGAACTGTGCAGAACCCATCTCTTAGCTTAAAATAATCAGATTCAAAACATTTAAACTGTCCAAAACAGCATCATAGAATCGTGTGTTCCTTCTCCGATTTTAAACCTGTAAAAGTGTGATTTTGCCATTTTGAATCATTATTTCATTTCTGAAAATCTACCTTCACGAATTCGTCCGTTTCTCTTGAACGGTTTGTGCTAGAAGCGAGGTTTAACTTTCATTTTAAAGCTAAGATTCTAGGCTTTCCAACGAACACAGAACCGACTTTCTAGTCATTATACTTTTTCCGTGATCGTGCTCGACGCACTCGGAAAAAGTGCCGCGATTTGCGATTTGGTTCAAATTTCTTCACTTGTCAAGATAGCAGCTTCTTGCTATGTTTTGCTGAAATTCGTTTGCAACCTGTCAATCATTCATAGAGCATTGTTAAAGTGATCCTGAACTAATATTAAGTATCTCTCACTCACCCTGAACCTCTAGAGGGAATCAAAATCATTTTTAGCATATCTTTCTCTTCTTTGCAAACCACATTTAAAGTATTTTGCCTGTGTTTCAAAATCATCCCTGGTGCTATAAGCTTGCTAGGGGGGAACTGAATTCGTATTGTACTGTGATTGTATACCGGAAGACTGTGTGTATTACTTCCATCTCCTTACATTGCATAGGGGGGAGTGAACTGTCAGAGAAAAAGTGATCATATTATCTTTTGCTGAAATCATATCAAGTTAATTTCTGTACTGCATTTTATTCATCTTTGCATCTCCTTGAAACCATAAAGCATTCTCAGCTACCTTGTTCTTTCCATACCAACTCCTAAGTAATAAAATAAGTGTGCAAATTAAGATTATCCATTGTCGATCAACATCATATTCTTAAGTGTGATATCAAATATTAATTTATTATAAAAGTGTGATATATATCTATTGTTTAATTTTTCAAATAAACCTTTTTAATTTGCAAAACAAACCTACTTCTTGGCGCAGTGGGGTGAGGGGGATTCTAAGAGAGGGGCGTTATACAAGGGTTCATCATCCAGATTATAACTTGTCATAAAAACATATAAATAAGGGCTTCCCTTGAGCAATCCCAGACAAGGCACTGACTTAGTGGGAATGCTTGATTGGAGTCATTAACACCCGGCTTTAAGAAAGCTCCACGTTATAGTTAAGCCATTTAAACATCTAAAGAACTAAACTAATTGAGCAGCACAATATTGTCAGGTTGAGCGAGATGATTGCTGCAAATTAGGAAAAACAGTAAAAATAGTATCAGGTCAGTACTCCGAATATGCTAAAGGTATTGAGGGCAGCATGTGCTTTTAACAGCAGGGTATTATAAGGGCAGTGCAGGGGATATAAGAAAGTTATGGCATGTAGTTGAGGGTGAGAGCAGCAGAGTATTAGGAGGGCATTCCGGGGAGGTAGCATCAAACTAGTGAAGTCAGTTTAGGGAATTAGCCACTAAGTATTATTACATCAATCCAGGCTAACAGGCAGGGGGTGGCTACAAAGTACTGAACCAGATAGCTAATATAAAGGATCACAAAATCTATTCAGATAGAAGGATTTGTTGGAAGATTTGCAATGGAAAGATACAATTATAATTTGTTGGACCAAAATGCATAAAATGCACATGCTTAATTGCATATGCAAAGCAAACAGCGCTCACTGCACCTCAACAGCACAGGACAGAGCACACCACTTCATTGCTTGTGGTCATCTCTGCTTCCCCCTTTGTCACCCACAATTGCTTAGAGAAAGATAAGAGACAGGGGCACACAGCCTTCCTCAGTGTGCTCTTATGAAGCCAGTCATTAACAATATTGTTGGCAGTCTGATCCAAGTCTTTTGTCATGATGAAGATAAAGACTCTTCCCAACCCTTGAGCTGCTAGTGTTCACCCTTGTCTGAAATCAACTTGCTCCAAGCTTCAATGAGGCATTATATCCACTTTGTGGGAAGCTTGCAGATAATGTTGGTTTCTGAGTGACCTGCTCTTCTGCATGATTTCTGCGCTCTTCCTTTTGCACCTTTTTCCACACAATGTTGACATCAGCGCTGCCGCAGACAACCTCTCATGGTCTCCTTAGTGATTCCAAATCATTCAGTACAACAATTGCAGTACTGGCTATGTTGAGAGCTGAAAGAAGCTACTGGGCAGTTAGGAAAAGAGCTTGTGGATATTGGCTCAGCACCCATGCTTGGCATGCATCATGCATGTTAATTCTCTCGAATGATAGGGAATCAGTGTCATTTGCAGTAGCTCAGCTTCCATGATTGGAATAAGTCGTATGTAAGGAACTGTGTTAATGTCACTGTGTTCCAGTTCCGCGAGCTACACGTTCGTATCTTGCGGAACTGGAATGCGGGGTTTGAAGGTTGATTACGGTTGGCGGAGCTGAGCGGAGGTGGGCCCGCTTGACTAAAGCTTACTGTGAAGCTATAATGGTCTTGGTCTCTTTTAACTGGCAACAAGGATTATAGCGGGCCCTCCACACGCAGTACATCACTGGTGGTCCGCTGGAGCTGCGGGTCACTGACGAACAGCTGATCGCTATGCCAGAGAGGCCCCCTGCGCTCTCAGCCTAGAGCCGTTGAGAGCCAAAGAAGGGCAGCTGTGACAACGGCCACGGCATAACCCACTCCACCCCGCTCTGGGTGTAGCAGCGGCCAACGTGCACAACGGGAAAGGGGCACTGCTGCAGCAGCTACACGCTGCCCATGTAAGCCGCTCCTCTCCGTGGTGAGCGTTGATGCGGCCGACGAGACATTGGCATGCTTCGTTTTGGCCCGCCCACTTGCCTCGTAGGACCGGATTGATTACAGTAAAATGAAGGCAGTTGAACAAGTTGGTGGTACAGAGAATTAGTATTAACTATAATATAAGGGCAGTTGATCCAGTTGGTGGTACAGAGAATTAGTACCGTATGCACTATAATAGAGTGACAAGAAGCATTTAGAAAACAGACTGTCACTTAAGTGTAGAACTGCAAAGATTTCTACATATTAATCAGATTGTACAGCATTGAGTGCACCACCTGGGGAAAGACAGTGAAGGGGCTAAACAGTTGATTGAGCGGGAGCTTTATAAAATCTTTATATAACTCACAGCACAGTGTCTGAAGCTGTGTGTTTTCTCTCTCATCCTACAAGTTAGCAACAGAGACCCTGCCACCTGGGAAGGAAAACAGAGTACAAGGTGGATAATTGTCTGAGCACCAAGAGTAAATACGTTTGCTGTGACCATGGAAGCAGCCAGTATGCCACCTCCTCCACCTTTCTTATCTGAACCAAGTACTCCACTCATCAGGTGGGACAGATGGAAGAAATTATTTGACACTTACCTGGTTGCCATTGGGGAGATAAATTTGCTCCAGCTAGAAAAGAGGCTGTCTTGCTCCACAACTTCGGAACAGAAGGACGCAGTGTCTTTGACGGCCTAACAGAACTCATGGAAATTGGCCAAGGGGAAGAGGATCAGTTCTCTGTCGCAATCAGAAAATTGCAGTTACATTTTGAACCAAGGAAAAATGTCACGTTCGAGAGACATAAGTTCTTTTCAAGAAGCCAGGAACCTCATGAACCTGTGGAAACATTTATTGCAGCACTCCACACTCTCAGTCACTCATGTGAATTTGGACATCTGGCGGAATCGCTCATCCGAGATCAGTTAGTGTGATGCACTAACAAAAGCAGAGTGCAAGAAAAACTGCTGTCGAAGGACCTGCCCCTGGAGCAAGCAGTAAAGGTGGCTAGAGGGATGGAAGAGACGTCCAAATATATGGCTAGCATGAGGACAGACAGACAGATAAATGAGGTGACAGCGATTCGCAAAAGCTAGAAGACCAATTACACTACACTGGATATTTGTCTAGTCAGGATAAGGGACCGATTGATGTGTTCATGGTCAATGTTAGGGTGGTCACTATGAAAGTGGACAGCTGTTCCCCATGGACGATTATGTCTAGGAAAATTTTTGAAAAATGTGTGAATGGAGATATCAAACAATTGCAGCTTCCGGGCATAGAACCATATGCGTATGGGAATGTTAAAATAGAATTACTAGGAAAGTTTCCGACCACCATAAACTTTAAAGGTAGAAGCTGTGAAGCTGATGTGTTTGTCACCACGGAAGGATCATCATTGCTAGGCTGGTCCGAACAGAGAAAGCCTGGCATAAGGATCCAGGCAAATGCTGAGAGCCCAGTTACTGTTGCGGAGGTGAGAGACAAGTGGGAAAGAGAATTTTCCAAAGTATTCACAGAGGATCTGGGAAAACTAGAAGGTTACGAACATCGTATCAGATTAAAGAAGGGAGCTGTTCCTAAAATACACAAAGTTAGACCAGTTCCACAGAATCTCAGACAAAAGGTGAAAGAGGAAATTGAAGCTTCAGAAGGGCATCATAGAGAAAATAGAAGGATCTGAGTGGTTGTCACCAGTCGTAGTGGCCACTAAATCCAATAGAGACATAAGACTTTGTGTTGACCTAAGAGACCTTAATAAGAATATTATAGTGGATCGCCACTCTTTATCCATCATCAGCGAAGAATTGGCCACATTGGGCAAAGCAAAGTGTTTCTCAGTAATTGATTTATAACAAGCATATCATCAGATACCGCTTTCGCAGGATTGTCAGTACCTAACCTCATTTACCACCACTGAAGGGACATTCAAGTACTGCAGGATGTCATTTGGGTTGGCTTCAGCAGCCGCTGTGTTTCAGAGGGTGATGGAGATGGTGATAGAAGGGGTTAAGAATGTGATCATTTTCCAGGATGACATATTGGTCTATGCTGAGTCTGGTGAAGAGCATGACAGGTTGTTGAGAGTGGTGTTGACAAGGTTGGGGGAAGCGTGTCTTACTATGAAAAGGAATAAATGTAGGTTGTCGGTGAACAGTGTTGAATATTTAGATCACATGGTGTCCGCACAAGGGATTAAATCCAAATCAAGTTTAGTGGATGTTATTCAGAAAGCACCATGTCCCAGTGATAAGGATCAAGTTAGGTCCATTTTAGGGCTGGCAGAATATTATAACAAGTTTGTGAGAGACTTTGCCTGCATATCGACTCCATTAAGGGCTCTACTGAGGAAGGCCGTAAGATTCCAGTGGTCCACATAGTGTGATGAGGCTTTTGAATTAATAAAAGAAGGCATTCTACAAGCCCCCTCCATAGGGAAATTTGATGCAAACGACAATACTGTGATGGTGGTTGAGGCTAGTACTTTAGGATTGGGATCTACATTACTGCAGTATGATACTAACAAAGTAGAGAGGGTGATAGTGTTCGCTTCCAGAGCTCTGAGAGGAGCTGAAGAGAGGTATTCTGTAATAGAGCGGGAGGCGATGGCCTTGTTCTTGGCAGTAAATCATTTCAAATATTTCCTGTGGGGAAGGAAGTTCACAGTACGGTCAGATCACAAACCCTTAGTGCAGCTATTTAATAGTGGCAGGTGGGCTACTGCATCACCAAGAATAAGCAGGTGGGGTCTGGGTCTTCAACCGTATAATTTTGAGGTTTACTATTTGCCTGGGAAAAAGAATTTGGTGGCGGATTGTCTATCAAGACTACCGATAAGTCAAGGTCAGACAATTCAGGCACAAGATGAGGAGGAAGTGCATGTGGTTGCTGAATTGTGCAGTGTAGACCGAGAGGAGTGGGAACAGGCGAAGATGGTGTATCATGACCTCAGCCTTATAAAGCGGTGGACTATTGAAGGGAGGCCGGAAAAAGAGATACTTGAGAAAAAATGTGAGATATGGTGGGAGATACGTGATGGGTTGAGCCTAGTGGGAGACAGGTTAAGGAGGGGGATTTGAATTATACCCCCTTAGGCAGTGAGAAAATGTTTGCTAGAACTAGCACACCAAGGTCATCTTGGAGAAGGGGCTACAAAAAGGAGAGTGAGACATTGTTACTGGTGGCCAAGATAGAAAGAATGGCGGAGGATCTTGTAAAACAGTGCAGTGCTTGTCAACTGAGTGACAAAAATAAAGTGGTACAGGAAGTGCCTTTAATACCAAACTGTGTACCATATCAGCCATGGCAGAAACTGGCAGTTGATATTCTGGGACCGGTGGACCGGTTTAGGAGATGGATTTAAGTACATTTTTGTGCTAGTGGATTTCCATTCTAAATGGGTGGAAGTGGTGAGAGAAGTGACGGCAATGGAGTTAGTATCCTATTTGGAAAGAGTGTTTCTTAAGGAAGGTTGCCCTGCTGAATTGGTTTCAGACAATGGGGTGCAATTTGCCTCTCAATTTATGAGAAAGGTCTTGGAGGATTATGGCATTTAACATGTTAGGACATCTCTATACAATCCAAGAGCAAATGAGTTGGTTGAAAGAGTAAATAAATATATTAAAGGAGGGATTCAGCTAGAGATGTGCAACAGACAACCTTGGAGAGAAGTATTGAATCACATGATGTGGAGCTTCCTGACCACACCTCACTCCATTACGAAGGTATCTCCATTTGTCTCTCTTAAAGGAAGGGAGCCTGGAACCAAGTTATGTCCTGGTTGGTTGGGGTTGGCAGGAACACTGACAGTCGACAGGGAAGCCATAATGAGGTGGATTGCCAAAAGTCAGACCAGTAATAAGGAGTCATTTGACAAGAGTGAGTGTGTCAAGAGTAGAGAGTGGAATTTTGGAGATTGGGTGTGGGTGAAAAACCCCAGGGCTACACAAAAGTGTGTAGAAAGTACATTTTTAGGTCCCAAAAGAATCGCCTCAGTGTGTGGAAGTGTTGTCATCATGGAGGGAGGAGAAGTCTGGTCACAGGGCAGATTGGCTAAAGCTGGTAATTGTGGAGTTGGAGTAGGTGGTGAAGTGCAGAATGAGAGTCAGGAGTGTTTGGATAGGAAACGGGGGAAGTGATGAGCCTCCTGCAGATGATCCACCTGCAACTATGCGTGCCAGATCAGACGACAATTGTAATGACAACAAGAGAGTCACACGCAAACCTAATTGGTTAAAAGACTTTACTCAGTGGCAATCTCTGTATCTTCTTGTTGCCAGAGTCACACACAAATCTAATTGGTTAAAAGACTTTACTCAGTGACAATCTCTGTATCATATATTTAGTTTGGTTGTTACCCTAGATTTCATTTATTTTCTACTTTTCTCTTGTCAAAGTTCAAATTAATATTTTAATGTGTTGTTTTTTACTCTGCTATTATCTCTGGGAAAGTTACATTGAAGTGTTACCTATTATTGTCATCAGGGGGAAGATATGTAAGGAACTGTGTAATTATCTCTGTGTTCCAGTTCTGCGAGCTACACGTTCGTATCTCGCAGAACTGGAATGCGGGGTTTGAAGGTTGATTACGGTTGGCAGAGCTGAGCGGAGGTGGGCCCGCTTGAATAAAGCTTTCCGTGAAGCTATAATGGTCTTGGTCTCTTTTCATCGTACATGATAATTCTCCCAAATGATAGGGAATCGGAACAGATTGGAGTAGCTCTGCATCCATACTTGGCATAAATTGTGCATGTTCATTCTCTTGAATAATAGGGAATGGGGTCGATTGCAGTAGCTCACCTTCTATGCCTGGCATATGTAGTGCATTTTTATTCTCTTGAATGATAGGGAATCAGGACACATTGGAGTAGATCTGCATCCATGCTTGACATAAGTCGTGCGTGCTAATTCTTTCGATTGATAGGGAATTGGGACAGATTGGAATCAGGACAGAATGGAGTAGCTCTGCATCCATATTTGGCATAAGTCGTGCATGCTAATTCTCTCGATTGATAGGGAATCGGGACAGATTTTAGTGTTTCTGCATCCATGCTTGGCATAAATTGTGCATGCTAATTCTCTCGAATGATAGGGAATTGGGACAGATTGGAGTAGCTCACTGGGCTGGTTAGGAGTAGGAGTAAGGTTGCAAGGGGTTGGGCAATTCATTCAAGGCCCTAAGTTGGGGGGATATCATGATAGTTTGCTGTTAGGGGTGATGAAGGTAGAGGCAGACTGGAGAAAGTGGGTTAATTGGATGAAGCAAGTTTTGCAAGGTCAATGAACTTTTCATGAATGCAATGGGTTACATTATTGACTTGTTTCACTAAAATGCAGAGCAAATGGTTTCTAGTCCCAGCACAGCAATAATTTTGTATTTACTGTGATCTTGTCATCAGGGTCTGTAGTGTTTCTCCAATCATATATTTAGATTGTTTGTAGTATTTCTTTCATTGCTATGATTTTATTTAATTGGTCTGTGCTTTGTCATCTGTGTTTAATGCACTATAGTTTACATTTATTCAGACACAGGGCCTCATTACAGGATTGGCGGTATACTGGTAGTAAATTCACCGGAATACTGCCAATCAGAATTACCGTTACCGCCACTTGGTCAGCCGGAATTACAGCTGGATAACAATTGGTGATATGGCAGTGTTAGTCCTCATTTATGGTGTCCACAGGACTCCATTACCACTGCTGGTAATTCTGCCAATTTCGACAATTTTGGGTGGTAACGGGGCGGTAAGGCGGCGTGATTACTGCCAGCATTTTGCTGGAGGTTATTCTTCAATCGCACTACAAGTTGTAGTACGGCGGTGTGTTAATGTGGCAGTAATGCAATAGTAACATAGTTACCACTGCATTACTGCTGTTTTTCCTGCACCATTAGGCCATAGTCTTCTGTGGTTCTTTTCCAGCTATTGTCCAAATCAGCTTGGTGTTTAGCTTGCAAAAAATAAGTAGAACATTTAACTAATAGCTAAAGTGGTTAGAAGGTGCTGCCTACACAGGGACGTGAGTCGGTCATTTGCAAAAGAAATGTTGAGTAAGTGTATAACTACAGGCAGTGTGCTGGGCAATGTTTGGGAAATGTGGTTAGCAGGAACTTCAAGTGAACAATTGCTGGCAGGTAGATCTTGAGCAGTCAGGCATGGAACGCTGTAGCAGCCCCTAATTTTGGGTAAGGATAACGCTGCACTGTATTTCTAGGAGGATAGCTCAGGGGCAACATGTTCTCCTTGGAAGCACGACGACACAGGTTCGATCCGTGCTTAGAAACCTCTGGGTATTAAGCGCGTTATAAATACCTAATCATATCATATTATGTTTTTCTCCTCTTCCCACTCAGAGATTTGCAAAGATAATGGGATAATGAGGTGAAGCCCAATGGTTTTTTCTCTCATTGGAGTGAGAGACAGGTTGCGGGTGAGATGGTTACTGTGTCATAAGCGCCACAGCAGCTCTTCAGCTTTTGCGGGACAGACCTGGAAGAAGCTGAATTGATACCTCCCTGTGGTAATTTTAATATGAGAGAGCTCTGGTAGTGATTGGGGCATATTGGAGGGGCACTCGTGCCACACTGCCCTTGCCACCTACCAAAAGTCATTAACAGGCTTGACTCTCTCATTTTAAACAGTTAAAACCGTAAAACACAGTAAAGGTGTATAATCAGTGGTCGAAGTGTACAAAAAGAAGTAACGGCACTATGTTCCCTCCTGGCCTGCACCCGTCGCCCACAAACCCCATAACCATGCCCCCTCTCATGCACAATATAGCCCCCAAAGCAAGTGGGCCTGCTATTTAAGGGAGCGTTCAGTGCAGTGCACTGAAGCGCAAGTTTCAACTTCTTTCTACACTTTTACTTTCATTCAAAATCATTCCGGAACGGTTTATTTTTAAAATAAAAGTAACGAACGGTAAAACTTATTTTTAAAAAGTAGAGGAGCACCGCTCCCACCTGCTCGCGCCCACTTCGACCACTGTGTATAATTACCACATACCCAGTCTTAATGCAGCATAAATGCAGCAGAGCAGCCTGCACCGTATATGGGCCCTTATATGTGTGAGGAAATTGCTGTATTCTAATGTAATGTTTTTTAGTCTTACTACTGATGCTCTAGTAGCATGGATTGTTCAACTAAAAAAATCATTGTTTCTACCATCGACCAGCTGCCCTTTCGCTGCCATCTAAAATAGGTCACTAAGGACTGAGGCCCAGCAGTGCACTGTTCGAATGACCCAGAAGCGCTGCCTGTGGTGGGAGAGCTCAATCACACAGACATGGAAAACAGCTAGAGAAAACGGCAGGCGTGCGGCAAAACAGCTGAAAGGAATCCTAAAGAAAGAAACATTGCAATGATTACCCCGATTAATCACCTGACGTCAACGAACCAGGAAGAAAGTGTGAATGCTGTGACGGCCCAATCATGCTGCCGACAATATAATCAATTGTTATTCTGAAAATTAGGCCACTTGTTTCATAATGTTTATAAGCATTTGGCCGACTCCAACTATTAGAAAGTTTCTTTTCGACATAATTCTGGAGAATGATTAAGTGTTGTACACCAAGTAAGGGGTAATTATCGTAAGATAGAAAACTGTCCTATTTTGTTGGCTGAGGCAAAGTCAAGGGCCACAAGTTGGGGAAGCGGTATTGACCCATCCTGAAGTCTGTAAAGCTATTAGAAGATGGAGCTGCGCAACTAACAAATAAAGTGTTTTTATTGTTAGGAAAGAAACTTGGAATTTTAATTTAATGATCATGGGACTAGTAACATTAAAAGTGGCATATTGTTATGGTAATACATGCACGAGTCTCTTTAGAACCTCGTGCATGTATATTCCATTTGAGAGTGCCTCGCCAGTTGGTGCCTCCACTGTGACTACCCAGGGGGCCTCGAATAAAGCTCTTACTCACCTCCATCCCAGTGTGCCTCTTTATTACAATTGGTGCCTCCACTGTGACTACCCCGGGGGCCTCGAATAAAGCTCTTACTCACCTCCATCCCAGTGTGCCTCTTTATTACACATATTTTGATTTTATTTGCTGTTTGTTAGTTTGAGGAATTTTAATGTTGGTTTTTGTATTGGGCTCATACACTTTTCAGCAACTTCAGAGAACAATGGGTCAGAATGTGGGTCGGGAATGGGACAAGAGGAATCATTCAATTAATGCATTCGTGATAATAAGAGACGAGAGGTGTTGTTACCAATTTCCAGCATCCAGTCAGTTACAGATTGCATTTTATTCAATGATTGCTCAGGTGGTGCTCCATGTGTGACAAGCTAATCAGCAAGCATCAGATGGTATCTAGCAGGCTAAGTCAGGCTCAGGAGCGTTAAGGACGATAGATGCACTGGAACAGAGAGTTTCTGTCTCTGTGTGGGAACAAAGGAAGTTGTAATCCAGAGAATGTTGAGGGGCAGTTAGTTCCAGAAGGTTGAGCCTGGTGAATTGAGTATTTTCTCAACCCACAGCTCTTTGCTTGCTGAATCTCTATTAGGTTAATTGATGCCAATCTTAGGTGACAGGAGATAATGACCTTGAAATGGTTTTGCAGTGTTTGCCCTTGTGTACTAGGCAGAGAATTTTCAATAGGGAGCCACTGTATGAACTTTCAGGATGGGCTGATAGAGTCAATATATGACATTGAGAAGATGATCCGCAACGTGTAGTTCTGACCCGTTTGTAGTTAATAGACTGATTTTGCTGGTACCCTTCTGTATAATGCTTTGACGTCACCCAGGTTGGAGTTTATGTATAGTCGTCATTCATCAGCGTACAGTACATATGAGACACAATGTTGTGGGATTGCATGATATGTAAAGGTGCCATGAAGATGTTGAAAAGACTGGGGATCGAGCCAAA
This sequence comes from Ambystoma mexicanum, assembly GCF_040938575.1. Lineage (NCBI taxonomy): Eukaryota > Metazoa > Chordata > Amphibia > Caudata > Ambystomatidae > Ambystoma > Ambystoma mexicanum. The sequence goes on along the minus strand of NC_090936.1, from coordinate 290,322,572 downwards.
CCTTGAGATATAGACATTAATTGACAGCAAGATGTGAGAATAATTATAGCGCATTACTTGATGGATCTGATTGATCAATTTTGTACTGCTTGCTTCGGATTCCTTGAGCATTTGCAAACCGAGCTAGTAGAATTTTCTGGTCAATAGTTTCCAAGCTGGTATAGGGGTCTTGTAAGATAAGTATGTATGTCCTACAGGGAGAAGTTCCTCTGTTATGTTTAGTAGTGTTTCTTCGGCCCTCCATGATGGGGGTACATACCTGATTGAAAGTTGCTGAGCGCTTGGTTTTCTTGTGCATGGAGAGTTTCCTGAACGCTACTGTCACAATGCGCTTTGCTGCACATGGCAGCTCTCTTATGGGCCTGTATTTGACCAAGTCATTATTGCCAACTTCAGGCTCCTTTTTAAGATGGGTGTTATAGGTGTTTTAATGAGTTTATATCATATTATGGCAGGGTATGTGGATTTATATAGTGCTCTGTCGCCTAAGGGCATCCTGACGGTATGGTGAAAAGCCATCGTCCTGGATAGAAACTAGTGATCATGGGAGAGTCAGATCTTTATGGGTCGATCAAAGGTAAGATGACTGTTCCCCTGGAGCTATGCAGCTCCAGGGGAAGGGTATTCCATAGTTTATGGCTAGCACTGAGAATGCCTGTCCTCCTTTTCTCACTCAACAGAAAAGGGGAACTGTTAAACTGAGATGGTAGAAACACAACCTAGCCATGGATTCAATCTTTGAGACCAGGTAGGCATCATGATTAAACTAGAAAACAAGATAGTGCAATAAGAGCATCAGAACTGGATGAGATCCACTTGCTGGATAGCTTGCACTACAGCGTCCAAACATCTGCATCTTCTTCCATGAATAAGACATCCATCTTATCACTATTAAGTTTCAACCAGTGGTTCTGCCTTCATGTTATTAACCTGATTTGGGTAATCTTGGAGCAAGACCCGACTATCATCATCATCATAGAAAAAAATCAGGATCCCAAAGTGGATTAGGACTGCCAGAATCTGGATCTAAACATTAAAAAGAACGGTTGACAGAACAGAGACTTGAGGAACTCCACAAGGAAATTCATGGGGCTTAGAGGAGCAGGGGGGATACCAATGAGTCCAAAAAACTGGTGGGTGGAAGATTGTGAATTCATCTGAACCACTGGCACTACTCTGGGCAACCTTCCACACCACCATTATTTAGCTTGTCTGCACCATTGTAAAAGGGATCCAGCCATATGCAAATCAGTCAGGTACTGCCACCAATGGGAGCAGCCCCACCCGAACTGCTAGTGCAGGTACCCTCTGACGGAAAACACAAGTAACCCCAGACATGTTTTGGCCTTGTTAGGCCTCGTCAGTGAGGTGCAGCTTGGTTCCCTATGGCGCAGCAAGCAAGGGGCCCACATCTGGGCATACACTCTCTCACATGGGGAGACAAACTTTAACCAAAAAAGTGATGGGTGAGACATTGTTTAAAAGAAATGACTGTATCTAGATGAGTACTGTACCACCAATTCTGACCTCTGCCACACACTTGGGAAGTTTGGAGTGATTGACAGTGTCAAAAGTACTGACAATCAAGAAGTATCAGAGCAGTGGCACTGTTGCTTTTGACCACCAAATTAATGTCATCCAAGACTTAGAATACCATGGCACATATCCTATTGTGAAAATCAGCCTGAAAATATAAAAGAATCCAAGTTGGGTTTCTTTAAGAAAATAAGGCAGGCCAAGTTTCACAGACTGTGGAATTTCACCTGATTGGAGTGAGGCGTTAAGAAGATATGTCCGAAGAGGTTCAACTACTGGATGACATTTGGACAACAGGGAAACATGACAATAATCAAGCGAGGTGCCTTAATATTCTTGAGTTAACAATTGTTCTACTCTCCCCTCAGAGGTAATCCCAAAGTCAAACAACACATAGACACAGGACAAGAAAGGGGGAAACGCTGCTTCACTAAAGTAAACAAAGCACCATGATATGACCAGTCCCCTGATTTGCTGCAATGTAGTCATAAAAGGCCACAATCTGCTCTCAAAAAGAGAAAGGTCATGGCAGAGACATAGGTGGCAATGTAGTGTTTCTGCAGAATTTAGCAGTGGACAGCTGTTTCACCATAATGAATGGTTCTTTGTGGATGTTGTTACTCAACTAAATACAGTCCACAAAATGGTTGGTTTTGGCCTCCCTTGCCATTGCTGGATATATAAGAGATTGGCTTGCTTTTTAAATGTCACATGTTACTCATCAAGTAGTGATGACATCAAATATCCTGCAAGGACATAGGGCATTGGTTAATGGGGTAGCATTCACTGTGATTAGATTTTATCTAAATGCGGATACTCGATGCCGGAGGCATGACGAGGATTAATCTATAGTCATAATATTGATATTAGATTGCACGGGCAGATTGAGCACGTATGTCTGTATGAGCTACTTGTCCCATAAACCATAGCTATAATATAGTTTACATTGGAGGATGTTGTCAGAATGAGCACGTGGGTCTGAATGGCCGATATGGATAGTTTGAAACGTGTTCCATATTTTATAGCTACATGAGCCACACCGGTTGTTGTGGTTTAAGTTAGCACGCGCGTTTGTACGTTGTAGATGCCATATGACCTCATGAGAGATCACACAAGAGTTGGCTAGGACGTTTTTCATGTATTACATGGGACGCAGGCATCATTATTTACATTTTAATGGATAATATGTGTTATATCTAAGGGCTGGCATGTATAAACTCAACTAAGTAGCGTGATTGGGTACACCCTAGAAGTTACCAATTACGTTGTCTTCACTTTTTCTATAGTGGTGTAGACCTGGCTCAGGTCTGTGGATGGATCCATAGCTGAACCAACCAGACACAGTAATTGGAATATAATTGTGGACTGTGCTGAAGGCGTGCAGATTTCCTATCACATAAATCAGCAGGTATTGTGAGTGGATTTCGATACTTTGTACTGTTTTTAGAATGGTTAAGTGATGTAGAAGCACTTACCAGTGGTGATCATAAATAGATAAAGTGCCATTTTCTGTTTATTCCACAGGATGTCTAGAATGTTCTAGAGTTCCGTGGAGGATTGATTCCGCTGGTCAACTCGTTTACCCCAGAATAGACTCTTGGGGGTGAGTAGACCCTGGTGATTCTATTGCATAGACACATTTTCGTGACAATAAAAGTCACCGTTTAAATGGAAAAGGGGATGACACTTTTTTGATGACTGTATATGTATGTTTTTTAGAATGAACATTTGCCTATACTCTTCCAAGAAGGGCAGAGTAATTACTTGGTGCCCTACGTCCTGAAGAAGGTCTTTGTGACCGAAACACGTGTCGACGATTCATAGTGTGCATCTGGATTAATAAAAAACCACCAGACATTTGACACCTGATACTATGGACCGGGTCATGAGTATGTGCAAAAACTAAGGAAGATTATATGATTAGCAGTAGTTCACACTGCCTTGACATGCCAAATTGGTTTTATTGTTGATGGTTTGAATGTGAAAGTATGGGATTGAGAATGATCGTTTGAGATACGAAAGTTGAATTGATGAAATTAATTATTTGGTTTTATGATTTTATATCATACATGTACTAATTATGTGTAATTTGTATTGATGAACTATTAAAGTTTGAATTTATATTTGAGCTAAGACTTTATGTGTCATCCCATTCCACTGGTCCACCTTGCCTTTATAGAATGTACTTTACCTGAAGGACCAAGGATTATATTTGCAGGTCTACCCCTTTCTTTATTACTCATGATGTCTCATTACATAATGCCGAACTGAGCTCAGCTGTATGTATGTTTGTTGGAGGGCTGGGCTGTGTCCTGACCCTAGTGAGGGGTCACATTTGGACAATCACATTTCGGGTCAGGGGAGTATCCAGCATTGCAAGAGTGGTGGTTGAGGTGAGCAACAAAATGCAGTGCGTGTAATAGTCTCATTCACACACCCAAACATCCCACCATTGCCCCAATCTACTTTTTGGGTAACACTAGTGGCAGATGGCATTTTTACATATAAGAACAACTGCAGGATCATTGCAGATGCAGCACACTCATCTATTAGAGCTCTGGCCAGGTGCTCTGGGGCAAAATACATGGAAACCACCTAATTTGCACATGGATTGCACCAATGAGAATGTTGGGTTGAGGGTTCCATGCTCAGGCAGTTTGAGTTCCCTTGCCTGGGCGATGGATGCCAGTGTTTTCTATGCCCCATATACTTAATTGTAACTGTATCTAAGAAGTTGGCATTAAACCTTGAAGTAACCATAAAGAAGCCTGGAGGTCACTTTATTACATTGGCGATGAGCTGGTTCAAAGAAGAGGAACATGTGTGCAACTGACAGAAGGAAAGCTGATAAACCTGCTGTGGGTGGGTGCAGGAAGAAGGAAGAGAAAACCCTGCCCCCAATCAAAAATGTAATATCTTGGAGTGGCTAAATCATCAGGCAGGAGACACAGGAACCACTCCAAAGCCAGGTATGTCGAAAAGGTAAGCTTGCTTTATTGTTACAGTTGCAGGTAGGAAGGTAAGTAAGGAGAGCAGGAAACTAGCTTCCACTCCCTCTGGCTCTCTCTCTGCCTCTCCCTAACCGTCATCCCATGGAACCCCAGTGAACACCAAGGTCCAGACCCTTCACCACATCCCAAGCTCCACTTCACTCATACACACACACATACACACACACACAGCTAATCCTGCCAGATGCTAGGTCACTAGACATCTCCTTCCTCAAAAGAAGAAAACGGAAAACTCTCCACAAGTGCATAAGGATACTTAACATATCGAGGAACTAAAATTCCTTCTGTCCTGCTCTGCCCCCAGGACCTCAGGGCGGCCACCACCAAGCACAGACTGCTCTCAGTGGGGAAATAGACATCACTAACACTCTCATCCACTAATACAGAACTTTGCTCCTTCCATAAGGGCCTGCCACACCCGAACCCTAGACCTGCCACGTCTAGGCACAACCTCACCCACAGTACAGAATACCCCAGACTCTGCAGTGCAAGCCACCACTCCATTGTGCAAAAGAAATCCTTAATGTCTCTTCACAAAGAACTCAATACAACCACATGGAGGTTAACATAGAGGTTTCAAAATAACTAACCCCTTTTGGCAAGACCAATTAGCACCAACACTCGTAGCCACTAACACCACCTCTCTCCAACACACAAAAGTAATGAAAAATATATAGAACAGTGACTCACAAAACAAAGAGCACAAAAACACAGACTCAACCACAAAAGACGTGGTATGTAGAGTATGCACAGACCAAACTGTGTGAAGACTACACGCAAGCACTAAAAAGCACTTGCTAAAAATGTTAATTTAAAATTGCTAAATAAATAAATTCCACTAAATCACTTGCCAGTGTCTGAAGCTTCACCTGGTCATTTTGTGATCACATGTCACCTAATAAAACTCAACCCAAACACTAAACCACACTGGCATAAAAACTCTGTGTGCCCCATAACTTGCTCAACTAATTCTCAAATTAAGGTGTGCCAAGGGAACTATTTTCCTACCTCTCAATAGGCACAATCTGGCAACACAGACCTCAAATAGGAGCTACAACCATCACTCCAACAACAACACCAAGTCAACAACTACACTGGAGACAGATGTTGACACCTAGTCTATCTACTGCCACACATCCTTCCTAATGCATGGGGGCCCAATCTCCATACATGACACGTCAAAACACGTTTGATCAGTTTCCATAAACATCTCAGCAGACACATTTCCCTAGTGTCTCTTGGGACTTATTAACACTCCACATGGGATTCAACTAATAAGAACGCTAGAACTCCACTTGCATCCCAAACTTCTTTACAACTCAAGTATCAACACAGGTTTAAACCATGGCGCCACACCTGGCCAGCATGTGGCCCACAACCTCTACTCCATGCGTGCTATCTCTCACACGCACATATCTCAACAACTACTTCAGGCATGATATGATATGATATGATATGGCATTTATAACACGCCTACACACAAGTGTTTCAAGGCGCGACGAGGCAAGGGAGGGGGAACAAGGGAGGACAGACAACGATCTTACTAGGCCAGGTAACATTCAAATCGCGCAAGTGCAGGGAAGGAGGGAGAGGGAAAGTGCGTGGGGAAGGGCAGAGGGGAAAGTGCAGTACAAGGATAGTAGAATAAATAAGATAATAAAACGGCCAGCTGGTGGCAAGTGCGGGGTAAGTGCAGGCATAAGTGCTGGTAGGGGGACTGTAGGGATGCAGAAACAGTCCCAGGGGTTGCTAGGGAGGCAGTGCAGGTGTGCAGCTGGCAGGGCCTGGGCACAAGAATTGAGAGGGGTGGCCAGGTAAAACAGTGCAGTTTCAACCAGGAGTTCAGCGGGGGAGAGAAGGAGAGAAAGCGGAGGCAAAGAGGAGGGTTTTGAGGTGCTACCGGAACCAGAGATGGTCTCCTCAAGTTTCAGAGAGGCAGGAAGGCTGTTCCAGAGGGAGGCCCCTGCTGAAGATAGAGATCTACCACCAACTCGTTGCTTGGAGAAGCGACTGACCCTGAGGAAGTTGGAGGCAGATGAGCGAACAGCTCGAGAAGGAAGATATTTTGGAGAGAGAGTTGAAGGTAATGCGGCCCCAGGCCCCAGAAAGCCTTGTGGACAATGCAGAGGGTTTTGAACCTAATCTTCGCAGCCACTGGGAGCCAGTGCAGGGATTTCAGTCCTGGAGAGATACGATCCCTGGGCTTGAGGCCAAGGAAAAGTCTCGCAGTCCTGTTCTGGATAAGTTGAAGAGGGCGGAGAGTAGAGGCAGGAAGATTAAGATAGAGACTGTTACAATAGTCCAGCCTAGAGAGAACCAGGACTCTGGAGACAGTGAGCTTCTGGGGGAAGGAGAGGAAAGAAATAATACCTCTGAGGAGGTGCAACTGGTAGTGTGACTTCTTAGAGACGTGAGGAGAGATGTGAGGAGAGAAGGAGAGAGTGGAATCGAAGATGACCCCGAGGTTTTTAGCCTTGCAGGTGGGAGCAGGAAGAGGGCCAAGAGAGGCCGGCCAGAGAGCTGCAGGGAAGGAGGGAGTGGGTGTGCCGATGAGTAGAATCTCGGCCTTACTGGCATTAAGGCAGAGGTCATTGGCGGCACACCATTCCTGGATAGCTGAAAGACAGTCAGAGATGAGGGAAGGAGAGGAGGAGGCTGAGGGGAGCATGAAAATGAGCTTGGTATAATCCGCATATCACTGGAAATTTGGGCAGAGAGCGGCGATGCGGTGGGCAAGGAGTGCCAGATATTGGTTGAACAGCCAGGGAGAGAGGTTAGATCCCTGGGGGACACCACAGGTAGAGAGAAAGGTATCAGAGAGGAAGGACCCAAGTTGGACCTGGGAGGGTCGGTCGGAGAGGAAAGAAGTCAGCCACGCCAGAGCCTGACCAGTGATTCCCAGGTTATCACGGAGACGGTTGAGCAGGATGGCATGGTTGACTGTGTCAAAGGCAGAAGAGAGATCAAGCAAGATGAGGACACAAGGGGGTTAGAGTCAAGATTGGAGAGCAGGTCTTCACGGATGTTCAGGAGAGCAGTTTCCGTGCTTCTGGAAGCTCTGAAGCCAAACTGATGGTCATGAAGACAACCAACAGCTTCAGTGTGGAGATTAACCTGGCAAATGGCCATTTTCTCAAGGAGCATACCCAGGAAGGGAGTGATGGAAATTGGGCGATAGCTAGCCGGGCAGGACGGGTCGGCAGAGGGTTTCTTAAGAAGGGGGTGCACAAGGGAGTGCTTCAGGGGGGTTGGGAAGACTCCAGTGATGAAGGAGTGGTTGCAGAAATCAGCCAGGGCAGGAGCCAGGGAGTCGATATGGTCCTTGATAGTTTTGGAGGAACAGGGGTGAACCTGTTTTGACGAGACTTTCATAGATCGGACTTGTCTAGAAACCTCGTCTGGGGAGAAAAGGGGAAAGGAGGAGAAGGAGGGAGGAGGGTTGGCTGCAGGAGGGCCAGAGGAAGAGCAGGAAGTAGGGGAAAGGAGGGAATAGGTGTAGAGTGTGGACAAGATGTCCTGAGTTTTAGAGATGAAATGAGAGGCCAGTGCTGTGCAGAGGGCCTGGGAAGGGACAGGGGAGGTAGAGACTGTGGCAGGATTGGCCAGTTCCTTGCAGATTTTAAAGAGTTCAGCCGAGTTGTTAGATGCCGCAGAGACGCAGGCTTGGATATGAGCTCTCTTCTTGGATTGGACAGAGAGCCGGTATTGCCTTTGAAGCAGGCGGCAGGCCAGTTTGTCAGAGGATGTACATGAAGCATGCCATTTCCTCTCTGCCACCCTACAATTACGTTTTAGGGTGACGAGGTCGGAATCGTACCAGGAGTTGCACTTGGCTTTGGGCTTCAGGCGGATTCTCATGACAGGGGCAAGGATATCAAGAGTATCAGAGATGGCAGAATGGAGCATGGAGAGGGCTGTGTCAGGATGGGACTCAGCCAGAGGTGGGGGGGGTGAGAAGGTGCTGGTGAAAGCCTCAGCTGACACGCGCTTTATGGGTTGGATGACTGAGAAGGTAGGTGGCAGGGATGGAGGTGGCTTGGCCTGAGGGGTAGGGAGGGTGAGGTGGGAGGATAGGAGTCAGTGATCACTCCAAGAGAGAGGCGTGGAGAGAGGATCAGAGAGGGGAAGGTCTGAGGATATCAGAACATCCAAAGTATGCCCTGCGGAGTGAGTCAGGACAGAGGGGAGAATAGTAAGTTAGAGAGAGTCGCAGAGGTCGCGAAAGAGTACAGAGGAAGGACAGGAGGTATCAAGGTGAATGTTGAAATCTCCAAAAAGGAGGAGTTGAGTGGTCGAGGCCAGGAGTGAGGAGGAGAGGTCAGCCCACTCAGAGAGGAAGGAGGAGATCTGACCAGGTGGTCGATAGATAGTAGCCACGGTAAGGGAATGGCTAGGTGAGATAGAGAGCCTGCAGATGAGGCATTCAAAGGAGGAATAGGACTGCGTGGGAATGACTGAGGCAGGAGTCCACTCAGGGAAGATCAGGGCAACACCCCCTCCAGAGCGGTTGGACCTGGGCGCGGAGAGGATCTTGTAGCCGTCAGGTAGGAGCGTGTCAAAACTGGTGACAGAGCTAGCCGTGAACCATGTCTCGGTGAGACCGAGGACATCGAGGTCGAGTTCTTCCAGAAGGCAGCAGATATCAGAGGAGAGTTTGACAGCAGAGCGGAAGTTAAGTGGCAATATGGAGAAGGTTGCCATCCTTGAAGGACTTCCGGGGAGCGGTACAGATCAGAGGTACGCCCTTCGGAGGCGTAGAGGGTGCGCAAGAGGGGGAAGGAGGGTAAGGAGGAGAGGGCAAGGTAGCCAAGGAGGAGGCAGAGGGGGGAGGGGCGGGAGCTTTGGAAAGGGGGAGAGAGGGGACAGCAGGAGAAGAGAGGAAATGTATGAGGCGTGGGAAGCATCTGTCAAAGAGGTGAAGGTTGGCCTGAGGGCCTTGCACCAAGACGGTCCCGTTTGAGTAGACATTAATGATGACCTTAGAGGAATGGAAGGAGGCCAGGAGGACGTCCCAACGGGTGCCACCATTAATGGGAGAAGATGAGAAGGGAGAGAGCACAGAGACCATATGAAGAGTCCATAGGTCTGGTGAAGGAACGACAAAGAGGATGTCAGTGAGAGTTTCCTTAGAGGAGGCACTGGTATAGGTGTCAGCGATAGGGAGGCTTGGGTTGGAGACCAGGATGTCCTTTTTAAACTTCTTCCTTCCAGACTTAGTGAGGAGAGCAGGATAGTCAATAGAAAAGCAGTTGGTGAAGATGGGAGAGATAGAGAGCACCATAGAGTAGGTGGGAAAGGAGAGAGGTGGAGGTACAGGAGGAAGACAATAGCAGAGAATAGGCAGACAATGGAGCGAGTGGCAGGCAGATTGCGTAATAGGACACGATGAAGACACTCAGGCTTAGAGTTAACACAATGGACAGTTATGCCAGGAGAGAAGACACACCTAAGTTTGAGAATCCTGGAGAGAGGGAAAAAGGCCTAGGTTTCACAAGCAATTTAAATACTGAGACAGTGCATATTACCAGGCGGACACACCTAAGTTTGAGAATCCTGAAAAGTGGGAAAAATGCCTTGGTTTCACAAGCAATTTAAATACTGAGACAGTGCATATTACCAGGCGGACACACCTGGTGTCACTACATATGATGTACACATGTTGGCACCCAACCACATCGCAACATCAACAACTTTATGCATGTATACCTGCATTACAACATCAAGATGCGTCCTGGAGATGGCCTGCTGTCATGCGGAGCATTGAAGAAGAAACGTGACAGTGCTTTTCATGTAGCCTTTACCGAATACATATTGTTATTGGGTATTGTTGGGTGTTAGGCGCAGGTCAATTGTTGGAAGCACGCAAGCGTGTGCTAAAGTGGAATTGCTAGATGTTGATTAAATAACATTTTAAGGTTTTGCAGGCACATATGGTCTTTTATGGACTTTTAAGAATACAGTTGTTTTATTTAAGATGACAAGTGAAGTACATGATGTATGCATGATGTGGTATGTACATGGGTCAGGTTATGTGTGAGGATAGACATAACCGAATTTGAGGTAATTGCAGGTTAGAGCCATGGACAGGCTATGGACTATTGGGATATTAACTGAATACACATGAATCTGCATAGCTGCAAAGTAGGTTTTATGTTTGGAGTTTTTACAGTATTAGGCTGCTCAAATGCGGCATGGAGTTTTAGGATTTTAAAGGTTTGCACCTAATGTTTGCATTAATGGAATGGAGATTTTAAAGATTTGAGATTTTTGCAGTTTTAGGATGTTGTGATACGAAAATGATTTTAGATGTCTGACTTATAAAAAATGGTCAGTATTAGTATTGAGTATGAGTGTGGTTGAGAGAGCCACAAGGTTTTCTGGGTGGTAGCGCCCCCATTGTCAGTATTCAGTGTGAGTGTGGTTGAGTGAACCACTAGGTTTTCTGGAAACTCCCAGAACCCGCCTTGTTTTTGCATATTAAGTAGCTTTGGGATTTCACCCTAAATTACTAGGGTAATCCAGAAGTGGAGCCCTTGCTCACTGTTCTTAGAGAGGCAGAGCTCCACCTCACTGACGAGGCCCAACCAGTCTAAAACACGTGTCTGGGGTTGCTTTTGGTACTCTTGTTCAGAAGAGAATTGCCAGGCATTGTGGTGCTGGACTGCCCATGGGCAGGACAAAGACTGATATGTAGTGGAAATGTCTCTTCTGTGAAAGGATGGTGAGCTAAAGACTCTGTTTGAAACTCTAACCCGGGATATAGGCCGGTAGTAGAGAAACTCCCAGACCCCCCTTGTTTTTGCATATACTGATACGTACAGTACTAATGCTCGGCTTCCTGCGCTGCAGTGTTTACCTTCAGAAGAAGAGTCTTCTTTGGTCAGTACAGTGGCGCAGCAGCCTGGAGCACAGAGCAGCAGGGCAACAGAAGCAAAAAGGCAAGCAGGGCTGCAATCTCGTTCTTGTCTCAAGGAATCTAAAGCACTGGTGCACCCCGGAAGGGGTGGGCAGGTGGTGCTGTACAGCCATTGTTGGCCGTTGGCTGAAAAAAGTGGTTGCAAAGCAATCGGCACGCCAGGCAAAGTGCGCATAAACTTAAAAACTAAACCAATAAAAAGTGAGTGCTCTTCTCCCTTGCTGAGTAACACGGAGCAGATGGAGCAGAAGGGGTGCAAAAAAATAATTGCCCACATTGCTGGCGCCGAGACAGAGCAACACAGCCATTTGGAATTTTTGTGTGGGCCATGCCCGCTCAGGCCCTACCCTGTAGACGCCTCTGTCTGTTTGGCTTTTTACACATCCATTGACTGCCCATTGCCATGCTAATCCATATGGTTATTCCCACAAACTACCTGGCCCTCTGTGCTCAAAATGCGGCCTTTTTTGGGATCTCTTTGCACCATCTCTATCATGCAGTAACATCACACTTTCTACTATTGAGGGCCTACTATTTCTACGTAGTCTTCTGAGAGTTAATGGTTTCAATGCAGCTATAAAGTAAGTCCTCATCTAATACAAAATGCCTTAATCAAATGTGCCTTTGGCTTCTTGATTTAATAACAGTATGTGTGTTTCTGTAACTGTACTTGCACTGACATCCTGTTAAAATAAACATTGACGAAGCCAACAGTTTTGTCTTGCTTGTAGGCACTAGATATGCTTTTGCCACCTGACACGGACATCATATTCCTGGGTACTCACACAATTTTCCAGCTGTTGCCATTTTATGGCCAGATAGCACCATTATGGCAGTGCAAGCCAAATGTTTAACCTACGCCTCCAAAAAAAAAAACAAACAAAAGAAACCTTTGGCTTTGCCAAAGCTTGTTTCAAATTATAACCTGGTTCCACGATCTGTGGTGGGATCTAAGTTTCATGAAACAGGAATCAAATTCCGAATTATGTGCGCCAAGCAGAAAACGTACAGAGGAAAATGACTAAGAGCAAAGTTAAAGTGATATGAAAGATCACGATGAGTAACACAGCACAATGTCAGGACAAACATTGCAGTTCTTGAAGTGTGGGCTGAGCCCATCCACCAGCTCTTCTTCCACTCTTGGGGTGCAGGACTGCGAGAATGTTTTGCTTTGTAAGTAGGGAATAAACACCTTTCTTTTGTAAAAATATCCTTGTATAAACAGTGGTAAGTATATCCTCTGACCTTGTCAAGAGAGAATGGGGGCCACTCTCTGTCTGGCGTGAGAGACCTACAAAGGCAAAAGTCAGAGTCTTCCCTATCCAATACAGGGGGAGGTGGCAGATGAGAGTGCACAGCTCCTGACACCACCTCAAGTGCCTGTATGTTTCTAAAGCAGTACCATATTTGATCAAACCATACCTTCTGACAACCACGCTGGCCAGTTTCTTTCTTTTTCTTATTGACAAAATAAAAAGGCAGTCAAAGTTTGGGCAGACTGCCCGCAAGACAGGAACCCACTAGTGCCTATCGTCAGATGACTCCAGTCAGCCAGCTACTGGTACCAACAGGGAGAGAGAGCCTGTAAAAGAAATGACAGAAAACCTGCACAGCAGCCAGGTATGCCACACACCTCTTCCTAACACGACACACGCTGCACATGCTGCACACTAACAGCTGCACACAGTGCTCCAGATAAGATTTTGAGTTTCAAGTATTTACTCCATATTTATACATTTTGAGGGTAAATGTGATTTCAAGTAAGTAAAGATGCGTTTTCTTCATCACAAGAGAGCAAAATGTATGTGACATCCATCCGAGGCATGCAATAAGTTGAAACGGTTTGTAACATGCTGCAGCGGACCACATCATGACAGAAATGCAGGTTTGTCTCACAATTAACGGATAAACAACAGTGTGCAGTAAGTACAACACAAATGGCAAATATGAGCACTAGCACTGTGAACTTCCTCTGCATGCAAAGAACAGGTACAACAGCAGCAGTTTTGTGTTTGCTGACACAGAACAGGTCAGCTTCATTAGGAGGAGTTAATGATTCCCACACACAAACAGACAAGGTGAATCAGCACAACAGCAATGCAATGTACCAATTCCAAGCCACTTTACATCTGGTTCACGTCCTAAAGCATGTTGCAGAAGTGGATGTTAATATTATAAGAGAATAAATCACTCAAAACACCTTTCGCTTTCCCTCTACAAAGGTTTGTACATTTGATCTCTTCTGTATATATTTTAATGTTTACGACACAAACAAAGCTGGCCAATTAAACAGTAAAGCAAATATGATTTGTATTTTGCTTTTTGAGGTTTGACAGAAAAATAGTCTGTTGATGATTAATGAAAGTCCTCATTTACTCGAACTAGTACTACATAATTGTTTGCCAGTGTTGTGATATGATAGTGCATAGATGCAAGTGCTCAATGCTATATATAATGACGTGGTTAAATGTGTGCTAGCCCGAGCTAGTCCTTACCTGCTTCAGAGGTCAGTAAACTTACTAACGACTGAGATAATAATCACAATGCTTAGAAGTTGAAGGAACCCTGAATTAAGCGCTTCATAAACATGTTAAATCTGGATTACCACTACAAGGACACGTTTTTCTGAGTTGCTATTTAGTTTGCAAATTCAACCGTTTTGTTGTTGTTGTGTAAGGGTGCTTGCACCGGCTGTAGAGTCGTATTTTGCATGTTGAAAGTGTAGTAAAATGTGTTGATTATTTTTAAGAAATGTGCGTCTACTTTTTTTTTAAGGAACATGAGAAATGTTCTTCATGAAATGAATTTGCATAAATTCTTTAATATTCTTTTTATAATGTGCTGTGTACATTTCTTTTAGGTATGTATAAGGTTTTGCATAAACCAATATAATAAAAAGAAATAAAACAAAATTTAGTTATGAAGATTTGAAAGAGGCTGCATCCTCAGTCATTGGTGTCATGACAATCATTCAGCCTAGAGAAAGGGTCTTGCTGCTGCTTACTATTTGCAGTACCAGTTATCATATTGATTGCAAGTTAGGGTTTAATGCATGTTTGAACTAGACATTGTGTACTAATTTGTGCCTCAGATAAGGTTCTGAGATGGAAATATTTCACACACTGTTTTAATAAGTGGACTGTAAATTAAATTGTAAGAGTAAAAATGATTTTCCTTCACCAAGAGCATTAAATGTATGTGACAGGCAACCAAAACATGGCTAAACTTGAAAATGAATAGAGAATATAACCACAACGGTTAATTAATGTCACCCAAGACTTTGACCAGAATACCATGGCATATATCCTATTGTGAAAATCAGCCTGAAAATATAAAAGAATCCAAGTTGGGTTTCTTTAAGAAAATAAAGCTGGCCAAGTTTCACAGACTGTGGAATTTCACCTAATTGGAGTGAGGCGTTAAGAAGATATGTCCGAAGAGGTTCAACTACTGGATGACATTTGGACAACAGGGAAACATGACAATAATCAAGCGAGGTGCCTTAATATTCTTGAGTTAACAATTGTTCTACTCTCCCCTCAGAGGTAATCCCAAAGTCAAACAACACATAGACACAGGACAAGAAAGGGGGAAACGCTGCTTCACTAAAGTAAACAAAGCACCATGATATGACCAGTCCCCTGATTTGCTGCAATGTAGTCATAAAAGGCCACAATCCTGCTCTCAAAAAGAGAAAGGTCATGGCAGAGACATAGGTGGCAATGTCGTGTTTCTTCAGAATTTAGCAGTGGACAGCTGTTTCACCATAATGAATGGTTCTTTGTGGATATTGTTACTCAACTAAATACAGTCCATGAAATGGTTGGTTTTGGCCTCCCTTGCCATTGCTGGATATATAAGAGATTGGCTTGCTTTTTAAATGTCACATGTTACTCATAAAGTAGTGATGACATCAAATATCCTGCAAGGACATAGGGCATGGGTTAATGGGGTAGCAATGCTTTGGGTAGATGAGTGATGGGAGGTACCAATTCGGAGAGTCTAAGAATGATGACATTCACATTACATATTTCAGAAGGAGGAGGCATCAACGAGCTGTTGCCGGCATGCCCGTAGAAGTTTTAGCCTTGCATTCACTGTGAGTAGATTTTATCTAAATGCGGATACTCGATGCCGGAGGCATGACGAGGATTAATCTATAGTCATAATAGTGATATTAGATTGCACGGGCAGATTGAGCACGTATGTCTGTATGAGCTACTTGTCCCATAAACCATAGCTATAATATAGTTTACATTGAAGGATGTTGTCAGGATGAGCACGTGGGTCTGAATGGCCGATATGGATAATTTGAAACGTGTTCCATATTTTATAGCTACATGAGGCACACTGGTTGTTGTGATTTAAGTTAGCCCGATCGTTTGTACTGTTGGGTGTCCTGACCCACGTTTGAGCTATCATGCTGCAACATTTGGTGCTGTGGGCTTAGAAAATCCAAGATGGCCAAAAAGCCCACAAGTGCGCCAGAATCCAGGAGAACCACGCAGTTTGTGCGCACACCAAAATGGTTACCTCACTTGCCACCCACCAGTGTAAAGAAAGATCTTTGTTAACAAAATCCACTGTTACTGATGTCAAAAAGTTGCTGAAATCGTGGCTCACCGGACCACTTTAAAGATTCAACCCTTTTGTGGGGTTCCACATAACCATTTTACTGTAAGGAGCCCCATCAAAACAATGTTAAGCAAGGATTATTAACTACCATGTAAGAACCATTCCTGTTTGGAATGCATTAATCCAAGAAAGATCCCAAAAATGGATGCAGTACCAACAAAATCCTCAAGGCGGCGCTAGCGGTCTAAACTCTGACAGGAGAACTAAGTGCAGTTGCTGACAAAGGAATTTGACTCAGCTGACTTCAAAGGCTGCATTTTAATTAAAAATTAGCCACCTGCTGTTCCCAGAGGCCAGACGCCTGGGAAACCCTCTCACCTCAAGAGATTCACACCACAGCCCAGGATATCACATGGTCATAATAACCAAATGCAAAGTGACCCCCTGGTCTGCTGACCTCAACCTCCTGGAGACCACACAATAGGCTTTTGCACTTGAATAGAATATGTTGATTTTGACTGTTTCCTGTCAACAAAGGCCTGCCTGCCAGAAGACACATGTGATCACTGACCCACCCAAGTCTTGGAGGCGGACTCCAACACTCTGAGAACTGAAATGAAAGCAAAATATATATTTTACAGAAACACTGATAACTCTTTGTAATCAAATGACAGGAATGTATAACTTTGAGAGCCTTCATTTAAAAAATGTACCTTCGATTCAAGCCCAAACTCCAATTTGTGTGATGTTCTGGGGCAAAACCCTGCTATTTATGTATACTACAGACTCTGTGTTTAAGCTAGACACATGGTAATTTACTGGAGTATGTATGGACAGGCCGTGTACATGTGTATAAATCTGGAGAAAAATCCGATGTTGCAAAACCCACTAAAAAGCACCAAAGGTTGCCATTTCTGAATGCAAGCCCCCAGGAAGAGCAGAGTTTGAACAGGGTATACCTCATGTGATATGTGATGGGTGCATGTAATTTCAAACCACTGTGTATCTATGAAATATGTCTTTTTGATCAAATATATATTTGTGTGCAATTTGACAGGGGAGTGTTCTTTCTACAGGCCATATAATGACATCACTCTGACACTCCACTTCTTTTCCCCAATCAAGGGAGAAAGGAAAGCTTGACAAATGGGCAGTTGAGAGAGGGGCTGGCTAGTGATACTGCACACACACCCACTTTCAAAAGACATAAAAAGAGCCACTAGAAGCTAGAGAGGAATTCTATTCCATCTGCTGCGGGACGCTCTGCCGGGAAAATCCATACTTTACCTCCATCAACCTCCAGAGAGCCAACACAGAGACTTCAATCTATCCACCTTCAGAGACCAAGACTTTACTTCAGAATTTGTAGCAGAGAGGTCAACTCCAAGCTAAATCCCTCTTTAGCAGGCCTCAAATCATTGCAACTATTCACAGCCAGGTGAGCTGTTTGAATTCTTTGCAAGAACTCTTGCCATTTGCCAGAGAACAGTGTTGTATCCAGAGAGAGACCAGCTGAACCGGAGACCGCTGTATCCGGACCCACAGACCTGATCAGAACCAGAGACCCAGACCAGACCAGCAGAGTAGAGCTGACCCAGACGCTGTGCGCAGAAACCGTCCGTGGCAAGTGAAGAAAACCTGTTGATCAGATCCGTGGCGAGGCCTATTTCTAAATATATTGTGAGTACCTAGCAGAACTGTGCAGAACCAATCTCTTAGTTAAAATAATATAATTCAATCTATTTTAATCTAACCAGAACTGCCTCCTAACTGCCACCTGTCATTTGCAAAGCTGTCACCTGTCATTTTCTATCTGCAAGCTGTAACCTGTCGCTTTGAACTTTTAAAATTTCAAATCCGATAAACTACCTTTATCTAATGGTCCGTATCTCTGGAACCGTTTGGGCTAGGAACTTGGTTTAACTTTCCTCTGAAAGCTTAGAAACTCAGCTTTTCAACAAGCCTGGAACCGACTTCCTACTCCTCATACTTTTGCCGTAATCACGATTCTCGCACTCGCGAATTTTACCACAATTTGCAATTTGGTTAAAAATCCAGCCACGTGTGAAAACAGCAGCTTCATTGCTTTCCTTTGCCAAAAATTTGTTAACCTGCTAGTTACTCCTAGATCCTTGCTAAAGTGAGCCTGAACTCATCCCAAGTATATTTCACTCATCCTGAACCTCCTAAAGGGAATTAAAACCATTTTCAGCATATTTCTCACTGCATTGTCACCATATTCAAAGCATTTTGCCTGTGTTTCAAAACTCCTATCTGTTGTATAAGCTGCTGGGGGGGAATTGAACTGAATTCTATTTGATTGCATTCCTAAGAACTGTGTCATCTTCATCTCCTTACAGTGCATAAAAGGGGGGGGGGTGAATTGTCCAAGAAAGTGATTACATTGTCTTTTGCTGAAATCGTATCAAGTTATTTTCTGTACTGCATTTCATTCCACATTGCATCCATTTGAAACCATAAAAGTATTGTTGCTATCGTATCCATCCTATAACCAGTCATCATTGATTATAAAGAAGTGTGCTAGTGCCGGACTATCCATTATTGATTACTGCTCAGATTAAGTGTGATATTCAATTATTAATTTATTATAAAGTGTGATATATATATATATATATTGTTTAAATTATCAAATAAACCGTTTAAACTTGCAAAACAGAACTACTTCGTGGCTCAGTGGGGTCAGGGGGATTCCAAGAGAGGGGTGTTATATAGGGGTAGTCATCCAGAACGCATGAACTGGACGTAAAGATATATCAATAAGGGTTTCCATTCAGTATCCCAGACTAGGCATTGACTTAGCTGTAGTGTTGAATTGAATCCTCTTACAAATTGGGGGCTCGAGCCGGATGTTTGGGTTAGATCTATCACTTTTGCAGATTAATACAGCGTGCCAGCTGACCACATACACATATCCGGTCGGATCACCACGCTGTGTTACGCTGTAAAGCACTCCTCAAAGGAACGCTCTAAGGAAAAGGTCTGTTTTGCAAATTTAAAATACAAACTTCTGTAAGTCAGGACAGAGACCAATCTCTAGAATGACGACCTTGGTAGATATGAAAATAGCCAGAGAACACTTCTTACATAAGCTATTTGTGAGAGGTGAGTGGACTCATCAGGACCAAACGGTCTGGTTGCAGGCAATCGCGCAACAGGTTACTGAAACAGGGTCAGATATATGGGGAGATCAGGGTCCCCTACATGTGGCCCTGAGTGAACTATACATGGCCCCGAAGGCCAAGGATGAGCACCACAAGATTGCCAGGGTAGCGGCATATTTATATTTACATATGGGAGCCATGCAGGACAAATGTGCTGAAGGCCAAGATCTGGCGAGTAGGCAACTGCTGGCATTACAGAAGGCCCAATCTGATCTGGACTGTTCTGAGCAGAGGCTGCTCAGGAGCCAGGAGTCAGAAAATGACAGCAGACGGTACATCACTAAAATAAAGGAGGATATGGATGTGCTGAAACAGGAAAAGCTGGACCAGGATACCAGAATTCTGGCCTTGCAGAAGGAGTATCAAGAAGGTTTGGACTCCCTACTGCAGAGCCAGAAAAAGCTGGAGCAACAGTTAGACTTCAATAGGGCATGTGCTGAGCAGGTAGTCACCCTGCAAAGCCACCTAGATAGGGAGAAGGCAGAGAGCAATAAACTGATTTTGAAAGACCTGGATACCCAGGCAGAGTTTGACCAGGAGCGCCAGAAAACTGGTGCCTTTCAAAAGCAAAGGGATGACCTGGCGGCACAGATGCAGGCTCTTAGTCAGGAAAGGGATACCTTAGGCCAGGAAGTCTGCCACTTAAAAAGGAAAATGGAAGAAAATCACCTGGCCCTCCAGGGACTGGGTGACCTCCAAAAAGAACACCAGAACTTGTTAGAGCACACCAGGAAGGTGGAGGATGCTCTGGCAAGAATGGAGCAGGCCAATAGGGACACAGCTCAGGAGGTAACCCTCCTGCAGCAAAGACTGGCCCAGTGCTCCAGGACCAATCAGGAAACGCAGAGAGAGAATGAGGCTCTCTGCCAGCACAATGATAAGCTCCAACAACAGGTAGCGATGCAGGAGGGACTGATAGAGTCTAGTAAGGCCTTAACTGAGGAACGGAAGGCGCAGACTCTTGCATTGCAACAGGGAGCAGGGGCGGATAGAGACCAGGTTCGCTGGGAAAGGGAAACTCCTGAGCATAACCTCAGGAGCCCTAGTACCAGAGGCATTTATCTCTCTCAGTCCCTGGACTCTGCCACCCCCCTGTCCTCTGGCGCACATGAGCACCGGGCCACAGGGATGGCAGATTACTATCCAGCCAGAAGCATGGGGCTCATAGGCCAGTACCTCCCAGGAATGGATGGGCGGGCATCCGGGTATGGGCACCCAAGCACAGTGCAATTTAGTGGGGAACCCCAGGAGAATAGGCCCATTAAGGGCATCCTGAAAACTTCTGCCCAGTTAGGTCAGTGGGGGGGGTACCCATCAAATCCTGGCAGCAAGGAGGAATCTGAAGACTCCTCTGAACGGCGCAGGACACAGGAGACCAGGTCCCCACATTCTGCCAGCCATTCCCAGGCTCGCAGAATCTGGGAAAACCTGGAAGATCAGACAGGAACCTCTGGGAGCAGTGCCTCTGAGTCAGTGGATGAATGGACAAGGGTTACCCGAACCAAAAAGGCCAATAAGGCAAAAAGGGCCTTGCTTAAGGACCCATTGAAACAGATTAAGGCAATCAGGAGTGTCATCACGCCTTATCATAAGAACGCCAAGTACTCTGTTTGGGAACACTTGGAGCTCTATGAGCAAATGATGGAGACTTTCCATTTGAAGGACAGCAGTAGCTGCATCCAGTACGTCAAATGGACATTCTCCCCAGAATACTCCAGTTTCTTTGCGGGGCTGGAAGACCAAAATCATTTAAGATGGTCCACCTATAAGGCGGCCATCTTGAAACATTTTTTTGTTCACAGAAATCCTCAAGAGGCTCGCAAGGCAGCCTACAATTTGCAATGTGGGGAGGATCAGGCCCCACAAGAATTCGTGCAAGAACTGAAACGTGCCTTTGCGCAGACCACCAGAAGGGTGCGCACAGACAGCAGAGAATTTGTCAATACATTTTTCCATGCCTTGCCCAAATATATAATGACCCAGCTCGTGAGAGATTTTCATGAGAAAAGATCTTTAGACTGGGTCATTGAACAGGCTACCCGGATCTATGAGGTGCAGAAGCCCATAGAAAATAAAAGCAATACCCAGAAAAATCCCAAAACCAACAGCACCCCTGCTGCTGCCAAGGTGGCAGAGGTAAAGGTCACCCCCGTTTTGGATTTGGAGATGGGGGGGCCTAAAAACCTACCTGCACCTAATAATGCTAGGCCCAGAAGGTCCTCGGGCCAGTCACAGACAGGGAGTGAAAGAGGTAGTCCCACAAATGAGGTCCCTCGCTCTCCTATGTAAGTCCCCGTTACAAGGGAAACAGACCAATCCTGGGTTATGTGTGGACTCCTCCAGCCCAAGGGGGGGGATCCAGCCAAGCACCTGACCCTGGGAACTTCCCTCCTAACTTCCCCAAGGAGGGCAGAAATTCTCCAAATCCTGGGCAGAACTTTTTCCCCAGGTATCCACCCAATTTCCAGCCCCAAAATCATCCGTCCTTCTTTCCCCAATTCCCTGAGCCCAGACAACCTCATCCGGGAGAGGGGAGGCCAAGGGTGGAGGGGTACCAAAATCTTCCCAACCAGGGGTACTACCAGAGAAGGGATAGCTACCCTTCCCGGGATCAGCCCAGGGGAGAAAATAGAGCCCCGTATCAGCCTGAGCGGGTTTCCCAGTTAGAGCGCCAGGTCCAAAATATGGCACGGGATCTGGGTCACATACTGAGGGCTCAACAGAACCCTCAGATGAGCATGCCACCGCAGAATGCCCCAAACTCTGGACCTGGTGCTCCAGGACAATGACGGGGGCAGCACCCCGATAACACACCGGTTCCCAGGGAGGAGTCACAAGGGGGAGGGGGTGTAAAGCCTTGGAGGAAGCTTCCTTCCCAACTTGTAAACAGCCCCTGGAAAACCAGGAACCGGAAACAAAATCTCCTGCCCCTGAAAGCCCGCCTCCCAAGGAGCAGAGGGGGGGTAGGAGATACAAAGGACCCAAACAGACCCACTTTGTGGAGGAGGTACAGGTCTTCCAATTTGAGGGAGAGGGATCCTCAGAAGATCCTGGGAAAAGGATCGTCTCCTTCAGAGATGGGGGAACTCCTCCCAAAGAAAAAGGGGTCCCAAGGGATGTCAATGCAGACTGGGGAGATATGGAGACTGAGCTACCGCCGCTCATCATCTCATCCCAGAACCCACAATACCGAAATACCCTGGTTCCAACCCGTCCTGATGACTGCCTCCAAAAAGGGCGGGGCGGCCCAGAACCGGAACCAGGGGAACCCACAATGGCTCTGATCTCCAGTTGCCAACTTTTTCTTTCAGATTCCCAAGGCTCTCCACAGAATTCTGCCCAAATTTCTTCTCTTGCAATGTTCAAAACCAGAAAGTTAGCCCACCAGTTGTCCAAAAATGTGCATTATCTGTGCCCCCTTGAGGAGAAGGAGTGAAGATATTATGCCCTGGTACAAGTACAGGGGCAGGGTACGATTTCAGCGCTGGTGGACACGGGATCTCAAGCTACCCTTCTGTCCAGAAGGGCCTTTGATGAACTGAATGCAGGAAGGGGAGGGAATTACCAAATTCCTCTCACCTCACTTCCTGGACAACTCCAGAACTTTGACGGGAAGGAAATTCCCGTCGAGGGGACGGCAGATTTGGACATTAAAATTGGGCGACACAAGTTGAAACACCCAGACATAGTTGTGACTCCAGAGGGCACCCCTTGTTTACTAGGGAATGACCTCCTGAGAAGGTTGTCACCCCTAATAGATTGTGTAAACAAGGTCCTCTGGACCCAGACTAGCCGACCAATAAAATGAAAACAGAGTGTCAACCATGTTAGTTTAAACGGCACCTGCCACATGGTTGAACAAAAATCTGACCAAGTAGAATTTCACTTCCAGAACAACCAAATTCCAGACGTGACAGTAATAGCAGTAGAACAACAGACTGGTGATGGGGGGTCCTCTCTATTTCTGAAAATCAACCTTCCTTCCAGTTTAAAGTGGTATTCCACACTGGAAAGAAACACCCTGAAATTCTTTACTAATCCACAATCAGAAACTACCACTCCTATAGTCCAGAAAGATGTGAAATCAGCTCAGAGCCTGGCTGATATTCAGCAAATGGGAGAGCAGTTCTTCATCCCTGTTCAGTTAAATGATGGGAAGGACTCTGTTCTCGCTCGAGTGTGCGTGAACAATGGTAAGAGCTTCATCAGCGAAGCCATGTTCCGCCAACTCCCAAAAGATCCAGCCATTCCCACATTCAAACTGATAGACAAATGGGAAATGGACCTGGAAGCACCCAATTCTAAGCATCTCCTGCCAAGCAGGTGTATGCTCAAAATCTCCATTGGCAACAAGAGCATAGTCCACAATTGTTGGGTCGTGCGAGACGTCACTGCCGCTTTTTACTTAGGCAGTGACATTCTCAATCGCTTTGCCATTAGTTTGGACCTAATAAACTTCAAAGCTTGGTCCCGATTAGCGGATAATCCCATGGGCTTTGATGATCCAGAAAAAGCATTTAGGTCAGCTCAATTGCTACCTTATGCAGTTGAAATTCAGATCAAAGAGGAAGTCACCATCCCAGAAAGGACCCGACAATTCTCCCTGGAAGTGAAAGTTAAAAGAGGACAACATTTGAAAAACCCTGATGCTTACATACATCTAAACGGTTCTTTCCAACAGCAAGGGTTGGGGGTAAACCCAACTCCATTAGTCAACATAAAACATGACACCATTCTAATAGAGGTGGATAACAGCGACTTAAAGAGTATTACTCTAGCCGCAGGCACCATTATTGGAATGGCGGTTGATGACCGACATTTTTCCATTGATTTAGGAAATGAACTGTTAGGACCAATCCCCAAGGACTGTTTTGACAGTGACAGTGATGACAATACAACACCAGACCGGATTCTACCCGGCATGGGGGGAACTTCCTGGTGTACACTTCCTGCCCTTATGGTAAGGAAGATGTGACTTGTGACTTCAGGAGGGATGAGGTGATTTTCCAGGTCCATGAGGGCTGCCTTTCCCACCTGAAGCCTCCAGTCCAAATCAGCACTCTGACCAGGGACTTCTCCACCCAGCTGGAGGAGGCCGCTGAAATAGCCAAACCAGAAGTCTTTCCAGGCTTCAGGCAGATGGGGGAAGAGAGAGTCAACCTAGCTGATGCCTGTGTGACTCTGGAACAAAAGCAAAAGTTGAAACAAGTTTTTTTGGATTTCCAAGATCTCTTTGCGGTAGACTCATATGACTGTGATCGCACTGACATCCACACAACAACAATCCCCACGGACCCTGGCATGACTCCAGTGTTTGTGAAGCAATATCGCTTGCCTCTCGCATCAATGGAGTCCCTTACTGAAATAATTAAGAACCTTCATTCCCGGGCAATAATCCGTCCAATACACAGCACCTTCAACAATCCGGTGCTGGGAATATTAAAGCCAAACGGCCAGTGGAGACTCTGCGCCGACCTTAGGGAGCTCAACAAACGGGTCCATACTTCCCGATGGCCTCTGCCCTACATTGACCAAGGGCTGGCCCAGATCCAGGGGTCACAGGTATTCACTGCAATAGACCTGACCAATGGATACTGGACCGTGCCTGTCAGTAGGGAGGACCAATACAAGCTGGCTTTTACCTTTGGGGGCCAGCAGTACACATGGACCCGGACTCCCTTCGGATACCTGAACTCCGGCAATGAATTCAACATTTTCCTACACAAGGCCATGCCCGACCTGGGTGCAAGGGGTAACCTGGCTTATGTAGATGATGTCCTCATCAAAAGTTCATCTGTGGAGGAACACATAGCGGAGATCCGTTATGTTCTGACCCAGTTGAGGGCCGCGGAAGCAAAACTTTCCTTTCAGAAAGCACAGTGGTGTAGAACCCGTGTTAATTTCTTGGGGCATGAGATTACTCCTCAGGGTCTCTGTCCCCAGGAAAAGAAAGTGGAAGCACTTCAGAAACTGAAAGACCCCACAACTCTGCGGGAACTAAGGAGCCTCCTTGGACAGACTAATTACAGCAGAAAGTTCATTGAGGGCTAACCAGAGATCACCAGACCCCTGATTCATCTCCTGAAGGGGGGGGTCAAGTGGGAATGGGGTCCAGAACAAGCCGAGACAGTAAGACAACTCAAAAGAAGCCTCTCACAAGCGCCCTGCCTAGCTTACCCTGTCAGAAATAAGGAGTTCTTCCTGGAGACGGGGTTCTCTAATACGTGCTTGACGGCAGTATTATACCAAAAGCATGACAAGGTCAATAAAGTAATCTCCTATGCGAGCAAAACTTTATCCTCTGTGGAGGAAAAATTCAACGATTGTGAGAAGGCACTCCTGGCAACGGTGTGGGCATTGAAGAATTACCGCCCGTTTATCCAGGGGGAACACATCATAGTGGAGACTCCACACCAGCCTCTGCAATATCTCCAAAGTGACAGAATCCGGGCCGGAAATGTGAGTAATTCCCGAATTACTTCCTGGATTCTGTCAATGCAAGGCTTTCCTGTGGAGGTCCGATATGGCCAAAACAAGAAGAGTCCCCTCGCGCAAGGTCTGGCTGACTTGCATGATTGTGCCAGAGAAAACTGTCTCGAGGACGAAAGTCTAAAAATCAAGGACAACATGAAGGCATACCTTAATTCCCCACACAAAGTCTTTGAAGAGGACAAGTGGGAGGGAATGCCCACTGTCTATGTGGATGGATGCTCTTACCATGTTGACAACAACGGGGAGAAAGAACTGGTGGCCGGCGTAGGGAATGCATGGGTGAATGAGTCCCCAGAACCCTCCGCTGGATACAAAATTGGTCCCCGAAGTAGTCAGGTGGCAGAATTGATAGCTGTGCATCAGGCCATCCTCACTGCTGTCCAGCATCAACTCCACGAACTGGTCATAATCACAGATTCGGATTATGTACGGAACGGGTTTGTGGAGCACCTGGTTAATTGGAAAACCAGAGGCATGTAATGTGCTAATAACAAACCCTTGAAACATGGGAAGTTGATCCAAAACATTGATGATCTGGTCACCTCGAATGAGATGACCATCTATTGGAAAAAGATCAAGGGTCATTCCAAAGTAGAGTTACCAGACAAAACTGGAAATGACTTAGCTGATCAGCTGGCCAAAACCGGGGCCATCCAAGGGGATCTAATAGAAATAGAGTCCCTGTTGGGGGAAATCCAGGTCACTGCTATCACTAGGTCCCAGACAAATGCTCACAATGATCTGTCAACTGCCCAATGGAGCAAGGAGACCCCTGATGCTGATTTGATTACCGCTCAGAAGGGGGATCCAATAATTGGTAAATTTTACCAACACATTGAGGACCCTGAGAACTTTCCCCTGACGGATACCGATTACAACGGGAAAGAGGACCTTAGAGTGTTGATGAAATGTCCAAAAATCGACTTCGTAGGCCCTGTGATTCGCTCGTCTAGAGGAAATAAGTACATGTTGACTGTGACATGCTTGTTTACCAAGTGGGTGGAATGTCTCCCAGCCCCAAATTGCAAGGCAGAAACAGCAGCTGCCCTGATGATTAACCACATCTTTTCCCGTTTTGGTCTACCTCAAAGGATTGAGTCAGACAGAGGTACCCACTTCACCAGTGAAGTAATGACAAAGATGTGGGAGATACTGGGGGTCAAGAGAAAGATACACATTGCTTACAGGCCAGCTTCTTCTGGAGCAGTGGAGAGATACAACCGAACCATTGTGAGCATTTTAAATAAGTTTGTGGCAGATTCTGGGCCAAGTTGGGATATCCGATTACCTCTGGTGCTAATGGCCATCAGATCTACCCCTTCATCTGCAACCAAAATGTCACCATTTGAGTTGATGACTGGACGCAAGATGGTGCTTCCGCAGCATTTGCTCTACAGGACCCAAGAGCAGACACTAATAAATGCCTCCACAACTCATGAGTTTGTGGAGAATTTAAGGAAACACCTTCAACATGCTTTTGCCTATGCTCAGCGGAATCTAGAAAGATCAGCTGAGAGTATGAAAACCCGCTATGACCTGAAAACTTCCAGGAAGGAATATCAGGTGGGGGACCTGGTCTATCTATACAATTTCCAAAGGAACCAGGGCAAACAGCGAAAATCTTTGCCTACATGGAAGGAACCCTTTGAGATTATAGACAAGATCTCCCCTGTGGCCTACAAGATCCGCATCCCCAAAGGCGGTTTGGCAGAGGGGGAAGACAAGTGGGTACATATAAATCAGCTTAAGTGTTGCCATCCCAGGCACACTCTGCAACAACTGGAGGAATCCTCTGGAATCCTAGAGGGTACTGTCTCAGATTAATTCAATTGTAACTTAAAATATCCTACATATCGCCTATCAAATTCTGAGTTTCTCAATGTGGGTGTTTTCATTTTTGAATGCAAAAAGAAATGTGCATGTTCATATGTTTTGACTATAAATTTATATGCCACCCCACTATATCAATGGTGGGGGAAAAATGTCTATGAATAGGTATTGCCGCTCTTCCTTTGTCGTCCTAGGAGAAAGAAAACCTTGAGACTGGCCAGGGAGGACGATCCGGAGACCGGGAGCAGAGATGCGAGGGGCCCAGGGTACCGCCCAATATTCCCATCAGGACCGGCGAGGAGAACCGATCGACCAGTACCGGATGGAGGAAAAGATGCTGAACTGTGCCATTTGCAGAATTGGAAGAAGATTATGCGGACAGACCAGTGCGTGGGTCAAAACCCTTGTGCACCCGACTCCCCATCGACTCAAATTCAAAGGGCAGTCACGTGGGTGGATTTCTTGGGTGTCCTGACTCACGTTTGAGCTATCATGCTGCAACATTTGGTGCTGTGGGCTTAGAAAATCCAGGATGGCCAAAAAGCCCACAAGTGTGCCAGAATCCAGGAGAACCACGCAGTTTGTGCACACACCAAAATGGTTACCTCACTTGCCACCCACCAGTGTAAAGAAAGATCTTTGTTAACAAAATCCACTGTTACTGATGTCAAAAAGTTGCTGAAATCGTGGCTCACCGGACCACTTTAAAGATTCAACCCTTTTGTGGGGTTCCACACAACCATTTTACTGTAAGGAGCCCCATCAAAACAATGTTAAGCAAGGATTATTTGCTACCATGTAAGAACCATTCCTGTTTGGAATGCATTAATCCAAGAAAGATCCCAAAAATGGATGCAGTACCAACAAAATCCTCCAGGCGGCGCTAGCGGTCTAAACTCTGACAGGAGAACTAAGTGCAGTTGCTGACAAAGGGATTTGACTCAGCTGACTTCAAAGGCTGCATTTTAATTAAAAATTAGCCACCTGCTGTTCCCAGAGGCCAGAAGCCTGGGAAACCCTCTCACCTCAAGAGATTCACACCACAGCCCAGGATATCACATGGTCATAATAACCAAATGCAAAGTGACCCCCTGGTCTGCTGACCTCAACCTCCTGGAGACCACACAATAGGCTATTGCACTTGAATAGAATATGTTGATTTTGACTGTTTCCTGTCAACAAAGGCCTGCCTGCCAGAAGACACATGTGATCACTGACCCACCCAAGTCTTGGAGGCGGACTCCAACACTCTGAGAACTGAATTGAAAGCAAAATATATATTTTACAGAAACACTGATAACTCTTTGTAATCAAATGACAGGAATGTATAACTTTGACAGCCTTCATTTAAAAAATGTACCTTCGATTCAAGCCCAAACTCCAATTTGTGTGATGTTCTGGGGCAAAACACTGCTATTTATGTATACTACAGACTCTGTGTTTAAGCTAGAGATATGGTAATTTACTGGAGTATGTATGGACAGGCCGTGTACATGTGTATAAATCTGGAGAAAAATCCGATGTTGCAAAACCCACTAAAAAGCACCAAAGGTTGCCATTTCTGAATGCAAGCCCCCAGGAAGAGCAGAGTTTGAACAGGGTATACCTCATGTGATATGTGATGGGTGCATGTAATTTCAAACCACTGTGTATCTATGAAATATGTCTTTTTGATCAAATATAGATTTGTGTGCAATTTGACAGGGGAGTGTCCTTTCTACAGGCCATATAATGACATCGCTTTGACACTCCACTTCATTTCCCCAATCAAGAGAGAAAGGAAAGCTTGACCAATGGGCAGTTGAGAGAGGGGCTGGTTAGTGATACTGCACACACACCCACTTTCAAAAGACATAAAAAGAGCCACTAGAAGCTAGAGAGGAATTCTATTCCATCTGCTGTGGGACGCTCTGCCGGGAAAATCCATACTTTACCTCCATCAACCTCCAGAGAGCCAACACAGAGACTTCAATCTATCCACCTTCAGAGACCAAGACTTTACTTCAGAATTTGTAGCAGAGAGGTCAACTCCAAGCTAAATCCCTCTTTAGCAGGCCTCAAATCATTGCAACTATTCACAGCCAGGTGAGCTGTTTGAATTCTTTGCAAGAACTCTTGCCATTTGCCAGAGAGCAGTGTTGTATCCAGAGAGAGACCAGCTGAACCGGAGACCGCTGTATCCGGACCCACAGACCTGATCAGAACCAGAGACCCAGACCAGACCAGCAGAGTAGAGCTGACCCAGACGCTGTGAGCAGAAACCGTCCGTGGCAAGTGAAGAAAACCTGTTGACCAGATCCGTGGCGAGGCCTATTTCTAAATATATTGTGAGTACCTAGCAGAACTGTGCAGAACCAATCTCTTAGTTAAAATAATATAATTCAATTTATTTTAATCTAACCAGAACTGCCTCCTAACTGTCACCTGTCATTTGCAAAGCTGTCACTTGTCATTTTCTAGCTGCAAGCTGTAACCTGTCGCTTTGAACTTTTAAAATTTCAAATCCGAAAAACTACCTTTATTTAATCGCCGTATCTCTGGAACCGTTTGGGCTAGGAACTTGGTTTAACTTTCCTCTGAAAGCTTAGAAACTCAGCTTTTCAACAAGCCTAAAACCGACTTCCTACTCCTCATACTTTTGCCGTAATCACGATTCTCGCACTCGCGAATTTTACCACGATTTGCAATTTGGTTAAAAATCCAGCCACGTGTGAAAACAGCAGCTTCATTGCTTTCCTTTGCCAAAAATGTGTTAACCTGCTAGTTACTCCTAGATCCTTGCTAAAGTGAGCCTGAACTCATCCCAAGTATATTTCACTCACCCTGAACCTCCTAAAGGGAATTAAAACCATTTTCAGCATATTTCTCACTGCATTGTCACCATATTCAAAGCATTTTGCCTGTGTTTCAAAACTCCTATCTGTTGTATAAGCTGCTGGGGGGGAATTGAACTGAATTCTATTTGATTGCATTCAAACTGTGTCATCTTCATCTCCTTACAGTGCATAAAAGGGGGGGGGGGTGAATTGTCCAAGAAAGTGATTACATTGTCTTTTGCTGAAATCGTATCAAGTTATTTTCTGTACTGCATTTCATTCCACATTGCATCCATTTGAAACCATAAAAGTATTGTTGCTATCGTATCCATCCTATAACCACTCATCATTGATTATAAAGAAGTGTGCTAGTGCCGGACTATCCATTATTGATTACTGCTCAGATTAAGTGTGATATTCAATTATTAATTTATTATAAAGTGTGATATATATATATATATATATATTGTTTAAATTATCAAATAAACCGTTTAAACTTGCAAAACAGAACTACTTCGTGGCTCAGTGGGGTCAGGGGGATTCCAAGAGAGGGGTGTTATATAGGGGTAGTCATCCAGAACGCATGAACTGGACGTAAAGATATATCAATAAGGGTTTCCATTCAGTATCCCAGACTAGGCATTGACTTAGCTGTAGTGTTGAATTGAATCCTCTTACAGTACGTTGTAGATGCCATATGACCTCATGAGAGATCACACGAGAGTCGGCTAGGACGTTTTTCATGTATTACATGGGACGCAGGCATCATTATTTCCATTGTAATGGATAATATGTGTTATACCTAAGGGCTGGCATGTATAAACTCAACTAAGTAGCGTGATTGGGTACACCCTAGAAGTTACCGATTACGTTGTCTTCTCTTTTTCTATAGTGGTGTAGACCTGGCTCAGGACTGTGGATGGATCCATAGCTGAACCAACCAGACACAGTAATTGGTATATAATTGTGGACTGTGCTGAAGGCGTGCAGATTTCCTATCACGTAAATCAGCAGTGATTGTGAGTTGATTTCAATACCTTTGTACTGTTTTTAGAATAGTTAAGTGATGTAGAAGCACTTACCAGTGGTGATGATAAATAGATGAAGTGCCATTTTCTGTTTATTCCACAGGATGTCTAGAATGTTCTAGAGTCCCGTGGAGGATTGATTCCGCTGGTCAACTCGCTTACCCTCGAATAGGCTCTTGGGGGTGAGTAGACCCTGGTGATTCTATTGTATAGACACATTTTTGTGACATTATAAGTCACTGTTTAAATGGAAAAGGGGATGCCACTTTTTTGATGACTGTATATGTATGTTTTTTAGAATGAACATTTGCCTATACTCTTCCAAGAAGGGCAGAGTAATTACTTGGTGCCCTACATCCTGAAGAAGGTCTTTGTGACCGAAACACGTGTCGACGATTCATAGTGTGCATCTGGATTAATAAAAAAACACCAGACATTTGACACCTGATACTATGGACCGGGTCATGAGTATATGCAAAAACTAAGGAAGATTATATGATTAGCAGTAGTTCACACTGCCTTGATATGCCAAATTGGTTTTATTGTTGATGGTTTGAATGTGAAAGTATGGGATTGAGAATGATCATTTGAGAGGCGAAAGTTGAATTCATGAAATGAATTATTTGGTGTTATGATTTTATATCATACATGTACTAATTATGTGAAATTTGTATTGATGAACTATTAAAATTTGAATTTATATTTGAGCTAAGACTTTATGTGTCATCCCATTCCACTGGTCCACCTTGCCTTTATAGAATGTACTTTACCTGAAGGACCAAGGATTATATTTGCAGGTCTACCCCTTTCTTTATTACTCACGCTGTCTCATTACATAATGCCGAACTGATCCAGCTGTATGTATGTTTGTTGGAGGGCTGGGCTGTGTCCTGACCCTAGTGAGGGGTCACTTTTGGAAAATCACATTTTGGGTCAGGGGAGTATCCAGCATTGCAAGAGTGGGGGTTGAGGTGAGCAACAAAATGCAGTGCGTGTAATAGTCTCATTCACACACCCAAACTGCCCACCATTGCCCCAATCTACTTTTTGGGTAACATTAGTGGCAGATGGCATTTTTACATATAAGAACAACTGCAGGATCATTGCAGATGCAGCACACTCATCAATTAGAGCTCTGGCCAGGTGCTCTCGGGCAAAATACATGGAAACCACCTAATTTGCACATGGATTGCACCAACAGAAGTAACTTCACAACAAAGGACATTGCAAGGAGCATCATCAGTCTTTGATATGTGGAGGCACCATGGTAGTGCCTTTAGAATAAGTTGCCATAAGTAAGCCAAGTGGCAAATAAGTTTGTGGTGCAAAATACCTAAAATGCACTATTATTTTATATGGATCAACTCTATAGTCATAAGGCTTTTTTATTATAATTGCATGATATATTTGTTGTATAGTCATGTTGGAAGCATGTGATGTCATGTGGAATGTTATGATGTGAATGTGAGAATGTTGGGTTGAGGGTTCCACGTTCAGGCAGTTTGAGTTCCCTTGTCTGGGCGATGGGTGCCAGTGTTTTCTATGCCCCATATACTTAAGTGTAACTGTAACTAAGAAGTTGTCATTAAACCTTGAAGTAACCATAAAGAAGCCTGGAGGTCACTTTATTACATTGGCGATGAGCTGGTTCAAAGAAGAGGAACATGTGTGCAACTGACAGAAGGAAAGCTGATAAACCTGTTGCGGGTGGGTGCAGGAAGAAGGAAGAGAAAACACTGCCCCCAATCAAAAATGTAATATCTTGGAGTGGCTAAATCATCAGGCAGGAGACACAGGAACCACTCCAAAGCCAGGTATGTAGAAAAGGTAAGCTTGCTTTATTGTTACAGTTGCAGGTAGGAAAGTAAGTAAGGAGAGCAGGAAACTAGTTCCACTCCCTCTGGCTCTCTCTCTGCCTCTCCCTAAACGTCATCCCATGGAACCCCAGTGAACACCAGGTTCCAGGCCCCTCACCACATCCCAAGCTCAACTTCACTCATGCACACACACATACACACACACAGGTCATCCTGCCAGATGCTAGGTCACTAGACATCTCCTTCCTCAAAAGAAGAAAACGGAAAACTCTCCACAAGTGCACAAGGATACTTACCATATCGAGGAACTAAAATTCTTTCTGTCCTGCTCTGCCCCCAGGACCTCAGGGATGCCACCACCAAGCACAGACTGCTCTCAGTGGGGAAATAGACATCACTAACACTCATCCACCAATACAGAACTTTGCTCCTTCCATAAGGGCCTGCCACTCCCGAACCCTAGACTTGCCACGTCTAGGCACAACCTCACCCACAGTACAGAATACCCCAGACTCTGCAGTGCGGGCCACCACTCCATCGTGCCAAAGAAATACTTAATGTCTCTTCACAAAGAACTCAATACAACCACATGGAGGTTAACATAGAGGTTTCAAAATAACTAATCCCTTTTGACAAGACCAATTAGCACCAACACTCCTAGCCACTAACACCACCTCTCTCCAACACACAAAAGTAATGAAAAATATATAGAACAGTGACTCACAAAACAAAGAGCACAAAAACACAGTGACTCAACCAGAAAAGACGTGGTATGTAGGGTATGCACAGACCAAACTGTGTGAAGACTACACGCAAGCACTAAAAAGCACTTGCTAAAAATGTTAATTTAAAATTGCTAAATAAATAAATTCCACTAAATCACTTGCCAGTGTCTGAAGCTTCACCTGGTTATTTTGTGATCACATGTCACCTAATAAAACGCAACTCAAACACTAAACCACACTAGCATAAAACCTCTGTGTGCCCCATAACTTGCTCAACTAATTCTCAAATTAAGATGTGCCAAGGGAACTATTTTCCTACCTCTCAATAGGCACAATCTGGCAACACAGACCTCAAATAGGAGCTACAACCATCACTCCAACAACAACACCAAGTAAACAACTACACTGGAGACAGATGTTGACACCTAGTCTATCTACTGCCACACATCCTTCCTAATGCAGGGGGGCTCAATCTCCATACATGACACATCACAACACGTTTGATCAGTTTCCATAAACATCTCAGCAGACACTTTTCCCTAGTGTCTCTTGGGACTTATTAACACTCCACATGAGATTCAACTAATAAGAACGCTAGAACTCCACTTGCATCCCAAACTTCTTTACAACTCAAGTATCAACACAGGTTTAAACCATGGCGCCACAACTTGCCAGCATGTGGGCCACAACCTCTCTCACACGCACATATCTCAACGACTACTTCAGGCATGATATGATATGATATGATATGGCCTTTATAACGCGCCTATACACAAGTGTTTCAAGGCGCGACGAGGCAAGGGAGGGGGAACAAGGGAGGACAGACAACGATCTTACTAGGCCAGGTGTCATTGAAATCGCGCAAGTGCAGGGAAGGAGGGAGAGGGAAAGTGCGTGGGGAAGGGCAGAGGGGAAAGTGCAGTACAAGGATAGTAGAATAAATAAGATAATAAAACGGCCAGCTGGTGGCAAGTGCGGGGTAAGTGCAGGCATAGGTGCGGTTAGGGGGACTGTAGGGATGCATAAACAGTTCAAGGGGTTGCCAGGGAGGCAGTGCAGGTGTGCAGCTGGCAGGGCCTGGGCACAAGAATAGAGAGGGGTGGCCAGGTAAACCAGTGCAGTTTCAACCAGGAGTTCAGCGGGGGAGAGAAGGAGAGAAAGCAGAGGCAAAGAGGAGGGATTTGAGGTGCTTCTGGAACCGGAGATGGTTCTCCTCAAGTTTCAGAGAGGCAGGAAGGCTGTTCCGGAGGGAAGCCCCTGCTGAAGAGAGAGATCTATCACCAACTCGTTGCTTGGAGAAGCGACTGACCCTGAGGAAGTTGGAGGCAGATGAGCGAACAGCTCGAGAAGGAAGATATTTTGGAAGAGAGAGTTGAAGGTAATGTGGCCCCAGGCCCCAGAAAGCCTTATGGACAATGCAGAGGGTTTTGAACTTAATCCTCGCAGCCACTGGGAGCCAGTGCAGGGATTTCAGTCCTGGAGAGATACGATCCCTTGGATTGAGGCCAAGGATAAGTCTTGCAGTCCTGTTCTGGATAAGTTGAAGAGGGCGGAGAGTAGAGGCAGGAAGATTAAGATACAGACTGTTACAATAGTCCAGCCTAGAGAGAACCAGGGCTCTGGAGACAGTGAGCT
Organism: Ambystoma mexicanum; assembly: GCF_040938575.1. Lineage (NCBI taxonomy): Eukaryota > Metazoa > Chordata > Amphibia > Caudata > Ambystomatidae > Ambystoma > Ambystoma mexicanum. Next base: position 290,287,009 of record NC_090936.1, on the reverse strand, counting down.
TCTGGGGGAAGGAGAGGAAAGAAAGAATACCTCTGAGGATGTGCAACTGGTAGTGTGACTTCTTAGAGACGTCCGAGATGTGAAGAGAGAAGGAGAGAGTGGAATCGAAGATGACCCTGAGGTTTTTAGCCTTGCAGGTGGGAGCAGGAAGAGGGCCAAGAGAGGCCGGCCAGAGAGCTGCAGGGAAGGAGGAAGTGGGTGTGCCGATGAGTAGAATCTCGGCCTTACTGGCATTAAGGCAGAGGTCATTGGCGGCACACCATTCCTGGATAGCTGAAAGACAGTCAGAGATGAGGGAAGGAGAGGAGGAGGCTGAGGGGAGCCTGAAAATGAGCTGGGTATAATCCGCATATGACTGGAAATTTGGGCAGAGAGCGGCGATGCGGTGGGCAAGGAGTGCCAGATATTGGTTGAACAGCCAGGGAGAGAGGTTAGATCCCTGGGGGACACCACAGGTAGAGAGAAAGGTATCAGAGAGGAAGAACCCAAGTTGGACCTGGGAGGGTCGGTCGGAGAGGAAAGAAGTCAGCCACGCCAGAGCCTGACTAGTGATTCCCAGGTTATCACGGAGACGGTTGAGCAGGATGGCATGGTTGACTGTGTCAAAGGCAGAAGAGAGATCAAGCAAGATGAGGACACAAGGGGGTTAGAGTCAAGATTGGAGAGCAGGTCTTCACAGATGTTCAGGAGAGCAGTTTCCGTGTTTCTGGAAGCTCTGAAGCCAGACTGATGTTCATGAAGACAGCCAACAGCTTCAGTGTGGAGATTAACCTGGGAAATGGCCAGTTTCTCAAGGAGCTTACCCAGGAAGGGAGTGATGGAAATTGGGCGATAGCTAGCCGGGCAGGAGGGGTCGGCAGAGGGTTTCTTAAGAAGGGGGTGCACAAGGGAGTGCTTCAGGGGGGTTGGGAAGACTCCAGTGACGAAGGAGTGGTTGCAGAAATCAGCCAGGGCAGGAGCCAGGAAGTTGATATGGTCCTTGATAGTTTTGGAGCAACAGGGGTGAACCTGTTTTGACGAGACTTTCATAGATCGGACTTGTCTAGAAACCTCGTCTGGGGAGAAAAGGGTAAAGGAGGAGAAGGAGGGAGGAGGGGTGGCTGCAGGAGGGCCAGAGGAAGAGCAGGAAGTAGGGGAAATGAGGGAATAGGTGTAGAGTGTGGAGAAGATGTCCTGAGTTTAAGAGATGAAATGAGAGGCCAGTGCTGTGCAGAGTGCCTGGGAAGGGACAGGGGAGGTAGAGACTGCGGCAGGATTGGCAATTTTCTTGCAGATTTTAAAGAGTTCAGCCGAGTTGTTAGATGCCGCAGAGACGCAGGCTTGGATATGAGCTCTCTTCTTGGATCGGACAGAGAGCCGGTATTGCCTTTGAAGCAGGCGGCAGGCCAGTTTGTCAGAGGATGTACATGAAGCACACCATTTCCTCTCTGCCACCCTACAATCATGTTTTAGGGTGACGAGGTCGGAATCGTACTAGGAGTTGCACTTGGCTTTGGGCTTCAGGCGGATTCTCATGACAGGGGCGAGGATATCAAGAGTATCAGAGATGGCAGAGTGGAGCATGGAGAGGGCTGTGTCAGGATGGGAGTCAGCTAGAGGTGGAGGGGGGGTGAGAAGGTGCTGGCGAAAGCCTCAGCTGACACGCGCTTCATGGGTCGGATGACCGAGAAGGTAGGTGGCAGGGATGGAGGTGGCTTGGCCTGAGGGGTAGGGAGGGTGAGGTGGGAAGATAGGAGACAGTGAGAGGCGTGGAGAGAGGATCAGAGAGGGGAAGGTCTGAGGATATCAGAACATCCAAAGTATGCCCTGCGGAGTGAGTCAGGCCAGAGGGGAGAATAGTAAGTTAGAGAGAGTCGCAGAGGTCGCGAAAGAGTACAGAGGAAGGACAGGAGGTATCAAGGTGAATGTTGAAATCTCCAAGAAGGAGGAGTTGAGTGGTCGAGGCCAGGAGTGAGGAGGAGAGGTCAGCCCACTCAGAGAGGAATTAGGAGATCTGACCAGGTGGTCGATAGATAGTAGCCACGGTAAGGGAATGGCTAGGTGAGATAGAGAGCCTGCAGATGAGGCATTCAAAGGAGGAATAGGACTGCATAGGAATGACTGAGGCAGGAGTCCACTCAGGGAAGATCAGGGCAACACCCCCTCCAGAGAGGTTGGACCTGGGCGTGGAGAGGATCTTGTAGCCGTCAGGTAGGAGCGTGTCAAAACTGGTGACAGAGCTAGCCATGAACCATGTCTCGGTGAGACCGAGGACATCGGGGTCGAGTTCTTCCAGAAGGCAGCAGATATCAGAGGAGTGTTTGACAGCAGAGCGGGAGTTAAGTGTGGCAATATGGAGAAGGTTGCCATCCTTGAAGGACTTCCGGGGAGCGGTACAGATCAGAGGTACGCCCTTCGGAGGTGTAGAGGGTGCCCAAGAGGGGGCAGGAGGGTAAGGAGGAGAGGCCAAGGTAGCCAAGGAGTAGGCAGAGGGGGAGGGGCGGGAGCTTTGGAAAGGGGGAAAGAGGGACAGCAGCAGAAGAGAGGAAATGTATGAGGCGTGGGAAGCGTCTGTCAAAGAGGTGAAGGTTGGCCTGAGGGCCTTGCACCAAGACGGTCCCTTTTGAGTAGACATTAATGATGACCTTAGAGGAATGGAAGGAGGCCAGGAGGACGTCCCAACGGGTGCCACCATTAATGGAGAAGATGAGAAGGGAGAGAGCACAGAGACCATAAGAAGAGTCCATAGGTCTGGTGAAGGAACGACAAAGAGGATGTCAGTGAGAGTTTCCTTAGAGGAGGCACTGGTATAGGTGTCAGCGATAGGGAGGCCTGGGTTGGAGAGCAGGATGTCCTTTTTAAACTTCTTCCTTCCAGACTTAGTGAGGAGAGCAGGATAGTCAATATAAAAGCAGTTGGTGAAGATGGGAGAGATAGAGAGCACCATAGAGTAGGTGGGAGGGGAGAGAGGTGGAGGTACAGGAGGAAGACAATAGCAGAGAATAGGCAGACAATGGAGCGAGTGGCAGGCAGATTGCGTAATAGGACACGATGAAGACACTCAGGCTTAGAGTTAACACAATGGACAGTTATGCCAGGAGAGAAGACACACCTAAGTTTGAGAATCCTGGAGAGAGGGAAAAAGGCCTAGGTTTCACAAGCAGTTTAAATACTGAGACAGTGCATATTATACCAGGCGGACACACCTAAGTTTGAGAATTTTGAGGTTTTGCAGGCACATATGGACTTTTATGGACTTTTAAGAATACGGTTGTTTTATTTAAGATGACAAGTGAAGTACATGATGTGTGCATGATGTGGTATGTACATGGGTCAGGTTATGTGTGAGGATAGACATAACCGAATTTGAGGTAATTGCAGGTTGGAGCCATGGACAGGCTATGGACTATTGGGATATTAACTGAATACACATGAATCTGCATAGCTGCAAAGTAGGTTTTATGTTTGGAGTTTTTACAGTATTAGGCTGCTCAAATGCGGCATGGAGTTTTAGGATTTTAAAGGTTTGCACCTAATGTTTGCATTAATGGAATGGAGATTTTAAAGATTTGAGATTTTTGCAGTTTTAGGATGTTGTGATACGAAAATGATTTTAGATGTCTGACTTATAAAAAATGGTCAGTATTAGTATTGAGTATGAGTGTGGTTGAGAGAGCCACAAGGTTTTCTGGGTGGTAGCGCCCCCAGTGTCAGTATTCAGTGTGAGTGTGGTTGAGTGAACCACTAGGTTTTCTGGAAACTCCCAGAACCCGCCTTGTTTTTGCATATTAAGTAGCTTTGGGATTTCACCCTAAATTACTAGGGTAATCCAGAAGTGGAGCCCTTGCTCACTGTTCTTAGAGAGGCAGAGCTCCACCTCACTGACGAGGCCCAACCAGTCTAAAACACGTGTCTGGGGTTGCTTTTGGTACTCTTGTTCAGAAGAGAATTGCCAGGCATTGTGGTGCTGGACTGCCCATGGGCAGGACAAAGACTGATATGTAGTGGAAATGTCTCTTCTGTGAAAGGATGGTGAGCTAAAGACTCTGTTTGAAACTCTAACCCGGGATATAGGCCGGTAGTAGAGAAACTCCCAGACCCCCCTTGTTTTTGCATATACTGATACGTACAGTACTAATGCTCGGCTTCCTGCGCTGCAGTGTTTACCTTCAGAAGAAGAGTCTTCTTTGGTCAGTACAGTGGGGCAGCAGCCTGGAGCACAGAGCAGCAGGGCAACAGAAGCAAAAAGGCAAGCAGGGCTGCAATCTCGTTCTTGTCTCAAGGAATCTAAAGCACCGGTGCACCCCGGAAGGGGTGGGCAGGTGGTGCTGTACAGCCATCGTTGGCTGAAAAAAGTGGTTGCAAAGCAATCAGCACGCCAGGCAACGTGCGCTTAAACTTAACAACTAAACCAATAAAAAGTGAGTGCTCTTCTCCCTTGCTGAGTAACACGGAGCAGATGGAGCAGAAGGGGTGCAAAAAAATAATTGCCCACATCGCTGGCGCCGAGACAGAGCAACACAGCCATTTGGAATTTTTGTGTGGGCCATGCCCGCTCATGCCCTACCCTGTAGACGCCTCTGTCTGTTTGTCTTTTTACACACCCATTGACTGCCCATGGCCATGTTAATCCATATGGTTATTCCCACAAACTACCTGGCCCTCTGTGCTCAAAATGCGGCCTTTTTTGGGATCTCTTTGCACCATCTCTATCATGCATTAACATCACACTTTCTACTATTTAGGGCCTACTATTTCTACGTAGTCTTCTGAGAGTTAATGGTTTCAATGCAGCTATAAAGTAAGTCCTCATCTAATACAAAATGCCTTAATCAAATGTGCCTTTGGCTTCTTGATTTAATAAAAGTATGTGTGTTCCTTTAACTGTTCCTTGCACTGACATCCTGTTAAAATAAACATTGACGAAGCCAACATTTTTGTCTTGCTTGTAGGCACTAGATATGCTTTTGCCACCGGACACGGACATCATATTCCTGGGTACTCACACAATTTTCCAGCTGTTGCCATCTTATGGCCAGGTAGCACCATTATGGCAGTGCAAGCCAAATGTCTAACCTACGCCTCCAAAAAAAAAAAAAAAAAAACCTTTGGCTTTGCCAAAGCTTGTTTCAAATTATAACCTGGTTCCACGATCTGTGGTGGGATCTAAGTTTCATGAAACAGGAATCAAATTCCGAATTATGCGCGCCAAGCAGAAAACGTACAGAGGAAAATGACTAAGAGCAAAGTTAAAGTGATATGAAAGATCACGATGAGTAACACAGCACAATGTCAGGACAAGCATTGCGGTTCTTGAAGTGTGGGCTGATCCCATCGACCAGCTCTTCTTCCACTCTTGGGGTGCAGGACTGCGAGAATGTCTTGCTTTGTAACTAGGGAATAAACACCTTTCTTTTGTAAAAATATCCCTGTATAAACTGTGGCAAGTATATCCTCTGACCTTGTCAAGAGAGAATGGGGGCCCCTCTCTGCCTGGCGTGAGAGACCTACAAAGGCAAAAGTCAGAGTCTTCTCTATCCAATACGGGGGAGGTGGCAGATGAGAGTGCACAGCTCCTGACCCCACCTCAAGTGCCTGTATGTTTCTAAAGCAGTACCATATTTGATCAAACCATACCTTCTGACAACCACGCTGGCCAGTTTCTTTCTTTTTCTTATTGACAAAATAAAAAGGCAGCCAAAGTTTGGGCAGACTGCCCGCAAGACAGGAACCCACCAGTGCCTATTGTCAGATGATTCCAGTCAGCCAGCTACTGGTACCAACAGGGTGAGAGAGCGTGTAAAAGAAATGACAGAAAACCTGCACAGCAGCCAGGTATTCCAGACACCTCTTCCTAACACGACACACGCTGCACACTAACAGCTGCACACAGTGCTCCAGATAAGATTTTGAGTTTGAAGTATTTTACTCCATATTTATACATTTTGAGGGTAAATGTGATTTCAAGTAAGTAAAGATGCGTTTTCTTCATCACAAGAGAGCAAAATGTATGTGACATCCATACGAGGCATGCAATAAGTTAAACGGTTTGTAACACGCTGCAGCGGACCACATCATGACAGAAATGCAGGTTTGTCTCACAATTAACAGATAAACAACAGTGTGCAGTTAGTACAACACAAATGGCAAATATGAGCACTAGCACTGTGAACTTCCTCTGCATGCAAAGAACAGGTACAACAGCAGCAGTTTTGTGTTTGCTGACACAGAACAGGTCAGCTTCATTAGGAGGAGTTAATGATTCCCACACACAAACAGACAAGGTGAATCAGCACAACAGCAATGCAATGTACCAATTCCAAGCCACTTTACATCTGGTTCACGTCCTAAAGCATGTTGCAGAAGTGGATGTTAATATTATAAGAGAATAAATCACTCAAAACACCTTTCCCTTTCCCTCTACAAAGGTTTGTACATTTGATCTCTTCTGTATATATTTTAATGTTTACGACACAAACAAAGCTGGCCAATTAAACAGTAAAGAAAATATGATTTGTATTTTGCTTTTTGAGGTTTGACAGAAGAATAGTCTGTTGATGATTAATGAAAGTCCTCATTTACTTGAACTCGTACTACGTAATTGTTTGCCAGTGTTGTGATATGATAGTGCATAGATGCAAGTGCTCAATGCTATATGTAATGACGTGGTTAAATGTGTGCTAGCCCGAGCTAGCCTTACCTGCTTCAGAGGTCAGTAAACTTACTAACGACTGAGATAATAATCACAATGCTTAGAAGTTGAAGGAACCCTGAATTAAGTGCTTCATAAACAGGTTAAATCTGGATTACCACTACAAGGACACGTTTTTCTGAGTTTCTATTTAGTTTGCAAATTCAACCGTTTTATTGCTGTTGTGTAAGGGTGCTTGCACCGGCTGTAAAGTCAGATTTTGCATGTTGAAAGTGTAGTCAAATGTGTTGATTATTTTTAAGAAATGTGTGTCTACTTTTTTTTTAAGGAACATGAGAAATGTTCTTCATGAAATGAATTTGCATAAATTCTTTAATATTCTTTTTTATAATGTGCTGTGTTCATTTCTTTTAGGTATGTATAAGGTTTTGCATAAACCAATATAATAAAAAGAAATAAAACAACATTTAGTTATGAAGATTTGAAAGGGGCAGCATCCGCAGTCATTGGTGTCATGACAATCATTCAGCCTAGAGAGAGGGTCCTGCTGCTGCTTACTATTTGCAGTACCAGTTATCATATTGATTGCAAGTTAGGGTTTAATGCATGTTTGAACTAGACATTGTGTACTAATTTGTGCCTCAGATAAGGTTCTGGGATGGAAATATTTCACACACTGTTTTAATAAGTGGACTGTAAATTAAATTGTAAGAGTAAAAATGATTTTCCCTCACCAAGAGCATTACATGTATGTGACAGGCAACCAAAACATGGCTACACTTGAAAATGAATAGAGAATATAACCGCAACTGTTGTATAGAAAAGATGTCTAGGTTCAATTACGCTATCACATTTGTGGAAAACAATTTCCTAAACAATAAAGTGTATGAACACACCACATAGATGCTACTGTATGATAAATTCACACAATACAGGAACTCAGAACAAAAAATATTTTGTACAAGGCAAGCATGCATTCCTTAAAATGCATAATGTATTTGTTAAAAGGGTACTTCTCAATTGTAAATAAGTTTTCCATCTCATCACTGCTAAAATCCAAATATGGTAGGAAATAGAAATGCATGCATAATGCTCCTCTCCAGGACTATCTACAGACACAAAACACAGTAGAAATTGAATTGAACAGAATGATGGGGAAATGCTGTATAACACAGAAGGTGCAAATGATGTGATTTATGTGGTCCTAAACTTATTAGATAAGGGGTGGAGGAGGAGAAAGAAGCCTGCCTCATTTATGCAGTTTAAACTGTAGATGAGATGCTGTATACATCACCAATGTGCTGTGGCTTCCATTTTATGATTTTGGAATGAAATAAAAGTGAGGCAGCCCTGATTTTTAGAAGAGTCAAACGAGGGTAAAAGGTGATTGCAATGATTATATTAATAAGTACTTTAAAACAAATGTATAGTGTTGCATTTTAAATGATTTGTCCAATAAGTATGTGTTTTATGATTATGTTTGTGTTTTATGATTGTCTAGTGGCTTCTTTCATGGTTAAAAACCAAAACAAAGTGATGCTTGATTAAGAAAAAAAATCCACATCTGTGTGTGTGTGAAGGGGGAGGATGGAAAGAAGAACAGGAACAGGAAACAGAACATTGTGGGTTGTCTGGTTACGGTCAGAGGAGGTGGAGGTAGTAGACCAAGAGACCAGCATAAGAAAGGACAGCTGACCGGAGCGCGGAGGAATTTTGGAGAACAGGTGAGCTATTGATGGTGAGAGAAATTAGTACTGTGTGGTGAGTATTCAGGCAAGCTGGGTAAGATAGACTGTTAGAGGCAGTGTAGAGAGTGAGTGGAAAGTGGCTGTGAGAGTGAAAGGAGGGTGATTGAGTAGAAGATGTGGGTGAGGAGTTGTAGTAGTCTAACGAGGGGAGAGTAGAAGTAGTGCAGAGAGGTGAAAGTACTAGTGTGGAGAGGGGAGAGTAAAAGTGTGGAAAGGAGATAGTAGTAGTGTGGAGCGGGTTGTTGTACTGTGAAGAGGGGAGAGCAGTAGCAGTGTGGACAGAGAATAATAGCAGTATTGTAGAGAGGGACGAATAGTCATGGTGTTGAAGGGGGAGATTAGTAGTAGTGTGGAGAGGCAAGAGTAGCAGTAGAGAGGAGAGGGGTGACAGAGTGTAAGAGGGAGTGACATCAGAGGGTAGAGGTAGGTGATAGATGGAGAGAGAGACACACACACACACTAGAAGAACAGAAAGAGGAAGTGCTAGGAAAGAAGGAGGGGGAGATGGAAGGAGGCGAGTAGCAGGTGGAAAGTAGAACATCAGTGAGAGACAAGGGAATAAACATCTGGTCGTGAAAGGAAGAAGACAGAGTGGGGCTTGAGTGTCTGTAAGGCACAACCCTACAATCCCCATAGAACTAACATCATTGATAGTGTGGACCCAGCCTAGGAAGTCCCAGATGGAGCTTAGATAGATAAGGAGATTGTCTTTATGCCCTCAATGACATAAGGATAGAATGTAGATAGTTGGGGTCAATACGCTCTATATACTAACACAGGGAGTAAGGATGTCTGGGTTCAAGAGGCAACCACTTCATCTAGATGAGAGTGAGCGACGGCCCATAGAGACTGGAGACTCCTGGCTGACTGAAAGTAATGAACTTATTGACTAAGCCGTTTGAAAAATTGGAGTGGAGTTGGAATTTCTCAATCTTGATCCACTGTCCGAGGAATCAGAGGACTCCAGGAGTCAGCAGCAGTAGACCGCAGAGCAGATCAACCTAGTCTTCCTGAAGAAAAGCGCATACTTGCGGAATGCCCTCAGAAAAGTCTGCTGAACAGATCTGAGGAGCACACAAGAGAACCAGCAAGTGGAAGCTAGCCCAAACCAAGACCAGTTGACTAAAAAGGCACTTGAGAGGTACAGTATTTTAGCAGTAGAGAAAACCTGCAGGGTTGGACAAGGAAGAGGAGGAAGCTGACATCTCACCCCTAGATAAAGAAACTTGTCCCAGGACAGCTGAAAGTGCCCCTGCAATCAATGGAAGACTTATCAAAGACCTTGGCGGAAGACCAACTAGTCATCAGCTGCCAACACCAGTAGACCCTTACTGTCCTGCCCTGCACTACTGTATATGGCTGATTCTGGAGTAATTTGTTGTCGTGCTTCCCCATATTTACAGAAAGTGGTATGGGAGCTTAACAAGCCAATCCTCAATGATGCAATCCAAATGGCTAACGCACACAAAGCTCCATGTGTTTGTGTGAAGTTATCAGGGGAGTAAGAAGCACAAAAATGCCCCTCTTTAACATAGGAAAACAAATGCATAGGTTCCACCCAAATGGATTTCTGCAGGTCCACACCTCCTACTTGTCTGGAGATAATTAAATGTTACGCTTGCAGGAAACCCAGACACCTAGCCAGACTTTGCACCGAAAGACCCAAAGAAGAGACAATGGAGATTGGCCTCCTGAACTCAGTGGCAAATCCCATTTTGGAGGAAGAGGAGCAATCCGGCTGAACATAAGAACCACCAACTCCTGAATACTTGGCTTGCCTATTTCCAGAGGAAGAAGGATCACACCCAGGATATCGGAGACAAACAAAAAATGTCACCTTCCAGTTATGGTCCAGGGTCTTCCAGCCAAAGCGTGAATTGCTGCGTGGAGTAAGAGAACAGTTATTCAAGCAGATATGATCACTTTGGAGAACTATGCCTCAAGACCTTGGCTAGGATCATTTGTTTTCACAGAGACATGGATCTTTATCCAAGGGCTGACATCACAATACAAATGTTCCAGAAAGAACTGATTGTTTCTTTGATAGTCATGCCTGGACTCCCAGATTAAATTTTATTTGGAACAGATGTTCTGATATACTCCCAGTGTATCCAGGAGATGCAAAAAATTAAAAGTCCTTCCCCTGGGAGAGAGGGGAGATAGCTAGTGACCTGGGAGACAAAGAGGGTTTGAGAGAAAGGGTGTGTGTGTGTGTGACAAGGTCAATTATCTGACCTTGTCAAGAGAGGATAGAGACCCCTGTCAGCCTGGTGTGGGAGGACTACCAGGGTGGAAGCCAGAGCCAATCCTACCACAGAGGAGAAGAGGGCAGTTTAGAGTGCCCCATTTCCTGTCCCCTCGCTAAGTGTTTGTATGTATCTTAGCAGTACCATTTCTGATCACCACATAACTCCTAGTTTCTTTCTTTTTCTTGTAGACAAAATAAAAAAGGCATCCAAAGTCTTGGCAGAACACCAACAAGACAGCAACTCACCAGCGCCTATTATCAGACAACTTCAGTGATCCAACTGCAGGGGGGGGGAGAGAACCGGTGAAATAAATGGCAGAAAACCTGTGCAGCCGCCAGGTATGCCACACATATGCCACACACCTCTTCCCAACACTGGTACAGGTCAAGCAATGACAGCTACGCTGGACCCACCTCAGACAAATCGGTATGGACTTTCTGCAGAGCAGCTTCCACATCAAAAACAGGACTATTGTTTATCTACTTTGGATTTTACTGCAACACAGCCCCTGTTAATAGGCAGGTGCAATGTTCTAAATGCAGCAGAATATATGCGCTGCAAGAATATTATTGAATAACATTGAGGTGAAGAGGTCTGCCATGTGTTGAATTCGTCTCTGTCATTTTATTAAATTGGGTTCAGGTTTGGTTTTAGTGAATTAAGTTTAGGTTTGTTGAACATTACTGAAGGGAATGTCTCTGCCATTTTATTGAATTGATTTTCATTTATGTAACATCCTAGGAAGTCTTTGAACTGCCAAGTACATCACAGTATAGATGGACAGCACAAATATGAGATATTTTCCAAAGAATTAGGCCTCAATAATATGTTCTCATGAAGTCTTCCCCAGGAAGTCGAGCACACCATGAAAATAGTGGTTTGTGTCCTTGACATATGCAGACGAGTACGTGATAGTCACAAGGAGAGGTTTTTAACGTGGGAGAGCAGGAGGTTTTGGGAATAACTTGAGTTGAAAAAATATGTTCGGTTACATGGGAGGAAAGATCATTGTATCTAGTTGTTACTAAGGGGGCAGGTCTTGCTCTCCTCACTGGATGCACATTAGGTCCTCTGCAATGGGATGCACATAGAATGTTACAAATTGTTGCAGTTGCCAATTATAATAGGGACATTTCTGCTGTAATTAGTCTGTATAGGTAGGATCCAATAGGATGCTTAGAATGTACTTACACCTAATGTCTAGATTCTATACATATGTATTCTAATTTTATAGTTTTGCCTTTAAATATTGTTCCCAATGTGGGCGGGTTGAGTTTTCAGTCTTTTTCGTCTCATGAGACCTGCTGATCTCCTGTGATTTATATCATTTGCATTAACTTGTGCTTTATGCAATTCATGTGCCTCTTTATTGTTTCCTGAAAATTACTTAGGGTCTACATTTTGGTGACCCTGACGTGGTATCTGGCTTGCAGGCGCCAGGGCTGTTCAGGCCATTAATGAGTGCGTGGCATCGGGAGGGAAGCTCCTCTTAGTGGGGAAATACAGCATTGTGCATGAAATGATCATCATATGATAAAAAGGCAGGATAACCCTCAATTCTAGAGTGAAGGGAACTTGAGGAGGTTTTGAGTCCCCTCGCCTCGAGGTAAGGAGAGGAAGGATCTACATCATTGTGTAAATAAGTGTTTTTATTGTTTGATAATGTGTTTTTTCCTTGATAGGTATTGGTAGAGATTTGGTAAATAATGGTGCTTGTTGTCAGGTATTGGTTGCAACTGTGTACATAAAAGATGTTTGTTGGTAAGTAATGCTAAACATTGTGTAGACGAAGGTGTTTATTGGAGTCAGATATTCAATTGTATATATGATGGTGTTTGTTAAGTGTCAGTAGTGTTTTGTTAAGAGAGAGGCCAAGGTTAGCAGAGTTTCTTGGAGTATGGTCAGAGCCTTACGAAAGTATGGGTATGCCATTGGAAAATATGTGTAAATCACTTCCGCAGCATAAAGAGAAGATTTTAAAGCATCAAACTGTGTGGGTTCATGGCACTGCAAGTAAAATGTTTAAACCTTAGCTGAGGGAAGGTACGCCTGACAAGAGTTTACTAGAACATGTGCATATGTATTTGCTGTCGATCTATAAGGAAGAGCAGTTGCCAGGGCATTCTAGATTCATGGAAAGTGTTTGTGGAAGAAGAGAATGTTTCTGATTATAGTGGACAGGGGTCCACCCAGGTGAGTAAATAATCTACCACCCCACCATCCCTGTATGGGATTACCCCTTGCAGCTTGCCTTAGGATACACTAATCCCTGGTTTCTCCCCCCAGCAGAAGATTGGAAGGGGATTGTAGGGGAGACTGGGAGCGCCACCAGAGACTCATTGATTATAGAAATTGAAAATAAATCCCACCGACAACTACAGGAGGCAGTAAAAAAGGCAGAAAGGGAGCTAATACAAGCAGTGAAGGGCCAAAACTGGTAGCAGGGGCAAGGGGAGGGCCAGTGCGCACCTATAGGTACTGATCAATGGACAGCGGGACAGGTCCTCTTCAAGATCGATCGGTAAGACTAAAACAATCACCAGATTTTCCCCATCCAGATAGACCTAGATGGTAAGGGCTGCCCCAGGTCACAGGCAAAGGTTCACAATCCAGAGATGAGGGTGGGGTCTGGCAGTGGGATGTGAAGAGGACAATGATGGGTGGAAGTCAGAGGATTCAGAGGAGGTAACTCAATGGAGAAGCAGGCACCCACCGCGGTTCGATCGGATGGCCCTAATTAGAGCAAAGAAGCTAGTGGGGGTCAGCTTCCCTAAACAGTTGGATACACAGTTGCCATTGCTACAGAAGCGACCAGGGTGACCCCATTATGTGCCTTGATCGCACATGGATCCGATACGTTTAGCATGGACTCTGCTCTCCCTTACAGCAGGAGCTGGCAAGTGGAGTTGTGCCTCCAAAGAAACATATGGCAGGTATGGCTCTAGATGTGGGAGACATTAAAAGTTTGTTTGCTTCCATGTTGGGGGGAGCAGATAGACAAGATATGGAAAAAAGTGTGATATTCGGGAATAACGTTAAACAATACTGTGCATGATGGTGCCCAGTTTAATAACTATCGAGCACATGTGTGCAAGGTATTGAGAGACATGTATCCCAACGGAGCTAACATGAATTTCATCATGGCTAGCACAAAGAAAGCAGATGTGGACCCCACCTCTTACACAAAGCAGATACAGGAAATGTGATTATTAGAGACAGAGGAAGCGTGGGACAAAAATATTGTAATTTGTGACCACGTGTTACGTAAGGGCCTCCCTTCAGAGGTACAAGCAGGCTTTAATAAGGTGGTTGGAATAGAGGCTAAGTCATGGCCAAAAATACAGTCACACATAATACATTATTGCCATCAGAAACAGGAAAAGGGCAAGGATCAGATGGATAAAACACAGAGGACAGAAGTGAAGTTTGTGCAGAAAAAGTTAGCAAAGCTGAGCATGGAAGTTGTGGTAATAACTGGCAACACAGAAGGACCACCTGAACAAGGCCCCAAGCAGGGATGGAGAGAATGGCCCAGAGATCTTAGGATAGAAATGGGAGGTTTTCAGAGAGGAAGAGGATGTTTCCAAAGAGGTAGAGGGGGTACTATAGGAAGCCTGAGGCCCTGAGTGGGGATGCAATGTTGCATGAGAATGCAGGAGCAGTCCGACCATGCCCTTTAACTACAACATCCCAGTATACCACCCCACCTTTGACCCACAGCCCAATTTGCCCCATATAACCCAAGCCCTGCTGTTCATGCCGCAGGTCCCATAGAGCAGCAGGTGTAGCCAATTTTCACCCAGCCATCTACCCAGCTGTGGAATAAGAAATCCTTGCTACAGTGCAAAGGGACCCACTACATGGCTGCAAGTGTATTGGGGGCAATCTTTTCCCACTCAAACATTCACCCCCAATAGAACAGCCCAAAGAGAGCTTTGGTGTGCCCAGTACTATCAGTAACTGCTGACCCGGAACAGGTACCCCAAGTGGGGGTGAAGATAGGCGATCAAACATGCTCTTTTTTTACCGAAATGGGGACTACCAAATCCTGCATTTCAGAGGGAACGTTCCCAGTGTAGTGCACGATAATGGACACGCAGGGGTTCTTTGGGGTTATCACAGGATTCCTTTAATAGAAGACTTACCTATCACCATAGGTATGCACAAATGATTAGTTTCTTTATTGTATTCACTGGACACCCCAGATAATCTCCTGAGAATGGACATCATGAGCAAGCTGAACATGACCATTTTGTTCTCAGAGGAAGGGATAGACTGCTCCACACCACCTGGCATATATCAAACTAGGACTGTTGCAATTGAACAAGCATTGTGTGGCCATAGCACCCTGAGAGGAACACCACACCACTGTGAGAACCTGAAGGTGTCTGCCTAGCTAGTGCCCAGGGATCTGTCATCCAGGTGGCCAGGACACAGCCATCATTATTGGATCCAGTTCCCGGGGGTGGACCAGTGAGGGAGGGTCACCTGGATGGGTGGTCCTTGGGGAGTGGAAGTGGGACACTGACGGGTGAGACGGGGTATGCCCCTTCTTTCAACACCTTTTCCCCATCCTATGATGTAGGACATTCAGAAACACTGCCCATCTTTTTCAACATGAACACTTTTGCACACCACGAAAAACAACAGACTAACTCTAGAGCTGTTTACCTGACATGTCCCGACACAAAGGTTAGGCAGAGTCAGGCAGTTGACCAGAATCACACACACCTGACAGCCCTTTCTCTTCCCCACAAAAGGTGGAGCACAAGAGCACACTATGAGCAAGGCAGTCCGCATGACGAGAGAGCTATCCAAGCACGGCAGTTCAAGAGGAGGAGAAAGGTGGCGAGTATCGAAGGGGTGACAAGGAGAGAAGCGACCTTGCCCTTTCTGATCCAGACCCGTAAGGCCTCCACCGAAAGAAACATAAGACCGCGAATAATAGCCCGAGTGTGTTGCAGCAGATGTCAATGATACACAGAGCATGCCTACACTGATAAGCAGGACCGAGAGAGACACCTGCTACCATGGTACTGCATTTGACTCCAGATAGAAAAGCCAAGAGGTTCATCAATGCCCGTGAGTCTAAGCAGAACCGGTAAAGAAACCGAACTGTGTTGAATGAAAGTCGCAAAGTGGCACATTGAAGAAAGTTCAAAGAACTGTAAATTGATATGGGAATAACAGCTGCAGTGGGGTCCGGAACTATGTGGGTGCCCACTCGAGAGACTATGGTTGATCCCGTGTTGATTGAAACTACTGATACCAGAAGGCCATAGGAGAGCCGCAAAGTTAGGTCAAAGTGGTCATACAGGGGTCTTGCAAAATCCTCATACAGTCGAAAGTCTTTGACCGACAATTGAGAACGCAAGGGAAGTGCATTCTGCATCAGAAGAAAGTAAAGGGAATTGTGAAATGGCAAGAGTGAACCCAGCGGAAAGATGCCATTAAAGAGGGGTGAAGTCTAAAGTCCCAAGAAACAGTGTGTTGATGAAAGTGGGCCCAGTAGAGGGATGTACACTGTGACCTGTTTAAAAAGACATTAGGATTTGTGAGTGCTACGCCAGGAAGAGGGGGTTCCAGGGGTGAAGTGAAGAATCATCACCTTAAGTGCAATCTGAAAGACCTTATGTTTGTTATTGGAATCTATCAGATCCTTCAAAGCAGGAGAGACAATCTCTGAAGATCCTGATATAGATAAGAACTGTTTGAGGGGTCTGTGCCTGGAAGAGGGGGACCCAGGGGTGAAACCATCACCGAAGGTACATTTGAAACAGAACTTCTTTTGTTTGTTATTTTTGGAAGCCATAAGGTCCTTGGGGTCAAGAGACTGTATTTAGCTTATGTATTGGAAATGGGTTTATCTTAGTATAGGCTCTTTTATTTGACAAAAAGCCACTAGGACTGCCTTATTATTATTTGATGGTTGTAGCTTGCTCCCATCTTAGATTTAGGTTTAGATTAGGTGTTTTTCCAACCTACCTACATAGCTTAATAAACACCCTTGAACTGTGATCACTTGTGTCTGTCTATTCATCATACCATGCCTTCCTTACATCACCCAGATTTGTTTCTTTATGGGGTTACCATCCTGTTAGGACTGGTGCCAGGGATTAGAGACAACATTCAGTGCATACCTGCCGAATTATCGGTTCAGCATGAAAAGGTGGCAGGCGCCAACATCACGTTACATTTGGAATCAGTAATCACCCAGGTAGAAATGGTAATCCTATCTGGTTTGGATGAGGATGATCTTAAACAATGCACAGTTTTATGCATTGACCCAACACAGCTGATGTGTCTGATGAATGATATGATATGATATGGCATTTATAACGCGCCTATACACAAGTGTTTCAAGGCGCGACGAGGCAGGGGGTTTGGGGGGAACAAGGGGAGACAGACAACGATCCTACTAGGCCAGGTGTCATTCAGATCATGCAAGTGCAAGGGTAGAGGGGAAGGGAAAAGTGCAAGGGGAAAGGGAGAGGGGAAAGTGCAGGGTTAGTAGAATACAAGATAAATAATAAGGGCCAGCTGGTGGCAAGTGCAGGGTAAGTGCAGGGAGGGGGGGCTGTCGGGATACAGAGACAGTCCCACAGTGTAGGGGTTGCCAGGGAGGCAGTGCAGGTAAGAGTGGCTGGGCCAAGGACCGAGATCGGTGAGTGGCCCAGTTGCAGATTCAGTGCTGGTTCAGTGATTTTAGCAGGGGAGAGGGGGAGAGAAAGCGGAGGCAAAGAGAAAGGTTTTGAGGTGCTTCCGGAACCGCAGATGGTTCTCCTCAAGTTTCAGGGAGGCAGGACGGCTGTTCCAGAGGGAGGCCCCTGCTGTGGAGAGAGATATACCCCCAACTCGTTGCTTGGAGAAGCGGCTGACCCTGAGGGAGTTGGAGGTGGATGAGCGAAGGGCTCGAGAAGGAAGATATTTAGGAAGAGAGAGTTGAAGGTATTTTGGCCCAAGGCCCCAGAAGGCCTTGTGGACAATGCAGAGGGTTTTGAACTTAATCCTCACATCCACTGGGAGCCAGTCTAGTGATTTCAGTCCTGGAGAGATACGGTCCCTGGGCTTGAGGCCAAGGACAAGTCTCGCAGTCCTGTTCTGGATGAGTTGCAAAGGGCGGAGAGTAGAGGCAGGCAGATTTAGATAGAGGCTGTTACAGTAGTCCAGCTTTGAGAGGACCAGGGCTCTAGAGACAGTGAGCTTCTGGGGGAAGGAGAGGAAAGGAAGGATACCTCTGAGGAGGTGTAGCTGGTAGTGTGACTTCTTAGAGACATCAGAGATGTGAGGAGAGAAGGAGAGTGTGGAGTCGAAGATGACCCCAAGGTTGTTTGCCTTGCAGGTAGCAGCAGGAAGAGGGCCAAGAGAGGCCGGCCAGAGAGCTGCAGGGAAGGAGGGAGTGGGTGTGCTGATGAGTAGAATCTCAGTCTTACTGGCATTAAGGCAGAGGTCGTTGGCTGCACACCATTCATGGATAGCAGAAAGACAGTCAGAGATGAGGGAAGGGGAAGAGGAGGCCGAAGGTAGTCTGAAAATGAGCTGGGTATCATCCGCATAGCACTGAAAGTTGGGACAGAGAGCGGGGATGCGGTGGGCAAGAAGTGCCAGATACTGGTTGAACAGCCAGGGAGATAGGTTAGATCCCTGGGGGACACCACAGGTGGAAAAAAAGATGTCAGAGGTGAAGGATCCCAGTTGGACCTGGGAGGGTCGATTGGAGAGGAAAGAGGTCAGCCACGCCAGAGCCTGACCAGTGATACCCAGGTTATCATGGAGACGGTTGAGCAGGATGGTGTGGTTGACAGTATCAAAGGCAGAAGAGAGATCGAGCAAAATGAGAATACATGGGGTGTTGGAGTCAAGGTTTGAGAGCAGGTCCTCACGGATGTTCAGGAGAGCTGTTTCTGTGCTTCTTGCAGCTCTGAAGCCAGACTGATGGTCATGAAGACTACCAACAGAATCAGCATGGAGATTAAGCTGGGAGAGGGCCAGTTTCCCCAGGAGCTTGCCCAGGAAGGGAGTGATAGAGATTGGGCGATAGTTAGCCGGGCACGAGGGGTCAGAAGAGGGTTTCCTAAGAAGGGGGTGCACAAGGGAGTTCTTGAGGGGGGATGGGAAGACTCCAGAGGCAAAGGAGTGATGGCAGAAGTCAGCCAGGGCAGGAGCCAAGGAGTCGATGTGGTCCTTGATAGTTTTGGAGGAACATGGGAGGACCTGTTTTGATGAGACTTTCATAGATCGGACTTGTCTCGAAACCTTGTCAGCAGAAAAAAGGGGAAAGGCAGAGAAGGAGGGAGGAGGGGTGGCTGCAGAATGGCTGTTCGAGGACACTGTAAAACGAGGTGGAGAAAGTATTTCAAATCTCCATAGTCTGCTAGGTAATAGTATAAAACAGAGAAGTACTGCACACCCTGCTTCTTTCCAATATATTATTGTCACACCTGCAGGACGATCTAGGGAAGGTGATCAACCAGTTGTGGGCCAGTGACCCACATGATATAAGGCTGCTAAATAGCATACGGGTGGTTTGCTTTAAGCTAAAACCAGGTGCATGTTTTCCCCGGGTGAGAGTGTATCCCATGTCAAAAGAGGCAGAGGAGGGGATTCAGTCCACCATAGTGGCCTTATGGCAACACAGTATAATACAGCCATCAGAATCACCATGCAACACAGCCATTTATCTTGTGAAAAAAAGCAAAAGGGTCAAATAGAGGATGGTTCAGGACATGCACCCATTGAACAGCCCTGTTGAAGCGGAATTCCCAGTAGTCCCCAATCCTGCCACAATCCTGTGTAACATCTCCATGGAAGCAACCTATTTTACAGAGACAGAACACAACATTTAATTTTCCACCATCCCATTACACCATGAGCCCCAGCCCCTTACAGCATTTACTTAAAGCGAGCAGGGGTTTCAACACACTCATTTGCCCCATGGGTACTGTGAGACCCCCAGTATTTTCAGCAGGGTGTTGCAAAGGGATCTAGGGAACTTGAAAACACAGAGCAGTGATTCAGTATGTGGACGAAATCTTGGTCTGTAGCACGCCAGAAGTGCTATGTAGGACTGACTCAGTGAAATCTTTGTCCTTATTGGCAGAGAAGGGTTACAAAGTAGACAAGGATAAACTGCAGTATTGTCAGCAGAAGTTGTGTACCTAGGGCAGATAATATCCTTGTCAGGAAGAATAATAACTCCAGAAAGTGCTGCAGCAGTGTAAAACACATCACAGCCTAGCACGTTCAAACAGATGGAGCATGGATATTTGACTATTCAACATATACCAAACCCTTGTTGCTAGGGCTAAAGGAGGCACAGAAAGCAAATGGGCTGGTTCTTTGGACAGACCAGATGATTTAAATATTTCAAGAGCTAAAAAAGTTGATCAGTACTGCCCCTGTCCGAGCTACACCAGGTTATAAAAGCAGTTATTTCTGTTTTCACATTGTAACGGGCAGGTGATGAGGGCTGTCCTCACCTCACTGGGACATACGCCTCTGGCTTATTTCAGCGGTCTTCTGGACCCCATAATGCAGGGTCACTTCGCATGTCAGCACGCTCTGGCAGCCGCTACATTCCCCATTACCATGGGATGCCCTGTCACCCTTTAAGTGGAAATTGCACTTTTCGCAATCCTGGAGTAAAAATAATCCACTCTCATCACCCAACGAGCATCAGGGTATGAGGTTATTCTGTCATATCCTCCATCTACATCATGAGGTGTCACACTATTAAGAGGGGTAGGGTCTCTTTGTTGACCGTTCATTGATGATTGATCAGAGCAATGGGATCAGGCACACAGGAACAGTAGTAATGAGCTTGGAATCAGGAGAATACAAAGTGTTAGCTAGGGTACCATTGCCCTCGCACTACTCTGTGCAAGCGGCAGAACTCGTAGCCTTCATAACATAATTAGAACTATCCCAAGGCTGCCCCACTACCATTTACTCTGATTCAGCTTGAGTCACATTCACAGTACACTCTGGCCTCTCCAGATGGTAGCATGCCACGCTCCTTTGCAGGTTAATAGATGCATTAGCGCTCCCTACAGCATTTGTTATAGTAGAATGCGCAGCACACTCAAACAACACAGACCCATTTGCTCATGGCAACCGCGGATCAGACTTGGCAGTGAAGGAAGCAGCATATTTGGTTAACCTCATTGACATGGTGTCCTCTGCAAGGTCCTTACAGCAGGTAACTTCTGTGCTACCTGTACAGCAAGCAGACATTACAGTCCCATACAGTGCCCTTCCCTGGCTCAGCTTACTGAGCTGCAAGCTCAAGTTCATCAGCAGGAGAAATAGTTATAGACAATGAGGGGGTGTTCCCCCTCCCCTACAGACCTCATATGGAGACATGACATTTCAGGGAAAGCAGTTATACCCTGATAATTGTTTACCGTAGCTCTCGAGCAGTTACACTTTCCAGTACACATGTCCAAAGAATACATCGCTGTCGATTTGGAAGAAGGGCAGTTCATCTCAAATCTCCAGGAGCTTGTTGCAGATTTCATATCAAATTGTATTACTTGTCAAAGGTACACCACAGGTTGTACTCTCAGAATGCTTAAGGTGACATTGCCCCACCCTTCGGGGCCCTTCTGACACCTACACATTGACTATATGGACATGATTAACAGGTGCAGTTAACTTTCATTCTCTAATTGTTGTGATTTGCCCCTTCTCACGATGGATCAAAGCAGGTCCCTGTATTCACCCGCATTCACCCTGATGCCAAATCTGCAGCCAACTTTCTAGTGCAAGAAGTGTTTCCCCGATGGGGGATTAGTGATGTTATAAGGTCTGACAACGGATCACATTTTTTAAATTAAATGTTTAAGGAAAAGCCCATTTGCTCGGTATAAAACACAAACTGTGCTCTATTTATCACACACAGAACAATAATATAGTAGAGTACATGAATGGTTTGTTGAAATTAAAACTGGTGAAGTTATGTGATACACTAAAAAAGCCATGTTTGCACTGTTTGCCTCTCGCTCTCATTGTGCTGCGAAATCAGCCAGGGCCTCACCATCACCTTACCCTGCATTAAATAATCACAGGCAAGAAGCTGCACACTCCTCTCACAACTGCATGGACATCCTCTGATGCACACAATTCTGCGCACATTTTATGGAAAGAGTTCCATGGAACCTTAGGAAGCTAACCAAATCTGTCAGGTTTATATCTCACCTGGTAGTGCCCCATTTCAATGATCATGATCAACCAGTAGATAAGACATCACCAGAATGACAGGAGTCATTGCAGCCTCTGAAACAACAACTCCTCCCAGGCGATCGTGCCTTTGTTGGAAACTTCATCCGCAAGTGGAAGGATCTGAAATTCGAAGGACCTCTCGTGGTTGTCTAAGACAGTCCCACAGCCGTCAAGGTTTCTGACAAAAAGTCATGGATCCACCGCAATGATTTCCGGAAAGCAAAGAGTTACCCGTCTGCCCCCAGCAGTAGCAGGAGGAAGAAGAAGGGGGAGTACTGTAAGGAAGGGATGGCATCAACAGTAAGACAGACACAAGTGACCACAGTTCAAGGGTGTTTAATGAACTTCAAAAAGGGTGTGATAAATGCCTATCTAAACCTAAATCTACAGATGGGTGTGAGCTATGACCATCAAATAATAATAATGCCATCCTATTGGTGTCTTGTTAAAATAAAAGGGCCTATACTAAAAAAAACTATTGGCAATCCTTACCCCTAAATACAAATTATGTGGGGAATAATGTTATGAAAAAGATAGAAGTGTTCAAAAATTGTATGTCAAGTTTTTAGGCCATTGGCCTCCCTTCCCCATGTTTTCAGAACAGGATAATGAGGTTCACTTGAGCATAGCACAGTCTCTGGTTTCTTTAGCACAAGCTTACAGTTCATCAACATCAGGTCCTTCAGAGCGTAAGTCTCCTTGCTTCTCAAAGTCTCTTCACTCAAAGGGCCTGTTGCAACCAAATAAACAAGTTATTTTCTTCTTCAGATTTTCACAAGTATTCACACCGGGTGAGTCACTCTCCACCCCGGATCGCCTTCAGCCGGGCTCAGATCCTTTTAACATCAAATTTTGCACAGGCTTCCCTCTGCCGGGCTCAAGCCTGTCTTTCACCTTTCACTTTATCAAACAATGTTCATAGGTTATTCTTTTTCATGTGACTCATGGTTTACCCTGGACCCCCCTCAGCCGTGCTCAGATACCTTCAACACAACTGGTCTCCCTCACCCGGGCACAGACCAATGTATATTTTTCATCAAGTATTGAAGATTTTCGAATCTGCACATGGTTTGGCTTGACCTGGTGGCAGGACCATCTCGATTTCACAATTCTCTTTCTTTTAGTGTTCGCACCCTTTTGGTTGAATAACTAAGAGAGACTTTCGAATGAGCACCCACATGATGCCGGCCCACTCTGTATATGGTATTGTATCTTAGCTTCAAAGTTCATTCACTCAACTTCTGTTTTAATAATCTTTGTTATACAATGTTGCTGCTTGCAACCTTGGCTTCCACACAGAACGGTTGCTATCAGTCTCCCCAACTCACCGGCTATGCTGACTTCAGTGGTGCTGCTTTGTTGTAGGAGCCAAGGACAGTACCATGACGGCAAACGCTTCTCCCCACCTTGACTATCGACACGGGAGAGCACCGGGTACCTCTGACACACAATGCAGGATTCTTCAGCTTTAATTCCAGGTCTTACATTTCCTATTCTCGAAGGCTCATGAAAGATACAGTCTTATGGTGAAAAGGTCAAGGGCACTTCCCTCCTTGCAATCCTCTTCAGTCTTGTCATCTTCCGCCTTGTATTAAACTGCCATCTTGGAACTGCTGCTTGCTCGTGTGCTTTGACTCGCTCAGAGTGTGCTTTTTATCCGTGAGGGGAAGTGTGATAGAATTCAGGTGTGTTATAAGGATCAGTAATTGCCTGACCCTGCCTGACCATTGTATTGGGACATGTCAGGTATACGACTCGGGTGTTAGTCCATTTTCGCTCACAGTGAGTTGTCTGTGGGAAAGTGTTTGTGTCAGAAAAGAGGGGGGTTGATTCCCTATGTAACCTACCTGGTGAGATGGGGTAAAGGTGTTACAGGGCAGGGGATACTGCGTCTCACCATCCTGTGTCGCACTTCCACTCCCCGAAGACTCCCCATCTAGGTGATCCTCCCACACTAGTCCACCCCCAGGAACTGGATCCAAAAGATATGGATGTGTCCTGGCCACCTTGATGACCAATCCCCGGGGACTAGTAGGTGAGACACCTTCACGTTTCTCAAATACCCTTACTCCAAGAGATGTAGCCGCACCTGCTTCACAGGAGAACTGAGAAAGCAAATCTACATTCTCCTGGTCTTTACCTTTTCGGTGTTCCACAGTGAAACAGTTGGGCTGCAGATCTAAGAAACATCACATTACAAAAGGGTTGGAGTGTTTTAATGACTAATCCAAACTTGTGGAGAATGGTCCGTGATGAGTGTGAACTTTCTTCTTAAGAGGTCAAATCTAAAGTGGATAATGGCCCACTTGATGCCAAGGGCTTCTAATTCCAGCACAGAGTATTTTTTTCATGTTGGAAAAGTTTGTGACTCTAAACAAGATGGGATGTTCTAATCTATCGCATACTTGTGATAGGACTGCTCCTAACCCTGTGAGGGAGGCGTCCGTTTGCAATACAAATTCCTTTGAGAAATCTACTGCCTTTAGAAATGGGTTCTGACACAGGGTTTGTTTTGAGGTGTTGTGATATATATCATCCTCGCCAGTCCAATGAAGTTTCTGGGTTTCGGTGTTCTTAAATTTATCGGTGTTCTTAAATGCATAGCTGTTTCTCCCAAAAGATTGGGATAAACCTACGGTTATGTATTGTATTTTATTGTTTATTTATATAGCGCCTATACACAGGAAAGTGTTTCAAAGCGCTCAAGGAGGGTGAGAACAAGGGGGGAAAAAGAACAGTCACTCAGAGACCTTGAAATTCTGAGAAGATAATAGTGTGGACAGGCAGAGTAAGTGCGTAAAATACATTTAACACATTGCATTTGGGTCGTGCAAGTGCATAGAAGGTCACAGGGAGGGGGAGGTCCAAGTGCACCCAGTCGGCGGAGAGTGGGGAAAGTGCAGAGACAGACACTATCTTGGGTTATTCTAAGTGAAGTGAGGGTGAGTGGGACAGGGGCCCAGAGGCAAGTGCAAGAGAGGACTGGCGGGGGTGCCAGGGACCCATGAGACTCTGAGGTACACCAGGTGGCCAGTCAGCAAGCTGTAAGGAAGAGGAGCGGGAGATGGAAAGAGCAGAGGGCTAAGTTAGCAGGGTAGAGGGAGAGCAAAGGAAGAGCAGAAGAAGAAGTTCTTGAGGAGCTTCCGGAACATAAGAAGGTCAGGCTCAAGACGGAGCGTAGCAGGGAGGCACCTGCTGAGGACAAGGATCTCCCTCCAAATCTCTGCTTAGAAAACCGTCTCACTCGCAGAAGGTTGGAGTTAGATGAGCGGAGGGCCCGTGAGGGACAGTATTTAGATAGACAGTGTTGCAGGTAGGTAGGTCACAGGTCCAGGAAAGCCTTGTGGACAATGCAGAAGATCTTGAACTTGATTCTTGCAGCCACAGGGAGCCAGTGAAGGGAGTTCAGCACCAGAGAGATGCAGTCCTTGGGCTTGAGGCTATTCTGGATGAGTTGCAGGTGGTGCAGGGCAGAAGGAAGAGGCTGTTGCAATAGTCCAGTAATACCCTATTAACCCTGTAAAGGCTCTGCGATCTCTTTTAGTTTTAGGTGTTGGGGTATCTAAGATGGCTTACACTTTCTCATGTTGAGGTTGTACATTACCATTCCCTACAAAGAAACTGAGGTATTTCACAGATGACTGGGCCAGTCTGGATTTGGAGGGATTAGAAGTTAAACCTCTCTGAGGACTCTCATAATAGTAAAACTATGGAAAAGGTGGTCCTCCCAGGTTTTACTATAAATGATATCGTCAATATAAGCTCCACAGAAATCAGAGTAGGGTTGCAATATTTTGTCCATGAGGCGTTGCAAAGTGGCTGGAGCCCTGTGTAACCCAAAAGGGAGGACTTTGAATTGAAATAGTACTAGGGGCATGAGAAAGCTGTCTTTTCCTTATCAGACCCATATACTGGGACCTGCCAGTACCCTTTTGTTAAGTCTAGGGTGGATAGAAATGTGGCGGTTCCGAGTTTATCAATTAGGTCATCAATGCGTGGCATGGGATAGCAATCAAAGTCGGAAATGGCATTAACCTGACGGAAATCTATGGAAAACCTCCAGAAATAGTCAGGTTTGGTGTCCAATACGATAGGGGAGGACGAGGGGCTCGAAGAAGGCTTGATAATATTTTCTCTTACTATCTTATTCACGTCCTCAACCACTATCTGTTTGCAGGCTTCTGGGAGTCTATACTGTTTTAGATAAACCACTTTTCCCTTAGGTATTCTAATATAGTGATAGGTGCCTTTTACTCTTCCTGGTTTTGAATAGATCAGAAAATTATATGATATGAGTTGGCATTTATAACGCACCTATACACAAGTGTTTCTAGGCGCGGCAAGACAAGGAGGGGGAAACAAGGGAGGACAAAATAACGATCTTACTAGGCCAAGTCTCATTCAGATTGTGCAAGTGTGAGGAAGAGTGAATGGGAGAAGTGCCGGGGGGGGGGGTGGGGGTGCAGTTAACTCACAAGTGCAGCCAGCGGATGTCTCATAAGTGCAGAGAGAAGGGACTGTAGGGTTGTAGATACAGACCATTAAGTGCTCAGGAGCCTGGAGGCAGTGCAAGGGCAACTGGACATGCAGGAGCCTAGACCTGAGATCAGAAGGTGACTAGGTGACCAGTGCTCGGAGCAGTTGGGTGCATCAAATGGGGAGAGGAAGAGAGAAAGCGAAAAAGAAGGTCTTGAGTTGCTTCCGGAACCGGAGGTGGTTCTGCTCAAGTTTGAGAGAGGCAGGGAGGCTGTTCCAGAGGGAGACCCAAGCCGAGGAGATAGATCTGCCCCAAACTGAGAGAAGCGTCTGACCCTCATAGAGTTGGAAGTGAATGAGCGGA
The DNA here is from genome assembly GCF_040938575.1 of Ambystoma mexicanum. NCBI lineage: Eukaryota > Metazoa > Chordata > Amphibia > Caudata > Ambystomatidae > Ambystoma > Ambystoma mexicanum. The sequence continues at coordinate 290,260,321 of NC_090936.1, read as the reverse complement.
GAGCTCGAGAAGGAAGATGTTTTGGAAGAGAAAGTTTCAGGTAGAGCGGTCCCAGGCCCCAGAAAGCATTGTGGACAATGCACAGGGTCTTGAAGTGTATCCTTGCAGCTACGGGCAGCCAGTGAAGAGATTTCAGAGCTGGAGAGATACAATCCCTGGGCTTGAGGCCAAACACAGGTTTCGCAGTTCTGTTATGGATACATTGTAAAGGAGAAAGAGTAGAGGCAGGAAGATTTAGAAAGAAGCTGTTGCAATAGTCCCCAGCCTAGAGAGGACCAGAGCTCTGGAGACAGTGAGCTTCTGAGGGAAAGTGAGAAAAGGAAGAATACCTCTGACAAGGTGCAGCTGATAGTTTGACTTCTTAGAGACGTCAGAGGTGTCAGGAGAGAAGCAGCGGGTGGAGTCAAAGATGACACCACAGTTGTTAGCCTCACAGGAAGGAGCAGGAAGAGAGCCCAGAGTGGGTGGCTAGAGAGAGAGAGAGAGAGAGAGAGGAACGGAGGGAGTGGGTGTCCCAATGAGGAGGATCTCAGTCTTACTGTTATTAATGCAGAGATCATTGCGGCACACCATTCCTGAATTGCGGCCAGACAGTCTGGTATGACAGAAGAAGCAGAGGTGACTGAGGGGAGCCTGTAAGAGAGCCAAGTGTCACCTGCATAACATTGAAAATTGGAGCAGAAAGTAGCGATGCAGTGGGCAAGAGGTGCCAGGTAGTGGTTGAAGAGCCAGGGAGATAAGTTAGACCCCTAGGGAACACCACAAGTAGAGAGAGAGATAGAAGAGAGGAAAGACTCCAGTTAGACCTGAGATGGTCAGTCGGTGAGAAAGGAGGTCAACCAGGCCAAGGCCTGATCAGTAATACTAAGGTTGTCCCAGAGATAATTGAGAAGGATGGCATGGTTGACCAGATTGGAGAACAAGTCTTCACAGGCATTCAGGACAGCAATTTCCATGCTTCAGGCAGCTCTGAAGCCAGACTGGTGGTCATGGAGGTAACCAACAGATTCAGTATGTAGATTAAGCTAGGAGATGGCCAGCTTTTCCAAGCGTTTGCCCAGGAATGGAGTGATCGAGATTGGGCAATAGTTAGCCAGAGAGGAAGGATAGCCCGATGTGACTCCATCTTTTAGATCATAGGGAATGCCTCAGGGTACCTGGTTGCATAGTCGACAATCGTGAGGTCTTATTTGTTGCCCAGTCTAGATGTTTCTAGAGGTCCAATAATTCTAGAAAAAGGCACTTCTATGATTGGTAAAGGATTCAGAAGGGCAGGTAATGGGATGTGAGTGCTGTTTTTTTGACATATGTCACACTTCTGAATAGATGTATTTACTTCAGTGTGGATACCTGCGCAGTAAAACTTCTACTGATATGTGCCTGGGTTTTGGACTGTCCCAAGTGTCCCCTGGTTAGATGGAAATTCGCAGTCCCTAGTACAACCTTTCGGTGGGTTTTGGGGATTACTAATTGTGTCTTTTCTGAGCCTTCTGTAGATGTTTCTTTTCTATATAGCAAATCTTCCATTAAGAAGAAAAAAGGTGTCCCCTTCTTTATACTTTCTCCTTCTGCAATAGCTTGTAAAAAAGCTTCAGCAAGAGCTGGATCATTTTGCTTGGCAAAGCCTAGGTCGGGATATATGGTAGGCTCTTCTCCCTTTCTTCCTTCAATTTTAGAAGGTTTATCAGCTTCCCCAAAACCTAATGTACCTCTGTCTGTTTTGTCTGGTTCACTTCTTTTAAAATGAGGAAATTGGGCCTTTTCCAGAATTCCTTGAGCAATTTGGTCCCAACGATGTACTTTGAATGTGATTTCGCCATGATTCTGTAGAAGAACCTTTACACCTTTCCGGAAGTCGGGTTCGATGATGCCTGCTAGCATGTCTATACTGAATTTCCAAGCTAGTCCGGATTTTGGGGACAACCTTATGTAACACCGCGAAGGGTGTATCAAAACTAGATCTGTAGGAATCATTCCTCTTTTCCCAGGGAGATAATAGCCTCTATACTGCTGCAGATATCAAAGCCTATTGATTCTTTCAAACAGAGGGGCTCTATGACTAAGCTTCCGAAATTGTAGGGTTCCCCAATTTGTTTTAGGTGAGTCACATCGCACGCCTGACACATATGTAAGGAAGGCATGGTGTCAAAGTAAGACAGACACAAGTGATCACAGTTCATGGGTGTTTATTTAACTTTTATCACGGGTGTAAAAAATGCCTCTCTAAACCTAAATCTAAGATGGGAGCAAGCTATGACCATCAAATAATAATACAGTCCTAGTACAGTCTAGTCAAATAAAAAGGGCATATACTAAAAACAAATGATTGCCATTCCATACAGCTATGCTACAAACGAGTGTGGGATAATGTTCACAAAAAGAAAGAAGTGTTCACAAAATGATAAGTCAGGAGGCTTAAGCCATGGGTTTCCCTTCCCCATGTTTTTAGCACGGGAAAAGGTGGGTCTCTCAAGCACAGCACACTCTTGAGCTTCTTCGGCAGAAGGTCACGGTTCCTTTTGCCAACATCAGGGCCGTCTGTGCCCAAGTCGCTTTTGTGTAAAGTCTCTTGCTTCATAGGGGCCGATTCACCATAAACAAACAACAAAGAAAAGTTCCTTCCCAAATAGTTAAACCAGACGATTTACTCTATGTCTTGGATCCCCCTCACCCGGGCTCAGATCCTTACTTCACAATTAGCTTCCCTCAGTTGGGTTCAGACCAACTATAATTCACAGGCAAACCTCAGCCGGCTTCACATTTGCCACAACAATATCTTTGCAGGTGAGTTTTACTCTACACCCTTGATCCTCTTCCAGGCTCAGATCCCCTTTTGACAATTAGTCCCCTCAGCCGGGCTTAGACCAATTTCAGTTTGTAGACAATCGAAGACTTTCGAATGTGCACGGGCCTCCCATTAACCCGCTGCAGGACTACTTTGTTTTCATTGTTCAATAATATTTTACACGCTGTGGGGCTGGGGGATACCGAACAGAGACCTTCGAGTGAGCACCCACGTGGCGTCAGACCACTCTGTATCTGGTACCTATTGTGGTTTCATAGAATTCAATTGCACACAAGTTCTTTATTCATACAATGTTGCCGCTTGCAACCTTGAGCGTCACACAGTTTCTCCCAACTCACCGGCTGTGCTGAAATCGTTGACGTTGCTTTGCTGTCAGAGTCAAGGATAAAACCAGGCTGGCAATCGTTTCTCCCCGCCTTGGATATCAATGCGGGAGGGCCCAGTGTACCATTGACAGATGCTACACTGCTCGTCAGCTGTGAATCCTGGTCTTATGTTTCTTTTCCTTAAGGCTTCTAGAAAGTTGAGATCCTTTCTTGAAAAGGGTAAGTGTAATTCCCTCCTTGTTGTCCTCTCTGGTCTCGTCGACATTTTCCTCGATTTAAACTGCCATCCTGTTATAGCTGCTTCCTTGTATGTTTGGCCTTGCTCAGAGTATGCTATTGTTCTCTGCCTTTTATCTGTCTGGGGAAGTGTGATGGAAGTCAGGTGTGTGTGTAGTTATCAGTAATTGCCTGACTCTGCGTTGCGCTTGTGTTGGGAAATGTGAGGTATACGGTTCTAGTGTTAGGGCCTCATTACAACCCAGACGTTAAGGGTTTAATGGCGCCTTCGGCGCTGTTAACCCTTAACACCTGATTACCATTTTAACGCCTGCTTTTAGCAGGTGTTAAAATGCAAGGCGCTAACCCGCCTTGGTGCTAATTACGGCACCGTAATTTACGGTGCCGTAATTAGCGCCTTCCCCACTCCCATTATGCCCTATGGGGCAAAAATGGGAATGGGGAAGGGTAAATGGGGAATGGGGATTTACCGCCCCACTCACCTTGGAATGGGGCGGTAAATCCGCCATCCACCATGGTGTAAACACAGTTTACACCATGGTGGTAAAGGAGGGAACTTACCGCCTGGGTTGTAATGAGGCCCTTAGTCTGTTGTCTCTCATGTTGGACTGTCGGTGAGAAAGTGTTTGTGTCTGAAAAGGGAGCGGCAGTTTAGTTTCTCCTACTGGTAGGATGGGGAAAAGGTGTCATAAGGAAGGGGATACTGCATATCACCTTTCTGTGTCCCACCTCCACTCCCTGAAGACACCCCATCCAGGTGATCCTCCTGCACTGTTCCATCCTCAGGAACTGGATCCGATAGCAATGGCTGTGTCCCAGCCACCTGGATGACAGATCCCTGGGGTCTAGTGGGTGAGACACCTCCAGGTTTCTCACAGTACAGATCAAACACAAAAAGAATATTGGTATACTCTGCTAGGAGGCAGGAAGACAGCTGTGGGTTCTTGTTTGGGTTATGTGTATTTTCTGGGCAAGGGGGTTCTAGCATTGTGCGCGCTTTAAGTGATTTTTAGAATTACCTTGCTTAGTGAATTGGTGACCTCACCTGTAGGTTTGTGCATAGGATTTGGAGAGTATGAGGTTGTGTGGCAATGGTTTTGAGAAACAACAAAACACTGAAGGGCTAGAAGGAGGAAGTGTGTGGAGAGAAGGAAGGGGAATTTGGAAGAACGAGAGTAGCAAAAGGAGGGTAGATCAGTGGGAGACAGGAAAAGGAACACCAAGGCATGAAAGGAAGAAGACAGAGTGGGGTTTAAGTATCTGTAAGGAACAACCCTACAATCCCTTCAGAACTAACATCATATACAGATAGGCAGAAGATAGATAGAAAGATAGATAGATAGATAGATAGATAGATAGATAGATAGATAGATAGATAGATAGATAGATAGATAGATAGATAGATAGAAGGCAATTGCATGAAGGCCGTCATTGACAGAATGAAAGACCATAGATAGAAGGAGTCAATAAGCTCTATATGCTAACCGAGGAAGTAAGGACACTTAGGCTAGGGAGGAAACTGCTTCATCTAGACAAGAGTGTGAGGGACGTCCCTTAGCGCCTTGCCTAAAAACTCAATAACAACCCTTGAGCCATCTTTGGGAGTTGAAGTGTTCTTTAGGTCATCTGTGAGAAGAAATTATTCTGTATGAGTGGCTTATAGAGGACTTCGTGCAAATTGCTTTATTTTGCATTACGATAAGGCATCCATCATGTTACAACTGTAATAAACCCACAGAAATGTGTAGATTCTGCAATAAAGGACAGATGGGAATGTTGGTGCTGTTATCCTCTGTAACAGCGCCTCGATGCCTTATGGGCTGCAAGTGCGCTTAACAAATGCAAATAAATAAAATAAATAAAGCTTGCAAGACAGTCATCAATGTGCTTCTTTGTAAACACACCTGACCTAGGCGATTAAATAATTAAACAAAATTTGGCACGTCCGTTGTGCAAACAGGTGGCCGGAATAAGGAACATGCACCCCGGGGTGACTAGAGATTTTAAAGATTGAGATCCGAAGTTATGCATTCAAATGTATGCTTACAACACACATCTTAAAAAGGAATAAATCCCTGAGCATAATCTATTTATGACTGAGTTCCCTTGAGTATGCCAACCACAAATCTTTTTAAATACATGGATTAACAGAGTGATTTTCAGTATCCCATAATATATATATTTTGGGGGCATCTTGCTTATGCTACACGAGTGCCAGCTCCCTTCAAAAACTATGTTCTCATGCATCCCCTACACATGCCCAGTCCCATGATAACAACAACACTAGGGGCCTTATTATAAGCATGGCGGTCCGGGAACTGCAGTACAAGTAAGCATGCCGGTACCGTAGCTCCCACACCGCCATACTACGAGCTGTGCTCCCGGGCGCCTGTCAGCCCGCCAGGTCTGGCCTGGCTGGCAAAGCAGCACCCACGAGCACAGCATGTCGGATGCACCGGCACTGTCGTTGACGTTGCATCTGACGTCCCCATTACCATTGAGCCCTGGAATGGGGACTGACAGGCACCCAGCAATGCAGGAATTACCAGGACTGGCAATATCAGAATTACCCGGTAATTCCTTATTGACGGGTGCCGGAAAAAATGCAACTCCAGTGCCAGCCGTGACTGTTTTACAGGCACGGCTACCGCCAGGGTTATAATGAGGACCTATGACCCTCTACCACCCTTCATTATTAAAAATTTCATATCAATCAACCCTTCCCTCCCTTCACCCCCTCCACCTCAACCACACGCTCAGACTCTGGTGTAATGATCTCCCTCATTTCCTCATGATTCCCATGGTAACGCTTTACAGAATCAAAACATCCACGTGGGTGCTGAGCCCACCTTTCACCAGGCTCTTAAAGTGCCCACCCTGGTGAAATGTACTGAAAAGAAAAATACGCCTGTATCCCTGTCAAAAGGACAGAAGTCCATGCTGCACCGCACTGGAGCCTGGTAATCTGGGCTTCATAAGCACCTATGCAATGACTTTTTTCGTAATAGTGTCCACGTAAAAAAGGCAGTCATAAAAATGCCTGTAGGCGAAATGACATGGAACCGTTATGGCAACATTAGTGTATATTTGACCATAGTACAGTGGGGCCAGGAAGTCAAACAGAGCAAATAATTGTTCGACTCTGCAAATCAAGCAGATGGCATTAAAAATCAGTTCGGGTGCACACCACCAACCCTCCCTGTTTATCGTACATGCATGTGCATTTTCGGGGTAATACCTCAGATTACAGTGTGCCTTTCCTTCCCAGCAAGGGATACAATTGCTTTGCAAGAAAGTTCAGAATTAAAATCTAACACACAAATAGGAACTATTCTGCGGTAATGTAAGGTCTTTGCATCAGCATGTAGAAATGTGCTGAGTCTGGGGCCATCCGACAGAATACTGGAGACTAATGACTTGAGCAGCCTCTCTGACCTCCCCACCCACTGTAGTTAATTATCTGCAGTAAGTGACAACTCGTCCGCCCACCCTGCTCACTGAGGCGAGTGCCGAGGTCCTCCAGCCTCAATCAAGGCAGCTGCTCTAAAGTGAACATGGATGCCTCTGGCAGGCAAGAAGCAGTAACTAGCCATATAGAAGAACATGGATGGATTAGACTGTTCAGTGTACTTTAAGAGTGCCTTAAAAGGCGCCACCGTCAAGTTTATAGGACTGAGTTATAAAATAAATCGGACATCGACTCAAAGTGCAAAGGATGCACTTGAATTGTATTCCTTATTCTTTGAACTTGACAACACAGCTTATTCACAAAGACGCATACTGATTTCTAGTGGGGTGGGGAGGTGTACACCAGTTCGAAGGATGTGCTGGCTATTATTTTCTGGCATATGCCCCCAACCACACTGTATTTACAGGCTGGGAGGAGTGAACGTTAAAGGGCCCGTCATGGCGAGATGTTTTGGAAAGAAAAATGCATTTCTCTCACAGTCACAGGGAAAGAAATGAATGCGGGGCACCAGTGGTTCAATTCCTGAGATCAAAAGAATGCACAGCTGGGTCAGAAAACTTCCTCTTAACATTGCACATCCCCTTGCACTTGTTTGGACAGTGTCGTGGCAATGCCTTGCTTTTTCTTGCATGGAAGAGCATATCCTCTTTATGAATCCAGGAGGACATTTTTTTTGCAGGAAAACGCTCCTGTGAGCCCCCAGGAATGTCCTGAGCATATGGCCCTTGGACAGTGCATCTGTTACTGGAAGGGATTACACCAGAATAATTCTCAGTCCAAATAACCGGACAAACTCAAGAAGATGGCAAGTTCTTGTTTTATTAGCAATTATCTAAAACAGGGAGTTTACAACGATCTTCAACGGACGCATGCGATTTACATATGGGAATCTCAGCGATTTACATATGGGAAACAATGATATACTCGCGTTGTGCATCAGAATGACGTCATTTTACCTGGCAATAGAGAAAAACCTATCAAGGGTTGGGATTGGTTAAGGGACACATCTAGATACACAATCATATAAGAGCTAGGTTTGTTATTGGCTGTCTGATATCAGGTGGACAACTCATACCTACCGCTTCAGACGTGTCATTTACGATAAATCTGTTAAGCAGTGTTTCATTGGTTTCTCAAGCTATAAGGTCCTTCGTTATATGGACTAATACAATTGGTTGGCATGCTTGTGCCATGTCTGGAACATTTGGTTCAATTAGCAGCATGTAAACCAAGGCCCAGGTGCAAGTAGATAGGACATGAGGCTGCCCTACCACTCAATTAGCCCAATATCTCTCATCACCCATGCCTTCTGCCATGAAATTCTCTTTGTACTTGACCTTGCAGAGTATTCTTGTCCTGAGAATGCAATGGGAGTGATGACACTCGCTATTGTGTCTGGAACTCCAAGTTCAAGCCCTATTTCCATCCTCGACTCACTTGACAAAAGACCACGATTCTGTTCATTCTCTAAGCGTTTAAATGTTTTAAATGAATGAAGACTTGGCAAATTCTGTGTTCTTTCTTCCACCTTAACGTGAGAGGAGCTAGGTTGAGGAAAAAACCTAGGTCCGGGTACGTTGGTGCTTGGAGATCTCTAGGAACATTTTTAACATCATTGTAGTTCTAGTACAGTGTTATTGCCAAATGGAGTCATAATCCTGGTAATGTTTGTAGGTTTTCAAGTGTAGGCTCCCTTTGAACGAAGTATTTAAAGGTGGGTTGAGGACCCATGGGTACATAGTGTGGTTTGGGGAGCCTGGGCATAATATGGTTTTAGTGCATCTTGCTCTCTTCTTATCTTGAGGCTAAGCACTGGACATCCATGGAGATGGCATCCTCACAGACCCATCAATATCACGTTGCTGGGCTCCAGCAATCCCAGAATTAGGGCTGGGTGGCAGTTTCAAGTAGCTTTAGGAGAACAGGGGAATTCGATTCCTCAGTAGCTTCAACAAGTTACAACAATGATCTTTGTATGTGGGCTGATATTACTAACGACTGACTGATTGACTAACGTATTTAATTAGAATGGCACTTCACAAGTGCATGGATTTCTGGGTATGGGACAGTTACAAGGATTTGATGGGAACTTTTTCCACAAACCTATCAATATGAACTTTCGTTTAGTGCCATTTAGGGAAAGACAGTTGGCAGATCTCCATTGTTGAATTATGTTGAGGCAGTTGGCTATCCTTTTTACATTGTCGACATTCTTTATCTGGAGGGCCTTATGTATCATGGGGGCATTTTAGCATTGATGTGAAGGGTCAAAAGATGTTTCCCTGGGGCACTTGACAGATGATTGGTAGCTATTGTGATTGGTATGTCCTCAGATGCCTGCCTGGGTTCAGCCTGGTAGACCGGCTCTGACACATCATGTTTATGGCTGGGACCAATAGATCCTTTAGTCTCTAGAAGAGAATACATTTGCCAGTTATCTCAGGGTGGATGTACTACCTGCACAGCACATTGACAGCATTTAGTCTAGGATATCTAGACATATCTTTTCACCACTCTCGGTTAGATTTTAGACAGAATTTCAGCCCTCAGGTAGGGTGTATTGTTGGACCTCTTGTATGATGTCTTTCGATTCTGCTTTACTTTAAGTATGAATGGCACTAGGGGTCCTACCTAGAAGTTGTAGTGGTATTAGGAATCCAATACAAGTTCATTCTGAACCGGGGTGAGATAGATGCACTGAACCCACAAACAAAACCTGAGAAGTCCTAGAATCTGTAATTCATATTATCAACATCTGTCTTTATGTGCCAGATTACCAGAGAATTTTCAGCTAAATACATTTTGGGATAAACAGTTCAATAGCATAGACGATTAGAACATTGAATGTTTTATAATACAAGAGCTAGTTATAATGTTGGCGTAGTTTATCTTTTTTCTTTTGGTCATAGAGGATTGCACCTGACACCAGGGGTTGGTGTTTGTGGGTTTCTCATACTTTATATCCACAATAAAGAAACAAAAGATCTGTGTAAACAAAATTCAGTTGCTAAGTGTGTCTATAATTACACTGGGGTGCATGGTGCATATAGTAATACTATGGTGATAATATGGTGCTACTGGTCACTTGGCCTGGCTTGGTAATGACCCACCACCTTACAGTGATGGCCTGATGGAAGCAAGGATTACTACCGAGGATGGTGGGAGGTTATGCCAGTACTGCTTAGACCCCCACCCAGTATTACCATTAGCACCCAAATTGGAGCAAAAAAATGCAGAACAAAGGGGGAAAAGCAGAGGCTCTGTTCTCATTTGTGACTTATTTCCATACATTCTCTTCTACCATTCATTATGCTTTTCAGGAAACAGGACTTCTTGGCTAGGAGTAATTCATGTATATGTGTTGTTTGCTGTTGTGGGCGCTCTGATGCCTGAAGGCTCGCTCGCTTTGGTGCTATATAAATAAATACACAAATAAATAAATACAATAGCTAGGGGCATGCCGGACTTTGTGAAATGGAGGCAGGCGGAGACAGGAACTACATTTTAGTAGGTGGCCTATTCTGATGGTATCTTACATGGAGGAGGAATGGTGTTAAGAGGGGAAGAAAAAGGGGCAGCGAGACAAACCAGACCCCTGAATATGCCATCTCTGGTTTGGCCCATATCTTAGTGGGTAAAGATCCAAGCAGTCCTCCTGATCTCTATTCTGAAGCAATTTAACCCTAACTCTGTGCATTGGCTCCCTATCAGAAATAAGTATGCCTTTGACACACTCTTTGGATTAAAGTGTTTGATAAATCCCAAATCAAATACAAAATAATATACACTATGTGGAGCGGACAGAGTACTGTATGGTACAGACTAAGATGCTCTTCCACCCATACCAGCTCCTCAGACATCTCCAGTCTACCACCTAAAGTGAGCTGCCCTTTTGCCTTATGCAAAAGGACGTCTATACATAATATGTCTGCCATGAACTAAAGTTTCTAAAGTTCTAAAAAATGATTTAAAAACTAAGTTTTCTGTTTTGTCAACAGTCTGTACAAAGTGAAAGCCAAGGCAGGCAGAAACACAACACGGTTGTGTTTACATGCCGCAGTGCTTCTGCCTACAGCTGATTTCCCATTTGGGGCTCTCGGGCTCCCGGGGAGGCCCAGAGCCCCAAATGGGAAAGCAGATTTAGGCAGAAACACTATGCGGTTGTTTTCTGCAATGCTAAATGCTGCAGTGTTTCTGCCTTAATCTGCTTTCCCATTTGGGGCTCTAGGGCTCCTGGGGAGCCCTAGAGCCCCAAATGGGAAAGCAGATTTAGGCAGAAACACAATGCGGTTGTGTTTGAAAACGCTGCAGTTTTTCTTTCTAAGTTTCTCAGACTCAAAGGACCATGAGAAACTTAGAAAGAAAAACTGCAGCGTTTTCAAACATAATAACGTTGTATTTATGTTTGCGGTCACTTCAATAGCGACCGCAAACATAAATACAACGTTTTTAAAGCTGCGGTTTTATTTCTAAGTTTTCCGGGCTCCTCCAGCTCGGAAAACTTAGAAAAAAACCACAGCTAGTGCTTATTTAAAAAAATAAATAAATAGCACTTACTGAGATGCAGCTGCAGCTTTTCTGCCTGTAGTCTCCGGTCGGCGTCCTCCGAGTCCCGGCACCAATGAAGGAAAAGCCACCCAGTGGTAGCTTTTGTTTACTACAGTTGGCTTTTCTTTCATTAGTGCCGCAAAAGCAAAAGCCAGCACAGGCGGGCATCCATTTCACAAAATGGATGCGCCCATGTGCTTGCTTTTGCAAATTTTGGGCTTGAATAGCTCACAATTTTACATAGGGACTTGGAAAAAAAAGCCAATCGTTCTTTTTAATATTGCCTATCTATTTTTTAAATAAAAACTTTTGGGCGAACCTTCCCTGTAAAGTTTGAGAGCCAATAGAGTACCGTGTTTCTAATAACTGATGAAGATGACTTGCACTAGGGGTGGGCCTGGGTTGTCCACCTGACTGTAGAGTCCCAATCACAATCCCAGTCCCTATAGAAAGTATACTTAGATGTTCCCCTTGAGCCAAACACAATCCCCCATAGGTTTTTCTTATTTGCCACGTAGTATGATGTCACGTCTGACGAGTTTTTGTTTTATAAGTACTGTTTTTATTAAATGCTTTGAAAGACACCGCTGTGAGACATTTGTTGATGTGCGATTTAACTCCCTATTTAGATAATTGATATTAAAACAGTCAAAAGCCTTCTTCCTGAATAGGTCTGATTATTGGAGTATGGAGTTATTCTGTTCCCATCCACCTGCGTGACACGTTACCTAAAGTAAGGCCCATATGGTCAAAATGGCCAAAGCACCCACCGGCCTTGATTTGTTTCTAGGATGGGTGCACTTCTGTCATTTCATACTGTAAGCGTTGGCCAAATTATTCTGCAGGTTGAGGCACTCGTACAGAGGGGTGCGAGGAAGGACATTTAAGGAGAGGTGCCATGGCCCAGCTCTGCTGCTTTCGCTTTTCCAGAGACAAGGACAAAATCAGTAAGTGGCTCTGTTCTATCCAATAAGCTCCCGTAGCCTGAGTTAGGAGCAAGTGGGGGAAGGTAGGGTTGATGTTCGCTTGACCTTTTCCCCTGTCAAAGATACAGCTCGCCAGTTTTGGGGTAGCAGACATAGTGGTGTGAGGTTTGAGTGGCAATAACTCACAGTCAGCACTCCTTTAAGCACATTAAACAGCCAATATTCCTGCCGAATTTAGTTAGGTGGGAAACAAGACTGCTTGGTCTGAAGCCCTTTCAGGGCCCCTGGACAGTTATAGTAGCACATTCTGCTTGACAGACATAGGTTCATACAATCATTTAGTTTAAAACAAAGAGCATACCAAAATATAGAAAGTCTACATTTTTCTATAGATTTCTATTTCATATGCGTGCTTCCACAGGAATCCATTTGCATAGACTCTCCCTAAATCCACACATCATACCTCCCACTCTCTATGGCCCCACCCACCCTACCACTGCTCACTAGCCCCACACACCCTACCCCACTCTATCTCTCTCTACCCCCACTCTCCTACCCCAGCCCCATTACATGTGCTGGTTGGGTTTTGTTTAGGCTATTTTGGGCTACTTTTGGCAAGTTATCTTGAGGCTGCTTTGTTCTTCATGTTTTTTACCCATAACCAACTACCATCACCCACCCCAGCCCAACCCCACTCTCTCAAACCCCACTCTTCCTACCCACACATACCCTACATCACACTCTCTCTATCCCAACCATCCCTCCCTACCCCCACTTCCTCTACCCCTACCTACATGACAGACATAGGTGCGTACAAACATTTAGTTTACAACAAAGAATATACCAAAATATAGAAAGTCTATCAGCGGGGGCGTGGCTAAGCACCAGGGAAAGATGGCTGCCTAGAGGTGCAGCTACGCCTCATAAAATATTTATAACGCATTAGCTATTTTTATTTTTCAGAAACTTACCTGGAATCCGGTGTACAGCGCGTTGCTATCACCTCGAGAGGGCTCACCGCGTTTTCTGCTTAGCTCCGACGCAGAGAACTGCTCCTTCGGCAGCGGGCCGCTCTCATAGGACAAACACTGAGAGCTCGTCTGAACGCGCGTCGCCCCTCGCGTCGCCCCCTTAGTGTTGCGCACTAAGTGACAAGCCGGCTCGGGCCTGGAAAACGGGCTCCCCCACACCAGCTCGCCACCTACTGGACAGAAGGAAAAAAAATAAAATATAAGAAAAGTAACAAGGAAATAAAGAACAATCGTTTTTACAGCATATATAGAAAAACAGAAGAAAGAAGATCACGGACAAGCATTAAAGGTGAGAGGAAAGTGATAGGGGGCTGCAAAAAGGGAATGGTGATGTAAGCCATCAAGAACATGAGTAGATAGGAAGATAAGAGAAAGGAAAGAGTAGAAAAATAATAAAGACATATGGCTGAAACTAAAGTACTCTGCACTATATTTTGAATTCCTCTAGCATAATCACTCCTCTCTGTTAAATATTATAACAATTGCCACGTCTTGTTGACCAAAATATTTTTCTACTGAATATACAAATTGGACTATTAACACCCAACCTGCACACCTCCTAAGCTTCACAGGCTTGCTTCTATCTTTATTATACCCTGCTCTGGAAATCTGCGTTTGGATCACTTGAGGATAGCGCAAATTCCTACAGGATCTCTTCACTCATTTAAGCTTCCGTAGTGTATGTCTTATTATTGACTGTTTTTCCATTTTGGTCTCTTTATCTAAGAGTAAAACATGATGAATAATATGGTTGTAATAATTGTATACTAAGTGACATTATAGAAAATATCTACAAACAGTTAAACAACAAGCATCAGTCAGCAAATGTTTAACTATGACAACCAACAAAGCTAATCAAAAAAATGTTTCCTCTACTAAAGATGCCTCCTCCTCTTCAACAAATCTTAAAAGACCTAAAAGTGATTCACCACCTCCACTAGGTATCTGAGATCCTGCTATTGAAGACATTCTTGTGCAAATTAGGGCACTTCAACCCTTTATAGAAACCACAAACACTAAACTACAGCAATTAGATGAAAGGTGGATGGGAGTCAACAACAGAGTGGATGAGGTGGAGAAAAGAGTTGGCGATCTTGAAGACATATCCCCTAGAGTTGCGCAATTAGAAGAATCTGTTAAAGAACTCCAAGAACACAATGAAGATTTGGAAAATCGCAGTAGGCGCAATAACCTATGCATCTCAGGCTTACCAGAGGGAGCTGAAGGAACCGACCCAATTGTTTTCCTAAAAAAATTCTTACCAGCCATCCTACATTTGCCCTTGGAAACTACATTTAACGTACAACGGGCCCATAGAATTGGCCAACCTACAGTCTCTTCCACATCTCGTCCGAGGTCTAGGACACTTATATTTTACCTTTTGGAGTATTCTCAACTACAACTTATTATCTCCACAGCAAAACAACGCAAATCTCTCATTTGGCATGGCAGCAAGTTATTTATTTCACAGGATGTGGACAGAAGCACGTCGCAAAGAAGAAAAGTGTTTCTATCATTCCGTCCTGCTCTAAAACAACTAAATATCCGCTATGGTTTATTCCACCCATGCTCCTTTAAAGTAACACATGAGGGGCGCACAACAGTTTTTGATGATCCAGCAAATTTGAAGTCCTTCATACAATCCATTAAAAATGACGGTATGGACACCACCTCTCCTGTAATGGCCTCAACATCACCTACTACTTAAAACCCAGCCTTCACAACTTAAAACTTAAAACCCAGCCTTCACAACTTATATATTCTCTTTATTATTTACCTAATGCAATGATTATCCAGTTACATTAATTAAGCGGGGCGGGCACTCTTTTGGTGTCCCTCTTCCACTGATGATCGCTATTTTCCTTTCGGCGACCCAGTTGGTGTTACCTATCCCCTGTATATCTTTCTTCCCTGATCCTTCTCCTATGCCCTGTTTGATCTCTAAAACCACTTGTATCACCTTGTCCGAGTCCCCTCAATGTTGCATCAAACCCCTTCCTCCCCTCCCTAACCCTCAATGTTCTATCCTCCTGTACAACTATTTGGGTATATATGATTTATACCACATGACTAAGGAAATGTTTCTATTATTGTACTACACCTATAGCTTGCATATCTATCAATTTGTTTCTGACTAAATGATCTTTAAGTGCATAACATGGAACATCTAGGGATGTAAAAATCCCATCAAAAGATGCAAAGTTATATCTCATCTGAACAAATTTAAACCAACAGTGGCTTGCTTGCAAGAAACTCATTTATCCCACAAAGAAACAATGAAACCAAGTCTCTCTGGGTTAAAGAAGTTATTTCCAGTCCTGCTGTTTCCAAGAAAAATTGAGTTGCTATATTAATTAGCAAAAAACAACCCTTCAAAATTCCTGCCCAAGATGCCAACATCAATGGTAGATGGGTTTGGGTAAAACTTTTAATTGATTCCACACAAGTATCAATTTTAAACATCTATGGGCCCACACTACCAGATCCCCCCTTTTGGATTGCTATATAACAAATGATACTTAAAAATAACTTTACCAATTTGATAATGTGCAGAGAAGTTAACCAGGTCCTGGATCCTTTTTTGGACCATAAATCCAGCTGCATGTTTAAACCCAATAAAACGCATAAATCCTTTGTTAAGTGCTTAGCAGAGATGGGATTAATTGACACATGGATGTTATCGCATCCTACACAATTAGATTACACCTTCCATTCCCCTCCACACAATACATTATCACGCCTTGACTATATTTTTGCAACTAAAACCCTTGCTGGTTCCATTATTGATTCTAAAATCTCTAATATTATTATATCGGACCACGCACCGGTTATCACATCTTTTTGCCTTACAGATGTGAACAAAGTTGCTACCAGATGGGAACTTAACAATTTCCTTTTAAATGATTCATAGTTTATTCAATCCGTTCAAGCTTTCATTCAGCAATATTTCAATAACAATCAAGACTGTGATACCTCTCTGGTTAACAATTGGGATGCATTCAAAGCAGCATTAAGAGGTCACATAATGGCCCTTTCAGGTATGAATAAAAAACTCAGGAAAAAAACACCTTGATTACCTTTATTCTAAACTCACCCTGGCAGAGCAACGCTACTATGTTGACACTAATTCAACAAACTTACGACAAGTAATTAAAATACGTTTTGAAATCAACAAAGAAATCCCAGAGCTTACAGCAGGAACCATACTTAAATACAAAACAAAGATATATCAAACGTCTAACAAAGCGGGCAAAATGCTTGCATCTTATTTAAAAACCAAAAAAGAAAAAAACACAGATTTCCCACATCAAAGACACTCAAGGCATATCTCATCACCGTTCTGATGAAATACTTGAATGCTTTAGAACATTTTATAATGATCTCTATACTCCAGAATGCTCTATTCCCAAAGATAATATTGATTCATTTCTGAATAATATTAGTCGCACCTCATACCCAAGATTAGACCTGTCTCATCTTGAAAACGATATGACCTCCTCGGAAATCACTAAAGCTATTCACAACCTTGGTAAAGGCAAGGCACCTGGCCCCGATGGACTATCCACCGAATTCTTTATCAATTTATCTCGAGAATTAACCCCAAGACTTAAAACACTTTTTTCATACTTTATATCACAAAAATCTTCCTCAGGTTCCTTCTCAGAAGCTTTACTCATCATCTTCCCCAAATCTGATAAAGACTCTACCCTTCCCAGTAATTATCGACCCATTTCCCCTATCAACATAGAAAGCACAATTTGTGCTAAGATACTAGCCAACAGAATTGAATCCTCACTCACAAATCTGGTCAAAGCAGATCAAACTGGTTATGTAAAAGGACGTAACATATCTCCTAATGCCAGACTTCTACATAATGCCATTAACCTAGCTGCCAAAGATAAAAAAGACATTCAAGGATACGCTGCCATTGCATTAGACACATAGAAAGCTTTAGATTATGTAGATTGGAATGGTATGTTCCAAACCCTACGCTGGCACGGTTGTGGTGAAAAATGTATCTCACTAGTTAAACTCCTTTATTCAGCCCCCAAATCCGCTATCTACTTAAATGGTCAAACATCCTCTTTCTTTCCCTTGCTTAGATGCACGCGGCAGGGCTGCCCCTTTTCACAATTACTGTATACTCTCTCACTTGAACAGCTATTAGAATTAATAAGATCTAATAAGAAAATCCCGGGAATTCAAGTAGGTACCTCAATTACTAAAGTAGCTGCATACGCTGACAATGTTCTTATCTTAATCAAAAATCCCAAACTTCATATTCCCAACCTCCTAGATGGTCTATCTCAGTTTGGTCATGTATCAGGATACAAACTAAATAGACAAAAATCAGAAATTATGCCCTTAAATCCATATTGTCTCAAGCATGACATCGACACTTTTGGTCTTAAATGGTGCAGTGGTTCAATCAAATATTTAGGACTTCGTTTTGCCCCCACAATTCAAGAAACCATCAAGCTCAACACTAAAACATTACTGGATACTCTTAAGGACCTTACATCCAAATGGTCTCCCCTTTACATTTCCTGGTGGGGATGTTTAGATACAATTAAAATGATGGTAACTCCCATAGTTCTATATTATCTTCAGCTTCTCTCTGTTCCATTATCCCTATCCTTTTTCAAATCCATTTATTCCATACTACTACATTTTCTTTGGGGAGTAGGAAAAAGTAAAAGAATTGCGCTAACTAAACTTAAAGCACCCTATGAAATGGGAGGAGTGAGATTCCCTGACTTTAAGTTATACCACTCTGCATTTCTAATAAAACCGTCTCATCATTGGTGCACAGATCCTGAATTTGTTGACACCCCGACATGGTGTACATTAGAAAGACACACAGTTCATCCACACAACATTACCGATTATATATACATTTTTAAACATACCTCAAAAAACATCTTGGAACCTATTAAAGCATCCGTTTTAGCCCTACAAACCTATCTCTTCCTCCATACTAAAACTCCTAATAAGAATCTTTCCCCGTTACTATGGCATAATAAGAATATAGTAAGAAACAAAAAGATCCTCAATCGCAAAGCATGGATTAAACAAGGAATCAGATTCATCCAACACATTATAGACGGTCCTTCTATTCTCCCCTTTCAGCAATTCTCTACCATATTTACCATACACAAGGCAGATTTCCAGTTTTACAATAAATTAATCAACTCCTGTCTTGATGCACTCTGTCACTTTTCTTATGGAACTCTTACTCCAGATGCCCTCAGACTATTGCAGCTCACCATGACTGGCGAAGTTAGAGCCTCAAAAATATATAACTTGCTCACCTCAACATTCAATGTTTGCCCAATCCGTCTGAAATGGGAATATGACTTGGGTTGTGTGTTTGAAGATCACATATGGCTACGCCTGTTTTCTAAAATTAAACAATTATCGGTGTCCGCAAATATTACACAACACTATTACTTCTTCATTCATAGAGCATTCATTACTCTGGCTAAATTAGCTAAAGCTAACCCGAATTAGGATGTTAAATGTTGGTCATGTGGATTTTCTCCCACCACATATATGCATATGTTCTTTGAGTGTTCATATATTGTCAAATTTTGGTATAATATCTGGAAGCTTATTAAGAGTATATTTTATGTAGATGTTCCGTTCTCTTCTGTGAATTTATTTTTAGGAAGCTTGGCTATTACAATATACATTCCACCTGACTCAGACAGATTATACGATTTATTTATTTGCATAGCCTTAAAAAGCATCACAGCTAACTGGAAATAGTTCAGCTTACTCTCTACTAAAGTATGGCAGAATGCTATTTGTCACACTCATAAATTAGAAATGTGCATGGCTAACAATCAAAGAACAATTCCTAAATACAATGCTAAATGGAACTATTTCACCTATTATCTTAACTGTTTCAATGCAACTGCTCATGGCTCATGAACATATTGCCTCACATATACTGCATTAACCTGATGACTATACGTGTATTCAAATACTTGTTATATATTATTACTGAAATGAATAGATCCGTTTTTTGAAAGAACTTATTATACCCATTCTCCCCCCCTCATCCTTTTCCCACCTGTTTCCTGTATGTCTCCTGTATGTCTCCTAGTACGTTTCCCCATATTTATATTGTTATCTCCATATTAGTTACTCTTTACAGACTTGTTTTATAAATCTCCATGTTCAATTAGTACTATATATAACTTCTAGTCTACTCTTGTTCAAATTGATACTATTAGTTAAATCTGACCAATGAATGCCTTGAACAGAAATCATATTATAGTTTGTTAAGATCATTTACTTTGTTCATTCTTTATTGTTACCTGATTCACTCTAAGTCTGTAGCTTGCTAACACATGTATAATTTATTTCATTCTCTTGAACAATAAAAACCATTAAAATAAAAAAAAATTAAAAAAAGAAAGTCTATCAGCACAATACAATACAAATATGTTCTCAGCACTCGCCTGCTACGGAGGATGTGCTTAGCCCTTTTCTTTGTTTGATGGATGCTTCAGCCAAATTCCTGTCACAAGACTACTGTGGCCGCATGTGGCTGGGTTTGTGGAGTTCTGTATATGTAGGTCAGAGAATTCAAATTCCTGTATCGGCTTTCTATTTCATATGCATGCTTCCGAAGGAAGCCATTCGCATAGACTTTCCCTAAATCCACACATCATACCTCCCACTCTCTATGGCCCCACCCACCCTACCACTGCTCTCTAGCCCCACCCATCCGACCCCACTCTATCTAGCGACACCCACCCAACCCTCACTCTCTCTACCCCACCCACTCTCTCGTCCACCCCACTATCTCTACCCCACAACCACTCTCTCTATCTCCACACACCCTACCCCATTCTCTCTACCCCTCCCACCCCACTCTCTCTACCCCCACTCTCCTACCCCAGCCCCATTACATGTGCTGGTTGGGTTTTGTTTGGGCTATTTTGGGCTACTTTTGGCAAGTCCTCTTGAGGCTTCTTTGTTCTTCATGTTTTTACCCATAACCAACTGCCATCACCCACCCCACCCCCACTCGGTTGAACCCAACCACTCACACACCAGTAGCCACCCTACCTCCAACCTCTCATGCCACCCCATCCCTCTCTACCTCACCAACCAAATCCCCTCCCTCCCTACCCCTGGCCAACCTAGCCCTGCTCTCTCTATCCCCACCCACCATCCTACCCCCACTCTCGCTACCACCACCACCCACCCAACCGACCCCCACACTCTGTGCCACCACCACCCACCCTACCCCCACACGCTCTACCACCACCCACTCCAACCCACCTCCACTCTCTCAAACCCCACTCTTCCTACCCCCACATACCCTACACCCCACTCTCTCTATCCCAACCATCCCTCCCTACCCCCACTCTCTCTACCCCTACCCACCCTACCCCAAATCTTTTTCTACCCCCACTCTCTCTAACACTACCCCCACTCTTTCTACCCCACCCACCCCATCCCCACCCACCCTACGTCCACACTCAACCCCATACACCCTAACCCCACTCTCTACCACCACTCACCCACCCTAAGCCAACCCACCCAACCACCACGCTCTCCACTCTCACCAACCCTACTCCTCTCTTTATACCACTCAATCCTGACTCTCTCTACCCCCACCCTCCCTACCTCTGCACCAACCCTTCCCCCCAACCTCCAACCCCGACTGTCTCTACCCCCACCCACCCTACCCTCATCCTCTCTACCCCATCCACCTGCCTTACCCCCTCTCTCTCTATCCACATCCACCCTACCTCCTCTTCTACTGCCACCCATCATACCCCCATTCTCTACTGAACCCTGCCACCTCTCCCATTACCCCTCCACCAACCCTACCCCCTCGAACCCTATTTCCTTATACTCTCTCATCCTTCCTCTCACACTCTTGCTTTATTTCTTACACACTCACTCTTACCCTTTCTCACTCATATTTCCTCTTGCTCATCATCGATGACACCCTCTATCAACTGATTCCCCTTCTGGTTCTATTGCACCCCTGCACCCCTTATCACAGCCTCCTGTCAAACTTTGTACTCTCCTCTTTGCATCTAGGTGCCTATAAATACAAAATGCAAAGAACAGCAGTAAACGCCCAAACTATTGGCATTGCCAATGCTTGTTTATATTAGAATGCATAAGATATATTCAGACAAGACTAATATAAGACGCTCAAGGAGCTCTTGGCAATCTGCCTATGCCCCATCCATATGTGGTTTGTAGAAGCTGAACAGTTAGGGATCGGATCTCTGTGATTTATTAACAAAGATCCTAATCTAAATCAGGTGTATTTAGTTGGAATGTCATTAGGTCAGGCCCAACTCTGTCCCTGCTGGCGCCTTCTGTAATCCCACGTTCTGGAGATGTGCATGCCTTCTTTACTTTCTCACAGGTCTACCTAGCAGTTCTTATCGCCTTCAAACGTGAGACTGGCAAATTGGGAGTGACAGGGGAGGCAGGGCAGCATGGAAAGGGAGGAGGCGGGGGTAGGACTGCTGTGTCCATCATACAACGTGGGGTGGTATGGCATCCATTCTCTCTCGCTGCCCCCATTGTGGATGAGCAGACAGAATTTCAGGCAGGGCTGCTGCACCCTGTCTCTATGTTTCCTCAGCCAAAGTGCAGCATCTATACACAATTACCCCAGTATCCAAATACTTCAATGTTTCCAAATTCTGACTAAATATTACTGGTCCTTTGTTCCTTCCAGTATCGTCTTTTACACACTACCGCCTCACCTGTGAATGGGCCAGGTGACCCTCACACACCAAACCTCACACTGCATCCTTGCCCAAGGAAAAGGCTGAAACCGGTTTGCCTTTTCAGCTATGCCCACCAACCTCACCCCAGGCTGGACCACAGACCATTCATCTTCGAGGTAAGTGAATTTATTCCAATTCACTTTTTTCTGCTAATTACCCCTCATGTAATTGTGCATATCAGCACCCCAACTTTATTATCCTGACACCCCACTTTGTTGTTGCTACATACCACTTGCAAAAAATCTGAGAAATCGTCTGAATTACTGCTGATGGAATTACCACTGATGGTAATTCCGCTGAAATCCCCATGGGGTCCTATGGACTCCAATAAATGTGGGATAACAATGCCTACCACCACTAATAATCCGGAGGTAAATCCGCTGGACTAAGTGGCAGTAATGGGCTTGTGTTTGCCAGTTTTCTTGAGAATTTGCTACCGGTATACCACCAAACTCGCAATGAGGCCCTAGGTGTCCTAGTTGTAACCCCGAATACCACTCGTAGGTTGTTATTTTGCTCCTGGATTGTGTCCCATTGTATTTATTCTCCTGATAGGGATTTTACTCCTAGTTGGTGACCCACTGCACTTTTTGCGCCACACTGGGACTTTACTCTGTGGCAGTGCTACACCACATTTATGTGCCCCATTGTTATTTTGTTCCCCACTGTGGCGTTGTTTAAACCCCCTTGTGTCTCCAACTAAGTAACTCACCTCTAAATATGTTTCATACTTGTAATAAACATCAGGGCTACCTCACACACAGCAACTTCATTCTTATAACTAATGCATCAGCCTTGACAGAGCTATGCCAAAGCTATGCTAAAGCTTGCATCTTTAGTTCTATCACGTACACCTCCAAACCAGTGGCTAATCTGGCTTTGTTGTGCTAGGATTTTTCAGATCTTGGGCTTTCCCCTTTGGATAAAACCGTCAAAGCCTGTCGAGCCATAACCACACCAAGGTCTCAGGTACTTCCGGGTCACACTCATCAACATCTCAGGTTTCACACCTTCCTTTGCCTATCTCCCACTAACAACTGCTGTTCCATCTCTTTTGCTGCAGGGTCACATGAAACAACATGGGAGATGTGCCCCCATGTGCATTGTGTTGCCAAAATTAAATATTGTGACTGGATGAGATTGCAAACTCTCAAGCATTAAAATATGTGTGAGGAGCCGGAATGAGCCAGGAATGAAATGCAGACACAAGTTAGACATGGTGTTGGCTAAAAACAATTATTTAAAACAGAAGGGTTTGGAGAAATGTCTCACTATCCTTAATCTACGAGGAATCTCCCTACCTCAAAAAAAATGTCTAGATGTCCAAATAAAAGTAAGTCCTGTGTCTGTAATCCTATTCTGGCCCTCACACTCTAAAATAACTCTAAATTGCAAAGGTCCTTGTCTTCTTCAAGTGTTCAAAAATGGTCTAAGTTCAACATAAGAGTTAAAAAATCCAGCAAAAGGGGTTTTCCTCATGGACAAAAGTTCACAGTACTATGAGAACCTACTTCCCTAGGTTCTTTGCATTTAACCTCCAGTTTCAAAAGAATCCTCAAGAGGACACCCTCTCTCCCCTTAGAGTGTTCACTGAGTTTAAGGATCTTGCTCCCTTCCCCAAGGTTTCTCTTTACTTCTAGTTTCAATGGCACCTTTCTCCCCAGGGTCCTTTGCTTCTCTTTATATACTTTTGTTCACTGTTTACAATGTTGTTGTTTTCCTTTAACAACTTCTGTTAATACGCCACAACCATAGCTCACGGTTTCCAATACGTGATTTTCCCTTGAGCCACATCATTATAGTTCATAAATGGCTTTTCCTTTTCACAGTTTATACAACAGACACATTTGTCTTCACCTGGTATCCTGCCAGGACTTTTATATCTAAAAAATTCAACACGTAGTATCAGGGTGCAATGTCTCCCGTCCCCTGATGTTTGATAGGCTGGGGTCATTAACCTGTCCAACACAATCACTTGTCTTGACAAAAGTTCACAAGGCCAAACGGGATATTTTCTTCCTGTGTGTTAGGAAAGATTTCATATTTGAATGTTTGCTGCTGTTCTACACCTTGATCTAACCTTTGCCAGGGAAGTGCAGCTCTCAGCCCCACTCCTCTGGGCTTTCGCTCACTTCTTATGGGGAAACTGACATGCCCTTAAGACAGTCAGTACTGGGAGACTTTGGGCATCATTACACGGTAGGCGGTAACCATGGCGCTATTAGCGCCATGGTTGCCACCGGTATTTTACCGTGTCCGCCTTGGTGGATGGTGGAATTACCGCCCTACTCCAAGGTGAGCGGGGCGGTAATTCCCCATTTACCAAGGCACTTCCCCATTCCCATTTTTGCCCCCATAGGGCTCAATGGGAATGGGGAAGGTGCTAATTACGGTACCGCAAATTGCGGTATCATAATTAGCACCAAGGTCCCTTAGCGGGCCCGTTCCTTAACGGCTGGTAAAACCAGCCGTTAAGGTCGGGTCCCGCAAAGGGACCTCGTAGTAAGGCAGTAAGGGTTTACCGGTACCGGTGCCCTTACCGGTACCAGTAAACCCTTACCGCCTACCGTGTAATGAGGCCCAAAGTTTCCCTTAGTCCTTTCCTCATGTTGCAGCTTTTGTGCAACATGTAACAAGAGTGCAATGTAATTTACCTTACCGCACCCTTGGGTCTCTAGTCATTTCAAAGGCCCTAAAAACTCTCGCTGGACTTATTATGAACTGTGCAGATGTGTCACAGACAGGAATGGTGGCAGTTATCGTTTTTCTTATGTTTTGAACCCTTTTTTGCCATGTTATCCGTGCTTAACGCATTTGGCACAAATAGGTGGCCTGGCTCCAAAAAGGCCATGCCACGAGGTTCTTTGACCTGTCCTTTGGCCATCTTGCCCCTTCACCTTCCCCAGATTGAGCAGACCCAGGTCAGTCCTTATTTGATCATGCACTTTCCCGTTAAACCTAAAGCTTTCGCGGGTTTCTGCATGCCTTGTGTGTGTGCCTCCAGGATGTGGGCTGGGATGTCTGTTCCCAATACACATCCTGGGTGCCAGAGAGTCTGGAGTGTCCTGAATGCCTGGGACCACTGTGGTCTGTGATTGGTCCACATATGGAGTGAGTGTTTGTGAGCAGATCTCCCATTGGGTCCTCACCGTTTTGGCGCAAAGGGAACTTTGGATAAGAGGAGGCCGAAAACAACAGTACCATGTCGATCTCCTGAGTTCACACGAACAAAGGATAAGGAGCCAAGTATCGTGCAACAAGAAGCCGAGTCGAGGATCCGCTGGTGACCCGCTGGAAGGTTTGGCACCCTCAGCCCGCTGTCGTCCTGCGAGACCCCTCTGCATCTGATCGTCCTAGAAGGTCTGCGAAGGCACTTCGACCCATTGGAATAGTGGGACCAACTATTCTCGGCACCTTCATCAAACTCTGCAAATAAGCCTCTTTGGAAGTGTCCCTGGGCCAACCAGTGGGCTGACCAGCTTACACAGGACGTTTGCTCTGTCACCGCCGCGGTTTCGAGGTAGCCCTCAAAACTTGGTATACTGCTTGTTCTGTGTCCAGGGAACCCTCACACCGAATTTCGTACACTTAGCATTCCCAGGTCTGAAGTGAGACGAGTGCGCCCGGACCGGAGTAAACGTGGTTACCGTGTTGCCCTGCTGTGGCAACAACCTGTGCAAGTTTGCTGTACTTATGACCCTCTTGACCCTGAAGCCTGCTACCGCGGAAACTACACGCTGTCGAGACATCCTGATTGTCGCATTCAAACCTGCCAGCGAAGTGGACTGAACTGGCCGAGTCTGGGTCTGCCTGCTCCGGGACCAGTGAGTAGTCTATACCCCAAACGGTGGCCCCTAGCGCAGGAGCCCATTTCTTTTCCACCGCTGTTGCGAAATAGCGACTCTGTCCCACACTCTCAACCTGCCTCTGCCCCCAAGTGGAGGTCCTGCTTGAATAGAGCAGACTTGTTCTTCATTAACCTTATCCACCTTCCTGAGCTGCTGGTGACCCTTGAAGAGACCCTATTTTGTCCAGTGGCACAAGCGTGTGCATGTACTATTGAGCATAAGGCTCCTCTCTTCGTAGGGCTTGGACTGCCTCTTAGTTAGGTGTATTCTTGATGGGGAACTGGGTCTAAAGATTACTTGCACTGCCTGTTTTCCTCCCTATCTAGGTGGTCTACATGTTTCGTGCTTCTTAATCCGTTGTATATATATCATGTTAATTGTGATGTGTTGGTTTACTTCAGTATGATTGTGATTCTTTTCTATGGCCTATATTACAAAGGCCTTGTAATAAATGTGTCTATATTTTTAATATAACACCTGTCTGGAGTAATTTGTAAGTGTCCTTGCTTTGTGTGCTCATTGAGGTCTTTCAGTCACCCTCACCCCTCTTGAGACTTAGTCTTGACCGCCTGCCATAGCTACCCTGATTGGTCTGGCTTGTCCAGAGGTTATCCTGTTCCAAGAAACTAGGTTGGCCTTCTGAACCTCTGCCCCTCCAGTTCAGAGTTCAGTAATCCATCTTAACACTGCAGCATCTCACATGCTCTGTCTTCCCCTTCATGTATTTTGCGTTTCTCACCAATTACAAGTTTTCCCTTGTGTATATTTCTTTCCTTTCATTCAATTTTGAAGTAATAGCATCGGTGCACTGGCCACAGGGGGTTGCATTTGGTGTCACCTTTTCTCTGTCATATTAGTAGAATTGGCTCGGTGGGTGCCCGGCTAAGCGCAGTCTTGCCACTGTAACTCTCTCCTCAATGCGCAATTCCTGCAGCGTTTCCCTTGCTCAGGGTAAACCTCCAGCACCTCCTCCTTGCCTTGGTGAGGTCGGTTGGCCTCTCAGCTGTCTGCTGCAGCTCGTCTTCCCCCAGCATGCTGTTCAGCTGCATTACCGACTAGCAAGCAGGCCTTCGTCTGTAGCTCTCTCTGTTCCTGCTGCTTCTCGCTCTCCTTCTCTCAGCAGACTCTAACGGGCATCACCTCTGCAGGGTAAGGGAATGAGCTCTCCTGCCCCAGCTTTCATCCTCAGCTGGCTGTCTATCTCTCCCTCTGCTGGACCAGTCTCTCCTGAGGTCTGTGCAGGTTCAGAAGACTGTGAGCCCCAGCTCTCTGGGTCAGCTGGGCAGCTTCTTCTCCCTTTGCTGGGCCAGTCTCTCCTCCTTGCCTCTGCCAGGGATTCAACTGCCTACAAGTAAGCGCCCTCGTCTTCCCTCTTCTGGCTTCTCTGTACTGGCTTCACTCGTGCTACATCGGTTGCCATGGCAAGGCTCCTATCACACTTCCTGGGTCGCTCCTTGCTATTATATTGATTCTGGCCAATAGGATTTGGGAGAAGACTAGACTGCTGACAGTGGTTCTCAGTAGGCGCGATCATCATTGCTCCTCGCCTCGCTCTCGTCTCAGTTGTTGGAAAGAGACTAGACTGCTGACAATGGTTCCCATTAGAAGTGATAATCATTCCTCCATTCGTCTCACTCATCACAAGTCTATTAGGTGAGGGATTGTCCTTAGGGTTATAGGACAGTTGTTTAATGTCATACTCTAAGAAATACCGTGTTCCATCTAGAGAGTCCACTATACTCCCATTAGGATTCTCTCCCCCCACATGGTCCTCTCTCTGGCAGCCACCCCCAGGGTCGGGATCAGGTAGTGCCTGCTCTTCCTTGGCATATGGGGAGAGACTCTACCAGGGAAAATAGTAGTGACATTGCCATATTCATCACATACCTTTGCCCTACAGTCTGGGTGGTCCTGCTGGTGCACGCTGGACTGTACTTTGTCCTTGGGGGTTCCCATTTTTACCCCTATTTGGCCACCTGGGAGACACACTGGTTGAACTGGGGTACATTATTCCCTATATCTATTTGGGTCAGTAGTTTGGGGATCATGGCCACCGCAAGGTATCATTTTCTTCCCAAGATGGTAAGAGGAATTTGTGCTTGTCAGTGTCTCTCAATGTGGCCATGGACAAAGCCTACTCTTTCTTTCAAAACTCTCTTCCAACCCTGGGAAAGTAATTATCCTCTTATAGAACTCCTCTTACTCCTTGTGTCTAATTGTGCTCAGATATCGTTTCCCTCTCGGACAGCAGGGATTCTATAAGTGGTTTTGGCCCCAGTGTATCGAAAAACATGGGGGTTTCTCCTGTTCTTATTTTTCTTCCCTTTTGGTAGAGGTTTCTCTGGGCTATCTTCACCATCTGCTGCATCTCATTGGGTTGGGCATAGTGGATTCTGACATAACTATGCGTCACACTTAGATAAAATTATGAAGTTTAGCCATGCGTCACACTTGGAGTGAAATGTGAAGATTAACCAGGTACCACACTTATAGTAAAATGTGAGGATTAACCACGCATCATACTTAGATAGAATTGTGAATTTTAAGCATGCGTTACACTTCGATAGAATTGTGAAGTTTAGCCATGCGTCACACTTAGAGTGAAATGTGAAGATTAACAATGCGTCACACTTAGATAGAATCGTGAAGTTTAACCAATGCATCACACTTAGAGTGAAATGTGAAGATTAACCATGCATCACACGTAGAATCATGAAGTTTAACCATGCGTCACACATAGATAGAATTGTGAAGTTTAGCCATGCGTCACACTTATATAGAATTGTGAAGAATAGCCAAGTGTCACACTTACAGTGAAATGTGAAGATTAACCATGCATCACACTTAGAGTGAAATGGAAAAAATATGTATACATCACACTTAGATGGAACGTATTTATTTATTTATTGGTCATTTGTAAGTCCCTCATACATCTAAAAATAGCGTTTCAAAGCGCCACAAGGCAAGAACGGAATGGCACAATCATGACAATGAGGAAATAACAATAAATAAACAAGACACAATGGTCCTACTAGGCCTTGTGACATTTGGAGTGTGCGGGCGGGGATCCCCGAAAGAGGGGGAAGTGCCATCAAAACCATTGCAGAGAACAATAGGTAAGTGCGAGGCGGAGACAGCCCAGGGAGGGGATGCCAGCCACCAAGTCAAATAAGTGCCAGCCTATGGCAGCACTGCAGGCAGGTGAGGGCCCGAAGGCAAGTGCAACATGGACAGACGCTAAAGGTGATTGGGCAGAGGGCCAGGACCCAGTAGGACTCATAAGGTACCAGGCCGCCAATCTCAGTGACTGAGGGGAGTAAGCAAGGAAATGAGTGAGGGAAGGAGAAGAGGAGAGCCTTGAGAAGCTTGTAGAACTTGAGGAGATCGGGCTCAAGATGGAGGGGGAGAGGTAGGCTGTTCTAAAGGAGGGAGCCAGCTGAGTAAAGAGATCTGCCACCAGCTCTCTGTTTGGTGAAGCCTTTGACCAGCAGGGAGTTGGAGTCAGAGGATCGTAGGGATCTAAAAGGAGAGTATTTAGTAAGTTGCAGATAGTGTGTCCCGAGGCCCCCGGCAGTCTTGCATATGATGCAGAGGGATTTGAACTTGATCCGTGCAGCAACTGGAAGCCAGTAGAGAGACATTAGGGCTGATGTGATCCAGTCCCTGGGCTTGAGGCCAAGGATAAGTATTTCAACCTTATTCTGGATTAGTTGGAGAAGGTGGAGAGAAAAGGAAGGTAGATTAAGGAAGAGGCTGAGGCTGTTGCAATAGTCCACCCTGGAGAGAACCGGAGCTCTAGAGATATTGAGCTTCTGGGAAAAACTGAAGAAAGGGAGAATACCTTTAAGGAGGTGAAGTTGAAGTGGGCCTTCCTTCCAAGGTCCAGGATATGAGGAGTGAAGGAAAGAGATGAGTCGAACACGACTCCATGATTTTTGGCTTCAGAGCAAGGAGAGGGAGGAGGGCCCATAGCGGGTGGCGAGAGAGCAAGGGGAAATAGGGAACAGGAGTCCTGATAGGAAGGATCTCTGTTTTGCTGGATTGAGGTGGACATCTTTAGAGGTGCAACAAGACTGGATGGCAGTCTGGCAGTCTGGGATAACAGAGGAGGTGGGAGGAGAGGAAAAAGGGAGTTTGAAGAAAAGTTGGGTGTCATCTGCACAGGAAGTGGGGGAGAAGGAGGAGATCAATTATGCAAGAGGAGCAACGTAGATGTTGAAAAACCAAGGCACGTGGATAGAGCTTTGGTGAACACCACAGGTACAGATTGAGGTGGAGGAGGAGAAATGGCCAAGCATTAACTGGGTGGGGGCGATCAGTGAGGAAGGAAGTCAACCACTCCAGTGTCCGGCCTGAGATATCAAGAGTGTAATGTAGCCGTTTTATGAGGATGGAGTGGTTAACAGTGTTGAAGGCAGAAGAGAGGTCAAGGAGAATGACTACAGCTGGGGAGTTAGAGTCAAGATTAGTGAGCAGTTCTTCATGGAGTGTTCAGAATAGCAGCTTCTGCGCATCTGGATGCTCGGAATCCAGGTTGATGGTCATGCAAGCAACCAACAATCTCAGCGTGTTGAGTCAGTTGTGGGAAGACCAACCTTTCCAGAAGTTTCCCAAAGAAGGGAGTGATAGAGATCGGATAGTAGTTGGCTGGACAAGAGGGGTCAGCAGATGGCTTTTTTAGAAGGGGGTGCACAAGGGAGTGCTTGAGAGAAGAAGGGAAAGAACCAGATGCAAGATTGCAGAAATCAGTGAGAGCAGGAGCTAGGGTTCAGATATTGTACTTAATAGTTCTGCAAGCACAGGTAGAGACCTGTTTGGACGAGACCTTCATAGAGAGGACGTCTCTAGTGACTGCATCCAGAGTGACAGGAAAGAAGGAAGAGATGGTGTGGGCAGCAGGGGGAGAGCAAGGGGGTGGCAAAGGGGTGTCAGGTGGAGAGGTGGAGGAGGGGGAGAGAGGGAAAGTAGGATGTCTTGAGTTTTAGCAGAGAAGTGGCTAGCCAGTGCATTGCAGAGGGCTTGAGACGGGAGAAGTGAGGGAGAGACTGCAGATGGATTGGCTAGATCGTTGCAGATTTTAAAGAGTTCAGCCGAGCTGTTAGAGGCTCCATAGAGGCAAGCATGTATGTGGGCTCTCTTCTTGGAGTGGATAGAGAGAGGATAGTGCCTTTCGAGAAGGCAACAGGCCATTTTATGAGAGGATGAGCTCAAGGTATGCCAATTCCGCTCTGCAGCTCTGTACTTGCGTTTCAGAGCAGCAAGATTGGAGTTGCACCAACTGTTACGTTTAGTGACAGGTTTCAGGCAGATCCTCATGACAGGGGCAAGAATGTCAAGCGTGTTAGTGATGGTGAGATGAAGTTTGTTGAGGGCGAGTCAATGAGAGAGTCAGCAAGAAGGGGAGGAGGGGGATAAAGGTAGAGGCGAATGCAGCAACTGACACTCGTTTCTTCAGAAAAATGTCCCCGAAAAAGGCTGGCTGTGCTGGGGGAGGCTTGGTCAGGGGGCCAAGAGCACCCAAATGAGAAGAGAGAAGGGAATGGTCTGACAATGAAAGAGGGGTGGATAGAGGGTTGGTGAGCAGCAGGTCTGAGTGAATGATGGCATTGATGGTGTGTCCAGCAGAGTGGGTAGATCTAGAAGGGAGAACAGTAAGGGAGAGAGTAGTGCAGAGGTCACGGAAGAGAGTGGACACAGAGGCAGTCGAATCAAGATTGATCTTGAAGTCACCCTGGAGAAGGAGTTTTGAAGTTGAAGGTAATAGAGCAGAAGACAAATTGGCCCATTCAGATAAGAAGAGAAAGATAGGGCCAAGGGGTCTGTAGATGGCAGCAATGGTAAGAGAGAAGGTAGGGGAGACACCAAGTTTGCAGACTAGGCTTTCAAAAGAATAATAGGGCTGGATGGGTATGAGAGAAGAAGGGACCCACTCAGGAAATATAAGGGAATCTCCCCTGCCAGCTCGGTTCAAATGAGGCTTGGAGATGATCTTGAAGCCATCAGGGAGGAGGCAGTCAAAAGCAGTGACTGAGCTGGCATTGAACCAAGTCTCGGTAAGAGCGATGACTTCAAGGTCAAGGTCTTCGAGAAGGAGGCAGATGTCAGCAGAATGTTTGGAAGCAGAGTGAGCATTAAGCGTGTCTAAGTGGAGCAGGTCACTACCTTTGAAAGTTTTCTGAGGAGGGGTACAGGGGCGTGGTACACCCGTCGGAGGAGGAGGAGGCGGTGGGGCGAGAGTAGAAGGAGGAGTATATGGCAAAGGAAAGGAAGTTGATGAGAGATGGCAAGCGCCGATCAAAGAGGAGGAGGTTGGTTTGAGGCCCTGAGCCAGGTAGTGCCATTTCAATAGACATTGATGATGCACCTGGATGATGGTAAACCTGCCAAGAGTACTTCCAATCTAGTACCACCATTAATGGGTGAGGAAGAGAAACGAGCGATAGTGGAGATCAGATGAGGAGTCCAGAGATCTGGCGAGGGGACAGAAAAGAGGATATCAATTACAATGTGTCTGGATGTAGCGCTTACGTAGGGGACCGCAATAGGTAGACCAGGGTTAATGGCCAGGAGGTTTTTAAAAAACATTTTTCTTCCATACTCCATGAGAGAGGGAGGATAGCTGATACCATAGCAATTAGAATAGATAGGGGAGATGGATAGTGCCAGAGAGGTGGAGGAGCAGTGAGGATAGATGATAGAGAAGAGACTGCACTGCACAAACACAAACTTACTGGACAGCCTAGCAGCAGAGAAGGAGGGTGGATGTATGGGAATCATGTACAAAGTGGAGTGGACACATAAGGCACAACAAATTCAAAATTGCCACAGAGTAAACAAATGCAGTCCTAAATGGAGGGTGCACAGATGGGAGGCACCCCAAAATTTGAAAATGCCAGAGAGCACACAAATGCAGTACAAAATGGAGGGTGCACAGATGAGAGGCCCACTAAAATTAGAAATGGCCAGAGAGCACAGAAATGCAGAGCAAAATGGAGGGTGCACATATGTAACATTGGGAAGTAGGGCACAGAGACAGCAGGGAGATCATAAGGTAGTCATACAGAGGTAGCTGTGAGGTGAGGCTTGGAGCAGAGAACAATGCAGATGCAAACACCACTAGGAAGTTCTGGGGGCACATTTTTAGAAGCAGCTGTCAATTCTCTGTGCTGCTGCGCCTACTTCCTGTCATCTGGGACCCCAATCCTTCACCTGGCAGTCTCCGGAACACCAGGGTATCATCTAAGCCATTGAGCGCCGGGCAGCTGAGTGTGCCCTGGGATGTGCTCAGCATGTCTTGTGTCTCCCTTCACATCTTGCCAGCAGTGCTACCACGAGAGTCTCATGACCCGGCAGTCCGTTCCAGCCCATTGATGCTGGCTGGCAGGCAGAGGAAGCCTCCTTCTGGCCTCCCATCAGAGTGCTTCAAATGTGGCAGCAGCGTGGCTCCTGTGCTGGCGGACAGGCCATAACAATAAATGTGGGGGACAGTATCAGTCTCCAACCGCTTCACATGTGCAAGCCCCTAGGTGCTGCTTGGCTCTGCGCTAGCTTCGCTGCACATGCTGCAAGCCCCAGGGGAAGCCAGATTGCGTCCACAGCAGGGTTCGCCAAAGGTTGGCCGGCGGGCTGCAAGAGTTAAGTGCAGTGTTTGGGCACCTCCCCGCAAACTGGCAAGTTGCCGCCACAGCCCAATGCACCTCGGGTGTTGCTGTGTCTTCAACAGTGGTTTCCAGAAGAAATGCCCTCCATGAAGCAGGGGTTTTGTCTGTTGATTCGGGGCTTGAATTGCACCTGTTAAAAACATGTGGACTTAATTTGACTCTGTTTCCCTGGCTTTCCCGTGTGTGATCATTCTAATCCCTGAATTTAGCCATGCGTCACACTTAGATATAATTGTGAAGATTAACTATGCGTCACATTTAGACAGAAATGTGATGATTAACCATGCATCACAGTTAGATCGAATCGTGAAGATTGACCATGCATCACATGTAGAGTGAAATGGGAAGATTATGTACCCAGAAGACGGAGGACTAGACCGTAACATGACAAGTGCAGGGAGGTGGAGGGACCTCTAAGTGGGAGGGAGACCCGGGAGCACCCATTCCCTTGGTGGGCCCTACCGAAGGTAAATGAGATAGATGGGAGCGTCCTAGGTTGAACCAAAGAGTTGAAGGGGAAAGAGTGGTGACCGAACAGATAAACCACCGGGCCCAGGTAGCTCAAGGGCACAGGAAGAGCCCCCCCAAGGGGCCCATGGAGGCAATGTCGGCTGCACAACAGGATATGCTAGGGGCCAAAGCATTGTAGACATCCATTAGTCTGCAATCAGGGGGTGGGAGGGTGAGGAGGCATTACCACTGAATAGCCCTGCAGATAACACACAACCCTGAACAGTATGTAGGAGGGAGCCCACCCTCCACAGCACACCACAATACATGACACTGGCAGGGACGCGTACCACAGGTGGTTAAAGCGGAGGAGGTACGAGGGAGCGCCACCACTAACATATCCACTAAAAAAACACATCCCTCTGCTTACACCTCTCAAACTCTAAAAAAACCACAACCATACCTATATTGCATAACAAACCCTACTCACTTCACTACAATGCAACACCGAAAAAAAACACACATAGTCTCGCACAACAGCACATGACAACTAACAATGAAAAAAAAACACCTACGCTGAGTGAACGGTGTAAACCGAACTGAAGCTGCCAACATCACATCACAGCTCTCTTGCACTACTAACTTGCACTACCTCTGGCTTTTCAGATCGGCCAGAGCGCCAAGGGTCCACTCCGGCGGTGACAGTGCAAGACATACATATCCTTTCACATAACATAACATAACATAACATAACATAACATAACATAACATGGTTCAGCCCTTGTTTCTCTATCTTGCCCACCCTGACTGGGATCCTTTAACAATGGTGTGGTTGGGAGATCAAATCTATTCAAGGGGCAACACTTGTTGGATGACCATATTCCCCAGAAGAGGAACATAATTTCTGATCTTAGGGAGGAGATGGGGTACAATAGATTGTATATCTTCGCTCTGACCCTCTTTTTCCCCGGTGTCAAAACATAGTCCACTACCTTTAGGACTATTGGGTGTCTCTGGTGCCTGTAGACCAATGAGTGGTGTTGCGGCGGTGGATGATACATGTTTCTCCTTGTCTAAATGACAATACCCGGGAGTGAGTACACATTCTTTCCATGAGGGATCCAGCCCATCTCCTATAGGAGATGATGGTATCTCCTCATCCTCTCCTACTTAGATGGTCTCCTTTTTTTCATGGGGAGTGGATGACTTTGATAGGTTGTCTCCCACAGGGAACATTCCATCTTTCCATTCTTTCCCAGATGTAGTGGGAGTGTTGCCTAAATTGGAGACTAGGATATTTTGAAACTGGGAAACTTTTTTGTTTTCTGTCTCTGAGGGACATGAAATCTCCCAGAAGGGTGAAAAATTGGGATTGGCTCTAATAGGAGCCCAACTTAGGACTCTGGTATTTTGGAGGGCTGCGTGAGATACTGCTACCGGTTGCTTGAGTGGTCTACTGTCCTCCGAGTATAAACTGGTATTTTCATTGGTCCCAGGTTCTAATTCTTGGTGGGAGAAATGCTTCAAAGACGTTAGGCCATTGTGATGTTTGGACTTTTCCCATAAGGTCTCACCTTTGGTTTGCTCATAACCCACCGCCCCTTCAAAGGGATAGAGAACATTTTCTGGGGTGGCTTTCTCACTCGATGGACTCTCCCTAAGGGTACCATGGGAGGTAGGTTCCCTTAAGTTTTCATTCACTAAACATCCCATTAACCTGCCCCTTTTGATTTTAATTGGGGTTGAGGAAACATTTAAAGGAGCACATTTCAATTTGTATCTACAGGAAAAGAGAGGCAGTGGCCCTCATTACGACCCTGGCGGATTTTTTCCGCCATCGGCGGACTTTTCCGCCATGGCGCAAAGTCCCTTTACGCCATGGCGGATGGCGGACTTACCGCCCCATTCCGAGGTCGGCGGGGCGGTAAGTCCCCATTGACCCATTTACCCTTCCCCATTCCCATTTCGGCCCCATAGGGCTCAATGGGAGTGGGGAAGGTGTTAATTACGCCACCGTACACTACTGTGGCGTAATTAACACCGAGGTCCCATAGCGCCATGGATTTTTACGCCCGCAAAAAGCGGGCGGAAAAGTGACCATGGCGCTCTGGGAACTCGTAGTTGGCGGTAAGGGGTCGGCGCAGCTAACGCTGGCGCAAACCCCTTACTGCCAGGGTCCTAATGAGGCCCAGTATCTTTAACTCACTTTCTCTGTGTGACATATATTAATGGCAAAGCTGGTGGGGAAGCGTATCTGCAAATCTAAAGAAATTATTGCCTTGTCTCTCCCCTGCACCATATCCTCTTGAGGGCAAATTTTCCCCTCTACGGTTTCCTTGTGGAGACAATGAATAGAAAGTAACCCCTACCTTATAATCTAGGTGATTATGGGGTCCATGGTCTCTTAACCGACTCCGACCTTGTGGTCTTGACCTGATGATTTGGGGATGATCGGTCTCTGGTTCTTGTGTAAATGACGCACCGGTGAAAACGATGATGTTAGTCACTCCATTTCTGGGACCCTTTATCAGGGGGATGTAGATCAAGGCATGTTGTTTACTGTTCTTGTGGGATCCCCAGTTCGTGCCAACTGAGCCCAATCCCATTGCTGACCCCATATATGAGGAGCCATGAATGAAATGCAGACACAAGTTAGACATGTGTTTTTCGAAATACTTTTATTTAAAAGGGGTTGAAAAAATGTATCACTATCCCTAATCTAAGAGTAATTTCCCTACCTCAACAAAAAGCTAATGGACCTGTCAATGTCAAGATGTCCAAATAGAAGTAAGTCCTGTGTCCATAATCTTATTCTGACCCTCACACTCTAAAATAACTCTAAGGTGCAAAGGTCCTTGTCTTCTTCAAGTGTTCAAAAATGGTCAATGTTCAACATAATAAATCAGAAATTAAACAAAAAGGGTTTTCCTCATGGACAAAAGTTCACAGTTCTATGAGAACCTCCTTCCCTAGGTTCTTTGCATTTAACATCCAGTTTCAAAAGAATCGACAAGTTTTGAGGAGGACTTCTTCTCTCCCCTTAGAGTGTTCACGTAGCTTAAGGATCTTGCTCGCTTTCCCAAGGTTTCTCCTTACTTCTAGTTTCAAAGGCACCTTTCTCCCCAGAGAAACCTTTCCTTCTCTTCTTACACTTTTGTTCACAGTTCACGTGTTTCCTGTGATCGTAGTGAATCGCTGCCACCTCCTTCTTGCCTTGGTGTGGTCGGGTCGGCCTTTCTGCTGTCTGCTACAGTGCGTCTTTCCCCCTGCGTGGTATTCAGCTATGTTACCGACTAGCAGGCAGACCCGCATCGCCAGCTCTCTCTGTTCCTGCTGCTTCTCCCTCTCCTTCTCACCGCAGACGCTAATGGGCCTCGACCCTGCAGGGTAAGGAAACAAACTCTCCAGTCTGATGAACTTAGTAGACTGGGAGCCCCAGCTTTCCTCCTAAGCTGGCTGGCTATCTCCTTCACCTTCTCTCGGGAAACTCTAACAGGCCTCACCCGAGCTGGGTAAGGAAATGAGCTCTCCAGTCAGCCAGGAGAACCCATTAGCCTGTTAGCCCCAGCTTTCCTTCTCAGTTGGCTGACTATCTCTCCTTCTGCTGGAATAGCCTCTCCTGGGGTCTGTGAAGGTTCAGCAGACAGTGAGCCCCAGCTCTCCTGGTCAGCTTGGCAGTTCATTCTCCTTCTGCTGGGCCAGCCTCTGTCAGGGATTCCACTGCCTCCAAGTAAGGGTCCTGGTCTTGCCTCTTCTGGTTTCTCTGGACTGGATTCAATCTTTCCACATGGTTTGCCCAGGAAGAGCTCCTCTAACACTTCCTGAGTCTTTCCTTGCTTTTATATTGGCTCTGGCAAATTGGATTTGGGAAAAGACTAGACCGCTGATAGTTGTTCTCATTGGTGGTGATCATCGTTTCTCCTTGCCTCTTTCTCGTCTCAGTTGTTGGAAACAGATTAGATTACATACAGTGGTTACCATTGGAAGCAATCACCATTCCTCCATTCCTCTCCATTCCTCTCCCTCGCCACAGTACTGAGAAAGTGATCTTCATTTGGTGCCTCTTATTCTTCCTCGTCCCAGTACTTATTAGAGGACTGATAAGAGGGTACAATGTATGAGTCTATTTGTTGTTACTGCAACGCCCTATATGCCGCACTAAGACCCATAACATCCGAAAACTCCAGGTTTTACAAAATAACGCCCTTAGAGCCACACTCAATATCCCCAGATCAGCTCATATCTCCTCAAAAAGACAGAAACTCCACTGGCTACCGATATAGGAACAAATCATATTCAAAACACTCATCTTGACATACAAATGTCTTCATCGGGTGGCCCCCTCTTACCTATCAGACACAATCTCAAAACCCCACCTTGCTAGGCTTACAAGAGCAGCCTACATGCACCTTCTAGCCATGCCAAGATTCAAGCTCCAAAAAGCGGGTGGCAGTAGCTTTCCTACGATCGCTAGCCAGCAGTGGAATACTCTGCCAGTCCAACTTAGAGCACAAGAATCCTTTTGGACTTTCCGTAACAACTCAAAACTCAACTCTTTACACAAAGCATGGGTAATTAACATACCCCAGCGATGTCTGCTGTACATATTGAACTTCCGCTGGGTTTCGTTGGACTCTCCTGTGCAAACTGTAAAAAAAGTATCAAACCTTTAAGAAATGCATCCATGATTATTGAGGTCTGTTGTAAATATGTAAGCTGTTCTAAATATGTAACATTGGAAAGAATTGTAACCTTTATCTGTAAGAAAGCGCCCTGATGCCATTGGGCTTGGCACGCTATACAAGCAACAAAATAAAAATAAAACAGGACAGTGGTTTAAGGTCCTTTGACTGGCGGGAATAGCACGTTCCATTTAGCGAGTCCACTTTACTCCCATTAGGATTGTCTCCCCCCGACCCCC
Source organism: Ambystoma mexicanum (assembly GCF_040938575.1). Lineage (NCBI taxonomy): Eukaryota > Metazoa > Chordata > Amphibia > Caudata > Ambystomatidae > Ambystoma > Ambystoma mexicanum. The sequence continues at coordinate 290,221,324 of NC_090936.1, read as the reverse complement.
ACCCACATGGCCCTCCCTTGGGCAGCGACCTCCTGGATCGGAATCAGATAGCAACTGATCTGAATTACACAAGGCTTAGTAAGATTGTAGTTTTGTCCTCCCTCTGTTTCCCACTCCTTGTCTTGTCGCGCCTAGAAACACTTGTGTACAGACGCGTTATTGCCATATCATATCATAACTGCCCTTCCCTGGCCATAAGGGAAGAGACTCTCCCAGGGAAAATAGTGGTGACATTGCTAGATTCATCACATATTTCAGGTGCACCTTTTCAGAGCTACATGTACATTCTTTGGCTTTTGGCCATTTTCCCACCCTGGTTTCATTGGCTTTTAGCCAAACCTGGCATCAGTTTGCTAGTGCATGCTAAACATGAGAACCCCAGGATATACACACAAAGAATGCGCATGTGTTAGACACAGGCCTTCCCCAGACTCAAAAAACGATGTATCTACAAAACACAGACTGTGTCGCTCTGGATGCTTGCAGTCTCAGGGTTGAATTTCTCCCAAGAGCATATCGCCTATTCAGGTCTCATGAAAACATATGTAGTTTATTTTTAAAACAAGATAACTAATTCATACATAATTAAATGTTTGCTACACATGCAGGATAACACTGTCATGAATTGATTAGTTCCAAAGCCCCATGAAGGAATCCACATATTACTCAACCACCACTATCACCTGTAATGTACAGAGAAAATACCCACACAATCACGTTTGCACCCAATAGCCAAGTGACTCGATCACAATACAAAAATGCTAGTAATCCTTCAAAATGGTATGGCACAGCTTCATTGCAAACACCATCCTCTCACACGTGCAATGTATCATCAAGTCCTAATTGCACAACCTAATTGGGCCAACAATGTTCAACATGGCATGTTTCTGTTCACTGGCTTTCAATGCAGAACATTCATCACGAGCAAAAAAGAAACTATAATGAACTGTGGTCTATGCTTTTTGTAGCCAATGGAAAATATGCTCAAATGCACACAGCAAATACCGACCTGCAAGAGACGAATACATATATATTAATGGTATATTGTCTATAAACCCTGCTTTTTACAAACAAAAGCCAACATTCCGGAATAAAATACCTTGAATGATTTACTGGCTAGTTTCTTCCACCAGCACAGAGTGAGGAAAGATGTAGAACAAATCGTTCACCTGCAAGACACACATGTAAATGTGTAATAAGACTCCGATTCCTCATAAAGACCACCATCAAACCAGTGACTTATAACCTGTGAACAAAGTACTGGTGGGTATGAGTGCCCAGTTCTCCTTTATAAACCCCATTATTCACCTAGCGTATTCCTTTGTGGCACAAAATATCTGCCACCACTAAATGTGTCTGCTGCCAAAGTGAAACTAATCTCCCTGTGACTGTGTCCTATGGCAAAGATGAAACCGGGCTAAACAACGAGTCAAGACTCTCACAAAGAGTTGCATATGGTAATTCTCTCCATTCACATTAAGTTACCATTGAATTTTCAAGTGTTACCACTTCCAATTCAGCTGCACGCTGTAAGTCACTGGAGCAAAGTCCCTGCTGGGCACCCAATGTGTATGTACGTGGTTCGAGGAAGCGCCTCTTTTTAGAGGCTCCATAAATAGTCCCTTGGTAGGTAATGGATGTTACTTGGTGGCCATGTTTGAGTGGCCAGATTTAAATGGCCTAAAACCAACTAAGGCAGGGAGTATCAGACCAGGGAACACAATCCATGGGAGTGTGAAGCACTTCCAGTTGATGGAGTAGAAGAGTTAGATTGCAATAAACCTGTACTGTGTTGGGGGGTGGAGGGGAGAGGGGCTGCAGCAGCCAATACACTACTTGCTTGATGGCTGCTGCAGCCTTCTTTGCCAGTATTTGCCGACAGTGTTTTACTCATGGAGGGTCTATAAAGGAAATCCTGTAATACAACAAATTTGAATTCCTCAGGACTGTGTTGTTTATCTATAAAGTGTTTTACCAGTGGGGCAGTGAGTACACATTTTCTAAAGCAGCTTCTGTGCTCCATCATCCTCACTTTCATCTGTCTCTCTGTCTTACCCACATATTTCAATCCACATGGGCAAACAATCAAGTAAATTACCTTTTTAGTGTTACAATTCGTAAAAATGTGGTTACATACTTTTCTCAGAACTATATCAATTTCTTTCTTAGTAATAGTTGGAGCACGCATCAGACAGCTACCAGAAGGGTAGTGTCCTGTAACCCTTCTGAGTCCCCATGATTGATTAAGGGTATTAGCTTGTTTATCTTGTACTGTGATGCCATTCCTAATCAGTCCATCCCTAATACAAGTGTTTTTTTAAAAGCAGACATTGGTTCTTTAAAGTGTGAATTTCCAGCGCTCAGAATTTTCCAATTCCTTTTGATATTATTCTTTATCTGGTATTATAGATTCGTAAAGGTACTGGCACATACCATTCTTTGTTCCTGTGCCTGTCTGTTATTCTTATTGATTTATGTGGTTGTTTCATGCTCGTTTTGTTTCCTTCTTGAGCTGTTTACTGCCACAGCCTCTTGCTTGTAATCTATTGATCAATATGCCTGCTTACATTTCAAAAACATGCTTATGGCTACTATTGCTACTCATTCTTAGTAGCTGTCCAAATGACAAATTCTCCTTGATATGTTTTGCACGTCAGCTCGAATTATAAAAAAGGGAATTTATCTCTGTAGGCGTATGAAACGTTCTTATCTTCAAAGACCATACATTTTCATAAATAGTCAAATCCCAAAAATGAATTAACTGATTGCTCAAACTAAATGTAAATTGTAGATGGCTATCCTGGTCATTTATCCATTTGGAAAGCTTGCTGCCTGTAGTTCTGAACCATCCCAAATAACAATAATATTGTCTATGTATCTTTTCCAGGTTCTGATATTATTCTTAAAATTATTATTACCATCCTAAATGATCTTCTGCTCAAACCTCTTTACATATAGAGTTGCCACGCTTAGCGCCATCATGAAGTCCATCGCTATGCCCTTAGTTTGTTGAGAGAGGCTCCTTGAAAAGGTTTTCTGTAAGTGCTCGTTCTTCACACCAGTAGACAAACTCTTTGGGAATATACTCAAGATTGGTATTTAGCTCTAATATAGATTTCGACACCTATCTGTGTAGCTATTTGTGATATGGAAAATGTTCTGTAAGATTTTATTATAAAGATCATGAATTGTACATGTTTATTGTATTTTGATAATAAATGTTTTCAAACTATTTTTGCTAAAAGTCAGTCAAACAAAAGTTTATTTCAGATCCAAAATCCATCAAACACATAAAACATTACACACCCACAATTACATTCAATTGATAAAAAGTCTTCCCTTGAGATTCCATGCATTTCAAATGCAGTCCACTAATAAAATACAACCTAAAGTGCATTTCAAAGGTGTTTTAAGAACACAATCTTGTACACCAAAGTACCTTTCCCATTGTAATAATACGGGAAACCCAACGGTGTCATCCACCCTGTAGCCACAGTAGCCCCTTCCTGAAATACATAGCTCTTTTCAGGAAAGTGAGTAATGCCCATGTAGTTAGGACAGTGTCAGCACTCAAAAGGAATACACTAGCAGCTTTATAATGGCAAATATTGACCTCCCTAAGGAATGCTAAAAGTGTTACTCTTCGAATCCCAATGTAACCCGGGAAAAACAATAACAGATGGGCTAGGTCTTCATTAATGTGCCCACACACTGGGCACCCAGCCGAGTCTGGATAGCCCCTCCAGTTGACTGTGTTTCCCCACAGGAGAAGACAGTCAAACCTTGCACACGTGATTAACCAGCCATCTTTTCTGGAGGTGGCCCAGATTAAGTAGGGTTGGATCTCATTTGCCCAGCTGATCATTGCATGCGCTTTGTCAGAATCTGTCACATGCTCTAAAAATGTTCTCTTCATGGCAAACACTTCCCCCAGTACACGTGTATAGTTGCTCAGCTCACTTTTAGTCAAGACAGCACCTGGCAGAGAAAGAACTCTTATGTTGGCCTCTCCTAAAGCCTTATTAATATAGTCGAGCCACAGAATTCTTCTCCAGCCCACCCAGGCCATTACAGACCTAATTATGAAGTGGCAAAGGGATGTGTGTGCATTCGCCCATAACCTAACCCAAAGAATTATCAGGGGCCAACGCCCACTTGTCCTCCCAAAATTCCATACCTAGTTCTCTATGAATACCGGGAGAGGAACTCAGGAGCCCCAGGAGTCTCCTGAAAAACTGATTCTCCTTAACTTGTAGCTCGTCGGCCTGCTGGAGGCCCATAGTAGGGCACCATACAGGTTGACAGCCTTTGATTGTGCCGTATAAATCTTGGGCACAGCATGCAGTGGTTGGCCCACACAACAGGACATAAAACGGAAAATACCCCCTATTTGCTGAGTCAATTTAGCTGAATTTTTTAGGTGCGTCTTCCCAGTAAGTGCTTCAAAGAATCTAATCCCCAGGTAATTAAAATCCTTCACCCTTGGGATGACTTTGTAGACGCATAACATAGGCCGCATATTTGCTGGCCGCTTTCTGCCAACACAAGACATCACATCCGATTTCTTGGTATTAATTTTTAGCCCCAGATTACTCATAAATTATGCATATGCATCAATGAGAGTCTGTAGTGATCTTGGGGTCCTGGCTAGCAACACAGTGTCATCCACATAAGCCAGCAAAGGAAAGGCCCGACCCCCAAAACCAATAAACCAGCCTTGTATTTATCAGGTCCTTCGGGAGCTCATTGATATATAAGCAGAAGCAAATTGGGGCCCAAACACACAGATGCCGGACACTGCACCCAACCCTAAAACATGCAGTGCAATGTCCCCCCGGGCCACTGCGCACACAAGCCTCATTGTCTCTGTGGATTTCCACCAAAACCCTCAGGCAGCTCATGGTCCCGAGCACGGCCCAAAGTTTCGACCTATCTACCTTATCAAAGGCCGTGCTCAGGTCCATAAATGCAAGATACACTGCTTCACTCTTGCAAAAAAATGAGTTGGCCACCAGGAGGTATAAATTGAGGCTCTGTTCCATGGTACCAACCCCGGGACGGAAACTAAACTGTATGTCAGATAAGACCGACTCCTCCGAGAGCCAAGCTTCAATTAGCCCCAATAACACTTTCCCAAATATCTTAAAAGATGTGTCCAGCAGCGAAATTGGCCTACAAGAAATTGGGCTAGCTGGATCCCCCTTCTTAAATATAGGGAAAATAATAGCCTTTTTCCAAGACAGGGGATAACTACCCATTTCCATACAGGCGTTAAACACCACTGTTAAAAATGGTGCCCACAGATACCGAGGGTCCTGAAACAGGTTCAAGGGGATCACATTGGGGCCCGGGGAACGACTAAGGGGCCTGCTGACTAATAGCTCTGGACACATCCTCCAGCCTGAACTTCAGACTCTTAGGTGTTGTACTTTCCACTGTTTTCCCTCTCCTAACAGACTCCCAAAGTTCACTAACCAAGCTATGTCCTCCACATGAGTGCCACTGGTCCTTGCTACCATGGAACCAGAGAGGGCCCCCTTCATAAACTCCTAGAAGGTCTTTTGGTCATTGCATTTAGCTGCGTCCAGGAAGCCCTCCCAAGATTACCCTTCAATCTCCTATTTCCTTCTCTTGAGCTCGGCCCAATATTTAGCTCTGGCAAGGGCAATCGCCCTCCTTCTACAGGCCGGGGCCTTAAGAGTCCTCAACAGTGCTCTCTTAGCACATCTGCAAGCCTCATCGAACCAGCCCATACAAGGTATCCTCCCATTCCCCTTACACACAATCGTGAAGCTTTTGAAAAAAGCCCCCAACAATTCAACAAATTGATCCACAATCTGCCCAGGATGTGTGCTCCCATCCAATATCCCAGAAACAGGGCTGCATTCTCAGAGATCGTAACTAGGTGCAGGTTAGCTTCCCTAATTTTTCCCCATTTAATTCTTTGTGAACTGGGAGCTACCACCTTAACTGGGCATACTAGAGTGTCAAATAAATCCCCTGCCCCCAACACTCCCTTCAGTGTCAGGTGGATCGGGTGATGGTCACTATTCACATCTGGTAGCACTTCGAAGCCCATGGCCCGGTCCCATAGATCCGAGATGCAAAAATAATCAATTGTTGAAGAGCCTTGATGGTTATTAAAGGTCAGATGACCTGGTATGTCAGGACCTAAGCGACCATTGACAGTCCGGAACCCCCATTCATTCAGCCATAAGCCCATTTGCAATCCATTAGCACAGCCCCTGGCATCCCTCATTTGTGGCAGTGGGTTATTTAGTGACTGATCCTCGAATGGCGCTAACAGATAATTTGGCAGACCCATACCCATTTAAAGATTGAAATCGCCGTCCCATACATAAAGCTCATTTCTGCTCCTTCTAGTAGCTAATAAATCATTGATGAACACCTTCAGCCTAGCAAGCCTATCTACCTCTGCTTTATGGGGGCTATCATAAAAGTTAATAATACACAGTGGCTCTCCCTCTGGAGGGGAAAGGCGGATCACCTGTAGAAAATCCATATTGGTCTCCACCGACTTAACACTACAGTCGAGAGAGATCTTCGTTAATATTGTCAAGCCCTTATAACATCTTCCTCTCACATTTTTCTTAGCAGGGATCCCAAAGGAGACAAAACCATCCAGTTTAGGGGTCTCCAACGCCCAGGTTTCCTGTAAGAGGATCACTTTGTTGGCTTGCAGGAACTCAGTGATAATTGCCCTTTCTAACTTTCCCCTTGACCCGCTATATTCCACGATAACAGGCATAATTACCTTGGCTACCATAACCGCTACTAGCCCCCGCTCCACCAACCTTACCTCTTGAACATCCAGCCATGCCGGAACACCCGATTGTCAGTCCAGGTCTTCACAGGAGGTAAGGACCTCATATCGATTGGCCAGCTCCGGGTCAAAGGTAGGTGCCCTTTCCCTTCTCCCATTTGGTCCCGCCTTAGTTGGTATGGACCTCCAGCCTTCAGCCTTGCTGCGGTCAAATAGGGGATACTATGGGCCCTGCTCCCTTCCTTCGAGCGCCCTGCACCCCCTCTTTCCATTCTGGCCTGGTCCTTCCCAGGACTACCTGATTCTCCATCCCCGAATAAAAGTGGTCCAAGGCGAGTAGACCACTATAAAGTCTACTACAATTCGGTTCAAGACCTCTTGCGAGGTTGGAACTAAGACGATAACTGACCACCGCAGTGTCAGAGAAAGTCACCACTACACAGTCACCTTCCTCCTTCTTAGGCTTTGTACCGACCGAGCCTACTCTTCTTGCCATGAGAATGATGCCAGGGTCTACTTTTGGCCCAAAACCTCTTTCAATTTTGATGTTAACCCCTCCTTAGCGGCACCTGGTAGTTCCTGACTGCCCACTTCCCTTACCTCATCACAACTCCCTATTATAAGACCACCCTTTTTTGGAGCACTACAGGACACGACTCCCGCCTCCTCCCCTTCCCGAATCTTGCTCAGATCCAATACCTTAGATGCTAAAGCTCTAATGGAATCATCCATTATTGCTAAGGTACTCAAAACCCCTGCCTTAAGTGCCTGTAGTTATTGCAAAACTGTCTGTAAGGGCTTTAATTTTGCATCTAACAGGGATTCCAACCAGATTTTATCATCCTCACCGGAAACCAATGAATCCAAATCAGTGCAAAATTCACTGACAGAACCCCTGTCAGTCTAGAAATACGGATACCTCTACTTTGAGACCGCAAACGCATTTTGGTGGCCGTGGACCAACCGTCTCATGCACGATACGACAGAATATAGGTTTTCGAGTTTGCCAATGAACGGCCATTTTGATGTAGCAAGAATCGCCATTTTGCTTTCTAACCATTGCTCATTGCTTTCTGTTCCTATTGCTTTGCAGTATATTTTCCGCTTACACTGCTCGACTGTGGCACATTGTTGTCTGTATGTGAAAAGGACAAGGCCGCAGGGCCGTGAGGATAACAAGAGTTCGCTGAAACACAAACAGCACCAGGAAGAATGCCTGGCTCCCTCCCGAATGTAGCCTTGAAGCAGAGCTGCAGGGCATTTAATCATTTTACAGCTGCCAGCCAGTCTTGTTATATGGTAGAATATGTTGCAATAATACCGCTAAAGGCTTGAATTATGCTGTTCTAATGGCCCCCCTTTGCTGAGCCCGCTAGAGCATGTCGGCTCCCAGGACGCAAATAGCACCTGATAGATAGCAAGGTCCGGAATGCAACTCCCCCCCATATGTAGTTTGCTTCCAAGAACAGAAGCGCTGTGTTCTATTCAATAACCGAAAGATGCCTTCGCACTCACAAATTGCAAATTGTTACTAGAATAGATGTTTGAAGGTGTCATAGTGGTCGGAGATGTCCATCATCACACCAAGTTCAAAGAAACCCAATAAAGGGGGGGTGTTAACCATGTCATAGCTGATTGTTTGATATGCATTTTGTATATATGCAACTGATGTACGTAATTCATTCTCTTGCGTCCCTCTAGGTCTAGAGATACACGTTGCGGGGCGTGAGACTGAGTTGGCCAACTGAGACTTTTGCTTTGCAATAAAACCCTAGCTTTGGGAATACAACCTTGTGTCTGGCGTCTCTATCGTGTGTGGTGACCGCCTTGTTTCCATAGATGTCAGGGCCGCTAGGGGTCCCTTTCACCCCCACCAGCGGGGCTGCATGTTCGGGACCTTTCCGACAGGTTCATTTCCATCTCAGGCTCTTAATCAGCCCTCACCACCACCATATCTCCCCCCATCCATTCCTTCACAACCGACTCAGGCTGCGGCTTCCACTTTATCCCTTTCACCATTACTTCTGCCATAGCTAGTGGGATTGCACCTCCCTCCCATAACAGGGACTTGCTCCCTGGTAGCTTTTCCGCCGCATTCATGCAGCTCACTATTTGGCTGGCCATCACATCCAGATATGAATCCAAGGACCTCTGTGAATTGGGTTTTGGAAGAGCTCTTCCCACTTTTGCAGTTTTAACATTTTTAGGTTTCTTAGCTCCCTTTCCCGCTCACCCCCATTCTGCCCTCATCCCCAGCTTTCCATTTCCCCATAATGGATATTGGTTAAGCAGATAGTGGAGCTAATACACAAAAATGGAACAATGTACAAAATACAGTGAATAAAAATAGATTAAGGTCTTAAAAACACATAAAAGACTACAATTCAAACTCACTTCATACTACAAATGATCAAGGGAAGAAATAAAATCAGTTAAAAGGGTAAAAATTACAGCCCAAATGGCCGGCTGTGAACTGAGAACTAACCACTGCAAATAAAACACTCTATGCTCTTCAAAATCTTGACAGGCGCCAAGGGGCTCGCTACATAAGTCTGTATAAGTCTGGAGACTGTGACTATGGGTCTCATTACGAATGTGGCGGTAAGGCAACAACGGCACCGGTGGTGCTGCCGGCGCCGTTGTTACCATCGTGCCACATTACGAGTTCTGCTTGCGGGTGTTGCTCTGCATGCCTGGTCAGACCAGGCGTGCAGAGCGGTACCCGCAAGCAGAACCCATGATTGCACCAGCCCATTCAGCTCGTAATGGGCCGGTAATGGCCCATTCGCGGGTGCCGTCAGCGAGTTTGGCGGTAGCCGTGCCCTTGTTAAATTTCAGAAGTTTTTCAGTTTTACTTGTAACCATAACGTCCCTTTAATAAAGTTTTTTCAGCGAATGTAATAGGTTTTAATTAGTGCACCTTAACCATAACGTACCTTTAACGTGTTTTCAGTGAATTTCAATGGTTTTTACCAGTGCATGCTAACGTCTGACAACTTACTCATATATTTACCCCAATATGGCAACATTTGTGTCCAATTTACAAAGTGTCACCTTAAAACTCTGCCTTGCCCACCTTTTAGTGTCATTTTCAACACTTCTATACACTTTTGGCAACTTTTTCTGCAGTTTTTGTGTTCGTTATCAGTCTGCGAACGTCTGATGTAATGTGGTATGAGGACATGTTCGCGAACAGGTCTGCTCTTCATGTACATGTCCGTGCTTCGTGGACAGTTCACGACTGCATTTGCTGCTCATCTAGGAACTTTCAAGCTCAAAATGTACCCTTGCACAGCTCCTACACCTATTCCTCCTCATTATCCATTAACAATCTAGCACAGAACACATACTTGGAAGAATATTAGCAGAACTGCTATTTATCTTAACAATGGCATCAGCTATTGCCATCCCCCCTGCCCAAGAGCCACCACCACCACCACAACCAGCTCGAGGACCTACACAAAAAAAGCACAGTACTTCCAAAGACAATCAAGAGGGCCACGAAGATGAGGTAGAGCAAGTGCCTACCTCTAGCACCCAGAGAGAATCATGGATGTGGCAGTTCTTTACCACTGTTGGGAATGTTCCAAAGGCTAAAGCTACCAAAGTGAAATGCACTGAGTGCAACGCTGTACTCAGTCGCGGGCTACCTAGACAGTACACCTACGGGACCACCTCCATGCGCTGCCACACCAAATCCAATCACTACAATGCTCTCAGAAAGGTTGTTCCTTTCTTAGAAAACAGTAGGCTGTCTATCTCCACCTCATCTTCCTCAAATAATACTGTAACCACACAGCCTACTTCTTTGGGACACAAATTCCCATCAGCTACCTGGCATGTGATCGATAAATGAGGCTGTTGATCCATATCTTTTCAAAACAACAATACTCTGTATATACTGCAACACATCACTCTTCAGGGGGGAGCAATTTCAAAGTGCTTTTGAAGCTGTAATCAAGGAACATGAGAAACACTGCCCCTACCTTAGATGTAGCACACACAACATCTTCCTCCGTCCACCTGCCCCACCATTCTTTCTGACCGCTCTTTAAAAAATGTTTTTTTAGGACCCACCTTTCACAGTTAAAAAATATAACTAAAAGAAATAATCGTATAGACTCCATCTACTTCACATTTCTCAATAAAGTAGATAGACTCAATAAGGTTCTCCAACATAAGCATTTTGTGTTATGCTAATGGGAATAATGTAATGTTAATCCACCATTCCAGAGGCTGGAACAGGAGATAATTACCCCAAGTAATCGCCCCAAGTGAAGCGAGGGCGGATACCGAGGGCTCCAGCCATTATCCAACGTTCCAGCCCCTTCAACTGTGGATGAAGGCCGTTAGCACCCCGGGTTGCCAAAGCGGTAAACTGTGGTGCTAAATAAAAACGATGTTCCTTTCTACAGCAGGACGCACACAGCGTCCTGCTGTGGGAAGGACAATCCTTTTCCAAGATGGCTGCCATGGAAAGGGAAGGCGTGGCTCTGTACGAAGCCCCTCTTCCCTTTCCATGGTGGCCTGCGGGAACCGAAGAGAAGGAGTGGATGTGGCGGCAGCACCCGCAGCCACCAAAATAAGGTAAGTAGGAGGGGGGTGAACAAAATAAAATGGAACAGAGGGTCGGGGGGAGGAGATGGCGGCAGGAAGAGCTGGCCATCATGCGGCTTGGAACACGGGCTTCTTCCGGCAGTTCAACCCCACGTGCCTAGTCATCTGATTGGCTCGTTCCCCTGCCCAGGGTGCTAATGGACAACTGTATACTAGAGAAAAATATAAAAGGACAGAAACAATTTCCTGTCACAGATACTTTTGCATACAATAAGGACCATAATCAATGTACCTTTTAACTATCCACGGTCTCCACAGTCCCCTTTCCCGGCCATGGATCATTAAAAGACCGAATGGCACATCCACTCTATCGCACAGGGCAGCCGTTTTACCCTTTCTAATTGTATATTTGGAACGCTCCCTCAATGCCGTTTTCAAACAGTCACACATCCATCCACCAATCACTTCCAAAATCTGTGCATATAACCCTATGACCATATTAAGCTTCCACACACCAACTGCCACTTAACAATCTTCTACAAATCTTTTGCATCTGCATTTCGGAAGTCAAGGTGGGACGCCACTGTCTAACTACTGGAGGAGAGGAGTCCAAAGGGTGGGATGTATCTTAACCGTAACAACCCTTTAACAAAGGGTTTTCTGTCAATTTAATAGGTTTTTATAAGTCAATTTGTTTCATGGTGTTACATCACTGTATATAAGTTATTAATAATTCCTTTTTTCATATATATATGAAAGAATTATAAACATATTTAAAGGAATAGTGCGCTCAAAAATATTATTTCCCAACAGATGGGCAATAATGAAAAACATGCACTAAACATAATTTTAATGAAAGTTCCTATGAAAACTTTTGAGAAAACAAGGCTCAAAGAGTTTACATGGGAGCATCCATTTAGCCATTTCAGGCAGCCCCCTCAGCTCATGTTAATCTCTGCCCTGGCGGCACTAAACAAGCAGTAAAAGCCCCCTACTGGGAGCTTTTGCTTACTGTAGCCAGAGCAGAGCTGCATGAGCTGAGGAGGCTGCCTTCACTTTCATTTTACGTTTTAGGTGCTCCCCAAGCCCAGGGAAGCACAGAAAACATAAAATGAAAGTGAAAAAAGCAAAGGCACAGCAATTATAAATACAACGACTGCAGCGGCTTTCACTTGGAGTCTCCTGGGCTCCCCAACAAGGGGGAATCCAGGAGACTCAAAGCGAAAGCCGCCGTAGACAGAAATACAACATCGTTGTATTTCTAAATGCTGCGGTTTTCGTTCTACGTTTCTCGGGCTCCGGGAAATGCAGAAAGAAAACTGCAGCATATTTAAATACAACAATGTTGTATTTATGTGTGCTGGGGCTTGCTGTGGTCGGGGAAGCCCTGGAGACTTAAAGCTGAAACCACAGCAAACATAAATACAACATTATAAATACTGCGGTTTTCTTTCTAAGTAAGAAAGAAAATCGCAGCATTTATTTTGCAGTGCTTTAAAAAAAGAATTAAATGTAAAGCACTTACCAGCAGCAGGTTGTGTTAATCTCTGCTCTCCGGCGATAATGAAGCAAAAGCCACCTGCTGGTAGCTTTTGTGTATTACAGCTGGCTGGCTTTTGCTTCATTAGTGCCACAAGGGCAGAAATTAACACAAGAACAGGAGGCTCATCCATTTCACAAATTGGATGCCTCCTAGTGCTTGAAATGTTTGAGTTTGAGCCTCATTTTCTCAAAACTCTACATAGGAACACTGTTTAAAAATAGTTTTTTATATATATTTTTGATTATGGGCCATCTTTTTAGCCAATACAATTTTTGATAGCACTATCCCTTTAAAAAACATATCTTTTGCAACACATAATTATGTATGGCTTTATCAGCAGCGCATGTTGGGGATGGAAGTCATCGCTCAACTGCCTATGGCATAGGCTCCAACATAATTATAATAGGTTATTCATAACATGCTTAATACTGAAGAGGTTTCTAAGCATGGACCCGGGGTTCGAATCTGTGCTGGTCTGCGTTGCCTTGCTTCTAAGATGAGCGTGTTGCCACTGAGCTATACTACCTGACCCTACCCCAGCCAAACCAAACCACCCCTATTTTTCACTGCACCTATTCAGCATCCTAGCTCAATGTCCACTATACCCTAATAATGTAACCAATGGCCAGTGCTCATGGCTTGCAGCCATGGCCAGTCTCCAAATCCATGGGGCCTCGTCTTCGGCCATGCGGCATTCCCCAATAAGCAAATCAGAGTACACATTTGCATTTGCCCGAAGGGCAGGCCCACTACTTAGACACCAAATGTATATGCTCGTTTTTCTACTTGCATTCTTACACTTTGGAAAAATAAAACACAAGACATATTTCCAAAAAATGGTTTTAGGTCCTTGCTAATGCTCTTCGCGCATGTTTGTTGTAATCTAGTCCACGACTGCAGGCAGTAACCACAAGAAGAATATATTTTCACATTCAAACCTACCGCTTTGCCCATGCTGTATGCCCCAATAAGCAAATTACAGTACACATTTCTTCTTGCTGACGGCCAGGCCCATAGCCCAGACACCAATGTTATATCACTGTTTGGTATACTTACATTTTCACACTTTCAAAATATAAAATACAGGACATATTTGCAAAACTATGCTTTGAAGTTCTTGCTGATCCTCCTCATGCATATTTGCTATAATCCCATCCAGCACTTAAACTTGTATCCACAAGCAGAATTTAAATCTGATAAATCAAACATATCCCAACTTTGAAAAACTTTATCACATAGCCGGTCCCTGGTGGCCATCCCCACTTTAACCCCATTGTTAGTCCTGCATGGTCATGGCCAGTGGCCAGATTGTCTGGGGCATCGCCTTAGGCCATGACCCGGACAATCTGGCCACTGTCAATTGGCCTCAGGCTATACCTCAGTCACCAAAGGTATATCATTTTTTTATATACCTACATTTTGATACTTTTCAAAAAATAAAACACAGACACATTTCCAAAACCATGCTTTCAGGTGCTTGTCAATGCTGCTTGAATGAATTTGCTGCAAATCCGCCCATGCTTTATTTTTTGAAAGGTGTCAAAATGTACGTACATAAAATAGTCATATAACTTAGCTCCCACTTCATAAAATCGATGTAGATGTTGCACAAACATTCAAGGTTTGGTCTATAATCTTTCTGAAAACTTTTCTGCAAATTCATCTAACGGCAACAAAGTTATGAGCAATCTAAAAATGTTGAGAACTCACTCTAATTTTGCCTCCTCTTGACAAAATCCCACCAGACTTTTCAAACACATTAATGTCTACGTATAAGATCTTTCTGCAAACTTTTGTCCAGGTTTGTCAAATGGCACCACATTTATAAGCCTTTAAAATACTTTGGGATCCTCCCTCTAATTTTGTTGCTTCTGGGCAAAAGAGCACCACACTTTGCAGAACCTTTCGGAGACAGGTCTAGAATGAAGTTCCAAAATTCCATGCAGTTTCATTCTGTGGCCAACCAAAAACTGCTTTTCACCAACCCCTTAATGCAGAAATAGGCATAGATGTCCCCGAACATCTCAGATGTTCGCGAACATCACAGGACTGCCCCGTACATCTGCACTGTTCGCGGACATCGGAGTTGAAAAAGCAGCTGTTTTTTTGGCTTTTTAAGGCCATATCACATCCGACCCACATCACCCCTCAGTTCCCCAGAGATTGTTTCATTCGTTTGACAAGTTCAATGTTGTGTTTTTTTTTTTTTTTTTAAATTAGATTTTATTGGCATTTAGGTTATAACATCAAATAGCAACAGTCATACAACATTACCTAATTTCAATTATATCATTTCCCCCTTTTCCCTCCCTGCCTCCCCATCCAGCCATGGTTCATTAATTTGTTACTACATCGAGAGTCGGACACACTTTGAACCCTTAACTTTCCATTCAGGGTAGCTCTACTGCGTACACCAGAACATTGGGCATGTACACCTCTGTGTTTCATTGTTCAACACAGTTCCCATAACCTTTGAGCACATCGCCCCGACCCCAGCGAGTGCGCTACCAGGTGCCACCTGTAGTCATTCCCCAATCCCTTCAAACAGCCTGTCCGTATTTTTTATAAAAGGGGAGCCACATTGCTTTAGACCTGTATTCATTTATGAGATGTGTTAGGTACTCCATATCGTAAATTGCACAGACTTTGGTGATCCACTCTTTCTCACCTGGCATATGCAGACTCTTCCATCTCTGGGCCAGGCGCCGCAAACATAACCTGAAACATATGGCCCTGTGGCTCGCTGTGGTCCCCCTCCACGTCAACCTCAAAGAAAAGAAGCCATGGGGACATGGCCCTCGCTATCCCATCCACCCCCTTTATCCATGACAGGACCTCTCCCCAATACGTCTGACCACCGAACATTTCCACCACATGTGCACGTAGTACCCTTTTTTAGTGTGACACTTCCAACAGTGTGGGTCGTATCCCTCCTCACCCGGGCTATCCTCTGTGGGGGATAGTGCCACCTGTACTCCGAGACCCCCGGCCGGCCCATAGAGACGAGGTTTGCTCAGAAGTACTTTAAGACGAGATAGCTGCACCCTTGAGATGGGTGGGGGTGCAGATTCATTACTCCAACACCAATCAATAAGGACAACTCAATGGTTTGTCAAAGGGAGTCAGTTTACTGACAAGTACAGAAAACAGGGAGTTATGGATATCAGCAGTGATGCGATCGTCCTTCTCGCTTCAACTCCAACGAACTTCATACAAGTTGTAACATTTATACTAAAAAATCGTCATCATTGACGTATAACACTCAAAATTTAACATGCAATTCTATTGGTTAGGAAAAGGTAACTTTACGATAGGTACTATATCTGTATATGGTAATGGAGTGAGGGGATTGGGTAAAACACTGTCAGGTGGGCATCGAAGCCCTTCCTTCAAAAATGACTACTGTAGACATCATTAAAAGTATGACGTCCCATTGGTTCTACTAACTATAGGACCCTAGATTATTTGGTCGATTGCGATTGGGTTGGCACCAACCCCATGCATACTTTTCAACTTCGCTTAGCAGCACGCAGAATGGTCAGCCATGTGCGGGGTGCCACTTAGTTACCCGGCCTTCCTCCGATTATGGTTACAATCATCATTTTAGTAGCCATGTGTCAATTAGTTCACTGTGGTTGGCCTCAAGACTGCATCTTCTGTCTGGAAAAGTTCTGATATCTTCGCCTGGTCAGGTGCCAAGCGTAGGTGTGAACCCTCGCTTCTTTGTGCTCGGCTGGTCACGTGATTCCCACACTGTAAATTTGTCTCTTTTCTCTCAATTTGTGTATTTGATTCTCATTTAGCCCGCCACCTGCCTTCGTCTTCTTATCTCGACCTTTCGGGAGGCAGGGTATTCTGTTCTCAGTTTCAATTAGATGTAGCTACTGTTCGCCTCTTTTATTAGTATGACCTTGGCTTTCCTGGCACGGGTTGCCTCTGCCGAGTTTCGTTTCAGCCGTCTCTTCTCGTTTTGCTAAATATTAATCTTTCTCATTTGGCCTTTAGTAACCTGGGTTGATTCTGCTTATTGTGCAAAGTAGAAATACACTTATAATACTGTGCTTCGTTTTGAGGTAGATTATGTATAATGGCGCTTGCCGCACTATTCTTCTACTAAGCATAGTAAGCCTCACTGTTTTCTTAGCTTTCTTGCAGTTCCAAGCATATTTACAGGTGTAAACTGGTTGAATGTCTTCATCTTGCTTACAGCTTTAAACTTCTTGGCATTTCGCCATTGTACTTTCACTTTAGGTTCACGATATCCTTATTCATGGCGTTTCGTCTCTTTGCATCATTCTCGGGTCGTCAGTTCTTCTATTTGCAAGTCAGTCCGGGTCCTAGTAATGTCACCATTCGTCTTCCATTAAGACCTTTTTGGTTTCTTCCGGGACTATACTTAGGCAATCTTCATTTCGTTTCATTTGTTGGTAGGGTTTTCTTAATGGATACCTTACTGTCCATGGTTTTCTTGGTATTGGTACTTCAATAGGTGGTGTTCTTCTGATAGGCACTGGGCAGAGCCCTACTGCGGCTCTCTGCTGGTTTATTTGCTCATCATACATCACATATTTTGGTGTGAACGGTCCTGGTACTTCAAAATGGACGATTGGAGTGCAGGCTTTATTTGGGACCTCCTCTACACTCCCCCCTCTGGGCGATTCATCGACCACTTTCACTTCCGTCTTTGGATTCATCTTACTTGGTTCTCCTGTTTTCATCTTCACTCCATGGCCTGGGTTCATTCCTTCTTCATCTTCTGGATCTATACATGATGGTTTGAAGAAGTGTCTCTTTGCAGTCCATATCTTTATTACTCCTTTCAGGCTTCCTGCGGTCCTTACATGTTCGTCTTTATTCCTGTCATTAGTTGACATTGTCCATTTGGGCTGCAGTAAACCCATCTTCCCACATAGTTTCGATGTTTCCTGGGGTAGAGAAACTTTGTTCCCTCTGGCGCATGAATGCTGGCCTTCACAAAGTCTATTTCTTCATCAGTCAGGTCTTTAGGCTTCCAACCTGGCTTGACATCAATCATGATCTTCATCCCTACGGCTGTTTTCGCAGTCTTCTGGCATTGAGAGATTAATATCTTGATAACACAAAAGCCTAGTAATATCATCACTAGCAGGGCTCCCAGGAACGCAAATGTATCTGCCATCCATTGTGGGACCCATGAGAATAATGATCCAAACCAGCTGTCATCATCCACTTCATCAGTTTCATCAATCATCTGGTTCTGCAGTTTTGTCAGAATACCTATGGCTTCTGTTAAAGTTCTATTTTCCTCATCGTGAGAAGGTATAAATGTGCAACATGATTCTCCGATTTTTGCACAAACTACTCCATCCATAGCTGTGATCATGTCAAGCACATATCTGTTCTGGAGAGTCATTAGTCGGATGGCTCTTAACTCTTCCTTAATCGCATTGAATCCTTGTATTGTCATGTTGATGGTATGCAGTAATTTCCATCTGGTTATATGCAACCATTTAGTATTTACTCCAACTTGGAATCTTAGCATGAACATAGTTGTGAACACTGATGAGGTGAGGTTGAACAGCCTATGTTCATATGGGATAGCATGAGAGTCTTCTTCTGATTTGGCAGAGAAGTAATTCTCTCTCTTCATCCGAGTTAGCAGTTCCACAGATCTCCTTTTCCTCAGGTGAGCATCTGCTTTTGGGAAACTGTCAATGTTCAGGTCACTTTTCAGGATCCCCAATGCTGGAAAGTGGACGTTCACTATTGTGCATATACCTCCTCAGTTTTTCGGCAGTCTGATGTAGGCTTTGGATACACATGCCTAATAATGATCCATAATTACTGCAGTTCCGTGCACCATTCCTGGAGCATCAAAAACTCGTCCACAGTTCTGGTTCTCTCCCATTTTACTTGTGCCATTATTCCTGCAGCAGAATTTGGGGTTTTCTAGTGGCACTATCTGCAAGGGTCCTCCTCTGTCTTTGACCCATGTCAGTAGTTTTGCAAGCTTTGGCCATAATGGCTTGCATCCATTCTGTACGATGTCGATGGTGCCTTGGTAACGACCAGTGACCACCCAGGCTCTACATATTACTACACCTTTCTCCCATCAGTCTGGTGAAAGCACTGTTCCCCAAATCTGCATTTGGCCTCTGTTCTCCCAACTTTGAGCCTCTTCTGGAGTTTTTCCTTGGACATTTAGCTTCGGGTTTACTTCCCATCTGATTTCTGCTCCTTTAACTCCATGCTTCTCGTACCGGATTACATGGTTCCTAGTATAAGCTTTGTTTCTTGCCTTAATGTGTTGAACATAATCGTCTTCATCAGGATAGGCTGTTTCAGTTGCCCATATTAGGGAAGCATCACTGCCCATGAACTTGGCTCTAGTTTTGCACATGGCTATGTGTGAAGAACAGTGTGCTGTTTGGACATCAATTTCTACAGCTACGAAGATCTTGGACTTCCCCATGCTGTATGGTAGGAGTGCACAAGCAAAGCATTCCCCTTCTGAATTTCGTCTTCCAACTTCTTTCATGTGCTGGTACCAAATGCTGTTTCCCAAATGTGCTATCCAGGTAATCGTTTAGTTTGTTGTTATCTCTGTGCATACTCCTCTTGATTCTTAAGTTTTCAAGTAGTTTGCTATTACTACTTCCCTGAATGCATCTGTATGGCTGTTTCTTGCTGGAGGATTCTCAGGCATCCCGATCCATGGTGCAGGCCTCCTCATCTGTGCCATTTGAGTTGAGGAATGGATTCTGCTATCAGCTGTGCTCGTGAGATTTTCTTTGAGTTTGTCTTCGTCTCCATCATTGTCATCTCAGGGGTGTTTATTACTGTTATTTCTGTTAGTTTCTTCTCCAACTCCTCTTGTCTTTCCACAGTGTCTGTTGTGGAGTTTCTCATAGTATGCAGTCTTTTCTTCTCTGATGTTTTGGATTGTGGTTCTGTAGTCATTGACACTAGGCCTGTTGCGTGTGCATTCTGTGTTTGCATGCATGTGGTTGTCTGTAATCTTGTCACATTCATGCTTTGCCGACCCTGTCTCCGGCTTTCCTTTTTGTTTGTTACCACAAGTGTGTGTGTGTCATTGCTAATCACATCCATTTCAAGTTCATTAATTCCACCATCAGATCTTCTAGGGACGGGAATGACTATGTAAGGTCTGGGTGCGTTTGTAGGATTCATGCGTGCATCATTAGGTGGGTGCACTGGAATTGGAACGCTTTGTGCGCCAATGAAAAATGCAGTTCTGATCATTAATGACAGTAAAACAACGATGAATATAATACACAAATACATTATGCACCTATATGTCAGGCGGCAGCATTTACTTCCAGAGAAATAGGGACGTTGTTCTTCCTGGGGGAGGACGAGGTTGCTGCTCTGGATTCCCATCTTGATCATTCGCCAAAATGTTAATTCTTACAATACTCCTTTAAACAATATTGTCTTTCGGATTCTTTGTTGTGAGTTTCAGGTGTTACACAATTGTCCCCCCTCTTGTGAATAATGAATTGTCTATTATCTCAGGATACAGTTCTTTTACTAAAATATGGGAAGTGTCAAAATTAAGTGATAATTCAGCAAGTCTCTTTACTGTGCATGTTCAAAGTATGTCAACTCCCAGTCCGTTGCCCTGATCTGCTTCAGTCCCGAAGACATGTTGCCTTTGTTAACGGAAAATAAGAAAGGAAATCTCTGGCAACGCTCTCTCGATCTGTTCCTCGGCGTTAAGCTTCTAGAATCTCCTCAGATAGTTCTGCTGATGGTTAGAGAGTTCCACTTGCAGTACTAGTCCATGCAAGAGCATGCTCACTTGTGCAATATTGGCTGTGAATATTGGAATGTGAGGATGTCAACGTTGATCGGTCTCCCCACTAGCTCTGGAAAATCAGTGACTAAACGAAAGAGAACGTTGTGGGCCAACCTACTGTCTTCTGGTGACAGGGACATCTGTCCCGTTTTGCTGATGTTCAGGAGTGTATGATTTCACTTCAATGTAAACAATGTCTGCACTGTCCGTTTGCGTGGAGTGCAACTAAGATCACAATGTTATTTAGGAGTGTTCTCAGAATTTCTGTATTCACTGGATCTCGGAGAAATGTGAGTGTGTCTGTCGTTCTTCCAACAAGATTTAGACAATCTTCAATTATTCGAAAGAACAATGTATTGACAAGCTCATTTACTTCCTTCTATGCTTGGGAAATTTGGCTTCTCCTTGCTGTATTCAGGAAGTAGGAGAAATTGTTCGGCAATTACAGTAAGCAATCTTCTTATTGTGTTTTTGTTTTCGGGATCTTGATGAAAGTCAGTGACACTGGGGAGTCTCCCCACCAATGACGGGTATGATCTTAGCACTAGATTAAAATATGTTACAACATCTTTAGGGATGTCACTACTGTGGGACACCATAAGTGATTCCGAATATGGTCTTGGTGTGGAATGAGTCTGGATACTGTATTTTCTTCTAATTTACGTGTCCTCGATGAAAATTTGGCATGTTATTTCCTCTTCACAGTTTTAATGTGTCTTGATCCAAAGTTCAAGTTCAACAGACTATGTTGTGGCTTATACGTGCAATTCTCTTCTTCATCCTGCAACTAGGATGCACAGAGTGTCCTTCGTTTATGTCCTTATCCCCTTTTTTGCTCAGAGGAAGTGTCCAATTTTAAGCCACAATTAGCAAAAAGTTCTTTGTCTTTGTCTGGGGGGTCTTGCGTCCTTTTTCTTTGTCATGGATCTCGTCTGCACATGCTGTGGTTCTTCCCTGTCGCTCGTAGTCTCCTCACATTGGGGTGCAGGCAGGGGGCCTTCTCCGATGTAGGGTTTGATATCGCCCAGAAAAATCCAAGCTCTCCTGCCTTGTAGTTTCACTGCGGAAGGAGTGCAGTCCTCCACTGTAAGGGGACAGTTAAATCTTGGCTTGTCCCACCTTTTCCTCATATGATTCTTTACAAGGACGTTATCTCCAGGGAAAACGCATGGTACACAAAGTCCTTGAGCTGTGCCTGAAGTAGTATCTCCCTCTGTGTTCCGTGCTGCCCTGCATCCTTTTCGTCATCGCTGCAGCTGGTCTGAAATTACAGTAAGGCAAGATGTCATGCAATTCAGGTAATTTTGCATTTCAGACCCTAACATTTCTCCTGTGTACTGGGCATCACATCTAGCTCTGTCTTGGGATTTCAGGGGAGTATGCATTCTTCTTCCTGTGGCTATCTCGTGTGGAGTAAGATGATGGTCAGAACCAGGTTGGTTCCGGAGTGCATACAATGCCAAAGGAAGGCAGTGCAACCATCCCTTTCTTAGAGTAAGCTTCAACTTGACTAGCCTTTCCTTTAATAAGCTGTTGAGCTTCTCACAGATTCTGTTACCTTGAGGATGATATGCCGACGAAAACTTGTGCTCTGTACCAAGCAGCAAGCTAATTTGTTCGAATGTCACATTTACAAAGTGAGCTCTATTATCTGATCTCATGCCTTCACACACCCCCCACCTGCGGAACACTTCTCTCACTAAAAATGTGGCCGCACTGGTAGAGTCTGGGTGTGTACATGGACCTGCCTCTATCCATCTAGAGAACGGACACACCACAACAATTATGTATTTGTACCCGTTACATACTTGAATCATGTCGACCTAATCGACATGCAAGTGCTGAAAAAGCCCATTTGGCCTGGGGATACAGTTCACTATAAAAAATGCAACGTGCGTGGTTAAATTCGGTATGAACCAGTCTTCTGCGAGCATTGCCGCAAGATTCTCTTTTGTCATGTGTGCTGGATAATGTAGGTGCTCCAGCACTAATTTTAGCAGGGCTATAGGCATCACCAGTTTACCAGTGCTGTCTTATCACCACAAACTGTCAGAGGGGTTTAAAGAACACCCTCGCCGTTTTCATCGATTTTTCTCTTCCTGTGGTGCCTCCCCTTGGAGTTCTATTAACCTTGTTTGCCCTAGATTGTTGTAGTTTTCGGGTGTAGTTTGTGCAACCATCATTCTCTCGTTGGTATGGGTGACTTCCACTTCCATGATAGTCTCATTCTTGGATGCCATACGTTTGGCTTCCGTGTCTGCCGCTTGGTTTCTGCATGAGATAAAATCTGTCCCTTTCGTTTGGGCAGCGCATTTCACGACCACTATGCCCACTGGGAGCTGTAGTCCCTTGATCAGCCTGTCCAATAAGGCTGCGTGCTTCACTGGCGTGCCGTGTGCTTGCAGGTAGTCCCTCCTTTTCCAGCACGCTACGCCTGCGTGCACTTTTGACGTCACATAGGCGGAGTCACTGTACACCGTTACTTCCTGGTCTGCATGATTGTCAATGGCGAGTATCAACACCAGTAATTCTGCAGCCTGTGCTAAATTGCAAGATGATATTCGTGCACTAAGGAGTACTCAAAATTCTCCATTTGCGGTGTGTTTTGTTACAGCGACGCCTGTATATCTTTGGCCATCCTTTTGATCGATTCTTGAAGAACCGTCAATAAAGACACTTTCTCCTTCTGCCAAAGCATTTTCTTTCACCCTGGGAATTTCATCATAGAATTCCTCATAGTTCGCACAGTCATGTATTGACGCTCCTTCAGTGACTGGCTCTGCTATAAACATAGCTGGATTCAATATCTTACATCTGACTACTTTAATCTATGGATTCGATATGATCACCCCATAGGCAGAAGATCTCTGGGATGTCAGCGTGCCCTTTGGTTTCTCTAGAATAGCAAATAGTGAGTGCTCGACGTACACCGTCACTGAGCAACCCATCACAATGGTTGTAGCCTTCTTTATGGCGAACGCTGAGACAGCTAAAATTTGTTCACACAGGAACGGAAATGGTCTCTCATTACTGGGTCCAAATTTCCACTATAGTATGTCAGGGGCTTGTACGCCAATGTGGTTCTCTGTGTGAGCACTGCCATCATAACGTTGCCATTTGTGTGTGAAAGCAGGTAAAATTCCTCTGCATAATTGGGAATCCCTAGAACTGGTGCTGTGCAAATAGCTTTTTTGAGTTCAGCAAATCCTTCTTCAATGGTCTTAGACCATTCAATTTTTTCTTTCATCACTTGGCCTTTTTTAGGGCCTGAAGTAAAGGCTTAGTGTAAGAGCTATAGTCGAAGACCCATGCCCTGACATAGTTGCACAGGACTAAAAAGTTCCACATCTGTTTTATCGTGTGTGGCTTAGCCGTGTTCAGTATCGCTTCAGCTCTTTCTGGGGTCACTCTTTTTCCCTCATGTGAAATCAGCTGGCCTATGTACAGCACTTCTTGTTGACAATATTGTAGCTTTTCCTTGTCAATCTTATATCCTTTCTCAGCCAGTATAGTCAATAGTTGAACAGAATCGTACCTGCATTGCTCCTCTGTCGTGCTGCATATTAAGATGTCATCCACTTATTGCGGGACAACACTTTCCAATGCAATATTTCTTAGGTCCATCTGTAGGACTCTGTTAAAAATAGAAGGAGACTCACAGTACCCCTGGTGCTTTTCAGACGCATCTGTCTGAACGTGAATGATGTCAGATCTTGTGAGTCAAGGTGCAACAGGATTGAGAAAAATGCATTTTTCAAATCAATCACTGTAAAATATTTGACCTCACAGGTATATTACATAGAATTGTAGCCGGGTTCGGGACTAGACGGAACTCGGCCTCAACAATATAATTTATTGGGCGTAAATCCTGAATTAGCCTCCAAGACCCTCCCTTTGATTTCTTGATCAGATAAACCGCAGTATTGCATGACGACTCTGAGTCACTAAAATGCCTTGCTCCATCATAGCTGAAATTGTCTTAAAAATACCTTTATCTGCCTCTCTGGACATGGGATATTGTCAGGCTCTTGGTAGAATTGCTCCTGTTTTCAGTTTGATTTTCACTTCTCCAAACCCTTTCAATAGGCCTACGTCATAAGTTCCTGTGGTCCACACTGAGACCGGTACCTGGGCCATGTTGTCATCAAAATATTCAGGACAGTTTTGTGCCATCATCATTCTCTGAGGCACTTCTTTTTTGATCATTCTCACCCAAAAGGTGAGACTCGCTTCCACCATTGTCTCTCCCATATGTGCTTGCTCTTCAAACAGATCGTCATCAGTGACATCAGTCAATCGATATCCTCCTTCAATGGCGATTACTGTGCACCATTGTCAGCCTTCGTCGTCATAACCATCATTCAAGGCCATTCTCCTTCGTACTGCAGCTGTGTGTATCATCAAGAAAAATATTTGTCCCTTCTTCTCGTGCATCAGTATTCTTGGTCTAAATAGAAACTCATCTGGGGTTCTCATGATTTTGTCTGCAAGGCCTGGCAGACCTGCCATTAGCACACCTATTCCATACGCAAATATTTCTGGGTCTAATGGTATAGCCCTCATGGCTGTGCGTCCTGGGTATGCTCTAATCATTTTGCGTATGTTTGAATTCTGCATTCCTGTAGTTGAACATTGTTAGGAAAGATTTCGTAATAGTAGGTAATTTTCCTTCCATGTGGCAACCCCTAAACTTTTTGCTGTTGTTTTTCACCTTGTTCTCGACTTTGCCAGAGAAGTGCAGCCTTCTGCCGCACTCCTCTGGGCTTTCGATCCTTTCTTACGGGGAAACTGACATGCCCTTAAGACAGTCAGTACCGGGAAACGCTGTTTTCCGTAGTTTCTTTTATCATGTTGCGGCTTTCGTGCAACATGACACAAGGGGGCACTGTAAGCTAAGTTACAGCTCTCTTGGGTCTCTAGCCTTCTACAGGCCCTAGATACTCGTTTAGGATTGTATCTGATCGGTGCAAATGATTCAGGGACGGGAATGGTGGCAGCGATCGTTTCTTGTGTTTTGAGCTCCTTTTGGCGTTATAAGTGCGTTTCTCGCGCTTAACCCAAAATGGTGGCCTGGCTCCCAAAATGGCCAGACCACGAGGCTCCTTTGTCCTGTCTGCTGACCGTCTTGCTCCCTTCATCTTCCCCAGGTCGAGCCGACCCGGGGCCTTCCTTATTTGGGCATGTACTTTCCCGTGAAACACGGATGCTTTTGCGGGCTTCTACATGCCTGGTGTGTGCCTCCAGGATGTGGGCTGGGATGTCTGGTCCCAATACACATCCTGGGTGCCAGAGAGTCTAGGGTGGTGTGAATGCCTGGGTCCACCGTGGTCCGTGATTGGTCCACGAATGGTGTGAGTGTTGATGAGCGGATCTCCCATTGGGTCCCCTCCGTTTTGGCGCGAAGGGAACCGTGGATAAGAGGGGGCTGGAAACACCATTACCATGTCGATCTCCTGAGTTCTCACGAACGAAGGAATACAGGAGCCAAGTATCCTGCAACTATCCTGCAAAAGCTTTACTTGGCATATTTACTAGGGTTGGCTTCCCTAAATAAGTTGTGTCGGATCGTGGCAGCAACTTTATGTCGAAGTATATGCAGGCTATGTGGAAAGAATGTGGGGTCACCTACAAGTTCTCTTCTGCATACCACCCCCAGACCAATGGTCTGGTGGAACATTTCAACAGAACATTAAAAAGCATGATTGGGGCTCTGGAGGAACCTCAGAGAAGAAAATGGTATCTTCTTTTACCATGCTTACTGTTTGCCTACCGAGAGGTACCACAGGAGGGTGTTGGCTTCAGCCCCTTCGAACTTCTTTTCGGTCATCCTGTACGGGGACCCTTAGCCATAGTCAAAGAGGGATGGGAGATGCCCACTCCCCCTGTTACTACCAACGTAGTTGATTATGTGCTAGGGCTCAGAAAACGGATGGTACTTCTCATGGGCTTGGCTAGTGATAAATTGAAGGCAGGACAAGCGCTGGTGAAACATTGGTACGACCAGAAAGCTTCCCTCATCAACTTTACACCTGGTCAGCAAGTCCTGATCATGAATCCCATAAGGCCTCAAGCTTTACAGGACAAATGGTCAGGCCCTTACACAGTGGTGGAGCCCCTGGGTGAGGTTAACTATTTAGTGGACCTTGGAAGGCCTGGACAGGCTCCAAAAGTGTTCCACATGAATAGGCTGAAGGCTTTCGTCCCAAGAGTCGAAATCGCAGCACTGCTACTGGCTTCAGATGTTGAGGAAGAGGAGTCGGAACCTCTCCCCGACCTGTTCCAAAGCGGTCCTTCAGATAGCTCCTTTGTGGGTGTCCGAGTGGCCCCTCACCTGACTTCTGATCAGCAGGCTGAGGTGAAAAGTTTGCTTAGGCAGTTTTCCCCCCTGTTTTCACAGTCGCCTGGTTTGACACCTTGGTGCAAACATAACATAGACACAGGAGACAGTGTACCTACCAAACGTAGGGGATACAGGATGTCAGACAAAGTACGGTCTTATATTAAGACCGAGGTCAACAAGATGTTAGACCTTGGGGTGATTGAACCCTCTAGTAGTCCTTGGTCCAGCCCTGTGGTTTTGGTTCCAAAGGCAGGCACTTCTGAATTGAGGTTCTGCGTGGACTACAGGGCTCTGAATGCTGTCACCAAGACAGATGCACACCCCTTGCCTCGAACAGATGAGCTGGTGGATACTTTGGGTGCCTCCAAGTACCTCAGCACGTTTGACCTCACTGCTGGCTATTGGCAAATAGCTTTAGCAGAACATGCCAAGGAGAAGACAGCATTTTCTACTCCAGACGGCCTTTACCAATTCCGGGTAATGCTGTTCGGGTTGAAGAATGCACCTGCCACTTTCCAGAGGCTTGTGAATCATGTTTTGAATGGGTTGGATGAATTCTGTCTAGCATATCTGGACGATATAGCAGTTTTCAGTGCCACCTGGGAAGACCATGTGAAACACCTCGGGATTGTGCTCCAGGCTCTTCAGAAAGCACACCTGACCATAAAAGCTAGTAAATGCCAGATTGGACAAGGCTCAGTGGTTTACCTTGGACATGAAGTAGGTGGAGGGAGGATACAGCCTCTACCCAGTAAAGTACAAGCAGTACAAGACTGGCCTACCCCCACTACACAAACCCAAGTGAGAGCCTTCTTAGGACTCACGGGGTATTACCACAATTTCGTGGCAGACTATGGCACCATAGCTGCCCCTCTGACTGCCCTCACAACTCTGAAGAAACCCAAGAAGGTAACTTGGACCGACAAGTGTGAGAAGGCCTTCAATGGCTTAAAAGACTCCTTGTGCCAGGCCCCTGTCCTCAGGGCCCCTGATTATCAAAGACCTTTTATCGTGCAGACGGACGCCTCTGACACTGGGAAAGGAGCTGTACTATCACAAGTAGATGAGAAGCGTAAGGAACACCCTATTGGTTTTATTGGCCGCCAGCTTAAGGACAGAGAGCTCAGATGGTCCACGGTAGAGAAAGAATGTTTCTCTGTTGTGTGGGCCCTAAGGAAGCTGAGGCCCTACCTCTATGGGACCCACTTCACTGTGCAAACTGACCATAAGCCCCTAAAGTGGCTAATGAACATGAAGGGGGAGAATCCAAAGTTGCTTAGGTGGTCCATAAGTCTACAAGGCTTCGACTTCACTATTGAGCATAGGCCAGGTGTCCAACATAGCAATGCTGATGGGTTGTCCAGAATGTTTAACCGACCTGAACAAGAGACTCATCCAGGGGTGGATTAGTTCCCCCTGTCCATAGTGTGGGAGGGGCGAGTGTTAGGAAAGATTTCGTAATTGTAGGTAATTTTCCTTCCATGTGGCAACCCCTTAACTTTTTGCTGTTGTTTTTCACCTTGTTCTCGACTTTGCCAGAGAAGTGCGGCAAAGTCGCTCCTTTCTTACGGGGAAACTGACATGCCCTTAAGACAGTCAGTACCGGGAAACGCTGTTTTCCGTAGTTTCTTTTATCATGTTGCGGCTTTCGTGCAACATGACACAAGGGGGCACTGTAAGCTACGTTACAGCTCTCTTGGGTCTCTAGCCTTAGATACTCGTTTAGGATTGTATCTGATCGGTGCAAGTGATTCAGGGACGGGAATGGTGGCAGCGATCGTTTCTTGTGTTTTGAGCTCCTTTTGGCGTTCTAAGCGCGTTTCTCGCGCTTTACCCAAAATGGTGGCCTGGCTCCCAAAATGGCCAGACCACGAGGCTCCTTTGTCCTGTCCACTGACCGTCTTGCTCCCTTCACCATCCCCAGGTCGAGCCGACCCGGGGCCTTCCTTATTTGGGCATGTACTTTCCCGCGAAACACGGATGCTTTCGCAGGCTTCTACATGCCTGGTGTGTGCCTCCAGGATGTGGGCTGGGATGTCTGGTCCCAATACACATCCTTTGTCCCAGAGAGTCTAGGGTGGTGTGAATGCCTGGGACCACCATGGTCCGTGATTGGTCCACGAATGGTGTGAGTGTTGATGAGCGGATCTCCCATTGGGTCCCCTCCGTTTTGGCGCGAAGGGAACCGTGGATAAGAGGGGGCTGGAAACACCACTAACATGTCGATCTCCTGAGTTCTCACGAACGAAGGAATGCAGGAGCCAAGTATCCTGCAACCAAGAGGCTGAACCGAGGAATCGCTGGTGACCCGCTGAAGGACTTCTCCTCTGCACTACTGTCGTCTTGTGAAACCCTTTTCACCTTTGATAGAACCAGAAGGCCTGTACTGGTACTTCGACCCTTTGAATAGCGGGAACAGCTATTCTGGGCATCTTCACCATCTCCTGCTCGTAAGCCTTCGGAAGCGTCTCTGGGCCATCCAGTAGACTGACCAGCTTACACGGGAGTCTTGCTCTGTAACCGCCGCCAGGTTGTGTAGTATTTCGAGTCCTTGTCACTCTCACACGCTTCGTACACTTGGCGTTCCCAGGTCTGAAGTGAGTAGTGTACATTTGGCTCAGATACACACGGCCGCTCCGTTGCCCTGCTGTGGTATCAAACTGTGCGGGTTTCTTCGATTGGGACGTCTTTTACTCAACTCTGCAGCTGCAGACTCAACGCGACGACGAGACGCTCCCTGCTCTTCTGAACCTGCCAGCTACTGAAACTGACGCGGAGAAGCCTGGGTCTGCTTGCATCGGGGACCGGTGAGTAGCATAGCAAGGAACTGGTCGCCCTCCTGCAGGAGCCCATAGCTTTTCCCCGCTGTGTAAAAACAGCATCCTTTTCCGTACTCGCGCTCTGCTACTGCCCACAGTGGAGGCTGCGCTTGAGTCGCAGAACTTGTTCTTCTTCATTTGTGCACTAAACTGAACTGCCTGATTTCCTTCGAAGAGGCTCCCCTTTTGCCCGTTGGCACCAGCGCGTGCAGGTACTTTTGAGCACAAGGCTCCACTCTTCGCAGGGCTCGGACTTCCTTTTAGTTACGTGCCTCTGAAGGCGGACTGGGTCTAAGCATTATCTCGCACTGCCTGTTTTCCTTCCCTTTTAGGTGGACTACACATTTCATGCATATAACGCTTGAGACTTGTTGTATTTGTATATATATTGTATTGGTATGGTATGTGTTGGTTTACTATTGTTGCATTGTGATTTTCTCGCTACGGTCATTGTTTTAAAGGCCTTGGAATAAATGTGTATATATTTTTAATATAACACCTGTTTGGAGTAGTTTGTAAGTGTCCTTGCTTTGTGTGCTCATTGCGGGCTTTCAGTCACCCTCACCCCTCTTGAGACCTAGTCTTGACCGCCGCGATCGCTACCTTGATTGGTCTGGCTCGTCCAGAGGTTACCCTGTTCCAAGTAATTAGGTTGGACTTCTGAACTTCTGCGCCACCAGGACAGAGTTCAGAAATCCGTCTTAACAAACATACTATGCCCTCCTCCATGAATGAGATTGTCATATTTAACTTTGTCATTAAATCTTGACCCAAAATGTTTACCGGGGTATGTCATGAATGTAATAAAGGCACATTCATTTCACATTCTCCTATAGAGACTGGAAGTGTGTTTGTAAAGGGAACATGACTTGTAGCTCCTGTGAAACTCTGAGTATTTATGGCCTCGCCGGACAAGGAAAACTTGCCTTCACGTATACACGAGCGTGTTGCACCCATGTCAACTATGAAGGAATATTCTTTATCCCCTGTAACGACATTCAGCCTAGGTTCCCGGTGAGGGTCCGGTGTCACTGATAAGATAGAACACATCAGGGTTCCCAGTGAGCTGTCCTAATCCATATATAGCTTGGGCCCACCGTGTGCTGATGGATTTCACCCATTGGCAGTGAAATTTCCCATTCCAGGGTTCATGGTCTGCCCTGAGATCATGGTTTGTGACAATTGCAGCGGTGACTTTTGGGACTGCCCTTGTGGAACATTCACTATATTCTGAGGTTGCAAACCTTGTTGCGTTCCTGGCGCTTGTTGCGCTGTGTGATTTTGTGCAACACCCTGCTGTAAAAATGCAGGTGGGTTCGCTGTGCCTGCTCCTGTCCCTTGGTCGTTCTGCACCATGCCTTGGTTTCTACATGTGCGTGATCAATGCTCTGTTATCCCACACAACCAACATACTGGTGGTGGTCGGATCATTTGCCCATTTGACAAATCTTGATTACCATGTTGCATATTTTGAAAACCTCCTTGATTATTTTGAAAACCTCCCTGATTGCTATGCCATCCTCATCCTCTAAATCCTCTTCCCCTTCGGTAAAACCCTGTATTGCCCTGATTATTCCGTTGTGGATTATTGACCTGCTGCATGCTCGATTCAGCTGTGCTAGTAATCATGGCTCCCTCAAGAGCATATTTTGACAATTTCTTCTGCACCAATTTCGCTTCCTCACCCTTTCGTGCAGCTTCCTTTTTGCGATTCTTTTCTTGTAGTTGCCTGCAATAGTGTGCGATGGTCAGCTGTAGTTCTGACCATGGCTTAGTCTCGATTCCTACCAATTTCTTGAGCTGTTTCTGTACTGGCTCTGGCAGCCCTTGGCACAATATATGGTAGAACATAGGTATACATTTCCCCCAAGATTCATGAGTCTCGAGTAACCCACGCATCTTGAAAATTCTGTATGTAAATTAACGGATCCTCAGACTCCTTCATTTTACGTGTCATTATAGCTCACATATCAGAAGTGTCTGGGTAAAGCACTCGTA
The DNA here is from genome assembly GCF_040938575.1 of Ambystoma mexicanum. Lineage (NCBI taxonomy): Eukaryota > Metazoa > Chordata > Amphibia > Caudata > Ambystomatidae > Ambystoma > Ambystoma mexicanum. The sequence continues at coordinate 290,189,485 of NC_090936.1, read as the reverse complement.
GTGCCTTCCATACTGCGGCTCTGCAATTGTTAAATGGAGCTCTGTCATGTGCGGTATTAATTGTGGTCACACCGGGGTAACCTGCCTTTGTCAACACATCGTCTGCTCTCTCACCACGTATGGTGATTAGGAGACCCATGATATCCCCTATAGCTAACGTGTTCCCTCCTGTCATTTTTTCTAATTTGTGTATCCATTTTCCAGCTCCTGATGTCAGCATTGGAAGCTTGTTTTTCAAATGTTCTCGATCCATGTGTGGCCATGTAATATATTGTGGTCTCTCCCCCCCTTTCTTGAGTAACGGAAATTGGGATGAATAGCTCTCTCTCTCTTCTCTCATGTTCTCCTATCTATTGTAGGGGTAATATTCCTGCATTGCCGCCTGCCTGACAATGACCTAAGCCTCTTTACATAGGGTGGTGGTGCACCACTCTCTGACCGTGAGATACTTCTTTGCGTCGGTCTGACTGTGTGGCTGACTCCGATGCCCTTCGTGTGGACTCGCTAGTGTCTGACCACCTTATCCTTTTCTCCCTTGGGAGTCGTCTTCCACTCCTTCTCTCTTCCTCCTTTTCCTCGCGCTCCTCCCTTTCTGAGTCGGACATTGTCTGTGCCCAACTCGTGCCACTTCTTGTGTCTTCTTTGTTCCTACTTATTTCTAGTCTATCTAGGGATAGTTCTCTATTCCCACTACTTTGGGAAATATCCTCAGTGTCGTACAGCTGGGTGCTCTCCAGGTGCTCATCTTCTCCCTCCCCTTCGGGTATTTGTTCTAACCCCATTTCATCATATATTCTTTCGATTGTTTCTCCGATGCTTCTGGTGTCAAAGTTATACTCGATATTCGCCTTAGACGTGCCTGGTATCGAATTGTACGCAGGGAAGAATTCTTCTATATCATCCCAATCTACTATTGGCTCAGGTTTTTTAACCTCTCTCCCCAGATATTCAAGATCGCGTGATCTCTGTCTTCGCTTACGTTCTACATCGTCATCGAATTCTCTGCGCTTCCTCGCCTCTTCTCTGACTCTATCTTCTTCCTTTTTCTTTTCATTTCTATGTTCATCTGCCCTTCAGATTTCCTCATCCCTTTGTCTCTTTATTTTCTTCTCTCGTATTCTTTGCTCTTCCTCTGACCTTTGCTGCTTCTGTCTGTCTTGATCATTGGCTGCTCTCTGTTTGCGATTGAGCTGTCTTTCTTGCTCTTCGCGATATAGCTGTTCTCGCCTTTGTCTATCTTTCTTTCTTATTCTTTTGTCTCTTACTTCTTTCTCTTTCTCTTTTCTCTGTATATCATCTAGCTTCTCTCTTTGTATCATCAATGCTTTGCCATCAAGTTTCATTAGAATTTGCCCTCCCATCTATTCGTTTTTTGCGAATGCTATCTCATCAGTTCTATCTTCATTTCCTTTCCATCTTTTGCCTTCTCTCTCCTTATCGAGAGATGCACTTTTCTGTGTCTGGTCCCTTCGTTCATCATCACGTCTCTCTCTGTCCCTTGGGACTGTGGAGGTGATATCCTTATCCTTTTCTTTCTCTTGATTGTATTCACTACGTTGCGTAGGTGACTCATATGCCGGGTTGCTATACCCTGTAGCTGCTTTAAGTTCTCTCAGCGGGTATAACCCCTCGTCTTTATTTTCTTCAAACTTCGTTTTGGTTGGGGCAGGTGGCGTGTAGGCATCTCAACCCCGTCTGAACATACATTAAGTATCCAATCTATTGGCGGCTCCTCTTCCTTTCCCTGTTCATATATTTTCCAAAACTCTAGAACAGCTAGACGTTTGTCTAACTTTTTGCCCGTGTATGTGCAAATATGTCATCATGTGTTGCAAAACAGCTTTAGATAAGGACCCGCCCTGTGGCCATGGCATAAAGATTTTGTCGGCAGTCCCCCCCACTCTGTACTGTATTTTTTCAGTTTAGGTGCATGTTTCAGCAATTGTTTGCATAGCTGTGCCAATGGTGTTATGTCTTCCATGCATAAATCTGCTCCCTTTCTCCTTATAAAACACTTGTCAAAGCTTCACATGACTTAAACAGTTCCAATATGAGCGAGCACCAAACACTGCAAGCTCCAATCCCAATTTTTTCACAAAATTTTATATCTTCCATTTTACTCAAAAAACATAAATCCATATACTACATTATCTCAGATATTCAATCGCGTAAAATCTAAGTCAATTTGTCAAAGAAAATGTTTAACTTATGACGTCACAACAAACAACATGTAAGACAGACGTTTAACAGACTAGACGAACACCAGCTGGTCACATGTATCTCTGCCTCTAAAGTTCACTTCGACTTGGCGTTTAAACGTATCCCTTTCGCAGCGTCTTTAATCGCCGTGGTAGTCTATTTGTTCCCCCTTTATTTGGGACTCTGGATACACGTTTCTTCTAGCCGCTATATTAGCGTAGGAATAATGCGAATCCTCTCACTTCTCAGGTGTCCTCCCCGTTAACCTCTCTCTTCTCGGGTGTCCTCCCCGGTATCTTTCCTTTATTTATTTCTCAGTTACTCTTGAGTCATTATTTCCTTCCCCTTAGATATATACATTCTTCTCTACTTCTAGCTATATTTTGTTTTCCCGGCCCCCTCCGTTACCTTTTCCCTTGACTTGTTCTAACGCATGCACTTTTGCCAAAACACTCAGTCTTTTTCACTCACCGTTTGCATGTTTCCTCTCTGGACACTCGGGATCACCACCTTCGTTACCACCTTCTTCGGCTTTTCTCCCGCTCAGCTGCCCGTAGGAATGGGAAGGGTTTACGGGGGAAACACAGGTCCCTTCAGACCTTGTCCTGCAGGTTTTTATTTTTTTACACTACCCCTGTCCACGGGGAGCTTCATGCATGGTCTACTTGGCCGAATGGCAAAGGACTTGTGATATTGCCGAAGACCTACAGTTACTTTATGTCGATGGTCAATGGGTGTCTTATTCTAATCGATAACCATCAATCTCTGCTACGAAATGTACTCCGAGAACCCCGGCCGGCCCATAGAGCCGAGGTTTGCTCAGAAGTACTTTAAGACGAGATAGCTGCACCCTTGAGATGGATGGGGGTTCAAATTCATTACTCCAACACCAATCAATAAGGACAACTCAATGGTTTGGCAAAGGGAGTCCGTTTAATGACAAGCACAGAAAACGGGGAGTTATGGATATCAGCAGTGATGCGATTGTCCTTTTCACTTCAACTCCAACGAACTTCATACAAGTTGTAACATTTATACTCAAAAATCGTCATCATTGACGTTCAACACTCAAAAGTTAACATGCAATTCTATTGTTTAGGAAAAGGTAACTTTACTATAGGTACTATATCTGTATATGGTAACGGAGTGAGGGGATTGGGTAAAACACTGTCAGGTGGGTGTCTAAGCCCTTCCTTCAAAAATGACTACTGTAGACATCACTAAAAGTATGACGTCCCACTGGTTCTACTAACTATAGGACCCTAGATTATTTGGTCCATTGTGATTGGGTTGGCACCAACCCCATGCATACGTTTCAATTTTGCTTTGCAGCACGCAGAATTGTCGGCCATGTGCGGGGTGCCTCTTAGTTACCCGGCCTTCCTCCGATTATGGTTACAATCAATCATCACTTTAGCAGCCATGTGTCAATTAGTTCACTGTGGTTGGCCTCGAGACTGCATCTTCTGTCTGGAAAAGTTCTGATATCTCCGCCTGGTCAGGAGCCAAGCGTAGGTGTGAACTCTCGCTTCTTCTTGCTCGGCTGGTCACGTGATTCCTACATTGTGAATTTGTCTCTTTTCTCTCAATTTGTGTATTTAATTCTCATTTAGCCCGCCACCTGCCTTAGTCTTCTTATCTCGACCTTTCAGAGGCAGGATATTCTGTTCTCAGTTTCAATTAGAAGTAGCTGCTGTTCGCCTCTTTTATTAGTTTGACCTTGGCTTTCCTGGCACAAGTTGCCTCTGCTGAGTTTCATTTCAGCCGTCTCTTCTCGTTTTGCTAAATATGAATCTTTCTCATTTGGCCTTTAGTAACCTGGGTTGATTCCGCTTCTTGTGCGAAGTAGAAATACACTTATAATACTGTGCTTCATTTTGAGGTAGATTATGTATAACGGCGCTTGCCGCACTATTCTTCTACTATGCATAGTAAGCCGCACTGTTTTCTTAGCTTTCTTGCGGTTCCAAGCATATTTACAGGTGTAAACTGGTCGAATGTCTTCATCTTGCTTACAGCTTTAAACTTCTTTGCATTTCGACATCATCCTTTCACTTTAGGTTCACAATATCCTTATTCATGGCGTTTCGTCTCTTTGCATCATTCTCGGGTCGTCAGTTCTTCTATCTGCAAGTCAGTCCGGGTCCTTGTGACGTCACCATTTGTCTTCCATTAAGACCTTTTTAGTTTCTTCGGGGACTGTACTTAGGCAATTTTCATTTTGTTTCATTTATTGGTAGGGTTTTCTTAATGGATATCTTATTGTCCATGGTTTTCTTGGAATTGGTACTTCAATAGGTGCTGTTCTTCTGATAGGCACTGGGCAGAGCCCTACTGCGTCTCTCTGCTGGTTTATTTGCTCATCATATGTCACATATTTGGTGTGAACATTCTTGGTACTTCAAAATGGATGATTGGAGTACAGGCTTTATTTGGGACCTCCTCTACACACCGATGTATCAGTTTATGGGCCTGATGTCGATACCGGAGTGAGGTGGTTGAGCGATTAGCCTGACTGCACATAATGGTCCACCTCTTGTCGTCGATATCCTCACCTAGATCTTGCCCCTACTTCACCAGCGTGGGAGGAGAATCCCTCAGGGTCACTAGGAGCAGGAGTTTATAGAGTCTAGATATCCCTCCCTTGGATCACTTCAAATTCTGCCACCCCATCTATCTTTGGTAAGATCCCCCTTTAGTTGCAAATAACGAAAGGGCGAGAGGTTATTCAAGCCCAGGGCCTCCTCCAGCTCCTTTAGAGGTATGAAAGCTCCCCCACCCACAACTGTCCTGCCCTACTAAGACCAGCCTCATACCATTGTTGGAAGGCAAGTGGTTCTTCAATCCCATCCCTAAGCGGGGGAGCCCAAATACAACTCAAGGGTGAGGGCCATGTCGTGAGCCATCTATATTCACCTCCCTCCTTCCACACAGACCATAAAATGCCCAACACTGGATGTTGCAGGACCCTCCTTGAGATGTGTGTCTTGGGTACCCACAGCCATTCATCTAACGTGACCGGGGTTAGGAGCTCATTGTCTATTGCCACCGACTACTTCCCTGTCACCGGAGTGAAGTGATCCACCAAGATCCTCAACTGAGAAGCCCTATAATACACCTCTAGGTCTGGGCATCCCACTCCCCCCTTTGGCCTCGTCAATACCTCATAGGAGATCCTGTGCTTTTTACCCACCGAGAGGTAGCATAACAGGATCCGTTTGACTTCCATCAGAAATGGCTTGGGCACCCGGGTCGGGAGCATTTTAAATAGAAACAGGAATTTGGGGACAATTACCGTTTTTATCAAATTAAGGTGTGCCATCCATGAGAATCCCAACCCCGCCCACCTATCAATATCCCGTTTCACCACCGACCAAAGAGGGAGGAAGTTACTGGTGAAGAGGTCCCTAGGGTTCTGTGTCACCTGAATCCTGAGGTAACAAAACATGTCTCTTCATATTCTAAAGGGGAGCCCCACCACGTATTTCCCTTCGGTATCCAATAAGTTTACTGTAATGAACGCCACTGACTTCCCCAGGTTAACCTTAAAGCCCGACAGGTTTCCATACTGCTCCAAACTTTGCAACACTCGTGGTACCGACTGGGATTGTTCTGTAACATAAAGCAATGCATCGTCCGCAAACAGGTGATCTTGCAATGGATGTCCCCCACCCTTACCCCACTGATCTCCCCATCATTCCAGATAGACACCACCCATGGTTCCATCACCAGTGCATATATGAGTGGGGATAAGGGGCAGCCCTGTCATGTGCCCCTCCCTAAAGGGAATGACCCTGATTCATTTCCATTCACCACAACCCTTGCTGAGGCCAGAAGACAAGGCCGACATCCAACCCAGCCATCTTGGGCCCATCCCCAGGGATAGGAAGACCTCCCTCATGAAGTCCCAGCTCACTCTATCAAAGGTCTTTTCGGCGTCTAAAAACAAAAGAAAGAGCCCCCTCCTCCTGTATCACCCTTGAGTTTAGCACATGGAGGGTCTTCCACATGCTGTCCGCTCCCTGCCTGTTGAGCATGAATCCCACCTGATCCGGATGGATCAGCCAGGGAAGGTATCTCTCCAGACGTGTTCCCAGGATCCTGGTGAAAATCTTTGTGTCCACGTTTAGAAGGGAGATGGGCCTATATGAACCGCATTCCCCAGGGTCCTTCCCTGGTTTGGGTATGACCGCGATCAGGGCCTGAAGGAATGTCGGTGGTATTGTATCCTTTCCCCTAATCTGGTTGAACAACCTGGCCATTGGTTTCACCAGCATAGATTGATATTGTTTAAAGAAGTCAGCCGTATAGCCATCCCCCACCTGGGCCTTCCCTGTCTTCAATCTTTTAATAGCTCCCTCCACCTTCTCTTCTGATATCTCTCCCTCCAGGGCCTCTAGTTCTGAATTTATACGTTTGGGACGGGTGAGCCCAGCCAAATAACCCTGGATTTCCTCTACTGACTCCCCCTCCTGTTTGGTGTACAGCTCTTCATAGAAATCCGCAAATCATTCTGCTATCTTCTCCCCCTCCTTTTACATCCTTCCCCTTTGTCTCAGACACCTCCCAACCTCTGCTCGATCCTGCAACTTCTTGTTCGATGTGCCCCTCGGGTCCCCACCTTGTCTCCCCTTTCATAATACCTCTGCTGTGTATACCTCATTTTCTTGACCACTTCTCCAATAAGAACCGTATGCAGCGTCAGCCTTTTATCCCTAATTTCTCCCAATAGAGCCTCCCTACTCTTGTCCTTGCGGGGGAGTCATGCCCTCATAGCCCTCAGTTCCTCACGAAGCCTGCCCTCGATCAATGGCCTTTCACGCTTTCTTTGTGACTCCTCTGCTCTGAGGAGGCCTCGAAAGGTGGCCTTTGCCGCTTCCCACACCACCGTCATCTCAGTCTCCCCATTGTCATTAATATCAAAGTAGGCCTCCATTTCCTTCCTCAGGGATTCTTTAAATACTTGGTCCCTCAATAGGGTATCATTGCAACGCCACCTATAATTTCTCATGTCCCGTGGCAGTTGCTAGTCCACCAGCAGCAACTCGTGGTCCAACCAGGTGATAGCCTCCACACTCGGCACCTCAACCTCACCCCCACCCTCCTCAGACATCAGTAAAAGGTTGATTCTTGTGTATGTATGGTGTGGGTGGGAGAAGAAAGTGTAACCCCCTGGGCCTGGCAACGACAAGCGCCACACGTCGATCCAGTAGCATTCCCGCAAGAGGTCCCTCATGGCCAGATTATCTTTCATAGCCTCTTTCACCCCCGTCCCTTTCGCTGACCACCAGTCTAGTCGAGGGTCGGCTATAAGGTTGAAATCCCCACCCAGGATCGTGGGTCCCTCCGCCCACCCATCCATTACCTTGAATACCTGGTGCAGGAACTTTATCTGGCCCATATTGGGCATGTAGAGGGTGGCTAATGTGATCCGCATACTCTTGCATACACCCTTTATCCCCAAGAACGTCCCCCCAAAACCCCTCTTGGTCTCGACATCCGTGAGGTTTAATGATTTGCCCAGGAGTATGCCCACCCCTTCCTTTTTAGAGGATTTATGGGAAGCCCAAAAGTTCCTCCCGATTTCCTTCCCCTTTTAGTGCCGATTCCGCCCCTGTCTATAATATGTGAACTGCAGAAAAAGGACCACTAATTTCTGTTTCTAGAACATATTGCTGGTAAGGGACTGTTTATTTTGCGAATATAGGACCTTTATGTTCAGCGTACCCACTCGTCCTTCAACCATTATCATTGCTTTCCCTGTCCTCCAAGGCTTCCATGCGTCCCGCTCGGCTCAAGGCCATCCGTAAACTGAAGATCCATGGCTTTAGCAGTCTAACCCCCCCTTTTAACTGCCCCTCACCCCTCCCCTTTCTGCAACACCCCCTCCCACTCACCTCCCCCTCACCTCCCCCTCTCCTCTCCCTTCCCTCTCTTCCCTCCCTCCCACCCTTCCTTTTGAGGCATCCGTCTCCATCTCCCAGAATTGCTGGGATCGGTTGACGAACCATCAGGGACTTGTCCCCTGCCCGGGTCACTTGTCTAACAGGGATCCCACTTCCCCACTGCTAGGCTGAACCGTTGCGTTCAGTGTGTCTCAATAGTCCTGGATAGGGGGCCCCCAATTCTCCACCCCAGTCCCCACATCTCCCTCCTATGAAACCTTTCGATATATCCTGCCAACAACAACAGGCATAACCTTACAAAAAGCGCATCGTTATCCCCAACGATATCAGCACAAACACAGAAAAAAGAACAATCCAACCGCAGCAATTTGCTTGGGCAATACATTCCCCCTTAACCCCAAGAGGTCCCCTGGTGACAGCAGAGAGTACGTAAATGTGTAGATCACTTGCGAAGCAGTTTAATTTCACTTTAGGTGTCCCCCGAAGGTGGCGGGGAGGTGCTTAGTTTTTTAAAATGTCCTGCTCCCATTCACCCTTTGTTTCCCCCTAGTCAAATCCGGGCCCCTAGGGCCCCAGGTGGGATCCATGTCTCCCTCAACCCCCTCCTCTGTCACAAGGTGATGCTTTTCCCCCTGCCATTCAAAAGCCAAGTAGAATGGGTGCCCCCAATGGATCTGACCCCCTTCTCTTGTAGCCATTTGGTGAGGGCCCCACATTTTTTCCTCATCAGCAATGTGAGGGCCGAGAGATCCTGGAAGATGGCCACTCTAGAGTCTCCATATTGTATTTTCCTAAGAGTCTTCGCCTTCTCCAGAATCCTGGTCTTGTCTCTGTAGTAGTGTAACCGTGCCAGCACCGAACGAGGGCCTCTCCACTCCCCCACCTGATGAACTCTGTCTATCGTGACCCCTTCTCCAGCATCTGCTCCAAGGACGGTCAGTATTATGTCCTGCACCTTGCCTTCCTGATCCAGCGGGGTCTCGCCCTCTGTTTCCACCAGGCCGAAGAAGAAGGTTGTTTCTCCTCTCACGATTTTCCATGTCATATACTTTGAAGCGGAGCTCCTCCTTCCGGCGCTGTACCTCCATGAATCTTGCCTCCATCTGCGTTTCCAGGAGTCCAGTGGACATTTGGTTGTTCTCAACACCCTCCATTCGATCTTCCAACGTGGAAATCTTAGCCGTGAGCTCGGCCAGTTTAGCCCCCATGTCCGTTCTCATACCCCTTATCTCATCCAGGATCATTTGGATGCTGTTTTGCATTGGACCAGGTCCACCGCAGCCACAGGGGGACCCCCGGCTTCCATCTTTGCGCCCCTACCTGGAACTGGTACTTTGCCAGGGCCTCCTTCCAGCTCATAGATTGCCCTCTCCTCGGAGCAGCTGCGCCCATCAGGTGTTTGCAGCTCAGTCCCACCAAGACGCGGGTCTGAATCCCAGGGCCCAGTTCAGTGGTTGTAGGTGGCAAGGCCCATTGCCCATGGACGGAGAACAGCCTGAATGTGGTTGGAAGTGACTATGCACCAGTGTGCTCTCCTCGCTGTACCAATTCCTCAGAGGTGGGATCCTACCAACTCCTCTTTCCCAACTTGAGAGTCCCTGTTGTCACCCTCGGCGGGGTGGGAGGCCCACGATCTCCCCATTTTATGTATGTCATGGGGGAAATCCTTTCCGGCCTCTACTAAGTGGGATCTCTCAGTCTGGTTACCACACCCAGTGTAGGGTGAGCTCTACGATGTGGAAGTTGGTCCCCAGTCGATGAAGGGGGCAGAGCCCCCACTGCTGGGTCACCCACAGAGCCACTCTAGTGTGACCCCAGACTGTGGTAGGCTCATCGCACCTCCCCTGTGCCTGGGCTGGTGGCTTTCCCCAAAGTTCACTGTCTCTATAAGTCACTCCTTGCCTTCCTGGGTTGCAGGTGTCCTGGCTTTCTGAGAATCTGCAGACCCCCCACGGGTTTGCCTCTGGGCCCTATATGGTTACTGTTCAAGTCTCAGTGTATTGGGCTGCCTGGCTCTCCCAGTGTTCGTTGTGCAGTCTTCCCATAGGAAAGGGGTGCTGGGCCCATGCACTACCCCAATGACCAGGGGGCCGCACCTATCTCTTCCAGCCAGGGCCTCTGCCGGTTGGGGACACAGTGAGGTGCGTAGCTCCTCCCCCTGGGCTTGACCTTCCTCAGTCTCTTAGTTTCTTAGTTTGGTTTGGGGCCCTGTGGGAGCTGGTGAGGGGGCCCTTGTGTCTCCAGTCTCTTCCCCCACAAGGACGGGGGAGGGTGTTTGCTTCCCACAGCTCTCCTCACCTGCGGTATGGCGTTGCATGTGTTCTACCCCTGCCAGCGTTGTTAAGGATGTGCTCCTGCGATGGCCCAGCTGGGGGGATCCCTGCACTCGCTGTGGTCGGGGCATTTGACACCGCAGCACCCGTGTGGGGCCCTCCAGGCCAGCGGGGCTCTAGAAAAACAGCCTTCAGCACAAAAAGGAGGTGGCGACTCAGCATCTCCCGCTCCTCCTCTTCCCCCCTGAGGTATTGGCCGGTGTGGCTTCTTCTCCCCACGGCACGTAGTGCAGCCGGCGGGGAGAGGGTGCCTGTAATGCCTCGGCCGTACCACAGTCTCTGAAAGCCTTCCCCACGAGTGAGTAGGGTTCTGTAGCATGGAGACAGTAGCCCCGGGAGCGCTGTCGCGGGTAACAGCAGCCTTCTGCAACGGCGTCTCTGCCAGCCCAAGGCTGGGCCACCTCGTTCCCTCTCACCGTCTTGTGCTGCCTTGGGAGAGGGGCACCTCTGAGTCGCGTGAAGCCGCCCCAGGGTCTGGAAGCACCGCCGTGCTCTGAGATTTCACCATTCTGTCCTTGGGTTCTGCCGGCGACTGGAGCACCCATTGAGCATGAATAGACCCTTTCTCCAGGTTTACTCCTCGAGTGTCTCGGGGCTAGTGACGGAGCAGAAAGCTCAGGCAGCCATCTTGCCTGCTCCCCCTGGTGGCCTCTCAGTGTTGTGTTTTTTAATCTGTTTTTACTGCGATGTCCGCAGACACTGCCCGCGGTCAGCGAATCCAACATGGAGGGCGTTTTCAGAAAATCTGATGCACCTCACGTTTATTATTGACCAATCAGCGGGCGCGTCCGAGCACGGGCTGTACACGTGGGCAAAACATTTTATCCATTGCGTCTGTGGGAAAAACCAAACATTTTGGGACCCCCCCTATGACTTTGCCCCCCTTCATGAAACCTCACCAACCTTCGCAGTATCAATCTGACAGGGCCATATACTTTTTTTACAAAGCTTCATGAGGATTCATCCAGGGGGCAGCGAAGTTATAAGCCACCCAAAAAGTGCTCTTCCTATGGGTTGAGCAATTTACCCACTTAACCATAACTACAGGGCCACTACCGCAGACCCTGTAATATAAAGTAATTGCATACGCAAGTACTGTAAGGTTATTTAGCATGTTACAACACAGAGTACAGCACTACTGCACAGGATCAATGTGTAGCATGTTTTCTTTTTTATGCAGTACCACTGCATGGGTTTGGTGCATTGCTATGATGCAATTGTTTCAAGCTATGTATTGCCAGTGTAACATGGACATATAAGTGAGGGCAGGTTATTCAGTCAAAAACGAATTTTTACATATAAAATGCAAATCATTTTTTTTTCACAGTTAAAAGCACACATGTGCACATTCAAAATGCACACTATTTTTCACCTGAAATGCCTATGTTGCAAGAGACACATTTGAAAATTAATAAACTAACATCATTAACAACTAACCTGATCATAACCCACTAATAATAATGTGTTCTTCAGTGCAACATGGATGGAAAATGACAGGCTCTGAAAGTCATTATTTAAATGGACATTCAGTTTTTTTTTTTTCTTCCTTTTGCTCTGCTTTTCTGTCCACAGTAACTGCAGGAAGCAAAGACCTCGAATAAGCAGGAAATCAGTTTGGTTACAGTTGCAACTGTATAAGCCAAGCCATTGTGTGGAGAGGGTGGTTAGGGCATGATAGAATTTTATTGGTTAGGATCCTTTGGTAGGAGGTAACCAGAGTTTTTTGTTTAATCTCGAGGAAGGAGCTAGGGAGGGACATCTTGACACAGCTCGAGGAAGGATAGCTGGGGATGCCTGATTCCTAAAGCAGATTCATCTTGGTTGCAGAGACTGGGATTTCCAGTCAACAAGTCCCAGTTTGAGTGACAGCAGATGTTTGTCCTTGCTGGGTGAACCCCTCCAGAAGGCGACCAGCCAAAGAAGTTACATACTGAATAAGCCTGGTAATTATCTCGCTGAGGTGTGGGGGCTGAGTGTGTACGAAAATATTTAGTCAGTGTAGGAAAGGAGATTCCTGTGCTTTACTCACGTGTTTAATGTTGCAAATTGAATTCTTGTCTCCGCCACTCTCTTTTCAGTGTATCACAAATAATGCTGTTACTGTGCTATTTCATTTATTTCTGTAAAGAGTGAGATCGTGTTTAAATGCAACTTTTATAATACACAAAAATGTCTGAAAGCAGACGGGTTGTGTGTTTTATATTTACCAATACAGTGCTGATGATGTGGGGAGATGTTTAGACAGTGCAATTGTCATTTTCAAGGTAGCTAAAAATAACTGTGTGTGTTATAGCCTTTTTGCTGAAGGTACATGAGTCAGCAAAAATAGAGACCCGGGACATAGTTCACTACCGTATATAAGTTAGTGAAAAATACCACATGATAGCTCGCTGCCGTAGATAAGACAGCGAGAAATTGCCCATGGTGGCACACTAAAAATGAAAATGTGGTGTTCCTGAAATGCAAGCCTGAGGTCTCTATAGTGATTACATGAAAAATCTAAACAAAAATAAGGGGTTCTGGATATTGGGGCCACAAATAAAACAAAGGAATTATGCTCACCAAGATACCACCAACCACGCATGTCTGTGTACTGAAATAATGCATATCCACTGTATTATTATTATACATAACCCAATCTGAATACAAGGAGTGACTGTTGCTAAATTATTTTTGGCGGTAAGAAAATACCGCTAGGCCCCAAATCTACACAAAATACCCAGCTTATTTATGGTGCGTTGGCCGGGAAAGTGATCACAGAGCACCTACTGGGCGTGGCAAGAGTGTCTCACACTGCCAACTGTACATTAAAGGGAAACCATTTCATAATAGCAGTCTGTTACTAAAAACGAATTTCAGAATATCACAAAGGGAAACCACATTTTCAGGCCTAGTGCAATATTTAGAGGCAAAGTTGTTTGCACATGGGACGTGGTCGTCGAACAGTACCTTAGAATGGCATGACCGCATTCAGGGTGAGGTGCAGAAAGAAAAACTAGACAATATTTTTGCAGAAGGCAGCATAATTCAGGTCTGCCTTACAAGATTATTGAATGCAGCCGATAAAAGTGCAGAGAAAGACTGTTTAATACGGCTATGCGGCAAAATATGGTTTATTTTGAATAGCTCCCTGCGAATGCAGGAAAATGATACCCAGCTAATTAACAGGTTAAAGACTCAATTAGATGGGGCAAGTAAAAATCAGGAAATGTTAAGAGCAGAATTGGATGTATGCCAAAAAGACATGCAATTAAAATGCAGAGACTTTGATGCTCAGTTATCCAAAAGCAAGAAACAATTTGAGGATAGTGAGCAAGAAATGGTACACTTAAAAGCCTTAGTGGACCACATTAGACAGGATAAAGATGAGATTGTTTCAGAAATGCAGATTTTACAAAAAGAACATTTTAAAAAGAAAGTGATCTCCAAAGTGCAGAGCAATAAATGGTTAAAATGATTCAAGAAAATGACAAGAGAAACAAAGAATTCAATGAATGCCAAATGCAAATGTGCGACATGCCGAAGGTAATAGATAAAATGAGTGATGAAAACAACTATCTGCAAAATGAAGCACGCAGGCTCCTTAAAAAGTGCAAAGACTTAGAACAACAAATGTGCATTCCCAGGTCCCAGGAGAGGCGGCAGGGTACCACATTCAATGGAGTGGAGGTGAATTCTAGTTCTGCCCAAAGAGCTAGTGCTCCAGTGACTGGGCCGGTGACTGAACTTGGTTGCAGCGCCCTTGGGGGATTTGATACTCCCACTGGGGGCAGCCACCAATCTCATACACCTGAAAACAGGATTGAATCTGTAGCCCCACCTGAAAACAGGATTGATATGTAGCCCCATAAAAATAATGAAATCCATTAAAGCCCTGATCAAACCATTTAAAAAGGGAGGTGAATGCTGCATTGAGGATCACTTAGAAGCGGTTCATGACATTTTTAAAGCACTCCAGATACCTAAGGAACAGTACAGACAATATTTTCATTTAACTTTAGATGCCCCGATGGCCAGCATCATAAGGGGATTAAATGAACAGCAGAATATGACATGGGCGGAGTTTGAAAAAGAAATTAGGCGTCATTTTTCTCCTTTTCAGTCATTGCAGGAGGCAAAGAAAGTCGCTTAAACAATCACTGCTGGGCCTAATACATCCCCTCGCCAATTTTTACAAGACTTAAAAAGAGCATGTTCTCGCTTTGATGTATCTTTTGACCCAAATTCCAATGAGTTTAAAATTGCATACTTCTATGGGCTACAGAAAGACATCATATCACAATTGGTCCGTGAATTTGACCGTGACAAGTCCCTTGAATGGATTGTACATCAAAGCACAAAACTATATGAGGTACTCTGTTCTCAGGGTAGAGAAAGTGATAAAATGAAAGATACTAGACCTAAATCTAAAGAACCCTCAGCCACAGTAATAGAAATCAGGTCAGCCAAAATGTCCCTCGAGTCTGCTCAAAGCCAAGGTAAAAATAATGTGACACTTGAAGAAAGGGGTAATCAACAAAGATCGCCCTTTCCTGTACCAATGTTCCAATCACATGATCCTAGTAATAGGGAGAGCTACATCAGCCCTAGGTATTTAGGGGACAGACCCCGGGTAGGATATGGGCCTGATATGGCAGGTATGAACAAAAACCAGAGACAAAATCAAGATCAAAGAAATGATGGTCCCTACCAGACATTGGGGACACAGAGCAGATTTGATCCCAACACCATGATATATGGTAATCAGGATAGACCCCGATATGTGGATCGATTTACTGATAATGGAAATCAACATAGGGGCCAGTACCCACAATCTGAGAGACAGGACATGAGGCAAAACATGAACTACAATCCACGTCAGTACAATGATTCCCCACCAGGGGACTATAATCAAAGGATGGGTGCACCCGCTCCCCTCCACAAATGAATCAAGAGTTCAGAAACCATCCCAACAGACATCAATCACCTGAGAGGTATCAGAATATATCCAATCAGGGGGAAATCAACCAATATCGACCTAGGCCACAGAAAGAGGATTCTAGAGAGATGGAAAGGTTCCAGTGCCTTGAGGCCCAAGTGAAAATGTTAGCTGAGCAAATAGGAAAGCTCAATACAGCACAAAAACAACCATCTAAAGAGGGGGCTGATGGCCCTAGCAATGACCGAGGGGCTTCTGAGAAGTGACTAAGTACTTATGACACCTGCAGTGCCAAAAAGACAGATTACCCTGATGTAATTTTGCATAATGACTCTGAGATGCCTAATGATTTAAAAGTGAAAGCACCAATAAATGATCATGTAACAGAAAATGCAAATACTTCTAAAAAAGAGGTACGGTTTAACCTAGAACTAAATCAAACATTGAAGATTTGTGCAAATAAAAAAGAAACACTGGGAATTCCAAAAGAACAAAGAGACAGATTTAAGAAAAATGACTCATGCATGAGGAATACCAGTGAACAGGGAGTAAGTGGGGATGCTATAGCTCCTTCCCTGGGCAAGCAAAACAATGACCAAACACAGGTAGAAAAAGGAAATACTCAAAAGGAGGGTATGGGTCAATCACCTGAAGAATTCTTTGAGCCACATATTTTTGAAGAGGCTGAAAGGGCTGGTATCAGACTAAATGATCACAAATGCACAAAATTAAACAATGACACATTTCTGAATTATGTTGTTACACATGTTCAGTTGGAAGGTTGTAATGTGGTCTCTGATGTTACCCAGATGGATGGGCGAACAGTGGCCACACTCCAAAAAACCTCTGATCATGGAGAAATGAATAAAGTCTCTCACGCAGAAATGGGTAAAAAGGAGGGAAAAATGTCTTTCCATTTACCAATGTGCTTAGCCAAAAGTGAAAAAGGCCTGAGAAAGGTGATCCCTGAAATCAGTAAGAATTCACACTTCTTATGTGTATTAGAGGAAGTTGAGGACAGATATTATGCACCCATCACTGTAGAAGAAAAATGCCACACATTTGCTATGATTGACACTGGCGCACAGGCCACAATTATGTCCAAGGAGCTGGTAAAGAATATCAATGAAGGGAGACCCCCACAGAGTCAGATCACAGTAAAGGAAAATCAAGGTCCAGTGCATAACTTTAATGGGGAGGAGGTGCCCATCATAGGTGTAACTGAGGTTGACATAAAAATAGGAAAGCACAGAATGAAACAAGAGGTATTGATTACATCTATTTGTGAAATTCCATTTCTGATGGGGACAGATTGCCTGAAAAGATTGTCTCCTCTCATAGATGGGGTGAATGGAGTGCTGTGGTCCTTAACCAAAAAACCATTGAGACCTAAGAAACTAAAATCACAAAACAGCAACATAAATGAATGTCACACCGTTGCCAAAACAAATGATGCTGTGGAGGTATATCTCCAGAATAGTTGCATACCTAGTGTCACTGTTATATTAATGTGTCAAGACAAAATGCAGAGCGACAATGAAAGACTACCTGTACAAATCTACTTGGACCCAAGGAAAAATTGGCAGACTGCCATAGATGAGCACACATTACGTTTTTATTTAAAAGAGAAAACAATCAAACAGAATATTGCTCCTAAAACAGATTCAGAAAAACACATTACCACTCTTGCTGAAATAAACATGGAAGATGAGCAACCATGGGTTCATGTTGGTATAAATGACTGTTTTAAAACAATAAAATCCACTTTAGCGCTTGAACAGGAGAGGAGCTTCATTAATGAGAAATTGTTGCAAAAAATAATGGAGAGGGAGGAAATCCCGAAATTTAGGATTAAAAACCAATATGTTTCTGGGTTGAACAGTCCAGACTTTGAAAACCAAATTGCAGGCAGATGCATGCTTAAAATTAACATTGGGCAGAACACAATTTACCATAATGTATGGATAGTGAGTGGAGCACAAAATGACTTTTACATGGGCAATGACATCATGCACAGAATGTGTATGGTGTTAGATTTCCTTAATCAAAAAATATGATCACGCCTAGTGTTAAGACGGATTTCTGAACTCTGTCCTGGTGGCGCAGAAGTTCAGAAGGCCAACCTAATTACTTGGAACAGGGTAACCTCTGGACGAGCCAGACCAATCAAGGTAGCGATCCCGGCGGTCAAGACTAGGTCTCAAGAGGGGTGAGGGTGACTGAAAGCCCGCAATGAGCACACAAAGCAAGAACACTTACAAACTACTCCAAACAGTTGTTATATTAAAAATATATACACATTTATTCCAAGGCCTTTAAAACGATCACCGTAGCGAGAAAATCACAATATAACGATAGTAAACCAACACATACCATATAAACACAATATATATACAAATACAACAAGTCTCAAGCGTTATATGCACAAAAGGTGTAGTCCACCTAAAAGCGAGGGAAAACAGGCAGTGCGCAATAATGATTAGACCCAGTTCGCCTTCAGAGGCACCTAACTAGATGGAAGTCCGAGCCCTGCGAAGAGTGGAGCCTTGTGCTCAAAAGTACCTGCACGCGTTGGTGCAAACGGGCAAAAGGAGAAGCTCTTCGAGGGAAATCAGGCAGTTCAGTTTAGTGCACAAGAGAAGAAGAACAAGTTCCGCGACTCAAGCGCAGCCTCCACAGTGGGCAGAAGCAGAGCGCGAGTACGGAAAAGGGGTGCTGTTTGACACAGCAGGGAAAAGCAATGGGCTCCTGCAGGAGGGCGACCAGATCCTAGCTATGCTACTCACCGGTCCCCGATGCAAGCAGACCCAGGCTTCTCCGCTTCCGTTTCAGTAGCTGGCAGGTTCAGAAGAGCAGGGAACGCCTCGTTGTCGGGTTGAGTAAAAAGACGTCCCAATCGAAGAAACCCGCACAGTTTGTTACCACAGCAGGGCAACGGAGCGGCCGTGTGTATCTGAGCCAAATGTACACTACTCACTTCAGACCTGGGAACGCCAAGTGTACGAAGCGTGTGAGAGTGACAAGGACTCGAAATACTACACAACCTGGCGGCGGTTACAGAGCAAGACTCCCGTGTAAGCTGGTCAGTCAGCTGGATGGCCCAGAGACGCTTCCGAAGGCTTACTGGCAGGAGATGGTGAAGATGCCGAGAATAGCTGTTCCCGCTATTCCAAGGGTCGAAGTACCAGTACAGGCCTTCTGGTTCGATCAAAGGTGAAAAGGGTTTCACAAGATGACAGCAGTGCAGAGGAGAAGTCCTTCAGCGGGTCACCAGCGATTCCTCGGTTCAGCCTCTTGGTTGCAGGATACTTGGCTCCTGTATTCCTTCGTTCGGGCGAACTCAGGAGATCGACCTGGTAGTGGTGTTTCCAGCCCCCTCTTATCCACGGTTCCCTTCACGCCAAAACAGAGGGGACCCAATGGGAGATCCGCTCATCAACACTCACACCATTCGTGGACCAATCACGGACCACGGTGGTCCCAGGCATTCACACCACCCTAGACTCTCTGGCACCCAGGATGTGTATTGGGACCAGACATCCCAGCCCACATCCTGGAGGCACACACAAGACATGTAGAAGCCCGCGAAAGCATCCGTGTTTCGCGGGAAAGTACATGCCCAAATAAGGAAGGCCCCGGGTCGGCTCGACCTGGGGAAGGTGAAGGGAGCAAGACGGTCAGCGGACAGGACAAAGGAGCCTCGTGGTCTGGCCATTTTGGGAGCCAGGCCACCATTTTGGGTTAAGCGCGAGAAACGCGCTTAGAACGCCAAAAGGAGCTCAAAACACAAGAAACGATCGCTGCCACCATTCCCGTCCCTGAATCACTTGCACCGATCAGATACAATCCTAAACGAGTATCTAGGGCCTGTAGAAGGCTAGAGACCCAAGAGAGCTGTAAATTAGCTTACAGTTCCCTCTTGTGTCATGTTGCGCGAAAGCCGCAACATGATAAAAGAAACTATGGGAAACAGCGTTCCCCGATACTGACTGTTTTAAGGGCATGTCAGTTTCCCCGTAAGAAAGGAGCGAAAGCCCAGAGGAGTGCGGCAGAAGGCTGCACTTCTCTGGCAAAGTCAAGAACAAGGTGAAAAACAACAGCAAAAAGTTTAGGGGTTGCCACATGGAAGGAAAATTACCTACAAATGCGAAATCTTTCCTAACACTCGCCCCTCCCAGACTATGGACAGGGGGAACTAATCCACCCCTGGATGAGTCTCTTGTTCAGGTCGGTTAAACATTCTGGACAACCCATCAGCATTGCTATGTTGGACACCTGGCCTATGCTCAATAGTGAAGTCGAAGCCTTGTAGACTTATGGACCACCTAAGCAACTTTGGATTCTCCCCCTTCATGTTCATTAGCCACTGTAAGGGCTTATGGTCAGTTTGCACAGTGAAGTGGGTCCCATAGAGGTAGGGCCTCAGCTTCCTTAGGGCCCACACAACAGAGAAACATTCTTTCTCTACCGTGGACCATCTGAGCTCTCTGTCCTTAAGCTGGCGGCTAATAAAACCAATAGGGTGTTCCTTACCCTTCTCATCTACTTGTGATAGTACAGCTCCTATCCCAGTGTCAGAGGCGTCCGTCTGCACGATAAAAGGTCTTTGATAATCAGGGGCCCTGAGGACAGGGGCCTGGCACAAGGAGTCTTTTAAGCCATTGAAGGCCTTCTCACACTCGTCGGTCCAAGTTACCTTCTTGGGTTTCTTCAGAGTTGTGAGGGCAGTCAGAGGGGCAGCTATGGTGCCATAGTCTGCCACAAAATTGTGGTAATACCCCGTGAGTCCTAAGAAGGCTCTCACTTGGGTTTGCGTAGTGGGGGTAGGCCAGTCTTGTACTGCTTGTACTTTACTGGGAAGAGGCTGTATCCTCCCTCCACCTACTTCATGTCCAAGGTAAACCACTGAGCCTTGTCCAATCTGGCATTTACTAGCCTTTATGGTCAGGTGTGCTTTCTGAAGAGCCTGGAGCACAATCCCGAGGTGTTTCACATGGTCTTCCCAGGTGGCACTGAAAACTGCTATATCGTCCAGATATGCAAGACAGAATTTGTCCAACCCATTCAACACATGATTCACAAGCCTCTGGAAAGTGGCAGGTGCATTCTTCAACCCGAACGGCATTACCCGGAATTGGTAAAGGCCGTCAGGAGTAGAAAATGCTGTCTTCTCCTTGGCATGTTCTGCTAAAGCTATTTGCCAATAGCCAGCAGTGAGGTCAAACGTGCTGAGGTACTTGGAGGCACCCAAAGTATCCACCAGTTCATCTGTTCGAGGCAAGGGGTGTGCATCTGTCTTGGTGACAGCATTCAGAGCCCTGTAATCCACGCAGAACCTCAATTCAGAAGTGCCTGCCTTTGGAACCAAAACCACAGGGCTGGACCAAGGACTACTAGAGGGTTCAATCACCCCAAGGTCTAACATCTTGTTGACCTCGGTCTTAATGTAAGACCGTACTTTGTCTGACATCCTGTATCCCCTACTTTTGGTAGGTACACTGTCTCCTGTGTCAATGTTATGTTTGCACCAAGGTGTCAAACCAGGCGACTGTGAAAACAGGGGGGAAAACTGCCTAAGCAAACTTTTCACCTCAGCCTGCTGATCAGAAGTCAGGTGAGGGGCCACTCGGACACCCTCAAAGGAGCCATCTGAAGGACCGCTTTGGAACAGGTCGGGGAGAGGTTCAGACTCCTCTTCCTCAACGTCTGAAGCCAGTATCAGTGCTGCGATTTCGACTCTTGGGACGAAAGCCTTCAGCCTATTCACGTGAAACACTTTTGGAGCCTGTCCAGGCCTTCCAAGGTCCACTAAATAGTTAACCTCACCCAGGGGCTCCACCACTGTGTAAGGGCCTGACCATTTGTCCTGTAAAGCTAGAGGCCTTATGGGATTCATGATCAGGACTTGCTGACCAGGTGTAAAGTTGATGAGGGAAGCTTTCTGGTCGTACCAATGTTTCACCAGCGCTTGTCCTGCCTTCAATTTATCACTAGCCAAGCCCATCAGAAGTACCATCCGTTTTCTGAGCCCTAGCACATAATCAACTATGTTGGTAGTGACAGGGGGAGTGGGCATCTCCCATCCCTCTTTGACGATAGCTAAGGGTCCCCGTACGGGATGACCGAACAGAAGTTCGAAGGGGCTGAAGCCAACACCCTCCTGTGGTACCTCTCGGTAGGCAAACAGTAAGCATGGTAAAAGAAGATCCCATTTTCTTCTCTGAGGTTCCTCCAGAGCCCCACTCATGCTCTTTAACGTTCTGTTGAAACGTTCCACCAGACCATTGGTCTGGGGGTGGTATGCAGAAGAGAACTTGTAGGTGACCCCACATTCTTTCCACATAGCCTGCATATACTTTGACATAAAGTTGCTGCCACGATCCGACACAACTTCTTTAGGGAAGCCAACCCTAGTAAATATGCCAAGTAAAGCTTTTGCAACTGACTTGGCAGTTACAGTTTTCAATGGGATGGCCTCAGGATATCTGGTTGCATGGTCGACCGGCACCAGGATAAACCTATTGCCCGAGGATGTTTGCGGGTCAAGGGGACCAACTATGTCGATCCCTACCCTTTCAAATGGTACCCCCACAACTGGGAGCAGTACCAACGGAGCTTGGATTGTCGCGCCAACCTTACCAGACAACTGGCACGAGGCACAACTCCTGCAGTGACTTTCTACTTGCACCCCCATCTTGGGTCAGTAGAAGTGCATGGATAACCTTTGCTTGGTCCTCTTCATACCAAGGTGACCAGCAAGGGGAACTTCATGCGCCAACTGCAGGAGGAAGGGCCTAACAGTAAGGGGAACCACCAACCTCCTATGGTCTCCTTCTGTAGACTCTGTGGGCTCACTATACAGGAGTCCACCTTCCCAATAAATCCTATGCGTCCCAGGAGGTTCACCCTCAAGCTGGGAGCAGGCCTGTCTCCTTAGGACTTCCAGAGATGGCACTCACGTTGGCCTTTACTGAATTCGTCCCTATCAGGACCTCCTTCAACTAACAAGTCTTTTAGTTCAGGATGATCGTTGGGGTCAAATACTTCAGGCATCGCCACCTCCTCGTCAGGCCCGGGCGATTGACCAACTTCCTCCACCGCAGTGGTAGGCGAGCTCGGGGGAATATTCTCTTTCCCTCGTCTTGACTTGTCGACTCGGGTTTCCCCTTCGGCTGGGGCGGCGTATTGGTCTTGGCCAATGCTGCCCGTGCTTGAGACCGTGTGTAGGGTCTTTCGGCAGTGTCTCCTACGAGCCCTAAATCTCTGAGATCATTACCTAACAAGACCTTTCCCGGGACGTTTCTCTGAATGCTCACTGGAATCCTGACTGCTGTACCATTTAAAGTAAGATTTACAGGTATTACTGCGAACATACGGAGTGGGCCGTCAGCCAACTTAGTGGGCATCAGAGTAGCTCTGGCAACTTCTTCTGAGTCTACCAACTTAGAATCCACTACAGTGCGACTGCACCCACTATCCCTAAGAGCTGGAGTATCTACTCCATTGATCAGCACACTGTCTTTAAAGTAGTGCTTGGTATTATCCGGAATCCTAGCATAAGCCTCTGCGACTTTAGGCTCCCAGGAACCCAGGGAAACTAAAACTACCTCAGCCTCTATCCCGCTGGGAAATGAGTCTGAGGAGAAGGATGCTCCCATAATCTCTTCTTCCTCATAGGAGGAGAAGGCCAGATTAGCGGAGTGGACCCCCAAAGGTCTAACCTTACACCGGGGATCCCCCTTCATGTGGTCAGTTGCTCCACAAGCAAAACAAGATCCATTGGGTCTGTTTACATAGGGAGGCTTATTGTAACCAGAGTTCTGTTTCGGAGGCTGACCTCCACTACCCTGTGAGTTCTCTTGTGTCTTACCCTTATTTTTCTTTTTGTGGCCCTTATGAGAAGAAGATTTATCAGATTCTCCACCCTCCTTATCTTTGGACTGTTTCCCTTCCTCCTGCTTACCAGGATGAGTTTTGTCCTTATGGGACACTCGATGTGACACCCATAAGTCGGCTGCAATGGCCAGCTTCTTAGGATCTATCTCCTTCGAATCGGCCAAATGCTGCTTAAGCTCCGGGGAAGAAGATGCAAAAAAGTGTTCCAGCATGACAAGATTTATCATGCCTTCGAAGGTAGAAACCTTATAACCTTCGACCCAGCCAGTTAAGTTTTTCAAGGATTCAGTGACATAAGATACCCAAGTACCACCTTCCTTTTTCTTATACTCTCTGAAACGTTTCAAATATTGGGCCGGAGTCTTCCCAAACTTTAAAATGAGAGTTTGCTTTAACATTGCGAAATCAGCTCGCTCAGCCTTCGACATTTCCATAATGGCACTACAGCCAGAATGGGGCAGTCTGCTGAGTAACCAGGCAATCTTATCAGCATTGTCAACTTGTTGAACTTCGCATGCATACTCAAACGCATTCAGCCAGTCCATAATGTCATTCCTTTCTTCATACACACTGAGCAGATCTTTCGGAAACCGTGGATGTGAGGAAGCCCCAGACCCATTTCCAGGACCCTTGGACCCATTTGCAAACTGAAGCTTGGCCAGTTCCAACTGGTGATCCCTGTCTTTTTGTTTTTCTGCCTGTTCGATTTTTAGTTTGGCTATGCTGAATTCAAGCTCCTGCTGCCTAAACCGCAGCTCTTGCTTCTTGAATTCAAGCATAGCCTCCCCATCAGCACTGGCAGAGGAAACATTAGACATCTCGTCCTCCCTGTCCTCGTGGTCGCGATGGATCAGTGCAGCGGCAGAACCGTCGGTTCTACCAGTGAGAGCAGCCCCACCTCCTTCCGCACTGTCCTCAGAAGTTATAGCGTCAAGCTGCGCTTCTTGCCACGCCACGATTCTTTGGATCATTTCCAATTTCGTGCCTTGAGAGGAAACACCTCTCTCCGCACACATCTTTTTCAATGTTTCTGATTTGGAAGCATTTAAACTTAACAAGGTATTTGTTTCCATACTGTTAGATAGGACTATGGCCTTTTTAAAGTTATACTACAACAATTCACTACGTGTCCTGGTTGGAATAACCTGAAATGCCTTAGTTCGTGCGCAACACTGGATACCTTCAGTCGTATCCCACCGCTGTACACCAATTTGTTAAGACGGATTTCTGAACTCTGTCCTGGTAGCGCAGAAGTTCAGAAGGCCAACCTAATTACTTGGAACAGGGTAACCTCTGGACGAGCCAGACCAATCAAGGTAGCGATCGCGGCGGTCAAGACTAGGTCTCAAGAGGGGTGAGGGTGACTGAAAGCCCGCAATGAGCACACAAAGCAAGAACACTTACAAACTACTCCAAACAGTTGTTATATTAAAAATATATACACATTTATTCCAAGGCCTTTAAAACAATGACCGTAGCGAGAAAATCACAATATAACGATAGTAAACCAACACATACCATATCAACACAATATATATACAAATACAACAAATCTCAAGCGTTACATGCACAAAAGGTGTAGTCCACCTAAAAGGGAGGGAAAACAGGCAGTGCGCAATAATGCTTATACCCAGTTCGCCTTCAGAGGCACCTAACTAGATGGAAGTCCGAGCCCTGCGAAGAGTGGAGCCTTGTGCTCAAAAGTACCTGCACGCGCTGGTGCCAACGGGCAAAAGGAGAAGCTCTTCGAGGGAAATCAGGCAGTTCAGTTTAGTGCACAAGAGAAGAAGAACAAGTTCCGCGACTCAAGCGCAGCCTCCACAGTGGGCAGAAGCAGAGCGCGAGTACGGAAAAGGGGTGCTGTTTGACACAGCAGGGAAAAGCAATGGGCTCCTGCAGGAGGGCGACCAGATCCTAGCTATGCTACTCACCGGTCCCCGATGCAAGCAGACCCAGGCTTCTCCGCGTCCGTTTCAGTAGCTGGCAGGTTCTGAAGTGCAGGGAACGCCTCGTCGTCGGGTTGAGTAAAAAGACGTCCCAATCGAAGAAACCCGCACAGTTTGTTACCACAGCAGGGCAACGGAGCGGCCGTGTGTATCTGAGCCAAATATACACTACTCACTTCAGACCTGGGAACGCCAAGTGTACGAAGCGTGTGAGAGTGACAAGGACTCGAAATACTACACAACCTGGCGGCGGTTACAGAGCAAGACTCCCGTGTAAGCTGGTCAGTCAGCTGGATGGCCCAGAGGCGCTTCCGAAGGCTTACTGGCAGGAGATGGTGAAGATGCCGAGAATAGCTGTTCCTGCTATTCCAAGGGTCGAAGTACCAGTACAGGCCTTCTGGTTCGATCAAAGGTGAAAAGGGTTTCACAAGACGACAGCAGTGCAGAGGAGAAGTCCTTCAGCGGGTCACCAGCGATTCCTCGGTTCAGCCTCTTGGTTGCAGGATACTTGGCTCCTGTATTCCTTCGTTCGGGAGAACTCAGGAGATTGACCTGGTAGTGCTGTTTCCAGCCCCCTCTTATCCACGGTTCCCTTCGTGCCAAAACGGAGGGGACCCAATGGGAGATCCGCTCATCAACACTCACACCATTCGTGGACCAATCACGGACCACGGTGGTCCCAGGCATTCACACCACCCTAGACTCTCTGGCACCCAGGATGTGTATTGGGACCAGACATCCCAGCCCACATCCTGGAGGCACACACAAGACATGTAGAAGCCCGCGAAAGCATCCGTCTTTCGCGGGAAAGTACATGCCCAAATAAGGAAGGCCCCGGGTCGGCTCGACCTGGGGAAGGTGAAGGGAGCAAGACGGTCAGCGGACAGGACCAAGGAGCCTCGTGGTCTGGCCATTTTGGGAGCCAGGTCACCATTTTTGGTTAAGCGCGAGAAACGCGCTTAGAACGCCAAAAGGAGCTCAAAACACAAGAAACGATCGCTGCCACCATTCCCGTCCCTGAATCACTTGCAACGATCAGATACAATCCTAAACGAGTAACTAGGGCCTGTAGAAGGCTAGAGACCCAAGAGAGCTGTAACTTAGCTTACAGTGCCCTCTTGTGTCATGTTGCCCGAAAGCCGCAACATGATAAAAGAAACTACGGGAAACAGCGTTCCCCGGTACTGACTGTCTTAAGGGCATGTCAGTTTCCCCGTAAGAAAGGAGCGAAAGCCAAGAGGAGTGCGGCAGAAGGCTGCACTTCTCTGGCAAAGTCAAGAACAAGGTGAAAAACAACAGCAAAACGTTTAGGGGTTGCCACATGGAAGGAAGAAATACCTACAATTGCGAAATCTTTCCTAACACCTAGGTAGCCCGGCACCTGAATTTGAAGACGAAAGAAGGGCTTATCATTGTGCACAACTGGTTCCTTATGCAATCGAATTACAAATGAGGAAAGATACTATTATTCCTGCATTTACAAAACAGTTTGCAATAACACTGAAATGCAAAAATGGACAGCAGATGAAAGACTCTGATGCATTTGTATGCCTGAATGAATCCATAAAACAGCAAGGCCTGGATTATGAATACATTCCATTGGTAGATATTGGTGAAGGATCTGTAAAAATTATGGTAAATAATAAAGGTTGTCAGGATATTCATTTAGAGGAAAACTCCCCATTAGGAATGGCCATACAAAAA
Organism: Ambystoma mexicanum; assembly: GCF_040938575.1. Classification (NCBI taxonomy): domain Eukaryota; kingdom Metazoa; phylum Chordata; class Amphibia; order Caudata; family Ambystomatidae; genus Ambystoma; species Ambystoma mexicanum. The sequence goes on along the minus strand of NC_090936.1, from coordinate 290,162,583 downwards.
TCACATTATACGGCAGATTTAAATAACATGGTGAATGGAAATATCCCTGAAAAGTATGTAGATGCCAAGGGTGAGTTGCCAGAACACCTGGACTCTCAGCCAAAAGGAATATTTAAAATTCATTCTGTGTATCCTTATGATTCAAATGAGACAGTGTGCTGCCATCAAGAGGATTGCATAATATTTGATTTAAATGAAAATGAAACAGAAAATCAGCCCATTGAAGTGAAAGCTGATATGCCCAAATATTTAAAAGTGGCAGCTTTACAAAAAGACACAGCCACACAGTTAGAGGAAAGCGCCGAGAACCCCTTACCAGAAGATTTTCCAGAATTTTCCAAAATGGTAGAAGAGCAGATGCTTATGATTGTGGTTTAACTGATTTACATGTGGCCACACTACCAGAAGGGTGTAGCAGAAGTCCAGTATTTGTACGCCAGTATAGACTACCGCTGGCATGTTTAGAATCATTAGCAGAGATTATAAAGAATTTGGAAGCTCGGGGAATCATCAGGCCCATTCATAGCACATCGAATACACCTATTTTAGGTGTGTTAAAGCCAAATGGTCAATGGCGGCTATGTGCAGACTTGAGGGAGTTAAATAAGAGAGTGCCAGTATCCAGATGGCCACTACCATTCATTGATCAGGGTTTAGCTCAGGTACATGGTTCAAAAGTGTTTACCACATTAGATCTCACCTCTGGATATTGGTGCGTGCCACTGGCAGAGGAGATACAGAATTTATTTTCCTTTACGTTTGACAGGACTCAATACGCCTGGATTAGAGCTCCGTTCGGGTACATCAATAGTGGGAGTGAATTTGGCATATTTTTGAGAAAAGCCATGCCAGATGCAGCGGAAAGAGGAACCATAGTTTATGTGGATGATGTCCTGATAAGAAATGAAAGCCTGAAAAGCCATTTTGATGAAATAAGACATGTTCTTGGCCAATTGCAGAAAGCAGGAACCAAAGTGTCTTTACAAAAAGCACAATGGTGCAAGAAAAAAGTGAACTTTCTAGGCCATGAAGTGACTGAACATGGGCTAAATCCACAAAAGAAAAAAATAGAGGCCATACAAAAACTAAAGGACCCTAAAAATGTGAAAGTTTATTAGGGATGACAGGCTATAACAGAAAGTTCATTGAAAATTATGCTGAAATTACTAAACCATTGACTAAACTGCTTAAACTGAATACACCCTGGATATGGGAAAAAGAGCAGTCTGAGGCAGTAGCTAAATTGAAGGAATGTCTTGTAAAGGCACCATGTTTAGCATATCCCATAAAGGGTAGGGATTTCTTTGTAGAAATAGGGTTCCCCTGAACATTGTATGTCAGCAGCGTTATCACAAAAACATGATGTGAATCACAAAACTATTGCATATGCAAGTAAAGCATTTTCCCAAGTTGAAATGAAATTTAATGAATGTGAAAAGGCCCTATTAACCACTGTGTGGGCGCTCCAACATTTCCGCCCTATTGTTCAGGGAGAAAAGGTGATTATTTGAAACAAATCATCAACCCTTGCAGTTTTTAGAGAGTAAAAGAATTAGGTCAGGTAATCTAGCGCAGTCCAGAATCACTTCATGGACGCTGGCATTACAAGGTTTTCCTGTAGAAGTGAGATATGGACAAAATAAAAAGAGCCCAATTGCTCAAGGGTTAGCTGACTTACATGACTGTGCAGCTGAACAATTATCAAACGAAATGGAAGTGGAACCTAGTTTGCAGGAATTTGAACAATCACCACACAAAGCTTTTGATGAAAAAACATGCAAGGATCTGCCAACTGTATATGTGGATGGTTGTGCTTTTCACATTGTAAATGACAGTAATAAACAATTAGTGTCAGGAATAGGGAATGTCTGGTTGAAATGTGAAGGCGTCCCCAGTGTAGGGATGAGGATTGGAGCTAGAAGCAGTCAAGTGGTGGAATTGGCGGCCATTTATAAAGCAATTGCTACTGCAGTTGATAATAAATTCAGTGAAATTGTCCTGGTGACTGATTCTGACTATGCACGAAATAGCTTTGTGGAGTATTTACCTGGCTGGAAAGCGAAAGGCATGGTTACATACCACAAAACGCCACTTAAAAATGGAAAAATGATACAAGCCATAGACAAATTGGTGTCAGAAAATGATTTGACAATATACTGGAGAAAAATGTGTGGACATTTAAAAACACCAGGAGAGGATAAGGAGGGAAATCATAAGGCAGACCACCTGGCTAAAATTGGGGCTGTGATGGGAGAATTGCTACCTATTGATGATTTACTGGGTGAAATACAAATTGATGCAGTAACATGTTCTAAAGCACCAAAGGAGGTAGATCAACCAGTGGTGCAATGGGGCCATGACACGCCAGACCAAGATTTGATTGAGGCACAAAAGAATGATCGAATTTTGGGAATCTATTATAATCATTTGATAGATCCTGAACAAAACCCTTTAACAGAAAATTATTGCATGGGAAAAGAAGAGTTGAGGGTACTATTAAAGAATAAAAAAACGAATTAGATTACAAGATGGACTCATGATTAGAGAGTCCATAACAGGACAGATACAGTGGGTGGTACCCCTTTCATTCAGAGGGCTAATGCTGCAACATGCACATGATGCAATAACTGCAGGTCACAGAGGTTCACAAAAAACATTGGAAATACTAAAAGTTTATCCTTACTGGCCACATATGTCCCAAGATGTGGAATTATATTCTAGAGGGTGTCTAGTATGCGCCCAATTTAAACCTGCTTCACCAATGCATAGAGCCCCATTGATGAAAAGAGGCCTAACTCTCCCATGGTCAGTTTTGCAAATAGACTATGTAGGCCCTTTAAAAAGGTCGAGCAGAGGACAGTGTTACATTTTAAGTGTGATATGTTTGATGTCGAAGTGGATTGAATGTATTCCTGCACCAGATTGTAGTGCGCAAACAGCAGCCACATTGCTGGTGAACCATGTGTTCTCAAGGTTTGGGTTGCCACAAAGAATTGAGTCAGACAGAGGAAGTAATTTCACAAGTACTCTAATGAGTAAGGTATGGCAAATACTGGGTGTGAAAAGGAAACTACATATCGCATATTGGGCAGCCTCTTCAGGTGGAGTTGAACAGAGCAATAGGTCTGTTGTGGATATTTTAAAAAAATTCGTGGCAGAAGCAGGTTCCAGCTGGGATTTACGTTTACCGTTGGTTTTGATGGCAATCAGATCAACTCCTGCCAAAGCAACAGGTGCTAGCCCCCATGAGGTCTTGACAGGTAGGAAAATGGTGTTACCACAACACCTACTATACAGAACACATGAGCACTTGTGAGTGCTCCACAGTTCATGAGTACATTGATGAACTGAGGAAGCATTTGCAACATGCATTTGCTTTTGTGCAGTGAAATCTGGAAAGGGCTGCTGACAGTGTTAAGACATACTATGATAAAAGAACATCAGTGAGAGAATACAGTGTAGGGGATCTGGTGTACAAGTTTCATTTTGGAAAAAATAAACAGAAAAATTCTAAATTTCTAGCAGCCTGGCAGGGGCCATTTCGAATTATAGATAAGATCTCTCCTGTAGTGTATACAATTTTGAAGAATGAAGGTGAAACAGCGATAGAGCAGTTTGTCCATGTAAATCAGATCAAGCCATGCCATCCCAGACACGAGATCAGGCGGCTTGAGCATGTAGAAACAGAAAGCCCTGGGGCTACTGCCCACTGATGCACACAATACAACAGAAAGTCCCTTGAACACAAAAAGATAAAATAAATGGGTACAGTCAGGAGGCAGTGAGAGAGAAGTTAAAAAGTTGATTATTATAATGGCACATAAACACTGTAATATATGTAAATAAATAAATAATATTAAAAGTAAAAAAAATATATATAATGGAAGCTCATGGTCGGTGTGCAGAATGAAAATGCATTGAATTCAAAATGTTGTTTCATGTATGCTTATTTTCTTTTTAACCTGTGTTTAATTTCAGAAAAAAAAAATGTTTTATTTTTGGCAAAAGTGTGAAGTTAGTATTGTGCTATATACTTAATCTGTTTCTTTTCTATTTTGGTTTAGAACACTAACTATTTATACCGGAGGTCACGGGAGACGATGGAGTCCTGGTGCCCACGTGGACGGATTCCGGGAAAGCCCCGAGGGGGGGCGAAGACCAAGGCTGCAAAGCGATCAGCATTGAAGATGACACCAACAATATGTTTAATGATGATGATATTTGGAGGGAGCTTCAAGAATTCAGAAGCACAGGTTGTCATTGAACCTGGACCAGCATCTGGTATCGCGGTGGAAGAGGCACCAGGATTCATCATGAGTGATAGAAGGATGATTTTCCAAAATATCTACATACCATTGAATCCTGAGATTTTGATTGAAAAACGTTTGAACAATACCGGCATTAAAATTGAACAGACTAAAGAGTGGCTGGAAATAAGAAAAGAGGACGCTAAGCAGTCAATAAGAGATATATTGATGCAAGTGGAGAAAACATTTGTGAATTCAGCAGACATTAAGAAGAGGAGAGGAAAGAGAGGTGCGGTGATGCTCGCGATATCATTGGTAATGTCTATAGTTGGAGCCATAATAGGTACCACAATATCAACAGCCAATGCTATTTCGGTAGGAACACTGAGTACTAAAGCGCAACAACTGAGTATTGACCTACAAATAATACTAAAAACATTAGATGGGATTAGAGGGTGACTGGATGAACAAGTAAGGTTCATAAATGAAACTGCAATCATTCTAAATGAACAAGCGGATGTGATGCAACGGGCAACGAAGCTAATTATTAAGCATGACAGAACTTTAAATGAAATATTGAACATAATGAGTCCTGTTTATAGACTATTAACGAATTATATGAGAGAAGTTCAAACTGCAGTTTCACAATTGATTCAAGGACATATCCCCTTGTATTTTGTTTCGCAGGATATTGTTCATCAAATGATAGAAAGACTGACCAGGAGGGAAATTGATATTGTACAGGTAAAAATTGCATTTGAAATGGGTAATGCGATGCCATTATATGTGGACCTGGAAAGGTTGGAAATTGGATTTCTACTATGCATACCATATGTAGCTCCTGAACTTATTTATCAAACGAAGTGGGTACACAACGTAGGATTTTGGCAAGAGGACACATTTATTAAGATTAAGACTCCAGAAGTGGTGGCATTTCAGTCATGGGAGCCTGAGGTTTATTTAATACCAAATTTGGAAACATGTGTCAAATTTAAAGAACAAAATTATATGTGTCCAGGTAAACCGTTTGTTCCTGATGCCACTTATGCTATTTGTGGTTTGAAATCTGACCCAGGTAGATCAGAAGGATGTGAGGTGATTATTAGCAATATGGGCAGTGAAGAACTGGCACAGGCTAAGATGGTCAGAGGTAAATGGTTGGTCAGCACCTGCTTAAAGAACATGACAGTAGTACATTTGAACCATGGAACATACATAGTTAAACAGGTGAAATATAATGTTTTTTATTTACAGGTTCCAAAGGATACAATTGTGTCAATTGGAGGGTTAACATTGTTTCATGTAACAAACGATATTTGGGAAAGCCAAGTGGAAAATATCGATTTTTTTCAAAGGGACACTTTTCCAATAGATCCGGATGTGGAGTTTTTATGGAATCACAAAGAAAAACATGTTATAAAAATGTATCTGAGAAAAACAATATTACAGTTAGTAATCTGGGGATAATAGAAGTGGAAAGATTTAATTGGGGAACCTGGGGGAACGCTCAATAGTGGGTTTGGCTGCCCTGGTGCTAATCATGGGTGGTTGGTTGATTGTGCTATCAGTAAAAATGAAAATGTTGCTGATTTTGATAGCTACGTCGGGAAGAGAAAGATATCCCAATACACATGCATTTTAAAAGAAGTATGGGGAGCAAACTTGTTTTTTTAAAAATTGGCTTGGATCGTAGCCAAGTTCTAAAAAAAAGGAGGGTATGTAAGGTTATTTAGCGTGTTACAACACAGAGTACAGCACTACTGCACAGGATCGATGTGTAGCATGTTTTTTTTTTTATGCAGTACCACTGCATGGGTTTGGTGCATTGCTATGATGCAATTGTTTCAAGCTATGTGTTGCCAGTGCAACATGGACATATAAGTGAGGGCAGGTTATTCAGTCAAAAATGATTTTTTTCATATAAAATGCAAACCATTTTTTTCACAGTTAAAAGCACACATGTTTACATTCAAAATGCGCACTATTTCTCACCTGAAATGCCTATGTTGCAAGAGACACATTTGCATCATTAACAACTAACCTGATAATAACCCACTAATAATAATGTGTTCTTCAGTGCAACATGGGTGGAAAATGACAGGCTCTGAAAGTCATTATTTAAATGCACATTCAGTTTTTTTTTCTCTTCCTTTTGCTCTGCTTTTCTGTCCACAGTAACTGCAGGAAGCAAAGACCTCGAATAAGCAGGAAATCAGTTTGGTTACAGTTGCAACTGTATAAGCCAAGCCATTGTGTGCAGAGGGTGGTTAGGGCATGATAGAATTTTATTGGTTAGGATCCTTTGGTAGGAGGTAACCAGAGTTTTTTGTTTAATCTCGAGGAAGGAGCTAGGGAGGGACATCTTGACACAGCTCGAGGAAGGACTGGGTTGATAGCTGGGGATGCCTGATTCCTAAAGCAGATTCATCTTGGTTGCAGAGACTGGGATTTCCAGTCAACAAGTCCCAGTTTGAGTTACAGCAGATGCTTGTCCTTGCTGGGTGAACCCCTCCAGAAGGCGACCAGCCAAAGAAGTTACATACTGAATAAGCCTGGTAATTATCTCGCTGAGGTGTGGGGGCTGAGTGTGTACGAAAATATTCAGTCAGTGTAGGAAAGGAGATTCCTGTGCTTTACTCACATGTTTAATGTTGCAAATTGAATTCTTGTCTCCGCCACTCTCTTTTCAGTGTATCACAAATGATGCTGTTACTGTGCTATTTCATTTATTTCTGTAAAGAGTGAGATCGTGTTTAAATGCAACTTTTATAATACACAAAATATCTGAAAGCAGACGGGTGGTGTGTTTTATATTTACCAATACAGTGCTGATGATGTGGGGAGATGTTTAGACAGTGCAATTGTCATTTTCAAGGTAGCTAAAAATAAGATTTGGCTGCAGCTGTGTGCATGTCATTCAGTATGAGAAATTATAAATAACTGTGTGTGTTATAGCCTTTTTGCTGAAGGTACATGAGTCAGCAAAATTAGAGACCCGGGACATAGTTCACTACCGTATATAAGTTAGTGAAAAATACCACATGATAGCTCGCTGCCGTAGATAAAACAGCGAGAAATTGCCCATGGTGGCACACTAAAAATGAAAATGTGGTGTTCCTGAAATGCAAGCCTGAGGTCTCTATAGTGATTACACGAAAAATCTAAACAAAAATAAGGGGTTCTGGATATTGGGGCCACAAATAAAACAAAGGAATTATGCTCACCAAGATACCACCAACCACGCATGTCTGTGTACTGAAATAATGCATATCCACTGTATTATTATTATACATAACCCAATCTGAATACAAGGAGTGATTGTTGCTAAGTTATTTTTGGTGGTAAGAAAATACCGCCAGGCCCCAAATCTACACAAAATACCCAACAGTACTCTTTAATTGAGTATTCCTGTATATGGCTTTGCCTAGTATGAATGGGGAACTATAGGAAACATAGTTGGACTGTACTGTCCCATAGTTTTTTTTATATGTCAGCCTGTCATACTTCAACACATAAGTAGGGAGGCAGGGAATTCATGGTGTGGTAGGTCAGAAGGAGGAGTCAGACCAGTTTTAGCCATTCCCAGATAATTTATTCAAATAATAAAGGGAACATGCCTTTCTATCCCTAGTCTATGGGTTTCCCTACCTAACCAAACTAACTAAGGTGCCGATTCCCAAAAAATGTTCTGTCCTCAGTCCAACTCTAAGCTACTCTGTCCCTACCATTAATAGAAAACAACAGAAGACTAGGAGAATGACTCCTCAGCTTTAATATGTAATCTTGAGCTATTGTTTGGCTATCTCATGAAGTAATTGGTTTAGTTCTTGTAGGGTCTTTTCCCAGTCCTTGTTTATCGTGCTTATTCTCTGTGCCGGCCTTTCCCACTCAGCCTGGTTAGCTTTGAAAATCCTGAAAAAAGATCTCTCTTTAGTGTCTCTAAAAGTATTTCTCTTTTTGGTTCAACTAGGGAGACTGATTCCTTCTTCTTATTCTCTCTGCTGCTACAGTTCTTCAACTCTTTGTGCATAAAACAGTTGATATCACATTCCATCTCTTCTGATGATTCCCTGTCTTCCTCCTTGCTATACTGAATGTAGACCCAATAGTAATTCTCTTGTCCAGTCCTTATCTCACTGAGATGAGTAGAATGGGTTGGACAATGTTTTTTTTCTCTTTTGACCAATCACTGGGATGAGTAGGCTGAGTCCCAGAGTGTTTGTTTATCACTCTTCTTATTTTTGAACCACTCACTGAGATTAATATTCTGACCCCAGAGAGCCTGATACTCTTCTTAACTTTGGACCACTCATTGGATGAGTAGGTTGAGTCCCAAATTGTTTGTCACTCTTCTTAATTCTGGCCCACTCACTGTGACGAGTAGGCTGACCATAGACTTTATAACGCGTTGCCTCCGGGGTGCCTGCTGTCAAAGTTACCTTGCTTTTCGAGGGTTGGCATCACTGGGCCTGTTCGCAGGAGTGTTACTTTGTGCATTGTCTGGACAGCTTGCTTTCTCGTTCTGTCTGTTTAGATTCTTCTCTGCGGCTTGGCGGCTTCAAGGCTCCAACGGTCTCGGGATAGTTGTTGGACTCACCAGTCCACCCCTCCAGGGTCACACCAACGCTCTTGCTGGCTGCTCATTCTTGGGGTTTTCTTCCCCTCTGCTCATTGGCCTCAGTCTTCCTCAAGGATTCTGCCCGACAAAACCTTCTGTCTTCCTACCGATGAAGGATCTGTCGGTCTCCTGTTTCAATCACGACTTGAGTGGTTTGGAGCTCCCGGCTTTGTTTCTCTAACTCCCTAAGATAAGTCCTCCTTCCCTTTTTATTACCGGTTGCTGGGTCCTCCCCCGCGGAGAATCGTCATTATGTGTTGGCCAGTGTGGGTTAAATGCGGCAGTGCTACCATGTACTGGCGCATTACCACACCACCGAACTATGAGTTGGGTAGAAAGTTGGAGGCTTCAGCTATGGGCTCAGTAATTCCACCAAAAATGCCCCAATGAGTCCTATGAACGAAAACAAATTGGGACATAAAAATGGGGACCTACACCACCACTCCCACTTGTAATCAGGCAGTAATACCGCCAGACCAAGTGGCAGTAACGGTTATTCTGTTGGGCGGAATTCCGACAGATTTACCACCGGAATAACGGCCAACTCTAAATGACCCCAAGATAGTCCATCCCCTCTGTTTGTTGAACACTCTTCATTCTTGGTTGAATCTTCTTTGTCACAGTATTATTGGTCCAGGACCAGGGAGTAATCATCATTACTCTTTGTTTGCAAGATATTGTTCTTCAAGGTGAATCTTGAATCTTGTATTACAATAAAACACAGTGGTTTGGTTTGATTGTGTCCCCGCAAGGGTTTTAAGGAGTTCCTCCATAGAACGGGATTCCATGTCCCTCAGGGGGAGTCTCTCCCTGTGAAGTTCTGCTTACTGCCACCCGTAGGGGGATTATTGCATAGCGGGTTCACCTCCACAGCCTCACAATAAAAGGCTCCCCCCTGGGGTGAAGAGACTGAATCTCACTATTCATCACAATGGGTAGAGATAAGCCAGCCAAAGAATGCCCATGTAAATATCTGGTGTCCTGCCTCCCCACCCCCTGCAGCAGAACCCCATACCTGCAGTCCAGTCCTGCCTCTCCATCCTTCCCTGGTTCGTTCACCTCTAATTTGATTTGATCATAGAGAAGATGGAAATCATGGCTTGCTCTTGGATTTGCAAGGCTGTGTGCAAGAAAAGAGTTGGGGTTCACTTATTTGGCATATGCATTGACATCTCCAGAAGTGACATCCCAGAAAATGGCATCACAGACTTCACTATTCGAGACCAAAGGCATTAAGAAGTTGTACTGAGTAATCAGAGAGAGAAATAACTAACTGGTGTGCAAAAGATGAATGGTCACCATTTTCATTAAAGCAATATGCCCCGAGCGGCAGGGGCATTACCGACTCAGGTAATGCCCCGTTGCCCATAGTTGATGAAGGCCCCGGGGCATTACCGACGTCGGTAATGCCCCCGCCGCGAGGGGCATATAGCTATTAGTACCCCAGCCTGCAAGAACTGAGTGACCGGGGCACTAAAAGCTTTTTTTTGTCCCGAAACGCTGCAGCATTTCGGGAGATAAAAAAAAATCCTTACCTGAGTCCCCGGCTGGGGGCAAAGGCAACATCTCAGCCGTGGGGAGGCTCGGAGCGGGGATGGCCCGCTTCAAGCCTCCTCATTGGCTGAGGGGCCACCATGCCCCCCAGCGAGGACAAGGCGGCTGGTATCCTGGCCGATAATCGAAGGATTCTCGGCCAGGTAATGCCTCAGCGAGTGCCAATCAGAATGGCTCTTTCATTCTGATTGTGCCCTCGCTGGGTACTAAGATAACATATTCACCAATATGTGACAGGGTCATGGTCATGACCTTGTCAGGGAGAACAGGGATCCCTCCAAAGGTGGTTACAGGGTGGTGGTGGCCCAGTCCCTATTATCCCCTTGTTTGCCATACATGCTGCCGTTAAATGGTGCCACACGATGCCTGCCAGTATTGTTTCTGGGCAGTGTACTCTTTTGTCTCTTGTAGAACTTCAACTCCCAGAATGTATCTGGTAGCAACAAAGAAAACCCATACCTGAACAACCCAAGTAAGAAACCTTACATGTGGCCCTTGAATGCGCTTGGAACAGCCATGACAGCACCCAGAGCTTCAGAAAGCCACACAACATTCAGACCCGCAGCATGCCAGAGAAACAGCAGAGAAGCTATTAGAGACTGTGATTAAAACTTTTCTGGAAAGAGGTAGGAGGCTTAGATATTTTTTACGCCCTGTTTTCTCTGTATCCCAGCCCCTGCCTGGGGAAATGTCAGGCACAGAATGGCCCACAAAGTCAGGTGAGTGATGACAACAATGAAGAGAGGGTTAGAAACAGAAGGCACACAGTATAAAAGGGACACAAGTGAAAGGCACAGTGTAGGGGTGAGGTCTGAGTGAATCAGGAGGTGGAGTGAAGTTAGTTGTGAGCGAAAGACGGAGAGAGTGTGTTAAGGATAGTGCACAGAGGTTTAGATAGGGGATTGCGTTCAGGAGAAAGGTGATAGAGAGTAATAGCGAATGTTAGCAGGGCACCATATCCCCAGAGGAAGAGCAGGGTGCATTTCCCTGGAGGGAGAACAGGGCACCATATCCCTGAGCAGCAGAGTGTGGGGGTGAGAGTATTAAAGTGAGGAAGGGTAAGGCGCATAGGAGCTAGGAGGGAATAAAGTGAGAGTGCAGAACATCAGATGGACAGGAGAGAGGTATTACCCAAATTGGTCGTTTACAATTGTTCGAATGAACAATTGACCGAATTTAAAGGGTCACAATTGACCTTTTCACAATTGACCGAATGTATATATATATATATATATATATATATATATATATATATATATATATATATATATATATATATATATATATGGGTTTTGGGGGGTTTGGCTTTGGGTGGGGTGTTGTGGGGAGTTTCCCCCCACATATATGGTACAATTGACCTTCACAATTCGGTCAATTGTGAAAAGGTCAATTGTCATTCGAGCAGTTATAAAACGATCAATTAGTATACAACCAGGAGAGAGGGTCGGAATGTGAGTAATAGAGAGGGGAGGAGACCGTTAGTGGAGTAGAATAGGAACAGAGAAGTAGTAAGTTAGGAAAAGGAGAGAAAGGGAGTAAGAAAGTGAGAGAACGGACCAGGGTGTTTGTAACTGACTCAAGAAAACCAATAGGCAAATCTGGGGACTGTTAGTCTTGAACACCTCTAGAAAAACCCTGCAGGGAGCCAGATAGATAAGCCGTCAGCATTAGGCCCTCACCACTAGTCAGGGAAGATATTAGAAGGTAGGGTTACCAATCTCTAGTAACCGTCCTCTTTAAGATTAGGTAAGCCTGGGCTAGGGTGAAGACGAGAGAGAGCGAGAGAGAGAGAGAGAGAGAGAGAGAGAGAGAGAGGGACAGCCATAAATTGAGCTCTCTTAAAAATCTAATAAAAACTCTTGAACTGTCCTTGGGATTTAGTTGCTCCTGAGATCATCTGTGACTTTTAAACCAGGATTGAGATTTTTTAATAGTGGACACTGTAAATTAATGCACTTTAGAGCATTCCAATTTTGGCAAATATGGCACAGTGAGATTAAATGATTTGCCAGGATTACACGCATCTTCTCAGTTCAATTTTAACATATATGCGTTTGTGATAAAATTAGTACAGCACTCCAGGAGTGGAAAGATGAGTAGCGATTTCTAAATTGTTACTCAGCATCCAAACTACTACTAAACCTGCAGTGATCTCAATCATAAAGGTGAAACAGGCCCACCATGAATGGTGCACTTCCAACGGCTTTTTAAATTAGCATGGTCTGAGTGCAAGCTATACTCTTCAAGAGGGTTGAGAGCCAGTAAGAGGCACCCAAAACAATAATCATACTCTGGTACCAAAAGAAACGGAATTTCCAATGAAAGATCTATAATAAATATCAGTCTTTAATTTAACAAACAATACCAATTATTGAAAGCATTGATATGATATGATATGATATGATATGGCATTTATAACGCGCCTATACACAAGCGTTTCAACCTACCCCTATAAAGGAATATACAGAATATGCATTTTTGTTTTGAGTTTTGGATAAAAGGAGGCCCTTTGGCTATGATGAGGGTTGTCTGCAGAAAATTGCCTTTTGCAGCTATGTTCAAATTTAAGACTATGGGCCTCATTACAAGTATGGAGGTAGCCATGTCGCTTTCCGGGTTCCTGGAATGGGGAAATACCGTGCCATTCTGACCTTGGAGGGCCCGGTAATTCCCTTTCCCGGGACCCGGACCCGGTACATCCCCATTCCCATTTGAGCCCCCATAGGGCTCAATGGGAATGGGGAGGATGCTAACACGGGGCCGTTAATCACGGGCCCGTTGTTATCATCCTGGTCTGCTAGCGGGTCCCGCTAAGGACACCTGGTTGTACCAGACGTCCTTAGTGGGACCCGTGAGCAGACCTTGTAATGAGGCGGTAGATGGTTAACGGCGCTGGCAGCTCTACAGGCGCCATTAACCCTCTACCGCCTGGGTCGTAATGAGGCCCTATGTCTTAAAAAGGTAAAGAGTGGGGCTTAAAGCGAGGCAAGGGTGATAGCCCCAGTGGCCCCAATTCACTAGGAAAGAGTCTTCCAGGCCTACTAGTACCATCTACGCCCACTCTCTAAACATTCCTATCTTCAAACTAAACAGAGCAGGTGGATCAGGCCTCCCGGTGCTAGCAGCCAAGACTTGGGACAAGCTGCCACTTGCACTAAAAACTGGCCATGTGTTCCTTTCATTTCGGAACAAAATAAAAAGTTGGCTATTCTCGCAATCCAACTGAATAGTCACCCTGATATATTGTGACACCTAGACCGTAGCTACTCTCTCGATTATGCCTAGAGTTTTGTTAGGTCCCACGCCTGGGTCATCCATGGCCAGCTACAGTCCTAAGCAAGCTCTAATTATTCACCAGATCCCTCTGTAGATACTGTAAAATGTCAAATACCTGTATACATACGCAAATTGCTATCTATTGCTCACCTACTAATGTATATTTCTGTGCTTCATTGCACTTGTATCGTATTGTATATAATTCTGTAACATTTACCTTAAGAAAAGCGCCCAGATACCTTCAGGCTTGGTGCGCTATACAAGCAAATAAAACCAACAAATAAACAAACAAACAGTGCAAACTCTTTTGTGTCTTGTTCTGGAACCACAACAGAGTCGTCCCGTTCTTCTTGGTGTTTAATGGTATGTCAATTTGGGTTCAAGGTTCATTGAGCTGGTGCAATAGGATTCAGTAATGTGGAGCAATTCAACAATCTGCAATTGAGCTTGGCTCAAAGGGCTTGGGGCAGACAGAATATATTTGGTTTGTTATAGCTAGCAAGCAATCAAAGAAATCATAAATTGGAGAGAGAGCCAAAGGCAACTTCTTTTGCTCCAAGAGTTTATGGGGCCCTGTCCAGGGTCTCTGGGGAAAGGTGAGACCTTTGTATGCCTTTCCCTGCCAACTGATTTTCCAGAAGGCACTTGGAGGGGCTGCAACTTCCAGTAAGCAGGGTCCTGGGTCCCAGAATTTAGGCAGCAGACAGGCCTTGTCTAAACAGCAGGTCACTCCATATGTTCCGCTGGAGTGGCTAGGGGAAAGGCCTTACTCATTCCTTGTACAGCCTTGTCTTCATCTCAATGGGTGTGAACTTTGAGAAGACTGTACCATAATAAAGTTCCAATGGAATCCTCCCTCCTTTGAAGTTCAAAGATGATTCAATTAAGGGGAGTCCTATGCCCTTATATAGTCATTCTGCCACAGGGGATTGACTCATTGAGAACCTTCTGTAAAGGGCCAATCCAGGCTGCTGTTATGTTAGGCCAGAGGGCTTTGTCTGCATTACGTGGGGAGAGAGTACATGAAATATGGGTGGCCTAAAAATATCTAAGATGGTGGTATCCCTCTTCAGGTTATAACTTCTCTCCCAGGCTAACCTCCTTCAGCCTCTCTTCCTTTACTACTTACATCAAAGAGAACACATAATTAATTTCCTGGTGTGACAGTTCTATTGTGCTGGCACAGTGGTGTGAGGGGTCAGCAATGCAAGGTGGACAACTGTTTGATATCTGTTCAAAATATGCCATTTTATTAGAACAGAAAGAATATCAACATGCCTCACCCTACTATACTGTGGGCTCCCCTACATAACAATACTAATGGGAGACATTGCAACAGAGAAATGCTGGCCCTCGGACTAAAAATCAAATACAAAAGAAAATTTATGGCAATTCAATCAGCATCAGCAATGACATACACAATATATTGGTAATCTTTTATCAAAATGAGTGATCTCCTCTTCCGAGGATTGAAGGTGGATTCATCTTCAAGTTTTGGCAAAAGGAATATAAGGAAAATCCATGCAGATAGTAAAGTCTCAGATCAGTTCTTGTAAAGTCAATATCAAACGATAGATTTATTAACCACAGTTCCAACAACAACAGTTATTTTTCTGATGGATTTACCTTCCACGTTACTTCTATCATGAGGACATTCTCCTTCCCCCCATAGTTTTCCACTTCATTTGAACTACTGAAGTCTTGCATCCACTGACAACCCAAATATACCACCGTAGCTTCAGTGCTTTGTATTCTAAAGAGAGCTTTGGACAAGATTCCCTTTTAAGGCACTGCAATACCTTAAAGTAGACAAGGCATTATTCCTCTGTATATCTCCTCAAAAGGGGCATCCTTTTTTCCTCGCTTGTCTTCTACAACCACAACAACTTCTGTATTGTAGCTAAGTAGAGCAAGGTTTCCCTTCCCCAACTCTGCCTTCACCTCCTTGCCAATGTCAGCCACACAATTTCCCACAAGCCTTGGTGCCACTTATTTGGCTTCTGGTAATGCTTGCACACTTGTATCTTAGGCAAGTTGAGCTTCTATTGGGCTCACAATAATTATTAGAACAGTTTTTGGCTTTGAGAAAGGCTGTTTCACTTTCAACAGGGAAATACTCTTGGCTTGGGCAATGCTTGCTCTATCTCCAACTGCAGGTATAGAATTAAACACTTGACTTCTTTTAGAATTAATGATTGTTTGTTTCAAGAGGTAAGGTTCATTCTTCACTTGCACAGCAAAATTAGTCACACGCGACCACTTCTTCAAGAGTTTTAAAGCTTTAAGTTTTTAATATTGGTGTTTCATAATGATAGTTCTGCTTAATGAGAAACACGTGACCAAAAATGTTCACTCTTCATTTGGGAAACAAAATTAGGTACATGCGACCGCTCCTTCATGAAGTTTAAGGACTTTAAGAGTTTGACAATGGTGTTTCAGTACCATTTTGCTTCTACCCGAGTGAAGGAAACCCATCCATTCATACGCAAGTGTTATTTCAATTGTTCCATTTGTTAGTAAATGAATTGAACAACTTCAGTTCATGTCTACTTTTTATGCGAGTGAAGGATAGACTGGATACTGTTGCCAGCAGTGCTCACTCAAGGAAAGAGAATACTATGTTTGACTCACAAGCTTCTGGTATATTTGTTCTGTGGGTTGCTCGAGTTCCACGACTTTGGGCACGACTTCTACCACTTCTGGCTTAACAGGGACAACACCCTTTTCTGCTCAGTTGCCCCTCTCACTCCTGAGGCCTGCGACTCGATCACAGCTCCTTGCTTCGGTCTCAGACACGTCTCCAGCCCAGCAATCAGACTCACCTGGGCAAAGACAGTCTCTCTGCATGTCTTTTGATGTGCAGCCTCTGCACTTCATATTGCGGGGGAACAGGACCCTCTCAGAGCAAGCAGGTGAAATCTGTTTCATCCATTGTCCGGAGTCCCTCTGGTTCTCCCACTTCTGCTTTGTTTGCCAATCATGTGCCTTCTTCTTTCTGCTTCTACTTCTGCAGCTCGCAATCCAGTCACAGTTTCAGCTCCCTCCTCTCCATCCTATTGCCTGCACTTGAGGGAGCCTTTTATGCCTCCAGGGTCCTTCAGGTGTGGGCTGTTAAGCATGCAAAAGACCTCTTCAGCCCTCTTCCCAGTATACATGGGATTATGGGACATGAAGTTCCCAACAGTAAAGTCAGTTTTTTAACTTCTGCTGTTTGGCAAAAAGCCATTAAAAATGTGGGATTTTGGGCACAGTTAAAAGGGTTGTTTCCCAGTCTTCCTGACCTGATTCCCCCACTCCTCCTCCATGTGATCCTCCTGCAGTACACCACCCCCAGGGTCAGGATCAGGAAGTGTCTGCTTTTCCCTGGCCACATGAGAAGAGTCCCAGGCCAGGTTTCAGGGAGGATTCATTACTGAGTCATTGTAGTAGCCTTTGAAGCAGTCATTCACACGCTCCTCTTGGTGACAAATCCTGCTCCCCTGGTAAGGCGTTAAGCCTTCACAGCAGAAAACAAATGGCATCCTCTAAGTCTGAGCCCATCATCCTGTAATGGGTGGACCCCAGCCAAGCTCCAGTAACCTCTGCAAACTGTTAGAGCATTGTGTGTTGATATATATTTATATCCCTAACAAAAAAATGTTTTTTAAGGGACGTTATGGTTAAGTTGCACCACTACGGGGGCGCTCTTGTGCACATAGGGAGATGGTCGCTCCTTAGGAGCTCCTGAGACATCCTGGGCCATAATGTAGCCAGCATTGACGGAACAGGCTGGTTCCGCCTGAAAATTACTGGAGGTACTCCGCTAATATATGAAAACATTTTTGGAAAGTTTGGTGCAAAACCATAGCACAGGCCCAAAGTTACACAGTGTGAGCGTAACTCCGTGACCAGCGGGAGAGGCCAGAAAGTCCTCGCCTCAACGCAGGGGGAGGAGCCCAGCAGCGAGCAGACTCGAGGGCCGGAAGCCCGAAAAGCATGGCCTGCTAACACGCGGAAGAAGGTCACAGGCGCTCTGAGATTCGTTGAGCGCCTGCAGATGCAACACTCCAGCCTCCCGAACGAAGACCGAGGCTAGACAGAGGAGCCCAGAAGTGTCCGAAAGAGCAGTAGTGGGAAGAGAGTAGGCGTTAGGTGTGATCTATCTGGCCCAGCACGCCGCCCCCACCCCATCCACCAGAACAACTCACCTCAACGAGACTAGGGGGACCCAGGAACCAGTCTCCCATCAGCGCAAACACGTGGCTCTGCCCGGCCCGCGTCTAGCACTGAGGCACAGCCGGCACCGTGAGCCCACCAACACTTGTAGCGGACACCGGCGATAACAGCAGGGCTGCTGCCCATCCTCCTCCCCATTGCTCTGGATGAGCGAACATTTTCTAAACCCATGCAATCACCAAAGGACAAATCACGGGCAAAGACACCCCACAGCTCACCTTAACAACACGGCTAATTGAAGTTCCGCTCCACATGCAAAGCCAGCTGTACTAAGCCCTTGAATCCACGATCTAAAGGACACTAGTAACAACTACCACTCGCAATACCTCAAGGCCACGAGGGGCGCCTACCTACATCCACAAAGAGGCACTCCACACATATCCACACGCCTCTCACGCTGGACGCATTACAAGGTGGGGCTCACCCACTGAAACTTCGGGGATAATCCACTGCAGACCCTACTGAGCAGCAACTAAGGCAAAACGGACATATCGGCCCCCTTTGGGTTGGGCCAACCAAAGGCACCCATGCCCAGGTGCGGGTATTAACAATCTCAGGACAGGCCACAACAGTGGAGAAAGGGGAAACGCTGAGGCGCAGTCTATCACCGGCTAAAATTGAGGGGCCTTGACATACCCACGCTACTATCAGGATGAATAGTGGTCAACCTGCGGGGTCTAAGAGGGGTGCATCCTGGAACTGAACAAGACCCATAATCAATATAAGACCCATAAACCACCGTTCTCTATCCACAACACACCATAATCACTCACAGTGCCACTGAAGGCAACAACGGACGATGACTGAGAATAGGCACATCAGACTTCACCGCAAAGTGGACTATAGAAAGGCACGTCGGACTGGGCGGAGAGCCCCTCCCCCAGCCCTGACATCCCACCTCAACAAGCACGTTATGGGATCCCATACAGGCAGCGCGACCCTGGTGCAGGGCAACAAACTAACCAAGGGCAGAACATCTACAAAGACTAGCCCAGAAGGAGCAATAAAGAAGATGCCCAAAGGCCTCGGTCCAAAGAAGGGGAAAGGAGCTATAGAGAAATATACATCAACAACAAAGAAGGGCACAGAATCCACAATGTCCACAGAAATATTGCCGCAAACACAGCCAGCTACAACTGCACCAGCAATGGACCCGCAGGCAGTCTTCTTGGCTATGCCGCAAGGATTTTCCTCCCTCAATGAGAAGTTAGACGGGACAACTGCCAATGTCGCCTCCATTAAAACGCAACTGGATAAGACCACAAATCGCATCACGGAAGCGGAGACTCGAATATCTAACATGGAGGACACATTGGAGGCGTTAAAAACTACTGTGCCGACAATGGCAAAGGAGCTGGGAACGGTCAAAATTAAGTGTGAAGACTTGGAAGCTAGATCCGAACGGAACAACATCCATATAATTAGTATGCCGGAAGAAGCCTTGAAAGGACCCATGGAACAAGTGGTGGACAAACTCCTACGTGATCTTCTGGGAGATCCCAGATGGTCACCTATGTTCATTGTGGAGCGTGCACATAGATTATTGGCACCACGCCCCAAGCCTGGAGCATACCTGAGGCCCATCATAGCGCGCATGGTGAACTACAGAGACAGAGACTTAGGGCCTCATTCCGAGAATGGCGGTAGTCATGGCGCTATTTGCGTCATGACTACCTCCGATACTGGTACCGTGTCCGGTTTGGTGAGATGGGGACTTACCGGTCCAGTCTGACCTTGGCGGGACCGGTAAGTCCCCATTCACCATTCCCATTTGAGCCCCCATTGGGCTCAATGGGAAGGGGGAAGTAGCTAATAACGGTACTGCAATTTGTGGTACCGTTATTGGCTTTGATTTCCCTTAGCGGGTCCCGTCCTTAACAGCTGTTAAGGAAGGGACCAGCTAAGGGAACTCGTAGTAGGGCGCAAAGGATTACCGGCACCGATGTCCTTAACGGTGACCGGTATCGCTTTGCGCCCACCTCGGAATGAGGCCCTTAGTGCTGTAAACAGCTAGACAAAAACAAGAACTGAGATGGGAGGCCAATACTATCCGCATTTTCCCAGACTACACATTGGCGGTACAGCAAGAACGACGTCTATTTACTGAGGTCAAAAAGCTTCTGCACGAAGGACACGTCCCCTATGCTATGTTATACCCAGCCAGGTTAAAGCTACAGTGCCATAATAAAACCTACTTCTTTACATTCCCCGAGGAGGAAACAAACTTTGTGGAGACTCATATCCCACTACCAACTCATCAACCAAGAAACAAAGAGGACAATATGAAGGAACAATGACGAGGGGACCGGGGCTCCCCCTTGGGCGAGCTCCAGAAGCCCTGAAGTCGCAAAATTAGACTATCTATGTTAGGGATGAGAGCACTTCCACTGTTCATAATGAGTTAGAGTAGTAACATGTGGAACTGACCGCCATGAAAGAGAACACAAGCATCTGCAGCCTGGGATGTCGCTACAGAACCCCGTGCAGCAGGTGCACTACAAGTTATGGCTGGGAAAGGGGAGGGACATGGGGGCATAGTTAAAGTTCGGTGAACTATGAGGGTGGGGTAGGTGAACGGGACAAGTTTGTTGGGGTACAGTGTCGGAGAAGAGGGAAATACAACGAAAAGCACACAGGTATTGAGCACTAACACAGACACGATCACACCAAAGATGAAACATATTAAGCACAATTAATACACAACCAAGAGGATGACTAAAACAAGGGATGAAGATATCAAAATGTTAAGCTGGAATGTCCCAGGGTTAGGATCCCAGGTCAAGAGAAGGAAAATTATAGCATATATCAATGGATTGGGCCCCAAGATAGTTTTCTTGTAGTAAACACATTTACTACAACAACAAGCCGGTAGGCTCGCTCCAAATTGGGTACCACATCAATACTATACGTCAGCCGTGCGAGGGAGGTGGCGACCCTTATACACAAAACTTTACCATTCGCATGTCTCGACACAGTATGCGATCTTGAGGGCAGATATGTCTTGGTCCATTGTACCCTCAAGACACGGAGGTGGTACTACTTAATATATATGGCCCAAATATAGATGACCCTGGCTTCTAATCCACTTTATTCGGGAAACGTGCAAAATTTCCCACGGCCTATCTGGTATGCGGCAGCCATATTAACACCATCCTTGACGTTCATCTAGACCGCACGTTGGATCAGCCGAGGGCATTGTCTAAATCTGCCCAAATGATACTCACTCATATGGCTCATTTGAACTTAAGAAACGCATGGCACTCCTTAAACACCATCAAAAGGGCGTGCACGTTCTACTCTTCCGTGCATGATATGCACTCCAGAATAGACTTGTGGCTAATCGCTAATGACGCATTAAGCTGGGTCACTGATGCTCATATTTACCCCAAAACATATTCCGACCACTCACCTTTACAGCTAACATTACGAATCCCTGAGATAAAAATAAACAGACCACCCTGGAGGTTTAAACCAGATGCCCTCCAAGATCTGGTCTATAAGACAGCATTAGCCCAACATATACGGGAATATTTTGACATTAATGTGGGCTCTGTGACTAGTCAGGCGGTTTTAGGGCAAACATTGAAAGTATGCATCAGAGGCACCACAATGTCCACTGAATTCAAAGTCCTCAAGGGTATCCGTAGGGATCTTGCGCACCGTGAAACAGATATTGCCAATAAACAGACCCAGTATGCACAATCACCGTCTCCACAATTAGGACTGGAGATTAAGACCAAGCTTGACGAATTTAAAGAAGCAGCTGATTGCGAGATCTGCTACTTCGACAGGCTCGCAGCAGCACAACGATACGGGGTGCGTGAGGGCCCTTGGAGACTGCTGGCCAGAATGGAGACAGGCGAATGGGGATCGACTAGCATCCCATGCATAAAACGAATAGACGGTACTGTGACCACGGACAGGCAAGAGGTTTTGGGGGCATTTTAAGACTTCTATAAACAGCTATACTCCCCTCAGAGCAATGCCACTGATGAGGAAATAGACCAATACCTTTCCCACATACCAACGACATTGTTAGCAGACGCCACCAGGGAGACCTTCGAAAACCCTATCACAGAGGCCAAGATATCTGAAGCTATAAAAGCGATACACAACAAGAAAGCGCCGGGCACTGATGGCCTTGGCGCAGAATTTTACTAGGAATTCAGCCAGCTCCTCGTACCCAGGCTATATGCAGTATGGACAGAGGCCTTAGAAAAAGGGGAACTACTCAAAACACCAGGCAAGCGGTCATTACCCTACTGCTTAAGCCCGGGAAACCGCCGGAAGACTGCGGCTCCTACAGACCGCTATCGTTAATAAACACTGACGCTAACATCTTCGCGAAAAATCCTGGCCACCCGGCTAACCCCATTAATGCCCTATATGGTCCATGAGGACCAAGCAAGATTCATTATGGGTAGCTCCACTGCAACAAATATCAGGTGCTGCCACAAGATTTTAACAGCAATACCAGAAGAAATACAGGGGTTGCGTTCTCTTTGGACATGCAAAAAGCTTTTGACATGGTATACTGGCCGTTTTTATTCAGGGTCCTACAGAACTATGGGTTCGGCCCTAACTTTATTAAATGTGTCAAAATACTATAGACACGCCCCTACGCCAGGATAAGTATCAATGGCACCTTATCTGAATTGCTGGAGTTATTGGGGGGCTCCCGCCAAGACTGCCCACTGTCACCCCTCCTATTCGCACTGGTGATAGAACCCATGCCCCTGAACCTGCCCCCGCTACACAAACCAGAAACAAAAGAGACATCACCAAGGCTAAACTACTCCCCCTCATCCTCCCACTCTTAAACAGAATTGCCCTCACATGCACGGATCAGTACTAGTTGACACATACAACCAGTCCATGCTTAAAACCCTGACCGCTATTGCCCCCATCAAACTGAGGAGACCCAAAGCCCTAGCCCACCTTAACTCGTGGTTCACCCCTCACCTAAAAGAACTCCGCAAAGCTAAACGCTTTGCTGAATCTCACTGGAAAAGTCACCCCTCCGACACCAACAAAGACCACCTAACCATTGCCTCACTTAACTACAAAGAAGCCATCTTCCAGGCAAAGAAAGACACATACAATGGCCGCATCATGGAAGCCAAATCCAACGCTAAAGAGCTCTTCAAGATCCTCAAGGAACTTGAATCTCCCGCAACCCCCCCCAGACACATGTATGAAAAACAGCTTGTGGTGTACAAACATTCAAGATGCTCTACTGGGTAAAATCACCACGCTCCAAGCGAAAATTAACGCCAAACAATCGTGCCTCCACACCGACACCCAACACATCCCACTCGCATCACCTCCCCCGGCTCTACTCACAAGCCTTTCAGCTTCACAGCTCTCAGTACTTCTGAAGTTGAAAACATCATCAACAAGCTTAAGGCAACCAACTGCCAAGGTGACCTATGTCCCGCCTCAACCATCAAGGACGCGGCTCACAAACTAGCCCCCTTCATCACCACCTTCATCAACACATCCTTTAACACAGGCATTGTCCCTAACAATCTAAAAGATGCATGGGTCATACCCCTACTTAAAAAACCCACTCTTGACCCAAGCACACCCACCAATTACAGGCCCATTACCACGGTCCCCTTCTTGCTTAAAATCCTTGATCGGGCCACTTACCTTCAGATCCAGGAATACTTCGAACCCAATAAACTCCTCGGTCTCAGGCAATCAGGTTTCAGACCCAGGCACGGGACATAAACGGCCCTTATTGATCTGAAAACACAAATTGAGGACCTCAAAGACAAAAGGGAAACTCACACTGCTGCTACTATTAGACCTATCTGCAGCCTTTGACCTTGTTAACCACTGCATCCTTTGTCAGCACCTCTCATCAACCGCCAACTTCTCAGATGCTGCCCCATCTTGGATCAGATCATTCCTTGACAATAGATCCATGAGAGTCTTCTCCATGTCAGCGGCCGCTGAACCTTCACCTGTCCCCTGCAGCGTGCCTCAGGTCTCCTGCGTATCCCCTACACTATACAACGTGTTCACCAAACCTCTCTTTGATATTCTTGACTATCTGGGCGTCACCTACACAAATTATGCCGATGACACCAAAATACTCATCCCTATCACTGGAGACTACTTGGCTGACACCAAATCACTGAATGACGTCTACCTGGTCATACAAGCCTGGATGGCTTAACATGAGCAATGTCTTAATGACAATAAGACTGGCTCCTCATCCTTGTCTAACACTACCACCTCAGTAAACTGGATCCTGCTTTCAAGTCTTTTACCATTGACGGCAACATCATCAAGGTTTCTAAAGACACCAAAACCCTTGAGTTCTACCTTGACTCCACCCTGTCCCTCTCCAGACAAACCAACTCAGTCACATCTGCCTCTGCCTACACGTGCAAACTAATCACTGTGTGTCGTCCCTTTCTCTCCATGGCTAACTGCATCATCTTAGCCAGAACGCTTGTCATGTCCAAGATCGACTACTGCAACGCGCTTTATCTGGGCACCAGCCAAAGGAACCTAAATAAGCTGCAGGTCACCCAGAACAACACCATCAGAGCAGCTCTTAACATTCCTAGAAACAACCACATCTCAGCCACCAGACGCAACTTGGGTTGGCTCTCAGTAACCCAAAGAATCTCCCTCAAAACCCTGACACTCTCCCACAAGTGTCTCTCCAACCAGACTCCAACATATCTCTCCAATCGATTTGCACCTCACACCTCCATTCGACCGCAGGGATCTACACAAGACAATTGTCTGACCCTCCCCAAATTCAAGCGACAGAAAGTGGGCGGCAGCAGCTTCCCTGTCCAATTGTCTGACCCTCCCCAAATTCAAGAGACAGAAAGCAGGCGGCTGCAGCTTCCCTGTTCTAGCAACCAAACTATGGAACACACTGCCTCCCACACTCAGGTCTGAACCCTCTCTGTATGCCTTCAAACGCAATACTAAATTGTGGCTCCAGAACAGCGACAACTAGCACTGTTTCCTGTTCCATCTCTGCACTGCTAACTTAGCCACCCTGCATATGACGTGTATATACTTACCTCTGTAAATATTGTACATTTTGCAAATAGAGACTTTACTTTCCTTTATATGATGTACTCAATGCCGCCATTTATATGTCTGCTGTAACCATGAAATATGCGCCCAGATGCCCGAGGGCAAGGCGCACTTTACAAATAAAGAAATTGAAATTGAATGGCGGACATACTTAGGGCCCGTTACAGCGCGCACGGATTGTGGCTGGAAGGAAAGTTGGACATTATCACATTGTATGCCGATAACATTTTATTACATCTGATAAACCCAGACCGCACACTTGGGAAGGTCCTAACAGAGGTCGAGGTGTTTGGCGAGTACTCCGGCCCACAACTCAATGCTAAAAAGTCTGAAATGTTCCCACTTACAGAAGCAACGGTTGCACCGACCGACCTTCAAGGTCTCATCTGGAGCCCGATAAACATTCAATATCTGGGGTATATGTGGCTAGGACAGCTCAATTATCCCACGCTCTGAACTACGACACCCTAGATGATGCTCTGTGTGCCAAAATGGCACGCTGGTGCGCCCTGTCAATTTCAATGATGGGGAGAATCGCCCTCATCAAAATAATAATTCTTCCAAAACTCTTACCTATTCAGCACTGTCCCAGTATGTCCAGGTCTAGCACTGTTCGCCAAAATAAAAAGTGCCTGTACCACAATCACATGGGGAGGACATTCTAGATTGTGTTGGAGGGTGCTAACTGACCAATACCCACAGAGAGGCTTAGCGGCACCTGATTTTGAACTCTACTACCTAGCCGCACAAGCACACTATGCCGCCCAATGCGCTACAGACTTCCTCAATCCCAAGGAAACACTGAATGAACCCCACGTATCAAAACCCACCACACTACTCCACAATATGACGGTGTCACACCCCAAACATCAAAACACCACCAAACCCATGCAGGTCACAGCCACAGCTTGGGCCAGAATTTCCAATATATATGGTACAGATAAGCTATACCACCCGAGCATGCCGATCTGGGGCGACCTCCTTATACCACCTGCTCTGGATAAGGAGGCAGTGCACATTGGGGCGCTAAGGGTATTGTCCAGTGTGGACAATTGTTCCCAGACAAACGCTTTGTGACTTGGGAAATCCTCAAAGACATAGTTGGTGACGCAGCCAAACACAGGATGCACTATATGCGCATAAGGTGAGCCATTGCAAACCTATGGAGTGATTTTCCAGCAGAGCCAGCAATAAACCTGGGACTGAGGTACATGTTCACTGTGGGGAAATGGAAAATTTCAGCATACATACTGTACAAGACCATTTCTCAGACCCGCCCACCAGTGACACATAATGCCAAAATCAAATGGGAACAAGACCTGGGACATCAAATCGAGGACAACTAATGGCAACATATATGCGCTTTGACCAAACATATATCATGCAACACCAGATATAAATTAATTCATTCTAAAATTGTTCACAGGACACATTACAATCCTGCCAAACTGAAACGCATATATCCCACAGTAGCACATGCCTAAAATGTCACTCCAAAGATGCGGACACCTTCCATATGCTGAGGGCATGTATAAAATTGAAAGAGTACTGGGCGGAGATCGGTAAAGCGTTAGATGAGAAGGCTGATCAGCTTATCGAATGGTCACCGATGCTATGTTTGCTGGGGGCCACGGGAAAGATGAACTCAACTTGGCATAAACTACTGAATCTGAGTCTACTACTAGCTAAGAGGGCGATACTACTGAAGTGGAAAAGCAACATCCCCCCAACGGAGGGGGACTGGGACAGAGATATGATATGGACAAATGATACTGAGGAAATATACATTGACTCATTGTAGGTTGCTTCTAGACCCAGAAATATATGGGCCAGATACAAACAATACCTGTCCGACAAAACTGAGGCCGAGGAGCCAGAATAGTATGTACTGCAATTTAATGTAATGTAAAGTTTCGTCATTGCTACATAATGTGTATGAGGCTTACCTGTGTGCAACAATAAATAAAGGTTTTAAAAAGAAAAGTTGCAACACTACTAAACCTATGAAATTCAATGGAAAAACGTTCCTACAGGGATGTTATAGTTACAGGTACAACATAAAAACCTCAGAAATGTGCAAGTTATTGTACGCTACGCAACCATACCTCGCGCTACCATTGTGCACTGCAAGGACTAACACCCATGACATCAAAGATGACATCACAAATGTCATTGATGACATCACTGATGACATCACATGTATATGCAGGTGTCATGAAAAGCCTCCAGAAAGGATTGTCTTTGTTATGTTGCCATAAAATTATTAGAGATCATGGGGAGAACTATTATCATTACATAAGTAGGTAATTACACAAGGCATTGGTATAAATAGTATTGCATTATACATTTCTTTCCATTAAAAGAACAAACTGATGTACAAACGTAAGCAGTGTGTGCAGCATGTGTAATACAGGTGCAATATCCACATTTTTCCTATGTTGCATAGTGAAATGATGCAGGCTTTGTTGTTAGACTTGTGTGGACTGTTAAACATGTGATAAGTAGCTACCAATCCCTCACTTACTATATAAATATAGTACTGCACACAAAAAAGAAAGACAGCACAACACATACCAATAGCAGCAAATAGAAAGAAAGTAAAGTAAGCACAAACGTAGCAGTACTACCACAAAGTGTTCATAACCGAATTTATTATTTTAATGCACAGAAATAAGTAAATAAGTGCTGCATTTCAGGCTTCCTTCTTCCCGTATATATAGGCCATGCACCCAAGACTCTAGGCCCTGGCCACAACCACCGCAGCATATCACACCCATACATCACACCCATAGAATCAAACACCTATCAAATATTTGCAAATATACAGATTGTGTTGTGTTTGATTTGTATAGTTTGTATGTGATGTTTTGGCTACGTCATGTCATTAAGATTGTAGAGTTTGGTAACAAGCACTTCAGAATAACATATCCAGGGAAGTAAACATTTTGTATTGTGGTGTATGGTTAGATGTTTGCTTCAATGTTTGTGTTATGGAGCAGTATTTATGAGTTGTATTTATTATAATATTCTTACTGTTTAATTTTTTTTGATTTGATATATTTTTTTCATGACGTGGGTAATTGGAACAGATATTCTTTTTCAATTTCTGTGATAAAAGAAAAGATCATGTTAGTGTAGGTAGTTTATAAAGACTTATTACTTTGCATAATAGACATTTCTGCTTCATTTCGACGCTCATATTTAGTAGTTTACAAACCAGTCTACTGTGCAATTTGCTCAGTTTCTGTGTTTGTTGCTTAAATCATTGGGTGTGTGGGAAAAAAAATCCATGTTGGATTAAAAAAAAAACTTTTTTTGTTATGGTACAATACATTTCTTTCTTTGTTTTTAGTGTTTACTTGTTGTTTCTGGCTAATGTTCTATCTGTTGGTTGTTGTAGATTGTTAGATACCTGATGTTGAATTGTAACTGATTATAGTTTTTTATTTATATTATTACCTTTGCTAATATACCTGTTGGGTTGTTGCAGATTCTTGGGGCATTTAGATACATGTTGGTGTATTCTAACCGTTTATTTATTTTTATAATTTAGTGGTATTGATTTATCTGTTTGGTTGTTGCAAAATATTGGGGTAGTTAGATACCTGTTGGCATATTCTAACTGTTTGTTTCTTCTTATAATTTTGCGGTGCTGATTTATCTGTTTGGTTGTTGCAGAATTTTGGGGCAGTTAGATACCTTTTGGCGTATTCTAACTGTTTATTTTTTTGTTATATTTTAGTGGTATTGATTTATCTGTTTGTTTGTTGCAAAATCTTGGGGCAGTTAGATACCTGTTGGCGTATTCTAACTGTGTATTTCTTCTTATAATTTAGTGGTGTTGATTTATCTGTTTGGTTGTTGCAGAAGTTTGAGGTAGTTAGATACTTGTTGGCGTATTGTAACTGTTTATAGTTTTCTAATTGAAGTTTTATTAATGTTTATGCACAGATTAGTTATTCAATTTTGGTTTTAAGAATATTAAATAAGCGTTTATAAGATTTGCTGGTAATCTTTGCTCTAGAGTAATGATATTATCATTACATTCAAACCATCCACAATTCTTTTTTATATATGCAGTGTAGTGACCTGCATTGATTGTGGCTCCTGCATGGTAGATTATACCTATTGTTGTTAAGGTTTTCTTACCAAGTGATACATGACCATGTGTGAATCCAGTCAGCTTGCAGTTGTTTTTGGTACCATCTGCATTGTAACGTAAAAGCATTAGTATTACGTATTTACTATGTGTTTGTATTTGTAAGGTGGAGCGATTATCTGAATTGCAGGTAGTACATAATCTGCCATGGCTTGTATTTTGTACAAATTGCTGAAATGGAATGGATTCACAGTTGGGTATTGATACATACACAAAGTGTTCATTAGGGATTTGTTCCTGGGCCACATTGTTGCAGAGAGTGCATGTATGTTTCCACATGTATGAAATCTGGAAGATTTTATTTATAGGTATTTTTTTGTTTTCCAGTACTTGTAGTAAGTACATTAGACATTCTTGTGGTTCTTCTAGTGAGTTTATAGTGAATTTCACCATTCCAGCACAGTAGTCCAATTCTTGTCTTATTCCATGAACACTGTAAGTGTTGTCAGGATTGTTGGTTGCATTTCTATGAAGGACTAACATTTGCAAACACAATTGGTCTTTATTGTGTAAGTAACTGTTGTCAATAATTGGTGGCAATTGAAATAGAATATTTATTGCTACATTTGCGTAGAAATTTACACCAGTTACATTTGAAAATTTGAATGGACCAGATAGTTCCGTGTGCAAGTCATTTCTTTGGAGTGTGTGTTGCTTCTTTGAAGAAGTATCTGAGTTACTTTGAGTAGTACATTTTTTTTTGGTTGTAGTAATTGATGAAATATTAGCTTCTTTTAGTCTCTTTGGAGGATTTGCAGTGAGATCCTGTTGCATTTCTGTTTGAAGTAGTTTTCTTTTATAACGTTTTACTTTTTGTGGAACAGGATAGGTTTTTAGATGGGGGTGTACAGTGAACGTACTCTATTGTATTCTAAAATGCAAGGAATATCAACGTTTACTTTACTTGCATCAACATTGATTAGAAATAGACAGTCAAGTGTTTGTAAGCGTGATAGTGCTACGTAGCTCATGCCTTCTTTAAAGACTGTGTTCCCAATATCTATGAATGCTTTATCTAGGGTAAGACCTTGTGATTTGTGAATGGATACTGCATATGCTAGAGTTAGAGAAAATTACTTTCTACGTACATACATGTCTTTGAAAAGAAGAAATCGAGCTGTCCTATTCTTTTTACTTCTGGTAGTTTGTCAAAGAGAATATTGACAAACTGAATGTTGTTGTCACGTGGGTATGTTTGGAATCCAACAACTGTACCAAGTGCTCCATTAACTGGTCCTTGCTCCACATCAAGGTTATGTTTAAGCATTACTCTACAGTTTAAAGATAATTTTAATATTTTATCCAACCAGCTGTGTTGGAGATAGAGTTTTGTAAGGCATTAAGGGGCCGATTCATGGAACAAACGTGCGCCGAAAAAAGTGGCGCAAGTTGGCGCAAGCAGGCGCAAGTGTGAAAAAGGAAGCGCACTGGATGTGCGCCAAACCCGTGCATGGCGCACATGGGCGCACACGGGCGCACATGTCATTGAAACATCCCAAACGCCGTGCGCGTCGCGCACAGGGAAAGCGCACAACGTCCACGCACACACCAAAAAGGGGGCGGGACACGGGGCGTAACACGTGGAATGGGGAACAACGTGTGAAAAAGAAGGCGTAACTGGGGAAGTACTGCAGGGAACTACAGGGAACGCCCACACGCACGCGAACAACCGGTGTTCATGGTTTCGAATACGGGAAACCCACGCATGGCGAAAGATACGCATAGGCGTCAACGTGTCTGCCACACGAAGGCAGGCGGAAGCGTCCCCGCGCACAGTATAAAATTGCGTGCAAACAACAAACACGTATATACAGCTACGATGAATGCCCCATTTGTCGCAGCACTGATCGTGGGACACCGCAGGAGGAGGAGAATAGCCAGGGCCCGCATTTTTTTCCCCCGGACCAGCAGCATTTTTGGGATGCCTGACGACCACGTCTATGGGAGGTATAGGTTTCTACCTCATATCATCCTAGACCTCGTCAGGGAGTGGGAAGATGACCTTACATCCCCCACCCTGTGCTCCCAAGCATTGAGCTCCTTGGAGAAGGTGCTCAATGTCCTGCATTTTTTGGACACTGGGTCATTTCAGCAGACTACTGCCATAGTGGGGGGGTCTCACAGGCCACGCAGTCACGCTGCCTACACCAGGTGTTGGCAATCATCACTGCATGCCCCTCAGTCCGCAGGCACATATACATGCCCAGAACACCCGCAGAAAGTCAGGCCGTGGTCCAGGACTTTTACAGGGTGGCACACTTCCCCAAAGCGCTCGGTGCCATAGATTGCACCCATGTGGTCATATGTCCACCTAGGGCCACTGAGCACATCTATCGAAACCTCAAGCACTGGCATTCCATCAACGTGCAGGTTGTATGCGATGCTAAAGGAATCATCACCTCTGTCTATGCAAACTACCCTGGCTCCACCCATGACAGTTTCATATACTGAATGTCCACCCTGAGCCGGGCCCTGGAAGATGGGCAGCATGGCGAACCATGGCTCCTAGGTGAGTACAAACACCTGTGCACATGCATGCAAGTCACACACAGCCAAATACCCAAACCCCAATAATCTCAACTATTACCACCTCCCCAGGGGACAGTGCCTACCCTCTGAGCAACCACATGATGACGCCAATGGAACCCCACCACACCACCCTTGGTAAGATACAACAATGCCCATATTGCAACCAGTGGCATAGTGGAGCGCACATTCGGAGTGCTCAAGTCACGCTTCCGCTCCGTTGACCGCTCTGGTGGGCAGCTACTATATGCACCCCCAGTAGTGTGCAGGATTCATTGTGGCAGCATGTGTCCTGCACAATATTGCAACACAGCGGGAGGTACCGGTGGACATGGTGGTGCCCCCACATCCACAACCACAGGCACAGGCGCTGCCCATGAGAGGGGACAGGGCATGTGGTGAGGCAGCCCGGACCCAGCTTGTGGCCACATTCTTCACCTAAACTCTCACCCCTGCATAGTGCACACAGTCCTGGCACATACCAGGTGACAATCGATGATGACAAAGAGACAGTCAACTGTCACAACCTTACCACCCTGAGAATGTTGCCATGGAAGTGCTACATTGTGTGCATCCCTGGCTACTTAAACATAACCAATCCTGTGGGACCAAAAGGAACACATGCTTGGTGTGTATTACACACCCCTGTAAAACAGTCCATCACAATACCTTGTATGTCACCTAAACCCTCCCAAACCACATCACCCTTGTCTGCTACACCATGACATTGCATGCAATAGAAAAAGGCCAAACCACGACCAAGAATATACAAAGTGACATGTCATACCTGAAGAATGGCATAAGACAATGATGTCGGACATGGAATCAGATGAAATGACTGACCAACAACCTCCCACGCATACAAAGTCAGACACAAATGCTTTCCAACAATTGTAGAATGAACACAACACAGAATGCCCGCTCACATGCACATTGGGCATGGCAAAATCCCGACTCCCGAACCCGTGTGCTGTGTGTGTCTCCTGTAACACACTGATCAGCACACAGCACTTTGATCAGCCATAGTGTTGCAGATACACCTTGAGCATCACGTGAAAAAGACTAATGAAATCTACCACCAAATGACACTTGTACATGGTACGCAACTGGTAATAGATCATGTGCTGCATGGACACCGTTGGCCTGAGAATGCAATCTGTGTGCACCTGTGGCCATGGAAGTGTGGATGTACGTGTGGTGGAGCATTGTGCAACTGTGTGTGTCATTAGTGACATGCACTCAATATATGCATATGAAATCAAGTGACCCTCAGTGCCCTGTACACATCACATGTGAACATTGCCCATGTGAACACCCCAGCATGTCAAACCACACCACTCCCCTGACACCTGAAAAGTAAAGACAACACAGGAACAGTTATTGACCAGCACAACACATCATGTACATAGTACCCCACAATTACAATGTAAGAGTGCCCAAAACACTGTAGGCCAAGCCAACTGTCCAACAACAAAATGCCCTCCCTTACACATCACCATGACCTCCTGAACAACTGTCTCTGGGGTATGTAGCCTTCCTCCTTCAAATGTACCTGACTACAGGATCACCGTACACCTTGGTCTCCATGTTCCAGCTTGCGTGTAAATAGGGTCCAGACCCTCAGAGCCCACCTTGAATGGTAAAAATACCAAATCGCACAGAACTCCAAGTAGGCAAACCCACAAAGCAGGGAAAAAGGCTGTAAGCACCAAAAAACCCTGTATGAGTCTCCAGTAGATGACTTGAAGTAGCAGGAAATGTCAAAGCACATGTACAAGCACAATGATAGAACAACCAAGGTAGCACAGTTGAACAATGGTCCAACAGGATGGGTACCATTTACGGTACATTACATACAATGATAATGCAACAACTGATGGGTAGTGTCATAGCTGCAGTGTCCAGGCGCAGGAGTAGCACGAGCCAACCACTCCCTCTGTTGTCTGGGCGCCTGCAAGGTCAAACTAACACAGGCCTCTGAGACCCCGGCGGAGAAGGAGGGTCAGGGAAATGTTGCATGGACAGGCATTGGTATTCAGGATAACCGGAAAGAGGGGCAGGAGAGTGGATGTGGATTTGCAAGGGAAAGTAGGCAAAATACAACTATTCACTAAAACACATACTCAATTACAGAAAACATGTTCATCATGCACATTGTACCAAATCAGTCAAATGCAAGCCAAAGAGACACTTATCTCTGGGGTGAGTGCTGGCCTCCTGCCTGCGCACTCTCAGGTCCGGTAACAGGAGCACTTCAGTGCTGCAAAGAGAGCGTGAGTTACTAATCTGAATGTGTGTTTACAACACACACACACAACCCCATCCATGCCCCAAAGTAAGAGACTTCTCCACAAACAAACACCCCTGTCTGCTGCCTTGTACCCATATGTTAGCTTGGCCCACCGATGGCACATACACTGTCAATGCAGTAAGGCCAGCGCATGTGGCCGCGCGGGAAATGGAAGACCAATGGGACATGATACAATGGTCCCTGTGTGAGCTGCTAGACGCGTTTAGCAAGGTGCAACTTCAGTACAAGTTGTGTTCTGGCCACCGCTGATTCAAATAGGTTGTGCACGTGGCAATTTGCACATGCAAATGACATGCACTCACCACGAGTATGAGCCTTGCTGGTTGTCCCTGTGCACTGTAACAGTTCCTGGCTAGGAACGCTAGTACCCTAATTACTCTGCTTCAATGGAGCAGGGGGTACTTGAGGATATGTTTGATGGCCCCTGTGTGTGCCCCTGACAACTTGCAAAGGCACTTGCCATTTGGCCCTCAACGCATGTCAGCTGTACTGTGTGCTTCTCCAACAATGCCTGGCAAAGCTCCCCAGCACTGGTGCTACTAAGCATCCATGTGCAAGTGGCCTGGTGGAAGATAGGCTGTGATTTGGGCCTTTGTATTGCTCACCTTGCCAGGATCTCCTGGAAACACGTCTGCTTCTGTCGGACGTCTGAGTCCAAGCCCTGTGCATCTGCTTGCACACACATCCACACGTCTGCACCAATGAACGTGGCCTATTTCCTGGATTACTGGTCCCTGTGTCTGCTGCCAAAGGTAGTCTGGAGGCTCATCTTCCTGCAGAAAGTGCATTAAACAAAGCAATAAGGCTGGTTAGTTCCCTGAGTGTGTGTCTACATGCTGGCTGTCACAGGGCAGGGTTACAGAGCTACATCCAAACTCCTCCCACCATCAGTGTCACTTTGACAGGCCAAGGGTGCAGGCTACTGGCTACTATCTACTGTATGCATGAAGTGCATCAAACACATACACAGGCAAGAAAATGACACACATCACAATCCACATCAATGAATGGATAAAAAAATCACATATTCACACAAATTCATTACAGACATCGGGTGGATGAAATGCAACCAATCCCCACTAAGGGTGTTAACACAAGTAGTACAGCAGCAGACAGGCCACAGTTATGAGGCAAGTCCAAAGCCCTTGTGTAATATTTTGTTACACCGATCCATCCTAGCGAGCCCATGGATAAGGGAAGCAGGAGTGGCCTATGTGAGTCAGGACCCCAAGCTGCAAACACATACACAAGACAAGCTTGAAGGGCCCAGCTGGAACAGACAGTGGATGCTTCCAAAAGCCACAAAGCACCACACCATCACATGAAATCACAATAGACAAACAATATTAAACTATATTAACTAATTTAACTAACAATGAACAACCTACATAACCTAATTAAAATTACTATCAAATAGTTAATATTAACTAATTAAACTAAAATCAAAAATGGCCACATACGATCCCGGGGGGAGGCACCCAGGAGGGGGGAGGTACAGGGTGCACCTCAACACCCACATGCGATGATGTTGAGGGTAAAAAAAAACCTGCATGGGCTCAACGCCTGCACAGCGTGACCTGTGTGGGAGATATTTCGTCGCCCGAGTCTGCCTCATCCAGAATAGGAGGATGTGGGCCAGGAGCCTGACCATGCCTAGGCGCAGCTTTCCCCTCATCGGCAGCAAGTCTACCGGACGGGTGAGCCTGGTTCTGTGCGGCAATGACACGCAGGTCTGCATCCAGAACCTCCGGTGATACACATGCTTCCTCTTGCAAGGTAACCCGTGTAACACAGAGTTCTTCCTGCATGGTCTGGCTGGACAACTGATGCACCTCCCGGCAAGCACGTAGCTCAGCCGAGATGGTACTCTCAACTGCTCAAACCTCTCCTCCGACCGCACCCTCTGGGACGTCAAGAGGGCACCCAGAGTTGATCTGGGGGACCGATACTCACCCCTCAGGGCCTCCATGTGTGCCTCTGCATGAGCAGTAATTGCTTGATGCAGAGACAAAATTTCAGCCTGGCGTGCCCTGTCAGAGGGCGCCATGCCCAGCCTGATCGAGCGGGCTGTGGACTGCGCCGCCTGCCGCTGGAGAAGCACTTGCCTAGCAGGGGGGAGCACGGATTGGGCCACAGTTCCATGCTCACAGCAATGTTATCAAGTTCTGCCCCCTGACGTTCTGAATTGGCAGTCATGTCTTGCTCCCACTCAATATACCTCGGTGGCGCACAGCTACCGCGTTGCTGGGCTTGACACCTGCGGGACCCTAGGACCAGGCATCCTCGCTGAGTTGGCACCGCCCGTGGCTGCATGACTACATGCCCCATCTACGTGATGCCCCAGGCACATCAGCGACTGGTGTGGAGGGTGACCTTGCGTCCCGATCCACCACAGGTGGAGGTCCCACCACTGTCTGGCCCCTCAGTGCAGGTGACGCGGTAAGAGAAGTGTCAACATCAGAATCACTCACCCCTGACGTATGGACCTGATGAACATCCAATTCGACATGGTCGTCAGAGTGGTCATCTGTGCTGGACTCTTTGCCAGCCAAAGACAAGATGGACTGTAGCACACGTGGGTGCTCGTGGTCTACCACCCCACGACCCCCACTTGTGCCGGGTTGCGGTTGTGATAACAACCCTGTGCCTGGCATGACAACACCATCCTCTGCCTCCATTGCATCATCATCTGAAAAGTGGAGACAAAAAAACATTAGTACACATGTTAGAAGCACATAACACAGTCAGACATGGACATCACACAGACAAGTCACACACAAAAGAGAACCTGCCATGCATGCCTGGTCAATTTGACATTGCATCAGTGAGTACGCATGTTGAACGGTGTTACATGGCTCAGAAGTGGGTTGATGCAATGCAGAACATGTGTACGTTACTCACTATCTACATGAACAAGTACTTCATGATGTGTATCAAAACACGTGAAGGCAGTGCATGGGCAAGTTCAGGCATCACGTGCAATGTGCATGCAATGGGTTGCATGGCTACAAGCAAACCCCTCCCCGAGTGAAATTCCAGGGATGCCATGCATGGTAGCAAAAGGGTGACCAGAGACATTTGTATTGGCAGCCAGTGTTGGCTAGCATCAATGGCATCATCTGAGTCAACTGACAACACAGCAGATGATGATGGGACAGTAAGCAGGACACATGACGAACTCTCAGTAGTACACCCATGTGTGCAAAACCCACTATACCAGTTGGACAGAGTCAGTGGGCCTGAAACTGGGGGAGGACTGTGCCCCACACAGACTGTGACACGCTAAACATGTGTGTGTTGCAGGACTGGGCCAAAGTGGCCATGGGATGGATGGTGGAATGCCATGAAATGTAGGTCACCCTGGACACGTACTACAATGATCATCCAGTAAAGGACACATAGGGGGATGCATGGAATGCACATGGAGCATGAATGGGCAATCAGGTCCCTGCAGAGCATCTGCCATCTGCACAGTCCAAGTGAGACACCCTGCATGAGGACAGAGGATGTACCCCACTGCATGTGTCTGGCAGGTTGGCTGGTGGAAGTTAGCATGTACATAGGAGGCTTGAACAGGCCATTGCAGTACCGCAAAATGATGCACAACAGGGCAATGGTGAAATTGGGGTATGGGGTGTGGAGGGGCAAGGGAGCATGCCTACGTGGCATACCTGCATGCAGGCAGTGACACATGCACGTCACTCATGCAATGACATAGTCCCAGTGCTGAGAGGAAGGACAACACAGGCTACATGCAGAAGGGCCAGTGAGCTGGAACATGGACCGGAGGGGCATCCGGGTGACTAGCATGTGAGTATGGTGCAAGTGTGGTGATGAGGACAGTCCCTGTCTGCTCAACATGTCCACCATCCTGCACAGCAGGCACGCATCAGTGAACCATTGCATGACTTGCACATGAAAACGGTTCTAGGGCAAATTTTCGAATGCAAAGGATCGAATGACCAAAGGGTCAATTTATTTTTGCACAATAGTTTGTGGTTTCCCCCCACAACCCCAGTTACTCTAGCAAAAACCACTTCTATTCTTAACTATACCAAAAGCATTACGTGACTCGTGCGGAGTGAGGTCTACCTCCTCAGGTGCCGGCCCACTGCCAGTCACCAGAGTCATGTTGTAATTTGAGGCACGCTTCGCCTTAGCGCTGCGTTTGAGGTCATTCCAACGCTTTTTGCACTCTTGGGCTGCGTGCACCTCAAGACCAAATGCACTCACATCTTCCGCAACTTGCTTCCAGTGGGTATCACGATAGGCAGCCGTAGTCTGACAATTCACCCCCACTAGCATGTCACGGTTGCGGTCCCACACTTAGTCCATGAGGCAGTCCAGTTCCTGCTTGCAGAAAGGCTTCTTCCTCGACGTGCAGGAGGCCGTAGCTGTGTCTGCGGTCCCAGCCTGTACTGCAGGTGCAACCTTCCTCCTCTTGGACGCTGGTCAGGACCTTGGCTGGCAAATGCCGCCCTGATCAGTATGGGCAGTGGCACTGGTGGAATGAGCCGAGGGAGTGGCAGGTGGAACATGGAGTGAGGCCCTGACTTGCATCAGTGGCTGCTGGGTGCCCTGGAATGGACCCTGCACTGCAACATCTGCTGGGCCAGGGTCATTGACCGGGACTGTCCTGGTTGGTAGACTCACAACCGGGGTCGTGTCGGCTGCATCTGCCCCTGCAGTTGCCGACACCCGGCTGGTCGGGCCAACAGATGGAAATACTGCCCCAGGGACACGTGCCTCGGTCTGGGCAGCCCTGCATGCACCTTCGGTGTGCCTTCTGACCACCTAGAAATCTTCCATGGACTCCTCAAGTGCCAACACAGCCTGCGCTGGCAGACCCTGAGCCTGGGTGGTGGTGTCCACAGCCTCACCTGCAGCTACCACTACCCTAGGGCCCGTGTCAGTCGAAGAAACAGACTGCCGGGTCACACGGGCACCAGTGCCAGATGCAAGAACTGCATCTTGTGGAGCCGCAGGGGGTGGTGGCATGACTGCACCAACATGTGGCACAACATAGTCCCGAGCTGGCGCACCCCTGCCTCTTCCCCGTCTGCAGCCATCCTGGACACCCTGGAGTCCCCCTACTCCCTGGTCACCCCAGCCACGTCCCTGACCACGCCCGCAACGAGGAGTACGCCCAGCTGAGGCACCCCTCACCTTTGGTGGCCTTCCAACAATGGCACAGATGGAGTAGTGCCGGCACAGATGGAGAAGTGCCAATGGGAGGTGTACACACAATTGTCCTGGGCAATTGGGGTGAAGGGGGTGGGACACAAGATGTTATATGCACCCCTGCACCTGCAAGGCTGTATGTGACCCCAGTGATGAAGTGACGGGTCACGTAACTCTTAGGCGCCCCAAAACTGCAGTAAAACCGTGCACGCACCCCAGTAGCCCACGTGTGTGGAATTAACCTCCCAGAGTACGCGGTGGCACCCAGGGACACGAAAAACACGTACACGTGGGACACGCAGGCTACTATGACCTTGAAAATGGGTACGCGATACACAGGGGCACCAGCAGTGGGAAAAATAGCGTGCGCGACTCACCGTCAGACTAGCGTGATAATGAAAAACACACGTAGCCAACACCCCCACCAAAAGAAGAGATACGTCCTTGATCGCTGTGAAGTGTGATGGTGCGCGAAACAACACGAAGTAGCAACACACACGTCAGTCTCCACGAAAGGCACGTACAGCAAACTGCCGGGAGCCGCTCACCTTTAACCCGTGCTGAGGGAAAAGCCTGCGCGCGTCACGTCACTTATGCACGTAGGCCCTTTCCTCGGATTACACGCATTAACACGCGGACATGCAGTTTTTTCACGTGCTGAATCACTATGCACATGTCACGAGGAAAACGCCCGCACGTGTAACGTCACAGACGCGCTTATGCGTGAAGGGCCTTTCCTCAAATTTCACGCTGAATTGCACATTTTTCACATGCCAAATCACTCCGTATCAAGCTGGCCACGCAACAACACACAGAAGACCACGCTCCTGCCCAGAAGGCCATTTTCCTGCCCCCAGAGCCCCGAGCACGCTCCCACCTGCCATCTGCTGCTGCCTGCTGCCCACCTGCCCTGCTATTTGCTGCCTGCACATCAGCCATCTGCAGGGGTGCAGTTGCAGTGACCACCCCTGCTGGAACTGAAGACTCCCGACTGGGATACTATTGCTCCACAGCCCAGCTCCAGGACCCAGTTGCCCACCCACACCTGCCTCTGGGGTTGCCATGTCGGATGCAACACCGTCTGGCACCACTGGCAACCCCCAGCAAGAGAGGCAGAGGACCACCAGCTTCAGTGCCAGTGAAGTTGGTGTAGTATGATGCCCTCTTTGGAAGTTTGCGCGCCGAGAATGAAGGACGGAAGAGGATCTGGATGGACATCGTGACTGCCATCAATGAGGAGGGGGTGGCAGTCTGCGAGATCCAACATGTCCGGATGCACTGGGAGGACTTCAGGTCCAGGACCCTCAACAAGGCCGGGCGCCTCTTTAAGGCAGTGGACGCCAAAGGGTGCCGGGTCCACCTGACCGACAACCAAATGAGGGTCCTGGAGCGCATACGCCCAGCACTCCATGTCCATGTCCTTGAGAGGCAGACCCGTCTGGAGTCGAGCGGTAAGTGTACATGCATACTGATTGGATGCTGTGCGTGTTGTGGTGTGCCAGGAGTGTGCAGGTTGCACATATGTCTTTGTAGGGACATGTATGGATGCGTATGTACAGGGACATGAACCTGCCACATGTGATTCCTCTCAAGTGTGAGACACATCGAGGGTGTATGTGTTGGTAAGCATGCTGTGCAAATGTATGTGTGGGTGCACACATGTAATAAATTATGTGTATGTACTGTGGCATGGTTGTGGTGTCACACATGGATGCTGGTTCATGCTGCATGTATCTGCACTATGCACATGTGCATGTGGGTGTATTTGACAAGTGTGCAACTGTGATCCAACATGGATGCATGTGACACTGACATGTAGAAGGCTGAATGCGAGGTGTGACATGGATGGCGATCTCATCACTGCGACAGTTGGTGGAGATGTACATATGATGGTAAATCTGGTGGCGTGTGTGCATGTGGTGTGCACTCCCCATGTTTCATGTGACGTCAGGCTCACCTTCGGCTGCTCGTGCTGTTGTTTGTGTATGGATGGTGCTGCCTGGTGCAATATTCCTGTTGATTTGCTCATGTGTGTGAGTTGAAATTACATGTGTGTTGGGGAGTGTGATGCCATGTCTGTAGTTTTACACTGCCACTCATGTACAACTGTCATGTGTGTATCAGTCCATTGTACAGTGCCCTGATGCCTGTGTTCTATCTCTCCCTGTCTGCAGCATCAACTGATGAAGAGGGCGGAGAGTGTGCTGTGGAGCAAAGTGGTAGGGATCACACAACCAGCCGGAGACGCAAGGCCCGGCTCCCCTCCCACGTTGTCATCTCGTCGGGGAGTGAGGAGTCTGGTGGTGCGTCCCAGGCCGCAGCTGCCGAGGGTAGGTCCAAGAGGCGGAGGTCGGAGGTGGACTCCTCTGCAGCAGAAGGGGCAGCTGAGTCCCCACAGGGTCCGACGGAGGAAGATGGCACGGAGTCATCCAGGTTGGTGGGGGGTTTGGTGGAGGAGGAGGCCGTGGAAGGGACACACACGGGGTCTGGAGGTGGGGATTCCACTGGTGCTAGTGGTGCAGTGCAGGGGCAGTGACAGGAGGCAGCACAGGCCGCCGCAGAGGTGCCTGTGTGTAATCCTGTCCCCAATCCTGTGACTGCATCATCCTGCACGAGCAGGGATGCCTACGTCCAGACCCGTTTTTAGGGAGGGGATGAGTGCACAACAACTGGCCTTCCTCTCCCTGCGGATGTGTCAATCCGGGACTGGGTTGAGCCTGTCCTGGCTGGGATGGCGTTGCGTCAACAGGGCATGTGAGGTGACTTGCAGTGTTTTCGTGAAGACACTGCACATCATCTCGGATGCCTCGTTGACCGCGTTGACCTACTGGACGGGTCACCAGGGCTGGATTCCTCCGTATGCTGGACCTTCTTCCGACCCCCTCATCACCTGAACCCCCTATGCCCCAGTCGTCCTCCATGCCATCTTCCCACCCATGTATCACCTGGGTACCCTGTGGAGCTGCCTCTGACCCAGCGGCCAGGCTGGTGGAGGACACATCCCTGCCACAGTCGGGAGTCGGACGTGCAGCAGGGGTGGCCACCACAACAACTGCACCCCAGCCGGAGGAGGACATGCAGGCAGCAAGAGCCAGGGCACAGGCACAGCAGCAGCAGCAACAAGGTGGGAGCGATGATAGCTCGGGGCCATAAACATCCGAGGGGCAGGCATTGGCCACAGGGCAGGAGGACCAGGATTGGGCGTGTCTTCCATGTGGCAGCGGTTGGGTCAGGCTATAGATACGTAGCGGCGGCGAGCAGAAGAGGCACGGCTCACAATGGTCAGGGCGGAGAACTCCATGCGGAGGGTGCTGAGGCGGGCCGAGTGCCTCAAGGCAATTCGCAGGGAGTTGGAATTGAACATGGCATCCTCCCTGCGAACCCTCGGGCCATGGAAGAGGACCGCCTCCAGGACATAGAGCAGGAGTTTGATGATGCCCTGGCCCGGGAAATCGGAAAGTGAGCCGTCGGACTAGCCCGCTTCCATTGTATATAGTTTTAAGTGTCAGGTTTCATTTTCGTTTTGCTTTATTTTGGGGTGATTGGACTATGCCCCACACTTTTGTATATAGTTATTTCTTAGGTACTTTGTTTGATGGGTTTCATTTCTTTCGTTGGGCTCATGGACCCTTTGAACATTCATTGTACATAGTTGAACATTGGATTTGTGAGAACTTTTTTTTTTTATTCACCATGGATCAATGGATTTTACATTTTGCGTTTCCTTTGGATTTGCTTTGGTGGACGGAGAGTTTGGATGAATATTCTTTTGGATTTCTTTGGATTGGTTCTACATTTCATTTTAGTATGTTTTGGACATGCATTTCATTTCATGTTTGACATTTCTTTATGCTTTCTTTTTATTACATTCTTTTTGTCCATAATACATTTTCATATTTTACTTCCATGTGTGGTATTCGCTCATTGGGTTCATCCATGTCAAAATGTGGGTTTACACAATCAATGGCACCCATTGTGTGTGTGTGTAACGGACATATGTTGATGTACATAGTCGACTTTTGGTTTGTCTCATGAGATAGGCATGTCAGTGTGGGGTTGATTGGGAAATTCATTGCATCTCAAGACTGGGGTGGCGTGCTGTGGGATTTTGTTGGACATGAGGGCCATGATTGTGCACCTTTATGACGTGTTGGGGGGACATGAGTCGGGGCCTGCTGGCAGGTGCCCGTTACTGCTGGGTGGGGGGGTGCAGGGGGACATGAGTCGGGGCCTGCTGGCAGGTGCCTGTCACACTGCTGGGTGGGGGGGTGCAGGGGGACATGAGTCGGGGCCTGCTGGCAGGTGCTCGTCACTGCTGGGGGGGTGCAGGGGGACATGAGTCAGGGCCTGCTGGCAGGTGCCTGTCACTGCTGGGTGGGGGGGTGCAGGGGGACATGAGTCGGGGCCTGCTGGCAGGTGCCCGTCACTGCTGGGTGGGTGGGGTGCAGGAGGACATGGGTTGGGGCCTGCTGGTAGGTGCCCGTCACTGCTGGGTGTGGGGGGTACAGGGGGACATGAGTTGGGGCCTGCTGGCAGGTGCCCGTTACTGCTGGGTGGTGGGGTGCAGGGGGACATGAGTCGGGGCCTGCTGGCAGGTGCCCGTCACTGCTGGGGAGGTGCAGGGGGACATGAGTCAGGGCCTGCTGGCAGGTGCCTGTCACTGCTGGGTGGGGGGGTGCAGGGGGACATGAGTCGGGGCATGCTGGCAGGTGCCCGTCACTGCTGGGGGGCTGCAGGGGGACATGAGTCGGGGCCTGCTGGCCGGTGCCTGTCACTGCTGGGTGGGTGTGGTGCAGGGGGACATGAGTTGGGGCCTGCTGTCAGGTGTCCGTCACTGCTGGGTGTGGGGGGTACAGGGGGACATGAGTTGGGGCCTGCTGGCAGGTACCCATTACTGCTGGGTCGGGGGGTAAAGGGGGACATGAGTCGGGGCCTGCTGGCAGGTGCCCATCACTGCTGGGGGGGTTCAGGGGGACATGAGTCAGGGCCTGCTGGCAGGTGCCTGTCACTGCTGGGTGGGGGGGTGCAGGGGGACATGAGTCGGGGCATGCTGGCAGGTGCCCGTCACTTCTTGATGGTGCAGGGGGACATGAGTCGGGCCTGCTGGCGGGTGCCTGTCACTGGTGGGTGGGGTGCAGGGGGACATGAGTTGGGGCCTGCTGGCAGGTGTCCG
The DNA here is from genome assembly GCF_040938575.1 of Ambystoma mexicanum. NCBI lineage: Eukaryota > Metazoa > Chordata > Amphibia > Caudata > Ambystomatidae > Ambystoma > Ambystoma mexicanum. Next base: position 290,118,255 of record NC_090936.1, on the reverse strand, counting down.
TTACTGCTGGGTGGGGGGGGTGCAGGAGGACATGAGTCGGGCCTGCTGGCAGGTGCCCGTCACTGCTGGGAAGGGTGCAGGGGGACATGAGTAGGAGCCTGCTGGCAGGTGCCTGTTACTGCTGGGTGGGGGGTGCAGGAGGACATGAGTTGGGGCCTGCTGGCAGGTGCCTGTCACTGCTGGGGGAGGTGCAGGGGGACATGAGTCGGGGCCTGCTGGCAGGTGCCTGTCACTGCTGGGTGGGAGGGTGCAGGGGGACATGAGTTGGGGCCTGCTGGCCGGTGCCCGTCACTGCTGGGAGGGTGCAGGGGGACATGAGTTGGGGCCTGCTGGCAGGTGCCCGTCACTGCTGGGGGATGCAGGGGGACAAGTGTCAGTGCTCACTTGTGCATGGTGACATGTGGGCTGGCTGGGGGGCATGGCCAGGGTGGATGGTGTTAGGGAGAATTCTCTGTTTAGGCTGAATTTCCTAACCTAGTGAGTCCCCCAGCAGCTTTGCTGGATTTCTGGAGTTTGTTTTTTTCATCCAGCCAAGAGTGAGACTCTTTTCCTCCCCTCTTGGACATGATTTTTTGTTATTTCTTTGAATGTTAATGTGTACTATGGGCTATGGGGTCTTTTACTCCATAGGGTCTCATGTGTTTTGCTATGTGTGTTACACAGCACCCTCCGTGCCGTAACACGGGGGTGTCCTAGGTGACCCCCACCATAGACTTCATACCCTGGGACTGACTACTGTCTCCCAGGGCATGTAAAGTCACCATTGGCTTTACCAGACCTAAAATTACTAACAGAGCCAGTACAAACCATCCTATTGTGGACGTACTGGTAGGGGTAATTCGATTACCCCTGGGTCTGTTGTTCGAGGGGGCACTATCCCGTCCCCCCTCGTCGAGTTTTGGCTGGTGGCAGTGGATACTACTTTTTATATTCGACCGCAAATATATTCCTATGGGATTTTCCCATTGTTCGAGGCTAATACTTTTTTTATGTAGCCTCGGTCATACCGCCGGTTTATTAAATTAATATAAATTCACTGGTTGGTATTTTCTGCCAGACCTCGGTTTTTAAATGGCGTATGTGTTCGCCTCTGTAACTCCAACCAAAGGTTGAGCCCTTTGTTCCACTTTTGGCGGGCTTCTGCACAGAAGCCCTCCAGAGTGGTGCCATTCTGTCTGGGTACCACAGGGGGTGGTTTAGGCACCCTGGACTGAGTTGCCTTGCCAACTCAAGTCGCACTCTGGTGTGATTGGCCCAAGTGGTGAGCCGCCCCGCTCACCACTTAGCATGTTTGATTGACAGCTAGGCTGAATGAATGGGAGTTTTCTGCATAAAAGCAGGGGTTCGGGGACTGGAACTTCAGAAGTCGCCACAGGACCTAAGAATCCGACGAGGGAGAAGCTGAGCCGACCTGCAACGACGACACCACCGGTGGAGCCCTGCTGAACCGACTCACCACTTCCCAACGACAGAGGAGATCTCCCTGCCGGAGAGTCTTCTTCCCTTTGACTGGTGGAACAACCAGTCCCTTGCTTTTTCTTCACTTCCAGGACGTCTAGTGGTCGAATTGCCCATGCTGAGCACCCCGGCAACTGGATAGCCACTAACCACTGTACCGTGACCAAAAGGTGGTACCTTGTGACTGAGCACTCCGCGGCTGGTCTCTTCCCTGGTGGTGCAACGATCTTCAACTTTCCCCTGCGACGAGATCATCTCTTCTTCTGGCAAAGCCCCGACTTGCATCCACTACCAGGAACAACTGCCCCCGCCGGAGCTGTCTCTCCACTTTCAAGGTACTGTGCCTGCCTGGCTTCCCTTGAAATGGTTAGCGTGAGGTATCTTAAATCCTTACCTTTCCACTGGGTCACCTCCAGACCTTCTTAACTTTTATTCTAAAACTGGTCCAACCTTTCTGTGACATTTTGCTACAAAGACTTGAAGTGCATTTCCACTGTGGTATTTTTGGGACATACCGCCTTGCCTCTCTCCGAGTGGGCCTGGCCTCTGATCTTTGTGATCTACAGTAGACCCTGCCTTGCTTGCCTTGCATTTGCTTCGTAAAAGTGTTGGTACTGAGTTGGTTTCATACCCTGCCTTTTTCTCTCCCTCTCTAACGAATACTAGAGTACCATCCAGGTTAAGCACTCACCTCTGTCTGCAAATAAGTGGTGTCTTTGAACCTAGACTTGTCGAAATATTGTTATGGGATTGATATATACTTATAGTAACTGTGATTGAAGTTGTTTGCCATATTAGTGCCAGTGTGTTTTTCATAGATGTGTTTTTAAATAAATAGTTATATATCTTTACACCCAAGCTCTGATCAGTGTCTGCTTGTTCTACTGTGTAGATTGCCCTATTTTGTATACTCTAAATATGCCTAACTCGTCTTGAGAGAAGTCTGACTGCTCAGCCACAGCTACCAGGGAAATCTGGGTGGTGCAGGCTGCTACCAATTGGGTTTACTGCTAACTCTTGTAGTCTTAAACTTTTTGCAGTGGTCCCAGAGGGAACTGCACAGGTTTCTGCCTAACAGATGGTCTGCCTGCGGGGCATGGCCACGGATGCAGGGTAGTCCCCTGTGGTGTGGGCTGCATGCAGGCCCTGAGGAGGGTGGTGAGGGCTCACCTGGGAGGACACACACTGCCAATCCCCGTTGGGGCACCCCAGTAATACATGTACCCTGCTCGCACAGGGCCTATCGCGTGTGTAACTCCCCGCGAACCCCAGTCATACATGTACCCTGCTCGCACAGGGCCTATCACGTGTGATACTCCCCGCGAACCCCGGTAATACACGTACCCTGCTCGCACAGGGACTATCGCGTGTGAAACTCCCCGCGAAACCCAGTAATACAAGTACCCTGCTTGCACCAGGCCTATCGCGTGTGTAACTCCCCGCAAACCCCAGTCATACACGTACCCCACTCGCCCAAGGCCTATCACGTGTGTAACTCCCCACGAACCCCAGTCATACACGTACCCTGCTCGCACAGGGCCTATCACGTGTGAAACTCCCCGCAAACCCCAGTAATACACATACCGTGCTCGCACAGGGCCTATCGCGTGTGTAACTCCCTGCGAACCCCAGTCATACACGTAACCTGCTCGCCCAAGGCCTATCGCGTGTGTAACTCCCTGCGAACCCCAGTCATACACGTACCCCGCTCGCCCAAGGTCTATCGCGTGTGTAACTCCCCACGAACCCCAGTCATACATGTACCCCGCTGGCACAGGGCCTATCGCGTGTGATTCTCCCTGCACAGCGGGGTACGTGTATTCAGAGGGGTGCGCAGGAGTTTTACAGACGTTTTCGTGGTTGGGGGGCTGTATGCTGGTCCTCTGGCCTGTGAACCATGTTCGGGATTTGTGCTCTGTTCATGGTGCACGGGGAGGGTTTGGGGGTGTAACTGGCGTTGCTGCAGGGTTGCTGCCCCACACTGCGCCACGGCTGGCTATGGATGTTAAAATCCATTAATACGCTGTGCACGGAAATGGATTTTGGCGCACACAGCTGGCGCAGACTGCCGCACGCACACTCTGTGCGCCAGCCCCATGCGCCACTTGTGCGCTGAATTCTATGAATTACCCCTTAATCTTGTTGTGGCTTGTTGACACATGGGTAGTGTCATACCATGTACGTCCAGTTTGTCTGTGGAGCAAATTTCAATTATTGGTTGCATTTCTTTTTTCAACATTGTTTCATTGAACTTGGAACAGCTTGCAAGAGTTGGCATCAAGGACATACAAGTGACCTTTTTGTGTGCTAATTGTTCATGACATCAGTAGCACATGAGTTATGGCAATAAAGTGCATGGATATGCTGTATTTTTAATATTGCTTGTGCTTCTTGAGATAGTACACCAACTCTAATACTTTTTAAAATGTTGGCGTAAGTGAGGTCTGCAGACTGGTGCATGTTTTCTGTTAATTCTCTGTATTGGAAATGTTGCCAAAGGTTAACATTTCCTATGCTGCCAACAGTTTTACGGCAGAGTTTGTGTCCTAAGGTTTTAAAAATATGTTCACCTTTCACTGGTGTCAATTGAAGAAGATCTCCGAAAACAATATTGTGTTTTCCTTCAACGAGCTCTATATAGTTTGTTTTGAGTACTTCTTGTAATCTGAGGTGAATCAAAGCCAACATTAGATTGGAGAGCATGCTCACCTCATCTATTAGCAGCATTTTCATTTGTTTTAACCCTCCGCGTAATTCCATTGCAGCTTCTGTAGAAAGTTTGTAATATTCTAATTTGTTTTGGTGTTCTACTGGAAGGAGTAGTAATCGGTGTATATGTTGTAGGTATAAACCTGTGGGGGCAGTTAAAACAGCTGACAGTTTGTTGTTTGTCAATTGCTGAAGGAACTTGCTGATGATTTTGATTAAGAATGTTTTGCCTGACCAGCTTCACCACTGACATATAGTAGTATAGGTTTGTAATTTTGGCAGGTACATTCTTTATTTTCATGTTGTACACCATGTGCATTTCTTTTGTTACTTCTTGAAAAATGTATGCTGCTCTTTGTTTAGTTTTGTTTGTAGTACAGTTAAGTCTTCTGTATCTTCTTCATAGTGACACATGGTGTTTTCTACTTCTGTCATAGCTAATTCTGCCTCATTTGCTATTAGTGGCTGTCCCAGTGGTTCTTGGCTTCCTGTTACAGAAGGTTGACTACTGTCTGGAGTGTCCTTATCTAGTTGAGCCTGGAGTTCTTCTTCGTGTTCTGTTCATTGTTTTGTACTGTGTAAAGTTTACATCAGTTATAGTGCTTTCATTTCTTTGAAAGCGTCTTCATAAGAGTCATAGATACCTAGTATCTCTTCTTCTTTTCTCCATGGTTTAAAAAGTTGTAGCAGGCACATGTAATATAGTTCATTATGTTGACAAGTTTTTAATGACAATTTTATATGATTAATTAAGTTTCTTTTGGTAAGTTTCATTAAGCTGCCTTCACAATTTGTCACTCTGTATCTACCTTTGTTTTCATCTGGCTTTATATTACTTTTGTATGTGAAGTTTTGGGCTATGTGGTATAGACACATGGTTTCCAAAGTGCTACTACTGTTTGGGTAGTACGTGTCTAGTACATTGTTTTTCAAAATGTCTTGGCTGTTGTGATCATTTTTGGCTATTGTTTCTATGTCGTCGTATGATTTGAGAACTCTTTTTCTAGATTTAGCAGGACCAAGACTTAGCCATACTATATTTTCAGATTTTCCATAAAACGCAGTACCGGTTAAACGATCTGCAGCTTCATAGCAGCCACATTTTCTATGGGAGAGCATTTTTATGCCTAAGCTGTACAATTTCTGAGACAGTGGGCCTCATTCCGAGGTGGGCGCAAAGGGATACCAGGCACCGTTAAGGACATCGGTGCCGGTAATCCCTTGCGCCCTATTCCGAGGTCCCTTAGTGGGTCCCGCAATGGGCGCCCTTAGTAGGAGCCGCTAAGGGACCAGAGAGCTAATAATGGTACCGCAAATTGCACTACCATTATTAGCTACGTCCCCATTCCCATTGAGCCCCATGGGGGATCAAATGCGAATGGGGAATGGATTTTTCAATGGGGACTTACCGGTCCCTCGAGGGTCAGAATGGACCGGTAAATCCCCATTGAACCAGGTCGGACCCGGACCCAGTATGCCATGACTACCTCCATACTCGGAATGAGGCCCATTGTTTTCCAATGATAGGTCATTGCAGAGATCTTGCAGCTCTGTTTTTTCTGCTTTGGTTAAGTAGGCTGTAACATACCGTGCAACTGCAGTGGAATTGTCTGCAATGTACTGCACATCTATGTTTGCATTCCATAAGAGGACAATGATTGCATTGTAATCATTGATATATTTTGCTTCTTCCGTTCTTTTTATGTAATATGTGTTCTTAGGTGATTTACCTTTAACACTATCAGGCTAATTCATGGAATAAATGTGCGCCGAAAAGGGGAGCGCAAGCGTGAAAATCTCAGCGCACACGTGCTAAAGCCACACACGTAGCCGTTCGTCCATTCATGGAATGCGCTGCGTGTGTAAACCCTGGGATGTGCACCAAATCCGTGGGTGGCGCACACGGGCACACACGTCACTAAACGCTGTGCGAGATGCGCACAACGAAAGCGCACAATGTGTAGCGCACACGAGCAAAGGGGGCGGAACACGGGGCATAACATGTGGAATGGGGAACAATGCGTGAAAATGTGGGCGTTACGGGGGAAGTACCAGAGGTAAATGCTTGCAATGCCCACACGCGCGCTAACAACACGTATTCATGGAATCGAACAGGGAAACCTGTGCGCCAAAAAAGATGCGCTAATCCGGAAACACGTACGCCAGCAGGAAGCAGGAAGCAGGTGTAAGCGGCCCCGCGCAGCATAAAAGTGTGCACAAACAACAAACAAGCTCATTCGCTACAATGAATATACTGTTCCTCGCAGCAGTGGTCATGGGACACCGCAGGAGGGCGGGAATAGCCAGGCCCCGCATTTCTTTACCCAGGACCAGCCTTTTTGGGATGCCTGATGACCAGGTCTACGGGAGGTACAGGTTTCCACCACTAATAATCCTAGAACTGGTCAGGTAGTGGGAGGATGACCTCACATCACCCACCCTGTGCTCCCAAGCACTGAGCCCCTTGGAGAAGGTGCGCAATGTACTGCACTTCTCGGCTACTGGGTCATTTCAGCGGACAAGTGCCATAGTTGGGGGTGTCTCACAAGCCACGCAGTCACACTGCCTACACCAGGTGTTGGCGATCATGACTGCACGCCCCTCATCCACAGGCACATATACATGCCCAGAACACCTGCAGAAAGGCAGGCCGTCGTCCAGTACTTTTACAGGGTGGCACACTTCCCCAAAGTGCTAGGTGCCATTGATTGCACCCATGTGGCTCTACATCCTCCCAGGACCACTGAGCACATCTATCGAAACCGCATGCACTGGCATTCCATCAACGTGCAGGTTGTATGTGATACCAAGGGAATCATCACCTCAGTATATGCCAACTATCCGGGGTCCAGCCATGATAGATTCATATTCCGAATGTCAACCCTAAACCGGGACCTGGAAGCTGGGAGGCATGGCGACACATGGCTACTTGGTGAGTAAAAATGCCTCTGCACATGCATGCATCTCAGACACTGAGAAATGAGAAAACCCAACTAATGACAACCATTATCACCTCCCCAGGGGACAGTGCCTACCCTCTGAGCACCTACATGATGATGCCTATACAGAACCCCACCACACCACCCGAGGTAAGATATAACACAGCCCATATTGAAACCTGGGGCATAGTGGAGCGCACATTCAGAGTGCTGAAGTCACGCTTTCGCTCCCTTGACCGCCCTGGTGGGCAGCTGCTATATGTGCCCCCAGTAGTATGCAGGATCATAGTGGCAGCATGTGTCCTGCACAACGTTGCAACCCGGCGGGTCGTGCCGGTGGACATGGTGGTGCCCCCACATCCCCAACCACATGCACGGCCGCTACGCATGGGAGATGAAAGGGCACGTGCTGAGGCAGCCCGTACCCAGCTTGTGGCAAATTTCTTCCCCTAAAATCCCACCCCTGCGGAGTGCACACAGGCCTGGCACATACCAGCTGACAATTTATGATGATGACAAAAGGGACAGTCAACTGTCACAACCATACCACCCTGAGATTGTTTACCTGGAAGTGCTACATTGTGTGCATCCCTAGCTACTTAAACACACCCATTGCTGTGACAGTAAAAGGCACACATTCATGCAGCATGAAGGACTACCCCCTTGCAAAATACTACAACCAAATAGTGGCATGTCACCCAACCCCTCCCTAACCCCATCTCAGCTACCCAACACACCATGGCATGGCATGATATGTGAAAGCAACCAAATGAATGCACAGCGCATGACACAAGTGGCACAAAGTGCACTGTCCCAAACGGAAACAGGCCAGAGACAATTTCCTCTCACTAACGAAAAAAAAAACAGCACACAATGACAAATACTTACCAGCAAGACAAAACATTAGTACAGGATCCAACAGTGGCAACGTATGACAGTAAACAATGAAAGTAGGGCAAGTGTTACAACCTGACAAAGGCAGCACATCGACCCCTTCCAACTGCAGTTTGTTGCTGGTAGGCAAATGTGGCAGTGTACTGCATACAACATGAACTGCATCTGCAATGGAGACGGGCTTGTTAAGACATGAAGAAGCTACATGTATATATGCAAAATGTCCTATATGTAATACTATATACAAACATATCAACCATGCAGTGGAGAAATCAAACCAATCCCCACTATGGCTGTATACACAGTTTGGACTACAGACTGCCCACACAACATATGGGAGCCCAATGCCTCTGTGTAAATTACTGTCACTTGGTCACACCCTTTGCGAGCCCATGGAAAAGGGAAGCAGGAGGGGCGTGTGTGTCAGGGACCCAAGTTTCTAGCCCAAAGACAGGACAAGCCTGCATGTGCCCAGCTGGAATACACATTGGATGTCTACGGGAGCCACACAAAGCAACACACTGTAACATGAATTCACAATGTGAAATAAAATGGTTATGAACAAAAAAGTAAATGCAAATTAAACAAAGAAAAAGAAAAAGTAAATGAAAAGTAAACCAAATAAATAAAATAATAAAAGGAAAAATCAGAATACAATTTAAATAAAAAAATTGAATGAAAATAAAAAAACAAATTAAAAATGAAAAGAAAATGAAAATAATAAATAGAAAAAATAAGAAGAAAAAAAGATAATTAATAAATTAAATTCTAATTCTAATTGGCAATTCGGAATTAAATATTAATGGTCATGTGTCGCCCAGGGTGGGGGGCACACCCAGGAGGGATGAGGTACAGGGTGCACCCCAACACCCACATGCGTGGAAGTTGAGAAAAAAAAAACCTCCATGGGCTCACTCATGGTCTCACGGTTAGCTACAGTGGGCGAACTGCCGTCGCTGTCATCACCCTCTGGTCGTACATTAGAAGGTGTGTGTGATATGGGAGGCAGACCACGGTAACCCTGGCATGCTCCTCCATGGCAGCAAGCATGCAGGCCTGAAAGGTTTGGTTCTGCAGGATGATGGTACAGAGATCCCCATGCAGCACCTAACGGGTAGCATGCATTTCTGCCTGCAAGGCCTCGTGTGATGCCCGGATCTCCTCACGGGTTGCCTGGAGCTCAGCTGAGAGTCTGCGTGTTAGCTGCTCCATCTGCTGTTCTGACCTTGTACTCTGGAACACCTCAAGTGCACCCAGAGTATCTCTGAGGGACCTGTGTTCTAACCTCAGGGCATCCCTGTGGGCCTGTGACTCTGCAGATATGGCTGTGCACAGAGTCTCCAGTCCAGCCCGTCGGTCCCTGTTGGATGCCAACATGTCCTCCCTGTGTGAGCGGCATATGGACTCTGTTGCCTGCTCCTGGAGGTCCACCTGCCTTTCAGGGGGGAGAATGGAAGTGGCCACCCTATCCACGGCCTGAGCCTTCATCTCACACAATGCCCCCTGTTGTGCTGCAGTAGTATACATGGAGTTCTCCCACACAGTATTGCCTGGTGGGGCATGGCCACCGCGTTGGCCGGCACCACACCTGTATGGGGCAAGGTGATGTGCACCTTGCTGTGCTGGCACTGCCTGAGGCTGCAGGACTGCATTCCTCCTTTGATCTGCTGACCCAGCAACAGGAGCAAATATAGTGGAGTGTGACCCTGCATCCGTAACCGCCACAGGGGGACTTTCCAACACTGAATGCCCCATAGAGGGGTCTACCCCAGTCAGGTGGGTTGGACAGAACAGCATCCCTGCCAGAAACACTCACCTGCAACGGGACATTTGTCTCAGTGTCAGATTCAGCACCTGAGCCGTAGAGGTCTTCAGAGGTGTACCCAGAGACACCCGTGGACAGGATGGTCTGTAGGAGTAATGTATTTTCACCCACGACCACCCCACGTCCTCCACTGGTGCCTGGTTGTGGCTGTGAGTACTCCTGCCTCTGCGCCATCTCCTCCTCCTCAACAGCATCTAGTGCCTCATCACCTGCAAAAACATAAAAGAAAAGTAATGAAGACAGGCATGAGCAGCATAGCCCACACACATAGGCATCACAAGGTACACATTGAATACATAAATGACACATGTCATGCATGACAATAACTCTGGCATGCATGTACTGGCAATGAAGTGGAAGGGGAGCCGAAAAGCAGACACTGAGGACTCCAAGATGGAAAAGAAACATATGCTGCATGCTGCATAGCACCTGCATCACACATTAGCCTGTGAGTGGCATGGACAATCCACATACATGACACATGCCAGCACACAGATGGCACGTAGCATACCCATGGCAGATTTGACAAGGACACCCAGATTGTAGCAAATCAGTACTGTCACCCATCCATGTGAGATGGACATCATGAAATAGAACATGCAAAAGAATGTAACAAAACACGCACGTTCCACACGCTGCAACAAAGCCAGTGTTCACTAATACAGTCATGGCAGGCACATGGATACATCAATGGTTGGTCACTTGGACTTGACAGAAGACAATTGTCATGTTGAACATTCAAACAGGGCCCTGAAGTGATTGTGTGCAGGGCATGTGTAGGTGCACAATACTCAATCAGGCTGATTGATGAAATCATTCCCATAATAAGAAAACAAAGGTGGGGCATTGTTGGGTGAAATCTATGCCTGAAGTATGTTGAATTTGGGGCAGAACGGCACAAAAATGTGTGTTAATCATGCAAAGGATTCCATCAATCAGGCAGAATGAACAGGAAAACAGTATGAACAATGTTGTGGCATGATGGCAGTTGAAGGGCAAGTGCAGTAATCCGGTGCAAATTATTAACTGCGGTCAGAACAGATACTGTAAAACCCAAACCCAAGGCTGGGGGCGGTTTGGAGGCACCACATGGGTGACCCATAGCACTCATGACTACACAGCCTCACCTGGCACTCAATCAGAACACATCACCCAAGCAACATGCACATGGTTTGCAGGCACATGCATGCCCACTCATTGGACATTGCCTCAAGATCTAGTAGGTCTCCCACGCCTTGGATCTGATTCTCTGTGATGAATCCTCCAGCGATTGACTCATGTTCTGTGAGTACTGCCTCCTCTGGTGGAGACCCACTGCCAGTCACCAGAGTAGAGGCATGATTGGAAACAAGCTTGTTTTTTGCTCTGCGTTTGAGTTCATTCCACCGCTTAGAGCAATCATCAGCTGTGCACCTCACGAATCCAAGGGAACTAATCTGGTCCGCGATGCACTGCCAGTGGGCCCTACGTTGAGCAGTCGTAGTCTTGCACCCTGCAGTCACCAGCATTACACGGCCATGAGCCGACACATAGCCCACAAGTGCGTCTAGTTCCACATCATTGAAACTCCACTTTTTTGACGTGCCGGAGGGGGGAGCCGTGTCTGGGGTCCCAGCCTGTACCGCAAGAGCACCCTTCTTCCTCTTGAGAGGTGGTGCGGACCCTGAGTGGCTTACGCCACTCTGGTCGGTAGGGGCTGAAGCGCAGGTGGACTGGGCACTGGAAGTACCCAAAGGCAAGATGACCAAAGGTCACACTGCAGGCATTGGCTGCTGGGGGATGTTGGAAGGACCAACATTGGTGTGATGTCTTGGACCAACACTGTCCCGGCTGGGTGACTCGGAGATGGGGTGGATTGAGCTGCAGCTGCCCCTGCTGCCTCCTCACCCTGGATACTTGGGGCAGTAGATGACATTGCTGCCCCAGATTCATGTGGCCTGGTGACAGCAACTTTCACCGCCACACGTGGCTTTGACTTGGTGACACGGAAGTTGGCCTGTGAGTCATCCTGAGCCAGTTTGGTCAATAACATGGGCCGGGTTAACAAGGCCTGAGCTGGGATGGTGTCAGCTGCATCTCCCGACCCATGGGGGGGCCTAGGTGTCCCTGATTGGTCCTCCAAACACTGGCCTCTTGGGCCCACCTGCACATCCTGGCCACGTCCCCTACCGCAGACACCTCTTGGAGGTCGGCCACCTTTGCCTCCCTTACCACTTGGTCGCCTCCCAACCATGGCACTGATGTTCTTGTGCGAATGGGAGGTGCAGTAAACAATTGTCCTGGGCAATTGGGGTGAAGGGGGCAGAATACTAGGTGGAATACGTACCCTAGTGCTCTAGCAAGGCTGTCTGTGACCCCTGGGGGAAGATGACGGGTCACAAAATGCTCAGGCACCCCAAAATCAAAATTTAACGTGCACGTGACCCCTGGTAGCCCACATGTGTGGAATAAAGAACCCGCACTACGCTGTGGCACCCAGAAACACAAAAATAAGCATACACGTGGTACACGCAGGCTGCAATGACCTCTGAATGGGTACGTGACAACGGGGGCAACCACAGTTGAAAATTACATGCACGACTCACCGTCTGCCTGGAAGAAGAACGTGAAAAAGACGCGCATATGCGCGTTGGCAACACCCCTGCCAAAAGAAGAATTGAACGCCGTCTGAGTATACAAGTAAAAGTATACAGTACAAACTGGAACCGTTGTGAAGTAATTGCGTGTGAACCGACAAGAAGTACAAGAATCACCTGCTCGCTCTACACAAAAAGCACGTACAAGAAAATGGTGTCCTATGCGTACCTTTTAACCTAGCCCACACGTGCAACGTCACTTACGCACATACACGCTAAGGGCCTTTCCTCCAATTACAGGCAGTGACACCCGGACGTGCAGTTTTGCACGTGCACAATCACTATGCACCCTTGTGGAGGGAAACGCCTGTGCGCATTACGTCACAGATGCGCTTACGCGCTAAGAGCCTTTCCTCGAATTACACGTTGACGTGCAGTTTTTTCACGTGCCAAATCACTCCGTATCAAGCTGGCCACGCGACAACACACGGAAGACCACGCTCCTGCCCAGAAGGCCATTTTCCTGCCCCCCAGAGCCCCGAGCCCGCTCCCACCTGCCATCTGCTGCTGCCTGCCTGCTGGCCAGGTGCCCTGCTATTTGGTGCCTGCACATCTGCCATCTGCAGGGGTCCAGTTGCTGTGACCACCCCTGCTGGAACAGAAGACTCCTGACTGAAGTCCCATCGCTCCACAGCCCAGCACCAGGACCCAGTTGCCCACCCACACTTGCCTTGGGGGTTGCCATGTCGGTGGATAAACCTTCGGAGACCACTGGCAACCCCCAGCCAGAGAGGCAGAGGGCTACCAGCTTCAGTGGCGCAGAAGTTGGCATCCTGGTGGAGCAAGTCCTGGTGCATTCTGATACCCTCTTCAGAAGACGACGCGCCGACAATGAAGGATGGAAGAGGATCTGAAAGGACATCTTGGCTGCCATCAACGTGGAGGGGGTGGAAGCCCACGACATGGCAAATGTCCGGAAGCGCTGGGAGGACTTCAGGTCCAGGACCCTCAGCAAGGCCCGGCACCTCTTGGAGGCAGCGCATGCAGAGGGGTGCCGGGTCCGCCTTACCAACATCCAGATGAGGGTCCTGGAATGTATACGCCCAGTGCTCCACCTCCAGATCCTTGAGAGGCAGACCCGTCTGGAACCGAGCAGTAAGTGTCCATGCGTACTGATTGGATTCAGTGCATGTTGAGGTGTGCCAGGAGTGTGCAGTTTGGACATATGTCTTGAAAGGCCCATGTATGGATGAGTATGTACAGGGAGGGGAGCCTGCCGCATGTGAGTCCAGTCATGTGTGAGGCACATCAATGGTGTATGTGTTGAAAGGCATGATGCACGAATGCATGTGGGGATGCACACATGTTAGCATTTCTGTGTATGTACTGTGGCATTGTTGGGGTGTGACACATGGATGCTGGTTCCACCTTCATGTACGTGCACAGTGTACATGTGTGTGTGTGTATTTGACAAGTGTTGGACTGTGATACACCATGGATGAATGTGACACCGACATGTAGGAGGCTGATTGGCAGATGTGACATAGTTGCTGATGATTTCACTGTGACAGATGGTGGAGATGTACAGATGCATGTATGTCTGGTGGCATGTGCGCATGTGTTCTGCACTCCCCGTGTTGCATGTGACATCAGGCTAACCTTCGGATGCTCATGCTGTTGTATGTGTATGGATGGTGCTGCCTGCTGCAACATTCCTGTTAATAGGTGCATGTGTGTGGGTTCAAATGATATGTGTGTTGGCGAGTGTGATGCCACCTGTGAAGTTTGACACTGCCACTCATGTACAACTGTCATGTGTGTATCAGACCATTGTACAGTGCCCTGATGCCTGTGTTCTGTCTCTACCTGTCTGCAGCGTCAACTGATGAAGAGGGCGGAGACGGTGATGTGGAGCAGAGCGGCAGGGATCCCACCGCCAGCCCGAGACGCAAGGCCCAGCTCCCCTCCCGGGTTGTCATCTCTTTGGGGAGTGAGGAGTCTGGTGCTGCGCCTGCAGTCGCAGCTGCCAAGGGTAAGTCCAAGAGGCGGAGGTCGGAGGTGGACTCCTCGGCAGCAGAAGGGCCAGCTGAGAACCGACAGGGGCCTATGGAGGAAGATGGCATGGAGTCATCCAGGTTGGTGGGGGGTTTGGTTGAGGAGGAGGCCATGGAAGGCCCACGCACGCGGCCTGGATGGGGGCATTCCACTGGTGCCAGTGGTGCAGTCCAGAGGCAGGGACAGGAGGCAGCACAGGCTGCCGCAGAGGTGCCTGTGTGTAATCCTGTCCCCGATCCTGTGACTGCATCATCCCGCACCAGCAGGGATGCCTTCGTTCAGACCCGTTTTCAGGGAGGGGATGTGCGAACAACAACTGTCCTTCCTGTCCCTGCAGACGTGGCTATCCGGAACCGGGTTGAGCCTGTCCTGGCTGGGGTGGCGTTGTGTGAACGTGGCATTCAGGTTGACGTGCATGGTTCTTGTGTGGACAATGCATGTCATTTTGAATGCCTCATTGACCGCGTTGACCTAATAGGACGGGTCAACAGTGCTGGGTTCCTCCATGTGCTGGAACCTCTATCGACCCCCTCCTCAACTGAACCCCCTGTGTACCAGTTGTCATCTGTGCCATCTTCCTGCCCACATATCACCTGGGCACCCTGTGGAGCTTGCCCTGACCCAGCAGCCAGGCTGGTGGAGGACACAGCCCTGCCACAGTCGGGAGTCAGAGGTCAAGCAGGGGTGGCCACCCCAACAACTGGACCCCAGCAGGAGGAGGACGTGCAGGCATCGACAGGCAGGGCACATGCACGGCAGCAGCAGGCTCAAGATGGGAGCAATGATGGCTCGGGCCATGAACATCACAGGGGCAGGCATCGGCCTGAGGGAAGGTGGACCCTGGAATGGGTGTTTCTTCTGTGTGGCAGCGCTTGGGCCGTCAAATAGATGCGGAGCGGCGGCGGGCGGAAGAGGCACGGCTCACTATGGTCAGGGTGGAAAAATCCATGCGCAGGGTGTTGAGGCGGCTGAGTGCCTCGAGGCAACTCACAGGGAGTTGGAGGAGGCCATGGCTGCATCCCTGCGAGACCTCGGGGCCAGGGAAGAGGCTGCCTCCAAGACGTTAAAGAGGAGTTCGATGATGCCCTGGCCCTGGACATCAATAAGTGAGCCGTTGGACTTGCCCGCCGCCTTTGTACATAGTTCTTTATGGTTAGGTTTCATTTGTTTTTTCTTTATTTTGGAGTTCATGGACTTTGTTCCACTTTATGTACATAGTTATTTTTTTAGGATTTTTGGTAGGTTTCCTTTTATTTGGGCATCATGGACCCTTTGGACTTTCACTGTATATAGTTCCACACTTGTACATACTGTAGTTATTTTCTCATCCCATGTATCAATGTTTTCTTTTTAATTTTTTCATGTACTTTATTTGTACATTTGAAATGGACAACTTCAGTTTTTTCCTCTTGTGGATTTTTGGTTTACATTGGATTTGTTTTTATTTTGGATTTCATCATTTCTTCATTTACAATTTTGATGTTTCATGATTTTTCTTTACATATCTTAATACAAATCATATTTCTTCATTATTGGTGTTGTGTACTCTCATTGGTTTTGTGCATGTCTCTACAAGCATTGCCTCAGTCATGTGTTGCCCCTGTGTGGCTCTGTTGTACTACTATGCATGGCCATGGTATTTCTTTTGAGGCTCTCATTGCATGGGTACTTTAGGAGTGGGTGCAGTGGATGGTTGCGTGCTTGTACTAGGGGGCCGGAGGATTTGTGTGGGCATTAGGCCCATGGGTCTCTTTTGTTAGAACATGGTGTTTGGTGGGGCACGTATCGGTGCTGCCTGCCGTCAATGATGGGTGGGTGTCTGGGGACATGAGTCCGGGCTTGCTGGCAGGTGCCCGTCAATGGTGGGTGGGCAGGTGGGGGACATGAGTCGGGGCCTGCTGGCAGGTGCCCGTCAATTGTGGGTGGGTGGGGGACATAAGTTAGGGCTCACAAGTGCATGGTGCCATGTGGGCTGCCTGCAGGGCATGGTCAGGGGTGTAGGGTAGACCCCTGTGGTGTGGGCTGCCTGCAGGGCATGGTCAGGGGTGTAGGGTAGTCCCCTGTGGTGTGGGAGGCCTGCAAGTCATGGGTAGGGGGAAAGGGCACACCCGGGATGGGCCACAATGCCGAATCGCGTGTAAAACTCCCTGCCTAGCCACAAAATACACATACCCCACTCTCGCCAAGCCTATCGTCTGTGAAACTTCCGTGCACCCCTGAAATACATGTACCCCGCTCTCACCAGGACTATTGCGTGTGAAACTTCCTGCGCACCCCTGAAATACACGTACCCCACTCACTCAAGCCCTATCGCGTGTGAAAATTCCTGCTCACCCCTGAAATACACGTACCCGGCTTGCCCAAGGCCTATCGCATGTGAAAATCCCTGCACACCTCTGAAAATACACGTACCCCGCTCGCCCAAGGCCTATCGCGTGTGAAAATCCCCACGCACCCCCGAAATACACGTACCCCGCTCGCCTAAGGCCTATCGTGTGTGAAAATCCCCACGCATCCACGAAATACACGTATCCCGCTTGCGCCAGGCCTATCGCGTGTAAAACTTCCCATGCACCCCCGAAATACACGTACCCCGCTCTCGCCAGGACTATCCCGTGTGAAACTTCCTGCGCACCCCCAAAATACACGTACCCCGCTCTCGCCTGGACTATCGCGTGGGAAACTTCCCGGGCACCCTGGAAATACACGTATCCCGCTCGCGCCAGGCTTATCACGTGTGAAACTTCCCACACACCCCCGGAATACACGCAGGCAACCCATCCACCCTGGGCATGCCCCACAGGCAGCCCACTCACCCTCCCCATGCCCCACAGGCAGGCCATCCACCCTGGGCATGCCCCACAGGCAGCCCACACGACAGGGGGTACTTTTTCTATGCAATTTACCTGGCACGAGCAGGGCACGCGTATTCTGAGGGGTGCGTGAGTACATTTTCACGTGTTTTGGCTGCCGTGAGCGGGGCATGCGTAGTATTTTCACACGATTACAGTGTAGCGGCCCTGTAAGCTGGTCCAGGGTTACCGTGGCCCTTTGCGCCGCATTGGGGATTTCAATGGCTTTTCCTTGCGCAAGGGGAGTTCTTAGGGGCGTAACTGGCACTGCGGGATGTTCGCTGCGCCAGCGCTCAAAATGGCTTGGGAATGAATACGCGGTGCGCCAGAATGCTGTTTAGCGCACACTGCTGACGCACGCTGGTGCACGCTCCCTCTTTGCGCTGCTTGCGTGCACTCCCTCTGCGCTGAAATCTATGAAATACCCCCTAAATCTAATGGTATAGAATTAAAACAGTTCTTTGTTCTGTAATACTAACATTCTAAGGGCTGAGTTATGTTATTCGTGCATCGAAAAACAGGGATTTGTGTGCTATTCTGCCTGTTAATCCCTGTTTAATGAATGGGGATTTGTGGGCAGAATGGTGTACAAATCTCTGTTTTTTGGCGCACAAATTCAATGAATCAACTGCACAGTGAGTTTAAGTAACAGTAAGAATATTATGGTAGTATTGTACTTACTTTTTTTGTTTGGAACGAGCAGGTTTCTTCTGAGTTGCTGTTTGTACTTCAGATGTTGCTGCTTTTCAGGAGAGTAGTCTTCACTGCAATTGTAAAAGAAAGAAGTTAGTAATTTTGTGTGTTTATAGCACTGATGTTAATTTAGACATTTATTTTTATGTTTTTGTAGTAGTATTCTTTTTTGATAAGAGAACATAGTGTGTGACTGCAGTTTCCTTTGACTATGTGCAGGCTTTATATTTTACTTACAATATGTTAGTTCAATATGCTTTTCAAATGAGTATAATAATAAGTGTATGAAACTCACTTGGTTTTTTAAGGCTGTGTTATTGAATGTTATGAGATAGGAGAGATAATGATATACTTATTTTGCAATTTTTATAAGCTAATTGGCAGAAATTGTATAGAGAAGCATGGAATGTATGCATTTGTGAAGGTATGGGTAATAAAGTAGAAGAGTTTGATTCAAAGGCAGTGGTGTTATTTCAGCTGCAAGCTTTTCAATGATACTGTCTATCTGTGCGAGTGTATGAAGATGCATAATCTTATCTTGACTGTGTGTAATTTTATAATACACTACAAAGTGTTTTTCTATAATTATACTGTTATTTCTCCCATCTTTTAATATTGTAATGTTTTAGATAGCTGTGTGTGTAAAAAAATAAATAGATAGCAGACAGGTTTGGAAGTGAGAGTTGATTATAGCAGATGGGAAAAATGACAGTAAGTTTTTTATAGGTTATACAGGTTAAGTGGCAGTTACTCTGTTTATATGCATTCATAAGAGTTGTTCATGTAGTGTGCAGAAAATATGCATACCTGTAGTTTGTATTCTTACATGTGGATATGCCTGTAGCTGCAAGTAGAAATCTTGGAGACTTGTACAGTAGTTTTTGTAGTATGTGCTTTCCAATGATATGAGACTTGTACTGAGAGTGATCAACAGTACATTTGAAGTGCTGAACTCTGATGATGGAGTTAGATGTAGAGGTCCTGGATGTGATTGGTGGATGGTTCTGTGACTGCTTAGCTGTATCCAATGAGGGAATAGCACAGAGAGTGAAGTGGAAAGGGTAGAAGGGCTGTCCAAGAGTTACGCGGTCTGCGGACACCTCGGCTGTCCACGGACTGGGCGTGCCACATCCGGGGGTTTCCTGCAAATCCAGCATGGAAAGGGGACTGTAGGGATCAGCCAATCAGATGTTGAGGTTGTGGATTTGTGTTGAAAGAGACTGTGTGTAGTGAAGATGGCAGAAGTGGAGAAAGTCAGGGTGTTGGTGCTCAGGGATAAGTTTGTGCATGGTTCACAGCAGTATGATCAATGTAGGTATGTGGCAAACAATTTTGATGTTAAAGGAGTGGAGGTTTTGTGGTTTTGAAGTGCCTGATTGCAATGTACAGGGAATCGTACAAGTTTGTGAAGATGTGGGCAGGATGAACAGTCTCCATGTGTTAGTTTTGCACTATGGTGCTTTCCATTTGGGCTATGTCAATTGGCAGATTTGGAACACTTTGTTCAAGCAGTAATGAACATCCTTCCAAATGCCAAACTTATTTTTTCTGGATTAGTACCTAGTGCAATATGGGACAATAGTTCTGTTGTTTGTCCTCAGCAAAACATTTCTAGGTGTGCAATCAACCAAGGCATGTGTGCTTTCATGCTTAGAGTTGGTATGTCCTTCTGTAATAATGAAAATATTTATTCCAGCAATGCTGTTTATTTTAAAGAAGATGGCATTTCTTTATCTTTTATGGGAAATGCCATGCTGTTCTGGAATGTAAGGGTTGCTTTGGAGAAGGATATGTGAAGATTTTAGGAGTAAAGTAAGAAAAAAAAGAAATACAAAATAAGAGGTGTCTGTCAAGCAACTGCAAAAAAAAAACACAGTTCTTTTCAGAGCCAGCCTCAAAGGGGAAATGGGGCACACTATTTAAATTTAAATACACCACACTCAGATTTTTCGATATGTCTGCGGACATGGCGGTAGTCCACGGACATCGCATGTTACATACAGGGATTTTGAGGTGGAGAGGCATGCAAATGAGAATGAGAAAAGCAAGGGATTGGTCAGTAAAGTTTACTGGGTGTGTTGTGTAAGGAGAGAGTTTGTCAGAAAGTCTTTTTTCTTAGAGAAGAACAGATAGCTATGACTGTGTGTTTCAGAAAACAGATTATATGGATTCTGGGAGACTCATGGATACATTGGTTGGAGGTGCATGCAGAATCCTGTGGAGTAGCTTCAGATCTTGGATTCCCTCATGTGGAAGTGCACTGGCATGGAGTGCGTGGAATGAAGTGGCTGGACTTGCTACCTCTCTGTGCTAGTTTGCAGACAGAGCATCATCCAGACATAATTATAATTCATTGTGGAGGGAACAGTTTAGGACATGTGTCTGGAATTTCTTTGCAATTTGCAATGAAAGAAGGACTTGGGAAGGTCATGGACATGTTTCCAAATTCCCAAGTAATTTTTTCTCGTATTGCACAGAGACAAATGTGGCTGCGTTCTTCTTCATTTGGTCCACAAATGGAGAAAGCGAGGTGCAATGTAAATAAGGATGTTTGTGCCTTTCTAAGAGATGTTGGCATGTCCTCTTTTCACAATGAAAATATTATGTTTCGTAGCAGATACATTTTTCATAGAGATGGAGTTCATCTTACTGATGCTGGCAATCACATTTTTCTGACAAATGTACAAAATGCATTACAACCTTTTTTGGAATTACAGCCATCCATTTTGCAGTAGGTGTTGACCATTTGAAGTTTTTCGAACACAAAAAAAACACCACCAAACGGCTCTTTTCAGAGCCACCACTTCCTCCCAGAGAAAAGTGCAATGGTTATGATAGGGCAGCACCCCAACATTTTAGATGTCCGCAAACTGTCTGCGGACTTCTAAAAAATGCACAGAGCCCTGCCCTATTTATTTATCACTTCTATTTTTAGACTGTGAAAGGCGGCTCTGAAAAGAGCCTTATTTCTATGGGGATTTTTGTTGTTTTATATGTTTTTTGTTTTTTTACACACAACACACTAGGAGAGGAGGGGAAAGGAGGGTAAGGAAGGGACACCAACCACAGGGATAAAAAAGGGCAGGTGTAGAGAGGAAGATGTAGGGTGGGCCTTATTTAGGTAGTGGGCAGACCTTCTCATGCTCCTTGACCATAGTCTCGAAAGCACTCCGAAGACTCTCCCCCCAGCAGAGTACTGCATTGCGATTAATACACAATATTGTGAACCTTGAAAGGTAAGGGTCAACAGCATCGTGAATGGCCTGTGAGGCAGCTGGAGGGATTTGCTGTCCCACAGGAGTGTCTCTTGTGGTGACAGGAGCGGAAATGGAGGATTTGGTAGAGGAACTCATCCTACTACGTTGATCACAAGGTACAACCTTGCGAACGGCCCCACCGTGGAACGACCTTAGGTGTCGCTTCATAGATGTCGTACCAAAGCTGTACGAACCAGGCCTCCCACGACTCAGCACCATGTGGCACTGATTGCAGGTGGCCTTGTTCGGACGTGCTTTTGGCACTCGACCCTGAATGGTAAACAGCCACCACACCCAAGACTCACGGCGAGTGCTGGTAATAGGGACTTCTACTACCTCATCCTCTTCATCCTCTTCATCCTCCTCTACATCCTCACGCCTGTTCCCCTCTTCAGGCCCTTGGGGAGGTGGTGGTGGGAGAGGGGGTGGGGGTGGTGCTGAGGCAGATCTAGCACCAGCTGGAGCAGCAAGCATAGATGCCATCAGGACTGATGGAAAGCAGCAAGAGCAGCAAAATCAGGAAGATTAGCAGCCAAAGTAGACAATGCTCTGTCAGATAGCCAGAAGCACAATGAGGATGAGTTCTGGGTTCTGGCCTTTTATAGGGGTGCAGGTGCGTGGACAGGTCGAACACCCCAAAAAGGCTCATAAAGTTCCAAAAAGTATGTAGAAAGTCAGGGTCATTGTCTGGGACATGTGCAATGGTGAATATTTACTGTAAAATACTTTGAATTGCCCAAAAAAGTACTTTTAAAATGTTCACAGTCCCGAACAGTGTCCTCAATTCAGGACACAAGCTCAGCGTGGTTGCGGTCACATAATGACGTCGTGAACATGTCTGCGAAGGGAACCGGTGTCAGCAGGACATCAAATGCACATGAATGGTCTTGCGCATGCGCACGGGTGTTCTACAGACACTGTTCGGGTCCTCAAACTAATTAAAAGTGCGACACAAGTAATACAGACAGTTACAGACAGGCGCGATGTTTGTAGGACTTATGGGTGTGGAGCGCATGTGCGTAGATGTTCTACAGACAGTATGGACGGGCAAAGTGTCCTAAGAACACCTCCATTTTGGGTTAATTGCAAACTTTTCAGACACCCAATGTGTTCTAAGAACAATTCCATGTTGCTTGCGGACAGTACGGACAGATATAGTGTCCTTAGGACATCTCCATTTTGGTTAATTGCGGACATTTCGGACACCGAGAGTGTTCTAAGAACAGTTCTATCTTGCTTGCGGACAGTGCGGACAGGTATAGTGTCCTTAGGACACCCCCCCTTTTGGTTAATTGCGGTCATTCCGGACACCTAGTGTGTTCTAAGAACAGTTTCATCTTGCCTGCGGACAGTACTGACAGGTATAGTGTCCTCAGGACACCCCCATTTTGGTTAATTACGGACATACCGGACACCCGCACTGTCCGCTGACATGTTAACTGCCTTTTTAAAGAAAATAAGACACAAAGGACTGAATTAAAACATACATGATTTTTTTTTATATACTGATATAAAATTTATGAAAGAGACAGGGAAGCAGAAACTGACACAAACACAGGGGAATTAAGGGTTTGGAGAGGATGGATTGGAGGGGATGAAGGGATGGATGTCTCATCAAAACGTTTTTCTTGGTGATGAGGGTTTGGGGATAGTTGACTGGGACATGGAGAGGGGGAACAGGTGCATGTGGGACAATGATATTTATTTTTTTCTTTTATGTGGTCCTCCGCAAAGTGTTTCAAAAGATTGACATTTTCCATAAGCATGTCCATTTTTTGTTCCATGCGCTGCAGAGTGTTTTCTAATGTCTCTTTTGGTGTATTATTTTCAATGTTTGTATGGTCTGTTAAAAAATATATATGTTAAGTAAATGGTTATTATATATATAAAGTAATGGTTATTAATTTCTTTTATATAGAGAAGTGTCTACCATTAGTATCACTGTCTTCAGACATTTCCTCACGTGGGAAATTTTCCTCAAGCCATTCCAAAGTACTGGACATTTCTGTGTAAAAAAAAATATATTTCTTTTAGTGTACCAAATACAGAAAGCTTACAAATATATAAGAAAAATAAAGTTTACTTACTAGTTTCTGGTAAATTGTGTTCTTAGTGTTTTGAAGGTCTGCTGTTGCTCTTAGCTTTGCACTTTCTGTCACGTAATTATGTTGGAGGCATATCTTTTTTGTTGTGGTATATTCCAATTTAGTACATATGTTATTTAAATGGATGGTTGATGTGTTACATATATAGGTTCCATTTTTATTTATTATTACATATAATGTGTTTATGTGCTGCTTTTTGAACTTTCTCAGTGTTTATATAGCATGATAGAACAATCTAAGATACCCCCTGAGTTGTTGGGTAGTGTTGATGTTGTCTCCGTCCGTCCGCGGACTTTGGCGCGGTCTGCGGACATCAACATCCCTAGCAGGGGGTTCAGCATGTTATATGTAAATAAAGTAAGGGAATCCTAGTAAACATCTATCAAATTCACACTATGTATATGTGTATTCAGGAAAAAAAAACTTTGATAAAGGGACATTATGGTTAAGTTGCGTTACTAAAAACCTATGAAATTCAGTAAAAAAACTTTGTTAAAGGGACGTTATGGTAAGTTGCGCTACTAAAAACCTATGAAATTCAGTAAAAAAACGTTGTTAAAGGGACGTTATGGTTCCAAGTAAAACCGAAAAACCCCTGAAATTCACCAGTTATGGTAAGCTATGCAACCAAAACTCGCGCCACCACCGTGCATTGCTAAGACTAACACTCAGGACATCAAAGATGACATCACAAATGTCATTGATTACATCACGGATGACATCACATGTGTATTTACTTTTTATAAAAACTCTGTACAAGGGATTCTTATTATAACGTTGACAGAAAAAATGTTAAGGATCATTGGAATAGATATTGTTTGTGCCCTCCCCGTCTTTCCCATGCAAAAGATTCAAACCGACACACTCCAGACGAGGAATGAGGCAAAGAGAGCAGGCTGCGAGAGATCAAGGCAAGGTTTATATAGTAAATGGCATTCAAAGATCTCTGTTGCCTCTGAGAGTGCTCTGACCAGAATTAAGGTTACAATACATTTTAAAGGACAAATGACGCAACTAACATAGGGTACTACATTGGTCCCGGATTGGACAGTCCATATGGTGCCCATGGTGTGGGCGGCATCTCTTCCTCCGGGTTGGCTGCTTGGTTGGCGGGAGGATGGACGTCAGGCATCTGTGCTCCGAATGGGTGAAGGTCAGGTCGCTGTGAAGTGGGGTGGCCACTGGCTAAGCTAACATAATATATTCTCAAAATGCATGCACTAAATAATGATCGTTCGAAGACTTTGAACAACTCATCATGTCTCTATAAACTTCACACATGTATCTATACTATTAATAACATCGGATTATAAAGGCCTTAGGTTAAGGGTCTTGACCACCATAATAACACTGGTTGAAGTGAGGGTCTGTGTTCATAAGAATCTTTGGTATGTTGACATTTGTTAGTGGTTGAGAACGATATACTGCAGCAGGGGTCTAATGTTAGTTGGGTATCTGTTGGGTGGGCATCATGGCATGGTCAGCGGTCTGGCACATAAAAGGAATACCTTGCAGGGGCACAGGGTCCCAATGGCAGTAAGTTTCCACTGGCAAGGGTGCGGAGGCCAGGGCACATTTGTAGAGATGAACGAGCTATGTGCTTAGCTCATGTTGGTTCACATGCACGACAGTGATCTCAGAGGAAGAGTGATGTGTTACATTTATTATTTGTTGCAAGTACCTCCGACTTCAGCGTGAGAATGGAGCCGCAGAGTTTTCCAGTCAGAGTGGGAAAGATGGTGGGGGCCATGTGCCCTGTGCGTCTGGCCGTTGCGAGAAAGGGAAGAGAAGCATTTGTACTATCGCAGTGAGGCCTAGTCACCAAGATGGAGTCGAAAGGGGGTACAAAAATGGATGCCCTGTGTCCTGCTTGGTGGTCCCATCTACGCGAATGTTAACCAAAGTCGACATCACATAAGGGCAAGGGGCGAATCCACCACTGGAGGCACTTGGTCCGAGTTTTGTACTAAGAAGTAAAGGATGCGAGGGGCCTGCTGGCCCCTTGCACCCACACATTGCCCCCTTTCGTTAAATCTAAAGTAACGAATTATGAGCCTTGTTTTCTTTCATTCTCCCTTCGGTAATACTCAGCTTCACCAACTGCTTCTTCTCAGGCTGGGGTATATTTTAATGGCATCCATGCTCTGCATACACTTCTCAAGCTATGCCCTCTTCTTGCATATTCGTCTGGGGTGCATGTTAGGTAGATCCCACCATCCACATCCAGGTCTACCCATAATTCTTTATACCATTGTAGTTCCCTTGGTTCCTTAATTGTGGTGTGGTATAAATTATCAACCCTGTCCCCATATTGCCTGTAGATGGCAGTCATCCTGTATTTTGGAGTGTTATGTTCCCCTGTTTGCATTTGTGCATCTATCATAGTTGCTACAGTTCTCGGTCGGCCCATTGTTACCATCATCATATTTGATGTAGGCATACTTTTTGCACAACACCGGAGGCCTAATTGGCACACGCAGAAGAATAGCAGCATAAAGATGATGACGGGAACGAGTATTTTCATCATCACATTTACCCACGATGGTATCCAGCTGAACAGGTTGTCAAACCATGTACTTTCTTCTACTCCGCCCTCTGTTCTCATTCTCTCTCCTAAGTTCTGAACTGCTGTTATCACATGCAAGAGTGTTCCATTATCTGCATCTTCAGATGGCACGAATGTGCAACACGCCCCCCCGTTTTTTTGGCAAACACCACTGTCCATCGCCATGAGGAGGTCTAGAACATATCGGTTTTGCATTGTCATTAGGCGCAAGGCACGGAGCTCTATTTGTATTACATTGAATTCTTCTTCAGTGTCGTTGGCCAGTTGGATTAGCTTCCAGTGCAGTATTTGAAACCATTTGGCATTTGCTCGCGCTTGGAGCCCTGGCGCTAGGAGCGATGCAAAAAATGTCTCTGCGGATGTGAACAGTTTGTATTTTTGTGGGATCTCAGCAAGGAGTTTTGATGATTCAGAAGAAATATAGTTGGATGATCGTTTACTTCGTGATAATTTTGTTTTTAACTCGTGTTCTGACAACAGTTTGTAAACTGGAGGTTCTGTTTTAACTTGTTGGGGCGCTGTTGATGGGTCAGCCGATTGCCCTGCTGCCGATTTGCCAGCCGATTCTCCTGCTGCCCATTTGCCAGCCAATTCTTCTGCTGCCAATTTGCCATCTGATTCTCCTGCTGCTCCTTGGATATGGCTTTCAGGTATTACCATCAGGGCCGTATGGAGGGTGGCTAAGGCACAATTACCTTTCCAGGATGCAGGTAGGCTTGTTTGCCGCAAATCCAGTACATGTCCATGAGTGCTGCACTGCCTTTCTTCATATCAGATATTATTACTGTCTTGTTGCATTTCCTTGCCTCCCCCATGTTCACTTTCCCTTCTCCATGGAAGCATAGTTCGTGCGGTATTTCTTTTTGTATTTTTATAGGTTTTTCCAGTGCTGTGATCCATGTTAACTTAGTGACGTGTTGCAACCAAATAGGAGCACACACTTCCTTTATCCACTGGAAGGTGTCCTCAGGCAGTCCCCAGAGTGCTTCTGCTTTGCATTTATAGTTTCATCATGCCATGTGTTCTCTGCATACCTCGTCCCTTTTATGACAAAGAATGGCTCTTTGATGCAAATTACTCCTTGACGCCGGCTCGTTATTTGTTCTCTCATTTTCCAGCCTTTCTAACCTGACGGTGTGTGCCTGGAAGGTACTTTTTATCCTACACAGAACTAAGTGAATCAAACATTCAGCCTCCGACAAGGGCACTTCCTGTGGTACCAACATTTTGGGTGTCCCTGATGCATGCGGTATGAGTGAACAGATATAGCAGCTTTCATTTGTTGCTTGGTTTGCCGTTGCACTCATGCCTGAATACCATTTGTTAGATTGATCATGGTGGCGTGGGTCTTCTATTCCATCTAATCCCAGGTCATGATAAATGTCGTATCATTTCCTTACCGCCCCCCTTTTTTCTCTCCTTTTCCCTCCCTCCTTATAGCTTCTCACTTTTTGATAATGTATTGGGAACATTCCAGCCCAGGCAGTATCATTGCTGTTGAATATGGCATGTGTATGCTCGTTAGTAGCAGCAGCGTAATATGAGGTAGGTTTTACGGTTGTCTGCGCATGCATACTTGTGTTGGCTAAGTTACTCCGCCAATAATAGTCGCCATCATATTCATTTGGTTCATAATCATTACTCATATTTATGCCAGGATGTGACATGGAGACAATTGTTGGATCAGCAGAGGCGTGCTCTGAAGTTTGTGTTGCATTTGTATTGTTAATACCAATGATATATGTTTCTCCCCATATTGTCTTTACTCCAGTCGATATTAGGCTTGACCCTTCTCGTATCAGCTTAGCCTCCCTCCCTCTTTTGTGCATGTCATTAACCAGAGATAAGAGAGTGTAATACCAGGCCATGAAGAACAACATCACGGAAAGCAAGACAGCAGCACATTTCAAAACACATTCAACATTGCTATACTTATTAGCCCTATTGGCATTCCTATTGCTATCTACCATTAACGTGCTCTCTGCAAGTGCACTTCGTTGGGCCATTTTGTCACCTGGAGGGACGATACAAATTCGTTAAGTGACCAGAATATGCTCATTATATACATATTTACAAATCATATTTACTCGTTGTTTTAATTTACGGTTGCTGTACTTTTTATTGCACATTTTTCTATCATCCGCTTCACTTATATCCTCTTTTTGTTACTGTGAATTTTTATAGCGGGAGGAAGATATAGCAAGGAAAAGAGAGTGAAATGAAGAAAGATAGAGAAGTAGGGCAAGGCAAATCAGAGGGCACATCATTGTCTTTGCTTCTTACAAGTTCCTCCTTCATTTGATCAGGTTCTCATTGCTTCCCAACCTCACTTGTTGTGCCACTTGCACATTCCTGTTCGCTCTGAGGGAGTGTACTATTGCGTGCCCTCCTCACATCTGCGAGGTGCACCCAATATTTCAGTCCCTTAACCTTCACTGCAGTGGGCGTACTGTAAATTACCTCATATGGGCCATGAAACCTTGGTGAATTCCATCTCCTGACGAAACTACTCACATATACCTGTGCTCCTGGCATCAGCGGCCCAGTTGGGCTGTCTGTAGCTGGCATGGTAGTATCATTTGCCACATTTTCAGTAAAAGGCGGTGCTATTTGTCACGCTATGCTGCATACTGCGCGTGTCAGCTGAGTCAAGTACTCCTTAAATTCTTCCCCCAGCACTGTGGCAGCCTGTGTGCATCTGATGCTCTCCTAATCGGGGAGAGCGGTGTGTGTATTTGCCTCCCAGTCACAATTTCATGGGGGCTCAAATGGTGGTCATTGCATGGTTGCGTTCTGAGTTGGAACAGTGCTAGGGGTAAACAATACACCTAGTTTTTCTTCAGTGTATTACACAATTTCGATAGTTTACTCTTGAGCAGGCCGTTGATCTTTTCCACCACCCCATTAGCCATTGGATGATAAATGGAACACAGTTTGTGCTTCACCCCTACGAGTGATGTTACTTCTTTGAAGAGGTCATTCACAAAGTGCGTGCCATTGTCTGATCGTATCACATCACATATTCCCCACCGGGAAAACACTTCTCTCACCAGAACCTTTGCCACACACTTCGCGTCTGGGTGGTGGCATGGACCCGCCTCCACCCACCTCGAGAAAGGGCATACTACCACAATTAGATATCTCGCCCCGTTACATCTCTCTCCCATGTCTGCATAATCTATGTGGAGCTCCCTGAAGGGCCCTGACGGCCGCGGCAGAGTACCTCGCAATGTCCTCAATGTCATCCCTGAATTGTATGTTTGACATGTTGTACAATCTATGATACATTTGGACAAATGTTCCTGTAGGTTGGGGATAAACCAATGTTCCTGGATGTCTGCGGCAATGTGTTGTTTCGCTACATGGGCTGGAAAGTGCAGCTGTTTGAATGCTACTTCTAGGAATTCTATTGGCATCACTACCTTCCCCGTTGTCTCCTGCCTCCAAATGACGTCTGTAGCTGATTGTTTACATCCTCGCTTGCTCCATAATTCTTGTTCCTCCAGTGGTGCTCTCCTCTGTAGCTCTATTAGCTGTGTTATGGGCGTGTTACTATAGGCTTCTTCTAGTGGTTCTGCGGTGATGGCTTTCGTAACGCACTCAGTCGCTGGTGTTATATTGAAAAACGAAGCTTCCTTCGCTGCTGCGTCGGCTTCCGCGTTTCCCAATGAGATTGCATCTGTGTTGTTGGTATGGGCTTGGCATTTCACCACTGCCACTACCGATGGCTCTGCCAACGCCTCTATTAATTCATTCAATAATGTGGCGTGCTGTACTGGTGATCCATCTGCTCTTCTGAACCCTCTTCTACGCCAGCGTGATAGTCCTGAATGGACAGTGGTAGTTGCATATGCCGAATCTGAATATATAGTAACTGTGCATCCTTTGGCTGTACGTAATTCTTCAATTAATGCCGTTAGTTCAGCCGCTTGTGTGGAGTAATGGGACGGGAGACGCTTTTGGACAATTGTTTCATAGCTATCTTCCTCCATTCGTACTACTGCCATCCCTACATGCTTCTCTCCTGTTTCTGAGGTTACTGATGCTGAACCATCTATGAAGTACATTTCCCCTTCCTTCAGGGCGTTTTCACTCGCCTTGGGAATATCATCACCCTCCCCCTCATAGGTTGCACAGTCGTGTTCCTGCATATCCTGCATAGTACACGGTTCTGTAATGAATGTTGCCGGGTTTACTGTTTTGCATCTGACAACAGAGTAAGTTCCCTATTAGGGAACTCCCGTCCCCTGCACACTATCTGGGGCTTATGGAGCCAAAGTATTCAAAGAGTATCTAATATAGGTATTTGGTATAGTTTTTGGTTAGACTTAAACCAAACATTAATTGAAGCAAGTGTTTTTTTTTTTTGCCTAGCATAGTTAAAACATAGAGACAGTTATATAATAGATATTCACTTAAGTACAAAAGACAACTTGTGACTTGATCTTTAGTTCAGGATTTATTGGTCCAAACAGGATTGCCCAACGCGTTTCAAGAGTTATTCTTTTCTTCAAGGGGCTATATGCAATTCAAAACTTTAAATCTATTAAAAAAAGTTAATCAATGTTCTAGATTAGTTGAATAATTGATATTAATAATTTACATTCAATTGCAATATTCATTTTTACAAGAAGATATTCATTAGATAATAGAAGACCTGTTATTTTATTCCAGTATAAGCATTTATTATCGTGTAACAGTGATCCCACTGTCGCATATGTTCACAATTTTGGCAATTGCACCATACAAAACCAAAAGAGGTATCCATAATTCTTGTGGAAAAAACTTAGTTCATTGAAACCAATTGGTTATTTAGCTAATATTAAAGTAACAGAAAGAAAAAGCACTAGTTAATCGCCATTTTCAGAAAGAAGGACATAGAGTAATTGCTAATTACATATTTTATTATTTCAGCACGAAATCTCAAGGTGGTAAAGAATAGTGGTTGTCTTACCCTGTTTTTATGTTTTAAACATTAGAATAAGTAGGATGATCCATGATTATGGGTCTGTAAAATATTTCACAACGACAGTTTCAACAGGAGTCTATACAATGTTTAAGCCTGTGTAAAATAAAGTAATGGACCAGTCTAAGTATATTGGTATATTGATATGATTAAAGACACGAACAATCTAAACTGAGATGTTCCCTAATGGGGATACATAATAGTCTTACTTAATGGAGTTCAATCTCTAGAGATGTGGGAAAGATGGTCGTGCTCGAGGTCTGTAGGCTTACTGCTACGTTACAGTAGTATCCACGGATTCTCCATTAGGAGGAGAGAAATGCTGGTGTGGCTTTTTCTTTAATCTGGGGAATCGAAGAAACCCAGTTTAGGATCTAAAAGATTCTCTTAAGATAAAAAAAGTTCTGGCTGAGGGCCGTTGTCAGCATACTTACAGGTTTCTGACTGTATGACTCGACTGGAAAGAAGTACCGTCCGGCTCCGTACGCTGGGAAATACAGAGTGTGAGACTAGGTTACAAGATGGCCGTATTTGTGGATAATGTAGACATGACGTCATCACGCGGCGTGCGTGCATGACGTCACGAATGTAAACAAGGAGACGGGTGCGTGAAGTTGAGAAAGGATTCAATCGAAATAACATATTAGATTAATATCTTAGTGCCGTGGTGTAACTTGTAGATGCGATCGGATACAACCCTATGGTGTATATCAAAATAAGGGGTCTATAGTAGATGAACATTAAAAACAAAGGTAAAAAATAAAGGTAAAAAAATGGCGGACATGGTCTGCTGAGATACAACACTTAGATGAAGAGGACCAACTCTTAGATGTGAAGAAGTTAGTTATAGTAACCTTGTCTTGAGGAGAGGAGAGCTACATAGCGATGCAAAAAACTCGAACAGAATTTATTGGGAAATGTGGGAGCAACATATAGAGTACATATGTAAATTGAACAGATATTAAAGCTTTCATCAGATGTTTTCAAATACGATACTTAAAGATGTGGTCCACTTGGAGTATGATGGTAAAAGTACCAACACTACCCCAAGGACTATACTGTGATATTTTTGAAGAGAAGAAGGGGTATGGTCCTCTTAGCGAGTAATGGTAGACAGGTTAGGTAAAAAACAAAGTGCAAAATTGACACATATTTGTAATTATACTGCTGCCTCATTCAGAGTTAACAATCTCTTTGTTTTGACATGAAAAAGCGTCTGGTTAAATCTTTGTTGTAACTAGAACCGGTGCAATTCTTATACATTTCTTTTGATGCTTTTATACATTTTTAGGTAGCGTCTTGTAATTATTCAGCTGCTTGCATCTGACCACATGCACGTTGGGGCTTGAAATTATTATCTCATATGCGGTTGCTCTCTGTGTTGTCAGTGTTGATTTTGACGGCTCAAGAATCGCAAATAATGAATGTTCTGCATACAACGTCACTGAACATCCCATTACAATTGTGGCACTTTTTTCAATGGTGAAGGCGGCAGCTGTGAGGGCCTGTTCGCACGCGAAGTGACCTTGCATCACTGCATCCAGTGTTCCGCTGTAGTAGGCCAATGGCTTGTGGCCTAATGATGTTTTCTGTGTCAACACTGCAGTCATCAATGTTCCATTGCAGTGTGAGAACAAGAAAAATTCCCTCTCATAATCTGGGTTCGCGCGGACTGGGGCCTCTGCGATAAGGTCTTTCAGTCTGAAGTACTGAGCCATCATGTAATGTGTCCATTTTATTGGGGCTTTACTTTTTTACGCTTCTTTTAATGCTTGCAATAATGGGCGTGTGTATGCTGCATAATCAAGGATCCATGCTCGGCAATAGTTGCATATGCCGAGAAATTTTTGCATGTCCTTCACTGTTTTTGGTATTATTATGTTACATATGGCAGCTGCCCTGTCAGGGAGTATTCGTTTTCCATCTTCCGATATCAACTGTCCGAGGTATACAACTTCGTCAAGGCAGTATTGTAGTTTTCCTTTATCGACCTTGTATCCTTTGGTGGCTAACACGTTTAACAGTGTTATAGAGTCTTCTCTGCACTTTTCTTCTGTTTTGCTACAGACGAGTAAATCGTCTACGTATTGTATAATGGTGCTCTCTACATCTATATTTCCAATGTCTTCACGTAATGCTCTGTTAAACTTGGGCTTTCGCAATATCCCTGTGGGAGCCTGCGATGTTCATATCTGTTATTTCCCAGTGTGAAGGCTGTGGGGTACTGCGATCCTTGGTCAAGTGGTATGGAGAAGAATGCATTCTTCAAGTCCACTACAGTAAAACATGTAGATTCTTTGGGTATGCTGCACAGTATTGATGCCGGGTTAGGCACTAGTGGGAACTCTTTTTGAATGTCGTCATTGAGTGGGCGGAGATCTTGGATCATCCTCCACGCCCCTCCTTTTGCTTTTTTAATCGGAAAGATGGCTGTGTTACACAGGGAATTTGATGGCACTATTATACCTTGGTTCAGGAGTGCAGTTATTGTCTCCCTAATCCCTTCCTCTGCCTCTCTGGATATTGGGTATTGTTCCACTCTTGGCGGTATGGCACCTGGTTTGAGTTTTATCATTATTGGTGTTACTTCATATAATAACCCTACATCATGGGGGCCTGTGGTCCAAATTTCTGGTGCTACTTTTGCCATGTCTTCCTCAAATATTGCTGGTGGGGCATTAACACTGGCCATAAGTGGGTTGTGTACCTCTCTGTACTGGATCATGATGTCACACAGTATGCTTATTTCCATTATTATCTCTCCATCATCTTCGTTATCAGTGAATAGTTCTTTATCAGTTAGATCTTTTAGCATTATGTTTGGATCTATGCATAACACAGTTCTCCACTCGCATCCATGCGTGTCCAGGCCTATGACCACAATATGTTTGCTCGATACCTGAACTGCCTCGATGTCTATGGACATTATAGTGCCTGGCACGACATCCGTATCTGCAATTCGGCAGAATATAAAGTTTGATGGTGTCCTCCATTCTTTTCTCATTATCTCAGGTACTACTCGGGCTAACACCTTGATGCCATAGATAAACATGTCTATGTCAATGGGTATCCCTCACACCACAACCTCATTCGTCATTGTACTAATCATTAACATTGCTCGCACTGGGCATATTCCTGGGGTGGAACATAATATTCCCCGCTCGGTAAATTAAATGGTCATGTTCAACTTACTCAGCAAATCTCTACCTAGGAAGTTGATTGGCGCGTCTTCATGGTACAGTAAGGGTGTGCGCCCTGTTTTTCCCCCCACAGTTATATCAAGATCTTTGGTGTAAGGAACTTTTAAAATAGCCCCAGAGAACCCCTGCATTTCCAAAATCTGGCCTGAGAGCGGAAAACGCCCTTCTATAAGACAAGATTTTTCCGCTCCTGAGTCTACCATAAAGATAAACTGCTTATTTCCTATCTCTGCCCCCACTAGTGCTTCATCTTCTGCACGTAGGTTGGTGGATAGGACTGGACACGCAAGTGCTGTCTGTGGGCTGTCCTAATCTGCCTACCTTTCTTGTCCTGGCACTGAGAAAACATAATCTCCAACTATTGTTGTGCCGCGGAACGGTGCGGGTGCACCATGTGCAGATGTCGCGAAAATGTTGCTGCCGACATTTCCTACAGTGTTTTTTCTTGCCATGGCCTGTGATGCGCTGTGATGTGGTTGTGAGAGTGGTTGTCTTTGCTGCATTTGGGGTTAATTATAACACTAGTCCTGTGGTCTTCCCCCTCCCATTGGTAATCCATAGGGGCTACCTGGGTGTGGGCATCCCCATACCTGGTCATTGTCCACGGGTGGTTGCCCTTGTAAATACCCTGAGGGGCGCATCCTGCATTCTCTTGAATAGTGTCCCAATCTCCCACAGTTCCAAAATGACCCTTGCTGTCCTCCTCTCATTCCTTGGCCACCGAATCCTCTATTTCCCATGCCTCCGAACCCCCCTCTCTGGCCATGGTACGCACCTCGTCCTCTTGCCGGCCTTTCTTGCCACTGTGGTCCTCTGTGTTGCTCCTCTCCGTTCCAAGGTCCTTGCTCTCCTACTGCCCACAGTGCTGCTATTCCGACTGGCCTGCCTCCCACACTCTCATCCCCCTCATTCTCCCTATCTGTTGTTACACTGGCGTTTATGGCGTCGACCTTCTCTAATTTATTCTGTACCAGTTTCGCTTTGTCCGCCAGCCTTTTTTGTGCTATCTCCTTTTCTCTCTCTTTGATCCTCTTACAGCGGTGCACAATTATGCTCTGAATTTCAGGCCAACCATTGGCTTCTATCCCAGCTATCTTGTCCAAGGCCTTCTGTACCTCCTTCGGGAGCCCTTTCTTGATTATAAAATAGAACAAGACGGTGGATTGGTTCCACACCGTATCAGTTTCGCTTCTCCATAAGTCTTGGACCCACAGTATGAATTGCGTAGGATCCTCGTTCTCCCCCATTGCACATTGCATTACTAAATGTAAGTCTGGAATATCTGGAATTGTGCGCCGCAATGCGTCCCATACTTGTGCTCGAACATTGTTGAAGGGTGATCCATCGTGGTGGTCACAATTCATTGTTACTCCTGGGAACCCCGCCTTCTCCCACACATCGTCTGCCTGATCACCAACGGCTGACACTAGCAAACTTTTTACATCACCTATCGCTAACGGTACTCCTGCTGTGTTCTTTTCAAATGCATGTATCCATTTCCCTGCCCCTCCCGCAAGTGGGGGGAGGAGTTTCAACAGGTTGTCCTTGTCCATCTGGGCCCATGGGATATAGTGTGGCCTACCTGCTCCCTTGTGTATCAGCGGCATCTGCAACTTATGCTTCTTTCCTGTCTTACTTACCGTCCCTTTCTTTGCCTTACTCAACAGCATATTCCCTACTCGCTGCCTTAATCTACCCTGCCATCTTGGGGGTGATTGTTCATTAAAGTCATCGAAATTATGTGGCAGTGGGGATCCCACAGCTGCTACTCCTTCTTCATATTCTTCTAGATCACTCCACACTTCTTCAATTTCCTCTTCTTGCCCACCATTCTCCTCTTGTCCTTCCCCTCCCTGGCTTTCTGGGGTGGCTGGGCGTATTATTCCTACTGGTTTGTCATTCAGATGGAACAGGAATTCTCCCGATCGCCATCCTTTTTCTCACCCTTGTGATGTGGGTGTTCCCTGAGACAATATGGACTGCGCTGGTCCTGGTGTCGCTGGTGCTGATTCCCCTGTTACACTTAGTGGGGGTCTGAGATCTGCTATGGACAATGGTGGTACTTCCCCTCCCCCCCGGTAGCATTTGGCCTCTCTTAGCCGTGTTATTTCCATTTGTGCATGCGCTAACTGGCGGTCTAAATCTCCGGTTAATCGCGCTAAATTTACAGGGGGCACACTTGTTGGGCCATAGAGGCCTCCTTTGTCATATGGTGGTGGCACCGTGGCTAGCGCTCTGCTTGGGGGATTGGGGTGGGGCCCGCTGGTACATACAGAGGCTCGCTGTATCCTACTTCTGGTCTTGTCATTAAGGGGTATATTTTGGTTGTATCATTCTCAACTGTGGTCGTTGTGCATTCACCCTTTGGTGTTCTGCTTACCGCTTCCTGTGTTTTCTGTTTTTTTATTGTTTTTTCTGTATTTACCTCTGCTGTATGGGTAACTTCCTCGAACATTCGCCACAGGTCCAATACTTCCCTTCTGTTTTGCAACTGTTTTCCCTTATATCTTGTCAATAAATGTGTGGATACTAAGTCTAACACTTTTTTGTCAAACGACCCTCCCTCTGACCAAATTGGTGGCACACTGTCCCCTTTTATCTGCATCACCCATGCATCTTGGTATTTCTGTATCCTTTCACTATATAGTGGGAGATGCTGGCAAATGTGAGCTAATGGTGTTACTCCCCCATTGATGATGTCTCTCCTTTCGCTTGTGTAAGCACTTGCACCTGAGCCTCCCTCTAATCTCGGGTGCAATATTTGTTCTCTTCTCTCAATGCCACACCCTTCAACCACCTTTCCCTTTATTATAGGTCAACAATATATTAAGCGTTTCTCAATTATTGACAGTTATTGTGCATTAATATTCAACGTCACCTTTGTAATCATTGCATTTCCAATTTCAACAGTTCACTTTCGCATATATAACCCCATACCGACAAATCACTTACAACATTTTGACATTCGTGACAATAATGGACAAAAAAGACATATAACACATAACATGCACTACCTGCGCGCTTTTATCTCCCTCTTGTTCCCGTTACTGAACACTTTTTACCCTCCCCCATTGCCTACTCTTCTCATTCACTCCCCACCTCTTACACCCTCTTACTCTTTCCCAAAGAATCTTGCTTACACGGAAAAATAATATTCTAAATAACTACTCTGAGTCTACTTAATATACAAGACCTCTACTATTTTCTCTTTATCTTCACTTATTAATCTGCACTGGACCAGACAATGCTATGCGGCACCGCCTTCTACCCCGTTCGGGCTAGGATACCTCTTCTCTTCTTCTTACTTCTCACAAAACCTAATGGCCATATAAAGGATAGATCAGAAAAGCCTCAGCATCACTCACACAGCCCCTACTCTTGGCTTTAACCCACTACCACTTGTTCCCCTGTTCCCTTATTTTCCCCCTTACCTTTCCTTGGGAACTTTCGCAACCGGCACTCACGTGTTCAGTCGGGTAATCTGAGGGTCACCATTCACAGTCTGACCCCAGTCAGGTCCGCACCCCAACCAAGCCGTGGGCCGCCTCGGCGAGCAGCTTTTTCAGTTGGGTATTCATCAACCGGGAACCCTTGACCCTTTCTTGTAGTGCGCACAGGCTGATCGGCCGCGGAGGTGATGGTTTTGCTGGGGGGCGTCCCGGATCTCGCCACACCGTGCGGGCCTTGAGGCACCTTTCCAAATCACGTCGCAGGGGTTCACCAAATGTTTGTGCCCTCCCCGTCTTTCTCATGCAAAAGATTAAAACTGACACACCGCACACGGGGAATGAGGCAAAGAGAGCAGGCTGCGAGAGTTCAAGGCAAGGTTTATATAAAAAATGGCATTCAAAGATCTCTGTTGCCTCTGAGAGCGCTCTGACCAGAATTAAGGTTACAATACATTTTATAGGACAAATGAGGCAACTAACATAGGGTACTACGTTGGTCCCAGATTGGACAGTCCATATGGTGCCCATGGTATGGGCGGCATCTCTTCCTCCGGGTTGGCTGCTTGGTTGGCGGGAGGATGGACGTCAGGCATCTGTGCTCCAAATGGGTGGTCAGGTCGCTGTGAAGCGGGGTGGCCACTGGCCAAGCTTACATAATATATTCTCAAAATGCATGCACTAAATAATGATTGTTCGAAGTCTTTGAACAAATCATCATGTCTCTATAAACTTCACACATGTATCTATACTATCAATAACATCGGATTATAAAGGCCTTAGGTTAAGGGTCTTGACCACCATAATAACACTGGTTGAAGTGAGGGTCTGTGTTCATAAGAATCTTTGGTATGTTGACATTTGTTAGTGGTAGACAACGATATACTGCAGCAGGGGTCTAATGTTAGTTGGGGATCTGTTGGGTGGGCATCATGGCATGGTCAGAGGTCTGGCACATAAAAGGAATACCTTGCAGGGCCACATGGTCACAATGGCAGTAAGTTTCCACTGGCTAGGGTGCGGGGACAAGGATACGTTTGTGGAGATGAACGAGCTATGTGCTTAGCTCATGATGGTTCACATGCAGGACAGTGATCTCAGAGGAAGAGTGATGTGTTACATTTATTATTTGTTGCAAGTACCTCCGGCTTCAGCGTGATAATGGAGCCGCAGAGTTTTCCAGTCAGAGTGGGAAAGATGGTGGGGGCCATGTGCCCCGTGCGTCTGGCCGTTGCGAGAAAGGGAAGAGAAGCGTTTTGTACTATCGCAGTGAGGCCTAGTCACCAAGATGGAGTCGAAAGGGGGTACAAAAATGGATCCCCTGTGTCCTGCTCGGTGGTCCCATCTATGTTAAATTTTAACCAAAGTCGACATTGCATAAGGGCAAGGGGCGAACCCATCACTGGAGGCACTTGGTCTGAGTTTTGTACTAAGAAGTAAAGGATTCGAGGGGCCTGCTGGCCCCTTGCTCCCACACAATATCTTGAGCTATGTAGTGCATTAGACAATGCATTGATATAAATAGCATTCTATTATGAAGTTCGTAAGAATATACTAAGCTACTCATGTATAAATATGAGGATTGTGTGCAGCATACATGATGGAAGTGCAATATTCATAATTTTCCCATGTGTAATAGAGAAATTATAAATGCTTTCTTATTAGAGTTTCTGTGCTGTGCAACATGTAATAAGTAGCTAATAAAACCACTGACTACATAATTTCATTACTACATACAAAACAGAATGACACAACACATACAAATATAAATATGTATAGAGAAAGTGAAGTACGCAAAAAAAGCAGCAGTAGAAGCAGAAAGTGTTCACAACCTAACTGCTTATCTTTATGCACAGAAAAGATTGCTCTGCTTCAAACCTAGTACTTCCCTATGTACAAATATCACATGATGTGACTGCACTCTAAAAAAGTAGTACAAATACAAATATGAACACATCCAGAGAAAGTACAGTAATAAAAAAACAACAGAATTAGAAAGTGTTGACAACCTTACTGATTATCTTCATACAGAGAAAGCATTGCTATCTTTTAAGTGTGTATTTTTTTATGTATATATTTCATATGCTGTGAGTGGACCCTAAGTGAATTAGTGTAAGGACACATTTGAAATATAAGTCTACAAATATAGTACTTTTTGAGTTCTTTGTTCCTAACTATTACTGTCTAAGATATATCACTAAAAGAAAAAACAGCGAGTTAGACATGTGATGTCATCAGTGATGTCATCAATGACATTTGTGATGTCATCTTTGATGTCCTGGGTGTTAGTCTTAGCAATGCACGGTGGTGGCGTGAGTTATGGTTACATATCTTAACGTAACTGGTGAATTTTAGAGTTTTTTCAGTTTTACTTGTAACCATATAAAATATATATATATATTCAGTAAAAAAACTTTGTTAAAGGGACGTCATGGTTAAGTTGCACTACTAAAAACCTATCAAATTCAGTGTGACAAATGTCATTGATGACATCACTGATGACATCACATGTTTGGCTCCTCCTTTTTTCCTTTACTGGCATATCTAGACCACATGGTTTTGTTCAGTAACAGTCAAGAACTAAAAATTGAAAAGGTGCTATATTTGTAGACTTATCCTTCAAGTATGTTCTTACAGTAATTCCCTTAGGGTCAAGTCACATCATATGAAACATATACATAGCAGAAGTCACAGGCTTGAAAGAGAGCAATCCGTTCTGTGCATGAAGATAATCATTCGGTTTATCAGCACTTTCTCATGTTTTTTTTTTATTACTGTACTTTCCCTATATATACTCATATTTATCATGTGATACAATACACATACATAGGGTAAGTACCAGCTTTGAAACAGAGCTACTACTTCTGCTTTTTTGCTTACTTCACTTTCCCTGTATATACTCATATTTGTATGTGTTGTTGTCTCTTTGTGTTTTGTCTGTAATAATGCAATTATGTATTAAGTGGGTTTTATTAGCTACTTATTACATGTTTCATAGTACGGAAAACTCTAATGAGAAAGCAGTTATCATTTCACTATTCAACATGGCAAAATTGGGAATATTGTACCTTCATCATGTATACTGCACACACTGCCTATGTTTCTGCATGAGTAGCTTATTATACTGGATAGAACTTCATAATAGAATGTTATGTATATCAATGCATTGCTTAATGTACTAAGTAGCTCATGATATTTATTCCAATGATCCTTGACACTTTTTGGTCAACATTATAAGAATCCCTTGTACAGAGTTTTTGATGTCCACAGACTGTGCGAATGTCCGCGGACGGACGCGGACAACAGCAACACTATCCAAAAACTCTGGGGTATCTTAAATTGTTATATCATGCCATATGAACACTGCACAAGTTGAAAAACCAATACACAAACACATTATATGTAGTAATAAATAAGAAGTAGAACCTATATATACATAATACATCAACCATCTATTTAATTAAAATATATACTAAAATGGAATATATCAAAACAAGAAAGATCTGCTTCTAACATAATTACCTCACAGAAACTGCACAACTAGGAGCAACAGCAGACCTATAGAACAGTGAAAAGACAACTTACCACAATCTAGTAACTACACTTCTTTTTTCTTATATATTTCTAAAATGTCTATATTACATACAATAAAAGTAATATATATATTTTTTTCCTCATAGAAATGT
Organism: Ambystoma mexicanum; assembly: GCF_040938575.1. Taxonomy (NCBI): domain Eukaryota; kingdom Metazoa; phylum Chordata; class Amphibia; order Caudata; family Ambystomatidae; genus Ambystoma; species Ambystoma mexicanum. Next base: position 290,077,028 of record NC_090936.1, on the reverse strand, counting down.
CAAATACTTTAGAATGGCTTGAGGAGAATTTCCCACATGGTGAAATGTCTGAAGATAGTGAAACTAATGGTAAACACTTCTTTATATAACCAAATTAATAAGCATTACTTCATGTGCACTTAATATATATATATATATATGTATCAATCGTGAGCAAGCGGCCAGTTGCCGCGAAACGCATCGTTTATCGTGTGTTTTCTTCTTATGTCCTGGACATATGTCCAAATAAAGTATACTCTTTTGACTGAAACTAAATGGATTGCTGCCTCAGTGTTTTGCCCTAATTGTTACCAGCAGAACTCGCTTCCTGGAGTGCCTTCCGCTTTCCCTGCACTCGCGTACAGGGTTGACTACATATATATATATATTTTTTTTTTTATTTTAACAGACCATACAAACATTGAAAACAATACACAACAAGATACTTTAGGACAAACTCTCCAGTGCATGGAAGAAAAAATGAACAAGCTCATGACTAATTTCCACCTTTTGAAAGATTTTGTGGAGGATTAGAATTAGATACCATTGTGCAACATGTACCTGTCCCCCCTCTCCATATCCCAGTCAATTATCCCCAAACCCTCCCCACATAGAAAAACGTTTTGATGAGACTTCCATCCCTTCATCTTCTCCTGTCCATCCTCTTGAAAACCCCAATTCCCCTGTGTTTGTGTCAGTTTCTGCTTCCCCTTCTCTATCATAAATTGTACATATATATAATATAATGAAAAATAAATCTTATGTGTGTGTTAAGTTAGTCCTTTGTGCTTTTTTAAAAAAAAGTCAGTTTTGGTGTCCGCGAACAACACGGGTGTCCTGAAATGTTCGTAAGTAAACAAAATGGGGGTGTTCTGAGGACACTATACCTGTTCGTACTGTTCGTAGGTAGGTTGAAACTGTTCTAAGAACACATCAAGTGTCCTGGGATGTTTGTAAATAAACAAAATGGGGATGTCCTGAGGACACTATGTCTGTCCGTATTGTTCTTAGGCAAGTTGAAACTGTTCTAAGAACACACGCGGTGTCCTGAAATGTTCATAAGTAAACAAGATGAGGGTGTCCTGAGGACACTATACCTGTCTGTACTGTTCGTAGGCAGGTTGAAACTATTCAAAGAACACATCAAGTGTCCTGGGATGTTCGTAAATAAACAAAATGAGGGTATTCTGAGGACGCTATGACTGTCCGTATTGTTCGTAGGCAAGTTGAAACTGTTCTAAGAACAATCGCCTGTCCGTAACAGTTCGTTTCTCTTGTGTCGCACTTTTAATTAGTTTCAGGACCCGAACACTCTCTGTATCTACGCACATGCGCACCACACCCATAAGTCCTACGAACAACGCGCCTGTCCGTAGCTGTCTGGCACACTTGTGTTGCACTTTTAATTACTTTGAGGACCCGAACACTGTCCGTAGAACACCAACGCGCATGCTCAAAACAGTTCCCGTGTATTTGGTGTCCTGCGAACAGCCGTTCCCTTCGCAGAACCTTTGCAAGCAATCCATAATATTTTATAATAATAAATCACCATAGCACATGTCCTAGACAATGATCCTGTCTTCTCCCTTTGTGGACCAAATGAAGAAGAACGCAGCCACATTTGTCCCTCTTTAATCCGAGAAAAAATTACTTGAGAATTTGGAAACATGTCCATAACCTTCCCAAGTCCTTCTTTCATTTCAAATTGCAAAGAAATTCCAGACACATGTCCTAAACTGTTCCCTCCACAATGAATTATCATTCTGTCTGGATGATGCTCTGTCTCCAAAGTAGCACAGAGAGGTACCAAGTCCAGCCACTTCATTCCACGCACTCCATGCCAGTGCACTTCCACATGTGGGAATCCAAGATCTACAGCTACTCCACAGCTTTCTGCATGCACCTTCAACCAATGTATCCATTAATCTCCCAAAATCCAGACAATCTGTTTTCTGAAACACACAGCCATAGCTATCTGTTCTTCTCTCAGGAAAAATACTTTCTGACAAGCTCTCTCCTTACACAACACACCCACTAAACTGTACTGATCAATCCCTGCTCTGCTCATTCTCATTTGCATACCTCCCCACCCCAAAATCCCTGTATCTAACAGGCGATGTCCACGGACTACCGCCATGTCCGCGGACATGTTGTAACATGGACAGCCCTTCTACCATTTCCACTTCACTCTCTGTGCCATTCCCTGATTGGATACAGCTAAACAGTCACGCAACCATCCACCAATCAGATCCAAGACCTCTACATCTAACTCCATCATCATGGATCAGCACTTCAAATGTACTGTTAATCACTCTGAGTACAAGTGTCACATCATTGGAAAGCACCTACTACAAGAACTACTGTACAGGTCTCCAAAATTGCTACTTGCAGTTGCATGCATATCCATATGCATGAACACAAAGTACAGGTATGCATATTTTCTGTATAGTACATGTACAATTCTTATAAATGCATATAGATAGATTAACTGCCTTTTAACCTGTATAACCTATAAAATGAACTTACTGTCATTTTTCCCATCTGCTATAATCAACTGTCACTTCCAAACCTATCTGCTATTTAATTTCTTTTTACACACATTTGCAAAGCATGTTGAACTAACATATTTAAAGTAAAATATAAATACTGCACATAGTCAAACAAAAATGCATGCACACACTATGTCTAAATTAACATCAGTGCTATAAACACACAAACTTACTAACTTCTTTCCTTTACAATTGCAGTGAAGACCACTCTTCTGAAAAGCAGCAGCAGAATCTGAAGTACAAACAACAACTCAGAAGAAACCTGCTCATTCCACACAAAAAAGTAAGTTAAATACCACCATAATATTTTTACTGTTACTCAAACACACTGTGGGGTTCATTCATGGTATTTCTGTGTCAAAAAACAGAGATTGTGCACCATTCTGCCCACACATCCCCATTTGATAAACAGGGATTTGCAGGCAGAATGGAACACAAATCCCCATTTTTCGGCACACAAATGACATAACTCAGCCCCTAGAATGTTATTATTGTAGAACAAAGAACTGTTTTAATTCTTTACCATTAGATTTATTATTTGTGCTTCTCCTCACCACTAGCTTACTTTCTACTGTCATCTGAACCCCAGTATAGTAACACACAAATTCAAGAATAGCCATCCCAACTAATTGTAGTTGCCCAATGCACAATCACACACCATCACATACATCTTTACCATCATACTCAGACACTCATGCAAACAGCACACCTACCAATAAGCAAGTCCGTAGAAAGCAACACAGAAGTAGAGCAAATGAAAATAGAAGTGTCCAAAATAAGCATCCATCTCTAGCAGAATTTGTACAAAAAGTTCAAGCAAAACAGCTAATACAGTCATTTAGCGAAACAAAACAAGCTTCAAGTACAGAAACTTTGCCTCCTCTATCAAAATGTAAAACGAAACAGAAAATGATTAACAAGAATTCAGCTACCACTACTGATAAAACTGCTCCTATACATCTTGATATAGTGCCAAGTAAGCATACCAAAAAAAGTATTTTAGCAAAAATGTTCCGCCACAGAGTCCTTCAAAATCTTATAAAAACAGGAGAGAAATCATGCACAACCCTTGAAACCTACCGTAGAAAATTAATCTTAGAAGCTTTGATTGACAGTGCAATCCTTCTCAAAAGAAAGTTATTTATTTTAGTGTTAAACAAAATGAAACCACTAACAAAACTAATGACTAAATTACAAAATAGACTTCTCAATAAACGAAATGTCAACACAAATAATTCTTAAATATCTGTGGAGGTGAATGGAGTCACACCACAATCACAGAACCTTATTTTAATGAAGAAGCATACAAACAAAAGCAAACAAATACAATTGCTATACATAGCAGTGGACGAGATTATGAAAAAGTTAATAATACCATAATGGAACAAGAAATACTGCTTACAAAAATATCCCAGAAAACTACCTCTCCATTCGACTGAACCAGAATGTCCAGTATACAAATGGCCATGCACGTCAATGTGTAACATTTCCAAAAAATCTTTCAAGTCTTTACGCCAATTCCTCAATCAGTATGTGAAAGGCAAAGACAAAATCAAAATGAAACTACTGCAAAATATGGATACCTGTCCAGTCCGCAAATACACAGGACTACAAGGACATTCATTAGCCTGCATTTCAGGACCTATTTGCAAAACCAACTTTCATCATATCAAAATGACATCAACACATCATTCAACTATATGAAATCTAGTCTATAAACTGTACTAGGCTAAAAGTTCTGCTTTAGCACTAGCCAATTTAAATAACATTCTTCTTCATGGTACAGCCAAAGACCTACTCGAAGAAATCAACTATATCCAGAAAACATATTTTGGAAGTGCAAGCCACTTACAAAATGCAATAGCTTTACAACAGACTAGCAACAATTCTACACATGCCAACCTTCTACTACACACATACAAAAAAGAAATACTGAAATTTAAAAGTACATCTGCTGAAGTACCAAACCATGTGTGTGTGTGTGTTGCCACAGAACCTTTTATAAAAGTAACACAAAAACTGTAGACCTAACATACAAAATAGAAGATAATGAAGATTCTAAATGGTTTGAATTAGCTCTCTACCTTACAGCAGAAAACAAATACGAAATAACTGACCCCTTGATACTTTGCAGTTACTGCACTATAAAACTTGACAACAACCAAAGTCCTTCACGTGCTATCACAAATAATTTGGAATTATTCCCACTACCAAAACCCCTACAACTCAATTTATATGAGTGCATCATAATTCAAACAGTGCACCCCTTTCAAGCAATAATACGCCATCAACCAAAAACAGCAAAATGACCTCTGTCTGAATTGGTGAAAGGCATTCGTGGCAAAGTAGTGTATTTACCATTAGATCTAAAACAAAATTTGCACTCTGGGAGTGCAACATCCAATAGAGCAATCTTTAATTATCTTAGTAAATGGTGTACCTACAAAAGACAATAACATTTGGAAACAACTGGTAGACTTGCATAAAGTTAGACAAACCTTGCAATATCTAAAAGACAATAATGAATACTACAAAGAAATGAATATTGAAGAAAACTTGAAGGAAACCACTGAAATAATTCAAGAGTCACCAGAAAATGGTCAATTTGAGCTTCTAGATCCTGCTACAGTATGCAATATTTTAGACCATTATACAATTCATCCATTGCACTCTAATGACACCATAGAAGATGCACTAAAAACGTACCAAATGTGACAAACGAAAGGATCACCAATCAGCATATGGGAAAAAAGCATAGAAGCACATGCTTTTCCTCTACTCTTTCCTACTGGCAAAGGAGGAAGGTACGATGATAGACCTATTCAAATAACAGCATCAGAATACCGCTCGTCACAGATGTATTCTGAAGATCCCAGATTTAGACAAAATGTGGAATACATATTCTACCTACTCTTTGAAAGTGAACTAGCAACTCTATGTTACGGAGTTGCACACACATTAAAATCAGGAACCCACTTTCAAAATATGTCAGCTACGCAATTATTACAAAAAGTGCAAGAAAAAGATGAGGTTTTACAATCAAGTATTACAAATCTATTAGCAAACATGCCTTGTACTAAAGAGTACTGGTTCCGACGTCATGGAGATGTACGTTGTATGATAAGAAACCTTGGCCAACCCACTTGGTTTGTTACATTAAGTTGTGCAGAATTTGCATGGGAAGATTTACATGATTTCCTGCGCATATCAAACAAAAACAAAACAAACATAGATATACTAACATCTGGAGAACTTTGTTCTCTAGATCCTGTTAATGTTTCAAGATATTTTCACCATCGCTTCAATGCTATGCTACACTTTATTTGTAATAAAACTGTTCCTCCCCTTGGAGAAGTGCAACACTTCTTTTGGAGAAAAGAATACCAAGCCAGAGGAGCGCCACATATCCACATGCTTTTATGGATTAAAGATGCTCCTAAATTTGGTCAAGACAATGATGCCACTGTGTTACAGTTTATCGAAAAATATGTCACTTGTGAAATTTCATCGGAAGCAGCAAATAGTGATCTTCATGCACAAATTTTACAATTTCAAAGACACAAATGTGGCAAATATTGTCGTCGCAAATACAAAAACAAAGGGAAATACTACATCAAATGCCGCTTTGGTTTCCCTAGACCGGTTACAAAAACAGGTCAAGTGAACAACTTCATGTCTTCAGTTAGACATAGTGTTAAAGGTAAATCACCTATAAATACATAGTACATAATAAAGAACAGAAGAAGCAAAATATATCAATGATTACAATGCAATCATTGCCCTCTTATGGAATGCAAGCATAGATGTGCAGTAGATTGCAGACAATTCCACTGCAGTTGCACGATATGTTACAGCATAATTAACCAAAGCATAAAAAACAGAGCTTCAAGACCTCTGGAATGACCTGTCATCAGACAAAACACTGTCTCAGAAATTGTACAGCTTGGACATAAAAATGCTCTTCCATAGAGGATGTGGCTCCTATGAAGCAGCAGATCGTTTAACCGGTACTACTTTGTATGGAAAATCTGAAAATATGGTATGGCTAAGTCTTGGTCCTGCTAAATCTAGAAAAAGAGTTCTCAAATCATACGACGACATAGAAACAATAGCCAAAAATGATCCCAACAGCCAAGACATTTTAAAAAACAATTTGCTGGACACATACTACCCAAACAGAAGTACCACTTTGGAAACCATGTGTCTATACCACATAGCCCAAAATTTCACATACAAAAATAATATAAAACCCGATGAAAAAAAAGGTAGATACAGAGTGACAAATTGTGAAGGCTGCTTAGTAAAACTCACCAAACCAAGTTTAATTAATCATATCAAATTGTCATTAAAGACTCCTCAACATAAAGAACTATATTACATGTCCCTGCTACAACTCTTTAAACCATGGAGAAAAGAAGAAGAAATACTAGATAGCTATGACTCCTACGAAGACGCTTTCAAAGCAAATGAAAGCACTATAACCGATGTAAACTTTGCACACTACAAAACAATGTTGCACAATGAACAGCAACACGAAGAAGAACTCCAGGCCCAACGAGATAAGGACACTCCTGACAGTAGTCAACCTTCTGTAACAGGAAGCCAAGAACCACTGGGACAGCCACTAATAGCAAATGAGGCAGAATTAGCTATGACAGAAGTAGAAAACACCATGTGTCAGTATGAAGATAAAGAAGACTTAACTATACTACAATCAAAACTAAACAGAGAGCAGCGTAGAATTTTTCAAGAAGTAACAAAAGAAATTGCACATGGTGTACAACATGAAAATAAAGAATGTACCTGCCAAAACTACACACCTATACTACTGTACATCAGTCGTGAAGCTAGTTCATGCAAAACATTCTCAATCAAAATCATCAGCAAGTTCCTTCAACAATTGACAAACAACAAACTGTCAGCTTTTGTCACAACCCCCACAGGTTTAGCTGCCTACAACATAGGTAGTGTCACTTTACACGGATTACTACTCCTGCCAGTAGAACACCAAAAAAATTAGACTATTACAAACTTTCTACAGAAGATGCAATGGAACTACGCAGAGTGTTAAAACAAATGAAAATGCTATTAATAGATGAAGTGATCATGGTCTCCAACATAATGCTGGCTTTGATTCACCTCAGATTACAAGAAGTACTCAAAACAAACTACAAAGAGCTCTTTGGAGGAAAACACATTATTGTTTTCGGAGATCTTCTTCAATTGACACCAGTGAAAGGTGAACCTATTTTTAAAACCTTAGGACACAAACTCTGCCGTAAAACTGTTGGCAGCATAGGAAATGTCAACCTTTGGCAACATTTCCAATACAGAGAATTAACAGAAAACATGCAGCAATATGCAGATCTCACTTATGCCAAACATCTTTAAAAGTATTAGAGTTGGTATACTATCTCAAGAAGCACAAGCAATATTGAAAACCCGGCAAATTCATGCACTTTATGGCGATAATGCATGTGCTACTGATGTTATGGAACAATTAGCGCACAAAAATGTCAATTGTATGGCCTTAATGCCAACTCTTGCAAGCTGTTTCAAATTCCATGAAACAATGTTAAATAAAGAAATGCAACCAATAATGGAAATTAGCGCCACAGACAAACTAGATGTACATGGTATGACACTACCCATGTGTGAGCAAGCCACAACAAGACTAAATAGTTTAGAAAATTCAAACTCCAACACAGCTGGGTTGGAAAAAATATTAAAATTATCCTTAAATTGTAGAGTAATGCTTAAACGGAACCTTGACGTGGATCAAGGACTAGTTAAAGGAGCACAGGGTACAGTTGTTGGCTTTCAAACATACCCACGTGACAACAATATTCAGTTTGTTAATATTCTCTTTGACAAACTTTCAGAAGTGAAAAGGATAGGACACTCAACATCTCGATGCCTTCTCTTCAAAGATATGCATATACGCAGAGAACAATTTTCTCTAACTCTTGCATACACAGTCACCATTCATAAATCACAAGGTCTTACCCTAGACAAAGCATTGATAGATATTGGTAACACAGTCTTTAAAGAAGGCATGAGCTACGTAGCACTATCACGCTTACGTACACTTGACAGTCTATTTCTAATCAACTTTGATGCAAGTAAAGCAAACGCTGATATTCCTTGCATTTTAGAATACAATAGACTACGTTCACTATACACCCCCCATCTGAAAACATATCCTGTTCCACAAAAAGTAAAATGTTGCAAAAGAAAACTAATTCAAACAGAAATGCAACAGGATGTCACTTCAAATCCTCCAATGAGAGTAAAAGAAGCTAATACTTCATCAATTACCAAAACCAAAGAAGAACCTATTACTCAAAGTAACTCGGGTACTTCTTCAAAGAAACAACACACATTCTGAAAAAAATGACTTGGACACAGACCTATCTGGTCCATTTAAATTTTCAAATATAACTGGTGCAAGTTGCTATGCAAATTTAGCAAGGAATATTCTATTTCAATTGCCACCAATTGTTGACAACATTTACTTACACAGTACAGACCAATTGTGTTTGCAAATGTTAGTACTTCATAGAAGCGCAACAGACCATCCTGACAACACGTATAGTGTTCATGGAATAAGACAAGAATTGGACTACTATGCTGGAATGGTGAAATTCACTATAAACTGACAGGAAGATCCACAAGAATTTCTAATGTACTTACTACAAGTACTGGAAAACAAAAACATACCTATAAATGAAATCTTCCAGATTTCATACATGTGGAAACATACATGCACTTTTTGCAACAATGTGACACAGGAACAAATCCCTAATGAGCGCTTTGTGTATGTATCCATACCTAATTGTGAATCTGTTCCATTTCAGCAACTTGTACAAAATGCAAACCATGGTAGATTATGGACTACCTGCAAGTCGGATAATCGCTCCACCTTACTAATACAAACACATAGTACATACGTAATACTAATGCTTCTACGTTACAATGCACATGGTACCAAAAACAACTGCAAGCTGACTGGATTCACACATGGTCAAGTATCACTTGGTAAGAAAACTTTGACAACAATAGGTATAATCTACCACACAGGAGCCACAACCAATGCAGGTCACTACACTGCATATATAAGAAAAAATGTGGATGGTTCGAATGTAATGATAGTACCATTACTCTAAAGCAGAGATTACCAGCAAATCTTACAAACGCTTATTTAATCTTTTTAAAACCAAAATTTAATAACTAATCTGTATTTAAACATTAACAAAACTTCAATTAAAAAACTATAAACTGTTAGAATATGCCAACAGCTATCTAACTGCCCCAAGATTCTATAACAACTAAACAGATAAATGAATACCACTAAATTATATAAAAAAATAAACAGTTAGAATATGCCAACTGGTATCTAACTGCCCCAAGATTTTGCAATAACCAAACAGATAAATCAATACCACTACATTATAACAAAAAATAGACAGAATACGCCGACTGGTATCTAACTGCCACAAGATTTTGCAATAACCAAACAGATTAATCAATACCACTACATTATACCAAAAAATAGACAGACAGAATACGCCAACTGGTATCTAACTGCTCCAAGATTTTGCAATAACCAAACAGATAAATCAATACCACCACATTATAACAAAGAATAGACAGTTAGAATATGCCAACAGGTATCTAACTGCTCCAAATATCTTCAACAAGCCAACAGATAGAACATTAGCCAGAAACAACAAGTGAACACTGAAAACAAACAAACAAATAGACTGTAGCATAACGAAAAAAGTTTTTTTTTAATCCGACATGGATTTTTTTTTTTCCCACAGACCCAATGATTTTAGCAACAAACACAGAAACTGAGCAAATTGCACAGTACACTGGTTTGTAATCTACTAAATATGAGGGTCAAAATAAATAAAACATTTCTAATATTCAATGTCATAAGTCGTTACAAACTACCAATACTAACATGATCTATATATTATAATAAGTACAACCACCGCAGCATATCACACCCATAGTGGCTTATAACTTCAGTGCTTATAAATTTGGCCTTGGCCATGCACCCAAGACTCTAGGCTGTAGCCACAAACACCGCAGCATATCACACCCATAGTGACTTATAACTTCAGTGCTTATAAATTTGGTCTTGGCCATGCACCCAAGACTCTAGGCTCTGGCCACAACCATTACAGCATATCACACCCATAGTGACTTATAACTTCAGTGCTTATAAATTTGGTCTTGGCCATGCACCCAAGACTCTAGGCTCTAGCCACAACCACCGCAGCATATCACACCCATAGTGACTTATAACTTCAGTGCTTATAAATTTGGTCTTGGCCATGCACCCAAGACTCTAGGCTCTGGCCACAACCATTACAGCATATCACACCCATAGTGGCTTATAACTCTGGTGCGTATAAATCAGTTCTTGGGTGCATGGCCTTTGGCCATGCACCCAAGACTCTAGGCCCTGCCCACAACCACCTCAGCATATCACACCCATACTAGCTTATAACTTTGTTGCTTATAAATTTGGTCTTGGATGCCAAAGTTATAAGCCACTATGGCCTACGGCCTACGGCCATGCACCCAAGACTCTAGGCCCTGGCCACAACCACCCCAGCATATCACACCCATAGATCACACCCATAGAATCAAACATTTTAACTATGCCATATGGGCACTTTTCATGTCCGCGAACAATATGAGTGTTCTTAGAACAGTTTCAACTTGCCTACGAACAGTACGGACAGGTATAGTGTCCTTAGGTCATTTACATTTCATTTATTAACGAACATTTCAGAACGCAGCGTGTGTTCTTAGAACAGTTTCAACTTGCTTATGAACAATACGGACAGGCATAGTGTCCCCAGGACACCCCTATTTTGTTTATTTACGAACATCCCAGGACACTTGATGTGTTCTTAGAACAATTTCAACTTGCCTACAAACAATACGGACAGGCATAGCGTCCTCAGGACACCCCCCATTTTGTTCATTTACGAACATCCCAGGATACTTGATGTGTTCTTAGAAGACTATAGACCCTGCCCGCAACCACCACAGCATATCACACCCATAGTAGCTTATAACTTCATTGCTTATAAATTTGGTCTTGGGTGCCAAAGTTATAAGCCACTATGGGTGTGATATGCTGCGGTGGTTGTGGCCAGGGCCTAGAGTCTTGGGTGCATGACCTATGGCCCACGGCCTACGGCCATGCACCCAAGACTCTAGGCCCTGGCCACAACCACCCCAGCATATCACACCCATAGATCATACCCATAGAATCAAACATTTTAACTATGCCATATGGGCACTTTTTATGTCCGCGAACAATATGAGTGTTCTTAGAACAGTTTCAACTTGCCTACGAACAGTACGGACAGGTATAGTGTCCTTCGGTCATTTCCATTTCATTTATTAACGAACATTTCAGAACGCAGCGTGTGTTCTTAGAACAGTTTCAACTTGCTTATGAACAATACGGACAGGCATAGTGTCCTCAGGACACCCCTATTTTGTTTATTTACGAACATCCCAGGACACTTGATGTGTTCTTAGAACAATTTCAACTTGCCTACAAACAATACGGACAGGCATAGCGTCCTCAGGACACCCCCTATTTTGTTCATTTACGAACATCCCAGGATACTTGATGTGTTCTTAGAAGACTATAGACCCTGCCCACAACCACCACAGCATATCACACCCATAGTAGCTTATAACTTCATTGCTTATAAATTTGGTCTTGGGTGCCAAAGTTATAAGCCACTATGGGTGTGATATGCTGCGGTGGTTGTGGCCAGGGCCTAGAGTCTTGGGTGCATGGCCTATGGCCCACGGCCTATGGCCATGCACCCAAGACTCTAGGCCCTGGCCACAACCACCCCAGCATATCACACCCATAGATCATACCCATAGAATCAAACATTTTAACTATGCCATATGGGCACTTTTTATGTCCGCGAACAATATGAGTGTTCTTAGAACAGTTTCAACTTGCCTACGAACAGTACGGACAGGTATAGTGTCCTTAGGTCATTTCCATTTCGTTTATTAACGAACATTTCAGACCGTAGCGTGTGTTCTTAGAACAGTTTCAACTTGCTTATGAACAATACGGACAGGCATAGTGTCCTCAGGACACCCCTATTTTGTTTATTTACGAACATCCCAGGACACTTGATGTGTTCTTAGAACAATTTCAACTTGCCTACGAACAATACGGACAGGCATAGCGTCCTCAGGACACCCCTCATTTTGTTCATTTACGAACATCCCAGGATACTTGATGTGTTCTTAGAAGACTATAGACCCTGCCCACAACCACCACAGCATATCACACCCATAGTAGCTTATAACGTCATTGCTTATAAATTTGGTCTTGGGTGCCAAAGTTATAAGCCACTATGGGTGTGATATGCTGCGGTGGTTGTGGCCAGGGCCTAGAGTCTTGGGTGCATGGCCTATGGCCCACGGCCTACGGCCATGCACCCAAGACTCTAGGCCCTGGCCACAACCACCCCAGCATATCACACCCATAGATCACACCCATAGAATCAAACATTTTAACTATGCCATATGGGCACTTTTTATGTCCGCGAACAATATGAGTGTTCTTAGAACAGTTTCAACTTGCCTACGAACAGTACGGACAGGTATAGTGTCCTTAGGTCATTTCCATTTAATTTATTAACGAATATTTCAGAACACAGCGTGTGTTCTTTGAACAGTTTCAACTTGCTTATGAACAATATGGACAGGCATACTGTCCTCAGGACACCCCTATTTTGTTTATTTACAAACATCCCAGGACACTTGATGTGTTCTTAGAACAATTTCAACTTGCCTACAAACAATACGGACAGGCATAGCGTCCTCAGGACACCCCCTATTTTGTTCATTTACGAACATCCCAGGATACTTGATGTGTTCTTAGAAGACTATAGACCCTGCCCACAACCACCACAGCATATCACACCCATAGTAGCTTATAACTTCATTGCTTATAAATTTGGTCTTGGGTGCCAAAGTTATAAGCCACTATGGGTGTGATATGCTGCGGTGGTTGTGGCCAGGGCCTAGAGTCTTGGGTGCATGGCCTATGGCCCACGGCCTATGGCCATGCACCCAAGACTCTAGGCCCTGGCCACAACCACCCCAGCATATCACACCCATAGATCATACCCATAGAATCAAACATTTTAACTATGCCATATGGGCACTTTTTATGTCCGCGAACAATATGAGTGTTCTTAGAACAGTTTCAACTTGCCTACGAACAGTACGGACAGGTATAGTGTCCTTAGGTCATTTCCATTTCGTTTATTAACGAACATTTCAGACCGTAGCGTGTGTTCTTAGAACAGTTTCAACTTGCTTATGAACAATACGGACAGGCATAGTGTCCTCAGGACACCCCTATTTTGTTTATTTACGAACATCCCAGGACACTTGATGTGTTCTTAGAACAATTTCAACTTGCCTACGAACAATACGGACAGGCATAGCGTCCTCAGGACACCCCTCATTTTGTTCATTTACGAACATCCCAGGATACTTGATGTGTTCTTAGAAGACTATAGACCCTGCCCACAACCACCACAGCATATCACACCCATAGTAGCTTATAACGTCATTGCTTATAAATTTGGTCTTGGGTGCCAAAGTTATAAGCCACTATGGGTGTGATATGCTGCGGTGGTTGTGGCCAGGGCCTAGAGTCTTGGGTGCATGGCCTATGGCCCACGGCCTACGGCCATGCACCCAAGACTCTAGGCCCTGGCCACAACCACCCCAGCATATCACACCCATAGATCACACCCATAGAATCAAACATTTTAACTATGCCATATGGGCACTTTTTATGTCCGCGAACAATATGAGTGTTCTTAGAACAGTTTCAACTTGCCTACGAACAGTACGGACAGGTATAGTGTCCTTAGGTCATTTCCATTTAATTTATTAACGAATATTTCAGAACACAGCGTGTGTTCTTTGAACAGTTTCAACTTGCTTATGAACAATATGGACAGGCATACTGTCCTCAGGACACCCCTATTTTGTTTATTTACAAACATCCCAGGACACTTGATGTGTTCTTAGAACAATTTCAACTTGCCTACGAACAATACGGACAGGCATAGCGTCCCCAGGACACCCCCCATTTTGTTCATTTACGAACATCCCAGGATACTTGATGTGTTCTTAGAAGACTATAGACCCTGCCCACAACCACCACAGCATATCACACCCATAGTAGCTTATAACTTAATTGCTTATAAATTTGGTCTTGGGTGCCGAAGGTATAAGCAACTATGGGTGTGATATGCTGCAGTGGTTGTGTCCAGGGCCTAGAGTCTTGGGTGTGAGGCCTACGGCTTACGCCATGCACCCAATACTCTAGGCCCTGGACGCAACCACCACAGCATATCACACCCATAGATCACACAATAGAATCAAACATTTTAACTATGCCATATGGGCACTTTTTATGTCCGTGAACAATATGAGTGTTCTTAGAACAGTTTTAACTTGCCTACGAACAGTACGGACAGGTATAGTGTCCTTATGTCATTCCCATTTGTTTATTAACAAACATTTCAGGACAACTTGCTTACAAACAATAGGGGCAGGCATAGTGTCCTCAGGACACCACTATTTTGTTTATTTACAAACCTCCCAGGACACTTGATGTGTTCTTAGAACAATTTCAACTTGCCTACGAACAATACAGACAGGCATAATGTCCTCAGGACACCCCCATTTTGTTTATTTACGAACATCCCAGGACACTTTATGTGTTCTTAGAACAGTTTCAACTTGCCTACGTACAGTATGAACAGGTATAGTGTCCCCAGGACACCCCCATTTCGTTTATTTACGAACATTTATGGACACCGCATGTGTTCTTAGAGCAGTTTCAACTTGCCTACGAACAATACGGACAGGAATAGCGTCCTCAGGACACCCCCATTTTGTTTATTTACAAACATCCCAGGACACTTGATGTGTTCTTAGAACAGTTTCAACTTGCCTACGAAAAGTAAGGACAGATATAGTGTCCTCGGGACACCCCCATTTCATTTATTTACAAACATTTCAGGACACTGCGTGTGTTCTTAGAACAGTTTCAACTTGCCTACGAACAATACGGACAAGCTTAGCGTCTTCAGGACACCCCCATTTTGTTTATTTACGAACATCCCAGTTTCAACTTGCCTACAAACAATACGGACACGCATAGCGTCCTTAGGACACCCCCATTTTGTTTATTTACGAACATCCCAGGACACTTGATGTGTTCTTAGAACAGTTTCAACTTGCCTACGAACAATACGGACAGGAATAGCGTCCTGAGGACACCCCCATTTCATTTATTTACGAACATTTCAGGACACCGCGTGTGTTCTTAGAACAGTTTCAACTTGTCTATGAACAAAAGGACAGGCGTACTGTCCTCAGGACACCCCTATTTTGTTTATTTACAAACATCCCAGGACACTTGATGTGTTCTTAGAACAATTTCAACTTGCCTACGAACAATACGGACAGGCATAGCGTCCCCAGGACACCCCCCATTTTGTTCATTTACGAACATCCCAGGATACTTGATGTGTTCTTAGAAGACTATAGACCCTGCCCACAACCACCACAGCATATCACACCCATAGTAGCTTATAACTTAATTGCTTATAAATTTGGTCTTGGGTGCCGAAGGTATAAGCAACTATGGGTGTGATATGCTGCAGTGGTTGTGTCCAGGGCCTAGAGTCTTGGGTGTGAGGCCTACGGCTTACGCCATGCACCCAATACTCTAGGCCCTGGACGCAACCACCACAGCATATCACACCCATAGATCACACAATAGAATCAAACATTTTAACTATGCCATATGGGCACTTTTTATGTCCGTGAACAATATGAGTGTTCTTAGAACAGTTTTAACTTGCCTACGAACAGTACAGACAGGTATAGTGTCCTTATGTCATTCCCATTTGTTTATTAACAAACATTTCAGGACAACTTGCTTACAAACAATAGGGGCAGGCATAGTGTCCTCAGGACACCACTATTTTGTTTATTTACGAACCTCCCAGGACACTTGATGTGTTCTTAGAACAATTTCAACTTGCCTACGAACAATACAGACAAGCATAATGTCCTCAGGACACCCCCATTTTGTTTATTTACGAACATCCCAGGACACTTTATGTGTTCTTAGAACAGTTTCAACTTGCCTACGTACAGTATGAACAGGTATAGTGTCCCCAGGACACCCCCATTTCGTTTATTTACGAACATTTATGGACACCGCATGTGTTCTTAGAGCAGTTTCAACTTGCCTACGAACAATACGGACAGGAATAGCGTCCTCAGGACACCCCCATTTTGTTTATTTACAAACATCCCAGGACACTTGATGTGTTCTTAGAACAGTTTCAACTTGCCTACGAAAAGTAAGGACAGATATAGTGTCCTCAGGACACCCCCATTTCATTTATTTACAAACATTTCAGGACACTGCGTGTGTTCTTAGAACAGTTTCAACTTGCCTACGAACAATACGGACAAGCTTAGCGTCTTCAGGACACCCCCATTTTGTTTATTTACGAACATCCCAGTTTCAACTTGCCTACAAACAATACGGACACGCATAGCGTCCTCAGGACACCCCCATTTTGTTTATTTACGAACATCCCAGGACACTTGATGTGTTCTTAGAACAGTTTCAACTTGCCTACGAACAATACGGACAGGAATAGCGTCCTGAGGACACCCCCATTTCATTTATTTACGAACATTTCAGGACACCGCGTGTGTTCTTAGAACAGTTTCAACTTGTCTACGAACAAAAGGACAGGCGTTCTGTCCTCAGGACACTCCCCTTTTGTTTATTTACAAAAATCCCAGGACACTTGATGTGTTCTTAGAACAGTTTCAACTTGCCTACGAACAATACAGACACGCGTAGTGTCCTCAGGACACCCCCATTTTGTTTATTTACGAACATCCCAGGACACATGATGTGTTCTTAGAACAGTTTCAACTTGCCTACGAACAATACGGACAGGAATAGCGTCCTCAGGACACCCACATTTCGTTTATTTACGAACATTTCAGGACACCGCGTGTGTTCTTAGAACAGTTTCAACTTGCCTATGAACAATACGGACAGGAATAGCGTCCTGAGGACACCCCCATTTCATTTATTTACGAACATTTCAGGACACCGCGTGTGTTCTTAGAACAGTTTCAACTTGTCTATGAACAAAAGGACAGGCGTACTGTCCTCAGGACACTCCCCTTTTGTTTATTTACAAAAATCCCAGGACACTTTATGTGTTCTTAGAACAGTTTCAACTTGCCTACGAACAATACGGACAAGCGTAGCGTCCTCAGGACACCCCCATTTTGTTTATTTATGTACATCCCAGGACACTTGATGTGTTCTTAGAACAGTTTCAACATGCCTACGAACAGTACGGAGAGGTATAGTGTCCACAGGACACCCCCATTTTGTTTATTTACGAACATTTCAGGACAAAACGTGTGTTCTTAGAACAGTTTCAACTTGCCTACGAACAATACGGACAAGCGTAGCGTCCCCAGGACACCCCCATTTTGTTTATTTGCAAACATCCAAGGACACTTGATGTGTTATTAGAACAGTTTCAACTTGCCTACGAACAATGCAGACAAGCGCAGTGTCCTCAGGACACCCCATTTTGTTTATTTACGAACACCCCAGGACACATGATGTGTTCTTAGAACAGTTTCAACTTGCCTACTAACAATACGGATAGGAATAGCATCCTCAGGACACCCCCATTTAATTTATTTACGAACATTTCAGGACACTGCGTGTTTTCTTAGAACAGTTTCAACTTGTCTACGAACAATACAGACAGGCGTACTGTCCCCAGGCACCCCCATTTTGTTTATTTACAAAAATCCCATGACACTTGATGTGTTCTTAGAACAGTTTCAACTTGCCTAAGAACATTACGGACAAGCGTAGCGTCCTCAGGACACCACCATTTTGTTTATTTACGAACATCCCAGGACACTTGATGTGTTTTTAGAACAGTTTCAACTTGCCTACGAACAGTACGTACAGGTATAGTGTCCTCAGGACACCCCCATTTTGTTTATTTACGAACATTTCAGGACACCACGTGTGTTCTTAGAACAGTTTCAATTTGCCTACAAACAATACGGACAAGCGTAACGTCCCCAGGACACCCCCATTTTGTTTATTTGCAAACATCCCAGGACACTTGATGTGTTCTTAGAACAGTTTCAACTTGCCTACGAACAATACGGACAGTAATAGCGTCCTGAGGACACCCCCATTTAGTTTATTTATGAACATTTCAGGACACTGTGTGTGTCGTTAGAACAGTTTCAACTTGTCTATGAACAAAAGGACAGGCGTACTGTCCTCAGGACACCCCCATTTTGTTTATTTACGAACATCCCAGGACACATGATGTGTTCTTAGAACAGTTTCAACTTGCCTACGAACAATACGGACAGGAATAGCGTCCTCAGGACACCCACATTTCGTTTATTTACGAACATTTCAGGACACCGCGTGTGTTCTTAGAACAGTTTCAACTTGCCTATGAACAATACGGACAGGAATAGCGTCCTGAGGACACCCCCATTTCATTTATTTACGAACATTTCAGGACACCGCGTGTGTTCTTAGAACAGTTTCAACTTGTCTATGAACAAAAGGACAGGCGTACTGTCCTCAGGGCACTCCCCTTTTGTTTATTTACAAAAATCCCAGGACACTTTATGTGTTCTTAGAACAGTTTCAACTTGCCTACGAACAATACGGACAAGCGTAGCGTCCTCAGGACACCCCCATTTTGTTTATTTATGTACATCCCAGGACACTTGATGTGTTCTTAGAACAGTTTCAACATGCCTACGAACAGTACGGAGAGGTATAGTGTCCACAGGACACCCCCATTTTGTTTATTTACGAACATTTCAGGACAAAACGTGTGTTCTTAGAACAGTTTCAACTTGCCTACGAACAATACGGACAAGCGTAGCGTCCCCAGGACACCCCCATTTTGTTTATTTGCAAACATCCAAGGACACTTGATGTGTTATTAGAACAGTTTCAACTTGCCTACGAACAATGCAGACAAGCGCAGTGTCCTCAGGACACCCCATTTTGTTTATTTACGAACACCCCAGGACACATGATGTGTTCTTAGAACAGTTTCAACTTGCCTACTAACAATACGGATAGGAATAGCATCCTCAGGACACCCCCATTTAATTTATTTACGAACATTTCAGGACACTGCGTGTTTTCTTAGAACAGTTTCAACTTGTCTACGAACAATACAGACAGGCGTACTGTCCCCAGGCACCCCCATTTTGTTTATTTACAAAAATCCCATGACACTTGATGTGTTCTTAGAACAGTTTCAACTTGCCTAAGAACATTACGGACAAGCGTAGCGTCCTCAGGACACCACCATTTTGTTTATTTACGAACATCCCAGGACACTTAATGTGTTCTTAGAACAGTTTCAACTTGCCTACGAACAGTACGTACAGGTATAGTGTCCTCAGGACACCCCCATTTTGTTTATTTGCAAACATCCAAGGACACTTGATGTGTTATTAGAACAGTTTCAACTTGCATACGAACAATACGGACAGGCATAGTGTCCTCAGGACACCCCCATTTTGTTTATTTACGAACATCCTAGAACACTTGATGCATTCTTAGAACAGTTTCGACTTGCAATGAAACTATACTGACAGGTACCGTGTCCTTAGGACACCCCATTTTCAATAACTACGGACATTAAGGACAGCGCTGCTGTCCGCGGTCAGAACAAACACAACAGGGGTGCCTGCCACCTAAATAAATACAACATTTGACCCATCTCTTACTCCCCCACCCTCCCCAAACAGTCTTACACGCCAACACACTTGACTAAATAGTATTTTTCCACCAAGTTTCACTGCGCTGTCCGTGGATGTGCGCGGATACAAGATGGCGGGCGTGCCCAGAAAATCTGATGCACCACACGCTCTCAACCACCCAATCAGCGAGCACGTCGAATGTCCGCGGACATGACGTGGATCGCCCAGCCAATCAGGACCC